>NC_143136.1:91340000-92569030 GCF_059928025.1 Delphinapterus leucas | reverse complement strand
GAGAATCCTAGTATATGGAGGTACCATATTCTAGGTGCAACTGTACCACAGGGACCAAGAGAGGCTGCATTAGAAGAGTAAGGGAAGCAGCTACACGTTGACCCATTGCCCCTCCCCCAGGCCAGCACAGCACTACCTGGAGAGGTCTCCTCTGAGTTTCTGGTTCCTCCAGTGGGAAAGGAGAACCCAAAAAGGACAACCAGAGACTCCCAGCATTGTAGGTTGCTTTGTGGGAGCCCCTACTCTTATCTTGCCCCTCAGGGAAATCTGAGGAAGTCAACTACTGAGAACCTGATGATGATGGAGAGGGAAGGAAGGGCTTTTGCAACAATCAGCACATGGATCTTGGCAAATGAGTTTGTCCCTGCAGTACCCAAGTAGTCATCCCAACCTGTGGTTTGCTCATCTTCAGAACCAGGTGGGTGGTGCACTCTGACCAGGGATCTTGATGGGGTGCAGATTTGCCTTATTTGGATCCTCAAATGAGTTACTTTGGTGGCCCTGGGCCTGGTTTGTCCGTGCCCAGGCAAGGAGCAAGGAGCTGAGTCACAGCCCCATCTGCTGTGGGGAATGTCTGCTGACCACATCTAACCAGAGGGCCTGGTGGGAACACCTGAAAGCTGCGTAGCCCACTGATCCTTGAGCCGAGAAGTGAGCAGGTAGAGCTGATTGCCCCCAGAGCAAAGGCAGTACTGGGCAGAGAGCTGCCCTGCTATGCATAAGCAGGGATTGATTCATAGCCACAGCTGAGGGTAGCTCCTGGCCCCTTCCAACAGCAGAACCTGTTGGGAAATTGAGAGTTACCTGGAGTGGCTCTTCCCCTTCCCACCCAGGCAGGGGAGCTGAGATATAGCCCCACTCAGTGTGGCTCCTGCCCCCGCATGTGACCAGAAGGGCTGGCAAGAATATCTGAAATCTCTGTGGTCAGTGTTGCTTGAGCCGAGAGAAGGGCAGGCAGAACTGATAGTTTGCAGAGCAAAGCCAATGGTCCTGTCCAGCCAGGGAACTTGGGGTGCAGGTTGACTTGATGTAAGGCACAAACAAAGGGCTTTACCAGCTTTGGTGCTGCTTGTCTCACTGTGCCCAGAGAGGAAAACTAATCCATAGCCCTGCTCATTGCTGAATACAGTCTGCAGTCTGCCCAACCAGGGGACCTAATCGGAGCACATGGGAAGCTATGTAGCCCATCTAGTAGGCCTGCTTACAGTGACACTTGAACAGAAAGCACAGCTTGTGGCTTTGTGTGTCTGGAGAGGAAAAGTGATGGCCTCACCTGACCAGGGAATTCAGTGCACATTTTTGCCTGAATAAGGTCCCCAAACAATGAACCATGTAGGACCTAGGTCCTATCCTGTTGCCCTGACAGGGAGGGAAGCTAATTCATAGCCCCATCTACTGCTGAATATAGTACCCAGTCCTGACCATCTAGTAAGTTTGACCAGAGAATTCTGGCAACTGTGGATCCCATCCTCACTTTGGTAGGGAACCAGGCCAGCAGTCCTATCCAACTATTCTTAACCAGTGGCACACCCCCCATCCCTGACCACAGAGCTTGAACAGTTGCCTCACCCCAAAATAGATCACAGTAGTAGGCCCCATCTGCCCATGGACGTTACCAGTAGACACACCCAGAAACCCAACTGAGCGAACTGGTGAAGATCTGTCTTTGCCAAAACAAACCTGCAAAGTTTGGAAGAGGAACCTAATTATACAAATGCACAGATACCAATGTAAGGAATAAAGGAACACACACAAAAAAAACAGGTTAATATGATACCACCAAAGGAAACTAATAAAACCCTAATAACTGTTCTTAAAGAAAAAGCAACCTACCCACATTCATACAAGGGATTCAGAATAATTCTCTTGAAGTGTAGTGAACTACAAGAACACTCAGACGGATAACTAAACAAAATTAGGAAAGCAATGCGTGAACAAACAAGTTCAACAAAGCAATAGAAACCATAAAAAAGGAATGCAGAAATCCTAGAGTTGAAAATAATGCAACTGAATAATGCAATAAGAGTTTCAAAAGAAGACTTCACCATGCAGTAGAAAGAATCAGTGACCCAGAGGATAGGATATGAGAAATTTTCCAGTAAAAGAGCAAAAAGAAAAAAAGAATGAGAAAGTGAAGAAATCTTATGACACCTATGGGATGCAATGAAAAGAAATAATATTCACATTTTTTGAATTCCAGAAAGAGAAGAGAAAGCGATAGTATATTTAAAGCAGTAATGGCTGAGAACTTCCTAAACCTGGGGAGAGAAGTGAACATACAGATCCGTGAGGCCTCAAAGACCTCAAACAGATTGAACTTGAATAGAGCTCCACTGAGAAATATAAAATTAAAGTGTCAGAAGTCAAGGACAAAGAAAGAATTTTAAAAGCAGAAAGAGAAAAGAGAGAAGTTACATGAGACTATCAGTGAATTTCTCCATGAGACTATCAGTGAATTTCTCAACAGAAACATTTCAGTCTAGGAGAGAACAGGATGACATATTCAGGATGTTGAAAGACAACTACTGTCAACCAAAAATACTATACCTGGCAAAGCTGTCCTTCAGAAATAGGAGGAATAAAGACTCCTAAACAAATAAAAGGTGAGGGAGCTCATTACCACTAGCATTACAAGAAATGCTAAAGGGAGTTATTTGAATGGAAGTAAATGGATAGTAATTAACATCATAAAAACATAAAAAGATAGCCTAAAACTCACTGCTAATGGTAAATACATAGTCAAAATTAGATTCTGTAATTTGATAATTGTGGTGCATAATTCACTTACAACTCTAGTTTAAAAGGTAAAAAAAAATTTACAAATAATATGACCAATAAGGGATTAATATCCAACATATATAAATATCTCATATAACTCAACATCAAAAAAACCAAACAATCTGGGCTTCCCTGGTGGCGCAGTGGTTGAGAGTCCGCCTGCCGATGCAGGGGACACGGGTTCGTGCCCCAGTCTGGGAAGGTCCCACATGCCGCGGAGCGGCTAGGCCTGTGAACCATGGCGCTGAGCCTGCGCGTCCGGAGCCTGTGCTCCGCAACAGGAAAGGCCACAACAGTGAGAGGCCCGCATACCGCTAAAAAACAAACGAACAATCTGATTAAAAACTAGGCAGGAGAACTGAAGAGACATTTTTCCAAAGAGGAAATGTAGATGGCCAACTGGCAGGTGAAATAACATTCAACATCACTGATCATCAGGGAAATGCAAATCAAAACCACAATGAGATATCACCTGATGACTGTCAGAATGACTATTATCAAAAAGTCTACCGATAACAAACGTCAGCAGGATGTGGAGAAAAGGGAACCCTCCTACCCTATTGGTGGGAATGTAAATTGGTACAGCCACTGTGAAAAACAGAATAGATGTTTCTCAAAAAACTAAAAATAGAACTACCATGTGACCAAACAATTCTATTCCTGGGTATATATTAAAAAAAAACAAAAACACTAATTTGAAAAGATACACATACTTCAGTGTTTATAACAGCATTATTTACAATTGCCAAGATATGGAAGCAACCAATTTACAATTGCCAAGATATGTTCATCAACAGATGAATGGATAAAGAAGATGTGGTAGGTAGATACACACACACACACACACACACACACACACACACACAATGGAATACTGCTCAGCCATGAAAAAGAATGAAATTTTGCCATTTGCAGCAACATGAATGGACTTGGAGGGCATTATGCTAAGTGAAATAAGTCAGAGAAAGAAAAATGCTGTATGATACTGCTTCTAGGTGGAATCTAAAAAAAAAAAACAAACCACAAACTAGTGAATATAACAAAAAAGCAGATTCAGAGATATAGAGAATGAACTAGTGGTTACCAGTTGGGGGGGAAGGGCAATATAGGGGTCGGAGAGTGGGAGGCACAAACCATTGGGTATAAGATAGACTACAAGGATGTATTGTAAAACATGAGAAATGTAGCAAATATTTTGTAATAACTCTAAATGGAGTGTAACCTTTAAAAGTTGTATTTAAAAAGTTAAAAGGAACCATAGCCATAATAATCTGTTATTAGTTACACAGTATCAAAATATGTAAATTATAATGGCAGTAATCTAAATTGTGACAGGGTGGAGAAGTAAAAGTGTGAAGTTTAGGAATTCTGTTGAAATTAAACTGTTACCAGCTTAAAATAGGGTGTTATAATTTTAACACATTTTATCTAAGATTGATGGTAACCACAAGGGAAAAACCTGTAGCAATTACACAGAAGAAAATTGTAATGAAGTCAAAGCATGCTGATACCAAAACATACAAAAAAGAGAGCAGGATAAGAAACAGGGAACAATAGATCTACCAAACAACCAGAAAACAATTAACAAAAGGGCAAGAGTAAGTCTTTACCTATCAATAATTATCAATAGTTTAATTGTAAATGGATTAAATTATCTAATCAAAAGACATAGAATGGCTGAATGGATTATAAAAACTAATATCAAATGATATGCTACCTACAAGAGACTCACTTCAGCCTTAAAGACACACATAGACTTAGATTGAAGGGATGGAGAAAGTTATTTCAAGTAAATGGTAACCCCAAATAAGCAGAGGTAGCTATATTTATATCAGAGAGAATAGATTTTAAACTCAAAATGGTAAAAAGAGAGAATGAAAGTCATTACATAATGACAAATCTATCAAGGAGATAAAACAGTTTTACATATTTATGTGCCCAGCGTTGGAATGCCTAAATATATAAAGCAAATACCAAGAGATAAAAAGAGAAATAAACAGTAACAGAATAACAGTTGAGGACTTTGATACTCCACTCTCAACAGTGGATAGAGTATCCAGACTGAGAATTAATAAGGAAACAGCATATTTGAACAATAATATAAACAGAATGGACCTAACTGACATGTGCAGAACATTATATTTAATAATAGGGGAATACACACTCTTCTCTAAGTGATCTATCTTAGAAGTGATCTTCTAAGATAGGTCATATGTTAGGCCACAAAACAAGCCTTAGCGAATTCAAGAAGATTGAAATCATTCCAAGTATCTTCTCTGACCGCAGTGATGTAAAACTAGAGATCAGTAACAGGAGGAAAACTGGAAAACTTCACAAATACATGGAAATTAAACAACACTCTCCTCAACAATGAATGGATCAAAGAAGAAATTAAATGGAAAATTAAAAAGTTTCTTGAGACAGATGAAAGTGGAAGCACAAAGAGAACAGAAAAACAAAAAATTAATTAAACTAAGAGTTGGTTCTTTGATAAGATAAACAAAATTGAAAACATCCTAGCTAGACTAACCAAGGCAAAAAGGAGAGTAGCCCCATTAACAAAATTATAAACAAAAAAGGAGACATTATAACTGATACCATAGAAATACAAAGGATCCCAAGAGGCTACTATGAACAACTATATGCCAATAAACTGGACAACTTAGTAGAAATGGAAAAATTCTTAGAAACATGCAACTTAACAAGAATGAATCAGGAAGGAAGAAATAGAAAATCTGAATAGACCGATTACTAGTAAGGAGAGTGAATCCGTAATCAAAAATCTCCCAACAAAGAAAAGCCCAGGGGCTTCCCTGGTGGCGCAATGTTTGAGAGTCCGCCTGCCGATGCAGGGGATGCGGGTTTGTGCCCCGGTCCGGGAGGATCCCATATGCCGCGGAGCAGCTAGGCCCATGAGCCATGGCCGCTGAGCCTGCGTGTCCGGAGCCTGTGCTCCGTAACGGGAGAGGCCACAACAGTGAGAGGCCCACGTACTGCAAAAAAAAAAAAGAAAGAAAAGTCCAGGACTAGATGGCTTAACTAGTGAATTTTACCAAATATTTAAAGAATTAACACTAATCCTTTTCAAACTCTTTCAAAAAATCAAGAGGAGGGAACAATCCCAAACTCATTTTACAAGGTTGACATTATCCTGATACCAAAACCAGAAAATGATACTACTAGAAAAGGAAACTACAAGCCACTTTCCCTGATGAATATAGAAGCAAAAGTTCTCAGTAAAATGCTGGCAAACCAAATTCAGCAACACATTGAAAGGATTGTTCACCATGATAAAGTGGGATACAATCGTTCAAACATACCCAGATTAATCAGTGTGATACATCACGCTAATAGAATGAAAGAAAAGAATCATGTTATCTCAAGAGACACAGAAAAAGCACTTGACAAAATTTAACATCCATTCATGATAAAAACTGTTAACAAATTAGGCATAGAGGAACATATCTCAACATAAGAAAGCCCTTATATGACAAGCTGTTAGCTAATGTCATACTCAGTGGTGAAAGGTTGAAAGCTTTTCTTCTAAGATCAGGAACAAGACAAAGGTGCCCACTCTGACCACTGCTATTCAACATTGTACTGGAAGTCTTAGTTAGAGCCATCAGGGATGAAAAAGAAATAAAAGTATCAGAATTTGAAAGGAACAAGTAAAATTGTCTCTATTTGCAGATTACATGATTTTGTATACAGAAAATTCTAAACACTCAACAAAAAAACTTTTTTTCTTAAAATAAATCTCTTGGCTTCAGTGTTACATTGTTTTTTTTTAATTTTATTTATCTTATTATTTTTGGCTGCGCTGGGTCTTTGCTGCTGTGCATGAGCTTTCTCTAGTTGTGGTGAGTGGGGGCTACTCTTTGTTGTGGTACACGGGCTTCTCATTGCGATGGCTTCTCTTGTTTTGTAGCATGGGTTCTAGGCATGCAGGCTTCAGTAGTTGTGGCTTGCGGGCTCGGTAGTTGTGGCTCACAGGCTCTAGAGCTCAGCTCTGTAGTTGTGGCACACGGGCTTAGTTGCTCCATGGTATGTGGGATCTTCCTGGACCAGGGCTTGAACCCGTGTCCCCTGCATTAGCAGGCAGATTCTTAACCACTGAGCCACCAGGGAAGCCCAACAAAAAAACTTTTAAAATCTATCACTGAATTCAATAAAGTTGAAGGATACAAGATTAACATATAAAATCAGTAGCATTTCTATTTACTCACAACAAAGTTTCTGAAAAAGAAGTAAAGGAATTAATTCCATTTACAATAGCATCAAGAACAATAAAATACTTAGAGATAAATTTAAACAAGGAGGTGAAAGATCTCTATTTTAAAAACAATAACACTCTGATGAAAAAAATTGAAGAAGATGCAAATTAGTGGAAATGTGTCCCATGTTCATGGATTAAAATAATTGATATTGTTAAAATGTCAATACTTCCAAAAGCTGTCTGTGGACTTAATGCAATCCTTATCAAGATTCCAATGGCACTTTTTTACAGAAGTAAAAATAAAGCAGTCCTAAAATTTATATGGAACCACAAAAGACCTTGAGTAGCCAAAGAAGTCCTGAGAAAGAACAAAGCAGAAGGCATCACACTTTCTGTTTTCAAGCTATACTATAAAGCTATAGTCATTAAAACAGTATGGTTCTACTTTAAAACTGACAGGAAGACCAATGGAACAAAATCAAGAGCCCAGAAATAAACCTAAGTATATACAGTTGACGAATATTTGACAAGGGAGCCAAGAATACTCAATGGAGAAAAGACAGTCTCTTCAATAAATGGTGCTGAAATAATTGGATATTCACATGTAAAAGAATGAAATTAGACTCATATCTTATGCCACTCACAAAAATTAACTCAAAATGGATTAAAGACTTAATGTAAGACTTGAAACCATAAAACTCCTAGAAGAAAGCATAGGGAAAAACTCCTTGTTGAGTCTTGGTAATGATTTTTTAGATATGAAACAAGCAATAAAATAAAAAATAAACAAGGGGGACTACATCAAACTAAAAAGCTTCCGTACAGCAAAAGAAACCATCAACAAAGTGAAAAGACTACCTATGGAATGGGAAAAATATTTGCAAACCTTATATCTGATAAGGGGTTAATATTCATAAAATAATAAGAACTTATGGAACTCAATAGCAATAACAACAGCAAATAACCTGATTTAAAAAATGGGCAAGGACCTGAATAGACATCTTCCCAAAGAAGTTATATGAAAGGCCAACAGGTAGGTGAAAAGATGCTCAGCAGCACTGCTCATTAGGGAAATGCAAATTAAAACCACAGTGAGCTATCACCTCACTCTTATTAGAATGACCATCATGAAAAAGACAGGGGATAACAAATGCTGGCATGGATGTGAGAAGATGGAACCCTTGTACACTCTTAGTGGGATTTCCATAGTGGTACAACCACTACAGAAAAGCAGTATAGAGGATCCTCAATAAATTAAAGATAGAACTATCATATGATCCAGCAATTCTAATTCTGGATATATATCCAAAGGAAATGGAAATGCTAACTCAGATTTATCTGCACCCCCATGTACATAGATAGCAGCATTACTTACAATAGCCAAGACATGAAAACAACCAAAGTATCTTTCCATGGATGAATGAATGAAGAAGTTGTGGTGTATGTATGTGTGCATATATATATGAATATTATTCAGCTATATAAAATGAGGAAATCCTACCATTTGCAACAACATGGAAGGACCTTAAAGGCATTATGCTACCTGAAATTAGACAGAGAAATACAAATACCCTGTGATCTCTCTTATATGTGAAATCCAAAAAAAAAAGACCAAGAACCAAAACACAGAAAAAGAGATCAGACTTGTTGTTATCAGAGGTGGAGGGGAGGGAGGGGAAATTAGAGGAAGGCAGTCAAAAGGTCCAGTTATAAGAGAAATAAGTACTAGGGATGTAATGTACAACATGGTGATTATAGTTAACACGACTGAATGATATATTGGAAAATTGTTAGGAGAGGAAATTCCGAGAGTCCTAATCACAAGGAGAAATTTTTTTTTTCTTCTTTCTTTTCTTTTTATTGTATATGAGATGATAGATGTTAGCTGAACCTATCTTGGTAATCATTTCACAATATATGTAAAGCAACTCATCATTCTGTACGCCTTAAACTTATACAGTGATGTGTGGCAGTTATTTCTCAGTAAAACTGGAGAAAACAAAAACAAAAACAAAAAAATCAAGTAAAATCTTAGAAGATAAAGTTGAAGAATGTTCGGATCCAAATAAATAAAACTACACAAAAAGAAAGAAAAGGAAAAGTGTAAGAAAGAGTTAAAACAAAAGGAAAATATAAAACCATTAGAAATTCAACTTTAGAGGTCTAACACTTGACACATAATAATTTCAGAAATACAGAACTTGAAAACGAAGTGATAAAATAATGATATAACACAAGAAATTTCCCAGAATCGAATTATATCAGTAACTAGATTGAAAGGTCCTATCAAGGTCCAGCTCAGTAAGTTAAATGAAGCAAACCTACTCCAAAGTACAAATAACGAAATACAGAATATCAGAAATAAAACATCCTAAAATTTTTTTGGAGAAAAAGAATGAAAAAAAGCTTATATACTGAGAGCTGAGACTAAAATTACTTTGGGTTTCAGGCTAGTAAGATTGGAAGCTATAATGTAGTGTAGTAAAGCTTTTAAAATTCTAGCCAGATAATTATACTTAAATGTAGAATAAAGAGACTTTCATACTTCCATATTTCAAAACTTAATGATGCTACTTAATGATGCGTTCCAACAAAACAGTGGAGTAATCCACGAAAGCAGAAACTACTGGAATATTCTCTACCTAAATGAAGAGAAAAACTCAAGAACCATGTACAGAATATCTAAAACAAGAAGGAGTAAGACAGAGGGAATTTCCAGTAAGTCTGTGATGGGAAGTTACAGAACTGTGGCTCGCAGGCCTAAAAAGTAGCTGGTTTAGTTTGTAGCTGGAGAAGGGAGAACACAAGGAGGGAGCTCCTTAATTAAAAATGCATTGATAGATTATTAGATATATTTATGGAGACTGTCTTGCTTTTCTCAGTACAGTCCTGATTTATACTTATTGTTCTGGCATAATCATTGATAATTCATACTTTCATCCTCAGAAGTGTCCCAGGTAGGATATTAAATTACATGGTCACACCAGACATGTCCTTTCTTGGGAGAAATTATCTTGAATGACTTATGTATGGTGTAACAAGAAAAAGCTATAGGCACAAAACTAAGCAAATGAAAAATGTGTCATATTTTAAATTCCAAGAAAATTATTGCATAGAAAAGCAAATGTAATCATTGTTTATCACTGTACACAACAGTCCAGAAACAGAAAGAGGATCACCCCTGCTGAAATCTCTTTCTTAGGATCTAGGAAACCTTTCCCAGTAACTCCCCAGAACCTTCCCATCAGGTCACTATGACAGGATTAGTTATATGTCTGCATCTAAAACCTTATCACTGTCAAGGAGAATGGACCACCATGACGGCCTTAGAGTCTTAGACCAAGGGTAAATGTTGGATAGGTAACCAGCATAATGCTGTGAACTTGGCTGGGATAGGAAGTATTCAGAAGTAGTGAGAGCCATGTTCTTATCTACTGTGGAAGTTAGTACATGATGTCCAATTTGATGAATTAAAATATAGAAGTATATTATTTAGAAATCTGGTGATCAGTATCAGCAGTAAAAATAATTTCAAAGTAGTTACTCTGGGAAACAGGCAGAGAGAGTAGCAACAGGGTTTTGGGTTTTTTAATTTAATACTTCATTATGTCTTTCAGTGTTATTTGGTGTTTTAAACAATGCACATGCATTTGATAAAATGCTATTTTAAAAAGTAAAATAATAAAAGATCTAATACCATAATTTTAAGTAACAGCATAACCTTCCATTACATAGTTCCCCATAACATTTAATCAGCCCCCTATTGAAAAGTATTTAGGTTGTTGAAAACTTTTACTATTGCAAATCATGAAGGGGTCATGAAGCATGAGACTTAGTTCATTTAAAATACTTTAAACAGACTTATAGACACTAAGTAAACCTGGGTTTGAGGCAAGTTATTACTAGGGAGGAAGTCCTAAAGGGTTAAAATTGTGGGTCTCAAGTGCTGCAGCACATTTGAATCACCTGCAGAGATTTTATAATATCTCACTACTTGGGCTGCACCCCAGAACAGCTGCATCAGAACTTCTTTTGGGGGTGAGGCAGCTTCATAGACCTGAGTTTATTTTGAAAATTCTTCCAGTGATATAGTTAATATGCAAGTGTGAAAATCACTGAATTCAGGGAGATCATTACCCTCCCCCTCTAAAAAAATCATGATTTAAAAACATTTAATATGTCATTGGTATAAATTTAATCAAGATTATAAATTATGTAATTTCTTAAACCTATTACTTTCCTCTTCATATCTTCTCTCATCTCCAGTCTTGCCTTCCCTGTCACTCACAGTCTGAACACCATGCCTCAAGGCAAGGAATCTTAGGAAGTGCAAAAGTTATAACAGGGGGATATGGCTTCTTTCTTCTTTCCTTACTTTATATTGTAACCAGTCTTCTCATTTTTCTAGAGGAGCAGACGATGTCTTGTCTGTACTGGCCATTCAGAATTCTATGTGCTTCCTTAAGCGACCTAACTCTCCTTTCAAATATGGGATTAATGCCTTGTCCATTTTTATACCCCTCACATTTGGTTTCTTTCAATATGAATGGGTCTTGCATTTCCAGGTGGAATACATAGTTTCTACTTTTACATCCTATTTTGGCAAATAGATTGAATTTAAAGATTACATAGCTTTGTTTTTATTTATTCTTCTTTATAAACGCTTCTCTGTAATGGCGTTTTTAAAAATCGGTATTTGTCATTACAGGACAAGCACACTTCATCATTTTCAAAAATTATTTGTGAAAACAGATTTGCAAGTCTTCAACATATTCATTGTATTATTGTGCCAGGAGAAAAGTGTTTTCAGTTTACTTTTCTGATCAAAGCCAAACTTGACGAATATATTGAGTGCACTGCTATACCATCTGTAGCAAGCTGTTGTAATTGTTTCAAATTGCTGTGTTTTTTAGCACATTATTGCATCTGGTGTTTTCCATAATTAGGCTCATTAGAGTAACACCCTTGAGTTTTAATATTTAGGGTGATATTTTTGAACTCTGGCATTCTGGGGGTAAAAGTTAGTATGTGGGGTTTTGATGAAAGCAGATGTTTTATTCCTTAGTGACTTGTACTGGTTAGGGAAACAATATTTTAAAGTTAAAGCATCGTGAGATACTGACTGCTCTGTACAGAGACAGATTTCAAAAGGGTTTTATCTTTAATGAAAGTTAGACGAAATGGAAGTGCTTAAGTAATGATTCAGATTATGCTCTTTTTCTCGTTATGGTTTATGTAAGAGTTTAATGAATGTTCACCTGAACTTAGGACATTTATTTTTATCCTGCTATTGAAAAGTATTTGCTCCTTGCATTGTGTATTGTTATTTCTGTAATATTTTGGTATCCTTAGGCTTCAAAAATGCTTTTATATGGTTTGTGTCAAAACGTACCATTTTACTTTTATAAAAAGTTTTATACTTTACATTTTATATTGAAATATATATAAAAGGGTGAATTTAACTTTCTTAGGTAAAATTTAGTGATTAAGAAACTAGAGATACTGAAGTTTATTTCGAATAAAGATTTCATTGTTGATCTTAAAATAAAAGAATTAAGGGAGACCATTCTCCTGTGATGCTTCGTATAAGGGGTGGTACAGAATATCATAGTTTTAGAATTATGGTGTTTTAGAAATCAATTTTATGGGGTCTTTTTCTAGGTATGTTTTGAGAATATGCACCATCACCTGGCAACACTGGGTAAAACGTTTCATTTGGTGAATAGTAATAATGATAATAATAATATAGACATCTATTGGATGTTTTTCACATGCCAGAAACTGTGAAGGATGAACCTGCATCATTTCTTTTAACCTCACCAAAACAAATAATAACCTCTTAAATAGGTATTGCTATTATATTCAATTTATATGAGTGAACAGAGGCTTAGAGGTTATGGAATTTTTCTGAATCCACACAGGTCTTGTGGCAGATGTACGTTTGAAACACATTGTGTGCCTCATTTGGTCTTATACATTAAACGTTTGTTCTTTCAAAATACATTATATAGTATGTCAATCAGGTTCCATTCAAGAAATAGAAAATACTATAGGCATTTAAAACAGAATGACCTTAGTATAGGTATTGGGAAGCTGAGAAGCTGAGAGAGTATCAAGCAGACAAAGCGATAACCCAGAAACTGGTAACTGTAATTGTAGAAGTAGCTTTCACTTCTTTGTCTGGGATAACAAAGGGAAGAGGCAATGCTATGAGAACCTAAATAGCTCAAGGAGCGGCCACCATGGAGCCAGGACTGGTAACTCTGAGAAGCACCATCCAGCAGGCTAAGACCTTTGGGAGAGTTCTGCAAGGCTGGTCTTCGTCCTTCAGGTGTGCCGTGGGGCTGCTCCTTAGATGCCACAGGGAGGGAAAGTTAGAGCTATCCACCGCTGCTGGAAGAGTACTGACAGGAATTGGAAACAAAGCCTTAGCTCTCCTTTTCTCCTTCCCATCTTTCTCACCTTCCATCAGAGTTTCCTAGTGACGGAAGCTAACCAGAAGGCAGCTGTCAAGGGAATCTGAGAAATGTATGTAGTTCTGAGACTTCCAGCCCCAGGATCACAAAGAAGAGCACAGGAGATGTGGGCTTGGGTAGAGATAATTGGTAAATAAATGGAACTTACATTCCGAGGTTTAAAAGACCATATTTCCAGGTTATCCCTGAGTAGACAGCTTATCACTTTATTTAGTCTTGAGATTAAAAATGTTAATTACTGAGCAGTTGGTCAGATTGTTGCACGATGTGTATGACTTGTCAGGATGATCAAAATAACTGAATTTAGGGCTCCCCTGGTGGCGCAGTGGTTGAGAGTCCGCCTGCCGATGCAGGGGACGCAGGTTCGTGCCCCAGTCCGGGAAGATCCCACGTGCCGCGGAGCGGCTGGGCCCGTGAGCCATGGCCGCTGAGCCTGAGCATCTGGAGCCTGTGCTCCGCGATGGGAGAGGCCACAACAGTGAGAGGCCCGCGTACTGCAAAAAAACAAAACAAAACCAAACAAAAACTGAATTTATACAGCTTGGTAATCAAGCAAAATGGCACAGACAGTGATCGAATTGCTTAAGAGTTGGCTACTATTGCCAAATGCCTGAATTGTTTGGGAAATGATCAATTTGTCTGTCATAATTCAATTTTTTAAAAGTGTTTTGCTTCATAAAATTTATATCATTCAGATTAATTTGTTTGCATTGCCCAATATCACTATTTGTTGTATTTATGAATGTGTGTGGGTAGGTGTGCCGAAATAAAAAAATAATGTTACATAGGAATATGAGTGCATAATCTAAAAAGGTCTGATTAGTGTTAATCTACCTTTAAAAAAATACGTTGAAAGAAACAAAAGAATTTTAAATAATTGTGTATGTTTTTAAATGTTTCCCAAACTTGTCTAAGATGGGCAGTTACCTCAGCTAATATGTGCTCCTTTGTCTTCATAGTTAGTTCCATGAAAGGTAGCTGTGTACCTTTAAACTTGGTATACTCAAAACAAGGAGGGAATGAATAAATGAATTCTAGTCCTATTAGACATGAAGGGGATGTGCTTACGTATATTTTTCTTTAAAAATTATCTTCCTACTGGGAATACATACATACTTAGAATGTTAAAGTGTCTATTTAGAGAAAAATCATGGTATATTAGACCTCTTTTTGGATGAAATCCATAGAATGAGCTTCCAAAATAATTTTTATATTAAAACTTAAAGTATCAATTTTCTTCTTATAACCCCCAAAGGAGATTTTGTATATGGAAAAAATTAATACTAAACTGAAAAATAAACTTAGCAGATTTTATTTGCCATATCTATTACAACAAAGAAGTCTCTTTAACATAAATCCAAATTGTTGATTTTTAAATAACCTTCTCTGTAGTGCGTCTTATGAAATGACTTCTAGAGACTTGATCGAGGGTCTGGGCAAAATTTCTTCCTGTGGGAGGACTGCCAGGTGTTTTGTAGTGTTGTTCAAAGACATCAGTGCACGCCAGCTCTAAACAGAAATGAGAGCAAGCTGTTTGTCTGCAAACAAGTGCTAAAACCACACAGGACAAGAAGATGCTCTACTGGTGACCTTAATCTTAAACATGGTGACAGGTGCAGGAGCTGAGGGTTCTAGTTTTATCCACCCAACACAGGATGCTGAGAAGAAGAGAAAGAGCTGAGTATTGGGCAAGAAGAGGCAGTGCTTTCTGTCGATATGGGTTCCGCCGTGTGTCCTCACTTAGCGGTGAGGATCCACCTTACACCTTAGATATGGCATTTATAATTTAAATCATCTACATGAGTTTTTTTCTTTTTGTGCAATACATTTCCTCTTCTTTGTCAGCTTACCTGGAAAATCTTACCTGACCCCTCTGATCTTTTCCACTCAAGTTTGCAGGCCACCTGAGCCTCACGTGGCGTCTTGTGATCATTTGTTTACTAACCCTCTTTCTTATTGGCCAGTGAGCTCCATGACATTGAAGACTTTGTCTTACTCATTTGTTGTTGGCGCCTATCACAATGCCTGGCTCTGACGGAGCTCTTAAGAGCTGTTATGCTGGGGGCACTGGGTGAGGTTTTTGGGATACCAAGATGAATGTGACTCCATTGTGTTCTCAAGGAGATCACGACCTATTTAGGGGATAGCCACACCAACCACTGAGTGTCACATAGTGTGAACTGTTTGTCTAAAAGATTTCACTGATATGTGGAATCTAAAAAAAAAATGATACAAAACTACAATGAGGTATCACCTCACACCGGTCAGAATGGCCATCATCAAAAAATCTACAAACAACAAATGCTGGAGAGGGTGTGGAGAAAAGCGTACCTTCTTACACTGTTGGTGGGAATGTAAATTGATACAGCTACTATGGAGAACAGTATGGGGGTTCCTTAAAAAACTAAAAATAGAACTACCATATGACCCAGCAATCCCACTACTGGGCATATACCCTGAGAAAACCATAATTCAAAAAGAGTCATGTACCACAATGTTCATTGCAGCTCTATTTACAATAGCCAGGACATGGAAGCAGCCTAAGTGTCCCATCGACAGATGAATGGATAAAGAAGATGTGGCACATATAGACAAAGGAATATTACTCAGCCATAAAAAGAAATGAAATTGAGTTATTTGTAGTGAGGTGGATGGACCTAGAGTCTGTCATACAGAGTGAATAAGTCAGAAAGAGAAAGGCAAATACCGTATGCTAACACATATATATGGAATCTAAAAAAGAAAAAAAAATGATTCTGAAGAATCTAGGGGCAGGACAGGAATAAAGATGCAGAGGCAGAGAATGGACTTGAGGCCACGGGGAGGGGGAAGGGTAAGCTGGGACGAAGTGAGAGAGTGGCATGGACATATATACACTACTAAATGTAAAATAGATAGCTAGTGGGAAGCAGCCGCATAGCACAGGGAGATCAGCTCGGTGCTTTGTGACCACCTAGAGGGGTGGGGTAGGGAGGGTGGGAGGGAGACGCAAGAGGGAGGAGATATATGTATGCATGTAGCTGATTCACTTTGTTATACAGCAGAAACTAACACACCATTGTAAAGCAATTATACTCCAATAAAGATGGTAAAAAAAAATGATACAAAGGAACTTATTTACAAAACAGAAATAGACTCACAGACATAGAAAACAAATTTATGGTTACCAAAGGGGAAAGGGGAGAGGGATTAACAGATACACACTACTATATATAAAATAGATAACCAACAAGGACCTACTGTATAGCACAGGGAGCTATATTCAGTATCATGTAATAACCTACAATGGAAAAGAATCTGAAAAATAAAAAAATATATGAATATATATGAATCACTTTGCTGTACACCTGAAACATTGTAAATCAACTATACTTCGATTAAAAAAATGAAAGCTATGGAAAAAATATGTCCTGTGTTAGATGGAAGAAATAGCATGATACACATGATATGGAAAATACAATGTGATAAGTCCCTCCTTTCAGGAACCTGCTGTTTGCTAACCTGGACTTCATGAGTGTGCTTAGTACGTAGTGCAGCCAAGTGGAATGGAAAGTCTCTGGACAGTCCAAACACCTCACATCAATGAAGATTCATTGGGCACTGAGTGTGCCAGCTGATGTATTTTGCAAGGTGCAGAGTGTAAGCATAGTTTCTGCCCTTAAGGTACTTATCCTCAGACAGGAAAGACTTGAAAGTAAGCTTTTTTTAAAGAAAAGACTCCATAAGCACTAACGAGGAGGTCTGTGGTGAATTATCAGCTGGACAATAAGTATGACGTATGAAGTCCGTATTCTTCCACTTCAATAGGTATTATCTGCCCATCACATCCTACCGAATGATCTAGCTGAAAAAGGGGTGGAATGAGCAGGTATGTAGACACAAGCAACACGGGCTTCTACATGTAGGGATGGTTGGAATGCTTCTCCTGGGTTTCCTAAGGAAATGTCAGCAGCACTGGTGTTGTTCAGAGTCAGTTCAGTGTATGTTATCTGAGAACATGAATCACAGGGTAGGTAACCATTCCTGCCAACGCAGCAAGAGTACCTTTGTAAACCGTCATCCCAGGAAGTTTATTTCTGTCACTTTGTCAGCTTTCACTGGTAAGTAAGTGTGATTCTGAAGACTGCTTATAATTTTGGAAATAGGTCTAATGCTGTTGTGACAAACTAAAGATTTGTCTAGTGGGTTTGGGGAGTAACTTGGTGCCATCCCAGAGTCCAGAAGTATTGGTGACGGCAAAAGTGTTGACTCTGTTAGTACCCTGCCCCCCCGCCGAATTCACCACCTACCTGTGACAGCATCACGGTGTTGTCTTACTACCTGTCATCAATACAGAAAGGTAGTTACCAATACCTCCACTTCTCCAATGAGAACATTTAGATTCACAGTGGTTCAAGTCACATTTCAGTATGAACCGTATCTATAGATCTGTCCCATCTGGCATTCAGAATATATGCTAGAGAGCAATTAAAAGAGAGCCCTTCTTTTGATTTTGCAGAGTCATTTAGCCAGGGCAGGTGGCTATAATTGCTACAGAATCAAAGATTGGTGTGTCCTTTTTGGGACAGTAAGCTGGTGGGAACCACCAGAACTATTCATTTATTTATTACCTGATGAAAGGGCTACTTTTAAAAATGTAAAAAATATAGAGTGAAAACTAAATCAAAGGGTAGCTATAAATGGATTGGGAAACAAGAAATGAGCATGTGACGATGGCTTTAAATGGGAAATGATGACCTCATCTTCACTACATGGAGAGAGGGATGAGGCAGCCACGGAGACTGGAAGCATCAAGTTGGGAAGGGGATAGCAAGAAAGGTGTGGAAGCTCATCATTTTCACCAGCCTTTCATCGCACAACGCAGGCTTCTGACTTTAGCTGCAGAATGGTGTCATTTTAACTCGGTTTGAATTGTTCCCTAAACATTTCACATAATCTAGTAATTATGTCCTTTTGGATTTGATCATGAATGTGTGCAAGATTTTACTTTCTGTTTGCCAAAAAGTGTTAAAGTAGAAATAACACATTATTTTTGGAGCGGAAACTACCTCGTCTGGCAGTCTTATCACGTGACTAATCTAAGTGGTCCTTAGATGCAGATGAGAGAAGAAACGAGAAAAAAAATCATTTTTACATGGAGTAGAAATATTGTCCCCCTTGAAACTGAAAGCCAGGGGAACTCAGCTGGTTAAGACCAAAGATTTAATTAAAAAACAACAGCAACAAAACTTTATTGAGATCTAATTTACATTCCATAAAATTCACCCATATTTAAGCATTCAATTTAATAATTTTTGGCAAATGTACTGCGTTGCCCAGCTGTCCTGAAAATCCAGTTTTAGAACACATGCACCACTCCAATAAGATCCCTGGTGCCCTTTTTTAGTTAATCCCCTTTTCCATTCAGCTATAGGCAACCACTAATGTACTTTAGATTTATATAGATTTGACAAAGGCTTTACTTTAAGGAGAACAAGATAGACCAGGAAGATTTTTGGTTGGATTTTGGTGTCTCTGGCCTCAGAAGTGAGGTAGGGATGCTAGCTATGAGCTCAGGTATTGCAGTCTGAATTTTGTAAGTCTTTTGATCTTTACCTGTTGTACAAGAAATGGCCTTGGGAAGTGGAAGAAACAATACTTAATCTGAATTTGTGAGGAAAAATTCACAAGCTCAAATGCGGAAATCCATGAGAGGTTTCTCAAGGTTATAGACAAGTTTCCCTGGAAAATGGAAATATTTTCACCTGTAGCCACACCAAGGACATTCTTTGCTGGAAGCTTCCCACACATTGAGCCTGGTTACTCCATGTCAGTGGACACCAATCTTCCCCAAAATCACCTGAGGTCACACTCTGGCCAGAGAAAGGACCAAACCATCTCAAACTACTGTTTAAGGAAGCTTCTCAACTCTCTCTGGCAGATTTGGAAGCGAGGATGCCCTATTCTTTATTTTCCATTCAAAGTCTGTTCCACTCCTGCTATATTCAAAATCAAGCCTGCCAAATCTCCAAGAAGGCTTTAATATCCCAGTAACTCTCCCTTCTCTTATTCATCCATTGAACAAGAATTTGTCATTGTGAGCATTATTCTGTTCTGCATGATAGACAGAATAAGAATAAGAAAAAATCTTTCCCCAGAAGTTTCCCAAAAGTTGTTGTCCAAAAGTTTATGTTTTAGTAAGGGGAGAGAAATAATAAACAAATAAATAAGGTAAATTCAGACAGAGGTCGATGATAGAAAGTAATCAAAGCAGGGTGTTAGAGGAGGCGTGATTGGTGATGCAAGATGGCGGGGCTAATATAAATAGGGGATCAGGAGAAACTTCTACGAGGAAATGGACATTTTAGGTTAGACTGGAGTCACACAGGGAGCCAGCCAAGAGAAGATTTGCTAGATGGGCATTCCAAGCACAGAGCATAGTGATGGCCAGAAGGAGCAGGGCATGAGCGTGCTGTGTCTGAAAGACCAAAGCAAGATTGGTGTGGCCGCAACTTGAGAAGGGAGAGAGTGATCCAAAGTGAGATCCGAGAGGCTGGGACCCATGGCATTTGGAATTTATTCTAAGTTAAATAGGAAGCCATGGGGCAGAGGGAAGAGGGATAGTGGTGTGATCTGATTAATAACACTGAATCCAGATTACACTAAGGGCTGGGTGTAAAATGGAATCTGTCTCATGTGAGGAAGCTGGGAGATCCATTTGGAGGTGATAATGGCAGTGACTTTTATTAGGATCATAATGCCTTCTAGTAGTTTCACATGTTGATTCTTTACATGATGCATTCTCTCTTCATTCTCTGTGCATCCGTTAGTGACATATCTTCTGCTTTCTTTCCTTTTTTTTTTTTTAAAATAGTCTTCATGGAATTGGCTCACTTACAGTGAGGATGACTTTGAATCATTGATCAGAAATGTTCTTAGAGGTCATATAGTGCAAGCTCCTTATTCTGGAATTGAGGCAGCTGAGGTCAAGAGGAAAGTCAGTGACTTGTCTGAGCTTATACATCTAAATAATGATGGAGCCAAGAGTAGAACTCAGGACTCCAGGTATGTCATTGATTGCTCCTTCCCCTAAGGTCTAGCCTGGTTTCTGTGCTCAAAAAACATACTCATTTTAGTATTCTGTGATGGGAGGGTCAGATGGATGGGTCAGTGGAAAAAAGTGGCCTGAGCTAATAGGACAAGCTGGCAGAGTTGATCATTGTGCCAACCCAAGGTGATCCAAATGCCTGAGCAAGGTTGGCGGAGAGTCAGCAAATCGACAGGACTTTAAAAGGTCAGAGTGACGATGAAGACAGCAGATGGACAGAACGGTGGGAGGCAAACGCCAGGCAGGGAGCAGATGAACCCGAACCTGTCTGAGGGCGTCACAGGGCAGTCAGCAGATGGGCTGCGTCGGAGCATGGGGCGCGAGGCACTGTCATTGACACTAATTACTCGTGATGGAGGTGCTTTGCAAAACATGGGGGGAATGGTCTTATTTCATAGGACATTTCCTGTAACTGTGGACAAGTTCACAACAGCTTTTTACGTTAAATGCACTCGATTGAGGGAGCAGGGAGGTATTTGCAGTTTGTCCTTCCCTCTCTCATTCCCTGTTTGAGATGGATACCGTTTAAGGCCTGCCACAGTGCCCGGCCGATGGCATTTCTTTTGAGGATTGCACATTTTCAGAAATTAAAATTCCGTTAAAGGTAAAATACTCAGAAGTGAAACAATGCATAACCGGACAGATGAGGTGATTTTTGTAACACGAATTGGCAGGTAAAACAGGAGATTCAGACGTGGAAAAGACACCAAAACTGTCACAGCATCTCTGTTGGCACAGTTGGATACCAAAAAAAATAAAAAAGAAAGATGGTTATCTGTTAAATATGATGAGTCTGAACAATTATGAGATTCAATAGAAAGGCTATAATTTTTACCTCATCAGAAAGTACTAGATATATAATTTAGCATTTTAACTCAAGAGATTTTTTTTTTTTGAGCAGTTCTAATGGGCCAAGTGTGGTGTTGGGTTCTGGTGAGGCAAACAAATTAAAATTTTATCCTCATTGTCTCTCTTGCCCATCACACCAATATATAATTTTATTTCAGACTTAGAAAAAATCATTTAGTTGATTGATACAGCAATAAAAAGTCATTTTAGATCAACCGAGATAAAAAGCTTGACTCAAGTGTCTGTTTCACAATAATCTTCCTTCTCAAGTTACCAAGACCTTACTTAAGTGACTAAAGTATGGCACATAAAATTTGTTCCCTAGCAAAACTTTCACTGACGGAAGGCTGTAACGGATCTGAAGGCATTTCCATCTTAAAGTGTCATTTTGATTCTGTGGAAATCATGGGAACCGATTTACTTGTTTGTTTCTTGGTAGTTTAGCTATTTCTGATGTACATGTTTTATTATGGGTTCTTCCAGCAGCAGATCCAGAGATCAGGATTGAGGGAATGTAATTTACTCGGGAAGTGCAGGAAAAGCCTATGGGGAGTGAGGAAGTGATACAGGAAAAGGAAGGCAGCCAATAAAGGTGAGCTATTAAACCAACGTTGCAATGGGTGTCTGGAAAACGAGGCAAAACATACAGTACATCGAGTCTCAAGACATTGATTGAAGACTGCCCTGCCCCGGGAGTATTAACTCCTTGGCACTTCTGGCCTGCCATGCAGTAGCACATCTGGGCAACCCACCTTTCCATCATTCCAGAAACAAAGGTCAGCCACTGGCAATTGGCAGTCAGCCTACTCCCAGCACACAGAATGGTCCCAGGAAAATGCAGGGGCCATTGACAGCCCCTACTCCAACTGGTTGGTCCAATTTTAGATTATCTGAAAGACTGAGGAGTAGAACAAAGTTAAATCCTAAAATCTCGGCTCTCTTTTTAAGCCATTACTTCTGTCTTTCTTTTCCCCTTATCTATAGTCTAATCAAGAGATTTGAATTCCTTCATCTTTCTATTTATGCTCTCTCCCTGGAAGAAATACTCCGAGACAATCAGGCAGTGGGCAAAATGAGAAGAAACAAAGCTACTCGAATGATTCATAAACTGGAGAAGCAGGCCATGCATAATCAAGGGTTGTCAGAATCCTTTGCAACTAAGAGGATGCTTTAGATGTTTCAGCTGAATATAAGAACAAATCAACTAGTGCTTGTGTCACTGTCATAATGTCACACATGTAGTAGGCATCTCCATTTGAATATGACATGACACTTTTAGGCAATACAAAAAGCAAGCCAAACCAATGTGCTCCTTTCCCCCTGGAGTCTAAAATCTGAATAAGACACTTATATCCTGAAATGGATATAAAAGCATAGTCCAGGGTGCACAAAAGCAAGCGCCCCTAATGGCCATGAAGGTAAAGTGAGTGAGAAAGTGAGCCAGGTGTAATATGACAGATAGTAGGTAACACTTATCCTCATGGTCAAGAATATAATTTGAGTGGTGGCATCTTTTGTAAAATGAAGAACTTGAGCTCTGTCTAAAGCGGACAGGTTGCCATGTGGAGACGTGGTCCCAGTGGTTATGGATCAACTGAACTTTCCATAGTAGGTGTATGGATGCTCATGTGACATTGTTGAAAGTTTTAAATGAGTAGGTAATTCGTAAACATTTGAAACACTATGTAGTGGGCTTCCTTGGTGGCGCAGTGGTTGAGAGTCTGCCTGCTGATGCAGGGGACACGGGTTCGTGCCCCGGTCCGGGAAGATCCCACATGCCGCGGAGCGGCTGGGCCCGTGAGCCATGGCCGCTGAGCCTGCACGTCCAGAGCCTGTGCTCCGCAACGGGAGAGGCCACAACAGTGAGAGGCCCGCGTACCGCAAAAAAAACCCAAAAACCAAAAAGCAAAAAAACCACTATGTAGCTCAAATAAAACACATTTTCTGACCAAATTCAACACGCAGGCCAAATTTAGCTGGAGGCCTCTGACGCAGAGGGAAGTATGAATACCAGATGACTTCCACTGCTGAATGTGGAAGAGGGGTGTGTGTGTGTGTGTGTGTTTGTATAAGACAGACAGAGAGAGGGAGGGAGGATGGGAGGGAAGGGAGAGAGAATCATCTTTGTGCTCATGGTGAATATATATATATATATATATATGTATATGTGTGTGTATAAATATATGCATACATATTATTGAAAACAATGAACTAAGTATATTTTCTGACAGGATGAGTAGGGAGGATATAAAGATAACTATTTTCCATATACTCCTGCCATTTCCATCATGTTTCCACTTCAAGGCCAACTCTGCCATTGGCACATCACTGACTCCTTGCCTTTATCAGAAAAGACTTTTGCAAGAGGGGTTTCTTGGTGTGAAGGCAGATTTGGAGGGAAATCCATAACTCGATAGGTCTGGCGTAAGGTAAGAGGTTTACCCTGCTTATTTTGTGAGAGAGAGGAAGGCATGGAGAGGTTTGTAAGGACTTTGGATCGTAGCTTGAGAATAGAAACAGCATATGTTGAGGGTTCCTGGGTGCTGAGTCCTGAGATAGATATTTTCCCTTTGTTATCTCATTTGGTTCCAACAACCATCTTGTATGGTGTTAAGGAACCATTTTGGAAAAGGGAAAATACACCCCTCTGTTTATAGCTGTACGCAAAGACCTAGAATTTAAACGACTTGCTCCAGATTATAGAAATAATACACATTAAGCACCAAGGTTCATATACAGATCATACTCCTTAAAGTATGCATGCAGCCCTGTACATATGATTTTCTAAGCAGCCAAAATCGTTTGCATTTTCCAGAAAGTAGGGAACTAGGCATTAATTTGTATTTATGTGTGATATTCCTGTTTGGAATATAGGTTGATAACTGTTGCTCGATTTGGGGACTTTCGGTAGAGCTTGTACTTTTCATGGTGCCTGACCTAACCTGACTGCATTCCTCCCATGACCCATGTGCCTCTTGGAGTCTTTCCAACGGGTTAGGTAGATTTTTCAGAGCAATGTGTTAAGCCATCAACAGACATCTCGAGCATTTCAAAACTTGCCCCTGGAGTAGAGGGGGAGGGTCGGTTCTCCCTAACCCAGAACTTCATGGCTGAGGATGGCTGTCTCAGAGCGAACTGTGGTGGGGACTGTGACCAGAGGTGGGAAATGGATGTTTGCCAGTGGCTGTTGAATGTGATGTGTCACCAAAGCAGCAAAAAGCTGGGAGGGAGTTGGAGGTGGAGAAGGGGAGATGGATAGATTATAAGTAGTAAAGCCAAAATCACAGAGAGAAGCAGGAACCAGCGTCCCTGAGAAATGGAGAGATTAACAGTGCTTCCTCATCTCTCCCTCCTCTGAGATCAAGCTCTTCGTCTTCCCTATATTTCTGTTCTGTTTTCCTCATTCTTCCAATAAATACCTATTTTTAATTCACACTGGTCTTGATTATGTTTCTGTTTCTTGAAATGGAATGACCCCATTTAAGGGGGCATTTTTTGGGGAAGTGTGATGTGAATCAATATGGAAGCCATCGTTTTCCCCTTACTTGGGAAAAGAAGATGATTGGCAAATAATGACTTGTCCTGACTGCATCATCTTAAGGACCCCAAATCTCAAGCATCTTGCTAAGAAAGAAAGGTGGTTGTTACCTGCTTTTGTCCTTCTCATTTTAGTGAGGAAATTGAAGGAAAAAAAAAAAAACTGGTTGAAGGTAAAATTCTACATGCCATATTGAGTCAATTTTTTTTTCAGCCCTCATTTTAGATCTACCAACTGATTTTTCTCCTAAAGGTTTTAAGGAATCAGCTTTGTTTGTTTTCTCCATTTCATATAACATTTTGTATCTTTGAACAGCAACATATAATTTTAAAATGTGATAGTGTTATTTTAAGTTACACTAATTCTTTTTTTTTTTTTTTTGCGGTACGCGGGCCTCTCACTGCTGTGGCCTCTCCCATTGCGGAGCACAGGCTCCGGACGCGCAGGCTCAGCGGCCATGGTTCACGAGCCCAGCCGCTCCGTGGCATGTGGGATCTTCCCGGACCGGGGCACGAACCCGTGTCCCCTGCATCAGCAGGTGGACTGTCAACCACTGCACCACCAGGGCAGCCCAGGGACTCGTTATATTTTGCCTCAAGAATTGTCAGTAGTATTATGAGGGTTTACTGTTTCCTCAGGAAAGATTATAAGCCCCATAAAGACAGCACCCATGTCTTACGATGTCAGCCTACCCTTCTGGGCACAAAGGAGATTAACTAGATCTTGGTAACTAACGCTAAAGCCACTCGACTATCCCAAATAAACAACACAATCTTTTAGAAATACCTGGTGAACCCTTTTAATCAGCTCTACTAAGTCGTGTTTAATAAAAGGCTGCGCGTGATGAACTTGTGTGTTGATTAAAAAAGGAGAACTAGGAAGGTTCTGGCCGAAAGTGTGGAGGATGACAGATGAAGTCAGAGATTTTGTTACCTGTTGAATCGTGGTGGTTTTGATTTATCCTTTTGGCACATCAATATGAACTTGGCTGAACATCCCCTAGAAATACTGACAAATTATGACAGCAGGTAAGGGATCAGTTAATTCTCCAAGTCTAAAAGTCTGTTCCCCTCCCCTCCTAGCATGTGATTTTGGCATCTGCCTCAGTAGCAAGCTGCTATGAAACTGCAGTGTTGTGAGGGGAAACTCACAATATTTAAGAAATAGGAGCATACTGTTTAGATTACATATTTCAAATATTGCACCTCCCCCTTAATGTCTGACTAAAGCCCAGCTGGGAAGTAATTTTGGTTCAGTGGAAGCTGTATGCCAATTTGTATTTTTCAAGTTTTGCTTCAAGGCTCAGTCAAGAGAATCCATCGTGAGCTAACGTGCTCACTTTGGCACTTTTGCGAAACGGTCGGAGAACAGTTGGAGTTCCAAATCTAATTGTGTGAAATATTCCAGACTTTTTAGGGTGGATTCCAATTCCATTGGAGAAATTTCATTAGAGAGTTCAATGTTAAGACAGATTCTATTGACTGTCCTTTCAGAAATTGGAATGTCTCACTGCAGATAATTTTTTCTCTCTGGAGGGGTTTGAAACCATTTCATGAGGCTGAAAAGGGAATCTTACAAAGTTAGGATGTAATGGACAAGAGGAATACAGTTGCCGCTTATGCTCCTGAAGCTTGCAAAGCAGAAATGTTTACTAAGGTTCCATCACCTTTACTTTTTCCCCTAAGCTTAACTTTTCAAAACATACGGAGACTGTAATTGAATTTTGTTGTGTGATCTAGAAATTGTGGAACTCCTATCTCTCAGAATTTAGCTTGGGAGCTGTGTTGACATCATAGAACCTGCAGTGTCTCAGAAAGTCTTTTAATGCTTAATCTCATTGAGAGGTAGCATACTTTAACATGCTTCACAGTTGTAACTGCTGTCTTTAGTACTTAAGAAGGAGGCTCGATCCTGTGAGGTTTGATTATTAACTCTGTTATTATGTTCCTAGTGTCCTCATTAAACTGTTTGGTAATGCACCGTAATTTATTTCTATTTTTTATTTTGGAAGCATTGTTATAGGTTAATTGGCTCTATATTTTACAAGTTTGCATCACTAATACCAATAAAAAATCTGTTGATATTGTTCTTCTGGGATTCTGATTGCATTAAGGAATGACTGGTCCTAATTAAGTTTTCTAGTCTGTGCTAATTACAATCAAATAAGACTTTACATAAAAATGTGAAATTGTGCAGAGTAAATGCACTTTTGATCATTAATTAGAGAACTACCAGGCGTACCTTTGCCGATGTTCTTATTTTATTTTTTAATTTTTAGTTATGAGAAGGAAACCTCAAGCCATTGCATTTTGAGTGGTTCCCATAGTAGTTACAGAAACGATGTAGTTAATTATAAATGTGAGTGATGTTCCCTTATTTCACTCCTCATGAGAACTAAACTGCCCTCAGCTGTTTCTCATCCACTTCTCATCCAGGTAGTAATATTATGTTTACATTACAGAATAAAAACAGGAGGCTGGAGGTTTTAAGAGCATGTGTTCTATTAGATTGCCTCATTTAACTTTCATGCACTGCAGTCCTTTTCACGTTTGAGGTTTCGTTGATTTCTTTTTAATGCCGTGGTTTCGTTTGGACTCTCCTGTGTGAGGTGGTAATGATACTTCTACCCGTTCTTCCCTGGTGTGGTGACAACTGATGAAGAGTTCAGTTTTGCCCTCAGCACCTGACTTTTTAATAGTCTTGCTTACTAGGAGTGTTGAATTTCATATGTAAATGAGGAGAGGGTAAGCAGGCTAGAATCACAGTTTCTGGCCACCTGCGTCTTTTTCTCTCTTTCCACAGGAAGCACTGAATGAGATGATGCCTTTAAAACAGCATGGTTCCTGGTTCATGGAAGGGTTCAATAAATGTTAGCTAAGATAATAATTATTGTTTGGATTACATTGCATTTGCTATTTCTGGAAGTCCAATTTCAGACCAATGAATTGCTTTTGAGCTCAGGAGGAAGAAAGTATTTCATCAGAATTCTCCAACAATTTCACTCCCTCTTCCACACTTGTGCTGCTTGGAGATGCTTCGAGTTTGGCAGTTAAAATGTTTGCTGAAGCCAAACTCTCTTGGCTGCTTCAACGACCCTGAAATGCCCATTTTGATGCAGCACTAAAGGCTGCAATTCAGAAATAATGCTCAAATCTTTGACCATTTATCTACCTTGTAACTTGAATCCACTTTAGCTAAACTACCTGCTCATTCATTTTCTCGTACCTACTTACTCTTCTCTCCTATTTATCAATCCAACAGCTATTTTTCTACTTTTCTGACTTATAATTGCACCTCAATTTCTTTGCTCCCTTTGTTCAAACATTTTTTTTTTTGCCTTTAAAAATATTTTTCTCATTCATCAGATACTCTCTTCATTATTTTATACCTATGTATTTTCTGAGGTTGCCCTGTCTTCACTCAAGCTTCTGGTCTCTAAGACCCTCCCTTTTTTCCCCATCTCATTACTGTTATTTCTGACTGAGTCCACATGGCAGCCAACCAGGTATGAGTTTTGCATTTCACGTATGATTCTCATTTCTAGCTTTGGGGTTTTGTACATAACTTTCCCTTTGCCTGCCATTTCCTCTTTGGCGCTTTATCAATAATCCAATCCCCCCACTGCCTTCTTTAAGTAAGTTTCTCCTCAGAATTGCGTTCTTTCAAGAAGTTTTTACATCTCGATTGTGGGGTATGCCTCCTCAGTGAACTGGAATCATAGACTATTCTAAGTATCTTTGAGATCATGCAGTCAAATCTTCTCATGTTATAGGTGAGAAAACTGTGGTCTAGAGTGGCTTACTTGGGCTATCCCAGATCATGAACTGTACCTCTTTGCTTTTTGTCTTCCATCATCCTCCATAATATCTAACCCATATTGAATTCTCTAGAAGGGTTCACTAAATGTTGGTAAATATTCCTAAATGTTGTCTGGATCACTCTACCAGTTTTATTTTCTGTTTTCTGCCTTAATTTCCATATATTTGATTCCATATCCTTGTTCCCATTTCTTTTCATTTTTTTTCCCCTCTTTTTTTTGGCCTTAGTTCCTTCCCCCGTCACACATTCTCATTACTTTTAAAATTATAGTTATCCGATTCATACTAACTTTCTATTTTGTGCTCAGATATCTTCTTATATTTCTTATATCATAACTAGATTTCAGTTAGAAGATAAAAGGTAGGTAGTTAATGGCTCTTTTTTTAGCAGGTGGGCAGCAAAAACCAATAGCAGGGTGTCGAGTATTGTTGGCATCATTAAGCTTTATTTATTTATATGGAGTCTGAATAAATTAACCCTCCATGTCTAACTCGTCTTTTATCTAGCTGACTGCAGTTCCTTCATGACCTTTTGAAGTGTTTGACGTTTTTCACTGGGAAATCTATTTATTGGTTTGTAAATCAGTTAACAACTATATGGTATTGTGCCTAATGGAAAGAGTTGAACTAGATGCTGTTTTTCTGTGCTGATGAACTGGAAGCATCCAGACATTACTTTTTATAAATGCATAACATACAAAGCTCAAAGATATAATTTGATTGTCTTGGAGTCCTGCTCTTTTAAAACAATATTGAAAAAGGAAGGTTGAAAGTTTTGCTAAGGAAAGTGGGAAGACCATTCCAGGAATGAGAAAAGGCATGACTTACTGCTTTGGAGGGGAGAGAGGGAGCAGGTTACTGTGTTTTCCTGCCTTTGACAGAAATCAAAGAGTGGATTAAAGAGAAAATAGGGTCTAAGAATAGAAGAGTTGCTCAAATTCTTGAAGCCAGTGACCCAAAATCTCCTATTTGGTATCAAAAGGAAATATAAGGCAAGACATGGCAACTGTTGGGATGCAAACTCATTAAATGAAAGTGTCTTTTCCTTTGAAGGACTGGAAAGGCTCTGACTTTCACATGAATTTCTTTAAAGTATATTGGGTTAGCCAAAAAGTTTGTTCAGATTTTTCTGTAAGATCTTCTGGAAAAACCCAAAAGAACTTTCTGGCCAACCCAGTGCCTTCTCTGGACGACCTTCTTCACATAGAAAAACTCCTTATAAGCCCCTGTTTAATCTGTACCTACTCTGTGTTAGGCCTTCCTTTGTGTTTATCAGCTTATCAGTCATCACGGCTAATTCTGGGTGGAGTGTTATCAATTCCTTCTTACAGACAAGGGAAAAGAGTCACAAAGAGTCAAGCAGTATGTCCACAGTTGACCAATGCATGTGGTAATACTAAGATTCAACTCTGACATTTATCTGACTTTACAGCATTAAATTTTTTTTCTCGGCTACATTACTTCTTGGTGTTAAACATACCGTATAGATTTTATGAACTCTAGTCACAAAACCCTACCTGGTCTGTTCTTATCCATTGATGCCTAAAAATACACCCTTTCCCTCCCCACCCTCACAAGTGCCTCCTTAATGTAATGGTGCATTTGGTGCAGTTACAACTCTGCCTTCATGTCTTGGTTGTGAAAAAATGGGAAGTCTCTGAAAAATCAACATTAATTGATAATTATGGAGGGAATTATTTTTCCATCAGTCAAAAGAAAACTTGTCATTATGTTGAGGGTTCAAAGATGGCTTTGTGTAAAATTAGAAGTGTGCACGTTTACACGTTCATAGATTGGTCTTCTGACCTTCATCCACCTTTATCCTCCTTCCCCTGATCCGACACACACACACACACACACACACATATACTCATCATTGTAGAAGAATCGCTATAAGGTCATGTGACTGTAGCTCTTTATTCTGTAAATCACATCATTCTTAAGGGAACGATTGTTTACTGATGGGTTCCTGGAGGTTACTAAAGTCTTTCAAAGTACCACCTATGATGGGTTTTTAAAAAAAGACAGTGAAATACAAAGGAACAGGCTTTCCCCATGAAGGGGAAAATTGCATGTCTGACTCAGATAATTTGTCTTTCTGGAAAATTATGGCTCTATACCAAACTATGAAAAAATCTGCTTTTAAAATCCCAACAGCCTTTTTCTGGAGAAGTATTGTGATGATGTTGATACAATTTCAAATTCTGTTTAAAATATTCAGCCAGCTACATGGCCATTTTATTGAACCCAGCTATTTGAGTAAAATTTCTGATTTCCTTGTGAATACTTACTCTCAAGAGTATACAGTCTTCAGGGCTTCCCTGGTGGCACAGTGGTTGAGAGTCCGCCTGCCGATGCAGGGGACGCAGGTTCGTGTCCCGGTCCGGGAAGATCCCATATGCCGCAGAGCGGCTGGGCCCGTGAGCCATGGACGCTGAGCCTGCGCATCCGGAGCCTGTGCTCCGCTACGGGAGAGGCCGCAACGGTGAGAGGCCTGCGTACTGCAAAAAAAAAAAAAAAAAAAAAAAAAAAAAAAGAGTATACAGTCTTCATTTTGTTAGGTTTTTATAATGATTTGAAATATATTCATGAATTCACTGAAATTTTTTTAAAATGTATCCTACCTTCCTTAGATCACTTCTAAATATCTGTAAATAATTAAATCATCATATTCTTTTTTTTTGAGGCTGGATATAATATAAAAGTACCATTTCCTCATGCCTGAGTGCATTTTATAACTCTTCTTAACTTTTATAAAATACTTTTACAAAATAAACAGTCTTACTAAACAAATACATGTTACTGCTCAGAAAATCCTCTGAAGTATGTATATTATATATCAGAAGAAACTCTTTTGCCAATCCCTTAAAGCACTATTTGATACAGCCCAGGAAAGCTGGAATGGTTTCAGGCTTTTTAAATGAAAATATGATTTGAGTACTTGGCCAACATACTTTACCAGTCATTTTCCTCTTGAGCCAGCAAATGCTTATGATCAAGTCAGCTGGTGGAGTTGAAAGGTTCTGAAGCCTGCCAAAGCATGTCAGTTGTTTTATGTTTGAATTCCCCAAGGAAAAGAAAAGTAGGGTATGAGCCAGAAAATACCATCCGCTATCTTCTCTCCCCAGCGCAGTAGCTCTGCTTGGCCATCAGTGAAGCTGCCCATCCTTTACTTTGTAGTCACCTTGTGACTTTTCACATCAGTTGAGCTGTGAGATGTTGGAATGCTTGGAGACCAGGCTGCATGGGCTGGCATGATTGCAGGAAGAAATTGAGATATCTGAGCAGAAGTAATTGTACACCTGTACTGTTGGCAACTCTGTGTCATAACGACTTCTGCAGTTGCCAAGTTTCATGAATTTCAAGTTAGCCAATTAATTTGGCTTCTAGTGTAGAGAAAAATGAACCTGCAATCTAAGCTTTTCGTTATAGAAAGAGGAAGAAAAAGCTTATTTTTCTAGATTCTTTTGTATATGTTTCAAATAGCACAGTTGTGTTATATTGTTAACTGAAGCTTGTTTCACCTTCAAAAGATTTTTTTTTTTGTCTCTGCCTTAGAATTACACTAAATCGAATAAAGTATTGATTATATATTTTGGGTGTTACCAGAGTGGAGAGAGAACTCATTTGAGATTTTATGTATGTGTGTGTGTGTGCAATTTAAAATAAATCATTGAATTTACATCTTTTTCAAATTGTTAAGAAGAAAGACCGGAGCTAATAACAGCATTGAATAGAGAACCATTTTCACACCTTTAAATACAAAAGCAATGAGAACTGTCTCAAAAAATGTGCCGTCTGAGTTGTTCTAAGGGATAAATATGGGCTGTTTGTGTGAAGCATATGCGTTTGACTGTGACATGGCCTGGAATTTGTGTAATGAAAGTTAAAGAATGCTTCTTGTCATCTTCGTCCTACTGGTTTGTTTGACACGTCCCTGCTATACTTCCTGTCCCCCGTCTGCCGCTAATGCTGAAAGAGAAAATGTAACCAAGTCTCTCAAGTCCTTGTAGACGTCAGCAGGACGTAACTAAATAATTACATATTTATCTCAGCCCAGGTTAACCCTGTAGCAGATATGAATTAATTAAATATCATGTGTCTCACTTCACATTTATTGACCATTTTACATTTTTCAGATGCCAAGTCATCTATTCTTCAGTGTTCTCTATAGTTATCAAATATTTCTCATAATAGATTTGAATATTTTTGAACCTGCACTCAGAGCCGCTATGAAACTGTGATGTCAAAGGCTATAATGTAGATAATTTCAAGAGAATTTTCCACGATAAAAATGTAAATTTTACTCAAATCCATATTGTACAAAACATTTTCCTAGCTGTGTAGATGAGAAGCAAATTAATCTTAGTGTCCTCTTAGTTTTGAAGGTATTACATTTAAATCTTATAAGGGTAACTTAAAAATTTTTTCTATGTCACATCATTGCATATGACTGATAGTGAAAATTTGCACGCAGACAGACATTCCTGAGTGTGAATGTGTAGGCTGTCTCAGTTCTAAGATGGTAAACATTCCTGTTATAAAAAGGGGCAGTAGTGAAAGAAGCTGTAGTTGTCAGACATATGCCACTTTGAGGGAAAGTCACTTTTTGGGCAGCGTAAATTAGGTTTGAGAAAATTTAGACGACTAAAAGGTATACTAATTATCACAGGAATGTTTAAATTACACTATGAAGCATTTCAGCAATTAAGTTTCCTGTGGATTTGAATCACAGTAACATCCAAAAAAGACAGATGCCCGCATAATGGAGAAATGGAAGCAGTGGCTCTCTAGCAAAGATTAGTGATGCCTCATTTAATATGTTTCTATATCAGAGAATAAACAGCTCATGAAAAAAATACAAGGTGATGGAAGATGGCTCGTAAAATTTGCATCAGTGAGAGAGAAATGAAGTCTATAGCCCGGTCAGACCTTGAATTCTAAACTCAGACCATTAATTGTTGCAGAGGTACAACCTAGTTAGATAAGAATTACAAAGACACTCCTGCCATTTTGGTGGTAACATAAAAGAGCAGGAATTAAGGCAAACACTGCAGTAATGTTTCTATAGGGATCATATTGCCAATGAAAAAGTTGGACAAAGAACTCTATATGTTGAATTCATGAGGCCAGAAGTCTTTTTATTTAACTGTGAATCACCTAAATGCCACCTTAAATCCAGGTCAATTGATGTTCTCACTAGTTCTTTAAATATCTATGAAACAAATATCCATTGTAAAATATGGAGTGATATGTGGGCTACTTTTCTGAGCATAACTGATGTTAGTTGGCTTGGTTTCAGCAGTAATTACTTGGAGGATTCAGCTAGCCATGTAAGTTTTATATGATGTCAAGTCTATGAGGCTTAATGGTTTCCTCTTTAATCCATTCTATTAGCAAAGGCATGAATAAGTATTGTATTATCAGAAAAAGACTGTATCCTAGATTGGACTGGATCAGGAAAATACCCTTTGGCCAAAATTTCTATTTGCAACCCAGAGTGGAAAGCCCTTTCTAAGTTCTCTACCCTTTGCAGGGCACTGTTAAATGATGTCATGATAGAGGAGTGGGTGGAAATGCGTCTTAATGAGAATGTCCATTTGACAGTGAGTTGAACATGTAGAAACGCATTATTTTAAGAAACCCATTTTGGAAAAAAAAAAAGTTAAATAAAAAGTAAGATGGAAATCAACTTTAAGGGAAAACTATGGAACAAATTACTCAGCCCTTAGGGCACATTGCATCTTTAGATGTCAATTTGTAAAATGTCTCTGTTAGCAGTTAATAAAACTGAATTTATGACCTATGGGAGAGTCAAAAGCGCTTGGTGTATTGCTTTAGTTCATCAGATGAAGTATGATCTCTTGGCATAAGATTAAATTTGAGTAGACACTTTTGTTTGATGTGGTTGCTTTCTGTGTGTGTGTGTGTGTGTGTGTGTGTGTGTGTCTGTTCAAAGTAAAAAGATAGAACTCAAATTTTCTACAAAAGCTTATCTTATACAATTTGTAGAACATTTTGTTTCACTTAAATGAGGGGTGCCATAGTAAAGATATTGTTTGTTTGTGAAGGTAATAGTGATAGTTCATACCTTCCATTGCGGAGCACAGGCTCCGGACGCACAGGCTCAGTGGCCACAGCTCACGGGCCCAGCCGCTCCGCGGCATGTGGGATCTTCCCGGACCGGGGCACGAACCCGTGTCCCCTGCATCGGCAGGCGGACTCTCAACCACTGCGCCACCAGGGAGGCTCCACCTTACACCTCTTTTTAACCACTGGAGATATAAGTGACCTTAAAGTGGTCTCCTTTCATTCATTTTTGAACTAAGTCCTTTGTTCCACATTCATGTGCAAACTACAGTGTAATTTCTGTTATTTGAAACATCAGTGTGGTCTGCTCTTAAAGGTTGACATTAAAATGCTTCTGACAGTCTCTAAACCTGAAATGCCACATGGGGCTTTTTTCTTCTGCAGACAGTGAAGGATCAGAATAAGTTAAAAATCATTGGGAGTAACTTCCTTAAGATTTGATGTGATATCTGGCACCAGAATTTAAGACCCAGATTAATTATGACATAGGAACAATGTTGAGTATCTGAGAGCAAGGGTAGAGAGCCACGATTTCCTCTTGTGACTCTCAGGACTGTGGATATAGGTACTGCTTCTCTGGTGCTTCTCAGGCATCTTAGGTATTGTCTGTTATGGGGCTTAGCGTGTTGGGTTGGCATTATTTGCATGCCTTGAGTCCTTGAGTGTGGGGATTCTTTCTTTGGATCTTTAAGGTCTACATCAGGGTTTCTCAAGCTTGGTACTGTTGACACTTTGATCCAGACCATTCGTTGATGCAGAGCTGTTCCATGCATTGTAGATTGTTTAGCGCCATATCTGGCCTCTATTGACTAGGTGCCAGCACACCCCGCCTACCAGTCATGACAATCAAAAATGTCTCTAGGGCTTCCCTGGTGGCACAGCGGTTGGGAGTCCGCCTGCCGATGCAGGGGACGCGGGTTCGTGCCCCGGTCCGGGAAGATCCCGCATGTCGCGGAGCGGCTGGGCCCGTGAGCCGTGGCCGCTGGGCCTGCGCATCCAGAGCCTGTCCCCCGCGGCGAGAGAGGCCGCAGCAGTGAGAGGCCCACGTACCACAAAAAAAAAAAAAAAAAAAAAAAAAAAAGTCTCCAGATGAGGACCAGCTCATGGCACATGAGCCGGACCATGGTGGACATTTAGTAAATATTTTCTGAAGCAGTAAGTGCAATTATTGACATATCATAAAGCGGTAACATCTCTACCGGTGAATACAGAAGTTTGTTCTGGGTTTGAATGGCTCCGAAAATATTATTTAGTCATGTCAGAGTGGAAAGGCAGCTCCAATTTTCCAACCAATTCTGTTATCTAACTCTCAGTAAATTTGGGTGACTTTCCCTATTGTCCCCCACTGCCCTCCCATTCCCTCAAGTCTCTGCTTGAGGACTTATAGCTGTGCAATGCCGGCAGACTGCTGACAGCGAGTCATGTCGCTGTGTAGACATCTCCAGCTCATTTTGACTTGAGAAGTGGTGGAATACATTACAATCAGATACAGAGCCATGCATACACACCCTCACAGCCAGCAGAGGTGGAAGAAACTAGATACTGGCAGAGCGAAGATAACGCTCCTACTTCAGTTATAGTAACACTGTATGAATCTTCATATCTAAGGGGTCAGTATATAGTTATGAGAATCTCATCTTCACCTTTCAACTACATGACTTGGGATAATTCTGCTGAGTTCTCTGACCTGCTGTTTTCTCACTGATAAAATTAAAAGAACAGTAGGATCTACCTCCTCTGACCCTGTTTTGGGTCTCTGCTATGCGATTCCCTCTTACTCTCAACATTCCATATTGGAATACTCATCGCTTGGTTATAATTATTTTTTCCTTTGCTTGTACTCTTGCTGGCCTGTAAGGTATGTAAGGGGTGAGCTCATATCTCTCTCATTCACCAGAGTTTGGGTCACAATGCCAGTGCATGTTTTTCCTGAAATAAAGGCATGAAAGTGCTTTGTAATAGCGTAAGCTGTAGAAATGTTAGTAGTCGTCATTTATTCATTCAATAGATGTTTAATGAGCACCTGCTTTTCAAAGCCAAGTTGGGGCACTCTCTAGATCCAGAAATACATATAGCAGGGAGTAGATGAAAGTGCCTACCTTCATGGAGCTTGCATTCTAGTGGGTCATGCAGCCAATAAGAACTGAAACCTCTGTTAATCATCTCTCTACTTACCTGCCTAACTGCTTACCTACCTCCCTAACTTCTGATAGTTGTAAATGGGTAAGTGCTATGAAAAAAAATATAGCAAGGTGAGATGAGAGCGATGGGGGGAACTGTTTTATAGAGAGTGGCAAGGGAAGGCTTCTCAGGAAATAATTAACCTTGTAATTTTTATCATTATCATAATTAATATTATCATCAAGGGGATGCTATTAGCCTTTCATTGGGAGAACTTGTACTTTGATTCATCTTCCTAATAGTGATGCTGAAATATTCATGTTCTCTGACCTGGTTCCCCCTGAGACCAACAGTAGGAAATGGGGTTGGGGGTAGATCTTACCACTTTGAAATGGAGATTTTGAGCATGGAGTGAATCAAACTTGTGGCCTTCATCAGACAGTCTGCCTAGGAGGCCCTCTATAAGGAAGCTTTAGCTCTAAATTTAGAAGTAAATTTATATACTATTTGTTTCCTAACCACCGCCCCCGCCCCCCCCCACCATTATTTTTCTCTCTGTTGGTATAAAGAAGGCAACTTCAGTGAGCCACTTCAAATCCTTTTTAATCTCTTCTTCTAGCAAGGTTTCTCAACCTTGGCACTCTTGACACTTGGAGCCAGACAATTCTTTGCTGTGGGTGGCTGTTGGGTATATTCTAGGATGTTCAGCAGTATCTCTGACCTGTACCCACTAGAGCCCTCTCTCTAGTTGTAACAATCGAAAATGTCTGTGGACATTGCCAAGTGTCCCCTGAGGAACAGAGTCAGCCCCAGCTGAAAACTGCTCCATTTTAGGAACCTTCTCAGTCTTTCCAACTGTTGTATATAGGAGGCACTGTATATAGGAGGCACTATATACAACAGTTGGAGGCACTATATACAATGGCTTTTGCTGCCCCACTCGTGTTTGCTTGTGCAGCACCACAGGCTCCTTTCTCTTCTCCCATCATTTGAATCCTGCCCATCCTTTAAGACTCAGCTAGAACTTGACCTCCTGCATAAAGCCTCCTCTATGCGCCGTAGCCTGTTCCCCCTCTTCTACTTCCAAATTCCTATTCTGAAGCTTGTCTATTTGATCATTCCCATCTTCATCCATTAGCTGAGCCCACTGTTGTTTACTGAAAGGTTTACATCTTTTAATCTCAACTAGATTATGAATTCTTTGAAAGGACCATGCCTTAGTCCCCTGTGCGTCTTCATGAGCATCTAGAAAAAACCTCCACCAACAACCCCATCTTTAACCTGGAGAAGTGATAGATAACATCACTGGTATTGTCTTTATAACAATCCAGCATTTTGGAAAGTTCTTTTTTGTAAAACTAACATCTAATGCCAGTGGAGGTTCAGTAATTGATACTGGAGGGACTGAGCTTATAGAACTACTTGTTCTGAAGGAAGATGTTAACCCAGGGTGATCTAGAGTTTGGAGAGTCAGACACTGTAAGCAATGGTCTTCCACCTCAGCAGCAAGGCTCCACCTAATTTAGCTCTTTATGCAAAAGATGGTTACGTAACCATTTAGGACCCTGAAGTAGATCATTATTGGTAACAAGGTAATAAGGTCCTTTGAGGGGAATATATGGAAAGGGTCATCCATTCAGGTAAATCGCGCATGTGTCTTTCCAGAGTTGATGGTTTGGATTAACTTTTGAAGGGGAGGTGCATAGATGTCACTGGAAGAAAAGCCTGCACATTCAATTCTTTCTCTGTCTGAACACAACTTGTTATTCAGAGGGTATCAGTTTGTTCAGTAAATTCAGTACTCATGTGGCATTCAGGTAATTATTGAACGTTGGCAAACCAAGTTCAAGGTCTCTGTAATGACATTTGAGAAGTGTAGGACAACCATGGCTTTCTAACATCACCTGCTAGCACTCCTTATGTGTTTCTTCCACTTACGTCGTGATTGATAGCCATCCCTCTGCTTTCAGGTGTACATTTCACAGACTGTGTAGGGATTTCTGAGACACAGCCCTATCTCAGACTTCTCATAAATAAATTCTTTTAAATTGTCAAGTGAACCGTATTATTTCCAAATATAACAACTGGATATAAACTGTCTGTGGTCTAGACTTACCTGTGAAATGCCCACGTGGTGAAGGAGGCCATACCCACTCAGATTCATTTTAGCCGTTCAGGATCCTTCTGTATAAAACAAATATTTACTAAATTCATTGTGAGGGTACAGTAAGGGGCTAGGTTATAACATACGGATTATTTTATGTGCTAGCTGATCCACATGGAACAATTAAATAAATCCTAACCACAACCTTTCGTGAGGTTTCCCTTTAGAGGATCCGCCTTTGGGGTACTTGTCATTTCACAGAACCTTCTTTAAGATCTTTCCCCAGCCCGACTCTCCACCTCCCTCTGAGAGGGCTCTGGGGGCCAGGCTGGTGTGTGTGTGACTTGCTGCCCCTAGGACAGAGCTGGGCACTCAGGTGCTCTCCTGGGAATTAGAAATTACGGTTCACAGAAACTAGTCAGCCTCTTCTAGTAACTAAATGTTAACCCGGGGGTCATGGGGAGCCACAGTTCATCAGGTTCCTGTTGGGGAAGCAGAGGATGTAGAGGAGAAAGTAAAGCAGTGGTCAGGAATCAGAGCCTTTGGAAGAGTAATTGCTTCCCACCAGCTTTCTGGTTCCTGCTTCCCTTCCCTGGGGAGACCTGTCTTGCATGTCCTGCCAGCAGGTTCCATGTCATCATCCTCATTCTGAAAACAGTCATCTTCTTTTGCTTGGGCTGGTTGACTGGGTTTCTGCCAGCCACAGAGCCTTGAAAGAAATTATTTCCTCTGTTTTCCTAATGAGAAAAGTGAAGCTCAAAGAACCTAGTAACTCACCCAGAGCCGTGCAGCTCGGATGTGGCTGAGTCGGGATTCAAGCCCTGTGCTCAGTATTCACGTGTCACTGCATCTACTTTCGTGGTCCTGGTTTCCATTAGCACAGGTTAGTGTGGCTGTAAATAATTCTGCAGGATAGATGTGCTGTGAGTGGTCTTGGGATCGGACCGTTGAGTGACGGTGGTCCTTACTGTGGTGCTGCTGTGCCTGCGTCCAGCTGGACCCTTTGCTTAGGATATGTCTCCACTCCTGCAGGCCAGGATTGACAGCTGTCTTTGCTGTTTTTCCACAACAGCTTAGAGCCATGCCTGCTTACTTAAAGCCAGTCATTCCCTCAGCTTAGGGTTTTCAAGGATTTTCAGCCCTGGAGTACTTTTATTTGGTCCATAAAAATGTAAACGGCTTTCTTAGTCTGCTCAGGCTGCTATAACAAAACACCCATAGACTGGGTGGCTTAAACAACAGGCATTTATTCCTTACAGCTCTGGAGGCTGGGAAGTCTGAGATCAAGGAGCCAGTGTGTTTGAGTTCTGGTGAGGGCCAGCTTCCTGGATGGCGAATGGCTGCCTTCTGGCTATATCCTCACATGGCAAGGGGGGATGGGGGGTGTGGGGAAAGGGTGAGAGAGACAGAGCCAGAGAGAGGGAGAGGGAGAGAGAGAATGCTCACTAGTCTCTTCCTTTAAGGGCACTAATCCCATCATGAAGTCCCCATCCTTATGACCTCATCTAACCCTAATTCCCTCCCCAAATCCCTCTTCCTAATATTATCACATTGAGGATTTGGGCTTCAACATAGGAATTTTAGGGAGGTCACAAACATTCAGTTCATATCAGTACCCTGGACTGGAAATGTTCTCTATCCAGTAAGGGAGAGTATATTCCCTAATTAATTTCCATTTAACGCTCTCATTAATTTACAGGAAAACATACCACACAAATACTTATACACTGCCACCACATCCAGCTCTTTAATGCTCTGCCCAGGCTTATCTGGTCCTCCTTTACTGCTCCCCGTCCAGGTTGCTTAGCATCTGCCTCTCCCTCATCTGGTGCCTCAGGGCTTTACCTGATTTTCATGGTCATGACAACAAGGGCTGCCCTGACCCAACCGGGACCTGCCCTGGTCAGTTCATCACAGTCATTCAGAGAGGTTGGCCCCCCATGATCAGACCTCTGCCTCCCTCAGACCTCATCTCAAGCCATTTCCTCCTTGCTTTCCGTGCTGTAGTCTCACTAGATATCTTCTATTTCCTTACCTACATCATGCTCTTACTTCTTGTCTCTGGAGCTTTGACCACACCGTTCTCTCAGCCTGGAGCACTTCACCTGCCTAACCCCTCACATTTCCAGGCTCAGTGTTATCTGCACTCCCTCAGAGAGGCCTTTTCTGACTCCTGGGCTTGATTCTGTTCCCTTGAATCCACTTTTATCTTCTACTTCGTCTATCATATCACCACTGCTTATTAAAATTACTTTTAAAGTATCTGTTTCCCTTATTAAACTATGAACTCCCGCGGGCAGTGACCATATCTCTTGCTCACTCCTGTATACCCAGCATCTATCACAGATAGGAGTACAGCGTCATAATGATGATAACTGAAGTAGAGGATGTCAGTCTCATTCTAAGAACCAGGTATCCAAGAAATGTGGCCTTTATTTATTGCTACGAGTCAACATATTTTTTAACTCTGAGTTACTCTGGTGGACTGTTAGGAAATTCAACTTGGTTAGACTTGGTTGTGCCATAACATTGGACATTTTCTAGTTATCCCTTATCTCTCATGTGTCCACAGAGGTTACTGCTGAGACATCCATTGTTTCTGCAGCTTTCTGGTACTTTAGTGTCTTGAATGGCACTGGAAATCATTGGTGAGGATGGATACCTCAAGGCCTTCCCAGCCACCTCCCTTGACATCCCATATTTCATGTGAAATTCCATATGAACTTCATTCTTCCTTTGTCATGCCACATTTCATTCCTTGAAGGTAATTTTTGCCTCCCTGGGTACAGTCAGTGTCATAAGAGCTGAGCCCTTATTATTCTAGAACCCAAGACCTCTCTTGTACCATTACTCGTACTTTAAAGTTTCTTTCTAATTTCAGGAAACCTGTCTTTGCCTCCTGCTTCTCTGACTCTTTATCTCTTCCCTAACACCAGCCACTCTCTTTTTCTTTCCAAAGTAGACTTCGGTGTCCTATAAAGTTCAGAATCTAAACTAGTAGCACAACGATCAGTTCCCCTTCCCTTGAGATCAGGGAGGGCTTAATCATCAAAACCGCCTGGCAAATGAAGAGAAGTGGAAATATTTGTGTTCCTTTCTTCTAGCACAGTAGTGAATGGTAAAACAAAGGAATTAAATGTGCATAATAAAGGAGCCCAAGTGTTCATATTCTGCTACTGTAGCGTTTGTTGAATGCTTACTATGTGTCAGACACTCTGCTAAATGCTTTACGTAGAAAATCACATGTCATCCTCACAAGAACGCTTTGAGGTAGGCAATAATCTCATATGTGAGGATACAGGCTCAGAAAGGTTAAGTCATGTCCTAAAGTCACTGAAGAGGAGAGCTTTCCTAACCACCTAATAATAAAAATGAATTTTTACCAGCAGCTTTTTGCAAGCAGGTAGCCCTATTTTTATTTCCTAAAGAATAACAACAAATATGAGAGTTTCAGGGTATAGAAGAATATAGTATCCAGGAGACTTTGGGAGACATTTTTGACAAATGTCACCATCTCTCTCGAACTACACCTTTTAGAGAGCTTCAATTTTGACCTCTTTTTGGAATGATGGTGCATATACTCTTACCCACCTCCATGCTAAGTTGGACAAACATTGACATCTGAGTGTGAAACGCTGTCACTAGTCCACCCACCTTTCTGGGAAAACTGATCTGCGAGGCTCCTGGCAGGGAGAATGGCCATAGTTATTTCTGTCTTTATATCTGTTGATTCTCATGGGAATCACCAAGGTTTATTTCCTTAAGACAACTCTCTGTACTTACACAAGGAGACATCCTCTGAGAATATTAAGTGGTATATGAAGAGTGTCTAGACATGTTAATGTACCTTCATGTCGTCCTGCCGTGTGAATTAGACCACAGTTCTATAGACAGGCTTCTTAAATCGGAAACCACTGGTGTTTCGTATCAGCCTCTGTATTAATCAAAGACAGAGTGTAAATACTTTTGCATTTGCTCCTAAATCTTGAGATTGATATGAAAGGTAGTGCCTGTTTACAGTCCTTTCCCCAAGATGCTTGGGGCCAGATGTTTTTCAAAATGCAGATGTTTTGAAAATGTAATAGAGTGCATGTACACTTCATGTTACAATCCCCTCACCCAGTGCACTGTCCCAACCAACCAGAGTGACGTTTCCACAGCAGAATATGACTGTTCACTTCAGGTGGCACTTTCCATCAGATTCTACTGCCAAATCCGAAGATCAGGTGTGGCCCTCAAATGAGTTGCCAAATCATTTATTTTCACAGCTTTCTGTACTGTTAGCATGTGGATGAGAGATTGTGGACTTGTAGTATGTATCCACCGTTATTAACCAGAGAGAAAACCAAAAAAATGTAATAGTAATAGTAATAGTAACTTGAGGCAAAACTGGAGTTGAAAGAGAAGGCTCTGTGTGTTTTCTGTCTGTCTGTCTCTTTTTGTAAGAAAAAATTAATTATTAGCAGGGATGGAACCAATTTGGGGAAGAGCTTAGAAGAGAGAGACATACCTTGGAGAGAACAGGAGGGCCAGGATGGCCAACTCTTATGCAGGAGGGGGAGAGTGTGGGCAAACAGCTGGCTTGTATGATGTGAAGCGAGGCAGGACATGGAGGTCAGCTCTGGTACCCTCGTCCTCCGTTATCACAGGGGCCTGGTGTTATCTCAGTGTTAGAGGGGCAACCTTTGGGCTGGAAGGGGCAGATGCTGATGTGTGAGTCAGACTGTCAAGTGGAAGAGCAAAGCAGAGGAGGCAGTTGAAGTGTAGATTCCTGGTTCTCCAACTTTTGACTTCAGGGCATCCCTTATGTTCTGTCAATTGTACAGACCTTATTAGTCCCTCAGGTGCTGTGGGCCCTTCTCCACTCGGTGCAATACGACGTCTTACCCCATAAGACGCTTCTGCGGCTTTTTCACTTCTAGTTTGAAAAGCTGCAGAAAACCATTTTTAACTTCTAAATATCTGATCAGAAAGGTATATCCCATTCCTTTTTCTTTAAATCCTGAGAAGTGGATTAAAAATTAATGCTGCATTTTAGCTTGCACCGTTATAAATATATTTCCAAAGTTTCTGGTGTATGAGACTCAACAAGAGAAATTATTAACATCTATGAGGCCGAAGAGATTTTCTGTCTTCATTTCATGCTAACTTTCTTTGGAGTAGATTCTCCCCTTTCTTCAGTCAAGAACTCTGATCTTTTTCAACATCTTTAGATGTAGATCTCTGTTGCTGTGCATTGAGAAAGTGAGTCTTCAGAGTTCTCTCTTTTTTTTAAAAAACAGCAATCTGTCCTTAAACTGTAAGGAAAATGCATTATAAATGCATTTTATTTCACTTTAGGATAAAATATTATTAAATTCAAATTATAGCACGCAGATAAAATTTTAAGCTTTGGAAAAATTTCAAAAAATATTTTAAAATATTGTATACTTACCTCTTACTGTGTTTCCATGTAGGCAGAAGGACATTTTTAAGATTTCCAAACAATGATTTACTGGTAGGTAATGAGGTTACAAAGATGATAGCAGGTAGAACCAAAGAAACGTCAAAAGAGCACAGTAGTAGTACTGAAAACAAGCTGAGTTCATCTCTGGAAAGGTATATAGCTATACTCTAAACATTGAAAACTTTTGGAAACACACAAGGATGCATAAGCACTCATTTATGCTCTCAGGGTGGGTGATGCTGTCATCAAACAAAATATAGCTTCTAGAAGACTCCATTGTACACTTAAAAAGTGCAGGTTACAAAGTTGCAGGGAATTCATGGATAAGCAAGAGGCTTAGCGTATAGAGCAAGAAAGCAAATAAAATAGTATTTATTATTTTAGTAAGCTCAAACATGTACTATTTGGATAAGTGAGATGGCTCAATATTTACCATTATTGCTAAATAAGGCAATAATTAGTATTAAAAATTAACATAACATAAATTAACATAAGTATGATATTATTGTTATCTGACTTCCCATTTATCCTTTCCAATTTTTTTTTTCTATTCGATTCTCTTTTTGTTTGTCCTGTTTGTGGATTATTGACAGTTTTCTCTTATTGTGTACAATACTGAATGCAGGCTCTTTTCTCTGCAAACTTACTGCTTTTTCTGTTCCCAGTACTTTGCCTTCCCATAACCTCAGTGGACTAAAGATTTTAGTCACAAGCTCTATTCTTCTTTCTACTTCTGCCCTGTCCCTACCCCCCTCCAGCAAGCCGCTAAATACTTTAATAATTTTTATGAAATAACTCTCAAATATATTCTCATTACAGTTTCAATTCCCTCATTGTATCCCCCATCTAACACCTTTCAGTCCATCCTCCAGCCACCCCCAGTGTGACATCTTCTCCAGGGAGCCATTCCCGACACTTGTCACCTCCTGCCATTCTAACCAGTGCCCAATCCTCTGTGCTGCGTATCATCCTGCCCACACCTCTGTCCAGGAGTTACCCTGTTTTTCTCTAATTGTTGATTCATTTGTTTCTTTCCACCACTGAACTGAAAACTCTTCTTTATGTCTCCAATTTCAGCACAATACTTGGTACTCGATATATACTTAATGAATAAATGAAAGGGATGCCTATGTGTTCTGATCACCTTCTGATGAAAAATCCTTTTCTGTGGCTTTGTTACCCACAGAATACCTTGCAGCTCCTGTGTGTGACAAAGCAAGCCTTTATAACCTGTCCTTGACAGTGTTTCTAGCATGCTGCTGAATTATTTTGCAACCCTCTGTGGACTTTTCTAATTCTTTGCCTTTGCACATGCATTTTCTCGGTGTAGACTATATTGCCCTGCATCTTCCCACCCCCATGCCATGCGTTTGGCCAGGTCCTTTCCACCTGGTAAACTTTCATACATCTTGCAAACCCGCCATAAATGACATATTTCTGTGAAGCCTTATAATTCTTTGTACGTTTCTTCACCAAATGCACTTATATGATTGTATTATGAACATCATTAATTTATTATTTGTTGTGTCCTTAGAGCCTAGCTCAGGGCCTGGCGTCTATCAGATGCTCTGTAAATATGGTCTGATTAAATGACTGTGTCCTGAGTTAATGGAATAGTACAGAGATAAAAGTACAGGTTTTTGGAGACAGAAAAACAGATGTAGATTGAATACTCGTTCTGATTGTCACGTGCTGTGTGACCTTAGGCTAGCTACTTAATAGCTCACATCCTCAGTTTACCTGTCTGGAAAATGGTAATAATTCACACACAGTAAGCGTATGAGGATTAAGTTAGGGAGTATGAAATTGTCAGCCGCAGAACTGGGAACAGATAGTTGCCCAAGGAAATGCTGCTGTTACTATTAGCAATGGAAATCTTGCAGAAGGCAAGATCATTTACAGTGAGGTTGTATTTCTAGGAGGTGTGGTTTTACCTGGACTTTAAGGGAGGGATGAGACCCTAATAAAAGTAAATGGGTTAAAAAAAAAAAGTAAATGGGATTTATGTCAAGTCTTAACTTGAAAAGATACATGCACTTCAACGTTCATAGCAGCACTCTTCACAATGACCAAGACATGGAAGTAACCTAAGTGTCCATCGATGGATGAATGAATAACAATGTGGTATATTTATACAATGGAATATTACTCAGCCATAGAAAAGAATGAAATAATGCCATTTGCAGCAACATGGATGGGACTAGAGATTATGATACTAAGTAAATCAGACAGAGAAAGGCAAATATCATGTATCACTTACATGTGGAATGTAAAAAGATACAACTGAACTCATTTACAAAATAGCAGTAGACTCACAGACACAAAAAACAAACTTATGGTTACCAAAGGGGAAAGGGCGGGGAGGGATAAAATAGGAGTTGGGGGTTAACATATACACACTACTGTATATAAAATAGATAACCAACAAGGACTTACTGTATAGCACAGGGAACTCCACTCAATATTTTGTAATAACCTATAAGGGAAAAGCATCTGAAAAAGAATAGATTTATACATATGTGTGTGTGTGTGTGTGTGTATATATATATATATATATATATGAATTACTTTGCTGTATATCTGAAACTAACACAACATTGTAAATCATAAATCAGCTATACTTCAATTTAAAAAAAATAAAGACAAAAAAAAATTTTTTTTTAAGTAAAGGGAACTGGTGTAGACAGAGGGACAGCCTGAGCAGAGCTATAGGGGTCAACCAGGCGGGATTCTGAAGGAAGGAAGCAAGTTAAACCAACATGAGTGGAGGGTGGAGGCACATAAAGCGAGCAGGCAGAAAGGTCCAGATGGTGGGGAATCTTGCTCAATAGAATGAGGGTCTGTTGACTTCTTCCCGGAACTGGTCAGCTGCTGCAGTCCCTTTGGACCATTGTTCCTGGTGATTTCCTCGCAGTGTGGTCTGTTACTGTCCATTTAAAAGGCACTTACGGCACCCAAGGCCCCACCATTGGGAACACACATAAGCAGAAGAGCACATGAAGCTGTGCCAGGCTCCCCATTATTTCCTGGAGAATCTAACCACAGTGGTCACCAAGGAGAGCAGAGCCCCTGAACCCTGCACATCCCTCTCTAGCGGTCCATTAACAGAGACCATCCCCCTCCCACCCCCCCGTTTCCCATGGTCCTTCTGCGTGGTGGGCAGCCAGTGCTTGGAGGAGTCACAATTACATTTCATCTTCCAATGTCATCTGTCAGCTTGTCAAAGACAGGGACCTTCTGAGCTGAGTGTCAGCTTCTTGTAAACGTGTGTCATCAGTGCTCATCATGCTAAACTCCATTGTTGATGCAGAAATAGGGCTTGGTGGGGAAAGCTGTAATCTAAAATAATTCACTTTTATTTATCTTATTCATGTTTTTCAAACATGTGAGTTTAAGGAGGAAAGGCACATCTTGTCTAGGAGACAACATCCTGTTAGCTGGCTGAGGAACTGTCTAGAGAACAATGCCTCTCTATAAGCAGTTTGTCACACTGGTTAGTTTTTTAATACCATGGAGGTTTCATTACCTCTTTTGGAACTGCAGAGTATTTAGAGCAGAAATGTGTGTTTCTTTGCAGGAAGCGTGCTTTCTGGGAGTAGTATTGTGTGGCCATTTTCCTCTCTAATGCCTCAAATTTGGCTCTGTTTTTAGCCATTCTAGCCCCAAAAGAGGATCTAGAGTCACTCTGTGTAATACTTTGGCCACTAGCGACACGTGTGGCTATTGTGTACTTGAAGTGTGGCAAGAGTGACTAAAGATTGAATTTTTTTAAGTTTAATTAATTTTTAAAATTAAAAAAATGATATTTGAGTTATTGAAAGATTTTCAGTTATTGCAGAGCCTCGGTTATGTGAATCTACTTTTATTAAAATTAAACTTTTTATTTTGTAGATTTACATGCAAGTGTAGGAAATAGGACAGGGAAATCCCGTCTCCTTTACCCAGTTTCTCCAGTGATAACATCTTGCAAAATTGTAGCACCAGATCCATAAGCAGGATATTGACAATGATGTAGATTCAGAGCACTTCCATCACCACAGGGGTCCCTCATGTGCCCTTTTATACTTTTCTAGTCGCACCCACATCTCTCCGCACCTCCCACAGCCCTGACCCTGGCAACCACTAATCTGTTCTTCATTTCTATAATTTTGTCATTCCAAGAATGCTGTAGAAATGGAATCATATACTAAGCATCTTTTCGAGCCTGGGTTCTTTCACTTAATTCATTTGAGAGTTACCCATATTGTTCCATGTTTCAATAGCTAGCTCCTTTTTATTGCTAAGTAATAGTTCATGGTTTGGTTGCGTCACTGTTTGCATAACCACTGACCTGCTGAAAGACATCTGCGGTTTTTTCAGTTTCAGGCTATTATGACTAAAGCTATCACAAACATTTGCATACTGGTTTTTGTGTGAACATGTTTTTATTTAACTGGGATAAATACCCAGGAGTGCAAGGCCATATCGTGGTGTAGGTGCATGTTAGTTTTATAAGAAATTTCCAAATTGTTTTCAGGGTCACCGTACCATTTTGCATTTCTACCAGCACTGTATGAGTGAGCCAGTTTCTCTGCATCTTGGCCAGCATTTAGTGTTGTCACCATTTTTTGTTTTATCCATTCTGCTAGGTGTGTAGTGTGAATCTACTTTTTCAACTGTAAATTTTATGAAATCTCCATAGAGATCAAGTATTTGTAAGGCAAATTGAGCATCCAAAATGAAATGTGCTTAAGTATACAATCCACCCTGAATTTTGTAGCCTCACTACTAAAAATAATGTAAAATATCTCAACAGTTTTTTATATTAATAACATGTTGAAACGATTATAGGATACATTGGCTTAGATAAGGTATATTTTTGTAATCGATTTAACCTGTTTCTTTTTTGGAATGTGGCTACTAGAAAATGTAAAATTACGAGGTGGCTTACACCATGTTTTTACTGGACAATGCTGGTCTAGACTAATTGGATCACAGAGCCCACCTGGGCCTCTCGACAGAGGGCCTTGTTTTATTTATTGCAGGAGTCAGCAGACATGTTCTGCGAAAGGCCAGCAGGTAAATATTTTAGACACTGCGTGTCATGAAGTTACATAAGCTTTATGTTCTCAGAGACCACCTGGTGGGAACCAGTGCCGTATTGGGAGGGGCCATTCAGGGTTGGGACTACAGAGAGAACAGCTGTCCCGTGGGACCAAACTCTGGAAGAAGTCCAGTAGCTGCCAGAGTTTCCCCCTTCCTTCTGCATCTCTAGTCTTCTACAGGTGCCTGACAGTGGGTAGTCCTGCATCGGGAAGGGAATCTGTGCAATGTGGTACCCCCCAACGCACAGCAGAGCCTGGGAAGTGTGGGGAAGGCACCTCAGAGCAATGCATTTTCAGTCCGCATATTAAACCTAAATTTAAAGGGAAGTAAGGAGCTTTGAGCTAGCCTGGTAGCCAAGAAGAACATTTTGTGCAGCCTATCTCCTTCCTCTGCGTGCACTGTTTTTTAGTAGTTTTACTCTTTAATCCCTCAGGGAAGATGGTTAGTCAAGAAAGAATAAGATGAAAGGCCCGGGAACAAAGTCTTCAGATGGAATTACCAGTTCTGTCAGTAAATCATCAGGAGCATGGGAGATGTGATGGCAGTGATGGAATGCGAGCTGGAATTTTTTAAGCTGGAGGCAGTTCTTCCCTCTGGGTAGGAGCCACCCATGTAATATGAGATTGGAAAATAGGAAAACAATTTCACTCCAAATCCAACTAATGGACAAGACATTTTCTGTTTCTTCCTCTCTTCCAGTTTTTTTTTTTTTCTTCTTCTTTTACTACCTGAAATAAGGTAAAATCTCAATTTTGCTTCAATCTGTTCCTGCGTTCCAAGAACTGGGTTTGAAAGTGTAAAGGCAAAGGTCATTGAGGACATGTTCATTCATCTTTGAAATGACATCCATCCATTGAAAATTCCCTTCTTTTGTCCCCACTGTATCCTGTATGGATGTTTTCCAGACGTCAGTAACATTCACTTATTTGTCTTTGTTTTAAGAGAGAAACTCCTTTCCCTTCTCTCTGTATTTCTGTGTAGGTAGCATTTCCTGAACTCCTGATCTATTGCCTCACTCTCTTCTCAGGACAGACTTTACTGACTGGAGGTGGAGTTGGGGGAATAATCTAAGTATGTGTGGCTCAGGCCCTTCTGGGCTTGTTTCTCATAAAGCATGCATTGACGATGTGTTCCAGGTTCTGTGTTTATGGACTTCCCTACAGTGTCGGCGTGCTTTTGTTCAGAGCTGCCTGTGACAGGGAAGGAAGTGGGGCTTAGAATTAGTAAGGGTACTTAGCTGAGGGTCTAAATTTGTATTCTCTAATCAGCATCATCCTTTATACAAGTGATATTTAGATCTCCATACAGTTGCTCCCTGGATTTTTTTCTCAGTCGATTTCAAATTTAGGAGGAGAAGGGAGATGTGATATATTTATTTAAAACCTCCAAAAGTAAGCAGCCCTCTCTTATTATAATAGGGGTGACCTGAAAGCAAAAAAAAGCATGTATTAGCATACTTGTATTCAAAGTTGATATTTAATACATAACCTGTGTCAGGCACTCTGATAAAAATACACACACAATTTCTAGTTTTCTCATACCTAATCAACTGAATATTCCCTCAATTTTTCACATCTCAGTAAAGAACACCACCATCCACTTAGCTTTTCAGGTCAAAAATATAAGTATCATTGGCTTTTCATTTTTTCTTCATCCATAATATCTGATCTATGGATATTTTCTTCACCCACAATATCCATATTCAAGCTATTTCAGCTCTAGCTTCAAGATACAGCCCAACCTGCTACATCGCACCATCAACACCACCACCCGTTCAGAATCCACCATCCCCCCAGGCCTAGTCCTGCAGTAGCCTCCTGTCGGATCTCATCCTTCCCTCTTGCTTCCCTAAAGCCATTCTCCATGCAGCCGGAAGGATGAACTACATCATTTATGTCATCCTTTAGCTTAAAACCTTCCAAAAGTTTCCTGTTAGACTTAAAATCTATCTAATCTTCTCACCAAGCCAGTAAGACCCAAATACCAGCTAGCCCTGTCTCGCTCCCTTTTCTCTCTATGTGTCTTCCACACTGGCCTCTTTGTTCCTCCTTAAAACTGTAAAATTGGTTTTTACCTTAAAAGTTTTATGTGGTATAATTTTTGCCCCAAATGCTTGTCCCATAGATATTGCCAGACTATTCATTTTTCAACTAAAATGTAACTTCTTCAGAGAGACCTTCTCTAATCTTCGTGTTTCAGTAAGTCGCCCCAACTAATTGGGATATGGTTCTATCTATCACCCTGTTTTGTTTTTTTCCTAGAACGTCACTCTTTGGAATCTTATGTGTGGATGGTGAATTATTTAGGGTAGGCTAAGTGGTAGTAGCAAAGAGATCCCCCAATAATATCCTAGTTCTAACACTACAGAAGTTAATTTATTGCTCGCGTAATAGTTGAAGGTAAGTGTTCCTGTTTGGCTGACCATTCTCCTTCCTGTGAGGCTTCAGGGACCCAGATGCCTCTCATCTTGTAGCTCTGCTAATTCTCCCAAGCCTGAAGTCAGCAGAAGGAGAAAATGAGTGTGTGGGAAGCATGCTCACTTCCTAAAATGGTTGGCCCAGAACTGGCCCATATCACTTCTGTTCAGATTATTTTGGTGATAACTAGACACATGGCCTTACCTACTTGCAAGGCTGTGGAGGTGATAACTAGTCACATGGCCTTACCTACTTGCAAGGCGGTGGAGGTGATGACATTGAGTTCCTAACTGGCAAGCTGCTCACCACCAAAAAATATACTACGGAAGGAGAGATGCAGATTTTGTTGGCAATTTGACGTGTCTGCCACATCTGCTCCTCTGAACATAAATTTCTTTGCATGGCCTTTTTGTTTTTTTTCTTTCCACCCAGAGCATAACTCATGTCCTCTCCAAGCCAGACAACCCAAACCCGCTTTCAGATACTACATCCATCTCAACGTCCAGAATCTCTGAGTCATGCTCAGTTCTTTCCATCAAGTCCTGATATGGTTCCTCACGTTCTGATGACTTAATTGAAAGATGAGCTATTATTCTCCCACCCCTAAATAAACGGTAGAACAGGGACAATATGTGTACGCCACAAGTCCCATTCAGTAAAGGGAAGATTGAGAAGCACACAGAGTCAATAGTTCAGAACAATGACAGAATCTTTGGGACAGGGATTTTGAAGACTCTGCTTTTCCAGTGAAGGAAGTTACCTGGTTAGAACCTAGACTGCATTTAGGAGGAACTGCCTTCTCCATTGTTCTCTGTGGTTCTTTGCTTTGCCTTCTCAGAAGCTCTTCCTTGCTCAGTTTCTTCCCTGGTCACATCTGCAGTGAGCTTTGGGAGTTGGTCTTCCTTAGAGTCGGTGCAATTTTTGCAACTTGCTTCTTGCTCATGGGAGACCTTTGGGAGATCAAGGATTGCTTTAAGGATTTGAGAATCCAAGGCTTTTTAAAGGCCAGACTCATGGTTTCTTTGGCAATAAAGTTCCCTCAAAACTTATTAGCCTTTAAATCTATTCGCTTTTGATCAGCGTTGTGTGTCTGTTTCCCTATCCATGGTTTTTTTTCCTATATATGCTTTTTAAAACTGCTTTGGTTCTTTGCTTCCTCAAACCCATGCCTCTCACCCTTGGTCTTATGACAGCCTCCTGAAACAATATGTATTCGTTGGAAAGCAATACTCATAATCATATTTTTGTTTCTAGTGGAGTCTATTTGTTTAAATTAGAATTTTTAATAAGCACTTGTCCTCGTTTTTTATTTTCATCTCCTCATATTTATGGTCATTGATCATTTGTCTCTCCATCCCAGCAAGTCCTTTAGTTTCTCTTTACTAAGCACTCACCTTTCCCCTGAGCTTATTAGTTTTTTATAGTGCGTTGGAAAAAGCAGTAACTATAACCCAATACAAACTAATACTCAGAAGTAACGCTCCTTGGAGCTGTAGGCTAAGTAGATGCTTGGTCAGCCTTCCCAGCTGTTGTAGGCAACAGTGTCCTCAAGTATTTTGTAACTGTGTATTGTGGATCTTCATATTTCTAGCCTATGATATCTGTTCCGTGCCACTCAGTGCTTGACCATTAAATCAATGCCGCATATTTAGGTTATTTTCATGGCGGCACCCAAATCAAATCACCACGTTCTATATTCTTTAGGATGGTGCTAGCTGCTTTAACAAACAGACCTCACGTTGTAATGCCTCAGCCCATAGATGGCTATTATCACTCACAGAGCAGTCCAGGACATGTCTTCCTGGTTGGCAAGCATCTTTCCTCCAAGTAGTGATTTAGGAACTCAGGCAGATTCCCTGTGAAAGCTCCTTTATTTCTCAGGATTTCATTATTATTATTGTCTTCATTCAGATCACAGAACAAAAAAGAGAAGTGGGGATTGCACCCCAAACCTGATTCCTTGAAGCCTTTGTTGAAAAGGGACACAAGTCTCTTTAGCTCACATTCAATTGGCAAGAAATAGTCACATGGCCATATCTATATGCAAGAGGAGCTGAGTTTTTTGTTTTTTTTTTAAATTATTTATTTATGGCTGTGTTGGGTCTTCGTTTCTGTGTGAGGGCTTTCTCCAGTTGTGGCAAGCGGGGCCACTCTTCATCCTGGTGCGCGGGCCTCTCACTATTGCGACCTCTCTTGTTGCGGAGCACAGGCTTCAGACACGCAGGCTCAGTAGTTGTGGTTCACGGGCCTAGTTGCTCCGCGGCATGTGGGATCTTCCCAGACCAGGAGCTCGAACCTGTGTCCCCTGCATTGGCAGGCAGATTCCCAACCACTGCGCCACCAGGGAAGCCCAGGAGCTGGGATTTTAATCCTGGCTGAACAGCTGCTTCCCAGTGACAAACCCGTTCTATGAAAGAGGAAATAAATGTTTTGATGGACTTTCAGCCATCTTTGCCACGTACATGCCTATGCTTAAGTTTCTGTCTATCTTGATTAAAGTGTAAGCTGTAGAAGCCCAGGGACGTTCTGTTTGTTTATTGGTTTATTGTTTATTCCCAGGATACAGAGCAATGTCTTGATTAGAGTAGGTACTCAATAAATATTTGTAGAAGGAATGACTGTGGTTTACAAATTGGACTCTGGGGTTCATAATCCTGACTCTGGCATTTATCGTCAACTCAAGATAGTTGCTTCAATTTTCCCATCATCAAAGAGTAAAATCATACTGTCTACCTCATAAAGTGAGGGTCAAACTAGATAAGGTATATATATCACTCAGCATCATTCCCAGCACACAGCAAGCATTTAGTAAGTATTAGGTAATATTAGTATTATTCTTGTCATTATATATGTATACGTCTATCCCAAGTACCATATCTTGAAAATTTGAGGATAACTGGGCAGCATTTCACTAGAATTAAGTATTAAGTAGAATTAAAACAGGGTCCATTATTAAAATGGTTGTTTTGGGACCTAAGCAGGAGTTTGATGTTAAAACAGTTCACTGTTTTGGATTCAAAAATCTCGGGTATTGTATTCTAACCTGAAGCAAGTTGAGAGCCTTCAACAGGAGCATATATTAACCGTACAGTACTTAAATTGTCACGCTGGTAAAATTATATAACCAATGGCACCCATGCATGTGTCACTTTATAGTATTTAGGTAGTCATGCTGATAGAGTTGTATAACAAATGGCAGGGATCCCCGTTATCCTTTAACTGGGTATGCAGGAAATGGCTTGTAGATAAAATTTCATGAGAAATTTAAATTATTGACAAGTTACCCCACAAATCAGCTGCCTTAAGAAAAGATACCGTGTAAAGGGGGAAGTGATCATTTTGGTTCCAGAATACTGATATTATATTATCTTCGCCACGCTTTATGCAGCATATTCAGGAAATGAGAAAACATCCAAACCTTCAATTATTCAGTAAATGTTTAACACTTAACATCTACATCCAATCACTGTGCTTGACATTGGGCTTACAGAGATGAGCTAAAGAGGTCTCTAAACCTAGCCTAGAAGGTCAGTAAAACTTGTCGTAATATGGCAAAATCTACATCTCCTGAGGATAGCTCAAAAAGTAAAATTGAGGAAGAATGAATTTTCCCTAGTTACACGACGGCAAAACAGAATCTTCTGATACTTTTGATCTCTCGATCATCCTCCTAGAGTCATTATCATGTTCTGTTCCTCTGTGTTATGTGAACCAAGAGGTCCGTCAAAATGTTACTTAGTATAAAACAGTTTACTGTGGGATTTCCTGGTGCCCTTAATATGCGAACCTGCATTGCTAATCTCTAAGAGAGGCGGTCTATCACTATGTTGAGATTCCCAAAGATATTTGATCGTGGTATCCTGCTTATGTAGAACTCCTCATGTGCTCCGCTAGTGTGCCATGGAGCACAGACTTGTAGAGACTGATTTATTATAACTTTTAGGCAGCCTGTTGCTGGCTGAAAGATGATATTAGCTAAGGTGGGAAGGGTTGTGCCTTAATTCAACTCACATTGATCAAATATTTGTGCTCTGTATAAGACTGTGCTACACCCCCATGGGGCATATGTTAGCATATGAGAAGCAGATCCTGCCCTTAAGGGTTTACTGTATCAAGATAACTGTGTGTGTGTGCGTGTACGTGTGTGTGTGTGCAGGGTGGCATGAGTATATGCATGTGGAGACGGGTTGGTGGTATAAACACAAATATCTGTATTGTATACAGACCACAATAAATACTCCAGGAGAGGGACATGCAGGATACTTAGAGAAAGGAGATCTCACAGCTTGCTGAAGAGCTTAGGAAAACATATTTTAATATGCATGTGGGTGTTAGGGTCATTCCTTTGGAACTCTTCATCATTAGTATTAGATTAGATATGAAATATTATATTAGGTTTAACCAGCACATGTCAAGAATATGTCATTCAAGATAGCATGGCCTACTGATTAAGAGTCTGGGCTGCGAATCAGAAAGTTGTGTATGTAAATCCGATCTCTGCAATTCAGGAGCTGGGTGACCGTGAAGAGATACTTTAACCTTGCTAGGTCCCAGCTTCCCACATGGGGATGATTGGTGTGTTGTGAACATCCAGTGATAACATATTTTAAGCACTTGACACAAAGTAAGCTTTCCATAAACACTAGGTTGTAGTTCTTGTCATTACGAATATTATATTAATTTTAAATATTCATGCCCCTACTACTGGCATACCATAAAAAACTAGCATGAAATTTTAAAGCAGCAAAAAATATTTACATACCATTACCAATTCTCTATGGAAAGTGGTCTGAGTAGTCTCTTATTTTTACTGAAGCCCTTGCATTTTGTCACACCTTGCCCTAGAGGCAGTATGACAGGGATGACACTAGACTGTAATCTCTGTGAAGGCAGGGACATGTAAGTTTTGTTCACCAGCATATTCCCAGTGACTAGCACAACACCTAGCTCATAGTAGTACCTCATTCAATGTATTCACAGAGGAGAATAATACAATGTATTTGTTAAATATATTTGCTTTAAAATTACCTGTGTCACCACATCACATTCTCTTACCCGTGTATTACATTATTGACCAACCGTTGCATGTTTTTTAATGAGCTGGGATAGGGTCTCATAAACCTTCTTAACACAGCATTCCAAGAGCACCCTGATGAGTTGAGGCATGAGGTTAAAAAAAGTATCTTTTGTCGTATGTTGATATTCGACTGCAGGTCTTTTGTTTGACACTTAGATCCCTGACTCAGACTTGTTGGTGTCTTTAAAGACATCACATTTCCTCAAGGACAGGAGCTGTCTTAGTCATCCCTGTATATATTAGTGTCTAACACTGTCTAACCAGACACATAATAGGTGCTCAGGAAGTACTTTTTGAGTCTATAAGTGTTGCCGAGTCCAAACTCATTCTGCTTGCTACACGACAGGCTAATAAATTGGGAGATGAATTGTTGGGACAAGGAATAATGACTTCGTTCGGAAAGCCAGCAGACCGAGAAGATGACAGACTAGTGTCCCCCAAAACTGTCTTAACCCAGTCAGAATTCAGGCTTCTTTTGTACTAAAAAAGGGGAGGAGGGTGGTTGGTTCTTGCAAACTTCTTGGTGCAGAAATCCTTTGTTCCTGCAGCTGTCCGTGTAGGTCAGGTCACGTCACCATGTTGCTCTAAACCTGCAACAAGACAAACGTTATTCTCTGTTCTGCCATTTTTTATCTCTGTATGAATGGACTCTTAAAGCCCTGAGAAAAGGTTATCTTGTATATTTCGGGCTACAGGCAACATTCTTTTACAAAAGGTGCAGAGCCAGCATGACTAAGCACAGGCCACAGAGCAGAAAGGTTAAAGAAAAAGAAACGGATCCAACATGGAGTCAGATTTGCTCTTCCCTATTACATAAGGGATTGAGTAGTTCCCAGCTGGGGACTTGACTCATAATATTTTCTGTCTATCCCAGGTCTTCCCCCAAAGGAAAAAGGCATCTCCAGCAGATGCTCACCAATGCCCCACTTCTCTTAGAATAGCCTCATGACTCCCCTAGAATATATTAGGGTACTTAGTCAAATTAGCTTTTCACAAATTTGGCACAAAAGTTCCTCCAGGCAGGCCCTGGTTGGCATGGAGTCCAGATAATAAAGTGTTCTTTGTATCATATGATGTGTTTCTGAAAATTTGCTTGAAAGGTAGATTTTTCAAAAATTTAGATTAGAGTTTAAATGCATATTGGAGCCATGTAACAGATCATTGACAAAGCATGAAAATATTATATAATATGTCTAGTACCCTCTAATTTGTCATTTTTATAATTCTGATTTTCATGTCTAGCAAAACTGAGATTATATGGCACCTCATGAATAAACCACACTGAATAATTGGAGTTATTAAGAGGTTTTGGATTTTTTCCCTTTATGTATTTTTCATGGCCATTTCAGATGGAAATATCTCTCAAATGTGTTCATGTGTCTTTGCCTTATTCAACAGAGGATCAGGGTAGAATTTAATATTTTTCTAGTGGTTCAAGTTCATCATTATGGAACAGATAATATTGGCTGAAATTCAGTTACATTAGTTAGTTATTACTTGGTAACAAACACCCCAAAATCCAGTGGCCTAAAGCAATAATTTTATTATTTGTATCCGCAGATCAGCTAGGTGGTTCTTCTTACCTGAGCTGGACCCAGCTGACCTGGACTGGACTTGCTCTTGCATATCTAGTCAGTGGGAGGGTCTGCTAGAAGCTGGCTGACCTAAGATAGTCATAACTGGTATGATTCATTTCTGCTCCATGTGGTGTCTCATCCACCAGCAGGCCAGTCCAGGCTTGTTCACATGGCAGTGGCAGGAGTGCTCAGGAAGCAGGGGTCCACAAGGCCTCTTGAGACCTCTGTCAGAACTGACATAATCACTGCCACTACATTCTTTTGACCAAAGTAAGTCACGCTCAGTTTCAGGGGGTGAAGAAGTAAATGCCACATCTTGATGGAATTGCTGCAGGGTCATATTGCATAAGGTATAGATATAGGGAGGGTTGAAAATGTGGGGGGCTTTCTTGCAAACAACCTACTATAGCATCATCAAGAAAGCGTGAACTCAAAGACTTCAGCTCCTGATGCGAATTGGCCTCAGAACAGTGTGAACTTTGAGCTCTATTACTGGCTTTCTTTGGGGAGTACGTGGGTCTCTTTCCCTATCATTAGGCTGTCTGTGTTATCTTTGCTGTTGATGTGCCTGCTTCTCAAAGCCATTTAACTATATCCCTCTCTTTTCTAATTTTACTGTTTTTAAAAAATCAAAGCTACATTGATTTATTTAAAAAAAATTTTATTGCAGTATAGTTGCTTTACAACCTTGTGTTAGTTTCTACTGTACAGCAAGGTGAATCAGCTACACATATTCATATATCCCCTCTTTTTTGGATTTCCTTCCCATTTACGTCACCAGAGAGCACTGAGTAGAGTTCCCTGTGCTATACAGTAGGTTCTCATTAGTTATCTATTTTATACATAGCATCAATAGTGTATATATGTCAATCCCAATCTCCCAGTTCTTGGTATCCATACGTTTGTTCTCTACATCTGTGACTCTACTTCTGCTTTATAAATAAGATCATGTATACTATTTTTTCAGTTTCCACATATGTGTTAATATACGATATTTGCCTGTTTTTACCTAAAAGCTCTTATCTCGTTTTTTTTTTGAACATCTTTACTGGAGTATAGAGTTACACGGTTGTGTTAGTTTCTGCTGTATAACAAAGTGAATCATCTATATGCATACATATATCCCCATTCCCCTCCCTCTTGCATCTCACTACCCTCCTCTGTATCCCACACCTCTAGGTGGTCACAAAGCACCGAGCTGATCTCCCTGTGCTATGTAGCTGCCTCCCACTAGCCATCTATTTTACATTTGGTAGAGTATATATGTCCATGCTACTCTCTCACTTCATCCAAGCTTACACTCCCCCCTCCCTGTGTCCTCAAGTCCATTCTCTAGATCTGCTTCTTTATTCCTGTCCTACCACTAGGTTCATCAGAACCATTTCCTTTTTAGGTTCTATATATATATGTGTTAGCATACAGTGTTTGTTTTTCTCTTTCTGACTTACATCACTCTGTTTGACAGACTCTAGGTCCATCCACCTCCCTACAGCTATATCAATTTCATTTCTTTTTATGGCTGAGTAATATTCCATTGTATATATGTGCCGCATCATCTTTATACATTCATCTGTCAGTGGACACTTAGGGTGCTTCCAAGTCCTGGCTATTGTAAATAGTGCTGCAGTGAACATTGTGGTACATGACTCTTTTTGAATTATGGTTTCCTCAGGGTATATGCCCAGTAGTGGGATTGCTGGGTCGTATAGTAGTTCTATTTTTAGTTTTTTAAGGAACCTCCATACTGTTCTCCATAGTAGCTGTACCAATTCACATTCCCACCAACAGTGCAAGAGGGTGCCCTTTCTCCACACCCTCTCCAGCATGCATCGATTGTAGATTTTTGGATGATGGCCATTCTGACCAGTGTGAGGTGATATCTCATTGTGGTTTTGATTTGCATTTCTCTAATGATTACTGATGTTTAGCATCCTTTCATGTGTTTGTTGGCAATCTGCATATCTTCTTTGGAGCAATGTCTATTTATGTCTTCTGCACAATTTGGATCGGGTTGTTTGCTTTTTTGATATTGAGCTGCATGAGCTGCTTGTATATTTTGGAGATTAATCCTCTGTCAGTTGCTTCATTTGCAAATATTTTCCCCCATGCTGAGGGTTGTCTTTTTGTCTTGTTTATGCTTTCCTTTGCTGTGCAAAAGCTTTTAAGTTTCATTAGGTTCCATTTGTTTACTTTTGGGGTTTTTTTTCCATTTCTCTAGGAGGTGGGTCAAAAAGGATCTTGCTGTGATTTATGTCATACAGTGTTCTGCCTATGTTTTCCTCTAAGACTCTTATAGTGTCTGGCCTTACATTTAGGTCTTTGTTTTTTTTTTCTTTTCTGAAGATATTTCACCCTTCTCCCATCTTTCTATTACCCTTCTTTAAATTTTTTTTTTTTTTTTGCGGTACGTGGGCCTCTCACTGTCGTGGCCTCTCCCGTTGCGGAGCACAGGCTCCGGACGCGCAGGCTCAGTGGCCATGGCTCACGGGCCCAGCCACTCCACGGCATGTGGCATCTTCCTGGACCGGGGCACGAACCCGTGTCCCCTGCGTCGGCAGGCGGACTCTCAACCACTGAGCCACCAGGGAAGCCCACATTTAGGTCTTTAATCCATTTTTTATTTAAACATCTTTATTGGAGTATAACTGCTTTACCATGGTGCGTTAGCTTCCACTTTATAACAAAGTGAAGCAGCTATAAATATACATATATCCGCATATCTCCTCCCTCTTGCCTCTCCCCCGCACCCTCCCTATCCCACCATTCTAGGTGGGGACAAAGCACTGAGGTGATCTCTCTGTGCTATGCGGCTGCTTCGCAGTAGCTATCTGTTTTGCATTTGGTCATGTATATGTGTCTATGCCAGTCTATCACTTTGTCCCAGCTTACCCTTCCCCTTCCCCATGTCCTCAAGTCCATTCTCTACATCTGCTTCTTTATTCCTCTCCTGCCACTGGATTTTTCAGAACTTTTTCATTTTTTTAAGATTCCATACATATGTGTTAGCATATGGTATTTGTTTTTCTCTTTCTGACATACTTTACTCTGTATGACAGACTCCAGGTCCATCCACCTCATGAAAAATAACTCAATTTCGTTTCATTTCATTGCTGAGTAATATTCCATTGTATATATGTGCCACATCATCTTTATCCATTCATCTGTCGATGGACACTTAGGTTGTTCCCATGTCCTGGCTATTGTAAATAGAGCTGCAATGAACATTGTGGTACATGACTCTTTTTGAATTATGGTTTTCTCAGGGTATATGCCCAGTAGTGGGATTGCTGGGTCATATGGTAGTTCTAGTTTTAGTTTTTTAAGGAACCTCCATACTATTCTCCATAGTGGCTGTATCAAATTACATTCCCACCAACAGTGCAAGAGGGTTCCCTTTTCTCCACACCCTCTCCAGCATTTGTTGTTTGTAGATTTTTTGATGATGGCCATTCTGACTGGTGTGAGATGATATCTCATTGTGATTTTGATTTGCATTTCTCTGATGATTAATGATGTTGAGCATTCTTTCATGTGTTTGTTGGCAATCTGTATACCTTCTTTGGAGAAATGTCTATTTAGGTCTTCTGCCCATTTTTGGATTGGGTTGTTTGTTTTTTTGATATTGAGCTGCATGAGCTGCTTGTATATTTTGAAGATTAATCCTCTGTCAGTTGCTTCATTTGCAAATATTTTCTCCCATTCTGAGGGTTGTCTTTTTGTCTTGTTTATGCTTTCCTTTGCTGTGCAAAAGCTTTGAAGTTTCATTAGGTCCCAATTGTTTATTTTTGTTTTTATTTCCATTCCTCTAGGAGGTGGGTCAAAAAGTATCCTGCTGTGATTTATGTCATAGAGTGTTCTGCCTTGTTTGCCTCTAAGACTTTTATAGTGTCTGGCCTTACATTTAGGTCTTTAATCCATTTTGAATTTATTTTTGCATATGGTGTTAGGGAGTGTTCTAATTTCATTCTTTTACATGTAGCTGTCCAGTTTTCCCAGCACCAGTTATTGAAGAGGCTGTCTTTTCCCCACTGTATATTCTTGCCTCGTTTATCAAAGATAAGGTGACCATATGTGTGTAGGTTTATCTCTGGGCTTTCTATCTTGTTCCATTGATCTACCTTTCTGTTTTTGTGCCAGTACTATACTGTTTTGATTACTGTAGCTTGGTAGTATAGTCTGAGGTCAGGGAGCCTGATTCCTCCAGCTCCGTTTCTCTTTCTCAAGATAGCTTTGGCTATTCAGGGTCTTTTGTGTTTCCATACAAATTGTAAAATTTTTTTCCCAGTTCTGTGAAAAATGCCATTGGTAGTTTGATAGGGATTGCCTTGAATCTGTAGTTTGCTTTGCATAGTACAGTCAGTCATCTTTACAATGATGATTTTTCAAGTCCAAGAACATGCTATATCTCTCCATCTATTTGTATCATCTTTAATTTCTTTCATCAGTGTCTTATCATTTTCTGCATACAGGTCTTTTATCTCCTTAGGTATATTTATTCCTAGGTATTTTATTCTTTTTGTTGCAATTGGGAGTGTTGTAAATTGGAGTGTTCCCTTAATTTCTGTTTCAGAATTTTCATCATTAGTGTATAGGAATGCAAGAGATTTCTGTCCATTAATTTTGTATCCTGCTACTTTCCCAAATTCATTGATTAGCTCTAGTAGTTTTCTGGGAGCATCTTTAGGATGCTCTATGTATAGTATCATGTCATCTGCAAACAGTGACAATTTTACTTCTTCTTTTCTGATTTGGATTCCTTTTGTTTCTTTTTCTTTTCTGATTATTGTGCCTAAAACTTCCAAAATTACGTTGAATAATAGGTGAGAGTGGGCAACCTTGTCTTGTCCCTGATCTTAGAGGAAATGGTTTCAGTTTTTCACCATTGAGAATGATGTTGGATGTGTGTTTGTCATATATGGCCTTTATTATGTTGAGGTAGGCTCCCTCAGTGCCTGCTTTCTGGAGGGTTTTTATCATAAATGGGTGTTGAATTTTTTGAAAGCTTTTTCTGCATCTTTTGAGAATATCATATGGTTTTTATCCTTCAGTTTGTTAATATGGTGTATATCATTGACTGATTTGCCTATATTGAAGAATCCTTGCATCCTTGGGATAAATCCCAGTTGATCATGGTGTATGATCCTTTTAATGTGCTGTTGGATTCTGTTTGCTAGTATTTTGTTGAGGATTTTTGCATCTATGTTCATCAGAGGTTTTGGCCTGTAGTTTTCTTTCTTTGTGACATCCTTGTCTGGTTTTGGTATCAAGGTGATGGTGGACTCGTAGAATGAGTTTGGGAGTGTTTCTCCCTCTGCTATATTTTGGAAGAGTTTGACAAGGATAGGTGTTAGCTCTCTCTAAGTGTTTGATAGAATTCGCCTGTGAAGCCATCTTGTCCTGGGCTTTTGTTTGTTGAAAGATTTTAAATCACAGTTTCAATTTCAGTGCTTGTGGTTGCTCTGTTTATATTTTCTGTTTCTTCCTTGTTCAATCATGGAAGGTTGTACTTTTCTAAGAGTTTGTTCATTTCTTCCAGGTGGTCCATTTTATTGGCATAGAGTTGCTTATAGTAGTCTCTCATGATCTTTTGTATTTCTGCAGTGTCAGTTGTTACTTCTCCTTTTTCATTTCTAATTCTGTTGATTTGAGTCTTCTCTCCCTTTTTCTTGATGAGTCTGGCTACTGGTTTATCAAATTTTTCTTTCGTCTCAAAGAACCAGCTTTTAGTTTTATTGATCTTTGTTATTGTTTCCTTCATTTCTTTTTCATTTATTTCTGACCTGATCTTTATGATTTCTTTCTTTCTGCTAACTTTGGGGGGTTTTTTTTGTTCCTCTTTCTCTAATTGCTTTAACTGTAAGGTTAGGTTGTTTGAGTTTTCTTGTTTCTTGAGGTAGGATTGTATTGCTATAAACTTCCCTCTTAGACCTGCTTTTGCTGCATCGCATAGGTTTTGGGTCGTCATGTTTTCATTGTCATTTGTTTCTAGCTATTTTCTGATTTCCTCTTTGATTTCTTCAGTGGTCTCTTGGTTATTTAGTGGCATATTGTTTAGACTCCATGTGTTTGTATTTTTTAAAAATTTTTTTCCTGTAATCAATATCTAGTCTCATAGCGTTGTGGTCAGAAAAGATACTTGGTACGATTTCAGTTTTCTTAAATTTACTGAGGCTTGATTTATGACCCGAGATATGATTTATACTAGAGACTATTCCATGAGCACCTTAGAAGAAAGTGTATTTTGTTGTTTTTGGATGGAATGTCCTATATATATATCAATTAAGTCCATCTGGCCTAATGGGTCATTTGAAGCTTGTGTTTCCGTATTTATTTTCATTTTGGATGATCTGTCCATTGGTGAAAGTGGGGTGTTAAAGTCCCCTACTATTATTGTGTTACTGTTGATTTCCCCTTTTATGGCTGTTAGCATTTGCCTTATGTATTGAGGTGCTCCTTTTTGGGTGTGTAAATATTTACAATTGTTATATCTTCTTCTTGGATTGATCCCTTGATCATTATGTAGTGTCCTTCTTTGTCTCTTCTAATAGTCTTGATTTTAAAGTCTATTTTGTCTGATATGAAAATTGCTACTCCAGCTTTCTTTTGGTTTCCATTTGCATGGAATATCTTTTTCCATCCCCTCACTTTCAGTCTTTATGTGGCCCTAGGTTTGAAGTGGGTCTCTTGTAGACAACATATATACAGGTCTTGTTTTTGTATCCATTCAGCCGGTCTGTGGCTTTTGGTTGGAGCATTTAATCCATTTACATTTAAGGTAATTATTGATACGTATGTTCCTATTACCATTTTCTTAATAGTTTTGGGTTTATTTTTGTAGGTTTTTTCCTTCTCTTGTGTTTCTTGCCTAGAGAAGTTTCTTTAGCATTTGTTGTAAAGCTGGTTTGGTGGTGCTGAATTCTCTTAGCTTTTGCTTGTCTGTAAAGATTTTAATTTCTCCATCGAATATGAATGAGATCCTTGCTGGGTTAGAGTAATCTTAGTTGTAGGTTTTTCCCTTTCATCACTTTAAATATGTCCTGCCACTCCATTCTGGCTTGCAGAGTTTCTGCTGAAAGATCAGCCATTAACCTTATGGGGATTCCCTTGTGTGTTATTTGTTGCTTTTCCCTTGCTGCTTTTAATATTTTTTCTTTGTATTTAACTTTTGAAAATTTGACTAATATGTGTCTTGGCATGTTTCTTCTGGGATTTATCCTATATGGTATTGTCTGTGCTTCCGGGACTTGATTGACTATTTCCTTTCCCATATTAGGGAAGTTTTCAACTATAATCTCTTCAAATATTTTCTCAGTCACTTTTTTTTTCTCTTCTTGTTCTGGTACACGTATAATTCGAATGTTGGTTCATTTAATGTTGTCCCAGAGGCCTCTGAGACTCTCCTCAATTCTTTTCATTCTTTTTTCTTTATTCTGCTCTGTAGCAGTTATTTCCATTATTTTATCTTCCAGGTCACTTATGCATTCTTTTGCCTCAGTTATTCTGCTATTGATTCCTTCTAGAGAATTTTTAATTTAGTTTATTGTGTTTTTTATCATTGTTTGTTTGCTCTTTAGTTCTTCTATGTCCTTGTTAAACGTTTCTTGCATATTCTCCATTCTGTTTCCAAGATTTTGGATCATCTTTACTATCATTACTCTGAATCCTTTTTCAGGCAGACTGCCTATTTCCTCTTCAGACTGCCTATTTCCTCTTCAGACTGCCTATTTCCTCCTTCTTCTGCTGCGTGTTTCTCTGTCTTCTCATTTTGTTTTCCTTACTGTGTTTGGGGCCTGCTTTTCGCAGGCTGCACATTCATAGTTCCCTTTATTTTCGGTGTCTTACCTGAGTGGGTGAGGTTGGTTCAGTGGCTTGTGTAGGCTTCCTGCTGGAGGGGACTGGTCCCTGTGTTCTGGTTGATGGGGTGGATCTTGTCCTTCTCTTGGGCAGGACCATGTCCAGTGGTGTGTTTTGGGGTGTCTGTGAACTTAGTATGACTTTAGACAGCCTCTCTGCCAATGGGTGGGGTAGTGTTCCTGTCTTGCTAGTTGTTTGGCATAGGGTTTCCTTCTCTGGGGCTTGCTGGCCGTTGGGTGATGCTGGGTCTTAGTGTTGATACAGAGATGTCTGTGATATCTTGCTGATTGACATTATGTGGGTCCGGGAGGTTTCTTGATGTCCAATTCCTGGACTCGGCTCTCCCACCTCAGAGGCCCAGGCCCAATACCCAGCTGGAGCACCAAGAGCCTGCCAGCCACACAGTTCTGAAGAAAAGGAAGAAAAAAAAGAATGAACAGTTAGAACCCCAAACCCAATGGTGAAAGCAAAACTAAACAGACAAAATCACAGAATGAAACATACACCTAGAGACTAATCAAAAGGGAAAAAAGAAAACAACAAAAAAGCGAACAGACTGAACGCTAGGAGAAATGATAAAAGCCAAACTAAACAGACAATATCACATAAAGAAACATACACATACAAACACACAAAAAGAGAAAAAAGGAAAACAATAATAAAAAATAAAATAAAATGAAGAGAGCAACCAAACCAATAAACAAATCCACCAGTGCTAACAAGCACTAAAAACGAAACTATGATAAACATAAACCCAAAAACAAGTCGGATGCAGACAGCAAACCCCAAGTTTACAGTTGCTCCCAAAGTCCACCGCCTCAATTTTGGGAACATCTGTTGTCTCTTCAGGTATTCCCAAGATGTTGGGTTTATCAAGTTGACTGTGGGGTTTTAATCTATTGTTCCTGAGGCTGCACAGATTAATTTCGGTTTCTCTTCTTGGTTCGCACAGCTCCTGGGGTTCAGCTTTGGACTTGGCCCTGCCTCTGCACGTAGGCTGCCCTCAGGCATCTGTTCCCTGCCCGGACAGGAGGGGGTTAAAGCAACAGCTGATTAACGCTGTCTTGCTCACTCAGATCGAAGAGAGGGAGGGGTATGGACGTCATAATTGGAATGCAGGGCGAGCCTCTGGCAGCAGAGGCTGGCCTGATGTTGCAACATCCTGAGGCATGCCATGTGTTTTCCCGGGGAGTTTGTCCTTGGAACACGGGGACCCTGGCAGTGGTGTGCTCCACAGGCTCCTGGGGGGCTATGGGTAGTGACCTTCACTTGCACACATGATTCTTGTTGTCAACGATTGCAGCATTAGTGGTTCATACCCGTCTCTGGGGTCTGACCTGATAGCTACACCTTGCGCCCATCTCTGGAGCTCTCTTAGGCAGTGCTCTGCCTTCTGTGGGCACATGGAGCAGGAATCCCCTCTCCTCACGCACCCCAAAACAATGGTCTCTTGCCTCTCTGTCAAGTCCAGACTTTTTCCTGGACTCCGTCCCGGCTAGCTGTGGTGCACTAGCCCCCTTCAGGCTGTCTTCACTCAGCCAACTCCAGTCCTCTCCCTGGGGTCTGACTTCTGAAGCCCTAGCCTCACCTCCCAGCCCACACCCGGCCTGGTGGGTGAGCAGACAAGCATCTCAGGTTGGTGGGTGCTGGTTGGCACTGATCCTCTGTGTGGGAATCTCATCGCTTTGCCCTCTGCACGCCTGTTGCTGCACTGTCCTCCATGGCTCTGAAGCTTCCCCGCTACCTACCTCCCATCCCCGCCAGTAAGGGGCTCTCCCCCAACTACCTCCTGTCCCCGCCAGTGAAGGGGCTCCCTAGTATGTGGAAACTTTTCCTCCTTCACAGCTCCCTTTCAGAGGTGCAGGTCCCATCCCTATTCTTTTGTCTTTTTTTTTTTCTTTTTTCTTTTGCCCTACCCAGATACATTGGGATTTTCTTGCCTTCTGGGAAGTCTGAGGTCTTCTGCCAGCGTTCAGGAGTTGTTCCACATGTAGATGTATTTTTGATGTATTTGTGGGGAGGAAGGTGATCTCCACGTCTTACTCCTCTGCCATCTTGAAGGTCTCTCTTGCTCTTATCTCGTTTACATATACTTTAAAATTTCATCATATTAAGTTATTTTTCATGCTGACAAATTTGCAACAGATATAACAAGATTTCATTTAACTTTTCTCAAACTTAGGTGCCGTGAAAGTGTTATACTTAATGTTGATGAATCTAAAGACATGTCTATGTTAGTTAGATCAACAAACATATTAATACCAGGTATTAATTTAATACTGAATATTTCCCAGTTCATGTGAATCTGAAGCTCATTTAGCTTAATTTAGCTTTGACTCTCTTGCTTATAATCCCATTGACCAATGTGGGTTCGGGATACGTGTAAAGTGAATTCTCAGAAAGATTTGTGGTAGGAGGAGCACTCCTGTTTGTAATACATTTTCACAACTTGGAAGCTTACTTCTTTGCTGCTAGAAGCTTTGTTGAGAGGTGTGTTTTCAGATTGTAAGGGTAAAATCCTAGATAAGAGAAAAGCTACTATGTTGTTTTGTTTACCATAAATGAAAGCACTTCACATATTTCACAGTAAGTTCCAAGAGGGAGCACAGGGATGGTGCTCCTAGTTTTTCCACACCATTCTATCCCCAGGTCCTAGCACGTTGTCTGAAGCTTATTGTATTAGAATGAATGAATAAAGGCATGAATGATTAAGAGTTTTTCTAAACCTAGGTAGATTTGTGAAAATCCCCAGTGCTCTTTATGTTCTAAAAAAAAAGGTGGTGCAGGTGTACTTCCTTGCCTCTGAGGGTATTGCAAGGATTAACTAATGTCAGGAAAGGCCTTTGATATGCCTAGATGAAGGGCATCCCATAACTATCATGTTTCATTGTTATAATACCATCAAGTGCTTTTTGGGACATATAGCCTACATATTTTCCATAAAATTAGTCCATAAATCACACACAAAATGTATCAAATCCAAAAGCAATAGCTTTGACCTTAGACTTGCTGCAGCAGTGATTTGATGATACACTACTTACTACATCAGCAGTACTCTGAAGTACATAAAATGTGCTTCCATATACTCAAAATGTACAAACACTTAAAACAAATGACTAGCTGCCTTCAGAAAAAAAAAAGTTAAATGATTCAGAGGATTTTTTCATGTGGAATTTATGTATTTTTAAGTCTATCAAGAACGCTGCAATTTTTAGTTATTTTCACCAATTCTCATGAAATACTATTCACTGAAAAATGTTTGATAGAACTACCTTATGATTTCTTTTTTTAAAAAGGTGATCTTTATTTCCTGATGTTCCTGCTTAATAGCTGTATACAAACGTCCGTAGAGTTTTTAATGAAGTGTCAGCACACATCATCTTTTGGTTACACCTTTGTTTTATGGCACCAACATGGTAAATACTATATTTGCAATTTTTTTCAGAGAAATACTCATTTCTCCTTCTCAGTTATACTAGCCAACTTATGAGGGACTGTGAGTGATGGAAATGTATTACCATTACCAATGTTGCCAAAGAGTGCTTATTCACTTCATTGTACTTGAGGGAACTATTACAACTCTCTGACTATGGGTTTCACAAACATAAGAAGACATACCTGTCACGGTAGACTTTTGCTTAAATAAGGTTATTTTGAAATACCTCCAACTGCTGAATAGTGTCTGTAGAAGAACATCATTCTGTAAGTATTAAGTCAGAATGGTGTGTGCATTCCATTCCCAGAGGGACTTAGCAAAGGACTGGAATATCATTGAAAGGGTATCTCTATCACGGATGCAATACCTGTAGCTACTTGTGTAGTGTAATACCAACCAGCAGGTTTAAAGGGACAGTTACTCATCCCTTCTGGATTCCTCATGTGTCTCACAGTGGCTGGACTGAACTGTTCTCTCTGCTTCTCTCCATTTGATTGAAAAGATCGAGACCCTTTAGAATGAAGTGCCCACATCATTCCCATTTTCCACATCCATATTTGGGAAGAAAGTGTAGTTATCACAATCAACTGTCCACGAGACACCCCATTTTCTGAGTAAAATAATTTTCTGATTCAAGGTTTCTAAAGTCTTTGTACATTGGTTGGCGCTAAGTTTTCTTTCCCTGTGGAATTCTAAGCAATCTTAGGGCAGAAATGACCTCTTAGGTACCAATTTTTGACATTTCTGGTATAATTTTGTTACCTATGTTTTCTGCATAGCATTTTCTCAATACTGAATTGAATTAAGTTTGTATATGTGAGTACTGTGAATAGTACTGCAATACTACAGTAGTAACTAGTATTACAGTGCTATTTATATTACTTAAATACTACCATAATACTATTTATAGCACATAATACTTAATTGAATATTTTATATAGGTGGGTACTGTTTCAACTATTAAAATATTTTATGCTTATATATTAAAATAATCTAAATATAAATGGACACTAGATTCTTTTACTTGCACTATGAAGGGCCATATAAAAATGGAGCTCATGTATTTTGAACTGAATATACACATACACACACATATACATACAGTTGGCCCTCTTTATCTGAGGTTCTACCTCTGTAGATTCAACCAACCTTGGACTGAAAATATTTGAAAAAAATTCCAGAAAGTTCCAAAAAGCAAAACTTGATTTTGCCACATGCTGGCAACCATTTACATAGCATTTACATTGTGTTGTTATTATAAATAATCTAGAGATGATTTAAAGTATACAAGAGGATGTGCATAGATTATATGCAAATATTACAGCATTTTGTATAAGGGACTTGAGCATCCATAGATTTTGGTATCCATAGGGAATCTGGAACCCATCCCCTGTGGATAGTGAGGGACAATTGTATATATATATATATATATATATATATGCGCTATGAATATTGTACTTTTGTGCTAAAGGAACGGACCTTTATGAATCTAGTTTGTTTTTCCATGTAACTATAGTCTGCTGTTTTCATTTTTCACATTCTGTGTCTGAGAGAAAGTCTTGTTTTTATTTCCCAACAAGTCTTGACCTGGGGGGCCTGAAATCACGATTTCGCTTTTTTCCCTCCTCTCTTCATCTCTTAAGAAGATAAATATGGGTTTATCTGGCTGAAGTACTTTCTGCACTAACAAGTTGTATCTAAGGATTGCTTTTTCCTTCATGCTCACATGTATCCAATTGTGTGACAAGGTAGTATAAACAGTGCAATTTGTATTAGCTGCATTCTTAAAGTATGGAAAAGGGTATTCAGAGAATATTAAAAATAACTTTAGGGATGTTAAGGAGGATGTTTTAAATCAGGAATAATGTATAAAGCAGAATCCACATTGGTCATATCACCTATGAGAAGGATAATCACAAATGTTCTTATTTTTGTGTTAAGATTTTCATCTTATTTAATGCTTAAGAAAAATAAAAATGTTTTGTTGGTCTCTTCCTTTGGAGAATCACTCGGGATTTTTTTTTTTAACCTTGTAAAATTTTAACACAAGATGGAACGCTGACCCATAGTTTTTCATTTCACTCTACATTTGGGCTCAAAATGTTCATAGAGTTATCACCCAGTTTGGAATTTAAGGGGCTGTGTGTCTTTAAAAATGTCCTTTCTAAGAATGTTTCATGAGTTTTGAAGTTCTAGGAGTGGAAGATGATTGAGATGTTTGACATTTTCTCTATGAGATTTTTAAGCATCATGTTAAAACCTCCTCATTCAAAATCACTACAGGGAAGGGGTTGAAAGCTAAAGGGTCAAGTTCAAGCGCACCTGATGAAAAGGAATCATTCCTCTGTGCTGGGCAGCAGGTCTTGACTCCCCGCTCATGGACAGTTCCCACTGCTGATGACCCTGGCCCCTTTCCTTGGAAAAGAGCCACTACTGCCTTTGGCCGCTAACAGGCACTATTGCCAGGTCCATTTCACCATTCTCTTTGTCATAGAGTAAATGGGGCAGTTGGGTTACATTTGACTAGTATTCAATTTGTTGAGGAAGTTGGATTATTTTTAATTTGTGTGTCTCTGGGGAAGATACAATTAATCTTTTAGAGCTTGTGGATAGGCAGAGTACATTTAATGAGGGGGAAAGAATCACACCACCTGTGGCGAGGGCCCTGCAGAAGAAGGTTGAGGGCAGGGTTTAGCTCCGCAACTGCAATTTTGTACCTTTTACCCATGCTCTGCATAGCAGGCCGCCCTGGAGAACTGGCTGTCCACTCAGCTGGGAAGTCTGCAAAATCTGGTGTGCATTTTATGTAGGATACAAAGGTGAGATTAAGTTACCTGCCCTCAGTCACATAGCTAGAAAATGGAGGAACTGCAGTTCAAATCCAGTCTGTTTGATTCCCAAGTCCGGGTTGTTTTCTAGAGCAGAGGAGGAGGGTAAAGTGGACCTTGATAAAGTAGCACTGAAGTATATGGGGAGGGTGGCTCTGAAAAATTGTTTATTGAAAGTTAATAAAAACAGAGGAGAGGTGAAACGTGCAGTCATATAAACATTCTGGCTTTGGGCAGCCAGAAGTTGAACTTAGAATGCCGAATACACATCAGTGACACTTCTGTTCTTCTTCTTTAAAAATACCCATTTTATAGATTTGGAACACAGGGGCAGAGTTCAGGCTCTTGACTCACTCTCCTGGATTGCCCCCTTAGTACTGCCCGGGTCCCGCACAGGTAATATGGCTTCTTTGTCGAATGGACGAGTCACCCACTTCCCAGGATTTTTATTAGGAATGAATGATATAGTGTAGATCAGCAATTTTAAGTCGGGGCAGTTTTGCTCCCAAGGATACGTTTGGCAACGTTTGGGGACATTTGTGACTGTCACAACTGGGGGTGGAGGGGTGCTAGTGCCACTTAGTGCATGGAGGCCAAGGATGCCTCTAACCATCTTACAACGCACAGGACAACCCTCCGCAGCAAAGAATTATCTGACCCCAAGTGTCAAATTTCAAACTTGGGATCAACACTTGTGTAGGACAAGCGCCTGGTAACAGACAGCACCTCCCGCAGGGACCTGTTGCTCATTCAGGGCTCACTTTGTGCCAGGCACTGCATTAGGAGCTTTACGTACTTCGTCTCTGTTCTCACGTGCCTACAGGTTGCGATGATTGAAGGTTGAAGCCAAAAGCACTGCTCAGGGTCACAGAGTGCTGAACAGCAAAATAAAGATTTGGACTAAAGTCTGTATAGCTACGAAGCACTTCCCACAAACCTGTCTCTTCCTAGTTTAAAGTAGTTGAGGTCCTTGACTCTTCACTTTAGATTTTTAGAAGAATAAATTAATGTAAACATTTAAGGCTAGTTTGTTGGGGTGCTGTGAACAGAGCCCCGCCTACTCTACAGTGTTTCTGTCCTTTTAGCAGGTCCAGGTGGTCAGGGAAGGTGCTGATTTCCTGGCCAGGCTTCCAGACCACAGACAAAATGTCCACATCTGCAGTCACCCGTGTAGTAGAGCAAAAGATTTGGCCACATTGTGAGTGATGTTCTACCTTCATTGTTTTTGGTGATTGTCACAAGAAAGAAGCATGTCAAAGAGGAGTCGGGGTGTTTCACTCCCAAATGGACCGTTCAGTGAGAATTCCAAAGGTTGGACAGTGCTGAAAATGTGTTCCAGTAGAAAGGCATACAGGAGCTATTGGGTCACCGGCCTCCCCCAACCCTAGACTAAGTATGAAAGCTAATTTTGATTCTTCCCTTCCCCTAGGTGAACAAAGAGGTCGCGTGATCTCTTTCTGGGACCTAGGAGATCCCTTGCTTAACATATCCCATGGTTTATGTTGTCCAGCTGGAAAAAGGTAAAGGACAGGGATTCATGCTGAGACTACATCTGTCTTGAACAGAGTAAGAAAAAAAAAAAACCTCAAATAAATTTTAATGTGGATTAGGAAGTGTGGACTTCAATTACTTCCAAGTGGTATAGCCTTTTGATAATGTGTTTCATCAGGATAGGAATTACAAGGTGCTCAGACTAATTCTCTGAAATCACAAGGGGGATAAAGAGTTCTAATAGCGTGTTACAGTAAGCCAGTGCCCAGGGAGTAGAATTGTATGGTCCACATTAAATTGCCCCATCTAGACTATGAATTAAGTATTGATTTTTGGAGAACAAGGATATAACAGAGTATAGTTCACTCTAAAATGACAATGAATGTAAATTAATCATCTTGGGCATGATTCAGAAATACCTATGTTCCATCAGTTTCTGTGTGGTCTCTGTATGGAGAGAGAACTAACGTTTTTCACATGTTGAATATCGGTACTCTGATGGTTGTATGCATAAGCACAGAATTTTAACTAAGGGGGATAGTTACCCATTTGTTTGTGTAGAGGGAAGAGAAGCAGAAAAAGACTTCTTGAGGTTATTGGTGCTGGGATGAGCTTGGGAGTTGCAGATAAGCAGGACTGTCTCTAATTGAGGTGATACATGTTAGGGGCGGGTATTGAGATGTACTATTGAAATATACTAAGAGCTTAACAGATTAAGTGGGCAATATACATATGTGCATGTGTGTGTATGTATATATATATATACACACAAACTCATACATACTATATCTGTGGTTATATAACATTTATATATTTTGTATAGTACATAATATATGTAATGAAATATATAAAATATAGCATGCATAAGAAATTGAATTGGCTAAAATGTATATAATGTATTAATATAATATCATATGTACTATATATTTAATATAATAAAATGCTAATATAATTATATAAATATGTATAAACCAGTCCTGCTTATTGTGTATTATTGCAGAATATTAGACTCACGTAATACTCCTAGCATGGCATACAGAGTCAGTAAGTTGTGTTCTAAACTTGGAATCGATGATTACATTGCTATAATTAACTAATGCATGGCCTATAAAGTACACCTTGTCATATCCTGAAGTAAAACCCAGCATAACACGAGCTATGTTTGAAATGATACAGAAAATCTAAACCTAGATGATGGGTACTGTATGCTAGATCCTTTTATTGGGCTGTAAATTAGTGACATGTTCAATGATTGCTCTGAATTGGTTTGTGCCTTTCCAGCATTAAGCCTTGTCACTATTCCATGTGCTTTGGTCTTGTGTCTTAGACTTTTTAAATCACTCAACTAATGCCTAACAAATCTGCAATCTCTGCTGTGTGATTTACATCTGTCTCCTTCTTTGTAGACAGGTGGCAGATCTTAGACTTCTGACGTGTTCTTTGCTATGTGGTTTTGTGTGTTCATATGCTGGGAGGGATGTAAGTGCTAGTCTTTGAATAGGAAGTGGCATTTCAACCCTGACGTAGGATATGGATCCTGAAATTAAAATTATAAAAGTGTTTTTATTTCATGTTATCTCAACTTGTTAAGGTTATAAAGTATGATCAACTACCTCATCTAACAAGAGCAAAACATCACACGTACAAAATATTTTCTTTTTGTTTGTCTTGGAAAAGAGTGAGGTAGGCAAAGAAATTTGTGAACATTACACACTAGGGATCAATTCTTGGGGATTCGCCATGAATATTAAAAGCTCTTACATACACTGGAGGAGTCCTACAAAAAAGAAAACCTTAAGTTTGGTTTAACTCTCTATTGTTCCCAAATTTATTTAATAACAGAGCCTGTCCCTGCCTACTGATCTCAGAGGATGCCATCGTTGCACTGAAAACATTTTAGGAATCCCTGAATGATGACGTGTGATCTAGGTGGGAATCTAGGTGGGAATCTGATGATACAGGAAAGGCAGGGAGGCAGCACAGTACTTACTTGTCCCCAGGAACGGTTAAAATCCAGTATTTTTTTTTTCTCAATCATCTGTGTAAATACTAATATTAAGTCTATCAAGTGATTATTACCTTATAATAATCATTATTTTCATTATGTGACTGTAAACTACCCCTATATCTCAAATGACATTTCTTCAATTCACTTTCAGTGTAAGTTGAATTCCCACAAAGCACTCTGGGAAATTCCAATCATGCGTGAGTGGAGAGGTGGAGGGGCTAAAAGGAGTTGACACAGGCTGCAGGCCACTGCCCTGTATTCACCCAGTTAGAAAAGGGTCATGAGGATGGATTTTCTCAATGCTCTATCGAGCGAAGGGCTTGCTGTCCTGTGGGGCTGTCAGACCTTGCGCTGGTGGGGGATGTATTTATTATTACTTCTCTGATTCCCTTTAATTATTATATGTGGTGGTGATTATTATACTGGGTACCCATCTCAGCTAAAAACTTTGGGTGCACCACTATATGAACCGAGTAGATCATGAACCCAGGTAGGCCTTCTTCAGTTCATGCTGATCCATGGCCACTTGTAAGAATGTCTGATGCACCCTAGCTCTTGAAAACTCAGGCTGCCAGTTTTGCCAGCAGCAGCCTTCACCTCAAAGGGATGTTTTCTTGAGATCCCACCTTCTTCCAAGGAGGACAATGTCTATTCCAGAATTTCTCGTTTAATATTTATGCAGCCAAGTCTTCAAGTTCTTTGTACTGATTTTATACCAGCTCGGAAATGAATCAGCTTTATCTGCTCTTTGGTGATTGATTCTCATTTTGTTCCTCAATCTCATTTTGCCTAGAATTAAGCATTGGCCTTAGAATGGGTAATGGCGGGAGGGGGTGTCTCCAGTTGGACACCACCAGTGACCAGTCCTGGTGGGCATTACGCTTTACCTCTCTACCCTCCTGCTTCTGCCTTACTGACTATATGCATTTTTATGGCATTATATTTCTACTTTCTTTCAAGATTCCTCCAGGATAAATTAGTGACACACCCCCCTAAAATTTAGGTGTGTAAGAAATATACTATTTTTCATTCAACTTTGGCTTACTTTGATTGTTTTGAACCCTTCTACCACCAGGGTCCTTTCTCTTTTGTCTGGGAGATCCACCTATTCCTCAGCCATCACTTCATACTGGTCACCACTTAGAAGGCCCTTATTCCTGATAGGTGGGCTGGGAACTCTCTCTAGAATTTCTGTGCTGCACCTGGTCCTTTGTGCTGCTTCCCCACTGCGCTGAGCCCTGGATCTCTAGTAGGTGCCCAGTGGCCTTGGCCTGCTCTGCCTGGACACCCATGGCTGCCATTTCCTTTCTGGGGAAGCAAAATACAGGCTCTCTCTATCTCTCTCTCACTAACATCAGTATCTCCATTCTTATCAGTTTTGTTCCAGACAGGAGAAGGGTCAGGGGAAGCTTTTATTTTTGAGCCAGGAGGCACGTGCCAGGGGAAGGGAAACCTCTCTTCAGGAACGTCCAACAGAACCTTAATGGACTAGACTTCTGGCAACACAAAAGCCAGAGACTAGTTGGGCTATGTTCATTTTCAAAAATATTTTCCTTCTAATAAATCTCTGTGTTTCTGTCAATGAAACATACCCTTTAAACATGGTTCTCCCATCCCTCAACCCCATACGAATGTGGGTACTGGGTCTCTGACCTAAACTTTACCCTTCAGAATAATGGTACCACTCAAAGCCCCACTAGGATGTGAACATGAAGATATTTCCACAGAATCTTCAAGGTTCCAGCTGGGAACCTAATCCTGGCTGGATTCTCAGGTTTCTCTCTGCTTCTGAGGCTTCCTCTTCAGGCTGAGGAGTGGTCCAAGTTAACAGTCTTAACGTGGGCCTTCCAGACCCTTCCCTTCTTAGGTGTTTTCCTGGGTGCGTGAGAATGTTATCATGTCAACAAACTCTGAAAAGATCATATTTGCTCTCTTTTTATTCCTTCTGCTGATTTTCCTGAAAATATCCAGGGAACTTAGGGCATCCAGAAGTTCTTCTTAAATTAGCCTATTTTGCAAGGCTGCTTTGAGGACTGTGTGACATGATCATTATAAAGTGTCGGGCATAGCGTTTGCCACAGTGCTATTGCTGTTATTTTAAAAAGCCTGTGACCACCATGATAATTCTGCCTCCTGCCGCTTTTTAGGATGTGAGTCATAGGCTGGGATGATAAGATCTGATATGTAATTCTTATTTATTTGAATCCTCTAAGAAAAAAAAGACAATAGCATCTTGTTCAGTGATGTTCCTGAAGCAATTAGTATTTTCTGATTAGAGCTATGACTAAGATCAAAGGTATTTCTGTAGACATGTGTATTTCAGTACATTTAACATGCTAACCACCATAAGAAGATTGGACACTCCATCCCTGAGTGCATGGCCTTTATGGAGCCTGACAATAAGGAGTCCAGAGAGTTGCAACAAAGAGTAATGGGTATCACAAGTGGAGTTTTGTAAAAACCAGTATTTAAGAATTCCATTGGGCATTATGTTGGAAGTTTCTTCTTTTAAGCATAAGCTAAGGAAACACAGAGGAGACTGTTTAACTTTTTCCTCATTTGGGTAAAACCATCAACCCATTGGTGTGATGAGTTTTCATTGGTGACATTACTGCTAATTACATGAAGACATGATTCTGCTTCCTACTTTGCTGTTTGTTCTAGCTTCAATAATGTGTGGTATTGATGGGATGTTTACCATGTGCCAAGCTCTGGGTTAGTGCTGGGAATAGAGTGGTGAACAGGTCTGGCACATTTCTGCCATCATGGAGTTTAGAATCAAGTGAGAGAGACATGTATTAAACAATGAACCATACCATTGGATTTGCAATTGCAAGAGTGATGAATGCTATGTATAAGAGTAAGGTACAGTCAGAGAATAGGAAAGAGTTCCCTAAGAAAGTGAAGAGTGAGTGGAAATTGAGTTGGGCTGTAGGGAGTGGAGCATGGGATTTGGCTTAAAAGACAGTACATGTGGTTGCCCAGGTTTGGGAGGGAGCTTGGAGCATCGGAGGAATTGGAAGAGGGCAAACATCATGGGAGAGCAGTGAGTGAATGTGGGTGAGTCAGGCGATTGGGATACTAAGGGGAAAGGATGGGGGGCCCGATCAGGCAGACACTTGTATGCTATATTAAGAATTTGGTTTTATTTATTCCGAGAGGAATAGGGAGCTGCCGATGGGCTTTGAGCATGGAAATGATACATAGACAACACACTGCACCAAAAGTGGTACAGATTTGAATTATTAAAAGATATATATCTGTAATAAGGAGAAAGTACTGACGGCAGGGAGCGGGGTGAGGCAGTGGATTCTGAAGGCCAGACAGGAGGCTACTCCTCTTATTCATGTAAGAAAAGATGATAACTTTGCCGAGGGTGGTAACAGTAGGGATGAAGAAACATGGACAGATTGGATTGATGTTGAGGAGATAAAGCTGATGAGGAACTGGTTGGGTTTGATCTTCGTAAAGCCTTTGTAGAATCTTCAGTATAATTATTAGACTATACAGCATAAAGAGATGTTTCCAGTTGTTTCTAGATAGAAAAAAATACTGTGATTATGCCATGGTACTGCAGTTTCTGAAATATTTTTTCAAATGCAGTTACTTGGAAATTATTTTCCAGATGACAAGAGTAGAGCTTGAATAGTCTTAAAATTACTGGTTCAAAACAGAAGTAGTTATTCCTTTGAAAAAAATTAGATGCACTAGATGTTCTGTCCACCCAAATGCAGCTTACATTTTGTTCTCTCTCACTCATCAGCCAGATGAAGATCTGCTTCTAGAAAGAGAGGTTATATATTAAGAGGCAGATAGACTCCATGGAACCATTAAAACATTGAAGTTACTGAGAAAGAATATTATCTCAAGTGTGCTCTGGCATAATTTTCATCCTAGGCAAAATTAACTCTTGAGTTGCTTAATGGTAAATAAAATGTTTGGATGCCATCCAGCCCTTTGCTTTATGTTTTTTGTTTTTCTTTTGCTTGCGATACACGGGCCTCTCACTGCTGTGGCCTCTCCCGTTGTGGGGCACCGGCTCCAGATGCGCAGGCTCAGTGGCCATGGCTCACGGGCCCAGCCGCTCCGCGGCATGTGGGATCCTCCCAGACCGGGACACAAACCCGTGTCCCCTGCATCAGCAGGCGGACTTTCAACCACTGCACCACCAGGGAAGCCCTTGCTTTATGTATTTTTAAAGCCTGTGTGTATAGTGCCAACACTGCTGCCTTTCCTGTGAACCTCTAATAGACAACAGTAAGCAAGGCCTCCTTCGTCAAGCCCAACACATATTGATTATTCATTGTGGAAATAATACTTGATTCTTGTCTTTTGGGCAGAGACACAGCCTAAAAATTTCAGCATCCCAAGCACCTGCTCCACTTTGCTGTCTTTGTGGTATAAAGCAAACAGATTTCTGGTACCCCCGAAGGGTCATCACTGCCTAGTGGTCAACAAGGAAAGGGAGAAAGTCCTTCAGACAAACACTGGGTGGGATTCACTCTGTGTCTGGCTTACTCTTCACTGCCTTTCCTGCTGAACCAATAAAAAACAGCTGAGGGCTGCCGGAAAGATGGCGGAAGAGTAAGATGTGGAGATCGCCTTCCTCCCCACAGATACACCAGAAATACATCTACACGTGGAACAACTCCTACAGAACGCCTACTGAATGCTGGCAGAAGACCTCAGACCTCCCAAAAGGCAAGAAATCCCCCACGTACCTGGGTAGGACAAAAGAAAAAAGAACAAACAGACAAAAGGATAGAGACGGGACCCGCACCAGTGGGAGGGAGCTGTGAAGGAGGAAAGGTTTCCACACACTAGAAGCCCCTTCGTGGGTGGAGACTGCGGGTGGCGGAGGTGGGGAGCTTCGAAGCCGCGGAGGAGAGCGCAGCCACAGGGCTGCGGAGGGCAAAGCGGAGAGATTCCCGCACAGAGGATCAGGGCCAACCAGCACTCACCAGCTCGAGAGGCTTGTCTGCTCACCCGCGGGGGCGGGCAGGGCTGGGAGTTGAGGCTCGGGCTTCGGTAGGAGCGCCGGGAGAGGACTGGGGTTGGCGGCGTGAACACAGCCTGCAGGGGGTTAGTGCACCACGGCTGGCTGGGAGGGAGCCCGGGAATAAAGTCTGGACCTGCCGAAGAGGCAACAGACTTTTTCTTCCCTCTTTGTTTACTGGTGCGAGAGGAGAGGGGATTAAGAGCGCTGCTTAAAGGAGCTCCAGAAACGGGTGCGAGCCGCGGCTAAAATCGCGGACACCAGAGATGGGCATGAGATGCTAAGGCTGCTGCTGCCACTACCAAGAAGCCTGTGTGCGAGCACAGGTCACTATCCACACCTCCCTTCTGGGGAGCCTGTGCAGCCCGCCACTGACAGCGTTCCCTGATCCAGGGACAACTTCCCCGGGAGAACGCATGGCGCGCCTCAGGCTGGTGCAATGTCACGCCGGCCTCTGCCGCCGCAGGCCCGCCCCGCACTCCGTGCCCCTCCCTCCCCCCGGCCTGAGTGAACCAGAGCCCCCAAACCAGTGGCTCCTTTAACCCCGTCCTGTCTGAGCGAAGAACAGATGCCCTCCGGCAACCTACACGCAGAGGCGGGGCCAAATCCAAAGCTGAGCCCTTAGGAGCTGTGAGAACAAAGAAGAGAAAAGGGAAATCTCTTCCAGCAGGCTCAGAAGCAGCAGATTAAAGCTCCACAATCAACTTGATGTACCCTGTATCTGCGGAATACATGAATAGACAATGAATCATCCCAAATTGAGGAGGTGGATTTTGAGAGCAAGATTTTTGATTTTTTCCCCTTTTCCTCTTTTTCCGCGTGGATGAAACACTCTTGGTGCTGCAGCCAGAAGTCAGTGCTGTGCCTCTGAGGTGGGAGAGCTAACTTCAGAACACTGGTCCACAAGAGACCTCCCAGCTCCACATAATTTCAAATGGTGAAAATCTCCCAGAAATCTCCATCTCAACACCAGCACCCAGCTTCACTCAAAGACCAGCAAGCTACAGTGCTGGACATCCTATGCCAAACAACTAGCAAGACAGGAAAACAACCCCACGCATTAGCAGAGAGGCTGCCTAAAATCATAATAAGTCCACAGACACCCCAAAACACACCACGAGACGTGGAACTGCCCACCAGAAAGACAAGACCCAGCTTCATCCACAAGAACACAGGCACTAGTCCACTCCACCAGGAAGCCTACACAACCCACTGAACCAACCTTAGCCACTGGGGACAGACACCAAAGACAATGGGAACTGCGAACCTGCAGCCTGCAAAAAGGAGACCCCAGACACAGTAAGATAAGCAAAATGAGAAGAAAGAAAAAGACACAGCAGATGAAGGAGCAAGATAAAAACTCACCAGACCTAACAAATGAAGAGGAAATAGGCAGTCTACCTGAAAAAGAATTCAGAATAATGATAGTAAAGATCCAAAATCTTGGAAAAAGAATGGACAAAATGCAAGAAACATTTAACAAGGACCTAGAAGGACTAAAGATGAAACAAACAATGATGAACAACACAATAAATGAAATTAAAAATACTCTAGATTGGATCAATAGCAGAATAACTGAGGTAGAAGAACGGATAAGTGACCTGGAAGATAAAATAGTGGAAATGATTACTGCAGAGCAGAATAAAGAAAAAAGAATGAAAAGAACTGAGGACAGTCTCAGAGACCTCTGGGACAACATTAAACATAACAACATTTGAATTATAGGGGTTCCAGAAGAAGAAGAGAAAAAGAAAGGGACTGAGAAAATATTTGAAGAGATTATAGTTGAAAACTTCCCTAATATGGGAAAGGAGATAGTTAATCAAGTCCGGAAAGCACAGAGAGTCCCAGAGAAGATAAATCCAAGGAGAAATACGCCAAGACACATATTAATCAAACTGTCAAAAATTGAATACAAAGAAAACATATTAAAAGCAGCAAGGGAAAAACAACAAATAACACACAAGGGAATACCCATAAGGTTAACAGCTGATCTCTCAGCAGAAACTCTGCAAGCCAGAAGGGAGTGGCAGGACATATTTAAAGTGATGAAGGAGAAAAACCTACAAGCAAGATTACTCTACCCAGCAAGGATCTCATTCAGATTGGATGGAGAAATTAAAACCTTTACAGACAAGCAAAAGCTGAGAGAGTTGAGCACCACCAAACCAGCTTTACAACAAATGCTAAAGGAACTTCTCTAGACAAGAAACACAAGAGAAGGAAAAGACCTGTAAGAACGATCCCAAAACAATTAAGAAAATGGGAATAGGTACATACATATCGATAATTACCTTAAATGTAAATGGACTAGATGCTCCCACCAAAAGACACAGATTGGCTGAATGGATACAAAAACAAGACCCATATATTTGCTGTCTACAAGAGACCCACTTCAGACCTAGAGACACAAACAGACTGAAAGTTAGGGGATGGAAAAAGATATTCCACGCAAATGGGAACCAAAAGAAAGCTGGAGTAGCAGTTCTCATATCAGACAAAATAGACTTTAAAATAAAGACTATTAGAAGAGACAAAGAAGGACACTACATAATGATCAATGGATCGATCCAAGAAGAAGATGTAACAATTGTAAATATTTATGCACCCAACATAGGAGCACCTCAGCACATAAGGCAAATACTAACAGCCATAAAAGGGGAAATCGACAGTAACACAATCATAGTAGGGGACTTTAACACCCCACTTTCACCCATGGACAGATCATCCAAAATGAAAATAAATAAGGAAACACAAACTTTAAATGATACATTAAACAAGATGGACTTAATTGATATTTATAGGACATTCCATCCAAAAACAGCAGAATGCACATTTTTCTCAAGTTTTCATGGAACATTCTCCAGGATAGATCATATCTTGGGTCACAAATCAAGCCTTGCTAAATTTAAGAAAATTGAAATTGTATCAAGTATCTTTTCTGACCACAACGCTATGAGACTAGATATCAATTACAGGAAAAGATCTGTAAAGAATACAAACACATGGAGGCTAAACAATACACTACTTAATAACGAAGTGATCACTGGAGAAATCAAAGAGGAAATTTTTAAAAATCTAGAAACAAATGACAATGGATTCATGACGACCCAAAATCTGTGGGATGCAGCAAAAGCAGTTCTAAGAGGGAATTTTATAGCAATACAATCCTACCTTAAGAAACAGGAAACATCTCGAATAAACAACCTAAACTTGCACCTAAAGCAATTAGAGAAAGATGAACAAAAAACCCCAAAGTTAGCAGAAGGAAAGAAATCATAAAAATCAGATCAGTAATAAATGAAAAATAAATGAAGGAAACAATAGCAAAGATCAATAAAACTAAAAGCTGGTTCTTTGAGAAGATAAACAAAATTGATAAACCATTAGCCAGACTCATCAAGAAAAAAAGGGAGAAGACTCAAATCAATAGAATTAGAAATGAAAAAGTAGAAGTAACAACTGACACTGCAGAAATACAAAAGATCATGAGCGATTACTACAAGCAACTCTATGCCAATAAAATGGACAACCTGGAAGAAATGGACAAATTCTTAGAAATGCACAACCTGCCAAGACCGAATCAGGAAGAAATAGAAAATATGAACAGACCAATCACAAGCACTGAAATTGAAACTGTGATTAAAAATCTTCCAAAAAACAAAAGCCCAGGACCAGATGGCTTCACAGGCGAATTCTATCAAACATTTAGAGAAGAGCTAACACCTATCCTTCTCAAACTCTTCCAAAAGATAGTAGAAGGAGGAACACTCCCAAACTCATTCTATGAGCCACCATCACCTTGATACCAAAACCACACAAGGATGTCACAAGGAAAGAAAACTACAGGCCAATACCACTGATGAACATAGATGCAAAAATCCTCAACAAAATACTAGCAAACAGAATCCAACAGCCCATTAAAAGGATCATACACCATGATCAAGTGGGGTTTATCCCAGGAATGCAAGGATTCTTCAATATACGCAAAACAGTCAATGTGATAAACCATATTAACAAATTGAGGCAGAAAAACCATATGTCATCTCAATAGATGCAGAGAAAGCTTTTGACAAAATTCAACACCCATTTATGATAAGAGCCCTGCAGAATGTAGGCATAGAGAGAACTTTCCTCAACATAATAAAGGCCATATATGAGAAACCCACAGCAAACATCGTCCTCAATGGTGAAAAACTGAAACCATTTCCACTAAGATCAGGAACAAGACAAGGTTGCCCACTCTCACCACTCTTATTCAACATAGTTTTGGAAGTTTTCACCACAGCAATCAGAGAAGAAAAGGAAATAAAAGGAATCCAAATCGGAAGAGAAGAAGTAAAGCTGTCACTGTTTGCAGATGACATGATACTATACATAGAGAATCCTAAAGATGCTACTAGAAAACTACTAGAGCTAATCAATGAATTTGGTAAAGTAGCAGGATACAAAACTAATGCACAGAAATCTCTGGCATTCCTGTACACTAATGATGAAAAATCTGACAGTGAAATCAAGAAAACACTCCCATTTACCATTGCAACAAAAAGGATAAAATATCTAGGAATAAACCTACCTAAGGAGACAAAAGACCTGTCTGCAGATAATTATAAGACACTGATGAAAGAAACTAAAGATGATACAAATAGATGGAGAGATATACCACGTTCTTGGATTGGAAGAATCAACATTGTGAAATTGACTCTACTACCCAAAGCAATCTACAGATTCAATGCAATCTGTATCAAACTACCACTGGTATTTTTCACAGAACTAGAACAAAAAAATTCACAATTTGTATGGAAACGCAAAAGACCCCGAATAGCCAAAGCAATCTTGAGAAAGAAAAACGGAGCTGGAGGAATCAGGCTCCCTGACTTCAGACTATACTACAAAGCTACAGTCATCAAGACAGTATGGTACTGGCACAAAAACAGAAATATAGATCAATGGAACAGGATAGAAATCCCAGATATAAACCCACGCACCTGTGGTCACCTTATCTTTGATAAAGGAGGAAACAATATACAGTGGGGAAAAGACAGCCTTTTCAATAAGTGGTGCTGGGAAAACTGGACAGGTACATGTAAAAGTATGAGATTAGATCACTCCCTAACACCATACACAAAAATCAGCTGAAAATGGATTAAAGACCTAAATGTAAGGCCAGAAACTATCAAACTCTTAGAGCAAAACATAGGCAGAAAACTCTATGACATAAATCACAGCAAGATCCTTTTTGACCCACCTCCCAGAGAAATGGAAATAAGAACAAAAATAAACAATTGGGACCTAATGAAACTTCAAAGCTTTTGCACAGCAAAGGAAACCATAAACAAGATGAAAAGACAACTCTCAGAATGTGAGAAAATATTTGCAAATGAAGCAACTGACAAAGGATTAATCTCCAAAATTTATAAGCAGCTCGTGCAGCTCAATAACAAAAAAACAACCCAATCGAAAAATGGGCAGAAGACCTAAATAGACATTTCTCCAAAGAAGATATACAGACTGCCAGCAAACACATGAAAGATTGCTCAACTTCATTAATCATTAGAGAAATGCAAATCAAAACTACAATGAGGTATCATGTCACACCAGTCAGAATGGCCATCATCAAAAGATCTAGAAACAATAAATGCTGGAGAGGGTGTGGAGAAAAGGAAACCCTCTTGCACTGCTGGTGGGGATGTGAATTTTTACAGCCACTATGGAGAACAGTATGGAGGCTCCTTAAGAAACCACCAATAGAACTACCATATGACCCAGCAATCCCACTACTGGGCATATACCCTGAGAAAACCAAAATTCAAAAAGAGTCATGCACCAAAATGTTCATTGCAGGTCTATTTACAATAGCCCAGAGATGGAAACAACCTAAGTGTCCATCATTGGATGAATGGATAAAGAAGATGTGGCACATATATACAATGGAATATTACTCAGCCATAAAAAGAACCGAAATTGAGCTATTTGTAATGAGGTGGATTGACCTAGAGTCTGTCATACAGAGTGAAGGAAGTCAGAAAGAGAAAGACAAATACCGTATGCTAACACATATATATGGAATTTAAGAAAAAAAAAAAGTCAAGAAGAACCTAGGGGTAAGACAGGAATAAAGTTACAGACCTACTGGAGAACGGACTTGAGGATATGGGGAGGGGGAAGAGTGAGCTGTGACAAAGTGAGAGAGAGGCATGGACATATATACACTAACAAACCTATGGTAGATAGCTAATGGGAAGCAGCCGCATAGCACAGGGAGATCAGCTCGGTACTTTCTGACCGCCTGGAGGGGTGGGATAGGGAGGGTGGGAGGCATGGAGATGCAAGAGGGAAGAGAGATGGGAACATATGTATATGTATAACTGATTCACTTTGTTATAAAGCAGAAACTAACACACCATGGTAAAGCAATTATACTCCAATAAAAACAAAACAAAACAAAAAAAGAAAACAGCTGAATGAATGATTTTCTTCTGCTTCTGCAGGGAATCGAGAGGGCTTAGCTGGAGCGTTTGTTGTAAGTAAAGTCAAAGTTGAGTGGAGCCATATTTATAGGATGAGTACACCCCATCAATATCCCTTGACAAGTATCAGTAACCCAGGAGTTCCAGGGCCATCAGGGAGCCAGGCCATTGAGCTGGGACTGAGGCAGGGCTGAGGGGCTTTAGGCAGGAGAGGAAGGGCAGGACCCTGAGCACCTCACACCAGCTGCACTCAGGACGGATCCCCTCCTAAATATATTTTACCAAATGGGCATTTCAAGGCTTCATTTGCTCAAGAAATATGGCTTCTAAATTGCGATTATTGTGGGAAAGATTTGGAGTTGATATAAGTGCCAGAAACTGCTCTGGTCAGGGCACCCGAGCAGTTTACCTTGAGAAAGCTCTTTGACCCCAGGCTTTCATGATTTCATCTAGCAAAGCACAACAATATCAATAATATGCATATGGTTTTGGGAAATAGTAGGTATTTCAAAAATGACAGCTGTTACTATTATTGCTATATTTATTCTAGGGACACACCATTCTTATTGGTGCCTGAAGCTTTCTTTGTGCGCTCAACCCCTGAGCCTTGCTGGATGTACCTCAGCAGTAGCTTTGTCCGTGTTCTCAAGCATGCAGAGGCAGGAAGGATCCCATTTCACATAATCAATTGTGAAGGGCCCCTGGGAACAGCTGTCTGCTCCTAGGTGCTAATCTAGGAGACTAAATTCCCTCAGCATTCGCGGGCAGTTCATTGCTTGTGCAATGTGTGTTTTTATGTAATTTCCATTTGTTTGTTCTCTTTTTCCTCCCTCCCCTCCCCTACACCTTGGATTACAACCACTGATGGAGCCCTTTTTCTTCCCTTACATTTGTAGAGTGTTATAATGGAAGCCAGTGTGATATACTGGAAAGATCACTGGATTGGGCCTCTGGAAGGTAGTTGTCAGTTCCATTTCTGCTCCAAATGACTGTGTGACCTTGAGCAAGTCCTTGAATTTGTCGGGACTTCATTTTCCTCCTCCAAAACCTGTGGGCTATAAGATTTCCTTCCCATTCCCACAATCTAGCTGGTTAGCAGGCTGTAGATCTGAGTAATCTGAAAAGACCCACTTTGTGTCAAGATGCAATGAAGTATATGAGGTTTGAGATGCCCTTTTAGGATTCAGAATTTTTAGAAACCAGAAATATTGATAAATAGTTTTTAAAAGGTGGTTTTCTGTCTCTGTGGTGTTTGCATTAGCTGATTAGCCATTCAGATATATTTCTAATCTGCTCTGCTGTCAGGCTTCTTTTAATGTATGTTCTAGCCACTGGCAACTAATAATTTATAATCATAAATGATAAGTGACAGAGGTATCTGTCCACAGTGATGAAATAGACTTAGAACATGCTGTTAGGTGTCAAACAAAACACAATCATGCAAAAAGAGCTTGGGATGTTAACAGCAGTACGTATGCTTACTGGAAGTATAAATATTCAGTCCAGATACTCTGTGGTGGTCTTGAACTTGGAATCATGAACTGTCTTCAAAAGTATATCTATATACTTATGAAAATAATGTTTGGTAGCTCTTAACTGTTGCTGTTAAATTTTTCTGAAGATAATTGTTAGAACTCTTTAGCACACTTATTTTTCAGGCCACAAATATGTATCTTGAAAATAGTTTTAGTATTAATAAGGGATTTTTTTTGATTACTGTAAAAAGGGCAGTGGAATTTTTTAAATGATATTCTTTTTGATGAGATAGTAAATGGGATAGTTTCCTTGATTTCTTTTTCTGATCTTTCATTGTTAGTGTATAGGAATGCAAGAGATTTCTGTTTATTAATTTTGTATTCGGCAACTTTACCAAAGTCATTGATTAGCTCTAGTAGTTTTCTGGTAGCGTCTTTAGGGTTTTCTATGTATAGTATTATATGTCATCTGCAAACAGTGGCAGTTTTACTTCTTCTTTTCCAATTTTTATTCCTTTTATTTCTTTTCCTTCTCTGATTGCCATGGCTAGGACATTCACAATTATGTTGAATAATAGTGGTGAGAGTGGACATCCTTGTCTTGTTCCTGATCTTGGAGGAAATGCTTTCAGTTTTTCACCATTGAGAATGATGTTTGCTGTTGGTTTGTCGTATATGGCCTTTATTATGTTGAGGTAGGTTCCCTCTATGCCCACTTTCTGGAGAGTTTTCATCATAAATGGGTGTTGAATTTTGTCAAAAGCTTTTTCTGCATCTACTGAGATGATCATATGGTTTTTATTCTTCAATTTGTTAATGTGGTGAATCACATTGGTTGATTTGTGGATGTTGAAAAATCCTTGCATCCCTGGGATAAATGCCACTTGATCATGGTGTATGATCCTTTTAATGTGTTGTTGGATTCGGTTTGCTAGTTTTTTTGTTGGGGATTTTTGCGTCGATGTTCATCAGTGACATTGGCCTGTAATTTTCTTTTTTTGTGATATCTTTGTCTGGTTTTGGTATCAGGGTGATGGTGGCCTCATAGAATGAGCTTGGGAGTGTTCCTTCCTCTGCAATTTTTTGGAAGAGTTTCAGATGGGTAGGTGTTAACTCTTCTCTAAATATTTGATAGAATTCGCCTGTGAAGCCATCTGGTCCTGGACTTTTGTTTGTTGGAAGATTTTTAATCACAGTTTGAATTTCAGTGCTTGTGATTGGTCTGTTCATATTTTCCATTTCTTCCTGGCTCAGTCTTGGAAGGTTGTACCTTTCTAAGGATTTGTCCATTTCTTATAGGTTGTACATTTTATTGGCATATAGTTGCCTGTAGTAGTCTCTTATGATCCTTTGTATTTCTGTGGTGTACATTGTAATGTCTTTTTCAATTCTAATTTTATTGATTTGAGTCCTCTCCCTTTTTTTCTTGATGAGTCTGGCTACAGGATTATCAATTTTATCTTCTCTAAGAGAACCAGCTTTTAGTTTCATTGATCTTTGCTATTTTTTTCTTTGTCTCTGTTTCATTTATTTCTGCTCTTATCTTTATGATTTCTTTCCTTCTACTAACTTTGGGTTTTGTTTGTTCTTTGTTCTCTAGTCGCTTTAGGTATAAGGTTAGGTTGTTTGAGATTTTTCTTGTTTCTTGAGGTAAGATTGTTGCTTAAACTTCCCTCTTAGAACTGCTTTTACTGCATCCCACAGGTTTCAGATCATCATGTTTTCATTGTCATTTGTCTCTAGGTATTTTTTGATTTCCTCTTTGATTTCTTCAGTGATCCGTTGTTTATTTAGTAACATATTGTTAAACCTCCATGTGCTTGTTGTTTTTACAACAGAGGAAGTAAAGAAGATGTGGTACATATATACCATGGAATATTACTCAGCCATAAAAAAGAATGAAATAATGCCATTTGCAGCAACGTGGATGGACCTAGAGATTGTTATACTGACTGAAGTATCTCAGACAGAGAAAGACAAATATCATATGATATTGCTTATATGTGGAATCTAGAAAAAGGGTACAAATGAATTTATCTGCAAAACAGAGATAGACTTAAAACTTACCAGGGGGTAAGGGGGGAAGAAGGATAAATTGGAAGATTGAGATTGATATATACACACTATTACAGATAAAATACATAACTAATAAGGACCTACCGTATAGCACAGGTAACTCTACTCAATACTCTGTAATAGCCTATATGGGAAAAGAATCTAAAAAAGAGTGGATATATGTATTTGTATAACTGATTCACTTTGCTGTATGCCTGAAACTAACACAACATTATAAATCAACCATACTCCAATAAAATATTTTAAAAAATAAAATAAAAAAGAAATAAATGAAATGCATTAGGGTTTAAATTCCTTCCCATTAAATATTTTTTTCAGTTTCTCCATTTTTTATGTTGTGTGTCTGTTTCTGTCAGAGGCATAACTCACAAATAGATATATCTAATAAGCAGGTTTGCTCTGAGAGGTTAGAAAGTGTTGGGTGGCTTTATACATCCCCTGCTAGTGGACGTTATTAATTATCATGATAGATTTTGAAATGTAGACTCAGGAACTATCATCTCTTCTGACTTTCACCAGTGTACCTGCCGCCAGTAGTCCCTCTCAACTTCTGGTTTGCTGCTTTCTATCTAATGAGCTCTGGGAAACCAAATTAAGATTGTTAATAATGTGAACAAACTCAGTGCAGCTAGGCCTGAGGGAGTGGCCAGATGTCCTCTTCACGAGCATGTTGCCATTATATTTAGTGCACAGTTCTCATGACGCGTGTTTAATGTCTCATTCATTTTTATATTCCCAGAGTCTAACACACTACGTATCAACTAGCAGGTAAAGAATAATGGTTGTTTCACTGAATGAGTGCTCGCTGGCTGCTTTTGTTTTCATCCCTTGGGTTCTTTGATGTATTTTAGAAAGTGTGATTTCCTAGATAATTGTGCGCTATGTAATGGAGATATTACTTTAATTCCTCCATGATCAGTGTGAAAGCTTTTTGAGATGTGAAAATTATGACAGAAATTTCAAGCCATTTCTTGGAGGTGAGTCATCTTACAAGTAGATCAGCGCTGTTTTATGTCACATTTTATAATGCTGAGGCTTCTGAGTGCTTTGGCATAGTAATTATCCACCAGTAATTTGTTTAGGGCTCTAATGCTCGGGTTTGTCATTCATGTCATTCCTCAGTACTCTTGCCCAAGTTAAATATAAAGCAATGTCAGGGTAATAAAAGCTGTGGTTGAAAAAAAAATAAAAATAAAGCAAACATCTCTTCCTATTGCATGAATGGTATTAAATCAGGGTTGCTGCCTCAAACAGTGGCGAGTACTGTGTGAAAGCTCCTGGGAATATGTTTATTCCCCGTTCTCTGGAATACTCTTTTTTCTTTGTGGCAGGCTTCTTACTGATTACTACAACTAAAATTCAGGCATCCAGTGGGCTGCCTTACCTGTGATGATTTAGTTTGGGTGATACATTCATCTAAACTACTCCACTTAAGGATAACTTAATTAAGAGAATACAATTTGCCAGCACTTTTCTGCTTCCAGAGGAATATTACATTAGAGCATTCACCGATTTGCACTTTCTGCAAAAACACAGGCAAAAAAAGAGGAATCACACGGTTTTAAAGGTGAATGTAACCTGAGAATTCACTGATGCTACCCTTCCGTGTCCAAAATATTTACTAAACCAGAATGTTAACGTGTTAATTAAAACTGATGTGACTTAAAATACTTCACAGTTTATTACAGAGTGGCTGTGCTTATCTCATAGAAAGGATAGTGAGTTGCAGGTGGATGGTGTTTTTACATAATCTTTGTGCACATAAACAAGGATAAAATTACTATTCCTATTATACCATTGAAATGTTTTCAAGTGTTAATTTAAAGCCCCATTACGTATATAATTAAACTTTTAATCCTTTAATTGTTCTAAATTTTGTTTTACTTTTTTTTTGTTTTAAATTTTTATTTTATATTGGAGTATAGTTAATTTACAATGTTGTGTTAGTTTCAGGTGTACAGCAAAGGGATTCAGTTATACATATACGTATATCTATTCTTTTTCAGATTCTTTTCCCATATAGGTTATTACAGAGTATTGAGTAGAGTTCCCTGTGCTATACAGTAGTCCTTGTTGTTTATGTATTTTACGTATAGTTGTATATGTTAATCCCAACCTCCTAATTTGTTCCTCCCCCTCCCCCCCTTACCCCTTTGGTAACCATAAGTTTGTTTTCTAAGTCTGTGGGTCTGTTTGTTTTGTAAGTAAGTTCATTTGTATCATCTTTTAGATTCCACATATAATTGATATCATATGATATTTGTCTTTCTCTGTCTGACTTACTTCACTTAGTATGATAATCTCTAGGTCCATCTGTGTTGCTGCCAATGGCATTATTTCATTCTTTCTTATGGCTGAGTAGTATTCCATTGCATATATGTACCACATCTTCTTTATCCATTCATCTGTTGATGGACATTTAGGCTGTTTCCATGTCTTGGCAATTGTAAACAGTGCTGCAATGAACATTGGGGTGCATGTATCTTTTCGAACTATGGATTTCTCCATATATATGCCCAGCAATGGGATTGCTGGATCATATATGGTAGCTCTGTTTTTAGTTTTTTAAGGAAACTTCAAACTCAAGATGGATTAAAGACCTAAATGTAAGACTGGATACTATAAAATTCTTAGAGGAAAACATAAGCAGAACACTTTTTAACATAAATCACAGCAATATCTTTTAGGGTCCATCTCCTAGAGTAATGAAAATTTTGTTTTATTTGTATTACTTGAGGCTTATTTCCAATTAAGAAGTATAAAATGACTGCTGTTTACACATAGGTTTCTTATTTGTTTCTTTAGGTTATTTATCTCAGATTTATATTCTGAATATAACCATATGTTTTATATATATGTCAAACTTAAAAGTGATATTCTTTTTCTCCATGCAACTGCTCAAAATTTTAATTGGCTCTTCTATTTCTGAACTTGGACAAGGGATATAAGATTTTTCAAACTGCAGGTCACATTTTATTACTTCAATATGCATGTTTTTTGAAATGGCAAAATCTCTCAGGGCTGTGTGATTTTCACTATTGTGTGTGTGTGTGTGTGTGTGTGTGTGTGTTTAAAGTTCATTTCCAAACACAACTGAATAAATCCTGGAACACATTTTCTCTCCATGCCTGAGAAATGCAAATTGTTATAGGTCAGTTGCTGAGAGGTCTTGTCTGTATCTTGGACGTCTTGTTTGCAATTTATTTTTCATTCATTCCAAGCATACCCAATTCACTTTAGGTTTGCCTGTTACTCACATGTTTTTCAGTGGTCTGCAGAGTTCGATTTAACATGTGGAAAAACTATTCTCCCTTGACTGTGCCTTCCTAAATGCACTGACTAATGTTTATAAACACACTTGTGTCTTACTATGCAAGAGCTGCTGCCCTAAATTTCTAGGGTCAAGAGGGGGAAATCATGGCGCACACACCACCTTGATGACTTGTTCTCCTCATATCCAAAGGAATATTAACAAACAAATAGGAGAGATCATAGCTAAGCGAACAAACGGATCTGCCTTGTGATCGTAGGATCACACATACCAATGCACACCCTAGAAAAGACACTTTTCAAATGCAGGCCAAGAGCCCATGCTTGGGGTCCCACAGATCTGGAGTCCCATTCTAGCCTAGCATGCACTAGCTGTGTAACCTTGGGTGTGCATTGTAACTTCTGAGTTTCATTTTCCACAACTGATAAAATGAGCAAACTAGCCCCAGCTCATGGGATTGTTATAAGGAAGGAAGGAAGGAAGGAAGGGAGGCACCTGTGAAATCACCATTGGTGTACTATAAACCAGCTGTCTCTCTGTTTTAAAAGAAAAAAAGCCTTGATGTGACTTGATTTGTAATGTGGTGTAAATACTCCCACCATGGCTGATTTTAAATCATGAATGATTTAACAACCACCTGGTAAAGTTCCTGAATATTTAACAGTCCCCTGGTAGCAGCCAAGCCCAGCACACCAGTGCTAGCCTTTAACAAATGGTAGTAATTATTCCTTAATAGTTATATTTTGTCTTCCATTGATCGAGAAAAAAATTTGGCTGTTTGGTGAAATTCTGTATAGATGGAGATATGAAATCTGAGGGAAGAATAGTAATTTATATAGTTTAAAATATTAATGATTTCAAATAAAAAAGAGCTCCCTTAACAATTTTGAAAGTAGGCAAAAACTTAGAAGAAGAAAACAGAATATTAATAATAAGAAAATGTGCTAATCAGATGTTTTAAAAGTAAGAATAAGGATCACTTTGTAAGATATTCTAGATTGATTAATGTTAGCTTTTCAAGATTGGTTAGAAGGGGCTTCACGTTCTTGGTCTTATATTCTTTAATTTACGTGAACAAATCCTAAGTAGAGAGTTGCGTGTATTTGGTACCTAAACAGAGAGAAACTGACAGCCTATATTTTAAAACCCAGTGCTTTACAAAAAAGCTTTGTTTTCATTTTAACCAATAACAGTTTTATATCATTCAAGACTGATTTTATTTTATTTTTTTAATTGAAGTATAGTTGATTTACAGTGTGTTAGTTTCAGGTATACAGCAAAGTGGTTCAGTTATATATATATTATATATATATATATAATATATATATAAACTGAATATATATTCTTTATATACATATTCTTTTTCAGATTCTTTTCCCTTATAGATTATTATAAAATATTGACCACAGTGCCCCGTGCTGTACAGTCAGTCCTTATTGGTCCTTATTGGTTATCTATTTTATATATAGTAGTGTGTATATATTATTCCCAAATTCCTAGATAAGTCAAGACTGATTTTAGATTTTTAAAGTTTGCTGCAACCATGTATTTTTTGAAATAGTCCTTTACTGAGTAACCTGGTTTTGTTTTTGGTAATAATAAACATTTTCATGCGTGGTCTGAGATTCGGATAAGGAATGGCATACTGGACCTGAAACTGCTCCAGAACATCTAGACATGTGGAGCCCGCAAATAGCTGTCATGTGACAGTGAACTTCTCATTTTTCAGAGTACTAAACTGTGGGTGATTGAAGAGGAAATCATCAGAATTAAGGATGGTTGATTGAATCATCCTGTGCTGAAAGCCGCACTTTCCATGTGCACTTACTGTACCCTGAGCAGGCAGTGCTGGGATAACTCACCTAGGGAAGAGTGTGGGCAAACCCAAGGGCCTTTTGGTGACTATAGGCTGACTTAATCCAGTAAAACTCCTCTGTCCATTTCATCAAGAGGAGACTCTAGCGTGGGCTCACTAAAAGGAGACAGAAATCATCGGCCCTGTACCTAACATGGTATTGCCTAGAACAGCAGGTTTGCACACCCAGAACAGGGCTGGGAGGAAGAACCAGGAGGACTGTGTATATTAGAACCCCCAAACTGTTGTCCTGCTAAAGTGAGAGATCCTCATTGAAGCACGTGGCCCCAAGTGCAAATACCTGCTTCTCTGGGGAGGCACGTCTCTTCCTAAAGGCACGTGCCTGTGTACACATTTATTGCTCCTAGAAATGTACTGGATGTGCATGAAAATACAGTCCAGGAAGTAATTAAGTGGCATTTGGGGTTTGATCAGATTTGGGGAAGGAAAGAAAGGCTGCACCTTCTTTCTCCCGCCTGTGTAAATTAAAATGTTTCTCGGGGTGTGAAATGCCTTTATGATGATCACAAACCTAGTAAAGGGTTAAACGTAACATGGTTAAGCTGATACACTTTTTTCAGGCTCATATTACATTTTTAAGTAAAGCAAAAGGGAGGAAACTTGTTTTTTTTCCATTGACACAAAATGGGATTACTTGCTGTCCTCGTGGAAAGATAGATGCTCAGCCTTCTGGATGAGGCCAGCTGGTATGTCTATAGATTAGATGCAAAAAATAAATAAATAAATCAGTGGGTAGCTCTTTCATATGTCCATCTTTTGAACCCTCTCTCACAAAACTAATTCATTAATGAAAAGATTTGGCATATTACAAGCTAACATTGGAAGCTTTACCCAACAGGTATATTTCAAGGATTGCCGGGGCAGAATTTCCAGAGACAGTTCAGTACTGCTGCTTCTTTTATTAACTTACCTTCTCCCCACACCCCGCCCCTCTGTATCAGATTTTTCTTTTTCACGCAATTCACTCTGCAAGCAAAAACCAGAGCTGAGCAGAGCTATTTAGAAAATGAAAATATATTTAGGATGCTTTGCAAGCTATTTTTAAAAATGTATTTCTCTTCTGAGCTACTTAAGGTGTGAGCTGAAGGACTGGAAACATGAAAAATCCTAGTTTATTAAAATCCTGGATTTAGGGCTTTTCTTTTAGATGAAACTCTGCCTAACGAGAAAGTATTAATATTGAGTTAGGTATATAGGCTTTGGGACATAATAATTATAACGAGACCAATCATTTATTAAATGTGTATTGTCTACTTCCCATCACATTATGTCACTGATCCTCAGAACATCTTTATAAGTCAGTGCTTTTATTATCTTCTCCCTTATGTAGGAAACTAAGGCTTAGAAAGTTGAAGTAATTCATCCAAGTTGATACTGCTGTAAGAGACGGATTGGGGATTTCAAGAAGGGCCAACTGATGTAGAATCCCCATTTTTAGCCACTCAATTATATTTTTCATCATTATTCATAATTTCACACTGGTTGTGTCAGGAGGTGTGCAGATTGACCCGTTTTTGTGTGGATGGTGGTGTGGAATCTTGGAGTAACTGACACCCTTGTCTTTCTGCCTACAGGCCCCTGGGGAAGGTGTACAGGAGACTGTGGGCCAGGAGGATTCCAGAGTCGTGCTCTTTGGTGTTTCCATTTTGAAGGGTGGACGAGTCACTTGTCTAACTGTGATGAGAACAATAGGCCTCCGAAGGAAAGAAGCTGCTTCCGAGTCTGTGACTGGCACAGAAACCTCTTCCAGTGGGAGGTTTCTGATTGGCACCACTGTGTGCTTGTTCCTCCCGCCCTGGGGCAAGCCAGACCTCGGGCTACAGAGTGCGTGACAGCCCAGCATGGGCTGCAGCACCGGACGGTGCGTTGCGTTCAGAAGCTGAACAGAACCGTGGCTGTGAATGAGATATGTGAACACTTTGCCCCTCAGCCCCCCACGGAACAAGCTTGTCTCATCCCTTGCCCGCGGGATTGTGTGGTCTCTGAGTTCTCACAGTGGTCCAGGTGTAGCAAGGGATGTGGGAAGCAGTTACAGCATAGAACTCGCTCAGCCATTGCCCCCCCTCTCTATGGAGGGTTGCAGTGTCCCAACCTGACTGAGTCAAGAGCCTGTGATGCTCCCATTTCCTGTCCTCTTGGGGCAGAGGAATATATGTTTAGCCTTAAAGTTGGACCGTGGAGTAAATGCCGACTGCCTCTTCTCAAAGAACTTAACCTAAGTGGAAGAACCATTCTGGATTTTAGCTCTGATTCGAAGGAGCTGGTCACCTTTAGACATCAAAGTTACAAGGCACATCACCATTCCAAGTCCTGCGACATAGAGATAGGTTACCAAACCCGCCAGGTTTGGTGTACAAGAAGTGACGGAAAAAATGCTACATTAAGGTAGGAGGCCTTCAGTGTTTATATCTTTGATTCACTTAAATATTTTACGGTGTAATTTTATAAGATTTCTTTATGATTTTCTACAACAGGAAAATTTTAATCAGGTTTGCGATTTGAGCTTTTAAAAGTCTCATTTGAGAAGTTTTCAATGTCAAGTATAAGTATTTTAGAGTCTAGGCCAGCAGTGCTCTGAACTCTGGTGTAATTAGTGTAGTAGTGCAACCATATAGGATAAGTCATCTATTGTCACATATCTATTCTATCAGTATGTCACTTAAAAAAATAGATCTTGTGCCATAGCTATCCATCAACAAATTAATTGATAAAGAAGGTGTGGTATGTATATATATAACGGAATATAGCCCAGCCATAAAAAAGAATGAAATTCTGCCATTTGTAGCAACGTGGATGGATTCAGAGGGCATTATGCTAAATGAGATAAGTCAGACAAAAATAAATACCATATGGTAGCACTTATATATGGAATGTAAAAAATACAACAAACTAGTGAATAAAACAAAAAAGAAGCAGACACCTACATATGGAAGGCAAACTAGTGGTTACCAGTGGGGGAGAAGGAAGGGGTAGGGGCAATATAGGGGTAGGGGGAAAACGGGGTTATTATGGGATTGTATGAAACCATATGTGTAAAATTTTTGAAAATTGTAAAGCACTATAGAATTTAAAGAATCTTTCCTTCCATAAAAAAAATTGGTCTTTTGTTACTACAGTAATAAAAGACTAAACGATTTATTATAATGATAAAAATTCAAGTTCACTCTCAAATTTGGGATATAAATTATGTAAATATTTATTGTTCTTCATGTTTACGTTTTTTAAAATTGTTTTTGGTTTGTTTACTTTGTTTCAATGATTAAGCAGGTTCTTTTACATCTGAATTGTAGATATTTTATAGTAGTGATAATACCAATAAGTTAATCCAAGAATGTTTTCTTTGGCATTGATTTGATTAAAAATATTAACTTGCACAGCAATAATTAGAATTACAAGCCTATAGAGGGAATGGACTAAAACTTTTAAAAACAATAGTTTAGGGCTTCCCTGGTGGCGCACTGGTTGAGAGTCCGCCTGCCGATGCAGGGGACACGGGTTCGTGCCCCGGTCCGGGAGGATCCCACATGCCGCAGAGCGGCTGGGCCCATGAGCCGTGGCTGCTGAGCCTGCGCGTCCGGAGCCTGTGCTCCGCAGCAGGAGAGGCCACAACAGTGAGAGGCCCATGTACCGCAAAAAAACCCCCAATAGTTTAGGCTTCAAAATTATTTGTAATTGTTTTACTTTACATGGTCTTATCTTGATGTAAATCATAGAAATATGTTAAAAGTGGTATCTGTTTACTTTTCTCCTGAAAGGTCTTAAATGAAATCACTGATATATTACCAAATTTCTTCCAAATTAAGTTGCCTTTCAGTAGTACTGGAATTACCAAACAATGAAATACTCATTGCTAGAATTGATCATTAGCATCAGTTACTGTTTTCTTAGGATCCACAGCTGGCTCAAAGACTACCTCTGCTATTTCAGAGCAAAGTAATGTGATGATTGTTTTTTTTGTTTTTTTTTCCCCATTCGACTTTACAAATGAGCATATTTTATCTTTGATGCTTCTTTCTGATTTATGTGATGTAACTTGGCAAGTCCATTGAAGAGTGATTTTCTGCCTTTCATTGACTGCCTCTGTGAAGCCAAAAAGATTAAGCAGATGACTGGGTGATTATTGTTTGAACACATATGTGTGATTCTGTACAAACATTGTTTCGTAATATCCTGTATTGGATATTACACAGAATGTTTTCAGTCTATAGTTTACTTGTTTTCTTTACCATGTTCTATTTTTTATCAACAAATTAATAGACTTTACTTTTTAGAGTGATTTTAGGTTTACAGAAAAATTGAACAGCAGATCTAGAGCTCCCATGTATCTCCTCATCACTCCCTCTCCACACATACACAGTTTCATACACACACCTTGCATTAGTACAAGTTGTGTAATACATTGGATACAATGGATGAGCCAATACTGATACATTACTGTAGCCCATAGTTTACAGTAGAGTTCATATTTTGTGTTGTACCTTCAGTGGCTTTGGACAAATGTATAATGGCATGTATCCACCTGTACTATATCATACACAATAGTTTCACTGCCCTAAGAATCTCTTGTACTGCCTCTACTGATCCCAACTTTCCTCTCCCCAAACCCCTGGAAACCAATGATCATTTTACTGTCACTTCCAAGTTTCGGCAGTTATAAATAAAGATGCTGTAAACATTCAGGTGCAGATTTTATGTGAATGTAATTTTCAACTGATTTGCCTAAATACCAGTGGGCACTATTCCTGGATATTATGATAAATTTGTGTTCACTTTTGTAAGAAATTCCAAAGTCTCTTCAAAGTGGCTTTATCATGGGAATTCCTTTTGCTTCACCCCCTGGCCAACATTTGGTGTTATCAGTGTTTTGGATTTTAGCTATTTTAATAGGTGTGTAGTAGTACCTTGTTTTAATTTGCAGTTCCTTAATAACATATGTTGTTTAGCATCTTTTCATATGCTTATTTTCCATCTTTCTCTTCCTTGGTGGGGTGTCTGTTCAGATCTTTTGTCTATTTAAAAAAATTTTTTTATTATTGAATTTAGAGTTCTTTATATATTTTGGATACCAGTCCTTAATCAGATATGTATTTCAAAAATATTTTCTTCTAGTCTATAACCTGTCTTTTCTTTCTCTTAACAGTGTCTTTCACAGAGAAGTAGTTTTTTAACTACTAGAGCTAATCAATGAATTTGGTAAGGTAGCAGGATACAAAATTAATGCACAGAAATCTCTTGTATTCCCATACACTAATGATGAAAAATCTGAAAGTGAAATTAAGAAAACACTCCCATTTACCATTGCAACAAAAAGAATAAAATATCTAGGAATAAACCTACCGAAGGAGACCTGTATGCAGAAAATTATAAGACACTGGTGAAAGAAATTAAAGATGATACAAATAGATGGAGAGATATACCATGTTCTTGGATTGGAAGAATCAACATTGTGAAAATGACTCTACTACCCACAGCAATCTACAGATTCAGTGCAATCCCTATCAAACTACCACTGGTATTTTCCACAGAACTAGAACAAAAAATTTCACAGTTTATATGGAAACACAAAAGACCCCGAATAGCCAAAGCAATCTTGAGAAAGAAAAACGGAGCTGGAGGAATCAGGCTCCCTGACTTCAGACTATACTACAAAGCTACAGTCATCAAGACAGTATGGTACTGGCACAAAAACAGAAATATAGATCAATGGAACAGGATAGAAATCCCAGATATAAACCCACGCACCTGTGGTCACCTTATCTTTGATAAAGGAGGAAACAATATACAGTGGGGAAAAGACAGCCTTTTCAATAAGTGGTGCTGGGAAAACTGGACAGGTACATGTTAAAGAATGAAATTAGAACACTCCCTAACACCATACACAAAAATAAACTCAAAATGGATTAAACACCTAAATGTAAGGCCAGACACCGTCAAACTCTTAGAGGAAAACATAGGCAGAACACTCTATGACATCAATCACAGCAAGATCCTTTTTGACCCACCTCCTAGAGAAATGGAAATAAAAACAAAAGTAAACAAATGGGACCTAATAAAACTTCAAAGCTTTTGCACAGCAAAGGAAACCATAAACAAGACAAAAAGACAACCCTTAGAATGGGAGAAAATATTTTCAAATGAAGCAACTGGCAAAGGATTAATTTCCAAAACATACAGGCAACTCATGCAGCCCACTATCAAAAAAACAAACAACCCAATCCAGAAATGGGCAGAAGACCTAAATAGACATTTCTCCAAAGAAGATATACAGATTGCCAACAAACACATGAAAGAATGCTCAACATCATTAATCATTAGAAAAATGCAAATCAAAACTACAATGAGATATCATCTCATACCAGTCAGAATGGCCATCATCAAAAAATCTACAAACAATAAATGCTGGAGAGGGTGTGGAGAAAAGGGGACCCTCTTGCACTGCTGGTGGGAATGTGAATTGGTATAGCCACTATGGAGAATAGTATGGAGGTTCCTTAAAAAACTAAAAATAGAACTACCATACGACCCAGCAATCCCACTACTGGGCATATACCCTGAGAAAACCCATAATTCAGAAAGAGTCATGTACCACGATGTTCATTGCAGCTCTATTTACAATAGCCAGGACATGGAAGCAACCTAAGTGTCCATCAACAGATGAATGGATGAAGAAGATGTGGCACATATATATAATGGAATATTACTCAGCCAGAAAAAGAAACGAAACTGAGTTATTTGTACTGAGGTGGATGGACCTAGAGACTGTCATGCAGAGTCAAGTAAGTCAGAAAGAGATAAACAAATACCGTGTGCTAGCACATATATATGTAATCTAAAAATAGAAAAAAAATGGTCAGAAGAACCTAGGGGCAAGACAGGAATAAAGATGCAGTCCTACTAGAGAATGGACTTGAGGATACGGGGAGGGGGAAGGGTAAGCTGGGACAAAGCGAGAGAGTGGCATGGACATATATACACTACCAAATGTAAAATAGATAGCTAGTGGGAAGCAGCCGCATAGCACAGGGAGTTCAGCTCGGTGCTTTGTGACCACCTGCAGGGGTGGGATAGGGCGGGTGGGAGGGAGGGAGGTGCAGGAGGGAAGAGATATGGGGACATATGTATATGTGTACCTGATTTACTTTGTTATAAAGCAGAAACTAACACACCATTGTAAAGCAATTATACTCTAATATAGATGTTAAAAAAAAAGAAGGAGTTTTTTATCTTAATGAATTCCAATTTGTCAATATTTCTTCCATGGATCATTCTTTGGTGTTATATCGGAAAAAACATTACCAAACCCAAGGTCAAGTAGATTTTCTCCTATGTTATCTTCCAGAAGTTTTAGTTTTGCATTTTACATTTAGGTCTGTGATCCATTTTGAGTTAATTTTTGTGAAAATCTTGTGGTCTGTGTCTGGATTCGTTTTTCTACATGTGAATGTCCATTTGTTCTAGCACTGTTTGTTAAAAAGACTATCTTTTCTATATCGAATCGCCTTTGCTTCTTTGTTGAACATCAGTTGACTGTATTTGTGTGGATCTACTTCTGGGCCCTGTATCTTTATTCCGTTCTTCTATTTATCTATTCTTTGCCAATAACATACTGTCTTAAATACTGAAGCTTTATAGTAAGTCTTGAAGTTGAGTAGTGTCAGTCCTCTGAATTTCTTTGTATTTAATATTGTCTTGAGTCTTCTGGAGCTTTGCCTTTCTATATAAACTTTAGAATCAGTTTGTGGATATTTATAGAATAATTTGCCAGGATTTTGACTGGAAATGCTTATAATGTATAAACAATTTGGGAAGAACTAACATCTTGATGATATTGAGTCTTTCTATTCAGGTACATGGAATATTTCTCCATATATTTAAAACTTCTTTGATTTCTTTCATCAGAGTTTTGTACTTTTTCTCATATTGGTCTTGTATATATTTTGTTAGACTGACACTTAAGGATTTTACATATTATTGGTGCTAATATAAATGTATTGTGTTTTTATTTTCAAATTCTAATTATTCATTGTTGTTATACAAGAAAGCAGTTGAGTTTTGTATATTAACCTTGTATCCTATAACCTTGTTATAATTTCTTATTTGTTTCAGGAGGGTTTTTTTTTCTTTTCGGTTATTATTGCTCTTGTTGATTCTTTGGAATTATCTATGTTGACAAGTGTATAATTTGCAAAAAAGGCAGTTTTATATCTTCCTTTCCAGTAAGTACACCTTTTATTTCCTTTTCTTGCCTTATTGCATTATCTAGGACTTCCAGTATGCTGTCCCGTAGGAGTAGTGAGAAGGAACATTCTTGCCTTACTCCTGATCTTAGCAGGACAGCATCTGGTTTCTCACCATTAAGTATGATGCTAACTGTAGGTTTTTGTAGATATTCTTTATCAAGTTGAAGAAGTCCTCCTCTATTCCCAGTTTGCTGAGAATTTTTATCATCATAGGTGTTGGTTTTTGTCAAGTGCTTTTTCTGCATATATAGGTATTATATATTTTTTATACTTAGTCTGTTAATAGGATAGATTACATTAATTGATTGTCAAATGTTGAACCCTCTTTGCATACCTGGAATAAATTATACTTGGCTATATGATATGTATAGCCAAGTATACTGTGGGATATTATTTGCTAATATTTTTTATACATTGTTGGATATTATTTGCTAATAGTTTCTTGAGAATTTTTGCATACATATTCATGAGAGATATTGGACTTAGTCTTCTTTTTTCATAAAGTCTTTGTCTAGGTTTAGTGTTAGGATAATGCTGGCCTCATATAATGAGTTGGGAAATATGTCCTCTGCTTTGATTTTTAGAAATAAATTGTCAAGAATTGATATTATTTTTTCCTTGAATTTTTGGTAGAATGAAACCCATCTGGGCCTGATGTTTTCTGCTTTGGTAGGTTATTAATTATTGATTAAATGTCTTTAATAGATAATGGATCTATTCAGATTATAGATTTCTTCTTGGGTGAGTTTTAGGAGATTGTGTCTTTTAAGGACTTGGTCCATTCATCTAAGTTAACAAATTTGTGGGTATAGGCTTGTTTATAATATTATTTTATTATCTTTGGGGTCCATGGGGATCATTACTGGTAGTGATGACTTCTCTTTCATTACTGATATTAGTGCTTTGTTTTCTCCCTCTCTCCCTCTATCTCTCTCTCTATATATATCTATATCTATACCTATATCTATATCTATATATATCTTTTTCTCTCTCCCACTCTCTCTCTCTCTCCTCCTTCTCCCCCATCCCTCCTTTTCCTTAGTTAACCTGTCTAAAGGTTTATCGATTTTATTGAACTTTTCAAAGAACCAGCTTTTGGTTTCAGTTATTTTCTCTATTGATTTTCTGTTTCTAATGTTATTGCTTTCAAGTCTAATTTTCATTATTTTCATTGGGCTTACTTTGGATTTAATTTGATCTTCTTCTAGTATTCTATGGTGGAAGTTTAGGTTACTGATTTTAGATAATTCTTCTTTTCGAATTTGTGAATTCAGTGCCATAAACTTCCCTCTAAGCACTGCTTTTACTGAATCCCACAAATTTTAATAAGTTACATTTTCATTCTGATTTAATTCAAAGTGTTTAATTTCTCTTGAGATTTCTTCTTTGCCTATGTATTATTTAGAAATGTTCTATTTAATCCTCTAGTATTTGGGGGTTCCCCAGCCATCTTTCTGTTTTTGATTTGTAATTTAATTCCATTGTGTCTTGAGAGCATATTTTGTATAATTTCTATTCTTTTAGGTTTGTTAAGGTGTGTTTTACAGCCCAGAAATGTGGTCTGTCTTGGTGAATGTTCTGTATAATTTTGAGAAGAATGTGTATTCTGCCATTGTTGGATGAAGTATTCTATAAATGTCAATGATATTCAGTTGATTGGTGGTGCTGTTCAGTTCAACTATGTTCTTACTGACTTTCTGCCTACTGTATATGTCCATTACTGATAGAGGGGTGTTGAAGTCTCCAACTATAATAGCAGATTCATCTATTCTTTTTTTGCAGTTCTATCAGTTTTTGCCTCACATATTTTGATGCAGTATTGATAGGTGCATGCATATCAAGGATTGCTATGTCTTCCTGGAGAATTGACCCTTTTATGGTTATGTAATGCCTGTCTTTATTCCTGATAATTTTCCTTGCTCTTACATCTGCTTTGTCTGGAATTAATATAACTATTACAGGGTCCTTTGATTACTGATAATATGATGTATTTTTCTCTATGCCTTTGCATTTAATCTGTCTGCATCTTTATACTTAAAGTAAGTTTCTTATAGATAACAGTTGGATTGTGTTTATTTATCCACCCTGACAGTCTGACAGTCTCAGTCCTTTAATTGCTATATTTATATCATTGACATTTAAAATGATTATTGCTGTATTTGGATTAATATCTATCATATTTATTATTTTTTTGTTCACTGCCCTTGTTCTTTGTTCCACTTTTTTATTTCCTCTGTTTTTCCATTTCTCTAATTTTAATTGATCATTTCATATTATGCCATTTCTCTCCTCTTTTAGCATAACAGTTATGTTTTTTTTTTTTTTACCGTTCTCAGTGGTCGCCCTAGAGTCTGCAATGTAAATTTACAACTAATCCAAGTGACTTTCAGATAACACTATACCACGTCACACATAGTGCAAGTACCTCATAAATAAGAGTATTCCCCATCCCTTTTTCCCATCCCTTAAGACACTGTTGTCATTAATTTCACTTACCCATAACCTATAACCACCAAATACATTGTTATTATAATTTTGAACAAATTATCTATTAATTATGAATAAGAAAAATAAAATATTTTATTTTACCTTCATGTATTCCTTTTCAAACAGTCCTTCTTTATGTAGATCCAAGTTTCTGAGTGTCAACACAAATAATCAGTAAACAATCTATAATAAGGAACAGAAGAGAGTTTTATTCAAGCCAAGCTGAGGACTATAGCCCGGGAGACACATATTCAAGAAGTACTTGAATGGAGTAAATGGAAAATGGAGGTAAAACCATAAAGTTACATAGTTGTTTCTCAAGAATTAGGATTGGAGCTGTCAAGAACTAAGGGTGCTTGATAAGCAAGGATTATTTGGGGTCCAAAAATGGTTGCATATTTTACAGGGGGAGACTTTGAGACCATAAGGTTGCAGCTGGCAGCTGCTAGCAGATGTTGTTTTGAAAATGGTGGGTGGTGTCCTTGAGTTTGATACACTACAGAAAATTCAGATTCTCAGTGATGCAGGAACATGTCTGAAACCATATCCGTAATAGCCACCTGGATCCATTTTGGAGGCCTGAACAATAGTTACTCCATTTTTATTTTTAAATGATCTTAAATATGTCATCATGAGCTATATTATTTTCTTTTCTCTGAAGAACTTCTTTTAAAATTTCTTGCAAGGCAGGTCTCTTGGTGACAAATTCCCTCAGTTTTTGTTTCAGAAAGTCTTTTTTTTTTTTTTTAACATTTTATTGGAGTATAATTGCCTTACAATGGTGTGTTAGTTTCTGCTTTATAACAAAGTGAATCAGTTATACAAATACATATGTTCCCATATCTCTTCCCTCTTGCGTCTCCCTCCCTCCCACCCTCCCTATCCCACCGCTCTACCTGATCACAAACCACCGAGCTGATCTCCCTGTGCTATGCGGCTGCTTCCCACTAGCTATCTACCTTACGTTTGGTAGTGTATATATGTCCATGCCACTCTCTCGCTTTGTCCCAGCTTACCCTTCCCCCTCCCCACATCCTCAAGTCCATTCTCTAGTAGGTCTGTGTCTTTATTCCTGTCTTACCCCTAGGTTCTTCATGACTTTTTTTCCCTTAAATTCCATATATATGTGTTAGCATACGGTATTTGTCTTTCTCTTTCTGACTTCCTTCACTCTGTATGACAGACTCTAGCTCCATCCACCTCATTACAAATAGCTCAATTTCTTTTCTTTTTATGGCTGAGTAATACTCCATTGTATATATGTGCCACATCTTCTTTATCCATTCATCCAGTGATGAACACTTAGGTTGTTTCCTTCTCCGGACTATTGTAAATAGAGCTGCAATGAACATTTTGGTACATGACTCTTTTTGAATTATGGGTTTTCTCAGGGTATATGCCCAGTAGTGGGATTGCTGGGTCCTATGGTAGTTCTATTGGTAGCTTTTTAAGGAACTTCCATACTGTTCTCCATAGTGGCTGTAAAAATTCACATTCCCACCAGCAGTGCAAGAGTGTTCCCTTTTCTCCACACCCTCTCCAGCATTTATTGTTTGTAGATTTTTTGATGATGGCCATTCTGACTGGTGAGAGATGATATCTCATTGTAGTTTTGATTTGCATTTTTCTAATGATTAATGATGTTGAGCATTCTTTCATGTGTTTGTTGGCAGTCTGTATATCTTCTTTGGAGAAATGTCTATATAGATCTTCTGCCCATTTTTGGATTGGGTTGTTTGTTTTTTTCTTATTGAGTTGCATGATCTGCTTATAAATTTTGGAGATTAATCCTTTGTCAGTTGCTTCATTTGCAAATATTTTTTCTCATTCTGAAGGTTGTCTTTTGGTCATGTTTATGGTTTCCTTTGTTGTGCAAAAGCTTTGAAGTTTCATTAGGTCCCATTTGTTTACTTTTGTTTTTATTTCCATTTCTCTAGGAGGTGGGTCAAAAAGGACCTTGCTGTGATTTATGTCATAGAGTTTCTGCCTATGTTTTGCTCTAAGAGTTTGATTGTTTCTGGCCTTATATTTAGGTCTTTAAGCCATCTTGAGCTTATTTTTGTGTATGGTGTTAGGGAGTGATCAAATTTCATTCTTTTACATGTAGCTGTCCAGTTTTCCCAGCACCACTTATTGAAGAGGCTGTCCTTTCTCCACTGTACATTCCTGCCTCCTTTATCAAAGATAAGGTGACCATATGTGCGTGGGTTTATCTCTGAGCTTTCTATCCTGTTCCATTGATCTATCTTTCTATGTTTGTGCCAGTACCATACTGTCTTGATTACTGTAGTTTTGTAGTATAGTCTGAAGTCAGGGATCCTGATTCCTCCAGCTCCATTTTTCGTTCTCAAGATTGCTTTGGCTATTCAGGATCTTTTGTGTTTCCATACAAATTGTGAAATTTTTTGTTCTAGTTCTGTGGAAAATACCAGTGGTAGTTTGATAGGGATTGCATTGAATCTGTAGACTACTTTGGTAGTAGAGTCATTTTCACAATGTTGATTCTTCCAATCCAAGAACATGGTATATCTCTCCATCTATTTGTATCATCTTTAGTTTCTTTCATCAGTGTCTTATAACTTTCTGCATACAGGTCTTTTGCCTTCTTTGGTAGATTTATTCCTAGATATTTTATTCTTTTTGTTGCAGTGGTAAATGGGAGTGTTTTCTTGATTTCACTTTCACATTTTTCATCATTAGTGTATGGGAATGCCAGAGATTTCTGTGCATTAATTTTGTATCCTGCTACTTTACCAAATTCATTGATTAGCTCTAGTAGTTTTCTGGTAGCATCTTTAGGATTCTCTATGTATAGTATCATGTCATCTGCAGACAGTGACAGCTTTACTTCTTCTTTTCTGATTTGGATTCCTTTTATTTCCTTTTCTTCTCTGATTGCTGTGGCTAAAACTTCCAAAACTATGTTGAATAAGAGTGGTGAGAGTGGGCAACCTTGTCTTGTTCCTGATCTTAGTGGAAATGGTTTCAGTTTTTCACCATTGAGGACGATGTTGGCTGTGGGTTTCTCATATATGGCCTTTATTATGTTGAGGAAAGTTTCCTCTGTGCCTACTTTCTTCAGGGTTTTTATCATAAATGGGTGTTGAATTTTGTCAAAAGCTTTCTCTGCATCTTTTGAGATGATCATATGGTTTTTCTTCTTCAATTTGTTAATATGGTGTATCACATTGATTGATTTGCCTATATTGAAGAATCCTTGCATTCCTGGAATAAACACCACTTGATCATGGTGTATGATCCTTTTAATGTGCTGTTGGATTCGGTCTGCTAGTATTTTGTTGAGGATTTTTGCATCTATGTTCATCAGTGTTATTGGCCTTGGTTTTCTTTCTTTGTGACATCCTTGTCTGGTTTTGGTATCAAGGTGATGGTGGCCTCGTAGAATGAATTTGGGAGTGTTCCTCCCTCTGGTATATTTTGGAAGAGTTTGAGAAGGATAGGTGTTAGCTCTTCTCTAAATGTTTGATAGAATTCGCCTGTGAAGCCATCTGGTCCTGGGCTTTTGTTTGTTGGAAGATTTTTAATCACAGTTTCAATTTCAGTGCTTGTGATTGGTCTGTTCATATTTTCTATTTCTTCCTGATTCAGTCTTGGCAGGTTGTGCATTTCTAAGAATTTGTCAGTTTCTTCCAGGTTGTCCATTTTATTGGCATAGAGTTGCTTGTAATCTCTCATGATCTTTTGTATTTCTGCAGTGTCAGTTGTTACTTCTCCTTTTTCATTTCTAATTCTATTGATTTGAGTCTTCTCCCTTTTTTTCTTGATGAGTCTGGCTAATGGTTTATCTATTTTTTTTATCTTCTCAAAGAACCAGCTTTTAGTTTTATTGATCTTTGCTATTGTTTCCTCCATTTCTTTTTCATTTATTTCTGATCTGATTTTTATGATTTCTTTCCTTCTGCTAACTTTGGGTTTTTTTTGTTCATCTTTCTCTAATTGCTTTAGGTGCAAGTTTAGGTTGTTTATTCGAGGTGCTTCCTGTTTCTTAAGGTAGGATTGTATTGCTATAAACTTCCCACTTAGAACTGCTTTTGCTGCATCCTATAGGTTTTGGGTCATCGTGTCTCCATTGTCATTTGTTTCTAGGTATTTTTTAATTTCCTTTTTGATTTCCTCAGTGATCACTTCATTATTAAGTTCTGTATTGTTTAGCCTCCATGTGTTTGTATTCTTTACAGATCTTTTCCTGTAATTGATATCTAGTCTCATAGCGTTGTGGTTGGAAAAGATACTTGATACAATTTCAGTTTTCTTAAATTTAGCAAGGCTTGATTTATGACCCAAGATATGATCTATTCTGGAGAATGTTCCATGAACACTTCAGAAAAATGTGTATTCTGCTGTTTTTGGATGGAATGTCCTATAAATATCAATTAAGTCCATCTTGTTTAATGTATCATTTAAAGTTTGTGTTTCCTTATTTATTTTCATTTTGGATGATCTGTCCATGGGTGAAAGCGGGGTGTTAAAGTCCCCTACTATGAATGTGTTACTGTTGATTTCCCCTTTTATGGCTGTTAGTATTTGCCTTATGTATTGAGGTGCTCCTATGTTGGGTGCATAAATATTTACAATTGTTATATCTTCTTCTTGTATGGATCCCTTGATCATTATGTAGTGTCCTTCTTTGTCTCCTCTAATAGTCTTTATTTTGAAGTCTATTTTGTCTGATATGAGAACTGCTACTCCAGCTTTCTTTTGGTTTCCATTTGCATGAAACATCGTTTTCCATCCCCTTACTTTCAGTCTGTATGTGTCCCTAGGTCTGAAGTGGGTCTCTTGTAGACAGCATATATACGGGTCTTGTTTTTCTATCCATTCAGCCAGTCTGTGTCTTTTGGTGGGAGCATTTAGTCCATTTACATTTAAGGTAATTATCAATATGTATGTTCTTTTTCCCATTTTCTTAATTGTTTTGGGTTTGTTATTGTAGGTCTTTTCCTTCTCTTGTGTTTCTTGCCTAGAGAAGTTCCTTTAGTATTTGTTGTAAAGCTGGTTTGGTGGTGCTGAACTCTCTCAGCTTTTGCTTGTCTGTAAAGGTTTTAATTTCTCCATCAAATCTGAGTGAGTTCCTTGCTGGGTAGAGTAATCTTGGTTGCAGGTTCTTCTCCTTCATCACGTTAAATATGTCCTGCCACTCCCTTCTGGCTTGCAGAGTTTCTGCTGAAAGGTCAGCTGTGAAGCTTATGGGGATTCCCTTGTGTGTTATTTGTTGTTTTTCCCTTGCTGCTTTTAATATGTTTTCTTTGTATTTAATTTTTGGCAGTTTGATTAATATGTGTCTTGGCATATTTCTCCTTGGATTTATCCTGTATGTGACTCTCTGTGCTTCCTGGACTTGATTAATATTTCCTTTCCCATATTAGGGAAGTTTTCAACTATAATCTCTTCAAATATTTTCTCAGTCCCTTTCCTTTTCTCTTCTTCTTCTGGATCCCCTATACTTCGAATGTTGCTGCGTTTAATGTTGTCCCAGAGGTCTCTGAGACTGTCCTCAGTTCTTTTCATTCTTTTTTCTTTATTCTGCTCTGCAGTAGTCATTTCCACTATTTTATCTTCCCGGTCACTTATCCGTTCTTCTGCCTCAGTTATTCTGCTATTGATCCCATCTAGAGTATTTTTAATTTCATTTATTGTGTTGTTCATTTTTGCTTGTTTCATCTTTAGTTCTTCTAGGTCCTTGTTAAATGTTTCTTGCATTTTGTCCATTCTTTTTCCAAGATTTTGGATCTTTACTATCATTATTCTGAATTCTTTTTCAGGTAGACTGCCTATTTCCTCTTCATTTGTTAGGTCTGGTGGGTTTTTATCTTGCTCCTTCATCTGCTGTGTGTTTTTCTGTCTTCTCATTTTGCTTATCTTACTGCGTTTGGGGTCTCCTTTTTGCACGCTGCAGGTTCGTAGTTCCCGTTGTTTTTGATGTCTGTCCCCAGTGGCTAAGGTTGTTTCAGTGGGTTGTGTAGGCTTCCTGGTGGAGGGGACTAGTGCCTGTGTCCCCTGGTGGATGAGGCTGGATCTTGTCTCTAGTCGGCAGGTCCACGTCTGGTGGTGTGTTTTGGGGTGTCTGTGGACTTATTATGATTTTAGGCAGCCTCTCTGCTAATGGGTGGGGTTGTGTTCCTGTCTTGCTGGTTGTTTGGCATAGGGTGTCCAGCACTGTAGCTTGCTGGTCGTTGAGTGAAGCTGGGTGCTGGTGTTGAGAAGGAGATCTCTGGGAGATTTTCGCTGTTTGATATTATGTGGAGCTGCGAGGTCGCTTGTGGACCAGTGTCCTGAAGTTGGCTCTCCCACCTCAGTGGCATAGCCCTGACTCCTGGCTGCAGCACCAAGAGCCTTTCATCCACTCCGTTCAGAATAAAAGGGAGAACAAGAAGAAAGAAAGAAAGAGAGAGAGAGAGAGAGAGAGAGAGAGAAGGAGGGAGGGAGGAAGGAAGGAGGGAAGGAAGGAAAGAAAGAAAGAAGATAAAATAAAATAAAGTAAGATACAATAAAGTAAAGTTATTAAAATAAAAAATAATTATTAAGAAAAAAAAATTTTTTTTAAATGGACAGATAGAACCCTAGGGCAAATGGTGGAAGGAAAGCTATACAGACAAAATCTCATACAGAAGCATAGACATACACACTCACAAAAAGAGGAAAAGGGGAAAAAATAATAAATCTTGCTCTCAAAGTCCACCTCCTCAGTTTGGGATGATTTGTTGTCTATTCATGTATTCCACAGATGCAGGGTACATAAAGTTGTTTGTGGAGCTTTAATCCGCTGCTCCTGAGGCTGCTGGGAGGTATTTCCCTTTCTCTTCTTTGTTCGCAAAGCTCCCGGGGCTCAGCTTTGGTTTTGGCCCCACCTCTGCGTGTAGGTCCCCGGAGGGCGTCTGTTGTTCGCTCAGACAGGACAGGGTTAAAGGAGCAGCTGCTTCGGGGACTCTGGCTCATTCAGCCCGGGGGGAGGGAGGGGTACGGAGTGCGGGGCAAGCCTGCGGCGGCAGAGGCCAGCATGACGTTGCACCAGCATGCGTTGCACCAGCGTGAGGCGCGCCGTGCATTCTCCCGGAGGAGTTGTCCCTGGATCCGAGGACCCTGGCAGTGGTGGGCTGCACAGGCTCCCCGGAAGGGGGTGTGGATAGTGACCTGTGCTCGCACACAGGCTTCTTGGTGGCGGCAGCAGCAGCCTTAGCATTTCATGCCCGTCTCTGGGGTCCGCGCTCGCGCCCATCTCTGGAGCTCCTTAAAGCAGCGCTCTTAATCCCCTCTCCTCGCGCACCAGGAAACAAAGAGGGAAGAAAATATCTCTTGCCTCTTCGGCAGGTCCAGACTTTTCCCCAGACTCCCTCCCGGCTAACTGTGGTGCACTAACCCCCTGCAGGCTGTGTTCATGCTGCCAACCCCAGTCCTCTCCCTGCGCTCCTACTGAAGCCCGAGCCTCAGCTCCCAGCCCCGCCCGCCCCGGCAGGTGAGCAGACAAGTCTCTCGTACTGGGGAGTGCTGGTCGGCACCGATCCTCTGTGCGGGAATCTCCCCACTTTGCCCTCCGCACTCTTGTGGCTGCGCTCTCCTCCGCGGCCCTGAAGCTCCCCACCTCCGCCACCCGCAGTCTCTGCCCGCGAAGGGGCTTCCTAGTGTGTGGAAACCTTTCCTCCTTCACAGCTCCCTCCCACTGGTGCAGGTCCCGTCCCTATTCTTTTGTCTCTGTTTATTCTTTTTTCTTTTGCCCTACCCAGGTACGTGGGGAGTTTTTTTGCCTTTTGGGAGGTCTGAGGTCTTCTGCCAGCATTCAGTAGGTGTTCTGTAGGAACTGTTCCACGTGTAGATGTATTTCTGGTGTATCTCTGGGGAGGAAGATGATCTCCGCGTCTCACTCTTCCGCCATCTTCCCCTCGTCTCCTCAGAAAGTCTTTATTTCTCAACTTTTGAAAGATAATTCCACTAGATATCAAATTTAGGTAGGCAGTATTTTTTTCTTTCAACACTCCACTCATTTTGCTGGAATGGTTTCTGAAAAAAGAATCTGATGATAACACATTGTAAAGCAATTATACTCCAATAAAGATGTTAAAAAAATATCTGATATAATTTTATCCTTGTTTCTCTCTAGGTAAGATGTTTCTCCACCTTCCGTCCTCATCTCCAGCTTCTTTCAAGATTTTTCTTTGTGTTTAATTTCCTGCAGTTTGAATATAGTATACCCAGTGTTGATTTTTTTTTTTTTTTAAGTATCTTTATCCTATGCCTGGTGTTCCCTGAGTATCCCGGATGTGTGATTTCGTTGTTTGTCATTAATTTTGGAAAAGTTTCACTCATGATTACTTCAAGCAATTCTTCTGTTCCTTTCTCTCTTTTTTTTCCTTCTGGCATTCCCATTTCAGGCATGTGAAACCATTTGTAATTGTCCTTTAGTTCTTGGATATTCTGTTATATCTTTTTCATTCTTCTTTTTTCCTTAAATTTTAGTTTTAGAGGTTTCTTTTGATGTTTTTTCAAGCTCAGTGATTCTTTCTTTGGCTCTTTCCAGTCTATTGAGGGACATTCTTCATTTTTGTTTCAGTGTTTTTGATTTCTATCATTTCCTTTTGATTCTTTCATAGAATTTCACTCTCTATGCTCATAATACCCATCTTTGGTTGCATATTGTCTATTTTTTACATTAGAGAGCCTTCAGCATATTAATCATAGTTGTCTTAAATTCCCAGCATGATAATGCCAAAATTTGTGCTATATCTGATTCTGAATTGGATGCTTCCTACGTCTTTTCAAACTCTGTGTTTTGTCTTTTAGTATGCCTTGTAATCTTTTGTTGAAAGTTGGATATGATGTATTGGGTATAAGGAATGGAGATAAATAGGCTTTTAGTGTGAGGTTTTGTATTTATCTAGCTAGGACTTAGGCTATGTTTGCTACTGCTATAGGTGTTAAAGGCTAAAATTTTCCTCTGGTGTCCTTGTTTTTATTTTTCTTTTCCTTCCTTTTTTTTGGGGGATTACTTAGAGAATTCTCCCTAAATAAAGTCTGGGACATACAGTTTTTTCTGTTTTAATCTCCTTTTATTGTGCAACAGACTTACTGATGATATGTCAAATTTTGAGGAGAGGGGAAGTGTTTTATAGTCCTGTGACTAGGTCTCAGTCTTTTATTGAACATGTGCCCCTGCGATAAGGTCTTCACAAATACTTCTCATTTCGTCCTCCCCACTTAGGTAAAACAGGAAGGCTAGAGGGGGCTGGAGTTGCATATTTTCCTCCCCCCAGGTCCATTAGGTTCTGGTAAAATCCCAGTTGGTTAGGCTTTGGTAAAATAGTTTCCTTTGCGGGCAGACCTTTTTAAGAATTCTCTGGATGTATTTCAGAATAGCTAGGTTTCCCTTCCCCTGCTGGAAGCATGAAGAGATGTTTGTCTTCACTGTGATAATCTGGTAGGACTTCTGGAGGTGATACTCGTGAAAATGTGGCCTCTTTAACAGAACTGCCCCCCGTCCCCCGGAGTTTTTAGCTGAAAAGCTTGTCCATACTGAACCACCAGTAATTTGTCAATTTCAGTTCAAGTTTTCCTACCGTGCCACTGGCTCCAGTGGCAGTTTCTGCTCCTGGGATGCTCCTCCAATAGTAATGTGTGATACTCTTTATCTACCTTTGTCTCTCCAATTTCTGGAGCAGTTATCTGCCCTATGACTACAATTCTCTGATGCATCTAAGAAACGTTGTTGATTTTCAGTTTGTCCAGTCTTGTTGTAGGGACTGAAGTGATCCCTTCTAAGCTGCTTACATGCTGAAATGGGAGCCAGAAGTCACCCTGTTCTCTTTTGAGTACTAGGCAGCATGTCGAGCTAAAGCAGATTTTTAAAACCATTTTTCCATGAAATCTATACTATTCATTCCATTCAGCCAGCAAAGAATTATAAAATTACTCACAAACTAGGGAAATATGGTGTTATTAGAGTTACTAGGAAAATATGGTGTTCAGTGGGGACATTTCTGTTCCTCTACCTTCCACTGCAATAAACAGAAACGTTATCCTTGACAACTGTGTGGTTGAGTTGTTGACAATATTGTCTTATTTCTATCAAACCTGATGAACTATGTGAACATAGTCCACAGGATTTTGCTAAAAAGGCTCAAATCCAACTCTAAAAAGTATACATTTTTCTTTTTGTGGGTCTCATTCATTCAAGAAAACATTGTCATTTTTGTGTAACTGTTGACTTCTAGGATGAACTTTGTTTCCCTTAGTAGGTAAAAATTATCCTCAAGTACAGATTCCTTTTACTCTGTACTTGTATGCACCTTTAGATCGCTTTCCTTTTGGTAGACTCTGTGATACTGTAGGGACAAATGTCATTTTGCTTCCTCTATTTCGATTATGGCAATGACTGGTTGTCCTAGCATTTAGAATAGGAGGGCCTCGTCTTTACTTCCATAATGCAAGCTCCTGCTTGTGCCTTGCTGGAAAGTCACTTTCTTCATCTAGGACACCACAGAGCTTTAATTGATGCCCTGTAGTAGCTCTCTCATTGATTACTGTAACTTTTGATAATCACCTCAAGCAATTTTCCCTTCACAGTTCTATTTGCAATGTGGTAGGCAGTTTGTATTACTCTTGGCGCCACTCTTCTCCCTCATCATTGATTTGCCTCTTGGGTTTAAAGATCTATTAATTGTCTTATTGCATATCCTATTTTTTCTTTTATTTTGACAGGACTTTCTCTGAGGTTCCATTATTACATTTTAACATAGCTGTCCTACAGCCATTCTTTTTCTCAGATCATGAGTGATGCTGTTATTGAAATTTTACCACGCCTTAACTTGATGAAATGAAGTAGTCTTTTCTATTCAGTTTTTTTGTTTTGTTTCACTGTTTCTTTTTTTTTTTTTTTTAAAGTAGGATATCTGAGTTAGGAATTCTTAGCTGTAGACTAGGCAATCTGTTTATATGAGTAGGAAAATGATTCCTATTTATTGTTTGGATGAATAAAATTCAGACGAATGAATTTTACTTTTAATATAGGGGAACATGGACAATCTTTTAAGCACTGTGATCATTTGTTACATGTTAAACATACCTTAAATTCTCAGACCACTGTAGTTGAATACTCTGTGATTTGCCCTGAAAGGAAATCCTGATAGTAAATTTTAAGACCATAAAAGAAGCATCATTCCTGAAGCTCAAATAGCATTATTACTTTGTTTGCTTTTTATCTCTGCCGCCATAGTAGGTTTGGAAAGAAATTTTCTATTCTTATAACTCCCCAGACACAAACACATGCAGACCCCAAACAAAAATGTTATTTTCATACGTCGTTCTTTGAAAACAGTAGAGAATATCTTGTTGCTTTTGTTGTGTTGGTGAGAATGGGAATAGAGGACTTTTTGTTCTTTTTTCCAGTTTTCCTTAAGTTTTAGATTTTTTTCCCTCCTCATCTTTGATTTAATTAAAAAATATATTTTATATATATTTTAATTAAAAATATATTTAATTTTAGCATGTTTCTAAAGCCAAATGTATACATAAAGTTAAATTCAGAGAAGTGTTACTCCGTCCTCAATACGGTAGATAATGCATTTTCTTGTTTTCTAGTTTATCTTCCTTGTGTTTCTTATACTTTCTCTTCTTTCTTGCACAAAGGAGAGCATACTATCTAACCTCTTTGGCATTTTTTTAAACTTAATATTATTTCCTGGAAATTGCTCCACATCAGTTATTAAAGGTCTTCTTCATTTTTTTTTTTTACATTTGCATAGTACTTTGCTGACTCTACACCATAGCTTATTTGAACAAACTCCTATGCTTGGCCATCTTGGTAGTTTCCAGTATTTTTCAATTACAAATGATTCTTCAGTAAATAAACTCTGATCATATATTTTGATGTTGTTGCAGGTATATCTTCAAGATAAATTCCTAGAAGTGTGATTGCTGGGTAAAAGGATAAATACATACAAGTTTTGTTAGATATTGCCAAATTCTCCTTCGTGGGAGTAATGCCATCTTACATTTCCATCAACACATTTATAAAAAGAGAGTGTATTGTCAAGCTTTTGAAATTTTTTAACATCTGAAATATGAGAAATGGTATCATAATTGCATTTCTCTTAATATGTGTGAATTTGAACACTTGCCCATGTATTCAGGGGCCATCTTTCTAGATCATTTTGCTGATTGCCTGTTTGTGTTGTTTGCCTATATTTCTATAGGAAGTTTTGTCTCGGCTCTCATTTCCCAGTCTTTGTAGTTAGGGATATTAGCCTTGTATCTGGGATATGTGTTCTCACATTTTTTCTTAGTTGGCAATTTGGGTTTTGACTTTGCTTATGGTAATATTTATTATGCAAAAGTTTAAAAAAAGTTTTCTTAATAGTCATATTGGTCTCTCTATTTAATTTATTGCATTTGGAAATTTAGTCATGTTCTTTTACACATCCAATTTAAATATAACATAGTTTCTCCTAGTGTGTGCCTAATTTTGTTTTTATATTTGAGTCTTTGATCAATTTACACTGTGTTCTTATATATGGTGTGAATGGATCTAATTTTATCTTTTCCCAAAAGTCTTTCCAGTGTTCCAATGCCATTTATAAAAAAAAGCTCTCTCTTTGACCCTGTAATTGAGATACCATCTTTATCGTGTATTAGATATCTATATATAGTTGGGTCTCTTACTGGACTTCTATTCTGTTTGTCTATTTATGAGCCAGTCCCTCACTATTGTAATTAGAGGGGCTTTGCTAACATAATTTAATAATTTAATACCTGATTGGGTAGTCCTTTCTTATAACTATTCTTTTTCTGTATTTCCTAGCTTACTTGAAAGATAATCATTCCTGATCATAAAATTTATGATCAATTTGTCTAGCTCAATAAAACTAGCTCATTGGAATTTTTCTTGTGATTATATTACATTTATAAATTAACATAGGAAGAACTAACATTTTTTAATAATATATGTCCCTTTATTTTTTAATACTGAAATATATTTGATATATAACATTATATTAGTTTCAGGTATACAATATAATGATTCTATATCTGTGTATATTGTAAAATAATCACAATAAGTTTAGTTAACATCCATCACTGTACATTGTTACAGAAATATTTTTTCTTGTGATGGGAAGTTTTAAGATCTACTCTCTTAGCAACTTTCAAATACTCAGTACAGTATTATTATTAACTATAGTCACTATGCTGTACATTATATCCCCATTCTTATTTATTTTAAAACTGGATGTTTACACCTTACTTCACCCATTTCTCCCCTCACTTTCCACCTCTGGTAACCACCAATCTGTTCTCTGTATCTATGAGTTTGGTTTTTTGTTTTGTTTTGTTTTAGATTCCACATATACGTGAGATCATATGGTATTTGTCTTTCTGACTTATTTTACTTAGCATATTGCCTTCAAGGACCACCCATATTGTTGCAATGGCAAGATTTCATTCTTTTTATGACTGAATAATATTCCGTTATATATATGTAACATTATATTATACATAAAATATAAAATATAGATAGATACACAGAAGTAGAATTGCTGGATTATATGATACGCCTACTTTTAATTTTTTGAGAAACCTCCCTACTGCTTTCCATAGTGACTGCACCAAATTTACATTCCCACCAACAGTGCACAAAAGTTCACTTTTCTCCACATCCTTGCCAACATTTGTTATTCTGTCTTTTTGATGACAGCCATTCTGACAGGTTGAGGCGATATCTTATTGTGGTTTTGATTTGCATTTCTCTAATGATTACTGATGTTGAGTGGCTTTTCATGTACCTGTTGGCATGTACCTGTTGGCCATCTATATGCCTTCTTTGGAAAAATAACTATTCAGATTTTCTGCCTATTTTTTATTTGGGTTGCTTATATTTTTGCTATTGAATTGCATGTGTTCTTTATATATTTTGGCTATTAACCCCTTATTAGATATATGGTTTGTAAATATTGTTTCCCATTCAGTAGGCTGCCTTTTCATTTTGTTGATGGTTTACTTTTCTGTGCAGAAGCTTTTTAGTTTGATGTAGTCCAACTTGTTTATTTTTGTTTTTGGTGTCAAATCCAAAAGTCATGGTCAAGACTTATGTCAACTCCTATGTTTTTGTTTTCCCTAGGAGTTTTATGGTTTCAAGTTTTACATTCAAATCTTTAATTCATTTTGAGTTAATTTTTGTATATGGTGTAAGAAACTGGTCCAGGTTCACTCTTTTGCAAGCTGCTGTCCAGTTTTCCCACCACCATTTATTGAAGAGACTGTCCTTTCCCCACTGTATATTCTTGGCTCCTTTGTTGTAAATTAATTGACCATATAGATGTAATTTTATTTCTGGGCTCTCTCTTTTTATAATATAGGTGGAGGTTTATTACTGGGCTCTCCATTCTGTTCCATTGATCTGTGCGTCGGTTTTTCTGCAAGTACCATACTGTTTTGCTTACAATATTTGTGTAATATAGTTAGAAATCAGGAAACATGATGCCTCCAACTTTGTTCTTCTTTCTCAGGATTGCTTTGGCTATTTGGAGTCCTTTGTGGTTTCATATAAATTTTAGGATAGTTTGTTCTATTTCTGTGAAAAATACTTTTGGAATTTTGATAGAGATTGAATTGAATCTATAGATTGTTTTGGGTGGTATGGACTTTTTAATAATATTAATTCTTCCAATCAATTAGCATGGAATATCTTTCCATTTATTTATGTCTTCTTCAGTTTCTTTTATTAATGTCTAATAGTACATTATACAGGTCTTTCACCTCCTTGGTTAAAATTTTTCCTAGGCATTTTATTCTTGTTTATGCAATTGTAAATGGGATTTGCTTTCTTAATTTAACTTCTAATAGTACAAAGAACTAACATTTGATGTTGAAAGATCATAATTAAAAGCAAGGGATGTCTTTTCATTTGTATCAAATCAATTTTTTAAAGATTTATTTATTTATTTTATTTTTTGGCTGCATCGGGTCTTAGTTGTGGCATGAGGGATCTTTATTGAGGCATGCGGGATCTTTTGTTGTGGCGCAGGGGCTTCTCTCTAGTTGTGGCATGTGGGTTTTGTCTTCTCTAGTTGTGGCGCAAGTTCCAGAGTGTGTGGACTGTGTAGTTTGCAGCACACAGACTCTCTAGTTGAGGCGTGTGAGCTCAGTAGCTGTGGCATGCGGGCTTAGTTGCCCTGTGGCATGTGGGATCTTAGTTCCCTGACCAGGGATCAAATCCACATCCCCTCTATTGGAAGGCGGATTCTTTACCACTGGACCACCAGGGAAGTCCCTCAAATCTATTTTTGTGTCTATTAGTGTTTTATAGTTTTGTTTATAGGGATTTTGAACAACTCTTAAGTTGTTTTTTTAAGTATTTTATATTTTTCTTGCTACTGTAGATGTTTTGTCATCTGTTGTATTCACTAAGTAGTTAACAGAAAATGCTGTTGATTTATATATACTAATTTTATAGTTTGTAGCTTGCTGAATTCTTTTATTTGAGTATTTTTTATCATTTATTTTTTAGTCAGTTTCAAATATAATATCATGTTATCAGTAAACACAGAGAGTTTTAGATCTTCTGTTCTAATATCATGCCTCTCATTGTTTTCTCTAGTCTAGTGTACTGAATTCAGAAAAAATATTAAATAGTAGTGAACACAGTGAGCATTCTTCCCTTTTTCAAATCTCATTGAGAATGCCTCCAGAATTTTCCCATTAAGTAAGATTCTGGTTTTAAGATTGAGGTATCTGTTAGTTTTTGTTACTGCTATAACAAATTATCACAAACTTAGTGGCTTAAAACAATACCTTTATTATTTCACAGTTCTGGAGATCAGAAGTCTGGAATGGATCTCACTGGAAGAAAATTAAGTTCTCAGCAGGCTGCTTTATTCTGGTGGCTCTAGTGGAGAATCTGGTTGCTTGCCTTTTCCAGCTTCTAAAGACTGCTTGTGTTCTCTGGCTGGCAGTGTCATTTCTTCAGATCTTGTCTGAAAGATTTCCCTGACCCACACTCTCTTGCACAGCTTTTTCACTTATAAGGAACCTAGAGATTACACTGGGGCCACCAAGATAATCCAGGGTCATTTTCCCGTTTGAAGATTCTTAATTAATCACATATGCAAAATACCTTTAGGTTCTGAGAATTAAAGTATGGACCTTTTGGGGGAGTGGTATTCTCCCTGTCACAAGTGTGTGTGTCTGTGTGTGTCATTAATCATATTCAGGCTGTATCCATCCATTTCTGTTTTTGCCAAGAGTTTGTGTTAGGAATTAATATTGAATTCTGTCAAAGGCTTTTTGAGTGTCATTGCAGATGATCATATGATATTTTTCTTTGAACCTATTGATATGGTGAATTATATCAATATATTTTTGAATACTGAACCATTTTTTCATTTGTCATTTTCTTTCTTTTTTTGCTCTTTTTATCTCATTGAGATATTATTATACTCACTTTATAAAAATGATATGGAAGTTTTCCTTGATTTTCTATGTTTTAAACAATTAATATAGCTTTGGGACCATCTGGTCACTAAAAGTTTGGTAGAATTTCTTTGTGAATCCAGCTGGACCTGATTCTTTGTTGTGAGGTATTTCTTTGAAAACTTTCTCTATTTTTTTCTATGGAGACTAATCTGTTCATACTAGGAATAATTTTGATAGACTATATTCTTAAGAGAAATGACTCATTCCTCCAGATGTTCAGATTTATTTATATCAGTTGGTGTATATCCTGTACAAAGAGTTATTTATCCTGTGTCATTTTTTATTTTTATATATGCGTGTTTCTGTCTTCAGTTTTGTTTAAAATAATGGTTTGTTTATTTGGTTGACCAAAAAAACCCCCACAAAAAACAGGATTTTACTTTATTGTTTTTATGTTATCTACATTATTTACTTCTTTATGTTTACTTTGTGTCTATTTTAGTTCTTTTTCTAGGATTTTAGATAGGGTGTTTAATTAATTTATCTTTATTCATTTTGACGTGCATGTTTAGGGTCATCAATTTTCCTCTGATATCTGCTTTAAATGGATCCCATAGATTCTGAACACGTAGTGTTTTTATTTATCATCATTTTATTTAAAAATGTTTATAGATTCTTTTTGTTTTTCCTCTTTCACCCAAGATGTGTTTGATGCAAGATATTTTAATTTCCAGATAGAAAGGGCTTTTTGTTTTGTTTTTGTTTATTTTTAATTTCTAGTTATTTGCATTGTAAGCACACTGCTGTTTATAATACTTCTACATTATAGAACCTACTGATGTTTTCTTTGTGTTATAATCTGTTATCAGTCTTTATTAATGCTCTATGTTCACTTAAGAAGAAAGTATATTCTCTGTTACTGGTGTGAATTGTTTGATGTATTTGTACCTATTGATTATACCTTGTAGGTTTTTTTTATCTTTCCTTATATTTTGTCTGCCAAGCCTGACTTACATTGAAAATGGTTGTTAAATTCTCCTATTATTAGTGTGTTTCTTTTTCTCCTGTATCTTCTATATTTTTTCTATGCATGGCTGTTGGTATAATTTGGTGCCATATCTTCATTGTGGAATGTAGCTTTTTAGCATTATAAAGTATCCTTATTTGTTTCTTCTAATCTTTTTGACTAATTTTACTTTGTCTGATATTAGGATTACAACATGTGCATTCTTACTGTTTTCAATTTCCTGAAAAATATTTTTCTATCCCTTTATATTTAGCCTTTTTAATCATCACACTTTAGGTACGTCTCATATTCAGCATCAGTGTGGAGTTGGGTTTTGCTTCCTGAGTCAATGTAAACATTAAATTTCTTATAATAAATGAATTAAGTTTATTCACATTTGTGGACTTGACTTATGTTTCATCTCATTTTGTCATATTATATTAGATTAAGTTGCAGTATATATAATATCATATTAATTGTATTTTTGTTTGGTGTATAGCTTTTACTTTTACATATTTTCTGGTGCATTCTAATTTTAGGGTTTATCTTTGTATTAAAACTTTTTATAGTGCTCTTCACTCCCATTTTTCTAATCTAATTTATTATTATGTGTTATATCAGTTTTAAATGACTCCCAACTGAGACCTTTAATTTTATTTTACCTCCCCATTTTTTTCTCTCTCTTATCCTTTCATCTTTTAGGTGAATTCTTTCTACTTGTCAGAACATGTAGCGTTTATATATTATTCTACCCATGATCCCACTCTCATTGTAGTCTTAGCTTTACAGTTATATATATGAAATGCTTAAGGTCAGTTCTTTTGCCACAGCTTTACAAGTTGTCTTTGGTTGGATGAAGCTCAACATCCAGTAGATTCCTATGTAAAGTCACAGTGTACAGTATTTCCTGAATTTGGCAGATTAAAAACTATTTGAAGAATTGCTTAGCAGGATATAATATTCTTAGTTCACATTTTCTCTTTACTTTTCTTGAAAATTGCTACTCCAGTGTAGTCTTGATTTACATGTTGTTTTTGAAAAGTCTGTTGCCAGTTAATTTTTTGGTAGTTGTAAGTTATTTCATCTTTTTGCCTGAAAACCTGATTGTTTATCTTTAAAGTTTAATGGTTTTACTAGTATGTGTCTTGCAGTTGATTGTTCTGGGTCAGATTTCCAGGGTACCTGATGGGTCCTTTAAATGTATTGATTCCAATCTTCTTTTATTTTTGGAAAGGTTTTTTGGGGGGGTTATATTTGTAAACATTAGCTTTTTCCAGTGTATTGGCTTCTTTTTTCCCAAGCATATCTAATATGTGTGTTGGACATCTCTGCCTATGTTTCTTCTTTCTCTGACCCATTTTACTTCTTTATTTCATCTTATTTCTCTTTTTTTTCCCCCCTACTTTCCTTCAGTACCCTATATTGTGTTTTCATTGGAATTTGTTCTTTCTTGGGCATCTTGTAATTCGGTATTCATTTTTAAATGATTTTTTTCCTTCTGTGTTCTTCCTGAGTTCAGTGAATTCTCATTTTATGTCTTGTTTTAAATCCATTGTGGTCTTAGTTTTTGTATTTCTGATTCAAGTTAGGTTGTTTTTTTTTTTTAATATCTTTCAATGTTTATTTGAGGATATTTACTGCAGTTTCGCGTGTTGAATGACAGTATTTTTCTATCAGTACTTTGTTTCTGGTTGTTTATTAATTTATTTATTTATTTTTGCTGTGTTGGGTCTTTGTTTCTGTGCAAGGGCTTTCTCTAGTTGCGGCAAGCGGGGGCCACCCTTCATCGCGGTGCACGGGCCTCTCACTATCGCGGCCTCTCTTGTTGCGGAGCACAGGCTCCAGACGCGCAGGCTCAGTAGTTGTGGCTCACGGGCCTAGTTGCTCCGCGGCATGTGGGATCTTCCCAGACCAGGGCTCAAACCCGTGTCCCCTGCATCAGCAGGCAGACTCTCAACCACTGTGCCACCAGGGAAGCCCGTTTCTGGTTGTTTAGAGGATATTTCTTACCAGCAGAAAATCTTTCACACTTTCTGATTTTTTGTTGTAAATTTCAATGGCTGTAGTCTGCTTTATTTCTGTTTTCATTCATTTCCTGAACACAGTTCATATTTCAAAAACGTCCTCTTCTGTGAGTACTGCCATCTTTTGTGACGTGTCATTTATGGACCTTATTGCTTGTAGTGGTGGTGGGGAAAGATTGGTGTGCCTTGTTTTTTTTTTTTAATGTGGACCATTTTTTTTAAGTCTTTATTGAATTTGTTACAGTATTGCTTGTTTTATGTATTGGTTTTTTGCCCACAAGGCATGTGGGATCTTAGCTCCCTGACCAGGGATCGAATGCACACCCCCTGCTTTGCATGGAGAAGTCTTAACCACTGGACCACCAGGGAAGTCCCAGGTGTGTCTTATTTCACCTTTGTTTGTATGGGATTCTTAATTTCCTCCACTATTTCCTTCCTTTCCTTCACTGTGTCACCTCTATGGACTACCAGCCATCCTCTCTATATATGATTATCCTCCAAAGGTATGCTTCTCCAAGATTGCCACTTCCAGTCCTGCACACTTTCAAGGCCCTCCTCTGTATGTGTGCTAGGACTACCAATTTCTGACCTGTATTGTGTGTTTTGAAGTTTGGTTAACTTACTTTTTCTGGAAAAGATTTGTCTTTGATTCATCTAAGTTTTTAACACCTCTGTAGTCTTTTTTTTTTTTAATTGAAATATAGTTGATTTACAATGTTGTGTTAGTTTTAGGTGTATGGAAAAGTGATTCAGTTATACATATGTATATATATATATATTTTTTTCAGATTCTTTTCCTTTATAGGTTATTACAAAATACTGAGTATAGTTCCCTGTGCTATATCCTTGTTGTTTATCTATTTTATATATAGTAGTGTGTATCTGTTAATCCCACACTCCTAATTTATCCCTCCCCGTCCCTTTCCCCTTTGGTAACTATAAGTTGTTTTCTATGTCTGTGGGTATATTTCTGTATTGTATATAAGCTCATTTGTATCCTTTTTATTTAGATTCCACATATAAGCAATATCATATGATATTTGTCTTTCTCTGCCTGGCTTACTTCACTTAGTATGATAATTTCTGTAGTAATTTTTATAAGACTCTTTTAGGATGCCTCTCCTCTACTTTCCACACCTAGTAAATTTCATCTGAAGGAGGTCAGTGGGTAGCCTGTTAGAATGTTTTTCTACTTACTTGTGATCTGAAGGGGTGTGTGTGTGTGTGTTCTCTTTATCCAGTAACGGTGAACACAAGGGTAATGTGTGGTTTGTTTTACTCTTATTATTTTTGGAGAGGTAATGGTGGTAGGAGAAATTCAGAGTCAGGCAACTGCCAATGTTCTCCAAACCTGAAAGTCAAGCTAGGCTTTTTTTTTTTTTTTTTTTAATGCAACTTTCAGGTCATAAATTTGAGTCTCTAAGAAGAAGAGCTGTCACATGGATTAACTGTAAACATAATTTTGGCCTAAAAGGCAGAGAAATTTAATTTTAGTCTTGGCCATTCTGTAATTTTTTGCTGTGTGCCCATTAGAAAGTCACATAGCATTTTTGGGCATCAGTGTACTTCTCTGTAAATTGAAGGTAGCTGCTAAGACCTTCAAATGATTGCTGATATTGCTTTCATCTCTAAGCATTCACAAATATGTATCAACATATTCTTAGTACTCTAAGAAATTTGGAGAAGATAGAATCCCTTTTATTCTGAGACTTATACTGCATTTTAAATCTCTGTTGAATAATGTTTTCTGATAACAGGAAATGAGCACAATACTAAAAGCATTCCATTTTGATATAATATCACTCAAGGATATTTCTTCTCAGGAAAGTAATATGTCAGTATATCTGTGCTCTTATCTCTTTATCCATAGAAAAATCTCTCTATCCTACAGAAGCAACTGAACAGCATATTTAAAGTATAATTTCATATTGCTATTTTAGCTTTAGTGCATGATTTTAGGTTTATTATCTATTGAACAATTTAAAATGGTATAAATCAAAATAAAACATTAAGAGGCATTTTATTTTATTTTTTTAATATTTATTTTCTTTATTTTTTTGGCTGTGTTGGGTCTTAGTTGCGGCATGTGGGATCTTTCATTGCGGTGCACGGTCTCTTTGTTGCAGCACTCGGGCTTTTCTCTAGTTGTGGTGTGCGGGCTCCAGAATGCGTGGGCTCTATAGTTTGTGGCACGTGGGCTCTCTAGATGAGGTGCGCGGGCTCAGTAGTTGTGGCATGTGGGCTTAGTTGCCCCGCGGCATGTGGGATCCTAGTTCCATGACCAGGGATTGAACCTGCATCTGCTGCATTGGAAGGCAGATATACTATTGGACCACCAGGGAAGTCCCAAGGGGCATTTTAATAGCTCAGTTTTATTTTATTGAGAATTAGAAGGAAAAAGTTTGTATATCTCAATCAGAGGCCCCCATTAGTTATAAATTCTAACGTAATATAAATATTTTTTGTCAAATAAGACATAAATTACCTCAGGCTACTTTGTCCACGAAGGGAGTTTAGAAAAGGAAACTCATAATCCTCCAGCTAAAATTTCTCAGTAATCCTTAATATTTTTCTTGGTAATTTGAAATTATTTCTTAAATTTTCAAAATTGTCTTCCAGAAAAAAATTTTTAAACTCACCTTTTTTTCAAATGTCTTCACTTGCTGAATCATATATATAGTAGGCAGCTTACTTTTAGTCTAGTTTCTAAAGCAGCCAGGGATTTCACGTAAACCTTGGTATGTGCATGTTTTCCTTCTTCAAGTTATTATTCTTGTTTTTCTCAGATATTCCTATTAGGTTGACTTATGGCAGAAAAATGCTACCACTTTGCAGTCAAAATCACTTAAATAAATAACATATATTATATCTGATTTCCCAAATCTGTTCTCTTTTAAGCCTATCTAGGTTCTGGTTCTTTTCTCTTCATTTCACCATTCACATTTTATTCCCTGGTGTTATTTTCATGGTGTGATCTTGCAATCATTCTCTAAGTTAGAATACGTAAGCTCTAGAAGCAACTGTTCCCTTGTTATTATGCTATAATTTGGGTAAGCTGCTACCATATGGATAGCAGTATTTTTGCTAAATAACTGGAATAACTGTACTTTTGAATGACCCACAGTTTTATAAAGGTTGCTAAAGTACTTTCTTAGTTAGTTGCAATTTTACTTCTATAAAAATAACTTTTTAACTGTAAAGCACATTTTGCAAGTACTAAATTCTATAAACAAATATTACATAATTTAGAACAAGTATAATGGAAATGAAAATTCTTTCACAATTCAAAACTTTACTCATCCATTTTTAATTACTTCTAACCAGTATTTTTTCCCATGCGTAGGGCAGATTTAGCTCTGTAGAAATTTGTTTATTTATAGATTAGATCATTATGTGCTTTCACAAAGCTTTTTCTCAAAGAACTTTTTAGGTTTCTGGTTAAAGGTGGCAACTGAACATAATCATTTATTACTGCTGTATTCTGGAACCTCACTTAAATAACAGTAAAGTAATAAAAAAAGGCATGAACTCTCAAGGACAAATATAATACGAAAGGATATAATAGCTAAAAAGAAATTTCAATGAATTTGGGGAGCTGGAAAGTAGATGAATGAGTGGTAATTTACCTAGCAGAGTAGAAAAAGCTGAATGGTCCCCTTCAGTTGGAAGATCTGCAAGAAGCAAATCAGTTTACATGACACAGCTGTACCAGACACAAACCCATTTGCCTATCACAATTTTTTTTTTTCTTTTTTTTTGCGGTACGCAGGCCTCTCACTGTTGTGGCCTCTTCCGTTGTGGAGCACAGGCTCCGGAGGCGCAGGCTCAGCGGCCATGGCTCACGGGCGTAGCCGCTCTGCGGCATGTGGGATCTTCCCGAACCAGGGCACGAACCCGTGTCCCCTGCATCGGCAGGCGGACTCCCAACCACTGTGCCACCAGGGAAGCCCTGCCTATCACATTTTTGCCTCTTTCACAGCACATAGAAAGATATTTCACTGTCCGCTTTGCACTTATGTTGGAGCCATTTGACTGAGATCTGACCGATGCAGTGTGGACAGAAGTAACATAAGCCATATCTAGGGTAAAATCATAAATCACTTTGGGCCATCCTCCTGCTCTCTCTACCTTTCTACCTAATGGTGAACTTGGAAGCCATGTATTCTAGATGGTGAATTTTTAAGATGGCTACAAACTGGGTCCTTAAGTCTTCAGGTAGAAAAGAGCCTTCTAAGAGGGCTGAATAACCTGCATCAAAGTCTTTGTGAAGGGAAAATGAACACTTATTTTGTTAAACCATTGAGATTTCAGGGTTTATTTGTTACCACAGTATAGCCTATTCTGTTCTAGTACAAGATTCTTGGAAGGTTTAAGAATTATAGGTAGTAGTAAGCAGCTCTGATTAAAAATGTGTTCAGTGTGCCTAAAAATTACTCCCTTACCTGCAGGACATAGTGTGTGAAACATCATCCTGTGAACATGCAGGTTAAGTGAAAATCTGTCCATAGTTTGTGAGAGTGTCCTGACAGCTCTTTCTCCAATCAGTTTTCATAAAGCTGACAGCCAGCTCTATACACATAGTACAAGAGACAGGAGAGTTCTTATCTTAGGAAAAACATGAACTAAAGAATAAAGACTGATGGAGGCCAACATTTGAGGCTCTCCAATAAAATGGTCTGAGTTCTGCATAATCAGCCAACAGAAATGCTTACCATTTGATGAGACCCACCTGTGATCAAAGAGCTTCCAATCTGTGCTTGTGATACTTCATTCTAATCCATAAGAGCAAAGGATCATGAAAGTAAAAACAAAGGTTACATTTAATATTGTCAAAGATACTAAATATTCATTCATGAAATAAAAGCCGGGTAATATTAAAAATAAATAAGTAGGAAATAAGAAAGAAATACTGGACATTAAAAACTTACAAAATATGTTTGCAAAATAATTAATAAAAAGTTTGTTTGTTTTTTAGATTTAAATGGGAATTTTCACCCTAAAGTAATGACAAAAAGGTAAATACAAAAGGCAGTTATTAAAAAAAAAATGAATCTTGATTCAGATATAATTTTTCTTGCAACAACATGTGAACATTTTAATTTAAAATTAATAAATCACAATTCTGTATTGCTTTTAAGATTGATTATTCAAAAATTGACACATTTCAGAATTAACCAAAGTACATTTCTATTACAAGTTAGTTTATCCAAGTAAGTAAAGAATAAACCACAGCATAGCTCCCTTAACCTAGGAGTCAGATTTTAATGACAAAGTCCGTTGCCAGCAATGGACATGCAGGTAACCATCAAGGAAGTTGTAAATACAAACCCCAAACTGCTTCTATAAACTGAAAAGGCCTTTGTTGAGTCACAAGCATAAAAATGGGGCATTGGCACTGCATTCAGTGAATATGGCCTTTATGACTTATGCATGGAAGTGCCTTCTAGAGTGGTCATGAGGATCACTGTCTTATAACATCTAGTTGGTTTTCTATTTCATTGGTAGCATCTTCTTTATCATAATCCATGCAGACAACTATTTACAAAGAATGTTCAAATCTGGAACTCAACAGACACTGTAGCTTTCCACCAGAAATAAACCAGCTTATTTCTGTAAAGTAATTCAGTAATAAGTGTAGAAGGCCAATATAATCCAGAGAAAAATGAAATCAAGAATCAAATTGAAAACAGAGACTATTAAGTGCTCTAGATACAAGTTTCACTAATTATCTTACTTATTTTTGTGAAAACCTTCCTGTATTACCAATTAAAAACAAAAAACCACCAACCATTTCTATCCTTATACCTGTATCTTAACAGAGATATGATGGGAATGATAGGAAATAAAACTCATATTAAGTTCTCCTAATGTACTCCAAAACATCAAAATTATTTTTATTCATGATTTGTACTATTGCAGGATGGCAAATAGGTGTGAAGTCAATTAGGAGCAAATGGTGGGAACAAAAAGCCAGAACCAAAGCACATATTTTTCCCTTTCATGTGGCTCTTGGCATGTCAGAAGGGACAATACTGCCTCCAAAAGCCAAACAATTAAAATGATGAGAGAAGAAGGGAGGAGGGGAAGGGAGAAGAGAGGGCACTCTAATGTTACAGGTCACAGACCTTTTTTAAATCTTTAAAGTAAAAAATGTGTTGCTGTTGGGCTTCCCTGGTGGCACAGTGGTTGAGAGTCCACCTGCCGATGCAGGAGACACGGGTTCGTGCCCCGGTCCGGGAAGATCCCACATGCCGCGGAGCCCTGGGCCCGTGAGCCATGGCCACTGAGCCTGCGCGTCCAGAGCCTGTGCTCTGCAAAGGGAGAGGCCACAACAGTGAGAGGCCCGCGTACCGAAAACAAACAAACAAAAACAAACAAAAACACCCAAAAACAACAATAACAAAAAAATGTATTGCTATCAACAAGCACATTTCATTATTCTTTCTTTCTCCAGAGTTTTACATGAATATTATTTACTTATTTGAAAAAAATCTAAAGTAACTCAACATCTCAAATGACCCATGAATTTACCAAGAAGTACTTTGTCACTTAAGTTGTCACAGACAGTAAAAATGTTGGTAATGGGCTGGGAACAATGTTTATAACAAATCTCTACAGTTTACTGGTCAGAAGCTGCATCTCTAAGTAACTGACATTTCTCTTTCATGAATATAATCTTATCTATTTTAGAGCTCACCACGGTTCAAGCCTCTCACTTTGTCTCTGCTAGCTCCAAATATTTTTTACCTTTAAGTGGAAAAAAAAAGGTTAACTTTTAAATTCTGAAAATTCAGTGGTTATTATATTATTTTTCATGGGAAGGGGGGAGGAGTAGGGTGAGAAAGGGTTAATTAAAAAACAAACTAGTTAAAATCACAACATATACAGAAACTTATTTCCAAAATGAAGGGAAAAAAAGAGGGAAGGGGAAACTAGCGGCACAAACCAAAGTCCTGAAGCCAAATCTGAAGAGGATGTAGAAAGAAAAACAAAGTGTAAGAAAGTAGAGTCAGTGGGATTCTTTTTCTGTTTCAATGATTTAGTTATAAATATAGATTATTAGTCTTCTCTCTATACATGTAAAAAATACCAAACAACTCACTATTATGAAATTTTTAAAACTGATTCTTTCACATTTGTTAAAAAAGGTAAAAATCACATTCTTTTCTTCCCTTCCTTCAGTTCAAATCCTGAACTGAAATATTACATGTAACAATAGCTGGTTCTAACTTCTATACAAAGTTAAACCATACTGAACTCCTTTGCCAATATAAGGAGCTACATAATTTCTATCACACTTGCCTCCAATTTAGGCATAAGAAACATTTCTCAAAGCAACTCAAAAGGAGCAAGTCAGGGGAAAGAAAGTTATGAAGAAGAGAGAAGAGAAGACTAGCAGATAAAACACATACTCTGAAAAACTCAAATCTGCCATTCAAGTACTGAAAATACCTCAAAAGGGACAATGAATGGGATCTATTATAATGAAGTCAGCAAAATAAAATGCAAAAAAAAAAAAAAAGGTCTGAAGATAATTTTGAGGAAATCTCTTTGAAAGAAAAGAATACTGAAAATAGGGGGGAAAATCAGAATTATATAGGTTAAACAAGAAGAACAAATGTGTTTAATGTTGATGTTTCCAAAATAGGAGGTCCTTCCTATAAAATGCAGTACATGAAAATATATATCAAATTGACTGATGAGCCAAATATCAAATTGGAAATATAAAACTTTTCTAGAAGAAAAAATATGAGAGCACAACTTTTGGCATTGGGATGGGGAAAAAAATCTTGTTTGTGGTAAAAAAAGCACAAACTATAAAGGGAAAGACTGAAAAACAAACTAAAATGTTATGTACCACAAAAAGACACTATCAACAAAATTAAAAGTAAAATTATGGGAAAAGTTATTTGTAGCATATAGAGAAAACAACAGGGTACTATAAAGAATCTGTATTTCTCTCTGTATATCTGTTTACTGTCATCATCCCCTGTTTGTGTGTACTTATGAAATTCAATAAGAAAAAGGCAGCCAAATGGAAAGATAGATGTATTAGTTTCCTACAGGTTCTGTAACAAATTACAGCAAACTAAGAGGCTTAAAATAATGCAAATATATTATCTTCTAGTTTTGAAGGTCAGAAGCCTAAAAGTTAAGAAATCTTGAAATGAAGACATTATTCTGTGTTTGTTTGTTTGTTTTTTTTCCTGAAGCTTCTAGGGGGAAATCCGTTTTCTTGCATTTTTCAGTTTCTAGAGGCTGCCTACATTCCTTGGGTCATGTATTATCCCAGCCTCTGATTCTGATATCATATCTACTTCTCTGTCTGTGGCCCCTTCGCCTCCCTCTTAGACAGACCCTTATAATTACACTGGGCCCACCTGAATAATCCAGGATCATCTCTTCCTCTCAAAATCCTTAACAGTCACATCTGCAAAGTTTATGTTGGCACGTAAGGTAACATATTCACAGCTTTCAGGGATTAGGATGTGGACATTTTGGGGGCACCATTAGTCCACCTACCATAATGGACAAACAATATGAATGATTAATTCATAGGATAGGAAATCTGAGTAATCACTAATGATTTGAGAAAAATATGAATAAAGCTCAGTGGTTACCTGAAAAACCAAGTGCACTTTCTCAATATTTTGGAAAAAATAAGTCTGATAAAACCAAGAATTTTGAGCGTGTAGGAAAGGGAAAATACCACAATACCTATTATATTTGTTTACATGACTATTTATGGCCTAACTCCAGGCAAAAATACTCAGGAAATCTCTCACACATGTGTAACCACATAGAGACATGTAAAAGAAGGTTTAATACATAATCCTGTGGAATCATAAGAAATTAAGCACAACCAAAAGGTGTACTAATGGGAAAATGAATACATAACTTGCCCTGTATTCACATGGGGATATTACTCGCTAATAAAAATGAAGGTACATTATCTGCATTTATCAACGTGGTTAGATCTAGAAGTCATAATATTAAGTGAGGAAAATAATTTCCACAGTAATATGTATAACAAAATAATATTTAAGTAAGACTTGTAAAAACATGCAAGACAATGAATGCTATTTATGAAGACGTACATATTTAGTTAAAGTATAAAAATGCGGTGGAGCATACTAAAAATCAATTTCAGGATAGTGGCTGTGTCTGGGGAAGAGAGATGGAACTGGGATTGCAAAAGACACAGGGAATTCACCTGAATTTATCATTTTTTATTTATTTAATGAAATCTGAAGTAAATGTTAGCCTTTGCTAGTAAAGTATGGGAGTGTTTATTACATTACTCTTCTGAATGTTTGAGATATTTAATACTATTTTAAAGTGGTAATTGAAGTGTTAATGAAATGAGGGTATTTTTCTGTTGATTTTTATCTTTTAAGAGCCCTGTCCTTAATTTGTATGTAAAGAGATTTCCTTACATTTCCAGAGGAAGTAACAATAACGAGTTATTTTTGGTTTCAAAGATTTCCTTTACAGTTGAATACTTGTGAAGTAATTTACAAATGACAACGTACTCTATAAATCTCAAGGAGGTTTAATTACCGTAGGTTCTCTTTTTTTTTTTTTTAAGATAAATCAACACTATATGTCTGTTTTATTAAAAAGGCCTACCACCTTCTGTGGAAAGATTGAGTCCCAATTCTGTGTAAAGGCAGGAATGTTTGTTTTGGACTTTAGTTTATAAGGTGATTCTACTTGAACTGAAGGGTACCGTAACTCTGGGGAGCTAAGCAGATCACATTTTATTATTCTTTTTTTTATTTTTCTGCAAATAATGAAACTAAGTAGCCATGAGACTAAGGTCGTGCTAATGTATTGTGATGCAAATTTCAGGGCACATATTTCTGATTCACCATTTAGTGCTTATTCCACTATTTCGGTAAAAAGAAGTCTCAGTGATCACATTAGACCAGGGCCCCATGTCATACCTTTTATTATTATTATTTTTTTAACCAAGGAGGCAAGTTAATAAAAATAACTTTAAAAATAAGTAAATATGTAATCAGTGGACTATATGCCCTTCCTAATTCCAAGAATTAGGAGCCCTTTTCAAAATTACAAAAGCCTTGATTGATCCCTGCAACTCCATGCAAGTACTTGTACTGTTGGAATCTTACCCCTTCTTCTGGTCCAATAGGAAGAGTCAGTTCAGTAAAGACGAGAGTGACAGCTAGGAAATGGTAAGAACCAAACCACTACTTCTGTAGACAGAGAACTGTATAGTATGGGATCTTCTTTAGGAAAGGAAGAAGAAAATCCTTCTGAGAAATTAAAACTCCTTATCTAAAAACACACACAAATTAAAAACTTTATTAAAGTTCTGTTTTTGTTTGCCAGGGCTACCTTAACAAAGTACCACAGACTGTAACTTAAACAACAGAAATTAACTTTGTCACAGTTCTGGAGGCTGGATCAAGTTTCAGCAGGGTTGGTTTCTTCTAAGGCCTCTCTTTGGCTTGTTGACCATTGTCTTCTCTCCAAGCCTTCTCATACTCTTCCTGTATGTGTCTGTGTCCTAATCTCTTCTTACAAGGACACCAGTCATACTGGATTAGGAGCCACCCCTAGTGACCACATTTAAAAGACTATCTTCACATACAGATACATTCTGAAGCACTGGAGGGTAGGACTTTGACATATGAATTTGAGAGGGGCATAACTCAGCCAATAATAATTTCTGAAATGTTAAAACGTAGAAACTTGTTGATTAACAGCTTTCTATTATATCACAAACCAAAAATAGGTGGGCCTTCCCTCTTTCCTCCACATTGTACAGTGATGATACATTATGATTTATGTGGGGCATTTTCAAGAGAGGTACTTCCTATTTTGTCTTGATCCCAGGCCCCCCAAATATCTAATTGGAGTGAGTGATGGTAATGAGGTATACATTGCTCTTTTCATTTTGAAGAGGATAATATGATCTGAATAGGCTTTTAAAAAATATTGGACCAAAGGTTTATCTTATATCATTGTGAAATTTGAAAGCCATACTAATCCTCTATGGCTTCATGATGAATATCAGTATGGAAATCTCACTATATTTTACTCATCACTGTGGCCAAATATGAACATATTTCATTCTCCCCTACACACTGTCTACTATAATCCATTTCTTTTGGTGGCTCCCTTACTCTACATACTTTCCCAAGTCAGAAATTTGGAAACATTTTAATACTTCTCTCTTTTTAAACACATACAAAGGAACTATTGCCAAACCCTGTGTATTATTCCACCAAGTTTCATAGGCTCAATTTTGGAAGTCAGTGTTTGAACATTGACCCTTTCTTTGATTTACATTCCTGTCAAAATTATCCTTTTCTTCCACAAAGTAATGGATGCCTTTGACTGAATAAGGGAAATACTAACAACAAAGTGCAAAAAAGAAAAAAATGCCAATAATACTCAAAATATTGTCTCCCTACATGAGTCTGATTTTCTCCCTTTAACATTATTTAATGCTCAATTAAATCCAAATTCCTTAGCCTTTCCGGAAATCCCTTTTGAAGAACTACATACCTAATATTTATCCACATTCCTCTTTGAACTTTATGTGTCATAAATGGACACATTTATGACAATTGACAAGTTGGCTTTTACTTTCCCCCATTGGTGTGCTTGTGAATATTTGACCACCAGTTCTGGAGGTTGAAGGGGTCAGGGTAGGGTAAAGGGACTTGATTTATGGCATTTGCTGGTTTCTATAGTGTAAATACTTCCACCATGGCTAATTTTAAGCTACTTACATGAAATCAACGGGCTTGCAAAATTCCTGAAAATTTTACAGATTGGTCCTTGTTAAACAGTAAATCCAGCTCTAGCATACCACTGGTTCCTATACCCACAAATTTTATCTCAGGGCTTCAAATATGCTACTTCCTTGAGTTAAAATAGTCTTCTTTCCGTGCCTGAGAAGTTTCCATTAATCTTTTAAAATGCAGCTTAGATGTCCTTCTGTCTTAGAACCTGCCTCACCCCTACCCCCAGCTTCCCCAGGTGGTCTATCACTGTCTCATCAGTTTTTCTCCTCATCATTGTAAGTGCTTTTATGTTGAGTTCATCACATTATCATGTTATCTTTTTATTTATCTGTTTTCCAATTACATTGTTAGTATTTGAAAGCACTTCAGTTTTGCAGACGAGGAAATTGATGCACAGAGCCTAACAGTACGGGGAAACATAATACCACATTTATTTATTTTTTAATCGCTCAGTATTTAAAAGAATGGACAGAATAGTACTCGGAAGCTTACATTTACCTTTCTTTGACCTTAGACAAATGATTTAGCCTTCCTGACCTTAAGTATTGTCATCTACAAATGGACATAATAATATATATACTCAAGAGACTGTTGTAAGAAAGTGCCTGTGAAGTACAGGACAGTGTGTGACACCTAGGAACCACTGAACGAAGGGTAACTCTAGGCTGTATCAGAGGTGAAAGCACGTGAGAAGAACCTCCATTATTTCTGATGATGCTTTGGACAAGGTACAATGTGGACTCACCTTACACATGCGTCTTGCGAGAGTGAAATAACTTCACAGTTTCAGATGAAATAGAGCGTTCATTCTTAAAATGTATGTCCTTCAGTATTTTATCATGATGCCTCTAACATTTAAAAAGAAAAACTCTCCTACTTGAACGCTATCCCAGATTTCAGGCTTTTTCTTTTCATCCAGAATAGGCACTTCATAATGTCGGCTGTACCCATTTAGTCTACGGCCTACTGTTTTCTGTTTCTGTTCCTTCAGCCTTTGCACGCAAGATTCCTTGCCTGTGACCATCCAGTCCTGCATCATGCCGAAAGACTGCGAAACCACCGAGTGGTCCTCCTGGAGCCCCTGCTCCAAGACGTGCCGTTCAGGGAGCCTCTCGCCAGGATTTAGAAGCAGGAGCCGGAACGTGAAGCACGTTGCTGTTGGAGGCGGAGAGGGCTGCCCTGAACTTCTTGAGAAAGAGGCCTGCATCGTTGAAGGAGAACTTTTGCACTCATGTCCCAGGTATTGTGTATTCTTTGGCATGAGTGTTCAGTTGTTCTATGTAACCTCATTTTATGTGGTATAGAGAGGTTAACAATAACTGTAGCTGTGACTTATGACTCAGTGCAGAGTTTCGTATTAGGCAGTAAAGCCTAGGGGGGGTAAGAGCATGGGTTGTGTTGATTGCCTGGGCTCCAATCCTATTTCTAATTATGTGATTGTTATGACTTTCTAATTTATGTGAATTTTGGCAAGTGGCTTAAATCTAGTGCCTCAGTTTACTTTTCTACTAGCAGTACTTACTTCATCCAGCACCTGGCATATCATAAGTGCTTGATAACCATTAGTTATCATTACCTGACATGTCACACCTAATTTTTATGACAACCTAAGAAGCCATTCATAAGCATCTTCATTTTGCAAATAAGGCCATTGATGCTCAGAGAGATTAAGTAACTTCTGAGGTTACATAGTTAATGAGTGACAGCCGCCTGATTCTAAGGATGCTCTTTCTCTGAAAGTCACTGCTGCTCTGGGCATTGTTTCTATTTCAGAGTCCCTAGGGAACCAGAGAATGCTGAGAAAAGGGTCGACATAAATTAGTAGCTAAACTTAATATCTTGATATTAGTTATATTTTGCCTGATTGTGTAGCCGTTGGTGAAGACCTCCAGTGCATTTTCCTCTGGTTGTTGGCTTACAGTAGGATCAGTCTGATAATGACAGAAATCACTGGGGCTGGCTGTTTAGAAGTCTGTTGCGGATGAATTTGTAATAATTCCTGCTGGACAGCTGCCCTGAACTATATCTTAAATCTGTATTTTAGATTTAAGTAGCTTTTTTTTTTTTTTTTTTTTGCGGTACGCGGACCTCTCACTGCTGTGGCCTCTCCCGTTGTGGAGCATAGGCTCCGGACGCGCAGGCTCAGCGGCCATGGCTCACGGGCCCAGCCGCTCCGCGGCATGTGGGATCTTCCCGGACCGGGGCACGAACCCACGTCCCCTGCATCGACAGGTGGACTCTCAACCACTGCGCCACCAGGGAAGCCCTAAATAGCTATTTTAGATAGAACTTTTCTATAGTCTCTGAGATTTGAGATCACTCCCTCGGTGAAAAATAAAATGAGGCAAAAAATAACTTCTTGTAGAAATTAATCATCTGGGGATATGTGAAGGGTAAGTGGGTTACAAACTCAGCTGGTGTTGTTGATGGGCCTGGTTATTCCTTAAACCTGAAATAAAGCATGTATGGGCGGGGCAGGGGTTGAGGTTGGGGGCGGGTATAGAGGAGCAAGTTCCTGTTTACATATTCATAGTCATTCACTTCCTCCACCTCACCATTGAAATCAGGGTGGATTCAACATACTCCTTACATATTGATTGTTCATTTTTTACTAAAATGACTCCTTAGATTTACATCATTTCTTGCCTGAAAAGCGGAGAGAGCAGATGTAGTTCACGATCCTTGACAGATTAACCTGTTGTCACAGAATCCTCCCTAATTGTATTGAGTTTGTGTCCAATCTTTCAAGACACTAATTTGGGGCAAAACATGGGATTGGAAAGAAAACCTGAGGTCTCTGTCCCTTTTGAACTTGGATAGGCTTTGGGTTAGAATTGCATCGCCATCACACTTAAAGTGTGTGTCCTTGGACAAGCTGTACGACTTCTCTAAGACATTTCCCCTCTTCAATAAAAGTGTCTAATTATACTGCCTGTGTTGAAGGTTGAACAGCTAAAGACTAGCACTGTCCGTCCCAGTGCTCAACACATGAGGCACTACACGAATACTGACTCTTATTGTTGCTCTTTGCAGGTGGGTTTTGGTCTCATTTCCTCCAGTAAGAGAATCCCTCCTTTCCTTGGAAGGCATACTGTAGTAATTTAATGGAGTAGAAAGTTGTTTCTTCTGGGTGATTTGGAGATTTTTTTTCCCCCGTGGAGGCCTTATTTAGGAGGGTTCTCAATGTTAGGCTGCTAGGAATAGAATCTGGGCTTAATGATGACCTTGACCTTGGCACCTTTTTTCTTCATTCCTTTCACGGAATGGCATGACCTCTTCCTGATATTTTTGACAGTTTTTTGATTTATAGACATCTGCCTATTTAAAAAAAAAATTTTTTTTTAAGGAATTCCTTTATTTTTTTTTTATTATTTATTTATTTATTTTTGGCTGTGTTGGGTCTTTGTTTCTGTGCAAGGGTTTTTCTCTAGTTGCGGCAAGCAGGGGCCACTCTTCATCGCAGTGCACGGGTGTCTCACTATCGCGGCCTCTCTTGTTGTGGAGCACAGGCTCCAGACGCGCAGGCTCAGTAGTTGTGGCTCACGGGCCTAGTTGCTCCACGGCATGTGGGATCTTCCCAGACCAGGGCTCGAACCCGTGTCCCCTGCATTGGCAGGCAGATTCTCAACCACTGCACCACCAGGGAAGCCCTGCCTATTTTTTTTCTTCTCTTTTCTTTGTTAATAACTATTACGATTCTCTTCGAATCATCAGAGTGGTGCCTCCTTGACGATGTTGAGAAAGTTGAGTTGGATAACCTTTTGTTAAAGAACGACTACCTTTTATTGAGCATCTACTGTTGGCCAATAACTATATCAGAGAGTTTATAAAGATTATTTAGAATAACATAGAATGTATTATCCAAATAGAACATTTTTGAGAGTAAAAGGGATGTAAATCGGTACTGTTCGGATTCAAATTAAAGTCCATTTGACTTCAAGGTCAGTGCTCTTTCCAATACATCACACTGACCCTAATGATAATCATAGTGAAGACACACATCCAGATAAGGGTATAGACACACATATACATGTATTCATATGTATCTTTTTTTTCCAACAATATACCGTGGAATGGTAATACTTCAAGATGTACCCAAGATTAATTTCTGTATTTTTCATTTGATTGAACCGTAACATCTGAAAACAGGGCCTGACAAAGTTCATTGGAGATGAACCTGGGCCTCTAGTTCTGCTGTTTGGAAATGTTACTGAGTATGACATTTTCTGAAAACCTTCTCAAATAGTGAATTTGTAGGAAATAGGAGTCTTCGAAAATTCACTGAACACCAACCAGCGTTTCCTAGGGAGACTGACGTGTTAGCTAATGATTCCACTTTGTGGTGGAAAAGAGCATGTATAAATAATAGCAACAAAATTAACATTGGCTGACATTCTTATTTGTCTGAAATCCGAGCTGTGGCCTCTACCGCAAGAAAGCATAAAGGCCGTGTGCTAACTTTTGTTTCTACTTGGACACCAGTGATTAAAATTCATTGTGAACAAGGGAAATGGAAACAAAAATCTCTTAGGGAACAAAAATGTCCATTTTTCCTTTCCCAGAATTCATGAGCACTTCATATGCATCAAGCAATTTAATTCACCATCCTTCTCCCCAGCAGGGACATGTCCCCTCTTAGAATGTGGTTTGGCTTTTACCCTTCCACAATATATGCTATAGGAGATGTGTTCCTTTTCTCAGTAAATATACCCTGAGCTCTTCCTATGTGCCAAGCAGTACGTTAAGTGTTTCCGATACCTCAGAGAACACATTAGACAAAGTTCCCTCCCCCTTGTGGGACCTAAATTTTAGTGAAGATATACCAAATAAATAATATAAACTATATACTTTGTGTACAAGATATGGAAAAAATGAAGCATTGGAGCAGGGTAAAGATAGAGGCTTCTGGGGTGCTGTGATGGGGGATCAGCTCAGGTTACAGAATTAAAGAGACTGTCCTTAGAGGAGCCTCATTTGAACTAGCAGGATCTGTGGGGAGGACTTGAAGGAAGGGAGGAAATTAGCCTTTCATCTAATTAGAGGAAGAATATTCCAAGAAGAGATAAGCTAGAGATGTGCTCTGGTTCCTGCATGTTCATAATGCTCACAACGGTTTTTAGTTGCATAGCTTGGGGACTACTCATCTCACCAGCTGGACTCCACTGGTCAGCATTTTCACTGTGAACAAAATGTGTGCCAATCCCTAAGGCATGAGTACATGAAAAGAAATGTGACCATGAGGAACCCCTTCTCGAAGAGCTCCCTGAGAGTGAACACTTTGGAGGCGCCTCAGGGCAGCTAGCATAAGTTAACCTGAAAGGAGACAGAGGCCAGCCTATGTTAAGCTAACTTGGGGAATTTTAGAACTACAGTTGATCCTTGAACAGCAGGGGTTTGAACTGCACAGGTACTCTTAGAGGCGAATAGTTTTGAATAGTAAATGGTACAGCACCACATGATCTGAGGTTGGTTGAACCCATAGACACAGAACCATGGATGCAAAGGGTGACTATCAGTAATAGCAGATTTTCTGACTGCACGGAGGATTATCACCCCTAACCCCACATTGTTCAAGGGTCAGCTGTATAAGGGAGTTAGCATTGTGTAGCCTTAAGCTCGTCTCAGAAGTATGCTATTTTTGACCAAGATGTGTGTAGACTCCATGAAACCCCTTTCTTCAGTATTATACAGTATCCTTGAAATTTTGTGCTCCCCCCTCCAACGTAACACTAAGAACTCACACTGTACATTATGGGGTTGGGATAGAAATGAGAGAGATGGAACAAATCTGCTTGTCACTGGCTACCTTTTCTCTTGGTGTGTTTACCTCTTATCATTGTCATCATGGCTTTAGGCATTATGTTACTCTCTGCCTCAAAACACTGAAAGATATGTGCTTTATAAGATGCCTTGGCACTTGGGTTCTTTCTTTTGTCCTAATTAGCATCTAAAGCATTAGATCCTACATCTCAACTAAGAGGGAGGTGAAAAGCATTCTAAGACCATAAATGATAAGGTGGCCCCGTTTACTGGATAGCATAAGGAAAGGCAGAGGACACAGGTAGCTGAGACATGACTTGATGCTGGAACAGCTATGACTCCAGATCCTTCATGCCTAAGCAGAGAGCCTGTTTTGGCTGAAGACACTGTAACACACAAGAATACTGAAAAACGTCAACATCTTTCTTGGAAGCGACACCTCAGATGACCTACCAGCGACTTCCACCACCTCACAAGGAGGCTTTCACACCAAAATGGCTGTTCTATTTCTTAAATGATCATTTAGAGTTTAAAATTGAATATAAGACAGTGCTGTTATAAAGACCAACATAGAGTAAAACTTTAAAGACGATCTCAAGGCAGAAGCTGCATGGCTGATAGTATTACATAGACTGTGTGATATTACTGCACAGAAAAGCCAATTTCCTAAACATTGCTTCAACACTCCAGTCTGGCACTGAATAGATGGGGTCTCATAATTTGTCCCTCCTTATCTCTGGTACGTATGAGTTTATTATGGGTGAACTAGAGATTCTTCGCAAAAGGTCTATCTGTGCAGATTCATACTGAGAGATCTATCTGGGTCTCCTGCATCCCACTTCGATGTGCTTCTAAAACAACCCCCTGTGACCAGCCTGTTTTTTCCTACCATCTCTTTAAGACACTGAACCGGATTTTATATTTTCTAAAATCTAAAATTTTCTCAAGTTTTCTTGAGAAAACTCTGGGGATTAGTTGATGGGTTTTTTCAGATGAATGTTGAAGCCAGGAATGGTGCCAGCAGAAGGGATGGTGAGTAAAACTTGGCTTGGTAGTTGGCTTCCTCTGCCCATTGGAACGAAGTGAGTGCTGGAACAGTGTTGACATGTCTTGAAAGAGATGTTTGTTCAACACCTGCTTCAGACTGTCACTGTGCTAATTGCTGGAGAATTCAGGAAATTTTAGTCTGTGTTCACTTAGTTTATTCATCTTCAGAATCCTGTGTAATATACTCATTAAAAACTAGAGCATCTTGAACTGATAACCATGTTCTTTAAGAGTGTTTCATAGTTAGTAATGTTCCCGCACATCATTCCAAACATATGTATCTGGAATTTTTGTTAATGCATTTTTCTCCTCTACTTTAGAGCGGGTAGCACCTATAAAAGTGCCTGGCTCGGAGTAAATGCTCAGCAGACAAAGGATGAATCATTAAATGTGGGGCAGATCCAGAACAATATTATGCACAGGGTACTTTATTCCAGGCTGATACTTATTATATTATGTGTGTGAAGGATTCAAAGTCATTTCTTATAAAGAGCATCTAAAATTGGCATCATCAAGGAGATTACGTAAGGATGCCGACCCAGGGAAGGAATAAACACACAGAGCTTGATGTGACTTTGTCCCCAATGGCGGCCTTGCTTTTGCTAAGTGTGTCTGGTTTTCCAGATAAGAAGTTTCTGTTTTCATTGATTATAAGAGTAGCTTCGAGAAGGATGAGTAATGAGATCACAATCTGAATATGTAAGTTTGCCTTCTGGAAAAGAATGGCACACACGTCACCTACCATCTCTAATGTATCTTTTCAATTGATCGTCTACCACAGCACCTAACACCCTGCACATAATAGAAGCTCAATAAATGGTTGTTAAATGAATTAATGGGTTCTTTAAGGAAGCATTTTTTAAAATTGTTTTAATTAAGCAGCTCTTTGTAGGACTTGAGGAGTAAAGGAGTCATGACCTGGAACCCTCAGGAGAACCTGTTTCAGGAAAGAAACGACAGTTTCAAAGAATCTGTAAATTGTTTCAGCAGAAGGAGACTGATGCCTTTTTACTGAGTCCAGCTTTTACTGGTGCATATTGTTTCATGAGTTCCCATTGTGCCACTTTCAGCTCTCCTGGATGGAAGATCTGTTCCCCTGCTAGTGTAAGAAAGTTAATGTATTACTAGGTGCTGTGCATAGGGCTAGAAATCTATTAATAATACATATGTGGAGTTTGGCTAGCAAAGCCATCTGCCAAAGAGCTTTGCACTTCAGAGTAGCTTTCCATAATCAATAGTCCCACTCTATTCAATAAAAGATTACTAGAGCGTAAGATGTATAAAGCTTAATTGGCTCCCTTTATTTTGGTCGTCTGTTCAGCAAAAAATGACAAGTTAATTCTTTTCTAAATGAATTTACAACTTTAAAAGAACAACAGATATTATCATAAATTAGTCTTGCTGCAGTACACTGATTTTTAATATACGCGCATTTAATTTGAATACCTTGCACTAGGGTTTCAATTCCAAGAGTGTTTGCAAATCTATATGTGCTTAGTCAAAACAGGACCATTCACTAATGCAATTATTCTTTCAGTCTGTCATCATTAAATCACTTAAGATTCTATTCCATGTTGCTTTGCTTTAAATCTAAGCGTTTAGAAGAAGGAGAAAAGAAATTCACATTTTGTAAGCAATTCTAAGCGTTCTGAAAGTGACAAAGCATGCATTCTAAAGGGCAGGGGTTGCTATAAAACTCTGATGGTCCTGCCATCCTATTGCTATTAGAATCACTTTATGTCACCTTAGTAGGATGGAAGTCTTTTAAAAATAGTCACTAAATGTGCCTACTTTTCTAATTTTGGCTTTGCTAATTTAGGATATCTCTATTCCTTGCTTCAGAACAATGCATTCATTCCTCATTCCTTCTGCCCTCCCCCCATCAATTTAGAGAATGGTTTGAATACAGGATTCCTTGGGTTAGACAACATCACTCTCAGGAAGACAAGCTGGCTACCTGGGCGATTGAATTTCTGGCCCTCGAGTAGCTTTTCCTAATCCAGAATTTGTCTCCTCTATCTCTTCATGGGAATATGTATTCCCACCATTAGAAATATCTTTCTTTGGCTTAATCTTGGTTTCTTCTTTTAAACTGCATATACCTTTTTAGAATGATAAAATATTTAATATTAACTTTTAATATGTATCTTGTGAATACATTTATTGATCATTGCCTAAGAATAGACTTAAATTATGGGGTACATATGAAGAAATCGGGCAGTGAGTTCCAGGGGTGGGAGAAAGCTTCAGAAAGCAGATTCTAGAAGGTAAATGAAGAAAAACTGAATTTCACAGTTATAATACATGGTTGCCCTGATGTCTGAGTTCTTGTCCCCTTTCCTGGGCTGTCTCAGGTAAGAATTCAGTGCCAAGCAATTGTGCTGCTAGTACTTGGGACAAAAGCAATTTGGAATCATTCTTCACTTCTCTCTTTATCTCCTATCCACATATAATCCATTAGAAGGCTGTCTCCACCTTCACAGTATATCCAGAATCTTATCACTTCTCATCACATTCACTGTGACTGCCCCAATTAAAGGCCTAACATCATGTCTCCTGGACTGGCAAAGGCCTCCAAATTCATCTCCCTTCTTCCACTCCCCTATAGTCTATTCTTTAATCTATTCTTTAATAGTCTATTCTTTAATCAGTGGCCAGGATGATTCTTAAAAATTTAAATCTCATCATGATATGATTGCCTTCCTCAAAAATTGGCAGTGATTTCCTAGCACATTTGGAGTAACACTCAAACAGCCCTTCCTCAGCCCACCAGGCTCTCTGTAGCCTGGGCCCTGACTGTCTCTCACTCCCTCTCCCTCCTGCCTTGAGCTGCCTATCCCAACCACACTGGCCTCTGTGCTTTCCTAGAAAGTGCCAAGCACTGTCCTTCCCTGGGACCTTTGAACATGCTCTTCTTTCTGCCTAGAATTCTCCCTGTCCACCTTTTCTTATGCCCACTGTTTCGTTTTATTCCGGATTCTGCAGACTTTCCTGGTCATGGCACTGAAATAGCTCTCCTCCTCCATTTCTCTCTGATGGACATGTTACTGATGCCGTGTTATGTGTTGGTTCATTTCTGTCTGTCTGCCCCACTAGAAGGTCATCTTCCCAAGGTCAGGGACTTTGTCCTGCTCACTGCTATGCATTTCTATTGTCAGAAATCATACTTGGCACACAGTTGGAGCTCAAGATTTAGTTCTTGAAAGAAAGGAGGAATGAACACATGGTTGAGTAAATGATTTGCTTACTCTTGGGCAGGCTTATTTTTGTTCCTAGGAGCTAGGGAGTCCTGCTTTTTGGTTCCTTCTGCCATCCATCTCTCGTACATACCTTTACATTAACTGAGATATTCTTTCACAAGTTGTTTCCCCTGTGTATTCAGTATATGAGTGGCTGACAGTGTTCTCTGTCACTAATGGTGGGGACATTGGAGTCATTTTTACATGAACAGATGATGGCAGGTTTACCTAACATTCACAGTGACCAGGGAGCGAAATGGAGGATTTGACTTCAGGGCCTTGAAAAAGCATTACTCATCAAAAAAAGTGTCATTGCACCATTTGGTGGAAATTTGAATTTTTACAATTAGAGATTCCTTTATTTGGCTTATATTTTGTTTCTCTTTTTAACTTGTACTTATCTCCTGAAAGTGCTAAAATCTGACCCTATGTGACCACATATAACGTTCGAATTATAAAGTGATTGGCTGTGTGATATTCTCAAACTGTCTTTGTGTTTGAGACTGGAAGGAATATTATACTGGCACTGTAAAATATTACTGGTCAGTTGTCAGTGACAGTATCATTGTCATCAAGTGATGATATTTTTTTGCTTCATCCCAGAAAGCAATTCCTCAGACCAAGACCAACATTTATTTGTCTTCATCATGGCTGGGCAGGTAGCTAACTGTCATCTACGGACTTGCTTTTTATATCCGCAGACCAAGTTTCATGAGTTTACCATTCACCGTTTTAATCTACCAGAGAATCATTTCATTAAGAAGGTGTGCTTTAGAATCAGATGTTCTTGTCTTTGCATCCTGCTCTTTCACTTACTTAATTATGTGACCTTGGCAAATGTCTTATTCTTTAAGCCAATTCTCCCATCTGTAAAAGAGGAAATTATATTTTTTTTCATAGACTTGTTGGGCGGATGACATGAAGTCATGCACCTAGATTTGTTAGTGCAGTGCCTGGTACTGAGTAAGCATGCAGAACAATTTGGATGTTATTATTCCTTGGGGGATTTGTCATGATACCCTAGAAGCCTGAATAAATGAATGCTTTGTTTATCCTGTTCAGCTGGGGTGTGTGACAAGACAAAGGGATCCTAGGTCACGTTCGTAAGGGGCTATGAGGATCAACTAATTGTTTTCATGTCATGGCCATTTACTTGAGGCATTTCTACACTTGGTTTCAGAATGCTGCTCACCCACAAAAGGCAGGACGCTGGCCTTTGAAATGCCCCCCGTTTCCCTCCTAAGCAGAAGGACAAAGTGAGGCTGGGTTGAAAGGCATCAGAGTTGAGAGAGAGTGGGTGAAAAGGCCTGATCTTTGACGTGGACTTAGCCATTAAAGAGGATGCCCCTGGCAGTCAGAAAGCCAAGTTGTCCGGAGCCTGGAGGACTATCCCTGTAACAACTACTAAAGGAGATAACAAGCAACGTTTAGCTGAGCGGTCTCCTTTGATTTCTTATTCTGTCAGATCCTAGAGACACTTTCCCAGGTTGGTGGAATTCAGACTGTTCAGTTTTCATGGCTTCTGGGTGATTTGTGATTAAACATAGATAGTGCATTTGAAAAAAAATAAGGAAAAAAAAGACAGACTATGAAAGGACCTGCATTTTCAAAAGGAATTTAGAAGCCCTTCACTGGTGTGTTTTTTCCTTTGCCTCTTTCTGGGTTGGTATTTTCTCTGAGGTAGTAAACAATAGCAGTAGCGATGAATGTCTTCTTTATCTTTAGAGAATTCGTTGTTTGCCAATGAATAGAATTTGGGTGTTTTTGGTTAATGAGCTAGCAACAGGGTTTTTGTTACATTATATATAAGACTATATATATATATATATATATATATATATATATAGTTATTAAATTTTCCTTTTCATTTTTCTCCATAATGACTTCCCAAATTCCTCCATTGCTAATTCTTATAGGGTCATGATAAATTAATTTAAAAAGCAATTTATACAGCATGGCCCATTCCTTTCAAACAAGTGAACAGATTACTATGACTTGCTATAATTCTAAACTCTCTAAGTTTCTTTTATGCTCTTTGCTGAACTTAGGTTCTTGGAAGTTAGACCATGGCATTCCTGGATCCTTAATATTAGGACTTTGGATGAAATCAATTAAGTTCTTATAAGTACAGTGTTGGGTGTGTGTGTGTGTGTGTGTGTGTTTTCTGTATCAGCAGGGGACAAAAGGCAGGTGTAGAAGGACACAAGAAAAAAAGGAATGAACATTTATTGAACATTTATTATACTCCTTGATTCACATTTGGTATTATTATCCCTATTTTACAAAATAGAACTCAGTGAAAGTCACATGACTAGTAAGTGGCAAGGCTCAGATTCAGACCACGTCGGTTTGACTCGAAAGCATGCTTGCTGTCTATACTGCACTGCCCCTTTCTGCCTACCTTATGTGCTCACTATATCATAGGAGCCTTGGAGTCAGGGCTATATCTGACCTCCTTAATAGACAGAGAGCTCTTCTTTTAGGGAATCATTGGAGGAAGAGGGTTTGAAATGAGAATGTGATAACCATCCAATAACCCACCCCTACCTCACTGTGCCTTGCCCTGGAGTCCAGAGACAAGCGACCTACCTGTACCCTGAGACTCAGAGACACAAGAGACAAGCCTTCTGCCTGGGTCACCATGAAGCCAAGGGAGACAACTCTGTCTAGTGAGGAGAAAGGGCTTTGGAGCATCACCTCTGGAGAAGGACCGTCTCTGGGAAGACCTGGACTTTTCTCGATCTCATGCCCAGGAATTAGAAACACGTTATTGTCTATATTCCCCTAGTAATAAACAGGACCTGAACTCTACATTTGAGACTCTTGCCCAGCCCGGTGACTGATTTTCACTTGGAAAACCCTGTGAAGATCAAATAGTGAGGCAGAGGGAGAAGAATTATTACAACAAACCCCACAGGATTGTCCAAATTCTTTTTCTACAATGGGCTTTTCACAAGACAGTTGATCCTCAGCTTTCAAGCTTTTTAGAATGATGACGCTCATTGTGAGAGGCTTTGCTCACTCTTAGGTTTCTTAGAGATTTGCTTCCTGATTTTGATGTCTGTTACTTGATTTCATTTTTACTCTGGTTTCTGTAAGGCCAGGGCCTTGGTGACACATGTTTATTTTTATTGCTACTTTTTCTTTTAAACAATCACATAACTGAGAAAACTTTCCTTAAATCTGAAATGGGACAGCGGATATGAGAATGTTCTTAGGTTTGGTTTACTGTTTAGAAGCTAATGAGTCTTCTGGTATTTATGGGAATTCTGTAGGGTTATGTTAATGCTGTGGGCTTGAGGAATGCTGTAATAAGCCACAAAAGGAAATTCTGTCTGAAATCATTCTCCAGGTATGAGTGTAGTGTTGTTATGGTTGTTGTGTTTTCTGTAAGTTATGTGCAAACTTCACTGTGTTTTTTCCTTTTATTTGTGTGTGTGCGTGTGTGTGTCTGTCAGTGTGTATCTCAACCAGTTGTAAACCTGGAAGACATATTCTAAATCAGTATAACCATGGCATGTCTGTTTATGTAAGAAAAAAAAAAGTACTTGTCAATTAAATATAGTGGCACATTGTGAACTCATTTTTAACATGTATACCCTTATCTTAGTGGAATCAAACTGATAGAAGTACCTATATCAAGAAGGTTGAAAAATTGGAGGTAATCTCTGTCCATTTAAACTAATATGTTCAGACATTCATACACTGGCCTACTAATTAAAAAAGAAAGGCCAACTTTCACGCAAAGTCATCTAGAGGTTTGTAAAATGAAACCCCATGACAAGTTTACCTGCTATGCATTAGGCTCAATTGGTTTCCAGCTCCTTCCCTTGATTCCGTACTCTCTTAGAGCTTTAAGGCTGAGACATATCTACTGTTTATCCATATTTCCTTCCTTCGCTCCTCTGGGCCTGTACTATAAGCATGATAGGCTGCTGTGATTTTGCTGTAGGAAATAAAAGGGATTTAGTATTCAAAGCTGGTAAACGTCTTTATCCATAGGCAAAGATTTGGTACTAGAAAGAGAGATGATTACGTACATTTGATGTCGATGACTTAAGTTTCCTGTAGAATTTTGTATTTTCCTTACTTCTTCTTCTTCTTTTAAACAAATCAAACCAAACAGGTATTCCTGGAGGACCTCTGAATGGAAAGAATGCCAAGTCTCTCTCCTCCTCGAGCAGCAAGACCCCCACTGGCATGTGACGGGACCCGTTTGTGGAGGTGGGATCCAGACCCGGGAGGTGTACTGTACCCAGAGCACACCAGCACCCGCGGCACAGAGGGCCAAGGAAGGTAGGCAGCCAGTTCTGGGGACAGATTCTGCTGCGGATTGGAAGGGAAATCAACACCAACACCATCTTCTCATATCCTCCTTGATATAATGGACCGTCAGCATTCACAGATTTAACGTTTTGTTGACTCTTTACAAGCCATCCGTAAGTTCTGTTACTTGAAGTAGTTTGGAATAGTCAAAATAGTACTGCTACTAATATCAGTCTCAAAGGATCGTTGTGAAACTTAAATGAGAAAATATACCTAAGATCTCTAGTAGAAATGACTGCTACAGGCTAAGGGGCTGGTACGCTGGAGTGAGTCAGTTGGTGAAGAGTTAGTAGCATTCTTTTTTCTTTTTTCTGTAAGAGAAGTTTTTTGTGAATTTGTGAGTGTGGGAAATTCTACAGACATATCACTTTCAGATATCAAGGATCCATTCATTTATTGCCAGGTTTTAGATAATCTGAAACTAAGAAGGAGGAAAAGGAGGAGGAAAAACAACTTTCTCCATGGTATGCTCTCTATTAGGCATGTATAATACAATCCATTTGTTTCAGAGTTTAGGATAGTGATAACATATAAGGACTGAAAAACTGGCCCAGATTTATATAAGTCAATGGACTGAAAAGCTAAGAGTGTGCAGTAATGCTTCCACTCTAGAAAAATATATGGCCTCTTCCAGGCGCATTGGGGAACCCAACAGTGCCCTCTGTAGAAGTGGTCAAGGTGAGAATGTTTCCTTGAGTGTGCATGTACATTCTCTGCTGTAGGACTCGGTTAGAGAGAGAAGATGTGAGATTTCTTATTGTAGAAATACATCCATTTCATCCTGTAAAGCTTTTCATACCAGGTGCCTTTTTTTGTGTGTGTGACATGGCCTCTCATCATTTCAGAGGCCATGACCATAGCCTTGGATGATTCAGCTCATGACTCATAGAAGGATCATCTTTACAGATACCTTAGCATTTGCTTCAACAATTGAAGTTACAGTGTCAAATTTATAGGGCTAGAGTTATTTAAAAATTAGTAGTTAAATTTTCTTCCTTCTCTAATGTCACCTTTGGAAAGTGACAATTTACACGCTTTCTCTTCCAGCATAGAACATGACTGTGCTTACTCCTCTGAATTTGGAAGAACGAATTTAGATGAAAAGCTTCGGATTATTCTTTCAGACCTTGGTGATCTTTCTATTCTACTTTCTCCTTCTTCCCTTTTACTGTTGTCTACAGTACTAGGATCTTCAGGGGTCAACACATATATAAGAATTTTGTAGAACTGATATATTATGATCAATTTTCAGCTTCAACATTTAATCTTCTATTGACATCTTCATCTTCCTAAAGTTTCTTTAGTAAAAATAGCTTTCTTATCGATCACCTATTTCTAAAGTTTTTTCAACCTTAATCATTCCAGCTTTCTTAATGGAAACATGCTGGGCAGGAAATTTGTAATTAGGAGGAAAGTGGAAGGATGGTGTTCTAGCATTGGAAGTCGTATGCTACATGTTGGGGGATGTTAAATAGAGGAGGGGTGTTAAGTGCAGATTTAGCAGCTTATTAAGCCCTGGTACAGTGTGCTTCAAGCATCTGAAAAAGAGGAAAAAAATCTTAGGCCAAGGCATACTTCCAAATTAATACTTTGGTACACATGGAAACAGAAAGCCCTTAGAAAGCCTAAGCCAGGTAACCCAGTTCTCAGGGGGGGCACTTAGATGTGGGGACAAGATACATACACATGGATGTATATAACGCAACAATGTACTCTTGTAGAAATTTGAATACAGTAGTCAAACTATTGCTGCATTGGAAAATACAGAACAGCCACATTGCATTAAAGGCATGGTAAAGATGACTACTTATCTTTGTAATCATTACAAAGGTTTGATTTTTGCTCTTGTTTGGAAGTGAACCAGAAAGGTTATTTAGCCATTACTTTCCTTTCTTATAAATGCTTTAATTTCCTGCTGTTATTATTTATGGATATACCTTGACAAATCTGGCAACATGAAAATGTCTTCTTGGCTCAAGTCAAATTGTTCAAGAGAACAATTGAATTGCAGTTATAAGGGACCAAAGAGTGTTTGCCCAATTAAAGAGGCAGAGTTTAAATATTTCTAACCTTTCTGCTAATGCAGTAACAAAGACCAAAATTGATGACATTTTTTGCATTTCAGTTTTTATAAAGAAGCGCTTTTTTGTTTTGGGTTTTTTAAATTATTGTTAGATTTGGAAGGGAGAGGGGATTTTAATAGCATTGACTTTGGAAACTCTTTTCTCAGTCATAATTGACTTTTCCACAAGGTTAAGTTTTCCTTTGGCTCCAGGATACTCTGTTCACTCTCTGAAGTGGAATCGCTTGACTTTTCTTCCTTGAAAATCCCACCATCCACTGTAAATTAATTACTCTGCATTCCAAGAACCTGACCTTAGAGGAACCCACAATCTTAGGGAAAAAATAAGGTTAATTTCCATGGATCTCTCATGAAATAAGATGTAATAGAATATCTAGATACCAGAATAAAAACAACAACAACAAAACCCAGAAAAGAGTGCTAATTCTCTCCCAAGGGCCTCAGAGCCTCCTGCTGGATGCTGAGGATGAATGGGACTTCCGTGCAGTTCTGTTGCCAGCTTATTCTTGTTGCTAGCCAATTCTCCATTTGACCTCAATTCAGGGTGTTTGTCGGAATAGTATAATAACATCTATGGCATATTTACCTGGTTCTGCTGTTCACTGTCCATGTGGTGTTGTAACTGTAGCCAAAATAATGCTACAATAGTCAATGTGAGAAGTGTTACTAGTAATAGTAGACAGGCCAATAGATTGTGAATGAAAATGTAGCAGAGTATTTATGATTTTGTTTACCAGTTATTGTTGTAGAGAGAATTGTATTTCTCTTTTATAGTTCAGAAGTACCAGCAAGAATGATGTTAACCTATAAATCTAAAAGCTTGGATTTGGTGAGGCCGTTTTCTTCTTGCCCTTTTGTTAGGTGAAATTAAAACCACTCAGCCTGCATTCAAGGGATATTTCTCAGATGGTAAAACATTGAAAGAAGGGATGCACTTTCAAAAATCTAATAAAGACAGGGAAAAATTTATTCCATTCATGACAGTGTGGCCTAGAGATTGGCGTATCAACAAATGTGGGATGAAATGGCTTAGAGATGCAGTGTATTTATATGGTGAAGAAAACAAAACAAAACAAAAACCTAAAAACTAAATAAAAAATTGGGAGAAGATATTGGTGTGGTGGCAGTTAAACACCATGTTTTAAATTCAGTATTTGGCATTAAATGGACACAGCTACTTTAGAATGCACACCATTTAGCTTTGAATTGTTAATTGTGTTAGTTAACCACTACACACCAGTAAGATAGTTCTTGAAAGTCCTATGTCTCTATAATGCTGGGCCCAGAGTTGGCATTAAGACAGTACATGATAAGATAAGGGAACATGTCCTAGTTTTAAATATGTTGGTTTGGTGAGTAAAAAGTGGATGACCATCACACATAACTTTTTTTTTTCAAAAATAATTTGTTATGTGCTAGCTATATCTTAGGGTCTGTCCTAGACACTGGAATTGTAAAGATGCCTCATTAATACAGCCTTTTAATTGTGACAACAGTTGTACTAACAATTATGCTATAACGTCTTAGGTAATGTGTCTTCAGTAGTGTGTTACATTTTATATATATACATATGTTTGTAATATATAGGCCATATATATATGTATGACATAGTTAAAACCATTTAATGATGCCTGAGAGTAATCTTCATAATGGAGATAATGCTTCAAGAGAGTTTGGAGGATCAACATGAAAGCATGTTCTAAGTGGAGAGAGGGAGAACATATGGAAATAAACAGAGATGTTTATATTCAGTGGTGGCATGTGAAGTGGTATGAGAGGAGCACAGGAAATAAGGAAGTTAAATAACACTTAAAAACTAGTCTCTAAGAAGGAAATAAGGAAGTTAAATAACATTTAAAAGCTAATCTCTAAGAAGGATGTTACATAATGATTAAAGGATCAATCCAAGAAGAATATGTAACAATTATAAATGTATATGCAGGCAACATAGGACCACCTGAATACATAAAGCAAACATTAACAGACATAAAGGGAGAAATTGACAGTAACACAATAATAGTAAAGGACTGTAACATCCCAATTACATCAATGGACAGATCATCCAGACAGAAAATCAGTAAGGAAACACGGGCCTTAAATAATACATTAGACCAATGGACTTAATAGTTATTAATAGATATATACAGCATGCAATCCAAAAGCAGCAGAATAAACATTCTTTTCAAGTGCACATGGAGCACTTTCCAGGATAGATCACATGTTAGGCTATAAAACAAGTCTCATTAAATTAAAGAACATTGAAAGCATATCAAGCTTCTTTTCTGACTGCAAAGCTATGACTCTATAAATCACCTACAAGAAAAAAAATTCAAAAAACATAAACACATGGAAGCTAAACAATATGCTACTAAACAGCCACTGAAGAAATCAAAGAAGAAATCAAAAATACCTGGAAACTAATGAAAACAAACAAACGAACAAAAACCCAATGACCCGAAATCTATGGAACACAGCAAAAGCAGTTCTTAGAGGGAAGTTTGTGGCAATACAAGCCTACCTCGGGAAATAAAAATCTCAAATGAACAACCTAACCTTATACCTAAAAGAACTAGAAAAAGAAGGAAAAACAAAACCCAAAGTTAGTAGCAGGAAAGAAATTGTAAATATCAGAACAGAAATAAATGAAATAGAGACTAAAAAAAAAAACAATATAAAGATAAATGAAACTAAGAGGTGGTTCTTTGAAAAGATAAACAAAATTGATAAACCCTTATACAGCTTCATGAGGACAAAAAAGGAGATGACCCAAATCAATAAATCAAAAAGGAAAAAGGAAAAAATTAAACTGACACCACAGGAATACAAAAGATCATAAGTGATTACTCTGAACAACTATGTCAATAAAATACACAACCTAGAAGAAGTGGACAAATCCCTAGAAATGTACAGCCCCCAAGACTGAACCAGGAAGAAATAGAAAATATGAACAGATCAATTACCAGTAATGAAATTGAATCAGTAATTTTTAAAAATCCCTACAAACAAAAGTCCAGGACCAGATGGCTTCAAGGGTGTATTCTGCCAAACACTTAGAGAAGAGTTAACACTCATCCTTCTCAAAATACTCTAAAAAATTCAGAAGGAAGTAATGCTTCTGAACTCATTGTGTGAGACCAACATCACCCTGATGCCAAAACCAAAGACACTACAAAAAAAAAAAATTATGGGCCAGTATACTGATGAACATAGATGCACATATCCTCAACAAAATTTTAGCAGTTCGAATTCAACACTACATTAACCACATTTGTGGTTCAATATCCACAAATCAATTAATATGATAAACTACATTAATAGTTTGAAGAATAAAAATCATGATTATCTCAATAGATGCAGAAAAAGCTTTTGAAACAATTCATCATCCATTTATGATAAAAGTTCTCCACAAAGTAGATACAGAAGGAACATAATAAAGGCTATATATGATAAGTCCACAGCTAACATCATGCTCAGTGGTATGAAAGCATTTCATCTAAGATCAGGAACAAGACAAAGATGCCCACTCTCAACAGTTTTATTCAACATAATATTTGAGGTCCTAGCCACAGCAATCAAACAAGAAAACGAAATAAAAGGAATCCAAATTGGAAAGGAAGAAGTAAACCTATAACTGTTTGCAGTTGATGTGATATTATACATAGAAAATCCTAAGGATAACTTTAAAAAAATCTCTGGAGTTCATCAATGAGTTCATTAAATTTTTAGTATTCAAAATTAATATACAGAAATCTGTTGCATTTCTATACCCTAACAACAAACTATTGGAAAGAGAAATTAACCAAATAACCCCATTTACAATCACATCAAAAATAATAAAATACCTAGGAATAAACCTAACTAAAGAGGTAAAAGAACTGTACTTGCAAAATTATAAGACACTAATGAAAGAAACTGAAGACAACACAAACATATGGAAAGATGCTCTGTGCTCATGGATTGGAAGAATTGATATTGTTAAAATGACCATACTACTCAGTGCAATCCCTATTAAAATACTAGTGGCATTTTTCACAGAGGAGATCAAATAATTTAAAAATTTATATGGAAACACAAAAGAATAGCCAAATAATCTTAAGAAAGAAGAACAGAACTGGAGATATCATGCTCCCTGAATTCAGACTACAAAGATACAGTCATCAAAATGTAGTATTGGCACAGAAACAGGCACATAGATCAATGGAACAGAATTGAGAGCCCAGAAGTAAACCCACACACTAATGTAAATTAATCTACGACAAAGGAGGCAAGAATATACATTGGAGAAAGGTCAATATCTTCAATAAGTGGTGCTGGGAAAACTGGACAGCTACATATAAAAGAATGAAATTAGAACATTCTCTAACACCATATTCAAAAATAAACTCAAAAGGAGTTAAAGACCTAAATGTTAGACTGGAAACCATAAAACTCTTAGAAGAAAATATAGGCAGAACACTCTTTGACATAAATCATAGCAATATTTTTTTGGGGTCTGTCTTCTAAGGCAAAAAATAAAAAAAGCAAAAACAAACAAATGAGATCTAATTAAACTTAAAAGCTTTTGCACAGCAAAGGAAACCATAGATGAAACAAAAAGACAGTGTACTGAATGGGAGAAAATATCTGCAAATGATGTGGCCAGTAAGGGGTTAATACCCAAAATATACAAACAGCTCATACAACACAGTATCAAAAAAACAAACAACCCAGTTGAAAAGGCAGAAGATCTGAATAGACGTTTTTTAAAGAAGACATACAGATGGCCAACAGGCACATGGAAAGATGCTCAACATCATTAATCATCAGAGAAATGCAAATCAAAACCACAATGAGGTATCACCTCATACCTGTCAGAATGAACATAGTCAAAAAGACCACAAAAAACAAATATTGACTAGGATGTAGAGAAAAGGGGACCCTCTTACACTCTTGGTGGGAATGTAAATTGGTGCAACCTCCGTGGAAAACAGTATCAAGGTTTCTTAAAAAAATAAAAATAGAACTACCATATGATCCAGCAATTTCACTCCTGGGTATATATCTGAAGAAAACAAAAACACTAATTCGAAAACATACATGTGCTCCAATGTTCATAGTGCATTATTTATAATAGTCAATGTATGGAAGCAACCAAAACATCCATCAATTACATGAGTGGATAAAGAAGATGTGGTATATACATATATACAATGGAATACTACTCAGCCATAAAAAAGAACAAAATTTTTCTATTTGCAACAACACGGATGGATTTGGAGGGTATTATGCTTCGTGAAATAAGTCAGACAGATAAAGACAAATACTGCATGATGTTATATGTGAAATCTAAACTATAAAACAAATGGATGAATATAACAAAACATAAACAGACTCACAGATATAGAGAACAAACTAGTGTTTAACAGTGGGGAGAGAGTAAGGGGGAGGGGCAATATAGGGGTAAAGGATTAAAAAGTACAAATGTCAGTGTGCTAAGAGAATTCTCGTGAATGGTCATGTCCTATTTGCAAACTTATTTTGCAAAAACTTATACAAGAACTTTTTGAGATATGAAATAAACTAATTTACCTTATGAACAGATTTCTTAAGGGGCGATTGAAGGAGGTATTCCACCATCATTTGAGGGTCTAGAAATGTCCTTTACCTGTCTTTAGAAATTGGTTTAAAAGTCAGTAAGCTCATTTGGGTGTGAGAATAAAGTGTCAGGAAAATACTATGCTTAGAAATTCCCTTAGCATCAACGCTTAGAGGAGAAATGAGACTGCTTCAATGGGCTTACAGCATTTTCTTTTGTTTTATAGTAACAGAGAATCACAGATAACTGGATGAAGTAGTCTTTGCTAATTAATAGCACGATATTGGATGGCAGTTCACATGAGCCCAAGCGATAGAAGACTTTTGGCCTGTAATATTTCTACCTTGGAAACATACTCAATTATTAGGAATATATAGAGTATATACGAATATAATTCAAATATTCTCTCCAAAAGTGTGAAAGCTGATAAAAGTTTAAAAGGAAAGGAACATTAAATACTTAGAGGGGATTAGGTCACCTGGTGTCTAAATTGAGATTAGTTTCTAGTGGTTCTGTTTTATTGCATTTGTGTCTCAGTTTAGTGATTTTTTAAATCAAGTGTAACAGACTTATCTCAGTATGATATAGCAAATGTTTACTGAATTACTGTACTTAGTGAAAATATTGAAGAGTGCCTACTTTAAGCATCCATTAGATTATCAGCCTGTTCTTGACATTAAAATTTTTTTAAAATTTATCTCAGGGTTTAATTCACATGATTGAAATAAGAGCGGGAGAGAGCTTCCCTTGACAAATGATAGAGGCAGGGTATTTGAGGAGAAAGTCTACTATTGAATAGAAGTTACTCCTTGGGGAGGAGAATAAGCTTGTGGAAAAATGGGCCTTCTTTACAACATGTGAGCCCTGCTTAATTTGATCTCCTAAAAAGCAAGAACACATGTTCTTCTTTGTTTAATATGTTATATATTTATTCAGAATTAGCACAACTGAATTGATGATTCAGTACAGCGTACTACTGAAACCAGAGTATGTGGCATCACAGAGGAGGGAGATCATCAAGAACCTAGAACTAGATGTGAGTTTGGATTTTTCCAGTGGTTTTGCCAGTAACCGTTTAGCTTTTCTAATCCTAAAATTGCGCTAAGACCATACTCCTGTAACAGCACATCACTTTTTGCCTGATATCTGGCCATTCTGATTGTCTTTGTTACTCATTAAGCTGTAAAGCCCTTGAAAGACATGCTGGGGTCCTTCTTTATATTTCCAAGTGCCAGCATCTATCATGTAAAGGACAAATTTTTAATGCTGTGGAACTCAAAATGGAAAGCTCGTCAAGTGAGAGTGAAATACTGAGTTTTGTTAATTTTTTTTTTTTTTTCTTTTTGGGTAACACAGAGGAAGAAATTGTTTTACTGTTGACAAAACCAAAATGATCTCCTGTGTGGAGATCAGCATTCCATGCCAAGGCCAGGTGGTCCAGAGGCCCTGGAATGAAATCATATTAAATAGAAGATATGAGGATCATGAAGTGATGGAAATGGTCCATCACTTGCAGAAAGATTGAGGAGGAAGGTAAAGGAGAGAAAACAAAGACAGTCACTGGGCCAGCTTGGACTGAAACTGTGGCTTTACCCAGCGGTCTTGGCTCAATACACTAGGTAGTTGATTTTTGAATAATTTTTATAGTTAAATATTGCCCCCTTTGTTGTTCCCCAGAGAAAAGAGATCATGGAAACCACAAATGATTTCAAATTATTTATGTCTATCAGTTTTTGATCTTTAACAGTCTAGGAGGGGAGATGAGACAAGCAAATAAGTACAGAAATAAGTGGCTTAAGAGAAAATAGGAATTTTAGGGAAAGGGAGGCTAAACCAGTGAGATGTGAGGGCGATAGGGTATGTTTGTTAAGAAGAAAGCTTTTACATGGGCCTTAGCAGAAGGGCATGCTTTAGACAGGGGTTCATATGAAAGAGACAGAATCCCAGGTGAAGCAAACCATGTGAGTAAAGACACAGAAGTGGAAAGTCATAGAACATATTTAGAGTAAAACCAGTAATCAAGTTGGACATGGATATGGAGTGGATGAAGGTGAGGGCCATGGATTTAGGGTAGAGACAGAATTCTAGGCTGTGGTCTTTGGCCTTATAATGGTCATGAGATGCTAGAACTTGAAGTATTACCCTCTCTATCCCTGTGCAACACTCTGAGCTCCAACAATACTAAACATTTTTTTTTAACATTCTAGACCTTTGGAGCTATTCTCTGTCTGACCACTGACCATGATCCTAAGGTTTCCCTCATTCCCCTTCACCCTCATGAACTTCTCCCTAGCTCTGACCTATCACCTGGATAACCTCTACTTCTTAGAAATTGTTTCCTCTGGGAATCCTTTGAGATGACATAGGCTTTCTGCTCCCCAGTCACGTTACTTCACTGCGTTGTAATTGCACTGCTTGTGTGCGCTGTTAACCAGGCTACTGTGCAAGGTCTGTGACGTTGGGGACCTCATCTGTGTTGTTCACTGTTATTTTCCCAGCATTTAGCACAGTATCTGGTAAATAAAAGATGTTTGAACTGAATTCAAGCGTTGCCGCTTCTCATGTTTCTTTTACCACCTTTGTCTTGCTTTCTCTTGGCCAATGCTCTACAAGGACGTGGTTCTCAGTCCATTTTCAGACTTGGATAAAACAGCATATTGTAGTGCCTGGGATCTGGCCTCTTGAGTAGCAGCTGAGGGGCCGGTAGTTCAACCTGGGAGATACAACCTGAAAGGGTAGGAGACTTAGCTCCGTGAGGAGTGAAACGTCACTCAAGGGAAATGTGATTTAGGAGGGAGCCAGGCTATTCCCAGTGCACTTGTATATTATTCCAATATCTTCTTTTTAATTCTTCCAGAGAAATCCGGTTTTCCAAAGACACAAATCTGGCCTATATACCTTTGTGTTTTATTGTATTGGGTTGGCCAAAAAGTTCATTCGGGTTTTTCGTACCATCTTCTGGAAAAACCCGAATGAACTTTTTGGCCAACCCAATAAAATGGTAGCCAGTAAAACACATTGCATAGCATTGCTTCATATTTTCCTTGCTTTACTCCTGGTGTTTTTTCCCCTGTCACTGCCTCCTTGCCTTGCAACTTGCAAAGAAAGCGGGTTTTTTTGGGCTGTGCCCTGTGGCATGTGGGGTCTTAGTTCTCCGACCAGGGATTGAACCCATGTACCCTGCAGTGGAAGCACCTAGTCCTATCCACTGGACTGCCAGGGAAGTCCCAGATAAAATATTAACACCTTAATTCTCATCGTAAGCTCTACTTTCTAGAGAGCTCAGCGACAACAAAACTCAATGAGTATGTATTGAAAGAAAGAATGAGAGATGCTATTTTTTTTTTTTTTTTTTTTGCGGCATGCGGGCCTCTCACTGTTGTGGCCTCTCCCATTGCGGAGCACAGGCTCCGGACGCGCAGGCTCAGCGGCCATGGCTCACGGGCCCAGCCGCTCCGCGGCATGTGGGATCTTCCCAGACCGGAGCACGAACCCGTGTCCCCTGCATCGGCAGGCGGACTCTCAACCACTGCGCCACCAGGGAAGCCCGAGAGATGCTATTTTTAAGGATTTATAATAATAATCTAGATGAGACATAGTATGAGCCTGAAGGATGGTGGCAGCTGTAAAAGCTCTTCTTTTTCATTTTCCTTCTCTTTTTTTCCTCTCTCAACCTCATTTTCCTTCCTCTTCTTTTATGTATCATCCAATTTTTTTTTTCATTTCTTCCTGTTCCTCATCCTTTCCCTCTTCTTTTCATCTGGCATAAATCTTGAGAACAACAACATTGTCAGTACCTGTGGTCGACTTCACAGCAGTCAGTACATCATCCAGCAAAAGGAGGAAGAGCTCAGTAGGTATTTCTTGAACAAATGAATTCAAACCCCTGCATCCCGTCTTACCATTCGGTTTCAGGCATTTCTTTTCACATTGGAACAGCTCTTCTCTTCTTTGCGATCGTTCACATACACCTGCACTTCATTAGTGAACAGTTAAGTTCTTTTCAGAGTCGAAGATTGCATTTGGAAAAAATCTGCTGACACTAGTGCATTTACAGTCTTTAGTTGGCTGTCTCACTAAACTTCATTTTGTCAGCTGGATTAGATTTTTCTCCAACACCAGGCCAAGATGTAATGAGGTTCCTCTTGGCAGTGCAATTTCTGAAACAAAGTTATCCCTTCCAAATCTATTTCTCCAGCCTTGTTGAATATGTGAACGCAAGTAGGACATAGAAGAAATATCCACTTATTGTCCAGCTCTTCCTGCAGGAAAGTTTCACAACTTTCTCACCAATTTATTTTAGTCATTAGCATTTTTCCATGCTCTAGTTTGAACTTCACACCGGGTTCTGTCCTCAAGAGGGAAGAGTCACTTAATAAGATCTCTGTGTGTTTAAGAATGGCTGAATTACTCTTTGTGTCTTCTGGCCATTTTCTCAATAATGGAGAGAAGAATCAATTTCCATGTCAAGGAACTTCCCTGGTGGAGCAGTAGTTAAGAATTTGCCTGCCAGTGCAGGGGACACGGATTTGATCCCTGGTCTGGGAAGATCCTACATGCTGTGGAGCAACTAAGCCCAGGCACCACAACTACTGAGCCCTCAAGCCACAACTACTGAAGCCCACGCGCCTGAAGTCTGTGCTCCGCAACAAGAGCAGACGGTGCAATGAGAAGCCTGTGCACCGCAGCAAAGAGTAGCCCCTGCTCGCTGCAACTAGAGAGAGCCTGTGCACAGCAACAAAGACCCAACGCAGCCATAAATAAATAGATAGATAGATGATAGATAGATAAATAAATAAAGACACTTTGCTTAAAAAAAAAAATTTCTATGTCAAGAGAAAAGCTGAAAAAGCAGCTGAATTGTGATACCCCTTCTAATTTTAAGATTCTCTGTGTCTCCATGTGGAATATGATTGTAGTTCATTTTATTCTTTCAAGGTCTGCTTTTCTAAGACTTTGATTTTATTTCAAACTGTTGATGAAATGTACCTGAGTTGTCCCAATTCTTTTAGGCTTGAAGCTCAGTACTGAACCCAGATATTTCTTTTTGAATAAGCTGTAGCATTTTAAATGCAGTGTTCCCACATTGTAATTTTTATTGTCCTGCCCAGCCCCATATCAGATTTTTTCCCAGGGTTCCAAACTTCAGGATATTGACTCTCCTGCTGCCAAATGTTCATGCTAAAAACCTGGGCAATATCCTTGGCATTTCACTGTCATTCACCTCTTTGCCCACACTCAGTCTGTCACCAAATTTTGTTAGTTCTGTTAACAAACCAAAACTTGGATCCACTCGCCCACATGCGGTAAAGCCAATCTACTGATGCTGGGTTGTGGTGAAGGAAAGTGCAGCGTTTATTGTAAGGCGCTTTACAGGGTATCTGGGACAGCTAGCGCTCAAGAAGTCTGAACTCCTCTATGGCTTTCAGCAAAGCATTTTTAAAGACGAGGTGAGTGAGGGGTGTCCCAGGGCATGTGATCAGCTTGTGCATAACTCTCCAATTAGTTGATGATGAGGTAACAGGGCAGTGACACAGGGGTTAACGGTATCAATCCTCAGGTGCCAGTAGGTCTGGGGACTATGTGCTCATGGTCATCAAGTAGTTAATTTGCTGGGGTTTTAGCATCTGTAAAGCAACTCAGGAAACATGCATCAGATACTATTATCTAGGTATTCCACAGAGGAGCTAAAGCAGAGGATAAGGGGGACGGGACTGTTCTGGGAAGCCCCACAGGGTCCTGCTTGGTTACAGCTCTACTATTTTTTTGTTTGTTTGTTTATTCTATTTATTTCTATCTCCCTTCTAGCATTATTTCTCATTTGAACTACTGTAATAGTTTCCTGACTTATTTCCCTCCTTCTACTCTTACCCCCATATAAATAGAGTGGGGCCTATTTAATGTGGTTTAGCACATGGTCTCTGCAGACACACTACCTCTGTCCACATTCTCACTCTGTCACTTACAAGCTGTGTGGGGATGATGATCATTCCTAGCTCATGAACACACGCCCTTACACATCACTTACATCAGGCCCTTATACAATAAGCACTGAATAACTATGAGCTATTATTATTTTTCTTTCCCACGCTCAGCTGAAGCAACTTTACAAGAAAGCTTACCTGAGTCTATTGCTCCCGTGCAAAATGACTTCAGTGACTCCCTCTGAATTAAAACTTCATAACATCTCTCACATAGCCATGTACGATCTGGCCCTGGCATACCTCTCCAGCCTCAACACCCTCCCTTCCATTCATTCTTTTCCAGCCACATGGTGTGGCATTGAGCAAGTTAGTTGACCTTTCTGTGCTTGAGTTTCCGTCTTGTGGCTAGAGGCTAGCATCGCGTAGTCACCTAGGCAGCAAAGAACAGGAGAATCACGGACCCAGATCTTAAACATCTTGATTCAGAGCTGATACTCTCGCACAGTACATTTAAGAGACTAGTCATTGTGTCCCTGTTTCAATGAAGAAGAATGAGGGAAGGGGGAATCCCCTGGCTAAGCAGGCATTTTCTAGCAATGGCTGCGCACTTTGGAAGAGAAACACAGATCTTTGTGGGGCAACTCGCCGTCTCTGCCACCGGTATTCTTTTCTATTAATTAATTACCCCTGTATTAATTTCCTATTGATGCTGTAATAAACTTAATGACTTAAGACAACACAAATTGATGATCTAACAGTTCTGGAGGTCAGAAGTGTGAAATGGGTCTCACTGGGCTAAAATCAAGATGTGAGCAGAGCCGTCTTCCTTCTGGAGACTCTAAGGGACAATCCATCCCTCACTTTTCCCAGCTTCGGGAGGCCCCCCTTATTTCTTGTCTCATGACTCCTTCCTCTGTCTTCAGAGCTACGTGGCAACATCTTCAGATGTCTTTCTATAACCTTTATTCCTCCCTCATCCACTTATAAGGATCCTTGTGATCACATTGGTCCCACCTGGATAATCTAGAATAATCTCTCCATCTCAAAGTCAGTTTATGAGGAATCTCAATTCTACACCAACTTAATTCCCCTTTGCCATGTAACATAATGTATCACAGGTAGTAGGGAGTAAGATTTAGACATTATTCTGACTACTCAAACCCTTTCTCTACTGAGAAATAAACCAATACTTGCGGTTTACTGAAATTAAACAAGAGGGTGGTCCTTGTGAATATATGGGTATGTAGTATGATGTTAGGGGGTACAGAGGTCCAATTAGCTTATAATTAAGAATTTAGGTGCTGAAGTTGGGATTGCCATGTTTGACCACCAGCTCCCCTGTTTCCTACCTATATAATGTTGGATGGGTCACATAGCCTCTCTAAGCCTTCAGTCTTCTCCTCTGTAAGATGGAGATAACACAGGACTTCCCTGGTGGTCCAGTGGTTAAGACTCTGTGCTTCCAATGCAGGGGGTGAGGGTTCGATCCCTGGTCAGGAAACCAAGACCCCACGTGCCGTGCGGCGCAGCTAAAAATAAATACATGAATAAAAATAAAATAAAATGGAGATGACAGTGGAGTTGTCAGGAGAAAATGAGATGATCCATATTTAAAGGAGAAAAAAGCCATAGCCCAGTACCTGATATATACTGAGCACTCAATAAGAACAAAGTGTTATTTGTTCTTTTTCGGACAGTAAAAGCTTTGCTTTCTTGTGTATTCGCACATTTATCGGGGCCCTGCCGTTGGTGACACAGTGTATCAAATATTAGAGATGGAGAGATGCACAAATCAACCTTGACTGTCAGGAGGTCAAAGCCAATTTGGAGAAACATAAAAATGAATTATGTAGGTATAATATAAAGAATGTTATATTCCAGGTGTGTAAAAAGTATTTTTCAAATGCAAGGTTAAAAAGCAAGCAACCCAGAAGAGGAGAGGAGTACGTCTTTTAAAATTTCTATTAAAATGCAAATAGTTCAGCTTCTTCATCTGTAGAATGAGGAAATTAGAATATGATCCAACAGCAGAGTTTCTTTCGCTAATAAGATTATGTGATCAGTTCTCTCTGGGAAGGGCGTGACTCAGGCACTGGCCAGATACTTCACTGCCCTGCATCTGATACTTCACTGCCCTGCATCTGGTATGATGTGTATAGGAAAGGTCACTCCTGAAGCTCCGTGTCAGTTAATATCTTCTTGAGATTAGTCAGTCACCAAGAACATGGCACTAATCTGTGAGTTCTCTACGAGTGCCTTCAGAATCGACTGCTAACAGATTTGGTACTTCCCTAGAAATTGGGAGGTGGGTATGTAAACATCCCATTCAAAGCATCCCAGTTGACTTTAATGGATGAAGTCCACAGACCATGACTTAAGCTTTCTGTTGCACCAGTTTGACACAGAAAAAGCAGTAGATGTGCGAATTTTGGAATGGTATAATAAATAGAACATATAACAAAAGTTTTGACTTTTTCAAAATGTTCCCCAGGGCTGTTCAGTTACTTAATTGAAATGACCAGTCATAAAATGACTCTCCAGGATTTCTTAGTATGTAAACAGAGAATTGAAAGACAAACAGTTCTAAAGAAATTGTGCAAAGTCATTGTTGCAAGAGCTATTAGTAAGCTCAAATGTGAATAGCTGACACACACATCTCAAGAAGAGTAAAGGGTCTCAGATATTATTCTACTTGCCAGAAAACATGTTTGCCTGCAATCTTTTCATAGATACTGGCAGAAGACATCAGACCCCTTGGTCAGAGACAAAGGGCATTTGTTACTCACAGCCATGTCAGTTGCCAGAATGTCATCATTGGTACTGGTTTCTGGAGCCCCAGTTCGTATAGTGCAACACACAGGGGCCTGTGGTGCCTGCACGCATAGTGAGTTGTGTAAGGGGAGAGAGACATTGAGCCTTAGAGACCCCAGTCCTTCATAATGGGCTAGAAGCAAACCTGTACAACCTTTGCCCTAGAGGGTGACTTTATCCTTCTCTTCCAAGGCTGTTAGCTCTATAAACATACTTTAAAAAATAGTCTGGAACAAAATCTGTCATTATCTCTGATCACAAGATATGCAGAAATATGACAGATCCATGGAGAAACTCTCGCTACAAAACAACAACACACATGCATACACATTGGTTAATATATCCCTTACAACGAAAAATGTAACAAATTGTATATAGTGAGCAATCTGCTGGTTTTCTGATTATAATCAAGACCTAGTATCTCCACTATATGAAACCATAGAATGCCCCATGCTCTCCAAAATCTTTGATTGGCTAAAAGCAACCTCCTTTTACAGTATCCTATCTTGCGGTGTTAGTTCATAAAAGGCAATTATTACAGTAAAAACACACAGTCAACAGATACTTCTATTTAGAAAACATCCTCTCTATTTTGAAAATTACAGCATCCAGACTTCTGGGAAATGTGTTCTATTTCCCTGAATCAAACAGAAGCTGTAAAAGTATTGGGCTATTGATGTGCACCTTTATCCAGCAAGGTCTAAGAAGAATTTATTAAGGGTAGAGAAACAAATATGTAACAGATTGGCTTCTCCTGCAGAAGTTTTTGAGATGTGAAATTTTAAATGATTCTGCCAAATCGTTGGTTGGTAGAGCTAATATTTTGGAAATTCTACTCCAGACAATGAAAGCTTTGTACGTATAACTTGCCACCTATTAATCTCAAGGTAACAGACTTTAAAAAAAATAAAAGATTTTATTGTGGGCATTTTCAGATGTACATGAAGTTGAGATAATGGTTATTACACTGCGATAAAATGGAATTATGTGGAAAGAAATACTGAACTGAGAATGAAGTAACTAGAATTCTAATTCTGTCTGCACCACTGATGATGATACTTAGCCTTAGGCAGGTGGGTTACTCAATTCTGGCTTCAGTTTATCCTTTTATCAATTAAAGATGATAGAATGTATTCATTCTCACCTCACAGGTATCTTAAACACTAGTGGGAAATACAAGTTAGTTATTTTCTGAAGAAAATTTGTTTATATGTAATTATCTTTTTCTGGTTACCTGTATAGTCTCCTTTCCCTGAAATAGAATTGATTGGAGACACTACAGGTACATCATTTCCCTAAAATTCTACACCTGCAATTTTCTTTTTTCTAGTTAGGATATGCTATGAAATTGGTCAGACTCATTTCGTATTCTTTAGACCGGATAAAGCTTGAAACCACATCTATCATTTTTAAGACTGATAACTTCATTTAAATAAACTATGCAGTTATTTGTTGATTTAAGGGTACTTTTCCGCATTTGTGTGTTTAGACTATGAGAAACTATTGTTTGAAGCAAGAGTTAAAGAAATGGAATCTTGGAACTAATTGAGAGGAAAATTAGGTAACATTTAAGCAGTAATTATCAACAAACCTGATGGTATGAATGGCCTATGGTACTTGTCAAATGTATATGTTTCTCAGCTCCTCCCCTGACATTTTGCTTCAGTGGGTCTAGAAATTTGTAAATTTTTAAAATGATAAAACACGTGATTCTTATACAAGAGGAAGGTTAGGGAACATTGACACAATTTAATATTTTTATCCTAAATATGCAAATTGAGACCTGCAGTAGTTGAACTTGACTGATCCTCAGTGTTGGTTCATCGCAGACCTAAGGGTAAGCCCAGTGCCTTAGACTTCTATTCATTGCCCACTTTTTTCACCTATTACCCTGGCCTAAAAGTTAATGTGCTTACAAAATACGCACCATCTATACTAACTTACACTGATTTTTTTCTTCACGCTCACTAGTCTAATACTTTCTTTCCAGCTAAATTTGGCAACTGTTCAAGTTCTAGGGTCTGGAAAGCAGCCCCAGGAATTACAGAGCTCCTGTAAGGACTTGTTCCAATGATAACTTTAGACGTCGAGGCTCAGTGTGGAGTCTGCAGCTTTAGCATCGAAGCTTTGAATGATTTGCTAACTCTAATTGTTTTTCAGCTAGGATTTTATGGGTTTCTGTTTCCTGGTTATTCTTACATCTTATAGAAGCTACGTGGCTTTTCTTTATGACCCTGCAGAAAGCTTCTATTGTGATAATACTGTGTCAAAGATCCTTGAAAATCTGTAACCTGTTATAAAGACGAAGATGATTATCTTTGTACTCAGTTTCCAAATGGCTCGAGGTAGACTTAAAGCTTAAAAGATATGGTGGCTCTATACCAGGCATCAGTCTATGAATCTTAATTTAGTAAGACTTTCTCTGGCTTTCTCTTTGATTCTTAGTAGGGGGGGAAGCCTTATACAGTATAATCTAGACCCTGTTGTCACAAGTAATTGTGTTTTGTTCTTCTTTCTATGTCAGAAAGAAGGCTTCTTAAAGGAGCTTTATTTTCTTTTTCTTCCCGTCCTATTTTGAACATTATATAATACTTATAAACTCAGCTTTCCACAGCAGTTTCCTCATTCCATTTATAATTACAAACATTCTTTACCTATCCGTTGACCATTTTTATCCTGGGGTGGGGAACTTATGAAATAGATCTGTTTCTGAGTGCCTCATGATCATTTCCAAATGAGAATATAGGTGAGTATTTTGGGGAAAATGTAGGACTTGAAAGAAATTTTTATTCAAGTGTACTTGATATTTGATGTTAGAGGACATATCGGAATATGTTTTGATGTTTATCCAGAGAATTGTTGAGGCTGGGGGGGGGAGAAAGGGAGGTCCTTCATAACTCAAGTAAGAGCCGCCTTGGGAGGGGGTAGCGTTGGAGAGATAGAGGAGAGAGAAAGGGGCTGGGGGATGGAACTGACAGGTGGGTGAGGCCCATAACTAATTGTGGATATGGGCAGGTGAGGTTGATTTCGAGGACCTGGATGAGACAGTCACTGAAAAGACACATGTTGCAGGGCTAATTCCTTAACATATTTTAACAGTATATGTAGCCTTACCCTACTTGCTCAAAGGGTTGCCCTGTATCATCATTTATAATCTCCATAATTACTAGACTTCCCACTCCTACCTCAAACCCACCTCCGTTTTCAGAGAAGCCATGTACACATCTGTCCTTGGAAATGTTTCCTTTTAATTGGAGAGTATTGGAATAGACCAGGAAACTTTATTACTTGTGTTCATGTAACATAGTAGCAATACATTTATTAACTGCCTAATATTAAGTGACTGTCTCTCAGCTCTAGACTAACCCTTCTCTCTTTATGTAGGTGAAGGCTAGAAGTCGAAGTATAACCTTAGCAGTGTGATTGTGACCATTCCTGTTATCTTTACTAACTGAGATAGTTGAATCATAGTGTTTGCAGTTTGAAAGGGGCTGGATTGATTGTCTGGTGCAGACCTTTCTCTGACACGGTGATTTCCTTTTGAAGCGTCCCTCAGTGTAGTTTGAGATTGCATGCTAGTGATAACTAATTTATTACTATATAAACTTCCAGTTATTGCATAGACTTCTCTTATGTTGAATTGCTTCTTGTTAATTTCTCCCAGCTCTGTGCTTAGGAGCTACATAAAATTGATCTATTTTGTATATGAAAACCCTTCAGAATGTAAAGCTAGCCACACTAAACTCCCTACATTTTTTCTCTCTATACCAAACATTCCCATCTTCAACTTTATCTTCAAGGGTCATATTTTCATATTCTTTCATCATAAAGGATGCTTAATGAACTCTAATCATTTCATAATGAAGTATGATTTCCTTTCATTGTGGTTACTTGTCTCTTTAAAAATAAGCCTTTGAATTTGGCCTGGGATTATTATCATACTGAATACCCTGTGAAATCTACCCTCTTTCCCTGTTCAGAATTGGTTTGTTTTCTCCCTCCACTTCCATGTCTAAAATTTCTTATGTAGTAAGGCCCTAAATAATTTATGTTAAAGCAGCCTAAAGGGACAGAGTTCCCTGGGTGAAGGTGGGGAGTATAGGAATTTTAATGGGTCATCTAGTTATGTGGAGTCTGAAAAATGGGGCCCCAGTTTCTTTCTCTAACAGCGTAAAAAGGGATTCCCCTCCCTGCCGTGCAGACAATATGGAAGGCTGACTGGTTTTCCCTCTGGAATAGTGCTTCTCAGATGTTAATGAACGTGCAGATTACCTGGCGATCTTTTAAAATGCAGACCATGAGTCAGTAGGTCTGGGCTGGGATTGGGATCCTGCATTTCTAAGCTCTCAGGAGATGCCTATGCTTTTGCTCCATGGACCACACTTAGAACAGCACTATCCAGTAGGAGTCTAATGTGAGTCACAAATAGGAGTCACACAGTAATTTTTCCAGGAGTCACATTAAAAAATTCAAAAAGTCAAAAGGAATAGGTGAAATTAATTTTAGTAATATACTTTATCTAGCTTAACATATTTAAATCATTATTATTTCAACATGCAATCAGTATAACAATAACTGAGATATTTTAAAATTATTATTAAATTAATTATTATTGAATTATTTTTTGTATTAAATGTTGTAGGTATTTTGTACTTATAGCATATCTCTTGGATTAGCCACATTTCAAGTGCTCATTAACTACACGTGGCTATGTGGCTTCTGGGTACCATATTGGATCGTACAGCTCAAGGTATAGAGAGTTGGATATCTCAGAACCTGGGAATAATACAAATAGCTAGTATTTGTTGATGCTTGCTTTGTACATGACACTGCTATGAGACGTAAGTGCTATATAAATGCTTTAGATGAGTCATTATTATCCCCCATTATACCCATAAGAAAGAAGGCTCTACGCTGGCAGTAACTAGCCTAAAGTCACAATGACAGGGCCAGGATTTGATCTAGAGTCTGACTCTGGAGCTTGTGTTCTTAACCACTGCTCCAGGGCAGGGGGCCCTCTGAGGGAAGCAAGTCCTCAAGAAATGGGAGCAGTGGGCCTGGCGTTTGGGAAGGAAAGGCCAGGCAAGATGGTTCCCTGTGATGGGGTGTGGCCACTAAACTCTGACACTGAGGTGCAAATTGCTTTTTATGGATGGATGTAGTTTCCCTATGGTATCCTTAAGCCTTTGGTGGTGTTGATTAACTTACAGGTTAGTAACAGAGGCTGCCTGTTGACCGTGCCTGTGGGGATTAAGGTTGCAGGGGAAGTAGGGGGGATTTTGGACCTACACCTGCAGTGGTGGAACCAAGGCCACAAAGGCACCTGGGTCAACTGGCCCAGTGGTCCGGAGGGGAAATGGGATCTGCCCCAGGAAGTGATCTTGCACTCTGGGGGAAATCCTCAGACCCATACCCAGGGCCAGGCCTTCCACAGCTGTGTGGGGTGAGGACTTGGATGTTTTGGTTTGCAAACCAAAGGGAAACAGCAAACCTGTGGGCCCTGCTCTACCATCTCAGCAGTGGTTGAGGCATTGGTTCTATAAGTTCCATCTATTCCGGGCTGTAATTTACCTGGAGCAGGAGGTTAATTTTATTTTGAGAAGCTACAGGATCTCTTTGTCTACTTTAGATTTTTGATCCCTCCTTAACCAAGATGTTTCTACCTTTTTCACCTGGAGACAAGGATTTCAGTAATTACAGCAACAATGCTAATTTGAAAGGTGCACTACTGCATGGTGCCTAAAAGGGCAGGCTCTGGACTCAGAATGTTGTGTTCAGACTCAGTCCGTGTCCCCTGCAAGCTGTGTGACCTAGACAAAGTCACTTATTACCCTCTAGGAACCTGTTTTCTCCAAGCCTAAAATAAGACCAATTAATAATAGCTCTGGTTACACAGGGCTGTTATAAGCATCGTATAAAACAGTAAACATAAAATGCTTATTAGCTCAGTACCTGGCACTGAGAAAAGTAAATGTTAACTCTTAAACTATCATTGCTATTCTCCCCCTTATGTCTCATTATTCTATTTGCCAAGCTGAAAAGTCATCCAGTCATTTTTATTTTAACCGTAAAACTTTTAAAGTGCCCCTTGCCCTCTTTTGCATTCTTTAGCATTTTTACAGGCCCAATTTATTCCAAGCTTTAACCCTTATAACATTATTATAATGCCATGCTAAACTCACTAACATATGGTCTCGGCTGTGTTTCCTTCTTTTTAAATGTGTGCAAGCCTTTACAATGTGTGCTCATCGGAGAGTTCCCATGCAGCTCCACAGCCCCCTTGGAGCTTTATTCTGTCAAATCCTCTATGGTGTTCTTGTAATTTGGAGGGACAGAATCCCTTTCAGGGTGAGCCTACACCATAAAATGTATTCCATCTTATGAGATTTAGCCCACGACTTTTGGAACTTTCATTTCTGAATTCTGGGTGCAAGTCTAGCTCAGCTCCTGCGTCTGTCACAAACTCTTAAGGAACTTGAAGGGAAACCAGGGTGCAGCAGGACCATCCATGGCTGGTTCCCAATGGACCCATCTCCGTCTTGGAACAAGGCTCAGTCTCTGAACGCCATCTCCAAACAGAGCTCCAATGAAACAATGATTTAATGAGAAATGGATGTTTTCCTGAAGATTTGGAGGAAGAAAAAAATGAAGAGACATATCCTACATCATACTCTTCAACTCAGTAGCATTTCTCATTGGGCCATTAGGCACAGTGTTCTGCCTCAATTTTCTCCTCCAAATTCTTATTCTTTGGTGGCTTCTTTATCTTTTTTCTTCTTTAAACTCATACCCTCCTCCTCCTTCTCCTTCTTCTCCTTCTTTAGGACAATTCACTTCTTTTTATGTTAACCATACTATATTTAGCCAATCAAAAGTTTGAGGGTTAGAAAAATAGTGTCTATATACTGCCACTAAATAGGACTGTAGGGGACAGAATCTCAGTTAATCCCATTCAGATTGCTTTCTGCCAGTGCTCTTGTCATGTCTACACTGCCAAAGATAACCTCTCATTTGTCAGACTTTGTTCTGGGGTAGCAGCTCCTTTCCCTACTTTCTTTACAACTTCCACTATGAATGTACTGTCAATAGATTCTTCTAGAAGTTCTGCTTTTGGTTGAATGAGATTTTCATAAAATATTTGTGCAGTTAAAATTCTCATTTTACCATAGGGGCTTCCCTGGTGGCGCAGTGGTTGAGAGTCCGCCTGCCGATGCAGGGGACACGGGTTCGTGCCCCGGTCCGGGAAGATCCCACATGCCGCGGAGCGGCTGGGCCCGTGAGCCATGGCCGCTGAGCCTGCGCGTCCGGAGTCTGTGCTCCGCAACGAGAGAGGCCACAACAGTGAGAGGCCCGCGTACCGCAAAAAAAAACACATATACAAACATAAAAAAAAAAAAAAATTGTTGCGTGCAGCTGTATCTCATTTTATGATATAAAGACATCTATATTACTTTGGAAAATTCAGTTCACCCTCCCTTTTAAAAATACGTAGGAATACTTTCAGAATTAATGTTTATTTGTATTTAAATAAGCTATGAGTACATCCACACTGCTTTTAATATAAAATCATCTAATTGAGTTTTAAAATTAAGTAATTATCTCATTATTTTTGTTGCTTTTTCTCTCAAATTAAGACTTCATAGAAAGCAACTGTAATATTTTAAAACATAAATCACTGTCTTTTTGATATTATAACCTGTTTTGCTCTGATGATATATTTAAATGTACAAAAAATTGGAGTATGCAACTTCTCAAGACAGCTTTTTAATAACTTGACTACTGTCTAAACAAAAGACAAAATTTGTAAAATTCTACAGCATTTCAGCTGTTTTAAATGTCTGTATTGTCTGTATGCATCAGAATTCTGCCAGAGAATAACATATCATACCAGTTAATGTATTATCTCCTGATTATTGCAAAAAAAAATTCAGCATGTAGATTCCGACTTCAAGCAAAACACAGGTACTGAGAAGCACTGTAGTCAAATTAAAAAGATAGGTTCCAACCTACAGCCATGAAAATGTGCACTGAATTCAAGAATTTCAGAGCCTTGAGCTGGAAGAGTCTAACATGGTGAAGAAAAGGGAAAACCAGAATCACACTGGCCGGGTTCAGGTCCTGCCTCTGCTTTTGCTAATTATAGAAGCTGGGGCAGAATTTTAAAATTTCAATTGTCTCACTGGAAACTGGAGATACTAGTAGTACTTGTCTCATAGAATATTTTGCTAATTGAACCAGAATATACTTGTAGATTGCTTAGTCTACAAACTTAAGGTCAATATGTGGTCTAGTCCATGCATTCCCAAAGGAGATGATATTGCCCCCAAGGGGACAAAAAAAGGTTCTTGGGGTGAAAAAAATCTTACACCTTTTACATATACAGTGTATGTGTATAAAACTTACTTACACACAGTATATTTGTGGTGTGAAAATGTTATAGGGGAAAAAGGGAAAATAAGGGAAAAAATGTTTACAAATGCTCCTTGGGGAGGAGATAACACAACAAAGGTGAGAAACATTGGATAGTCTCTTTATTTTACAGAAGATCAGTTGCTAAACAATTTGCCCAATTTACACAGGTACTGGTAGACTTTCAGTTTAATGGATTTTAATGACAGTATTGATATTTGGCCAATTGGCTTTGCAAAATCATACTCAATAAATTATTCAGAACATTGACTCCCTGACCTGTTAATCATAAAGATTTTTGAAGATATAAGTCCTTACTGCACTCTCTGCTATCCCCTTTCCAGTCCTGACCCAGTTCTTCTGAGTTGGATCTACCTTAGACCCCACTGGTTTATCCAAGTGGGAAGCTACTACTTTATAATATTGGCCTTGACATAGTGAAGAGCTATAGAAAGTACGACTTGTAATATATGAATAGGCCTGGGAGGAAAAGAACTTTCAACCAGTTTTGCAATGCAGGGGTTTTGGTTTGTAATTTTTGTGTTACTTCTAAAAATGTATAATGCAATTTCTCGTACAAAAGAGTGAACTATTCTGCATTTAAAAATGTTTTAGGTGGTGTCTCATTCCCCTCACTACTTAGGAACCTGGTGAATCCCATGAGCCTTCCTTTGAAGTCAAGTTAACTTGTTCAGTCTAAAACAATTTGCAGATTTAAAGCAGTGTATGCTAACAAGGCTGTCAGGTACAGTGAGCCCTTTTCTTTCCCTTCCTTTAAAAACAGGATGGTGCGCATATTTGTTTTAGAGAGCAATAGTTCTTTCTTGGCTCTCTTAAGTAATCACCACATATTTCCCCTTTTGTGGCCCCTTAGGAATGGCTTTAAGCTTTGGAGTTTGTGATGTTCTTGGAGGACTGTGTCACCTCAGAGAACATGGACTTCCCCTTCTCATTACCATTATTTAAAATTTCCATTGAGTTATTCCCGGGTTGAAACATCCACCTTCTATATCCACCTAAATCAGACCTTCTAAATCAGATGAAGGCCCTTCTTGCTGATGGAGTAACAGGGCATCCTGTGACCGGTACTGAAGTCTGGGAGACTTAGGTCTGCTTTCTTTTGCCACCTTCTGACCTTTCTTACCAGATCTTCCTGTTCCGTGTCCCTTTCCCTGTCCCTGCTCTCTGACACATTTCTATCTCAACCACGTTTTTTTTTTTTGTATTTTTAAAATATCCTTTTTCTTTCCAATTCTTGCCCAATGGACTTAGGGATGTTTTACGGTCACCTCTGTTTTTCCTCAGTTGATGGGTTGGATATGGTTGATAAGGAAAAAGAATTGGGCTAGTGACGCTATGTGTACCCAGTGGAGGGTCAGCTTTACAGCCCTCCTTCTCCAAGTTCCAAGTTGCCTTAATGGCTTCTTTGGTCATCCTTTGCTCTTTAAGAAAATCTAGGGGTGGGCTGCTTATTGTGAACTCATGGTAATAACTTAGGAATGACTTTAATCTTAAATTTTATTTTTTATAAATGTATTTATTTATTTTTATTTTATTTTTGGCTGCATTGGGTCTTCGTTGCTGCGCACGGGCTTTCTCTAGTTGCAGTGAGTGGGGGCTACTCTTTGTTGTGGTGCGCAGGCTTCTCTTTGCTGTGGCTTCTCTTGTTGCGGAGCATGGGCTCTAGGTGCGTGGGCTTAAGTAGTTGTGGCACGTGGGCTCAGTAGTTGTGGCTTGCGGGCTCTAGAGCGCAGGCTCAGTAGTTGTGGCGCATGGGATTAGTTGCTCCCCAGCATGTGGGATCTTCCCTGACCAGGGCTCGAACCCATGTCCCCTGCATTGGCAGGCGGATTCTTAACCACTGTGCTACCAGGGAAGTCCCTTTAATCTTAAATTTTAAGATGAAAATAATCATTATAATTTAGTTTCATCCTCTCCATCAAACTTTTAGTAATTTTTTTTTTTTTTTTTTTTTTTGCGGTGCGCGGGCCTCTCACTGCTGTGGCCTCTCCCGTTGCGGAGCACAGGCTCCGGACGCGCAGGCTCAGCGGCCATGGCTCACGGGCCCAGCCGCTCCGCGGCATGTGGGATCTTCCCGGACCAGGACACGAACCCGTGTCCCCTGCATTGGCAGGCGGACTCTCAACCACTGCGCCACCAGCGAAGCCCCAGTAATAATTTTAAGTACGTTTCAGAATCACATCAGAAACACCCACCTTGCTCCTCATTTTCCCCTAAAACACCTACCTTTCTGAGGTTTGGCCTTTAATACTGATATTTTTAAACCTATTTTTTTCATTTTATTTCTCTTTAAGAATTTTTTAGAAGGGGACATAGTGTTCACTTATTCATTTTCCTAATTAATTATCACTAGTCTGAGAAACGATCAGAAAGAAATTTTCAAAAGAAGATGTGGTATGTATATACAATGGAATATTAGTCATAAAAAAGAATAAAATAATGCCATTTGGAGTGCCATGGATGGATCTAGTGATTGTCATAGTGAGTGAAGTAAGCTAGAGAAAGACAAATATCATATGATATCACTTATATGTGGAATCTAAAAAAATGGTACAAATGAACTTATTTACAAAACAGAAACAGAATCACATCTGTAGAAAGCAAACTTATGGTTACCAAGGGGGAAAGGAGGAGGGGAGGGATAAACTGGGAGACTGGGATTGACATATACACACTACTATATATAAAATAGATAACTAATAAGAACCTACTGTATAGCACAGGGAACTCTACTCAGTACTCTGTAATGACTATATTGGAAAAGAATCTATAAAAGAGTGAAGATATATATGTGTGTGTGTTTAACTGACTCACTTTGCTGTACAGCAGAAACTAACACGACATTCTAAATCAAATATACTCCAATAAAATTAATTAAAAAAAGGAGCAGAGGAGAGAATATATCATAAAGAAATATATGAATATAGGTCTGAAGGCTACTGTATTTCTCCCCTAATTTTGTAATTGTTGGATATTGATCTAATTACTTTCTAAAACTGAATACATACTTCATTTATTTTGTCCATTTTTATTCTGAATATTGTTTTCCATCTTTACTTATCATGTTGTTACTCGGTAGCATTAAGAAATCACTAGTTGGTAGGTATTTTCGAATTCACTATGTGAAATGAATGAAATTTGGAAAATTTTTTGACATGTGGCCGAATTTCACATAATTCCCGCAATTAGAAATGATTATTTTTAGATATTATGTTTATGGTACATACATCCTCCTGCCAAACTGTATTGCACAGTACTTTGCCAAGAGAGTCACAATATGGCTAAAATTAAGCTTTATTAGATATAATAGGATGAGATGGGATTTAATTCTTTAAGCTGCCTATAAGTGCTAGAAGACATATTTGCTATTATTCTAACCACTAAGTTAAAAGAATGATGCATTATTTTGCAAATCCCAGTGGCAAAAGGCAATTGAAATAATACATGAAGCTTCTTTAAGGAAAATAGCTTTCTGGTTAAAACTGTAATATTATTTATCTTTCCCCTTCAACCGTTTGACTCCTTCAGTTTGTGGAAGCCTATTTATTTCAGCAGTTAGGTGGATTGAATTTCTGCCAAGTCAGTATGCTCCCTAAATGCATATGCCAGAGGCAATACTGTTTCTCAAAAACCATTTAGAAAGCAGCATTTTTACATAAGTGGGCTCTTTCATTATTTTTGAATTAACTCTGAGCAATTGCTGTTTATATTATGATTTCCTGGACACCCTGTGGAACGAGGGGGTTCTGAGTTTTGAGTGAGAATTCCCTTTGGGATTGACAGGGCCTGCGTTTGATTTGGAAAATTGAAGTGAGTATAACTTTTTGGTCTAAGTTCTTTGTGAAGGCTGATGTCTTTCTGCAAATCAAATACCTTATGTAAAATCAACTGAAGATAGAATGCAGGGGTTCTCAGATACCCCTAAGATAGAAAGCAGGCAAAATCATCCGGGTTTTAAGAGTTCCCAGGAAGTAGCATCACCTTTACTTTCTTTTCATCTCTACCTCCCTGAAAGTACTGGAAAAAAATCAATATGTTTGACTAATTTCTTGCCCATGATCAAGATCTTTCTTTCTGTTCTGAGGGAAAGCTGAGTTCCATTACGCCATGGCAGAATTACCTGAAACTCTTGCTAAATTTTTAAAGACTCATTTGATGTTTCATCTGATAATAGACATATTAAAAAACAAGAAAATGCCATTGGCTCCTGTGATAACATTTTTTACTCTAAGCAAACATTACTCATTTTTTAAATAAAATACAGAGGGTACCTAGTTATTAATTATAATTAACTAATTTTGATGATGATGATGCAATTTCCATTTAATTTCTTTTTGAGGCATTAAATGACATTGAACTTTAGATCTTACAAAATGGCCAGCAGTAGGGGCGGTGGGGTAATATACTCTTATTGAATCTTTGTCAACTTATTTCTGTGTTGACTCAAATTAGTTTGGATCAGAGCTTGATTTAGTTTCAGAGGAGGAGATGTGAAGGCACTCATTTTTCTTTACAGTGGTGGTCACATGCTAATGATAACAACAGGCATTTTTCCTCTTAATTACAAATCATTTCGATGGAATTTGTATGTTCATCTAAAATCACTTTGTCCTTAAGGAAAATCATGAACTGTGCACATTGCTAGAATTAAGAACAGTTTTTTCTTTAACATTAAATGTATCAACTCCAGCATATTCCCACCCCCTTTGTTAATTAGCATTCTGTTCATGGAGTAATTCATTATTTAAGGTGATTAGTAGCAGACTTGCACATTTCTTGTAAGGCAGGTCAATTTAATAATTTCTTATTGCAAATGAAAAATTCCAGGTTAGGCACCGAAATATTCAAAGCATTAATGACTACTGCATATGTGCAATCACTTATCAGGCTGTAATATATTCCCTAGCTTTAGAAAGCTACTGCTATGTAGTGATCTCAGTTGATCTGAGTTAAAAGTTACTTTGTGTCTTTAACACTTTGTGGCCGTGAGAGGTCTTTATAGGGGCTAACATTGCAGCCTACAAAACCTAAATAGCCTATAAAACCTTGGCTAATTGCTTACCTATTCAGGCAATTGGTCAACACAGGAATGGCAGAAGGTGTCAAGGTGACATGGTCTAAGGCAGCTGGAGAAAGTTGGACCAGCATAGACCTTCACTGAATAGGTACACTGATTGCAGCAGGGATCCATTGCATTAGAGCAGACAGTTATTAGCAAATAGAAATAAAGTTGTTTCAGTCGGTATATCTAGAGAAAGGATTTCAGGTGACTAGAAAAGCAGCTTCTCTTCCCACAGACATCATGGCTGGAGTTTGGTCAAGAAGAATTGAGGGCTCAGTAGAGAGCAAACTACCCAGACCATCCAATTTGAGGTGGTTCAGGTATGCCCCCCTACCCCACCCACCTCCCAGGATAATTTTATTACATCATGAACAGCTACAAATAAAAGAACAGTTGTTTAAAGTGGAGCACATTTTGGTCTCACTACCTCCTGCTTTGTCAGGGAGGTGTGGGATGGAGCTTGAAGGAGTATTGAAGTGGCAATAAAGTAGGAGCGGAATTTGGATTTTGTTTAAAGGGTTAAACAGCCTGCAACCTTCATGAATATCTTGGATCTGTCGTGTCACTGGTTGCCTCCACTGTGGTCACTGTGATTCATAAACAAAATATGCTTGGTACGAATGACCTCATCTATTCTGTCTGATGCCTTCATTCCATGGAAGGAAAACCAAGAGGAACAGGTGGAGGTGAGTCAGCCACCAGGGACAAGGCTCAGGTCTTGCTCTGCCTTGGACTGGCTGAGTGAACTTGGAGAAACCACCTAAGGTCTTTGGAATTCAGTTTTTCAGTAAAATTGCTGAATTAAACTAAATTAGCTCTAAAGCTCCCCTTCTAGCTCTAAGAGTCAATAGGCGTAGCGATATCCTATGTTCAGTTTTCTTGGGGAGTTGACTACCTAAGTGATCTGAAGCTGGTAAGTGCTTCGTGACTTACTCATGATTTATTTCTAGAACAAATGTATCCCAGGGGGCTGAAATAGAGAAAAGTTGACCCAAGCCCATTGATTCAATGCCTAAATGAAGCATCTTAGACATGTCCCTGAGACTGTAAGAATTTATTGACATGGATTAAGATCTACTGTCTTTCAAAGCAGCAGGTGCTGAAGAGGCATGAGTGCTCTGACAAATGGCCTCACTCCCACCCCTGGGCCTCCAATTATGCCGCTTAGTAGCCTCCAGGGAAATCCCCCCATTCCTCACCAGCATACCATGTCTCTCCCTAATTTCATATCTTAGTACCATTAACCCTAATGTCAAACAGTCAGTTGATTGACAGTTAAGTATTTATCAAAGGGGACCTTAGGGGACTTAACCCCTCACCTCCCAATAATCATCAACAGCCCTCCAAAAATAAGCCAAATAAACATAATATCTGTAAAAACATTGTCTTTGACAAATGCAGCTTCATGTCAAGTTCCCCAGTCTCTTTCCAACTGCACTACCAACCCTAAGGCTTAACTACCTTCTGGACAGTTAAGCCATTCTGGCGCTTCTAACGAGATTTAGTTCAGACCTGCTGTGAGCCTAGGTATCGCGCTGGTGCATTGACCAGTTTCAACTGCAGGGTCCAACCTCAAGTTCAGAGACTGTGACAGCAAGTGTCTGCTGGGTCTTGGAGCTGAGACGTTTGGGGTACCTTCTCAGCATTGATCATCAGACACTTAAGTTCTGCCTGGTGTTACAGGGAGACAGCCATGGCAAAGGAAAGAGAAGCAGCAATAATGGCTTTCTAGTCTTATTGTTGAGGCTCATGGACTCATGAATGCTTAGTACCAACTCACGTTGAAAAAGAGGCTACATGAGGACAAGTGACCTTGTCTGTTTCACTGCAAATCTAGCTTCAGCACCTAACACAGTGTTAACTCATGGTAAGTACTTAGCAATGTAGGTTGATGAGGCCACACAGAGCAGTGGTTCACAGCACAGATTCTGGAACCAGACCACCTTGTTCCAAATCCTGCTAATTGGGAATGTGAGCGAGTGAGTAAGGTGTGTCTCAGTTTCCCCATTTTAAAGTAGGAATAATAATAGTATATATCTCAAAGTTATGCAGGATAAATGAATTGATGCTTATAAACAGTGCCTGGCCTGCACTATAAATGTTTATTAAACAGCTAGGGTAATCAGTTTACATGCCCCCACGTCCTTTTCCATCATTACTTAGGTTTTGTTTTTGGAACTAAAGTTTGAGTTTGTGAGAACACATGCTAACCAAGCATGGGCCTGGACCGAAACACACTTCTGCCTTAAGACCTCTGGCTGTGCAGCTTTCTATTTATACAATACTCTAAAGCATCTCTTTCCATCAATCTTGTTAAAATGCTACTTGACTTACCCTTCTCGACTGAGAGTTCCTTGAAAGCAGACACCATCCAATAGGGCTTAATTTAAACGGGTACTCGGTGGTTTTGGAATGAATGCATGATGTACTCAGTGAATGGCTGCTTGTTGGTCTTTTACTCACTCCTGGGGAAGGAATTGCAAACCCCTCCCCCATCTCACAGGTTCTTCTTTACCTGTGGTCCATCAGTGTCATATGTACATGCACAGTCCTGGTCGCGCCAACCTCCCCACCCAGCTGTTGTTATCTTCAGCACAATTTCTGATCATCACCTCTCCTCAGCCTTCCCAGGAAACCCCTTTACTTTCCACCAATATCTGCTCTCTCTTCCCTTGCCTGTCTCTTCCACATGGCTTGCAAGCTTTGACATTTACGTTAGCAACCTTGCTTTGTTCCTGTCTTTTATTTTAAGTCAGGTCAAATCCTTTTGGTAAACTGTAAAAGAATTAGTTGCAAACAAACCGTTATTATCATTTTCCTTTGCAAGCTTTTGTTTGTCCCATTCACCCTCATAGACACCTCAAGCCGCTCCACTTCTTTCCCCGATGCTTAAAACATCTTCATGACAGTATCTTTTTGATTTTGCTCTTGCTTTGGTTTACATTCAAAGTCTGCTGGTCACAGCTGTGATTTAGTTCGATCTGTATCTGATTCAATTCACATCTTATGTAAAGAGCGAGGAGGTAAAGTAGATGGGGTGATTTACCTCCCTATTGTCTCATACCAGTCTCCATCTTTGAAGCGCTTCTGATCTGCTTAAGAGATGGAAGTGACATATAGGAAATATTTCAATCATAGTACAAGGCAACCCAGAAGATAAAACCGTCTGGTCTTAAACCATTGGCTCACAAAGTCTGAATTGCTCCGAAACCCGCTTAGTGTGGGATCACTCTGTGCAAGTGTAGTCAGGCATTTGGCTGTTCTTTTATTGGGTCGTTTTGGGGTATCGCTATCCTAGCTCCTATTGTGTTATAATCTCCATGAGAATCAGGAGCCCGTCTTCTTCTTCATCGGCGTATTTTCATGATTCTCAGCATGGGTCCGCATAGAGAGGACACTTGATGAGCACCACTGATGGATAGATGATTACTTCCTCCTGCCTTGACCCAGTTCTGGGCATTCTTCGGGCGCAGGTGCACACCAGGAAGAGCCGGAAGGTTCCTAGTTGACATTTCCTGTGGCTACGCAGGCACTCCTTGTGCCTCTGGCTAGGCTTTCTAATGCAACTGACTTCCAGGGGCTAATTCTGCCACTGCAGATCCTGATTTTTCTTCTTCTTCTAAAAACCATTTTTCCTCCGTGTCTTCGGGAGGTCCACCCCTCAGGGGAGTAAGAGCAGTAGATTGGTTATGGTAAACACCCCACCTCGGCGTTCAATTTTGAATTTTTCACAACAACCCAGTCATTTGTATAGTCGAGATAGACTCATCTTAGAACTTCACAAAGCCACTTAATTTTTTAAACTTCATAACTCTAGATAATTTTTATCTAGGTTTCCAGTCCTCTCTTGGATTCCCAGGGAATACTCTGTCAAACAGGAAACTCAAATGCATGCCCTTTGTCACTGTCTTTTCTTGCCTTTCCTCACCCCAAATGCTAATAATGTGGAGCTAAGTAGTACATATTGCAAGAGTGTTGATAGTTTGTTTGCATATAATCTGTTTAACCGTAAAGCTGATGTGAACAAGGCAGCCACCCAAATAAAGATGGGAAAAATTCTAGGGATGTTCAGAGAATGTGACTCAGGCCATTTTTTTTTTTCCATCCATGCAGTCTCGAGACCCGTGGAAAATACATTATGTTTAGGACCTGCCCCTTCAGCTTCTCAGCTCTGCAATATCCCTTGCTCTACAGACTGTATAGTATCTTCCTGGTCAGCCTGGGGCTTGTGCGTCCATGAAAACTGCCACGATCCTCAGGGAAGAAAAGGTGAGTGCCTTGTTTGTATGTGCTTCATTTCCTTCCAGTGCACGCTATTTATTCTGGTCACTAAATAGCCCCTTAAGTCCGCTTAGGACAATATTTGTTTGTAAAATGTAGATAACCAGCTCAAGTCTGACAGCATTCAGTTATTAAGGAAGCATTGGAGACATTTCTGTGGGCACAGAATCCTACCTTGGTTGACCTTCCAATTAGGCTCATAGCTGGTGAAGTGACTATTACTGAAAAATGGTATAATTTAACCCCACAAGATATTTGGTCCTGACCAAAATGTCCATAAGACATTTGTTCCACACCAAAATGTCCTTCATATTTGGTCCTATCCAAAGCATCCATGAGCATATTTATCCCATGCCACATGATTTGATTAGGACCAAATTTCAAGGAGCTTTTGCCATGCACCAAATGTCTTATGGACATTTTGGACTGGATCAAATAGCTGCTAGCCATAAATTAATGATTTTTTTATATGTAATGGTTATACTGTAGAAATTAGATGCGATTTCTATAATCATATCAAGAAACAATGGTTTTCCATATCTATTTATTATTTTCAGATTCCCAAAGACTGAATCACATACTGAATTTGATGTTATACTTCAAATTTTCATGAGGGGCATTTATGTGTGTTGTTTTCTATTGATGTTGTCCTCAGGCTTAAAGCGAAATCTTCAACCTTTGGGTGCTTGTTTATATTTGTTACGCTATGAGACTAGATATCAATTACAGGAAAAATACTGTAAAATATACAAACACATGGAGACTAAACAATACAATACTAAGTACTGAAGAACTCAAAGAGAAATCAAAAAATACCTAGAAACAAATGACAGTAAAAACATGACGACCCAAAACCTATGGGATGCAGCAAAAGCAGTTCTAAGAGGGAAGTTTATAGCAATACAATGCCACCTTAAGAAACAAGAAAAATCTCAAATAAACAACCTAACCTTACACCTAAAGCAATTAGAGAAAGAAGAACCAAAAAACCCCCCCAAAGTTAGCAGAAGGAAAGAAATCATACAAATCAGATCAGAAATAAATGAAAAAGAAATGAAGGGAACCATAGCTAAGGTCAATAAAACTAAAAGCTGGTTCTTTGAGAAGATAAACAAAATTGATAAACCATTAGCCAGACTCATCAAGAAGAAAAGGGAGAAGACTCATATCAATAAAATTAGAAATGGAAAAGGAGAAGTAACAACTGACACTGCGGAAATACAAAGGATCATGAAAGATTACTATAAGCAACTATATACCAATAAAATGGACAACCTGGAAGAAATGGACAAATTCTTAGAAAAGCACAACCTTCCGAGACTGAACCATGAAGAAATAGAAAATATAAACAGACAAATCACAAGCACTGAAATTGAAACCGTGATTAAAAATCTTTCAAAACAGTTTCCCTGGTGGAGCAGTGGTTGAGAGTCTGCCTGCCGATGCAGGGGACATGTGTTCGTGCCCCGGTCCGGGAAGATCCCACATGCCGCGGCTGGGCCCATGAGCCATGGCCGCTGAGCCTGCACGTCCGGAGCCTGTGCTCCACAGTGGGAGAGGCCACAACAGTGAGAGGCCTGCATACTGCAAAAAAAAAAAAAATCTTTCAACAAACAAAAGCCCAGGACAAGAGGGCTTCACAGGGGAACTCTATCAAACATTTAGAGAAGAGCTAACACCTATCCTTCTCAAACTCTTCCAGAATATAACAGAGGGAGAAACACTCCCAAAGTCATTCTACAAGGCAGCAATCACTCTGATACTAAAACCACACAAAGAGGTCACAAAAATAGAAAATTACAGGCCAAAGTCTCTGATGAACATAGATGCAAAAATCCTCAACATAATACTAACGAACAGAATCCAACAGCACATTAAAAGGATCATACACCATGATCAAGTGGGGTTTATCCCAGGAATGCAGGGATTCTTCGATATATGCAAATCAATCAATGTGATACACCATATTAACAAACCATATGATAAACTCAAAAGATGCAGAAAAAGCTTTCAACAAAATTCAACACCCATTTATGATAAAAACCCTCCAGAAAGTAGGCATTGAGGGAGCCTACCTCAACATAATAAAGGCCATATGTGACAAACCCACATCCAGCATCATTCTCAATGGTGAAAAACTGGAACCATTTCCTCTAAAATCAGGAACAAGACAAGGTTGTCCACTCTCACCACAGTTATTCAACATAGTTTTGGAAGTTTTAGCCACAACAATCAGAGAAGAAAAAGAAACAAAAGGAATCCAAAGTGGAAAAGAGGAGTAATACTGTCGCTGTTTGCAGATGACATGATACTATACATAGAGAATCCTAAAGATGCTCCCAGAAAACTACTAGAGCTAATCAATGAATTTGGTAAAGTTGCAGGATACAAAATTAATGCACAGAAATCTCTTGAATTCCTATACACTAGTGATGAAAATTCTGAAAGAGAAATTAAGGAAACCCTCCCATTTACCATTGCAACAAAAAGAATAAAATACCTAGGAATAAACCTACCTAAGGAAACAAAAGACCTGTATGCAGAAAACTGTGAGACACTGATGAAAGAAATTAAAGGTGATACAAACATATGGAGATATATACCATGTTCTTAGATTGGAAGAATCAACATTTTGAAATTACTTATACTACCCAAAGCAATCTACAGATTCAGTGCAATCCCTATCAAACTACTACTGGCATTTTTCACAGAAATAGAACAAAACATTTCACAATTTGTATGGAAACACAAAAGACCCCGAATAACCAAAGCAATCTTGAGAAAGAAAAACGGAGCTGGAGGAATCAGGCTCCCTGACTTCAGACCATACTACCAAGCTATAGTAATCAAGACAGTATGGTAGTGGCACAAAAACAGAAATATAGATCAATGGAACAGGATAGAAAGCCCAGAGATAAACCCACACACATAAGGTCACCTTACCCTTGATAAAGGAGGAAAGAATATACAAGGGAGAAAAAGCCTCTTCAATAAGTGGTGCTGGGAAAACTGGACAGCTACATGTAAAAGAATAAAGTTAGAACACTCCCTAACACCATACACAAAAAAAACCCTCAAAATGCATTAAAGAACTAAATGTAGGGCCAGACATTATAAAACTCTTAGAGGAAAACATAGGCAGAACACTCTATGACATAAATTACAGCAAGATCCTTTTTGACCCACCTCCTAGTGAAATGGAAATAAAAGCAAAAATAAACAAATGGGACCTAATGAAACTTAAAAGCTTTTGCACAGCAAGGGAAACCATAAACAAGATGAAAGGACAACCCTCAGAATGGGAGAAAATATTTGCAAACGAAGCAACTGACAAAGGATTAATCTCCAAAATATACAAGCAGATCATGGAGCTCAATATCAAAATAAGAAACAACCCAATCCAAAAATTGGCAGAAGACCTAAATAGACATTTCTCCAAAGAAGATAAATAGATTGCCAACAAACACATGAAAGGATGCTCAACATCATTAATCATTAGAGAAATGCAAATCAGATCTACAGTGAGGTATCACCTCACACCAGTCAGAATGGCCATCATCAAAAAATCTACAAACAATAAATGGGTGTGGAGAAAAGGGAACCCTCTTGCACTCTTGGTGGGAATGTAAATTGATACAGCCACTATGGAGGACAGTATGGAGGTTCCTTAAAAAACTAAAAATACAACTACCATACTACCCAACAATCCCACTACTGGGCATATACCCTGAGGAAACCATAATTCAAAAAGAGTCATGTACCACAATGTTCACTGCAGCTGTATTTACAATAGCCAAGACATGGAAGCAACCTAAGTTTTCATCAACAGATTAATGGATAAAGAAGATGTGGCACATATATACAATGGAATATTACTCAGCCATAAAAAGAAACAAATTGAGTTATTTTTAGTGAGGTGGATGGACCTAGAGTCTGTCATACAGAGTGAAGTAAGCCAGAAAGAGAAAAACAAATACCGTATGCTAACACATATATATGGAATCTAAAAAATATATATAAGGTTCTGAAGCACCTACGGGGTTCAGGACAGGAATAAAGAAGCAGAAGTAGAGAATGGACTTGAGGACATGAGGAGGGGGAAGGGTAAGCTGGGATGAAGTGAGAGAGTGGCATTGACATATATACACTACCAAATGTAAAATAAATAGCTAGTGGGAAGCAGCCACATAGCACAGGGAGATCAGCTTGGTGCTTTGTTTACACTTAGAGGGGTGGATTAGGGATGGTGGGAGGGAGATGTGGGGATATAGGTATATGTATAGCTGATTCACTTTGTTATACCACAGAAACTAACACAACATTGTAAAGCAATTATACTCCAATAAAGATGTTTAAAAAAACCCCACAAAACTCTTCAGTGGCCAAGAGACAGATACAATGGATAAAATAAAGAAATTTAAATAATCAAAAAAAAACATTTTTAAAAAAAAGAAAAGAAAAGAAGCCCTTGATGGGCACTGTAGTGAAAAAAAAAAAATATATATATATATATATACACACACACTCCAGAAAAGATGTTAAATAAAATTTATAGGTCTGTGCAGTCCTGTTTTCTTTGGTTTGCTGTTATATACACATCTGCATCTTCAAATGTACATTTTTAGTGGCATCTTGACTTCTCTTTTATTGATCCTTCAGTTTTTTTTGTTTTTGTTTTTTTTTGATCCTTCAGTTTTTCTTGATACTGTGTTCCTTAATGGCAGTGCTAAAAGGAAATATTCATTTTACTTAGAGAAATGAGATCCAAGAACATTCCACAAGTTAGGTTGTGTTTGCTAAGCACTAATCCTTCCAGTTTTCCCACGGAAAAGAAGAGCACATGGCCAAGTGCTTGATGCTACGATACTGATGCTCTCAGCTTAATTCTACCTCCATTTGAAAACTCACATTTCAGCACTCCCCAGAGGGCTCACAGCCACACATGGGCACGCCCAGGTTCACACACCCATGTCCCTTGGCTTTTCTCTTTATTCTGTCTCTTTTGTTCTAAGGTAGAAGAGGAGTATGTGTATTGCATCTAGGACAGAAAGACTAAATTTAAGTCTTTTGTCAAACAATAGAAATCTGAATCTCAATAGAATATGGGGGTCTATTGGAAAGCTCATGCTACTCCTGTATTAGACATGTAACCAGAATGCCCCCCCAAGCCTCTTTAGCTTATAGGTACAAATAATTTCCCATTAATTCTAACACTCACGATTTGTTGTCTTGTGGTCCACACGTGTATAACTGGACTATGCAAGTCTCTTGTAGTTGTATGTGAGGCTCCCCAGGGTGACTTACCTGTTATTAGCACCAGTCCTCTTATGTTTGATGTGTGTGTCTCTGTTTTAAGGTCTCTGTCTAGAACATCATTTGACGCGGGACTTAGGCTCCCGCAGCCACTGTGGCCACGGCTGTCCCTGCTGGCACAAAGTTACTGCATTGAGTGTTGCCTTCCTTTGCTTTCAAAGCTGGAGAACCCACACCAGGCCAAGTGGACCCTATATTCATTGGGACACTTTTGGTTATAAGTGACAGAAGCCCAATTCCAACTGGTATAAGCCAAAATAAGGGAACTTATTAGCTCATCTAGCTGAAAATAGAAGGGGACATAGGGTGGCATCCCAAAGTATCAAGAGGTCAACAGAGCACAGTTTCATTCTTTATCTTCCTCTTTATAACCTTCTGTTTCTACAATCTTCTGTTCTTTTCTCCTTCTATTTATAATCTATTTCTCCATCTCTTGCTTCTACTTTTCCCTTTATTAGGTTCAGTTTAAGGCAGGTCCTCTCCATGGAGCAAAGACCAGGCATTAATTTTCTTTCTTTTCTTTTTTTCAACCACTAAACTTTTATTGTATATCCTTCTTGTTGGTAGATTTAGTTTTGGCTAACGTATGCCTTTTAGTGATTATTGGTGTCCTTGACAGATGGATAACAAGGCAACAACAAAATTCTGTAACTATTTGAGGCACTCTGATTTGAAACATCTATTTCTTAGAATTTGTTAACAAAAATTCAAGTATTAGATGTTGTTCTAAATCCCTTCAGTGATATAAATAATTGTCTTTTATTGCTTAAGAGGCAATATTACATTCGAACCTTATTTTATGCAGTTGATGTTTGATTTAAAACAAAACAAAAAGTTAGACAGCCCTAAATCATCCTAATTATCTAAGCTCAATTTGTAAAATCCATTTATGATTTTACTGGGGCAGATTGTAAAAATCTCTCAATTTCATAGAAACTTTCAGAGGTCAGTTAACATCAACATGGTCTGCAGATCACAAATTAGAGAATAAAGATAAAAATTTTGTTTCCTTGATTCTTAGATCCATTCTTTTCACACGTTTTGTTTTCTAGATCTAATTGTGTCACAAAATCAATAAGCACATTTTATGTGGAGGTTTTTTTTTCTCTAGAGCATTGTAATAAAATCAACTTAACATCTTATAAAGGATGATATCTTATTTTTATGGTTAATTTTTATCATCTTTATTGAGATATAACTGACATATAACATTGTGTAATTTTAAGGTACACAACATGATGATTTGATATATATATATATGATGATTTGATATATAATCATATATATATATATATATGATTACTGCAGTGAGGTTAGTTAACATATCCGTCACCTCACAGAGTTACCTTTTTTTTGTGGTAAGGACTTTTAATATTTTTCTCTCTCTGTACCCTTGTGTTCATTGACACATTACTCACAATAGTCAACATATGGAACCAGATAAAATGCCCGAAGACAGATTAATGGGTAAAGAAAATGTTATACACACATATATATGTACATATCTCACATATATATATATTTATATCATATATATACAAAGTATATATATATATATATATATATATGAATATTTTTTGGCCATAAAAATAGAAGGAAATCCTACCATTTGTGACAATATTGAGGAAGCTTGAGGACATTATACAAAGTGGAATAAGTCAGACAGAGAGAGACAAATACTGTATAATCTCACTTTTATGTAGATTCTAAAAAACCCAAACTCATAGTCATAGAGAGTAGAATGGTGGTCGCCAGGGGCTAGGTGGTGGGAAAAATGGGGAGATGTTGATCAAAGTGTACAAACTTCCAGTTGCAAGATGAATAAGCTCTTAGGACCTAATGTACAGCATCCAATGTATAGCATGGTTAACAATACTGTATTTATACTTAAAAGCTGCTAAGAGATTAAATCTTAAAAGTTCTCACCACGCATACACATATAAGGTAATTTTTATTTTCGATGGTAAATAAAGTAGCAAGAAGTGTCTTCCTTAGTAATTTCAGGAAGAGTCCTGGAATTGACTCTCACTGGCTGCTTTGTGTCATGTGTTCCTCTCTGACCCAAACGCTCTGATTGCGGGATGTGGGGCTGAACCAGCCAGGTCCTAGGCATGTGGCCACCACTGGAGGGACAACCCCATCCAAGCCTCACAAGCTGAGAGTGGGGCAGGAGCAACTCCCTTAAGGAAATACGAGGTCCTGATCCTGCAAGAAGATAGAAGCAATGCAGGGGTCAAACGTAATAGATGTTTATTAAATGCTTTGTCCCCCTTTGTTCTGGCCCATAGAGTCTCTGTAACAATTCAGAAAATGCTCCTTTTTCCCAATCCTGTGTTGCAGTTTTGGTTACTTGAGCCAACTTTTCACAAAACCCTTTGTGAAAAACCGCACTTTCAACTTTTATTTCTGTCTTCCTCTTCCACGTAACTCAGAACAGGTCCATGGAACTCATCTGGGAAACTCACAACATTCTGACCCTTTCATTCAACCCATTTTCCCAAGATGCTTTTATGCCAAACTACTTCATCATTGGCTTCTCTCCCCCTCTTGCATAAGTCAGCTCTGACAAAGGCACCCTGGTGCATCGTTCATTAGACTTCACCTGTTGTGGGTTAAATTGTGTCCTCCAAAAAGATATGTTCAATACCAACCCCTTGGACATGTGAATATGCCCTTATTTGGAAATAGGGTTATTGCGAATGTAATCAGGTTGAGACGAGGTCGTATTGGATTGGGCTAGGCCCTATTCTAATGACTGATATCCTTATACAAAGAGGAAAATCTGCACACAGAGCTACACACAGAGGAGAGTGCCTTATGAAGATACAAAGACACAGAAGACAAGGAGAAGGCCATGTGAAGACAGAGGCAGACATTAGAGTGAGGCTTCTATAGGCCAATAACTACTAGAAGCTAGGAGAGAGGCATGAAAACAGTCCTTCCCTAGAGCATTCAGAGGGAGCATGGCTCTACTGACACCTTGATCTGGGGCTTCTAGCCTCCAGAATTATGAGGCAGATTTTTGTTGTTTTACATTACTCAGTTTGTGGTCACCCAAGGAAACTAATATACTGCCCAACTTTGTATCAGCATTTAGTTTCAGCAAGGATCCAACACTTCCTAAAATGTCAAAACTAAAGTGTGGAGAAGTAAAGAAATTATCCTAAATCCCACAGTGATTTAATAATGGCCAGGCCAGCACTAAGAACTTGAGTTCCTGTCTTCTCAGTCCACTGTTCCTTCTAACACTGGCTTCCTTAATGATTTCCTCCGTAAGTCTAAAGAAGTTTGGATCAAGGCACAAGTCCAACACTGAGGTTAGCAGAGAAGCCCTCTGCCCAGAGGCCAGTGGGAACCATTATCCATGAGAGCGAATCACTGAGCCTGATGTAGGAGATATGGCGTGAGGCATGGGATTCACCTTAGCTCCAGTGCATCATCTTTGGAGAGAGAGCAAAAGTAGATTGCAGTTATATGAGAAGGGGAGGGTATTCCAAGAACAGCTGGAGAGCACCAGGTATCTGGGATGTGTGTTTTTTGCCTTCAACAATAAATTTTTCAAAGAAAGGCTTAGGCTTTGGGGCTTGAAGGAAAGGGTAGAGACAGTAGAACTTCTTTATCTGAAGGTGGTAGTTTTGCCAGCCACCTGCAGAGTTTAGGGGCATGTTGGGATTGGTGAGAATTGCTGAGGCTAAGTGACCTGCCCTAGGAACTAAGTAATCACAGACGGGAGAGAGTATAAGCTACAGTGATTGTTATTCAATTCTGGGAGTTTGTAGTTTTATAGATGTCTCCCTAGAGTAGAGAGAATTTTTATTTGTAAGGTCTTACTAAAACCTGCCAGGACCACCTGCCTGTCATCCCTCTTGGGAAGAATAAAAAATAGAGTCCTCCCTCCAGGGAAATGATTCTGTACCTACACGGAGTCCAAGCATGTTAGGGTGAGGCTAAATCATCTTGTTATTTCCATTGACTCGTGAGCATGAGTTCCAGGATCCTCTCAATCTAGGTCTGTCGCATGGTCCTACCGTGGGTTCTGCCAGAGTCTCTGACTGTCACAAACTAAATGCAGTTGAGAATTCCACGGAGGCTGGAGTACACTGGTTAATGCATTAAACATCACACAACTCTGGGATATAACTGAACTGTTTAGTTTCATATTTGAATTGCCTACCCTAAAGAAATGCAGTGAACCTCCTAGCAGAAATCTAGGATAGTCATATTTTCCGGGATACTTTATACTCCTCTTATGTATGCATGGTGGAGGATTTGAGGAGGAAAAACAAGCAAACCACCATGGCAAGAGATAAATGTGTAAAGTTGGAGGTGATGACTTTTTCTCCTCACTCGTCTTTTTCCCAGCCACATGTTATCGCTTTGGTGTGGTCCCTTTTGTTCACATTTTAAAAAATACAGTAGAAGAGGACAAGAAAGCATGAAATGTTTTATTATCTAATAGAAGAAATTAGTTACTATAGAAATTATCTTCCATGTGGCTGTTATTTTTAGGCAGACACCCTTCCATCAGGAATCATCTGAGGTTTGTGGCCGTCAGCCGTTCAAAGTACATTAGGAAATCCGCCGTTGTACACAGCCTTTGCTCCTTCCGTCAGGTCTGTGACAGGCAGACAAGGGGATGGGTGTTCGGCAGGTCAGTACTTGTCAAGTGAAGCTAGGACACCTTTCAGAGGAATTTAAATTGGATCAGGTTTTATCATTCATTGCTTTATCTTTGGTACTCTCCCAGAGGGTTATAATTAGAGATATATGAAAGAGAAATACCCTGCAAAACTTGCTGATGGACGAACTCTACCCATAGGTATAGTGCATTTCTAAAAATTCTTTTTGATACATAGACATATATTTATATGACATCCTTGTCCCTTTTCAGATATATTCTAGAAAGGCAACCTTGCCTACAGAAGTTGTTCTTAAGAGAAATTTGATGGAGGCTTCCCAATATGGCGTTACAATAGGTAACTGCTTGTGTGTTAGGACTTCAGGAAATCCTACCCTCCCTCAGTATAGTATCCCTTACCCCTACCCCCATTATAGCACCTAAAGGTCTAAAAATCCTCATAGGAAAAGACATCGTGAAACTGAGGAGCCATGACTATCTATGAACATAGTCTTTTAAGCTCTGAAAGAAATCAATTTAGATGACACACTAAAGTAGGAAAATATTGACATGTTTTAGATCTTATATAACAAGAATGGGGAAAATTTCCATTTTCATCCATGCCTGCTAGAAAGATCCACCATTAATGAGAAGTCTATGAAATAATTTTGCTTTGTCACAAATCACATGTAAGACAGTTTTTTTGTATGTGTGTGTGTGTGTGTGTGTGTTTTTGTGGTACGTGGACCTCTCATCACTGTTGTGGCCTCTCCCGCTGCGGAGCACAGGCTCCAGAGGCACAGGCTCAGAGGCCATGGCTCATGGGCCCAGCCGCTCCGCGGCATGTGGGATCTTCCCAGACCGGGGCACGAACCCGTGTCCCCTGCATCGGCAGGCGGACTCTCAACCACTGCGCCACCAGGGAAGCCCTGCTCAGGTTCTTTGACTCAGAGTTGTTAACCAGCGTCCAAGGCTGCCGAGGTGAGGGGCAACTGGAATGCTCTAAGAGAGAATAAGCTTCTGTTATCCTTGGTCAACCTGCTGGATGCTTCTTCAAGCCTGTCCCAACAGAGTTAGTGTAGAGACAAGTGTTGGCATTGGTGGCTTTGTAGAAGCTCACGTGGACACTTTTGAGCCACTAGCATGTGAAGATGTAGGTCCTTAGACCTGGATTGACCCTCCTGAGCCTCCTTTAAGTTTTCTATGGCTTCAGTTAAAAAACATTGACCTCTCTTCTGCCACTGGCACTTCTTTCCTTTTCTTTTCCCAACCCACGAATCATTCTTTTTTAATTATCCTCAGTAGCATATGCACTAAAATAGTAGAATATATACTAAATCCTTGGGTTCACAGAGAAAAACCGTGCAAATATAGTTTCACTAAAGATGAACTGAATCTGTGGCCAGGAAGCGATTATTAGAACTCCTTCTTGCTACTCAGTATCTAAAGTTCTGATATGTAATCTGCACAGCTTTATTTTAAGGAAATGATCCATTGTACCTGTCAGATTCACTGTTCTAAGTGGGGCTAGAACACGTCATACACAAGAGCTGAATTGAATTCTTTCTTGTGAAGAGGTAACAACTCAGGAAGACCTCAGCTGAATTTCATACATATCCATTTATGTAATTGAAGTATAGTTGATTTACAATACTTTGTTTCAGGTGTACAGCACAGTTATACGTATATATGTATATATGCAGTTATATATATGTATGTATGCATATATGTATACATATGTACATATATGCATATATATGTGTATATTCTTCAGATTCTGTTCCCTTATAGGTATTACAAAATATTGAGTATAGTTCCCTGTTCTATACAGTAGGTCCTTGTTGGTTATCTATTTTATATATAGTAGTGTGTATATGTCAATACCAACCTCCTAACTTATCCCTCATACATATCCATTTAATCAGTTATGTGCCTTAGGAGAAGTAATCAGTTATCATCTAGTCTTAGTTTTCACGTATGTGAAATGAGAATAGTAACTTATGAAATTGTTTAGGGGGTTTATTAATTTGGGGTAATAGAAGTAAAGTGGCTATCACAGTCTTGGTATAGGGTGGATGCTTAGTTAATATATGTGCTTTTTGACTTGTTGGACTGTGCTCTGTGGAGAATAGATTTATGTTTTCTGTTCCTCCTGTGGCTTCCCACAGTGTATTATAGCGATCTACATATGGCAGTTACTGTTTACTGAATGGTACTATCTGATTGGTACAGAATTCAGTGAATGAAGGTAAGTGGTTGGCTGGGCCCAGCCACTGTGAACTTGGCGGTTGCGTATCTCTCAGAACAGAAGTACCCAGAGGAAGCCTGATGTCTACTGCAGCCATGAACACCAGTGTGTGATTAAAGTTAAGTGCTAACAAGAGAATCCAAGGTTTTTGTTTATGCTGAGCTTGTGCTTTGATGTGATCCTAGTTAGAGTCAGGACAAGGGCAGCACAAATGAGCGACTGCAAGAATTTATTGACTGAGGAGATGTAATCTACAGATTTATGGCGAGATAGATGCAACTTGATTTATAGAGGAAAACTGCACCTGCCCCTCACTGGTGTTAAGCTCTAAGTAATAGGACACTCAGCGTCCCTCCGTAAAGACTGCTAAGTTTCTGGGCCGGTTGTCAAACATTGTAAATCATGGAGACCCATGCCGTGTCTTGCTCAAAGATATAAACTAAACAAGCACAAGCATAAGACAATAAATAAGCAGCATATGGACATTACATGTAAGAATAGAGGTCATCCAAGTTGTGTGGCAATGAGGGCTCAGGGATCATCCATGCTGTGTGGCAATGAGGCCTCAGAGGTCATTGTAGTTTGATGGCCGTCGAGTGTAGTTTAGAGCTCTGTGTGTTTCCCGCCGCTCTTCTCGAGGTGGCCCGGGAAAGGAGCTGAATTTTCCTGCAGGTTTTATTTTGGCTAATTAATGACATAAACTTGGAGGTATGAAGCGCAGCAGAAGCCATCTATTGTTTTAATTGCTTCTGACCTTAATATTTTCAATGCCATGAGGATATGTTCTCTGACTGGCCAAATGATGCCTGCCCACAGGTGGTCAATCCATAAGGTAAGAGTCTGTCTTTTAAAAGGAGCTCATGGGTTAACCCTGAACCAAAAAGAAAAAAACCGATAAAGCCCTTACAACTTTGTATCTAAAATACTTGCCCAGCCCTGCAATATTCTAAGGGAGCTCGGCTCCATCTTGTGGCCTAAAACCAAGTGTCCATTTGTTCCATCCTTCTTGGCTACTTAAGAGGAGCCAATCTTTTGCCAACTACACCTTGAGCCTTGTATTCTTTTTGTCTCACTACTATTTGTGAGGAAATAGGCATGGCCCTGGCAAACTGAGAGGGGTACACCTGGCTTTGTTACCTCTCATGCTCCCAAACTTATCTCTCTCCCCTCCTCTTGTGAGAAGAGTGGTGGGGTACCACAGTCTTCTGCTGTGAATTCAGCGTTCTCATGCTATCTTCCTAAAAGTCTCTTATTTATTTATTTATTTTTACCTGTCCCAAGGAATAAATGGTCATTTCTTAAGATGCTATTATGTAATAAGATTGGTTTCGTTTAAAAAAAAAAAAAAGGAATTAAATCCGTTGACTGAATTTGGAGAATTAAAGGATGGACGGGGGCTTCCCTGGTGGCGCAGTGGTTGAGAATCTGCCTGCTAATGCAGGGGACACGGGTTCGGGCCCTGGTCTGGGAGGATCCCACATGTTGCGGAGCGACTAAGCCCGTGAGCCACCATTACTGAGCCTGCGTGTCTGGAGCCTGTGCTCTGCAACAAGAGAGGCCGCCATAGTGAGAGGCCCACACACTGCAATGAAGAGTGGCCCCCACTTGCCACAACTAGAGAAAGCCCTCGCACAGAAACGAAGATGCAACACAGCAAAAATTAATTAATTAATTAATAAACTCCTACCCGCAACATCTTCTTTTAAAAAAATAAATAAAGGATGGACGGTAAGATATGAGATCCGTGGAAGGTAGGCCTAGTTTTTAGAAGTGATATGTCCTGAGGGCCAGAGATGGAAAACTCACAAACAAAAGGGTTGCATCTCGTTCTCAGTGGCTTTTTAAAGCTTACGTGGCTTTTTAAAATGTAAATTAATTCCCATCATTTAAAAATAGAGAGATGTCATATAAAAAACAAACATAACTTGCATTTCTGGCTTCTTAGTCAAAATTGGAAGACTTGACAACATAGGGTTCATATTTCCTTGTGGTAACAGTCAGTGGAAACTGAATAATAGTCAAACACTTTAAAACAAGCACACATCTTCCGTTTCACCACAGAACGCACCACTCCCTACAGTCTTGTGGTCGACCCATATCCCTCAATTTGTACCTGCTTGACTCCTGTGATATTGAGTTTGTGACTGTAGGGTTGTAGCATGTAAGACCCATTCACGTCCTTATTATGGTATAACTTTGGGCCTAGTCCCACAGTACATTTTTAAAAGCTGAGTAATTATCTAGGGACCCATGTCTAGCCAGGGTGGGGAGTGCAGCCCAAAGATGTCCTATCTTCACAGGGCAGGCTGACCTGGAAATCTCAGGAGAGTGATATAGGGAGATCTCAGGGCCTGAAACAGTGACCTGGGATATGTCAAAGCATAGATGTATTTCAGCTTAATACAGAGTAACAAGAATGTCAAAAACAACAACAAAAAGAAAATGGGGATTTATCTACGTTTAGGCTGTTTCTGTGAGTCTTCATTTATTTGTTCTGATTTACTGATACCATTGGACATATGCTGTTTATTACTCCATTTGATTATGCCTGGCCGCTCTAACTCCTAAGTTGTAAACTCTTAGAAGACAGATTTTCTGTTCCAGTTCTTTTCCCTTTTGTCTTTCCTTTCCTCCTCTCATCTCCCCATTTCCCATAAAATAAAACACATAAAAATAATACATGCTTTAGAGTTAGCTGTAGGTACACAAATAAAAGTTTCATCAGTTTCCTAGCTGCTGCTTCTTTTCCTTTGCTGGATCAGGATGGAATCCCATGAACCTTTTATTCTTTCTCATTTTAGGATTTAGAATGAGACAGCGCCACGTCCTCATGGAGTCCACAGGGCCTGCAGGGCACTGCCCTCACTTGGTGGAATCTGTTCCTTGTGAGGATCCGGTGTGTTATCAGTGGCTGACATCTGAAGGGATCTGTATCCCTGATCATGGCAAGTGTGGCCCCGGACATCGCATCCTGAAGGCTGTCTGCCAGAATGAGCAAGGTATGGCTCAAAGGAACACGAGGATTTTTAAGTAATACCTGACAAATAACACGTCACCACTCTCAGGCCATCTTCCCCAGGGAGAGAAACACAGTCTTTCCTATTCTTGAATACTCACGTTTAAGTCAAGTGACCTATTGCTTCTTTGACTTAATACAGGGCCAAGTACTCCATGACAAAAGAACACTGTCTGATTATATCTAAATGTAATACAGTGAACCCAGAGCGTTCTCTGGAGTTTTTAATTCATTAAGGCAAACAGAACACAGAAATTTCCTGGAGAGTCTTCAACTTATCAGTACAAAACAAGTTTGATTTGCCTTTATTGATGTTGATATGTAATATGCTTTTATATATTATTAACAAATACTGCCTGGTAAAGATTCCAGGGCTGCAGCTCCCTCCGAGTTAAAAAGAAAAAAAAAATGTACTAAGCCGTATCTTTTCAATTATATAACATTAGATTAGAATCAGTTCTAGACATAATGCTTACGTTTCTAAAGAACCATTTTAAAATATAAGTTGTCAAGATTTACAAAACTATTAACAGTGGTGTCTTTCCTTCATCACCAAGCTTCTGGTTGTGTGAAATGAAGGGTGATTTAGAAAATAGGTAAGTCACATGGAGATGAGAAAAGTGACATTTAAATAGAGTTAAAAAAATTCGGTCTTTCGGAAGAGTATCGAGTATGTCTATTAATGAGTTCTGCCATGAGAAGTCATAATTTATAATGCTCTTGGCGTGTGGAGTGAAATGTTTTGACTTATGGAGTAAAGAAATCTATAGAACAGAAGGAAATTTCCAAGTGGATTCAGAATGGATATTAGCATCCACACAGGGTTGACATTCAGCAATGAATTTCCTGTTCCCTTCCTTCCTCTCTCCCCTTCTTTCTCTCTCTCCCCACCACGTCTCTCTCCTTCCCCACCCCCCATCACTTCCTTCTTTCTTTCCTTCTTCCCTCTTCTTTTTATCCCTCCCTCTCTCCCTCCATCCATTGTTCCTTCATTTTTTTAAATCGTTACCTTACTTAGACAAATATACATTTTATCAGGTGATGTAATTGATTACCTCATGAAGCCAGGTAGTTGTTTAATGAAGTAGGGCCACACCAGATTATATTAGCTACAGTCCTTTTTGACTATAATAGTTAACACAGTGGCTTCTAATATTAGTGAATAATTTTTGAATTGCGTTGACATGTGTGAAATTTATTACCAGCAGCCCATAAGATCACTTTTTGAATTCAAGAAAAGTAGTATAGATGTTTAAAACCTGGGCTCTAGTGTCAGACAGGTTGGAATTTCCAGTCTGCTACTCTTCTGCTAGATAATATCAGGAAAATTATTTAACTGTGGAGGCATCCTTTCCTTCAGCTGTAAAGTGGGGAAAATAAAACCTACCTCTCACCCTCAGCTTGTGAGAATTAAATTACTTACATAAAAGTGATTAGTGAAGTGTCTGGCACATAACCATTCAAAATAAGCTATGAGCTTATTTAGTTGTAATGCACATTTATCACTGTTCTCTGTCCTGGGGGATTTGTGCAAAGAGCATTCTTTTAAAAAATGAAATGAATGAAAATAATAATGAGGATTAGAATAACCATACTAGTTCGTCTTCCCAACCTCCAGCTGTGGAAACATAATCATTTGTTGGGTTGAGACCCAATGACAAATGACTGTAAGGATTTGTCATCCCATAGCAGGAACTGGAGACTTTACAAGGCTGTCATACTATGGCCACAGGGCCAGGAACTTCTTTCACAATGTGTACTGTCCCTTCTACAGTATTGCAGAGTGTGAGATTCTGATTTATAGTTAGAAATATATATTTCGTCCGTGTTCTGGCACACAGTTTCTAAAACCACGGGAATTTCCTGAGGAGTAAGAACAGTGGGAGTAGGTTTTGTTATATAATGTTTGGTCTCCGGCCCTCCGTTCCTGAAATGACTTCCATGAAGGTGAAATTGGTGTCTTGTTATTCGCATCAAGCCCCTTTCTACCACAACTGGGTTTATATGAATGAGATGACTTTTGGAAAGTACCTAAAGGTGGGGCTGGTTGCACAGGAACCAACTGTGAATAGAGAGTTGGAACTCTCAACCCTACCCCCTGATGTCGGGGGAGGGGGAGGGACGAGAGGCCGAATCAACCACTAATGGCTAGTGAGTTAATCAATCATGCCTACGTAATGAAGCCTCCATAAAAACCCAAAGGACATTGTTCAGAGAGCTTCCGGGTTGGTGAATGCATGGAGATTTGGGAAGAGCAGCGCAGGGAGGCTCCTTGCCCTTTCCCATACCTTGCCCTGTGCATGTCTTCCATTGGATTGTTCCCAAGTTTTATCCTATTATAATAAACTGGATATCTAGTAAGCAAAGTGGATTTCCTGAGTTCTGTGAGCCTCTCTAGCCAATTAATGAAACTCAGGAAGGGGGTCATGGGAACTTCTGATTTATAGCCAGTTGGTCAGAACTACAGGGAACAACTTGGACTTGTGAGTGGCATCCTGAGTTGGAGGAGGTCATTGGAACCCCCAATTTGTAGCCAGTTGGTCAGAAGCACAGGTAACCGGGGCTTGAGATGGGTGTCTTAAGCGGAGGGCGGCCTTATGGGACTGAGCCCTTTACCTGTGGAATAGGACGCTACCTCCAGATAGATAGTGTCAGAATTGAGTTGAATAGTAGGATAACCAGCTGGTATTGGAGAATTCGCTTAGTGTAAGGTGGGGAAATAACACCCCCCCCCAACATACGCACACATTGTGACTGAACGTAGAACACTTTTTTACAGAGCTGTCAACTCTACCATTTTATAGAAATTCTACAGTTTTATTGCTATTCATGTGAAATAACTAATTTTCAGCATTGACCTACCCTCTCCATTTTTATGGCATATGTAGGAATTACTACTGGTTCAGATCAGTTTCATGAAATCTTTGTGGGTTTTGTGGGATAACAGCCACAGCTGTGGTTACGAGAACATACTGGCCTCCTGATGACTGAAGCAGTCTTTTGTCCAGTGAAAAATTGAAAATGTGATCTGGTTGCACTTTTTGAAGTTCAGCTTCAGTGAGGTTGTGGATGATTGATGATCAAAGTTTGCCAGAGAAATGCTCCCGTTTGACCCTCTACATATCATCATAGCATTTCCTTAGTGATAGGAATTGACAGAACTGTTGACACATTTAAATGCTTGGTGAGAAAAAAAGGACTGAGATCTATTTAATGAATCTCCTGTGATTTTTTCTTGTAACTTTTGATACTTTCCTTTTCATCACTCTGAGTTTATTAATTGTTTCATAGGCCTTTTATTTCAGAGTTTATTCATCCGTAAATGGATGAGACCAAAAGAAATAAATGTTTTTTGATTAAAAAAATCAAACAAACTCATGTTAGATCTAATTGGACTTGAGGCTTGCTATAATTTCCAAGGTTACTTGCTATGTCCTTTATTTAAAGGCTTGTCCATATTGACTCACTCCAGGTATCCCTTATGCCAAAAGGAACATTCAGTGTCCTTGCAAAATGTCTACAACCCATTCAGATAGCGGAGCCAAGAGGTTCTCGCATAGCCGTGATCAAGATTCTGTATGACTCTTTTTTAAAAAAAAAAAATTATTTATTTATTTTCTTAATTTTTTTGGCTGCGTCAGGTCTTAGTTGCAGCATGCGGGATCTTTCACTGTGGCTCATGGGCTTCTCTCTAGTTGTGGCGTGCGGGTTTTCTCTCTCTAGTTGTAGCATGTGGGCTCCAAGGCGCATGGGCCCTGTAGTTTGCAGCATGTGGGCTCTCTAGTTGAGGTGCGCGAGCTTAGTTGTGGCATGCGGGCTTAGTTGCCCCACGGCATGTGGGATCTTGGTTCCCTGACCGTAGATCAAGCCTGCGTCCCCTGAATTGCAAGGTGGATTCTTTTACCACTGGACCACCGGGGAAGTCCCAAGATTCTGTAGGACTCTTTTTTTTTTTTTTTTTTTTGCGGTACGCGGGCCTCTCACTGTTGTGGCCTCTCCCGTTGCGGAGCACAGGCTCTGGACGTGCAGGCTCAGCGGCCATGGCTCACGGGCCCAGCCGCTCCGCGGCATGTGGGATCTTCCCAGACCGGGACACGAACCCGTGTCCCCTGCATCAGCAGGCGGACTCCCAACCACGGCACCACTAGGGAAGCCCTCTGTAGGACTCTTGACAATGTTTTGTGGAGCATTAACTCCTGCCACTGGAAAGACGTGTTTCTCTTCTTCAGAAGCTCCTTTATACCACTAGCTTGGGAACTTAAAAATTACACAATCTATGCCACATTGAAGCTAGGAAGTAACTGGAAATAGCAGTTTTGATATACGTAAATCTTGTGGGTTAGTTTAAGAATGTGATCTACTTCAGACTACTTAAAATTCAAGTAGTCATCTATGAATTTCTACAGCTATCTCTGTAGATATATAGTACTTTGACCCATTCTCTAGTTGATTTATTAGTGATACTTTTCAATCAGTCTCACTAAAGCTGCTATTTCTCACCCAGCCTGTGATTATAGCAAATATTCTGTTAGTAATATTTATTTTCATTAAGAAAATTGTATTATAGATTACATGAATGAGTATTCTGGCTTGGAATCTGATTTCCAGTACTTTGATTGGTGAATTAGCTTTGATTTCTCTCCTCTGCACATCTAATCATTAATATGGGTCAAAAGAAGTCTACTAAGTATAGAGTACATATAGGTTTTTCTTGTCTCATTGACAAGTAGGTTTTCTACATTTCAAAGGGGGCATTTGAGTTTCTATAGAAATTTTTTTTTTTTGAGGAAAAACACTTTTTAAATTTTTTTAAAACAGCTTTATTGGATTATAATTGCTTTACAATGGTATGTTAGTTTCTGCTTTATAACAAAGTGAATCAGCTATACATATACATATATCCCCTTATCGCTTCCCTCTTGCATCTCCTTCCCTCCCACCCTCCCTACCCCACCCCTCTAGGTGGTCATAAAGCACCGAGCTGATCTCCCTGTGCTATGCGGCTGCTTCCCACTAGCTAGCTATTTTACATTTGGTAGTGTATATATGTCCATGCCACTCTCTCATTTTGTCCCAGCTTACCCTTCCCCCTCCTTGTGTCCTCAAGTCAATTCTGTACATCTGCATCTTTATTCCTGTCCTGCCCCTAGGTTCTTCATAATCATTTTTTTTATTCCATATATATGTGTTAGCATACGGTATTTGTTTTCCTCTTTCTGACTTACTTCACTCTGTATGACAGACTCTGAGTCCACCCACCACACTACAAATAACTCAATTTCATTCCTTTTTATGGCTGAGTAATATTCCATTGTATATATGTGCCACATCTTCTTTATCCATTCATCTGTTGATGGACACTTAGGTTGCTTCCATGTCCTGGCTATTGTAAATAGAGCTGCAATGAACATTGTGGTACATGACTCTTTTTGAATTATGGTTTTCTCAGGGTATATGTCCAGCAGTGGGATTGCTGGGTTGTATGGTAGTTCTATTTTTAGTTATTTAAGGAACCTCCATACTGTTCTCCATAGTGGCTGTATCAATTCACATCCCCACCAACAGTGCAAGAGGGTTCCCTTTTCTCCACACCCTCTCCAGCTCTACAGAAGTTTAAAAATTTTTTGTTCTAGTTCTGCAAAAACTGCCATTGGTAATTTGATAGAGATTGCATTGAATCTTTAGATTGCCTTGGGTGGTATGGTCATTTTAGCAGTATTGATTCTTCCAGTCCTAGAGATTGTCATACTAAGTGAAGAAGTCAAACAAAGAAAGACAAATATCATATGATATAACTTACATGTGAAATCTAAAAAAAATGATACAAAAGAACTTACTAATGAAACAGAAATAGACTCACAGACAGAGAAAACAAATTTATGGTTACTAAAGGGGAAAGGGGAGGGGGGGGGAGGGAGGGAAGGATAAATTAGGAGTTTGGAATTAACAGATAACACTACCATATGTAAAATAGATAAACAACAAGGTCCTACTGTATAGCACATTCAGTTACATACATACACATATATGTGTAACTGAATCACTTTGCTGTACACTGGAAACTAACACAACATATTAAATCAATTATACTTCAATAAAAAGGCGGGCATTTGAAAGTAAATGGAGTGTGATCCAAACTGCATGCTGACATATTTTTCCCTTAGATTTTCAAGTTAATTCACTGTTTTCAACTTTGTTTCTCTGACATGTAACTGGTTTATTGTTGCTAGGTTTCACTGGCAATAGATGAAGGTTTAGCATCAGGTGACATCTTCCCAGAGCAGGTTGGGAAGATCCCCATAATGCCAGGGCAGTGGACAGCATTCCCAGTGGCTGGCAGGTGACCACTATTTATCATTGTTCATGTCTCCAGGATGCAAAGTGGGTAGACACCGCAGAGCCATTGGATAAACACCAGACTGCCCACTGGTGTGGTCAGACCCTGAGTACTCGCCACATATTTTGCTCCATAAGTTACCAAATAAGCTGTCTTTAAAAAGTGTCTGTATATTTCATCAAGCATCTTTATTCAGAGATAATGCAGTGTACATTCTGCACTTGTAGAAAGCTAATACCCCTGCTGGAGAAGAGTGTAATACATCAGGAAGAACAAGGTTCACACACTGACAGGTACAAGGAGTTAAGAGTTCTCTGGTACCTCTTCACCACTCCCTTGCATGCAAGGTTTATTATTTTCACAGTTCCACTGACCTTCTCCATGCAAATACTTTCCTTAAGTGGTATATATATTTGCACAGAAAGCATGAGGAATGATTTTCCATCATTAAGGGGGACTTGGCTTTTCCTTTTAGAGGCACTTTTTTTTTGAGTTCTTGCCTTGTATCATTAACCTTGAACAATCCAAAAATGTGATCTTTAATCTTAGCTAAAATGGCATTTGTTTGCAATCCTTAACTACCGTAAGTGCCTTTTCTGGGATGAGTTTAATTGGTGGAAAGCATGCTAGAATAATCGTTTACCTGAGTTGGATTAAAATGTTTAAACATGTTTTTAAGTCTGTGATTGGAGTTGGAAGTTTTGTTTTGTTTATTTTTATCTTTAAATCTCAAGAAATGTTCTTGGGCTGACCTGTGAGAATAAGGTCAGACTCCATTCATATGGGAAATTGTTGATTGGAATATTTTGTGATTCACCAGAACAATAAATAGAACCCCTGTTGTGTTTTCAACTCATTATTTTTTAAACCTTTTGATCATGTTGTATCTCATGTTGGTCAATGAGTACTGCTTTACTTCTCTGTATATATTTTTCTTTTTTTAACAAGACTTTCTAACTACTGTTTCAGCACAGTATTTATTTTCTTGTATTTTAGGAAGAACAAGGGATATTCATCAGGTATTTGATGTATTTGCCATTCAAGTATATTCCTGCAATAAATCAACCTGTTTAAGAGACACCACACAATGAGAGCCATGATAGAGAATACAGTGCCTCTAAATTAAATTTCAAATATGGGTCTTCTAAAAGTTTTGAACAATGGCAGCTTCGTTCAAATAAGTATACATTTATTAAGATGTGCATTTTGGAAACGATAATAGTAATTGGGATTTTTTTTAATTAATTAATTTATTTTTTGGCTGCATTGGGTGTTTGTTGCTGCACACGGGTTTCTCTATTTGCAACGAGTGGGGGCTGCTCTTAGTTGCAGTGCACAAGCTTCTCATTGCGGTGGCCTCTCCCGTTGTGGAACATGGGCTCTAGACATGTGGGCTTCAGTAGTTGTGGCACTTAGGCTCAGTAGTTGTGGCTTGCGGGCTCCAGAGCGCAGGCTCAGTAGTTGTAGTGCATGGGCTTAGTTGCTCCGCAGCATGTGGGATCCCCCCGGACCAGGGATCGAACCCGTGTCCCCTGCATTGGCAGGCGGATTCCTAACCACTGCACCACCAGGGAAGCCCGGGATTTTATTTTTAAAAAAGTGGCTATCATTTTCTTCTTAATCTCTTAATTTTTTGTTTCTATTTTTAGTTTAAAAAAAAGCACAATAAAACACTTAACCTTTGCCTAAGGTTTGGGAATCTTTGCCCTATGCTGCCAGGTGTTCAGAGGAATTCAAAAGAGAGGAGAATGAACATGGACATGCATTTTATATTAGCAATGTAAATTCAGAGAAATGGCTTTTTAGAGTACTCAGACTTAGCAAGTACTACTGTGTCCTGCCCAGATCCTATTGGCAATTTACCATATCTGTGCATGCCAGCCAGAAATTCAACTGACACTGCCTGCGTCTCTTTGCCTAAGGAATTTCTTCAGTCACTGGAGCCTTCTTTGCCCATATATGCAGTTAGAAGTGCCAGGGAGTTAACAATGCCAGGGAGCAAGCTTCAAGCAGTGATTGAGAGTTGATGTATAAATACCAACTCCCTTGCCCCTCAGATGGAATAACCTTGAGGCATATATTCTATGCTGTGTCATAGAGTTCCCAGTGAGATGAAACACCACTTACGGATGGTCTGATTTTTTAAATTATACACACTTTATCAGCCTCCTTCCCTTTCCTGTGTCCCTCCCCTACTCTTGCACTGGTTCCCTGGCATTATTCCCCAATAAATACAGTAAATACGTGCCCATAAATCTTTATCACAGAGTTTGGTTATGGTACATCTCAAACTAAGACAAGGATGCTTGGAAAGATACTTAGTGGATCCACTATTGTAGGAGATACAGGGCTCAATTCAAATCATACCATAGTGATGATGACATTTAAAACTCACCTTACAAGGAAGAAATGATATAGCCTCTCATGAGATTTCATTCAATATTTTGAGAACCTCTGACTGTTTATCAATTGTTGGGTAATATCTGAAGGGCTTCAATATACTGCTTCTTTCCTCCCTTTGAAAACATAAAATAACAAAACAAAACAAAAAAACACTGTTGAATCCTATTTCTTTCCCAGTTAGGCAATGCTAGTAACTTATACCATCCTCCTGAGTCTTGTTTTCCAACAGTCGAGTCATTTTATGACTCTCAGGGGAGGAATAGGTTATTCATATTTTCATTTTGTAGTGATTCCAGAGGGTATTGGAATGTTTCTGAATAACAACGAGACAATCAGACTTTTTCGGACGTTAACAGACTTATTTGTGTCGGGGGACATGTGGCTTTATCTCCTCTCTTCTAGATCAGTGGTTCTAAAATGATGGTATGTATCAGAATCACTCAGAGAGGTTATAAAAGCACAAAAGTCTGCCACCCACCCCGCACTCCAGAGTTTCTGACTCAGTACATCTGAGATGGGGCTCAAGAACTGATATTTCTAACAAGTTCCCAAGGGATGCTGACGATGCTGGTCCAGGGACCATAATTTGGGAAACACTGTTCCAGGCAGAAAGGGGCCTGTGGGCAGTCTCATCACGTTAGTACATAACGGAGGTAGGCTAGAACAGTGAAAGGCATATCTTACACTTCCTCATAATCAGCAGTGGTATTGATTCTAATCTGTCGTTTCTTCTTTCCTGCCGGGGAAATTATTCTTGAAATCCATGAAACAGATTACTGTCTTTCCAGAAGGAAGCAGTGAGTAAATATTCTTTTATTTCTTTATTGTTACCTAGATGGATTACTAGAAGATCAAATAGTGGAAAGCAATAGTGTACTCTTGCAGAAACAGAAGACAAATAATATGCGAGATGAGTTATTTAGGCTTAGAGGAGAGAATTTTCATTTTCAGCAAGCTAACTTTCTCCGACCACCAACTGATAGCAGTTTGGCGTCAGTGTCCTTACCGAAGGAAGTGTGGTGATGACAAATACGTTGTATTAAATTTTGAAATGAACCTGACATTGCAGTTGAAAGTGCCAATAAGATCAGGCTGCTATTCACACTGCAGGAATCAGACTGTAAAGGAGAGTGAATCTGAGAGTTCCTGTAGCCAAGTTCATCATTCCCTTTCATTCAGATGTCTTGCAGTGAAATTAATGGTGAAACTTTAATAATGTTTGGCAGTGAGGGGATCCAAAAGAGAAAAATAGACTCATTCTAATCAGACTTTTCCCATCCATGTTTGACGGGAAGGTGGGGAGTAGATGTAAGCTGGTGAATCAATTTAAATGCTAAAGAGGGAGGAGCTGCAATGTAGTTTTAAATATGTCTATTGTATGTTGTATGTCGATAAACAGGTATTGTATTTTAAATTATATCCTCTTTCCACTCTGTTACCTACCTAGACATGGCAAGAGAGCTTTTGTCTCTTTTCTCTTTTGCTGAGATGCCTAAAGAAATGACTGTATTCACATCACGACCCAGCAGTATTCTACGATCAGACTAAATACAGTCTGATTTCTCCAGATTTATAATACTTAGAAATAGCTTAGAGTAAATTGCTTCCTGAGTGTGCCTAAGTCTCTCATTGAAAGACTGTCTCCTTTTTCTGTCTCTTCTGAAATTCTCACTAGGCCGTCTACTTTCTGTTCCCATTCCTTGTGTCAAAAAGCAAAATAAATCTTAAATTGTACTGATACTTCAAAATGTAGTTCACATGATTAAATGGTCATCCCGACCTTTCAGTGGGAATTAATGTGAGATTGTCACCCTTCCCATTACTTTCAACTTTCTGGACATGCTCTGAGTTTCCCTCTTCCATTGTGTATTCCACTAGTATTACTAACAGGGATTAGTTATAACATTAGTCACAGGGATATAATTTTGCTTTCTCATTCTGAAATGCATTTTAAAGTGGTATATGGATGTTTCAAATGGCCTTTGACTGGTTACTCCTGACATACCATCTCTCTACTTTCTCCTCTATGTAGACATAGGAAAAGTAAAGAACTTGGATTAAAACACACTTCTAGTATGATGGAGTAATTTCCACTGATAAGATAGCCAATATGACTCAATTAGTAAATGCAATCAGAGGATAACCTGTGCTGTCTGTACCCATTTGAGTGTTTTCAGGAAAATATAATGAAGCAAAACGTTCCTGGATGGGCTAATCCACCCCACACAAAACCAATTTGAAGAACATTTTACTTAAGAAAGTTTTGTATTTCTAAGTTAAAATAATTTATACATATACTTTAACTGATTGATGATTCAAAATTAAGAATTCATAGTGTATAACCCTTTGTGCTGTGTTGTTCATTCCATACTTAGTGAGTTGTATGCACTTAGTGAGTTGTATGCTATGCCCAAAGAATGACATAATTTTCCATGGAGAGATATCTAAGAAGTAGAAATAAAAAAATGTTTAGAGAAATCATACATTTTGTATCAAAGAAACATAAACTAAAGAAAAAATAGTTTGAAAGTTAATTTAGGAATATCTTAAGACCATGATACTTCTCTTACTCCATTGGTAGATTTCAGTCAACAACAAGCATCTAGGAACTCCATAGCTCACCGTAAGTGCTGCCTCTGTCTGTTACCTCCATGGTAATTTGCCTCCACAGTCATGATCATGTTATTCCCCTGTCTGAGATGCTCATCCACTTCTTCTTCCTTTGGCTAATTCTTACTCATCCTTTAACAACTTCAATTGATGTCTTACAGGAAACCATCTCTCCACTCCCACTCTACCTCTTTAAGCTGGTCTAGAACCTCAAGTGAACATTATAGTTACCGTCTACCTCAGATTCTTGTCACAGTCAATTATGATAATTCCATTTCCTTTATAGATGATTGGTTCAGAAATGTGTCAGTTTAAATCTGTTTGGACCAATGAGATGTGAGAGGAGGGACACAGCTAAGGCAAGGTATTTCACTTGCTGCCACGATCCATTGTATGGTCTGGCTTCAGGATGAAGGCACTGCTGCGTACCGTAGGGTAGAGATGTAAAGATACTCTGAGTCCTGGAAGACATTGCTGAGCTGCTGAATCAACAGTCTGAGCCCTGGCTGTAATGTTAGTCCATAGATTTCCTTTTTATAAAGCCAGTTTCTATCAGAGTTTGTATCAGCTGTTGCAGAAATCATCCTACCTGATGGGGTGACTGTCTTCTGTGTTCTTGTTAACACTTTGTTATTCAGTTATCAGTGTCTTTACTACATTATATTGAAATTATCTGGGCTTCCTTGGTGGTGCAGTGGTTAAGAATCCGCCTGCCATTGCAGGGGACACGGGTTCAAGCCCAGGTCTGGGAAGATTCCACATGCCGCGGAGCAACTAAGCCCGTGCTCCACAACTACTGAGCCTGTGCTCTAGAGCCTGCGAGCCACAACTACTGAGCCCGCGAGCCACAACTACTGAAGCCCGCGTGCCTAGAGCCCATGCTCCGCAACAAGAGAAGCCACTGCAATGAGAAGCCCACGCACCGCAACCAAGAGTAGCCCCCGCTCGCCACAACTAGAGAGAGCCTGCGCACAGCAACAAAGACACAATGCAGCCAAAAATAAAAATAAATAAAATAAATAAATTTTAAAAAAAAGAAATTATCTGCTTACTTATCTGCTTTTCCCATTTGATTCTTAACTTCTCAAGTGCAGAGACCTTGACTCGTTCCTCGTGTTATTCTTGGCATGATGCCAGAGTGTCTGGCATATTAGAATGTACTCAATAAATATTTATAGAACTTAGTTACTTCAGTTGATTTGCACAGCAGCCCAATTGGGAATTATAATTATTATTTCAATTTTATTGATGAGGATGTTTTAGCCCAGCGATGTTGATAGCCCAGTGTCACTCAGCCAGTCAGTTCTAACACCAGAATTTTGAATTCCAGACCTAGGACTCCTAACCAGTAGTTGTTCTACCGTATCAGTGTCAGCAAATACATATCACATGTACCAACAACACTGACGTTGCCATGTCTCAGACCCACCCAATAATTTTCATTGGTTAAGATGTTATTTTTTGTTAAGCGAGGCTTGGGCTGAAATTCATTCTCAAGGCAGCAGTAAAGGCAACCACTGCCCGCTGACCGGTGTAGGTCCACAGCATGAAACCCATTTCTATATGCACAGTGAGCATATTGACTCTCTCCCCTGGTGTGAGCTAACAGCAAGAGAGAGATCACTGGGTACAATGAAAACGTAAAGCCGACACACGTTTCCCGTTTTCATCTGGCACAAATTGTCTTGGAGTTTGATATATAGGACTTAGTTATCTGGTTTTCCCTGGTAACTTTAGTTCTAATCCTGATTGTATTCAGACAGCTAAGCAGAGTAGAATTTATTCATCAGACTAGACTGAGAGTACAGAGAGAAGCAGATTCTCTGAAAAAGGAGATATGCGAAACCATAAAGGAGAAAGTAGAAGACAGCTCTTCAGGGACAACCAGCTTTTCACTGCTTCATAGTAGAGGAATTACACAGAGAGGCAGTAACAGAACCACTAATAACATGGTGTCATGAAGTTTTAGGGAGTTTGGTAAAAAGTAAACGATTTCTACACACAAAAGCGGTTTTTCAGGTTACATCAACATTTATTAAAATATATTTGAATCGTGATTCATTGAGAAGAGCATATAATTTCTCTATGACATATTATTCCAAAAAGAAATAGGTAGAAATGAAATTTTGGCTCAACAGCTGAATACGTGTCCCACAGGTATCTAGCAATGGTGATTAGAAAAACAAGTTCACTGTCACTGAAGACGTTTACACAGAGGCTGGAGACCCCCTCTCAGGGTTACTGTGGTGGGAATCTCCTCACTATTCTGCAAGAGAGGGTTGCTCTGTGGATCTTTCATTACTATTTTGGACAGGAGAGTTCTGCATTATTCTTAATTTTCCTGTACTTGAGGATAATTAGCATCTCCATTTCTCCCCATAAAATGCCAGTTGTGTTCTCTAACCATTGCGTCAGCCCATATCAGGCCTCACATATTTCCAGTCACCCCCAGGAGAATTTCTCCTGATGGAAGACTACGGACAGGGAGATGCCCAGAGGCCTTCCAAAGTCACCAAGAAAAGGTTATGCTTAATTAAATAATGAACTTTAATTAATTCATCGATTTTAAATACTTAATAAAAATTAAGACAAGGACTGTTGCAGCATATTTTGAATGAATTGCAATTCAAAGCACCTGCTAAAATAAGATCATGCTGCAAGTTAAAATTTTAGATTTCAGGTAAATAGGAATTTTACTTATCTAGAAGGGCCAGTTTCCTGATATGTAAATAAGGTTCCTCATGTTATAGGATGTTCCAGGAGGGTGGGAGAATGATGTGAGGGGAAGTGTGTCTTCCTGTTTAGAAGAATAGTATAAGGCAAGTGGGAGTGTGTTTATTGAGAGAAGTAGAACCCTGAACTTTAGGAGCACAATCTCAGAATCATTTCCATCCAATACTTCTCACAAATGCAGCCGAGAGAAACAATATTAGTCCAGATATTCTGAAATCTTTCCCTGAATTAAGTCAGGGAAGAGGAGAGCTATGTGCCTGGAGCATATAATATTGACAACCTACAAATTGTTTTTACAGAATCGCTGACATCATTTGCCCATAGTGTGTCAGGTTATAAGACTCTTTCCCACAAAACTCACTGTCACTTCCTCAAAAGCTATGAGAGTTAGGTCCTTTAAATTATATGTATCAGCATCCTGTATGAGGATCCCTAGAAGAAGCGCTGGCTGGTCCTAGATATGACCTGATCATACGGTCGGCTTTTGTTGAATGTACTCAGAAAACTGTACCGTTGACCCAACACCCATATTGCCTCCCTCCTGATTCACTTCATGTTCTCTCTTAGTTTCTGCCTTTCTTCCCTGCCATGTGAATGTCATCCTGTATCCTGGGTATCATCCTCATTTCCCCACTTGCTAGATATGTGACCTTAAGCAAGTTACCAATCTCCTTGGCATCTCCATTTTCTCCTGTGCAGTAGAAATTAGAATGGGACCTACATCTTACGGTTGATGTAGGTATTGATTTGATCTATGTCAAGTTCCAAGACAGTTTCTGGCATGTGGTTACTGCTACAAAAATGTTAGCTATCTTTTTTATTACAATTATTAACTTGTATTTTGTGTAAGCAAACTGCCTTAAATACTTTATAGAATGAATTGGTAGCATAAGGTAATGGAAATGATCATTGACTTTAGGCAAATGATTACTCTCTGAGGCCTAGTATCCAGACTCATGGGAATAAGATGCTATTTTGTGAGATTTTTTGCCTGTTATTTTGAACCAATTTTAGACTTACAGAAAAATTGAAGAGTTGCAAAAACAGTACAAAGAGTTCCCTTATATCTGTCACCCACTTCCCCCATTGTTAACATCTCACATGACCATAGTTCTATTATTAAAAACCAATAATTAACTGGTACAATATAGCTGGTTTTGGGGACTAACTAAAATAATAAAAGGGCTTAATGGAGGCTCTGGCGGCTATTTTGATTTTTCTAGAAGTGGATCTTGTCTGCAAAAGTAGGGTGTCTGGTACTCTTCAATTTAGATGTTTGAAAGCATCACTTAAAAAGGACGATCGTGGGGCTTCCCAGGTGGCACAGTGGTTGAGAGTCCGCCTGCCGATGCAGGGGACACGTGTTCGTGCCCCGGTCCGGGAGGATCCCACATGCCGCGGAGCGGCTGGGCCCGTGAGCCATGGCCGCTGAGCCTGTGCGTCCGGAGCCTGGGCTCCGCAACGGGAGAGGCCACAACAGTGAGAGACCCGCGTACCAAAAAAAAAGAAAACGATCGTAAAAGATATAGAACTTTTAAACTGGAAGGTATATGCTTAGCTGAAGCTTCAGGCTTAGATCGTATTCTTGAAAAGAATTATTTTTGTTTTTCCAATTAATTAAAGAAAATGCCTCGATAACAGCACAATTTACTATAAATCCTGTCATATTCCTGTGGTAATAGGGAGGAAACTTAGTGGCCTCAAGCTCTGATAGTAAACTGAGCCAAGTGACGATGTGATCAGCCATAATTATACCCAGGTCAAAACAGGGGACCTAGGCATTGATGGATCTGGAACTTTACATGCAACAGGAAAGAGCGTCTATGGAAAATCAATTTCTTTGTTGTTGAAAAATGACTCATTGTCATTTCTAACAGTTTACTTTGGGCTGATTTCATTTTTAGAGTTCAAATTTGTTTATGGTATGCAATAAGGATGAAAAATGCATATGTTTTCCCGCAGTCTTGATGAAAGATAACGGCACCTTCCATTTATAGAGTACTTTGCACTTTCCAAAACCCTTTCTTTCACTTACATTATTTCATTTCACCCTTCAGGACAGCCCTGTGTGGTAGTCAGGAATTAGTGGCTCACCCTCATATTACAACAGCGGAGATTGAAGACAAGAGAGGTTAAGTAACTAGTCTGAGGTCACAGGCATAACGCTTGTGCTGCCTTCTTACTCCTGAACTGGTTTGTTTCCAAGGTCTGGCTACTGAATCCTGGGATTCTATATAGGAAAACAGAGTTGAGACAGCTATTACTAAATAATGAAATATACATGAGACATTGACTAATATTTATATCCCTTATGTAATCTAGGGGAAATGTTTAAAAATCCACATCTCTATATCCATCTATGTCTATATCACCTATGTCTATATCTATATCTTTAAATCTATATCTATACCTAGCTACATCTAAAATCCTGATTCCCTAGACCATATTTTTGGGAAGAGGAGGAAAAAGAATTAGGGAGCCAGAGGTAAGGAAAAATAATAGTGTCCACTGTTCTAGAAATCTATTCATAAGGCATAGGTGGGCCAAAGCTAATTTGAAATATGGTTGGAGGTGTTGATAGGTTTTTCGGGATATGAGGCTTCATTTCACTCACCCCAAGTGAAATTATTGGGAGGAGTTCTGTACTCTGTCTTTAATCATATATACTTATTTATAGTCACAGATGACCACCTTTTAGCTTTCTGTTTTATTTCGTCATTTCCCCAGTGACTAATGTACTACAACAAATAGTGTAGAATTACATTCTGGAGAATAAAAAGGACCTGCTTGATCAAATGTTAGAATATCCCCCCAAAAGAACCCCAGGAATGGCAAATGCCAACTCGGAAAAGAATAAACTCCCCATAATACAACCAACATATTAAAAACGAAACGAAACCAACGCTCGTTAAGGAAGAAAATCTGTGGGGACTTTCTAGCCACAGGGCTAGCCGTGAAGTTTTATCCTTGGTGCTTTATAAAAACTCTGCTCAGGAAAACCAAGTGGCTTAAGCGATAGGGAAGCCCAGCCCACACTCTCTTTATCCTATGCCGTAATCTGATTCTTTCACTAACGGATGACATTTGAAGGCATTTTTGTGTCTGTGAAAACGTAGACCATTGCCTAATGTTTCATACTGAGTAGCTACTGCTCTTCCAAACTGCTTTGTGAAGAGAGAGGCAGGCATCGGGGAATGGCGGGTTGTCTTCTCAAGGATTAGGATGGCCGGTGGGTGTGTGAACCAACCGGAGTGTGGATGCATGTCAGGAAGGGATGAAGTGTCTGTTGTTCAGGAGATTTGGGCACTGTACACAGTGACCCACCAAACAGACCATGTGTGCCAGTTTTACACAAAACTCAAGAAGACCAGGACTACCTTTTTATGGCTTAGAGGGCAGGGAGTGTTTTGGAATCTAGATCCCTTGATGTTGTCGGAAGTTCTGCTCTGAAGGGGTATTATGCAAACCATTATATATAGGACGGATAAACAACAAGGTCCTACTGTATAGCACAGGGAACTGTATTCATTACCCTGTAATAAACCATAATGGAAAAGAATATGAAAAAGAGCGTGTACATATGAATCACTTTCCCGTACAGTAAAATCAACTCTACATCACTAAAATAATTTTTTTTAAAAATGAAAGGGTGTTAATAATCTTGAATAAAGGTGACAGGCCAGTGCACAGCTTAGCAGGCATATTCCTGATCCCTCAGTTTTTGAGAGGCTAGAAGTCCAAGATTTGGAGATATGATTTGGGAGGCCTGAAATAAATGCCGAGTAACAACCAGCACTGCTGCCACCCCAGACCAAGCATGAGTATCCCGAGAGAGGGGCCTGAGCTGAGAAGTATATTAGTGTTTATTTTGCGTGAAATAATATCTTGTGCTGATTAGGGTAGAACGTTCACCCGGCATTTCCTTTGATGTATGTTTCTATATATGGTTCAATGTTTTTCAATGTGGGTAATTGATTTTAACTATATTTAATTTTCTTTCAATGGTACCCTCCATCCACACCCTTTCCTAACAGTGTATTTATTTAAGATCTACGGTTTTTATGCCCAATTTAAAAGAGCAGTTTGTTTGCTTTTCGTGGGGAATCACCACGGGATAAAGATACCAGGTCCAGACACTGCAAAGTAGGTCTCATTGCTCGTCCTGTAGCTTTCAAACTTAGTACAGTACCTGACACATGTTAGGCACTCAGGATTTGTTGGACGAGTTAAAGGAATGCTAGATTGGCACATAGAGATCATAAGATTTATGAACTGAAAGACTCTTAGACGTTGAATTCAATCCTGCCATTATATTGAGATCCAAAAAAGCTTGGTTTTTCAAAGAGGTGGTAGAGTTGAGATTGGAATCCAGTCACCTAGCAGCCTGCCAAGTCCTCTTTCTCCCACTCCATTTATCAACAACTGGATATTCCATTTCTCAAAGCAGAGCTACTTTGATGTTCCTGATTTTATGAGTTGGGACATCGTGGGTAGATATTATATCTGGAAATCTCACTTATCCCTTTCACAGAGTATTTTCCAAATTATGTACCATGGGACATTAGTTTCAGGGTTTTCCAGCGAGCAAGCTGGAAAAGCTGATTTTCTGATTGAATAAAAGTGGAAAATGCTGCACACGTTCTCTCTCTCATGGAAACTCATAATGCACATCGCCATAGAAAGGGTTCCAAGAAGAACACCTTTGAAGAAACCTACTTAATTGTGTTTCCTTGGGAGTTTCCTAAAATTGTTGGAGCACTGAACACTTTAGTTGTTATGTGCATACTGACACTTTGTAGAACAGTGTTCCCAGGGATGACATTTTGGGGATTGCTGGCATCTAACTTCCAGGGCTGACCAAGTTACCCAGTGCTTTGCAGTCCTTCGGAGCAGCCTGTTTTCTGTTCTGCTGTTTTTTGCAGTGTGATAATCTGAAGGCAGAACTGAGCTGTTTTCCCTGAAAGATACTAGTCACGCCCAAGCATTTGGGAGTAGGAAGGACAGAAGAAGGGTTTTGCGTAGAGTGACCGTCCACCCTGATTTGCTCAGTAAACCCAGTTTATTCCATTGTCCTTCCATAATCACACATCTCATCCCTTTTCAGTCTCCGAAGTGTCCTGGTTTGGGCACATAGTAATCTTCCCAAGCTCAGCCCCACCACGTTAGTCACCATTTCTCTTCATTTCATTCTCTCCTTTGGCAGCTAGTTCCCATCTCATCTTCCTCTTAGACCTTCCTCCACAACATGTTCAGTTCTCGCTGCTTCCCCTATTGCTGCTGTATTATGCAGAGTCACCTGCTAGCTTTGTGAAATCTGGGGGCCAGCTCTTTTCACCAGAAGGGAGGTTCTCAAAATTCTTGACATGGAATCTGGTTTCTCCCCACCTAAGAATTTTCATGTTTGTTGCTAAGAACCTTTAAGGGAAATAATCAGAAAATTAAAACCAACAAGATGACTGTACATAAATGGGCCATGTAACATAGTGTCCAGCTGAGGTCCTGTGCTGTCCATACCCATCATGGTGTCCACTATAGGCCCTGCCGTTTCTCATGACGCTTGCAGGTTCAAGTCTGCTCCATCCACAGGAGCCTCCTGATTCTTCACTTGGGTCTTCTGGTCAATCAACTCCCTTTCTCTACTGGTCATGGTACCTTTCTCTGCATTGCAGGTGGAGCCTGCTCTATGTTACCTTAATTGACTACTTCCTTATTTCTTCCCCTACTTCTCCTATTTCTGTGTAGCTATTACTACACAGCTTTACACTTAATTTCTCAACTGTACATTTTAATTTGAGCTTCTTTCCTATAATACATACTTCTCGAAAATAGAGATTGTCTTAATGATTCTAAATTGCCTGCCTTGCCTCACATATGGTAAGGCTCAAATGAATCAGGGAGTTTTAACTATAGAAGGTGTTTTAGACATCATCTCATTCAGCTCTTAAACATTTCCAGCAACTTGCATGAGGTCACCTATGTGTGGAAGGTCAATCCAGGTTGCCAGGAAAATTTGTTGATTCATAAGAGGGGAGTAGCCCACAGTTAAGACTCTGAAGGTCTGGATGGTTGAAGCCTTGTTCTGGCTTTGACCGACTAGGGAATTTGCCCTTTTTTGTGTCTTCAGTATTTCCCATCATCAACAGCATGGAGTGATTTCACGAAATCTGAAGGCTCGAGGTGAGGGTTACGTGAGACAGTGTCCATGTCATATATTATTCAGAATCTGGGACATATCAGGCATTTGATATATTACAGTTCATGTCAATTGTTGTGTTACCAGTTTCCAATTCTTCTGTGTTGAAATTGCTTAAAGAACTGGAGCAAGTTGCCTGAGTTGGGGCAGCATATGCTGAGGCATCAACATGAGAACATCTGCTCCCAGCCGTCTCCAAGGAGGGTGAGGAGTGTGGGGTTGCCATGGTGACAAAGATTCTGCCAGACCCTCCTGCAGCAAGGGAGCTTGCTCTTTTTCTGAACCCATTGACCTTGACGACACTTGGCAAAAGTCTCCTTGGGTGTTTGTGGCCCCGATTTGATTTTTGTACTGCGTGACTTTTCTGGTTATCCTTTCCTGGGCTTTCATGAGTCAGAGTGACAACTTCAGCACTAAATACTGGACAAGGCTCCCCAGGGCCGGTTAAAGCACATGTGCATATCTACCACTTGAATTCATAGAGGAAAAGAGTTGCTGTTCACAGTGTCAGGAAATCACATTTCTGAAAATGGTCGGCTTTTTTAAGGGATTTTAAGGGATTGCACCTTTTCCCTCCCATGGAGAGTCAGTGGGCACATGCCCCATCTGCTGTCACTGGTCCTCTGGGAGACGGCTGCCCGCTGTTAGCTGGCAACGAATTGCCGTATGTCTCCTCGGGGCAGACCGCTTATCGAGGGGCTAAGCCAGGGTTGAGAGCTGCTGCATTTCACAGCCACTCCGCTGCTGAGAGGGGATCACGCAAGCCAAGCTGCCCACTGCAGTGTGCTATTGACCTTACAAAAGGTCTTGGGGACCAGGAGGGGCTACTGTCTTAATCTCAGCCTGCAGAGATGCTGGTGATAACCTTGGCAGAAGAAATCAGTCTTCTCGAGAACGGGAAGCAGGTTTAAAAGCACGTATTTTGCCGCCCTAGTGCCCTTCACTACTGGCCTGGCAAGTATTTATTCAATAAAAGACATTGTCCATTAGCGGCAGGGTTTATGATTTCCTCCTCAACTTCATCCTCTCCACATTAGTTTGTTATTACAAAATATCATTGTGGTTTTCTATAGTCCAGATATAATTAATTTTCAAATATTTACATGAATTCTCTCATTATCACATGTTTTTTCATTGTTCCTTTGTTGCAGCCTCAAGGCTCAGCTGGGAACTAAGTCTGCGGCTTAGGTTGGAATGAGGACTTGCCTCTGCTTTCACCCAGCCTAGCACAGAAGTAGGGAACCTTGTGCTTGTCATACTTCTGCCTTTTTTTTACGAGGTGTCTGTGCATGTTTAGTAAACTACGTGGGGTTCCCCAAACTTAGGCTTCTTCTTGCCTCTGGGATTTTATTCACACCATTGCATCTTCCTGGAGTGTGTTCTATACCACTCCCCCATCACTGCCCTCCCATCATCACTCAATCTGTCATCTCAGTTTAGGTGTTGTCTCCTGTGAAATGCTGTCTCTCGTCCCCCGTTCGGTTCGGGACCCCCATTTATTCCTCCCATTGCAGCGTGGGTACAGTCTTACAGCCCTAGTTCTGCAGATATAGATTATAGTATATATACTGAGTAATGTCCTGCCACTGTGTTAAGAGCACTTTATGTATCATTTATATGGTTTCCTACATCATTTTCATAGCTTCATTGTATATCATAGGATAAATGTACCATGGTTTATTTAAGACTCACCTATTGTTAGATATTCGGGATGTTTCCATTTTGGGGTTATTATAAACAATGCTGAGATGAATATGTGTATAACTGAATGTTTGTGCTTTCCTTAGGATGAGTTGTTAGAGGAAGAATTACTGCTGTTACCACTTGTGTTTTGTGAGTTTTTATCTCCTGTGTTGTTATTGGGATTGGAGAGTTAACCTCAGATTGGGAGAAAAGAAGGAGGTGGGGTCCTCCTTCTTACACAGAGTCCTGTGACTGTGTAAGTTTATTCCAGTTTGATCACAGGCGTATCACAAAGAATATGCTATTATACAGTATGTGTTTATTCAACAGAACAGGGTGAGGGCATGTATATGAGTTCTAGGATTTGGGAAGATGTGTAAAATCGTCACTAAGCATCTTATAGTAAAGGAGGTGAACAAGATGCATTCAGAAATGGTATAAGCAGGGAAAAACTCATAAGGGAAGGGTAGTTAGAGTGCTGTTGGTATCAATCACAAGTATCTTTTCTGACCACAGTGATTGGGGTTAGAGGAGCTTTCTGGATAAGGTGGCATTTGAAATGAGACTCAAAGCATTGGCGTGATGTACTGGAGGAGAGAACTGGGAGATGGACAGAAAATTCTAAGTAGAAAGAATTGTGAAAGCAAAGCTTGGAAGCAGAAAATCAATTGGCATTTTTTCCAGAATAGTGAGAGTTTCCAATTGCCATATGAATAAGAAAAATCCGTGCTTATTTTCTAAACTCTTGTCAGTTGTACACCGCCTTTATGCTTCTTGCTATAACTGCATGCTTTGTTCATGTCATATATATTTTGAAATTAAAAAGGCTTGTTAAGTAAATAACTATATAAAAAAGAAAATGATTTCTCCTTAAAAGGAAACCTTAACCTTGTTCACCTTAACCTTTGGAAAACCTGGGACAAAGGAAGGGGAGCCATAGAAAATGCTTGATGAGGTTTTTATATTAAGCTAAGTTATTGGACATGTTACTTTGAAGTCTGATCTTGATGTGTTTTTCCATAACCTACAAAGGAAAGTTTGTCAGTGTGTGTGTATGTATGTGAGGGTATGTGTGTTTGTATGCGTTTGCTTGGCTAATATTCAGAGGATATGTACTAGTTGTGGAGATATTAAAGTAGTTTAGCACCCTTGGTAAATGGTTGCTCATCCACTTACTCCTAGGTGGATGGGGTACTGTACCCCTCCACAGCCCAGCCCTTCTCCAAAGACTTACCAGACTTCACAGTCCAGCAACCCGGTGGGTACCATGCCACACCAGTAGCTGTGTGTGTATGTGTGTGTGTGTGTGTGCCTGCATACATGCACACCCCTGAGTGTTAATGTATATGTATAAGCTGGGTTGTATGTGACTGTACGTTAGCTTATTTTGGAGAGGACTGTGAAGATGGAAACAAGAAGTGACAGGACAAATCTGATTGATAAGAAAGCCTCTCGAGGCAGTAGACCCAGATTTTGAAGGGAGAGAATGCTGCAGTTGCTTTTGGCAGTAAGGGGTCCTACCTTGTTGATACCCCCAATAATAAGCGTGCCATTGGACTTTCCGTAAACAGAAAGAGCAGAATCTTATAAAATTAAGAATTTGTTTTTTAAGGGATGCTAGTTATATAAACTGGGTTGTGAAAGCCAGAAGCCCTAGGATAGGGGATGCACACAGAACTTCTGGCCTGCATGTCTTGAAGCATCAGCCTTCTCCTAGACCTAGATGGCAAATCATAGAAATAAACTTGTGCATCCTAGATAATACTCCAGACGCTGTAGTTTTTAGCTCCTTATCTCTTTAGCTCTTTTACACTGGATGAGAGTGTGAATTTTCAGTTTCAGCTTTCTTATCTGGAAATTGAGTTGACAGTCTAATCTCACAGTATTCCTGTAAAGATTAAATGAGGTACTAGCCAAGTCAATGCAGGCCACGTAAAATCGATATTCCCAACCTCTCCTCTGAAAACAGTAGGGAATAGTGAGAGTAACAAATAAAAGTACACACAATTCACAACGTAAGTATAACTAGAAGACAGAGAAGAACCAATCTTACAATTACATCAAGTAGAAAAATTACCACCAAATCCAGTGGGCTGTCTCCAACACCCCTGCCTTCAGGGAGTACAAGGGTATCTGAGGTTGGGGAGAGAGGGGTGCACTGTAGGAAAGAGAGAACAGGCGAGCCAACAGCAGACCTAAAATTGACCTAAAGTCACCACGAGAAAGAAAAAAATCACCCTACATATGAAAATATTAAAATAATGCACTCCAGTTCAGAGCTCTCACTTTTGGGAAGAGACTTAAAAGTGCATGCCTGATCTGACCAGGCGGTCCTGGAAAGATAATACTCCTCAGGGAGAAAGAAGTATGTTCGTATTTTTATTTGGATTGCAGTAACTTTATAAATTAACCTAGGGAGAAGTTCCGTCTTTAATGTTGATTCTTCCTGTCAGAGAGCGAGTGTGTCTTTACCTATGCTCAAGTCAACCTTTGTGTTTTTCAGGACTGTTTTAATATTTTCCTTACATAGGTTTTGTAAATTTCATATTAAAGTGATTCCTAAATATTTCATCCTTTTGTTGCTGTTGTAAATGGTGTATTTTCCTCTCTTTGTGTCTTCTAATTAAGTATTATTTGTGTAACTGAAGGCTATTGATTTATGTTAATTTTATAGCTTGCTATTATTAAATTCTTTTGCTATTTGGGTTAATTTTACCATTGATTCTCCAGGGTTTTCCAAATACATAACTATATCTGTACAAAAATATTATTTTACTTTATTTTAGTTCAGGTTTTATCCAAGTGATTAATTTCTGTTGTCTAAATTCATTGATTAATACATGATGAATAGTGATAGAGACAGTGAGAAATTTTGCTCTTACCTAATCTTAGTAGAGATATATTTAGTGTCTCCCAATTAAGAAAGATGCTGGCTTTAGGACTACAGTAAATATATTTTAAGAATGTATCCATCAGTTTCTCTTTTCTTATATATTTTTTAATTGGGAATGCATGTGGAATTTTGTCAAATGGTGTGTTATATAAATTAGGAATAATGTTGAACCAGCCTTGCTTTCCTTGGATAAGTCCCACTTGGCCATGGTGTATTATTTTCTTGGCATGATATTATTAATAATAATCATATTATTATAATTGTGTTCACTAATATTTTATTTAGAATATTTACATTAACATTTAGGCATATTTAGGTATATTTTTATATTCTGTATCATTTTAAATAGTCTTTATTAGGTTAAGTTATCAATGCTCTTTTCTTTAACAGTGTACAGTATAGAGCATGAGGGCTGTCTGGTTTTTGAAGGTTGAAAGAATTCCTTTGTGAAACTATGTGGGCCTGGTGTGGTGTGGTTCTATGATTACGTTCTCTGTTTATTCTAGGAAAATTCATCTGTTTCAGCTTTCTATATTCAATGAAGTGAATATTGGTAAACGGTGTTTCTCTAGGAAATTATGCATTTCATTTGATTTTCAAATTTACTTGCATGATAGTTAACTGAAGTAGTTTCTTGTGTTTTTTAAATCTCTTCTGATTGAAGTTATTTTTTCCTTGTCATTGCTTATTTTGTATATCATAGCTAAAAGGTCAACACTCCTTCTATATAATGAATTCTTCTAAAAATGAGGGGAAAAGGTAAGAACATCAATATAAAATTTTGAAAAAGCATGGTAGACAATTCACAAAAAACACATATATCAATGACCTTTATACCTATAAAAATACACATTCACTCATGAAGGTGCAACCGAAAACTACACTGAGATGTGATATCTCACTTATCAGATTGTCATGTGTTAAGAAAATTATAACACAGTCTGTTGGTGAAACTGTGGGGAAACAGGCATTTCTACATATTGCTGGTTGGAATAAAAATTAGTATTGACCCTTACGAAGTGTAATTTGGAAATACCTACTGAAATTATATATGCTTTTATATTTTGGTTTGGCATTCCCCCTTACAGGTATTTACCCAGAAAATGCACCTCCCACAGTACCAAAAAAAAAAAAAAAAATACATCACAAGGTTATTCATTGTGGCATTGTTTGTGATTGAAAAATTCTGGTAAAGATCAAAATGCCCATACATAGGAGAGGTGTTGAATGGACAATGGCGAATAAACTAAGATATATCCACCTACTGAAGTCATATGCAGCTGTGAACAAAGAATGAGGAGGGTCTCATGAACTGATGTAGACTAATTTCTAGGACGTATTATTAAATTAAAGATACAGAGTACAAAAAAATTACTGTACTATGCTACGTTTTGTGTAAGAAACATAGAAAAGAAACCCAGAGATTAAGACCTTTTACCTACAGTGTGTGAGTAGGAATTGAGTGGAAAGGATAGAAGGAATTGGGGGGGTGGTGGTAGATACAGAATGACACTTCTGTGAATACATCTTTTTTACAGACCTGATTTTTAGAACCATGTCAATGTTTCACATATTAAAAATAGAAAAATAATAAAAAATAAATAAAGTTCATAAGACTAAGGGGGAGGTGGAGTTAAAGCAAAAACAAATTGAAATAAATGAACTGAACTCTGTTTACAATGAATAAACATAGTCACAATGAAGTGGAGCTGGGGGAGGGGGGAGAAGAACTAACTCAAGTAACTTTCTTTTTTTTTTCCTCTTAAAACCTAGATTTTATTTTATTTTTTTTAACATCTTTATTGGGGTATAATTGCTTTACAATGGTGTGTTAGTTTCTGCTTTATAACAATGTGAATCAGTTATACATATACATATGTTCCCATATCTCTTCCCTCTTGCGTCTCCATCTCCCTCCCTCCCACCCTCCCTATCCCACCCCTCCAGGCGGTCACAAAGCACCGAGCTGATCTCCCTGTGCTATGCGGCTGCTTCCCACTAGCTATCTACCCTATGTTTGGTAGTGTATATATGTCCATGCCTCTCTCTCGCTTTGTCACAGCTCACCCTTCCCCCTCCCCATATCCTCAAGTCTGTTCTCTAGTAGGTCTGTGGCTTTATTCCTGTCTTGCCCCTAGGTTCTTCATGACATTTTTTTTTCTTAAATTCCATATATATTTGTTAGCATATGGTATTTGTCTTTCTCTTTCTGACTTACTTCACTCTGTATGACAGACTCTAGGTCTATCCACCTCATTACAAATAGCTCAATTTCGTTTCCTTTTATGGCTGAGAAATATTCCATTGTATATATGTGCCACATCTTCTTTATCCATTCATCCGATGATGGGCACTTAGGTTGTTTCCATCTCTGGGCTATTGTAAATAGAGCTGCAATGAACATTTTGGTACATGACTCTTTTTGAATTATGGTTTTCTCAGGGTATATGCCCAGTAGTGGGATTGCTGGGTCTTATGGTAGTTCTATTTGTAGTTTTTTAAGGAACCTCCATACTGTTCTCCATAGTGGCTGTACCAATTCACATTCCCCCCAGCAGTGCAAGAGTGTTTCTTTTCTCCACACCCTCTCCAGCATTTACTCCAGTAACTTTCAAACAGAGTATTTGGATCATATGCTTTTGATCAAAAGACAAAAAAAAAAAAAAAAAAAAAAAAACCAACAGAAAACTAAATAACTATAAAGACATATTGAACTCTAATTGTCTAATAAAAAGTTTTCTTTGCAGAAGTATTTCGAAACTACTTTTTATTCATTCTGTGAGCCAGGTTTTGCACTGTTGGAGAAATGAGTTTCAAACCTGGAAAGGGGAAATCATGGAATAAACCCTCGTATTGGTTTAGAATTGACAATATCACTATGAAATTATGGCCTTCACTATGTGATAAATGATAGATAGATAGATAGGTGGATACATAGATACATAGATAGGTATAGATAGATAAAAATGTGATAGAGACTTTCAGCTTCAATTCTAGCATGTAGAGATCTTGAAAGTCTTTGCTTCCATATTTAAAACAAGGACAAGCTGGAAAAACTGAAAATTAACTAGTTTTTTGGAACCATTAGAGAACTCAGGTTTCAGCAAAATGTCATTCTAACATCTGGAGAGACAGGTGCATCCACAGAAATACAGCACCTGAGATCTGTGTATATTGAGCAGAAACAGCTGGAACTGTAAACAAATAGGAACACATAAATAGTAATTTTGACTAATTATTAGAGGTGGAATGTGGGCTAATGAGCAACTCCTAGGAGCTTCAGTCTTGAGGGCTGGGCCCACAATTTTATGGGCTCTCCCTTCAGGAACCCCATCAGGTTCTTATGTTGAAGGTATCAGAGGATCCCCTTCTGGCACTGGCAGGGGGAGAGGAAGAGTAAATATGCCAAGTTTCCTCCATCACAAACGCCTACTCTTCCTGAGAAAGAACTTTACCAGAGCTCAAGACTAAAGCTTTATCCTAGCCAGGAGAAGGGAATTCTTCCCTCCTCCAGCCCTCCTCTCGTTTAAGTGGGGGTGGGATTAAGTCAACAGAGAGAATTCATTAAGAATGCGGCAGCCAGAGAACAGAATAGGGGACAGAAAAAGGTATAGTATCATAGAAATACTGTTAAAGTCACAGTCCCAAGGCACAGGACCACTAAAAGACTGAGGTTTAATCACGAGATTGTAGAATGCTCCTCCTTTCTTGGACATTAGCACCCACCACCAGGGCTCCATTATAATAACAGTAGATTACAGCTGAAAATGCTGCAAAGCACAGACCCTCTCCAAGCAGGAATATATAAGCAAGCCAAAGTCAAGAGGGAAGACAAAAGCAAGGTCACTAAAGAATTTGGAAGCCTTTGATATTTATACTTAGAAGCAAAATTAAACACAGCACACCTTTTATTCAGATTAGCATAAATCCACACAATAAAGTTCTGTTTACCTCAGTTCTTACCACCCGGTACAGCATGTCGAACTTTCAACAAAAAATCACATGCCAAAAGCAAGAAAAAAAACACACTCTGAAAAGAAAATGCAATCATTAGAACCAGACTCACATATGACATAGATGTTGGAATTATCGAGAGGGAATTTAAAATAATGATTAAACTGTTAAGGGCTCTAGTGGAAAAAGTAACAACATGCAAAAACAGATGAGTAATATAAGAATCAAAGGATGTGCTGGAAATAAAAATTTCTGTAACAGAAAGAATGAGCCCTTTGATGGTTCCATCCATAGACTGGACACAGTGAAGAAAGAATCAGTTAACTGGAATACAGATCAATAGAAAGGTCCCAACATGAAATGAAAAGAGAATGAAAAAGATAGAGTAGAACATGCAAGATCCGTGGGACAATTTCAAAGGTATAACATGATGTAATTGACAGATGGAGAAGAAGGGGAAAATGGAGCAGTTTAGGAAGCTCAAGAATGGGATAAATACCAAAAACAGCATCAAAAACACCTAGGTATATCTTATTGAAACTTCAGAAAACCAAAGATAAAGAGAAAATCTTCAGGAAAGCCATAAGGAAAATTATTTTTTTTTAATAATTTAGGATCCTAGGATGGAATTCATACTGTGACAAAATAATCCACCTGTGTTAAACTGTATGAAATTACTTCACTGAAGAGTGTGGGCAGTTACCTAAGTAACTTTGGAAATGACTGGAAAGTATAAGAGTAAGGGCAAAAGGAGCTCTACATAAGCAACTCCAGGTGATTAGATTGTTTCCCACATGGAGGGGTGTACGTTAACAACTCTGAAACCATTATACGTGTATATTGGAATTGAAGAATTAAATAAATAGATGGTGGATGATGGGAGCCAGGTTTCTCACTGTTGGAATGGAAGGTTGCAGATAAAGAGAAAAAGGCTAGAATGATCCATGTGGTAATAGGTTTGAGACATCAGGATGAATTCAGTTTTGCTTAATGTAGCTACAGATGGATATGTACAGAAATATATATAGATATGTCTGTCTACATGGGTTGCTCTATATAAACATACATTTCCTTACTCTGTCAGCTGAAAGGGCTTAGAAGCAATGACATCACAGTAGCAATAAGCACACCTAGAACCCAGACACTGGTTTCTAATACCATTCTCCAATAAAAGGAACCAGCGATTCTTGGAGAAAAGAAGAATAATAAGACCTAAGACTGAGGTGTAATGAGCCTGGAGTATCTTGTAATGCAAAAAAAAAAAAAAAAAAAATGAAGTGCTAAACATTTTTTACACACACGCACACATGCACATATACACACACAATGATGTGGGTATGTCAAAGGGACTCAGACGTATCTGAAATGGCTCCCAATGGCCAAAGCTGCAACAATTTGAGCAAGAAAATAAAGTAGTATGCATTATAACCCAAAATATAACATAAGTATCTGTTAGTCTATACTGATATAAATAAAGGATTGACTAGATCGATCGATAGACAGGGAAGAAGAAACAAATTTCACATGTAGAAGAATTCCAAATAATTTATCTAGATACTCCACCCTCAAGTGGGTATAGTATAACTTCCCAACCTTTACGTGTGGCTGCACATGTGGATTTTCTTCCAGCTTGTGGTATGTGGGGAAAATAATAACTTTTCAGTGGAGAAGCCAGACCAACGTGACTTCAGTTCTTCTACCAAGAGGCCGTGGTTGACAACAGTGTTAAATCATCTTGACAGTATATGCCCTTGGTACGAGGTAATCAGAATGAACTTTATCTCTGTCTTCTCCTTCAAGATCCATAACCTCTGTCCAACCATGAAAATAAATCAGAAAATCCCCAACTGAAAAATATTCTATAACATACCTGACTGATACTCATCAAAACTTTCAAGGGGGCTTCCCTGGTGGCACAGTGGTTGAGAGTCCGCCTGCCGATGCAGGGGACATGGGTTCGTGCCCCGGTCTGGGAAGATTCCACGTGCTGCGGAGTGGCTGGGCCCGTAAGCCATGGCCACTGAGTCTGCGTGTCCGGAGCCTGTACTCTGCAACGGGAGAGGCCACAGCAGTGAGAGGCCCGTGTACTGAAAGAAAAAAAAAAAAACAAAACTGTCAAGGGTATCAAAAAGACAGAAAAGGTGAAAACTGTCATAGCCAACAGGCACTAAAGGAGACATAATGACTAAATTTAATGTGGTACCTTGGATGGGATTCTGGATAACAAAAAGTCATTAGATAAAAAAATAAGGAAATCTGGAAAAATATGGAATTTACTAAGTAGTAAGGTATCAATATTTCATTAAGTTGTGATAAATATATCATACCAATGTAAGATGTAAATAATATGGGAAGTGGAATGTGGAATATATGGGAACTCTTTGTACTAAATATATTCACAACTTTTCTATAAATATAAAATATTTATTTAAAAGCTGGAAAAAGCACTGTATATAAAGGAATGCATGCATATATGTATATGTGTGCATGTGTATATGTATGTGTCTGTATGTAAACATACATTGAGTTTTCAACGTTTCCTGAAGAGGGTCTAGAAGCAGTGATACCTCAGTAGCAATGAATACTCCTAGATCCAAGATTTTGGTTTCTAAATGTCATTCTCCACTAAAATGACCCTGGGCTTCTTGGAAAAACAGCTGATTCTGGGATTGGGTTAGGAAAAGGACAAGATGAGACTGGAACATCTTCTTGTGCCGAAAGTAAGAAAATACTCAAAGAATGGTAAGGTTACTGCAAAAGAATGCAGGGGCCATTTTGAAGTGGTTCCTACTAGACAAATCTTGGACGATTGGAACTTCAAATAAATTATAGTTAAGTATTAGAATCTATTGGATAAAGTATAAATCTGCTTTGATTGATTGAACGAATGAATGAATGAGGAAAAGGGAAAGCTCTTCCTTGCAGAAAAGAGCTAACTAATAAATATACGATGAATGATGGAATTTGAAAATCACATTTGAAACCATCATAATAATAATTTAGTCAGGCAAAAATATCGATGGATTTTGAGACTAGTGGATGAATATTTGAGGAGACACAGGATATTTACATAATCTGAAGGTCTATGCCCACAAAATACATTTTAATTACAAACGGTAAAATGGTAACTTTACACATGAAAAGAACTGGCAGATACCACTTTAAACGGTCAAATATCAGCGGTAATGAGGCTAATGGACAGCGTGCCCCTCCTGTTATGATACCCTAGGAAGAACTCAGCATCACTTCTATGGTATCCCTGCCTGCCAAAGCTGTGTACCCTGAATCTAATCCTGAGGGATTATCTAATGGAATTAAGAAGAAACTTGGGACAGACACAAATTTAAAGCATTCTGCAAAATAACCTCAAAAAGGTCAGTAATGAAATACAGAAAAAGACTGAGGAATTCTTTCAGATTAAAGGAGAAAAAGAGTCATAATAACTGAATGCAAAATATGGTATGAATTTGGATTTGCATTATTGGTATAGGTAGCAAAATCTCAAAAAGGCCTGGAAATTAGATGAGGATATTATTTTCAGTGTTAAGTTACATTGTTTATGAAATGCAGAAGAGAGAGAGGGAGGAAGGAAGAGGTCGGAAATGCAGAGAGAGAGAGAAAAATAATCCAGTGTAGTGTATAGTAAAATATAACTTTCAGGCAGCCTTGTTGAATGGTTTGCAGGAATACTTTGATTTATTCTTGTAATTTTTATGTAAGTCTGTGTCTTAGTGCATTCAGGCTGCTATAACAGAATACTACAGACAGACTGGGAAGTCCAAGATCAAGGCACCATCATGTAAAAATTTAAAAATAAAATAAAGATTAAACGAACTCAAAAAGACACATGCACCCCAATGTTCATTGCAGTACTATTTACAGTAGCCAGGTCATGGAAGCAACCTAAATGCCCATTGACAGACAAGTGGATAAAGAAGATGTGGTACATACATATAATGAAATATTACTCACCTATAAAGTGGAATGAAATTGGGTCATTTGTAGAGACGTGAATGGACCTAGAGACTGTCATACAGAGTGAAGTAAGTCAGAAAGAGAAAAACAAATATCGTGTACTAACACATATATATGGAATCTAGAGAAATGGTACAGATGAACCTGTTTGCAAGGCAGAAATAGAGACACAGATGTAGAGAACAAACATGAACACCCGGGGGGTCGGGTGGGGAAGAGGGGGTGGGATGAACTGGGAGATTGGGATTGACATATATACACTAACTAATGAGAACCTGCTGTATAGCACAGGGAACTCCACTTCGCTGTACAGTGGAAACTAACACAACATTGTAAAACAACTCTACCCCAATTAAAAAATAAAAAAGATTAATTGACCAAAATATGTGTCAGTTAAAAAGCATTTGGTAGGGTAAGCAGAGATACCAGACTATGTATAGAGAGAAATTTGGACATTATGAAAAGGGGAGCTATTGAAGGTTTGAGTAGGCGACGTCAGAGTAAGTCGTTTTATGAAGATGAATTGGGGATGCATAGAGCACACTTGGCAGCTCAGAAATGCTCTAGTCAGGAGGGGCAGGAGGAATCTTTGTTCTCGGCTAAAGGGTGCATAGGAACATCCCTGAAACAGCCTCAGCATTACCTTGCCGTAATCTTAGGGCATTGACATTTTTTCAGAGTTTAGTACACACTGTTTGTAAAAGCTGAGAATGCATGATTCCCTTCAGTGTAGGAGGTTCCCATTATATTAATGAGAGTAAGATCATATCTACAGGGTCATTGACAGTCCACTGAGTCCTGTATCAAATCAAATGACCTGGGCCATTTCCTTTGCAACACACACTCAGGCACGCGTATAGGCACATGCATGGGGTGGGTGTGAGGGAGGGGGGGTCGGGCAGTGGGTAAGTTTAGTTTTTATGTCCAAGGACTACCACGTACATCCTTTGTGCCTCTGTTTATACTCCATCTTTCTGCTTGCCTGCTCTTCAATTATTTAGTTCCTACTTTTCCTTACTTCTTTACCAAAGGGGAAAAAGTGAAGCAGAAATACTAATGAGTCTATATGGTCATTTTTCAGAAATTCTTCAGAGGCTTTATGGGTACAGAAATCAACGGGATGAGTGGATTTCTTTCATCCTCATTTGTTTTCCTCCTTCTGGGATTCCTCTCTCCGCTGCCTGTCCCTCTCCCCTGATTCTGAAAGGAGACTATGAGAAGTGGTATTTTCTCCTTGTAATCTTTCAGTGGTGTAACCTGTATCAACATCCCTAAACCTCTGAAGGGAGGCTTGGACACTTGGAGAGGGATGACTTCTATTTAACTAAAATCTGCTCACTGAGAGTAAAGGGAAAAATTTACATTTCCTCTGCAGTTCCTCCAAAGCTTTTAGAAGCTACACTTACAAGACCATTCTGCTGTCGTTGCTACTACTTCTACCACTTAACCTTCTGAGGAAAAGAGACTCAGGGTCTCCTCCGCTAGCCTGCAACATCTGAGGGAGGGTGTTCCCCCTTCCCCTCCACTGTGTATGTGCTCCTTGAGTGGTAAAAATGTATTTTGAAAGAGGCTGAAGGGAGGGGCTTTATATATATAAAATGGGAACACGTATCTTGATTAACTCCTGATTTCCGTGGACTCTCATTAAATGGTTATATCTCTCAAAACAAACTTTTATTCTGAGATAGATTGGTAACTGAGCAGTTATACATGAAAAATCTTTTGGAAGGCATTTTTGTTTTCTAGATGAAGAATTTAAATTACTTTACTGTTATTTTTTTACCCTTATTATTTGAATATTAGGATACCTCTGGAGAGGATATCTATGGTTTCACTTAAGAATTTTGAGTAGGGGAATTTGAATGTCCTAGGTTTGCATTATTTATTTGAAATGAACAATGGGAAGAATGGATAATTCTGAGGTCCTTCACCATTCCAACTGGGGGCAGAGGTGAGTTATGCAGCGTCCCCAGCAGAGTCTTGTGTGACCTGCAGTGTGATTGGATGAGTAACGGCTGTACCCTGCCATTCTGCAAGTGAGTTATATTCCAGAACCTTCTATGTCTAGCTCTTCACTGGCAATGGTGAACATGCTTTAAAAACAATGCTTTTCTCAGCCTTTCATTTTCATTTCTCTTTCTGCCCTAGAAAATATATTGAAAGAGAATATGATGTGACTAATCTTTTAGAACTTTAAGAATATGCAATATACAGATTTATACACATTATAAATACTTTATAAATAAGACTGTATATAACATTGAAAATGCATGTTGCCCTTATAAAGCCCCTTCCCCAGTCACCCCCTCCCTCTAGCCCCAATGATTGATAAGACTTGGCATATTAACTTAATGTTTTTAAAAAATATTTCTGTATACATACCTATAAATATATGTTTATATTTGTCATGGATTAAAATGCAGACTTGTTGGCTAATTCCTTTTAGTTGATCTCTAAGGGTCCTAAATATTTGGTTTCAGTGGTGAGCATCCCAAAAGGATTGTTAAAGCTAATCCCAGTCCTCATTTCATGCAGTGAAGGAAAAAAAATCATTCTGTCATGAATATCCCTAAAAGAATTTTGAAAATAAACATACCACATTGCATCTTTGCTTTTGATAAGTGAGGGTAGTTTGTTTCCCTATCTCAGATTTTTGAAAATTCCTCTTCTGCTTAACTAAGGGAAATATGCAAATATGAGAACCTTGCATTACACTTTTGAACTTTACTTGGAAATAGGCTTTATGCAGAAAATGAGAAATATGAAGCGAGTGTAAAATATTTTCCAATGGCCAGGTGTCCAGAGTGATTAATGAGAAAACAATGCTGGTGGCCAAATATTTCTAGAGACATATCTGATATTTGGAAAGAAATAGCCTCAGAATCTGACCTGACTGTTGCAGAATCTTCACATAATTACCCTCTTTTACTTCTACAAGGAACATTGGAAACTTGAATATTTTTTAATCTTTAATGATCTTCCTTTTACTCAAATCGTTACATCTGTACCACTGCATTCTCCCTTAGATATTTTAGGCATATATATCTTTTCTCTGTGATGGCTATAAAATATTCAAGATCATGGAAGTGCCTTTTTCATCTTGTATATTCCTGTATATTTTACTCAGTCCCACCCTAATTTGGGTATGACATGTATATGTGCTTGAAGAATTAGTGAGGGAACTAAATCATCAGTTTAAATTTAAATTTCCATTTGAACCTATGCTATTGTGGCATAATATACATAAAATTTATGTAGAAACTTTAACTTGAGTGTTCAAGTTGGTTTAGACTACTCTTCACAGTTTTATTCTTTCTTGGTTTTTTAGGAACTGATTTTTTTAAATGAGTTTATCCTATTTATTTTTAAAGTAAATTTTTATAAGCTATAATATATATATGGAAATCAGCATAAATTGCAGTTCCCTGTATGAAACCTTAAAATATAATCCCATATCTACACAGTACTCATATTAAGAAATAGAACATCCCTAAGGCCCCAGAATACCTCTTTATGCCCCATCTCAGTTATATACACTCTCCAAGGTAACTAATATTTCGACTTTAACATCATACTCTAGTTTTGCCTGTTTTTGAACTTTATGCAGAAATAACATATTTTCAGTCCACATTGTGTTTGTAAGATTCATCCACGTTGAATATTACTGACAAATATACACATAGTTTATTGTCTTTCATTACTAAAAAGCATTCCATCCTTTGGCTATGATAGATTTATTTATCCATTCTATGTCGACAGTCATTTCTATGAGTGACTTTGTTGCATTGAAAGATCAGTGCAGAATTGTTATGTCATATGGTCTTCATATATATTCACTTTTAGTCAAAGCTGCCTGACAGTTTTCCAATGTGGCTGTACCACTTGAGACCCCAGGGTCAGTGGAGAATGCTAGGTTCTACACACCTGTGTCACTTTTGGTACCATTGTTTTTTTTCCTTTTAGCCACTTAGGTGGGAGAGTAGCTGTGTCTCATGTGTCGTTTAATTTGTATTAAATGCAAAAGATGATTTTTTCATCTTTGTCAGCCACTTGTATACCTATTCTGTGAAATTCCTTTTCAGGTCTTTGTCCATTTTCCCAGTGGCCACTCTGCCTTTTTCTTGTTAATCTCTAAGAGTACTTGGTTATCAACATATTCTGATTATGGGTTCTTTGTTTCACACAATCATTTCCTCCACTGTGTACTGTGCAATTTCACATTCGTCACAGTGTCTTCTGAAGAGAAGTTTTTCGTTTCCACGTAACAAATTTATTACAATTTTCTGTTAATGATTCTGCTTTTCTGAATGAGCTCATGTAAGATTTTCTTTTTATTATCTTCCTTGGGTTTATAGTAGGCCGAACAGTGCTTCCCAGAAGGACACCTGCATCAAATCCCTGGAAACTGTGAATGTTACTTTATTTGGAAAAAAAGATGTTTTCAGATATGATTAAGTTTAAGGATCTTTAGATGAAGAGATAATCCTGGATTATCTCAGGTGAGCCCTAAATGTCATTCCAAGGATCCTTATAAGACAGAAGAGAAGACACTGGAGAAAACACAGAGAAAAAGCAAAGTAAAAAGACAGAAGCAGGTTCTTTTGTGACTGTAAGCCAGGGACTGGCAAAAGCTGCCTACCGGTCGCTAGAAAAATAAAGAACAAATTCTCCCCTACAGCTTCTGTAGAGAGATCAGCACCACTGATACCTTGATTTTGGACTTCCAGTCTTCAGAACCATGAGAGACTAGATCTCTGTTGTCTTAAGCACCAAGTTAATAGTCACTTGTTGCAGCAGCCCTGGGAAACTAATACAGGCTTCATAGGGCTTCTTACGTTTGTGACTGCATGAATTTAGCCCAGGTTCTCTCCAAGAATTGGGCAGAGATTGCAGATTCTAGTCTAGTCCCTGTGCTTCCATCTTTTTGAAATCCTGACCTGCAGATTTCTCTATGACTCAGCAGTTCTATGGCAATCACTCAATGGACTGATAGACAGATAGACAAACAGTATTTTATTTGACTTTCCTACTTTGTTCTCTGTGTGATTGTTGGTGTGTATTGAGCTATTCCATCATAGCCCAAAACAGAAGTCTTATGTAAACTTTTTTTTTTTTTGCGGTACGCGGGCCTCTCACTGTTGTGGCCTCTCCCGTTGCGGAGCACAGGCTCCAGAGGCGCAGGCTCAGCGGCCATGGCTCACGGGCCCAGCCGCTCCGCGGCATGTGGGATCTTCCCGGACCAGGGCATGAACCCGTGTCCACTGCATCGGCAGGCGGACTCTCAACCACTGCGCCACCAGGGAAGCCCTTATGTAAACTTTTTTAAAAATTGGAACTCTTCCTACTTTTTTCCCGAATATACTTTGTTCTGTAGAAAGAAAAATAACTGTATCTAATTCTTGAATAAGGTATTCCCTGATCTAAGGTAACAAGCAGTGAATAGAACAAGAACTCCTGTCTTCCTTATTGGTATTAATATTTCAAATGCCTGAAATAAAGCTGTTTCCTGATTTCTTCTTGTCTGGATAGGAAAATAATAATTACATTCAATTTTCTGACAGTGGTATGAGTGTAAGGGAGTAAAGACAGATCATTCAAATTTTAATAAGGTACATTTCTCTGGTTCTCAGTAGTGTAATGGAAAATAAATAGTATCTAATTTTATTTGTTAATAAACAATTTAATTACTTTACAAGTGTACTGGACCTTGGTCATGCTTCCCGTTATAGCCCAATACTCCATCTTTCGTTTGCACTGAGAGATGAGATGAGGGAAAAACTAAAAGATTTTTAATTAATTTGTTAGTAATTAACAGTGTAATTTATTAGTAGGTATACAGATTGCTTAAGACATTTAAGAACTGATATGGCTGATAATAACACTGGGAACTTTAATTTTCTTTTTTTTAACTGGAGTATATTTGATTTACAATGTTAGTTTCTGCTCTACAGCAAAGGAGTCAGTTATACATACACATATATCCACTCTTTTTTAGGTTCTATTCCCATATAGGTCATTATAGAGAACTGAATAGAGTTCCCTGTGCTATTCAGTAGGTCTTATTAGTTATCTATTCTATATATGGTAGTGTGTATATGTCAATCCCAATCTCCCAATTTATCCCTCCCCTCGCCTTTCCCCCTTGGTAACCACAAGTTTGTTTTCTACATCTGTGACTCAACTTCTGTTTTATAAATAGGTTCATTTGTACCATTTTCTAGATTCCACATATAAGCGATATCATATGATATTTGTCTTTCTCTGTCTGACTTACCTCAGTCAGTATGACAATCTCTAGGTCCATCCATGGCACTGAAAATGGCATTATTTTGTTCTTTTTTGTGGCTGTGTAATATTCCGTTGTATATATGTACCACATCTTCTTTATCCATTCCTCTGTTGATGGGCATTTAGGTTGCTTCCTCACCCTGGCTATTGTAAATAGTGCTTCAGTGAATATTGGGGTGCATGTATCCTTTCAAATTATGGTTTTCTCAGGGCATATGCCCAGTAGTGGGATTGCTTTGCCATATGGTAGTTCTATTTTTAGTTTTTTAAGGACTCTCCATTCTGTTCTCCATAATGGCTGTACTACTTTATGTTCCCACCAACAGTGTAGGAGGGTTCTCTTTTCTCCACACCCTCTCCAGCATTTATTGTTTGTAGATTTTTTTTAACATCTTTATTGGAGTATAATTGCTTTACAATGGTGTGTTAGTTTCTGCTTTATAACAAAGTGAATCAGTTATACATATACATATGTTCCCATATCTCTTCCCTCTTGCGTCTCCCTCCCTCCCACCCTCCCTATCCCACCCCTGTAGGTGGTCACAAACCACCTAGCTGATCTCCCTGTGCTATGTGGCTGCTTCCCACTAGCTATCTATTTTATCTTTGGTAGTGCATATATGTCCATGCCACTCTCTCTCTCTCACTTTTGTAGATTTTTTTTGATGATAGCCATTCTAACTGGTGTGAGATGATACCTCATTGTAGTTTTGATTTGCATTTCTCTAATAATTAGTGATGTTGAGCATCTTTTCATGTGCTTCTTGGTCATCTGTTTGCCTTCTTGACACTGGGAACTTTAAATCATATCAACAAGGAGTAAGGGGTGTGTGTGTGTGTGTGTGTGTGTGTGTGTGTGTGTGTGTGTTAAAAAGTAGGGTCTTCGAACTTCAGAAAATAGAGTCAGGTGGGAGCATGGAGGCCGTTAAATGAGAAATAGAAGTGTGTAAAAGAAAGATTACCATAGACAATTTCAAGGGAAAAGGAACAACTTAGAGCAAGGGAATTAACATCAAATGTTTTCTCTGAGTATTGATGGGATGATAATTGGAATAGAATGACAGAGAAGAGGTGCACTGTTGAGTCCTCTGAGGTTTCTAAGTAAAAGACAGTCTGTTACATGGCACCTGGGATGGGCACCATGAAAATGACATTCCAATCTGTTAAAGTTGCAACTTTTTTTTCAAAGAAAAGTCCATTTTTAAAAAGTTGCTTTACTCTTTCCGTCAATAAACTTAAGATATGAATACACCCAAATCCTAATGAAGAGACAAAGAGAGACATTGGCTCTCCGGCTTATTTACTTGACTTCCAGTAGAAAATGCCTGGTAATGGTCAGGAGGCCCATGGTGCATCTTATTTTCCCTTGGTGCTGCGTTCTTCAGATTTCCATATTTTTTGTGCTGCAGTATCAGCTGTGAATTTTTATTAGCAACCTTTTGCCTGTCAGCGGCTCTAGTGTTCAGTTGTCTATGTGTGATTGAGATCTGAGGTAAAAGAGAAATTATAATTGACATTCTACAGTTGATGTTTTTCTCAAAGGAAACCATTTCAAAAATGAGACTTTCTTTTAGAAATACATATACAATTTTTATTTGTATACACATACGTTTATTTAGTATAAATGTGGCTTTGTTCAGGCATATTACCTACATGAAGTATATCAGGAAATCAAGAATCAACGGAAACCCTTAAGAAGTTATACTTGAAAAGTGTGAGTTATGATACATAGCGGTTTTCATAGTTGATGACGTAGTGATTTTATAGAGAATTTTAGCAGATTTACTAAAAAGAAAAGAGCCACTAAAACATTGGCATTTGTAAGACCGTGAAATGATTAACAAAAACTGGAGTCAAGAGGCATCACTAATGCATGACAAAAATCATCATCATCCCGGAATACGGGCTCTGAATATAATGCCCAGTTACTCTATAAGAAGCGAGAAGGTCGGGGTGCACCACAAGTGGATGATCTAGAATAGGGTCTTTGATCTACTACTGTCATCAGTTTCTTTGTTGTCTCTGTGTAAACCAGGTTCAGATCCCCCTATGGTCCAAATCCCAAGGGAAGGAAGATGGCAGGATGCCACAGGGTACCATTTTTCTAATGCCAGTTTTATTGCTGAACAGAGTGTTGACAGTGGCAAAACCGTACGTTTTTGAGAGAAGATTCCTGGGATTTGTAAAAGTTGTCATCAGGCATCTAAAAGTCTGCCATGTAGAACAGGCGTTAAACTTGTTCTGTTTGGTCTCGATGGGACTCCGGAGAATCACAAAGATTCTTCTACCACAAATGAATGGAATTTGTAAGAAATCTTTTCAGTCAATATCAGGAAGATTTTCAGTTTATTGCTACTGGAAAAAGTCAAGTAATGATGGACCACTTACTGAAAATTTTCTCAGGAAATTAAAGAAATTGGATAGTTAAACCCAGTCCTTTGATGCTTATTCTGTTTTTCAATTATGTGATTTTTAGTTCTCGTTTGTTTGGTTATAGTACAATAGAGGCAAATGCTGTTTCTCACTGTTATCTCTGAGTTCAGTAGATATCTTGAGACCTCTACAGCATTATGGCTTTGGATGACTTTGAACATCACTCCCAACTCTGGAAGTTCTTTATATCCAGATTTGTTCCTTTTTGCAAAAATGCCGACAGATAGAAATGGTTCCATCTTTTCAGGTTCTAGGGTCCTGGAGAGCGCTACTTTTGAATTTAAATATCTTTACTTTTAACATTATGCTCATCTTAAATCCCAGGGCAGTGATTCTGCAACAGCTGCACATTTATTTTATAGTAGTTTGCATTAATTCAGACCCCATTTGCTCTTCTAATACATTAGTTATCCTTGTGTTAAGAATAATGTCAACAGCAGATTGTTGTCAGCACATTTGTCCACATTAATAGCATTTACTAACTTATTTTCTTATATTACTGAACTTCATTTACAATACAGATCTGTGCCTCTTCTTTTTTTTTTTAAAGATGTTTTTGATGTGGACCATTTTTAAAGTCTTTGTTGAATTTGTTATAATATTGCTTCTGTTTTATGTTTTGGTATTTTGGCTGTGAGCCATCTGGGATCTTAGCTCCCTGACCAGGGATCGAACCCGCACCCTCTGCATTGGAAGGTGAAGTCTTAACCACTGGACCACCAGGGAGGTCCCAAATCTGTGCCTCTTCTGACAAAGAAAGTAGTTTATGTTTTCAGCAAAGAGTCTCCTTTTGCTTTTTTTCCATCTGCATGTCTTCATATTTCCTTTTTTTTTAAAGGGGGCGGATTGGGGAGGGTGATTGTGGAGGCAGGGCATTTTATTTTTAGTGGGTGATTCTTTAGCAGGTGTTGAATAATCTGTATTTATCTTACAACTGCACCCTCATTTAATTCTTGACACTCCCTGGGAGTAGGAGGCCCCATTAAGTTCTGAGAATCAGGACATTGGTTGTGGGAGGTTAGATGACTTGCCTAAGGACATGCATCTAGTACCTGGGCAAACTTAACAGGGAAATGGTCTTTGCATTCAACAGTAAAATTAATGAAGGAGATAGGATAAGCATAAATGAAAGTATTTAAAGCCCCAAAGACACAGTCCTATGTAGCCGCTTGCCACTCACAGGTTCTCATCCCTGACTGCACATTTGAATTACCTGCTGAGCTTTTAAAAATATATCGGTGCGCTGCATCCTCGAACACACTGATTTAATTGAATTTCGTTTGAACCCTAGCATCAATATATATTTAAAAAATTCCCAGGTGATTCTAATATGCAAACAGGGCTGAGAATCACTGTTCTCTATTGAAGAATTGAATAGGGCTCATGTTTGGAACAAAATAAACTCTTGGAGAGTTCTGTGCAGGAGGCATTCTGGGTAGGGGGAAGAGGTATGTTTTGTGGTAATGTATCAGAGTAAGGGCAGGAATACATTTTGTTTAACTTTATTAGGCAGTCACTATTCATGGGCACATTGTTTGCAGAGACGCAGTACTTGAAGTTGAACGGGAGAAGAGCAATAGATGCAATTTCATGGCTGGAGCTGTGAATACAAATTAATATATTGAGAGAAATAAAAGCAATTAAATAAACAAGGATTTGATCTAATTAGAGCAGAAGTGTCTACTGTTCACGGAAGGGGTGGGAGTGGATCAGCTGATGCTTGAGGAAAGTTATCACTGTTTTTCTAGAAAGGAAAGTTTAGAGGGAAAGAGGATGCTGATGTTAGAAAGAAAGAGATATTTAAATAGGTAATTTTGGACAGTGTCAGAAGGAATGAAGAGATAAAGCAAGGTGTAAAAGAGGAGGAAGATGGTGGTAATGCATCTACTAGTGGGGTACCTACTGTGTTTTGGTGCTTTCATATGTTAACAACTAAACCAAGTAGAGTTTATAATCAACATTTTTTTTTTTTTTTACTACAAATGAGGAAGTTGAGCTCAGCAAATTGAAATTATTTGTTCAAGCCCAGAAGATTAGAAATGGATGATGTTATTGCTCAAATCTAGGTCTTTCTGGTCCAAAGCTTGGCTCATTTTACTACATCACTTTTCTACCAAACTCCACTGCCCTAGAATGGATACATATTATAAAGAACCCTCAGTTAATCAAGATCTATTGAATTAATGCATATGAGGCAGCTGGTGATGACAAATTTCTACATAGTGTTTGGCTCTTCACCTTTTGGTCACCAGAGCAGGAGGCAAATCATTTACGAGAAGAAAAACATCAACAAATCATGCAACATGAAAACAGGTGGAAAAAAAAAAAAACGACAAATGAAGTGAGCAGTAGGATGGGCAGCCATTGTGGCTTTAGATGTTATGAGATGGCATCGAATTGAATATTTTATACACAGTGGTGGGTGGGGACTCAAGAAGTCGGGGATGGGACAAGCACACAAGGACAGAAACCTGGGCTACATGCTTTCCTCCTGGAGTTCAGTGACTTCATTCAAGCCTCAGTCCCTTTGCCACCACTTCGGTGAAGCCTTCTCTGACCTCGGCACCTGTGATCGATCATGACCTCCTATGTGCCATCCTTGCTGTTCTCAAATACCTCTAACACTGATCAAATAGGTCTTTACCTACATGGCTGACTCCACTGGAGCCTGAGCCTTTTGAAGGCGGGAATTAGGCTTTAATTCTTCTTGAATCCGTAACTCTGGCACAGGAAGTTTTCTTTCATAAAAAATAAATGGATAAGAAAAAATACATGTGTGAGTGAATGGACTGAGTTTAACCTCTTCACTAGTGACTATTACTAGTTCCCGCATTGTGCCTGATTTGTGGTCAGACACAGTTAAGAGGTACAGCGGTAATTAAATTATTTCTAATGCAGTTGTGACTACATTGCTTACCTGGAAGTAATGTAATTACTGCTATACCTTTTACCTGTTTTAAAAATCTGGTCATATCTGGAAACTTAACTTGTTTCACATTTAAATGTAAGAACAGGAACTAGGTACTGCCGGATTCTGCAAATGATTAAATCCCTACAATAATGCCCAAATAATTATTTAATGTACCGGCAATTCTAAGTACATGGAGCTAGAGAGCAAGTTACCAATGTTATCTGAATTTAAGAAACCTGAGAGTTACGGTTACTTGGTGTGTGTTATGGTCTGAATTGTGTCCCCTCAAAACTCATATGTTGAAGTCCAAACCCTCAGGACCTCGGAATGTGACTCTCTTTGGAGCCAGGACCTTCAAAGAAGTGATTAAGTTAAAATGAGGCAGTTAGATTTAGGGCCCTAGTCTAATATGACCAGAATCCATATGCGAAGAGGAAATTCAGGTGTACAGAGTGATACCAGGGAGGTGCATTCACAGATGAAAGAGCATGTGAGGACACGGCGAGGAGGCCGCCATTCTCCAGGTGAGGAGAGAGGCCTCGGAAGAAACTCAAACTGCTGACACCTGGACTTGGACTTCCCACCCCCAGAACTGTGAGAAAATGCATTTCTGTTGTTTAAAGCCACCCAGGCTGGGCTATTTTGTTATGGCAGCCCGAGCAACCTAAGACAGCATGCTGTGTATTTTTCCTCAATGATGCTACATCATCTGAGTTCCTCACAGCCGATCAAGCTTCCACTTTTTGACATTCAAGTAGCTGTTACCACTAAGTGATCAATAAGCGTAAGTAGCTCATGCCTAAGCATGTAGGCATACAATATTAACAAGTTCTGCCACATGTAGTTGGAAGACATTTGCATAATCGGTGCAGAGATATATGAGGAAATGAAGCACTCTGTAAAGTGATGTTAAAATATATACATTTATTTTAAATTACCTACCGAAGCAGATTCAAGTATTTGCTGTTATAGTCGGGTAGGAACCTCTATTATTTTCTCTTCAAGTTTAAACATTGAAAACATTCAAGGATAAATCTCTCTCTAAAATACCTATAAGTCATTGCCAAACTTTATAAACTATGAGTGGGGGAATTTTATAAGAAATTACTAGGCCGACTTAGTTTGGTGCACAGCACTACATTTACACAGCATTTAACCTAGAGATGAGAGGTATATCAAAGACTATGGTAATAAACATTAACTTCTTCTGAAAAGTGTTTAATGTTTCTCATGTACAGTTTTTATGTTCACTTTTGCATTATGTCATTTAATGAGATTATGTTCTAGTTAGAGTTTTAAAATAGTTATTTCAGGAGATAGAACTTAGCCTTTTAGGTACATCAGGCTTTGGGATGTCATACGGCTTTTGAACTCTTTATCTATCTTTCATTTATTTTGAAGTGTTTTTAGAATAATTCATTTGGGAGAGAAAAGAGAATTTATTCATATTATAGTTGTTTCTTTCAAACTTTGATCCCGTTGATTGCAGGAATATTAGCTATTCTTTCTTAGCTGTATTTTTTTGGCTTTTTTTTTTTCTTTTTTTGTCTGGAGTTCAGCAGCTTGTGAAGGTGAACATTCATTGAGAACCTATTATATGGCAAGGTACTTTCCAGGCATTTAATGTTTCAAAGGTAGCAAGTGATCTCAAATATCCTTCACATCCACTCAGGAGGTGAGATTTGCATAAACAGAAATAGATACTGGCCATAAGAAGGTGTATTTTATGGTCCAACTGTTTGATATTTTTGTTCATAAAATTTGACATTGAGCAATGGGACATAGCCCATATAAAACTATTAACCCATCTTGCCTGTCTGTGACTTCACCCAGACTCTACCCATCCTACATTCACAGCACACACAGAGACACATACACGCATACAAGGTTATGCCATAACTGTGGTCTTAATGTCTCCAACTCAAGATTTTCTCAATAAAGCCAGCATTTTATATAAAAAATAATGCAAAACACTAAACTAGGGAAGCATATGTACATTATGTAATTTTTATTTCAAATCGTGTATTTTAATATTATAATTACTTACCTTAATTATTTAGATGAACTTTTAGCATAGAATTTATAAACAATATTAATAGAAAGACGTTTAAGATATGGCTCTACCATGCATTAGCTGACTTGGTGCAACCCAATTAATCCTCTCTTACCTCAGATTCCTTGTGAAAATAAGACTAGTGCTGAGATCTCTACTAATACCTATGGTGATGATTATATAACTCACAATGTGGGAAATTAACTAATAGACAGTTAAGTGCTCCATGAATTTATTTGTTGTTGTTGTTGTTATTTTTGTCATTGAAATAATGGTTATTATTTCAAAGAGTTTTTCATGGAATTTACCTGAGTACCTGCCTATTATCAGATAACAGAAAGAAAATTGAGGATTGAAAAGCAGCCTTAAGGCATCCAAATTGGAAAAGAAAAAGTAAAACTGTCTCTTTCTGCAGATGACATGCTCTTATAGGTAGAAAATCATTAAAGACTCCACCAAAGAAAAAAAATTCTTAGGAATAACACACAAAATCAATGGAGTTTCAGGATACAAAATCAACATACAAAAGTCAATTCTATTCCTATACACTAACAATGAACTATCTGAAAAAGAAATAAAGAAAACAATTTTGTTCAAACAACATCAAAAACAATAAAATACTTAGGAATAAATTTAACCAAGGAGGAGAAAGATCTATACACTGAAACTGTAAGACCTTGATGGGGACTTCCCTGGTGGCGTGGTGGTTAAGAATCCACCTGCCAATGCAGGGGGCACGGGTTTGATCACTGGTCTGGGAAGATCCCACATGCCTCAGAGCAGCTAAGCCCATGTGGCACAACTACTGAGCCCGCATGCCACAACTACTGAAGCCCACACGCTCTAGGGCCCGTGCTCCATAACAAGAGAAGCCACTGCAATGAGAAGCCCCTGCACTGCAACAAAGAGCAGCCCCCACTTGCTGCAACTAGAGAAAGCCTGTGCACAGCTAATGAAGATCCAGTGCAGCCAAAAATAAAATGAAAATTAAAAAAAAAACAAAAAAAAACCAAACAAAAATGAAATATTTATTAAGACATTGATGAAAGAAATGAAAAGATATCTTGTGTTTGTGGATCAGAAGAGTTAATATTAAAATGTCCATACTACCCAAAGCCACCTATAGATTTAATGTAATCCCTAGTAAAATTTCATTGGAAAAACGATCCTAAAATTTGTATGGAACCAAACAAGACCTCAAATAGCCAAAGCAATCTTGAGAAACAACAATGATGAAGGCATCACACTTCCTGATTTCAAACTATATTACAAAGCTCTAATAATCAAAACGGTATGATACTAGCATGAAAACAGACACATAGAACAAGGGAACAGAATTGAGAGCCAACAAATAAGCCCATATATGGTCAACTAGTATTTGATAAGAAACCCAAGAAGACTCAGTGAGGAAAAGAGTCTTTTCAATAAATGGTGTTGGGAAAACTGGATATTCACACATGACAGAAGGAAACAGGATCCTTGTCTTATACCACTCACAAAAAGTTACTCAACGTGGATTAAGGACTTAAAAGTAAGACCTGAAACCCTAAAACTAGAAGAAAACATAGGGAAGAAGCTCTTTGACATGGGTCTTAGCAGTGATTTTTTGAATATCACACAAAAAGCACAAGCAACAAAAGCAAAAATCAACAAGTGATAGACTACATGAAACTAAAAAGTTTCTGCCCAGAAAAAGAAACAATCAACAAAATGAAAAGGCAACATATGGAATGGGATAAAATATTTGCAAACCTTATATCTGACAAGAGGTTAATATCCAAGATATATTAGAAATTCACACAACTCAATACCAAAAACAAACAAACAAACAAAAATCAAATAGCCCAACTGAAAAATGGGTAAAGAACTTAAATAGACATTTATCCAAAGAAGACATACAAATGGCCAACAAATACATGAAAAGGTGCTCAACTTCACTAATTATCAGGTAAATGTAAATTAAAACCACAAGGACATATCACCCCACACCTGATAAAATGGCTAACATCTAAAAGACAAGAGATAACAAGTATCAGTGAGGATGTGGAGAAATGGGAACCCTGTCCGCTGTTGGTGGGAATGTAAATTGGTACAGCCAATATTGAAAAGCAGTATGAAGACTTCTCAAAAAATTAGAAGTAGAACTACCATAAGTTCCCTCTTCTGGGTATATATCCAAAAGAAATGAAGCTACTATCTCAAAGAGATATCTGCACTCCCATGTTCATTGCAGCATTACTCACAGTAGTCGAGACATGGAAACAACCTGTCTATTGACAGAGAAAGAAAATGTGGTATATTCATACAATGGAATATTATTTTAACCACAAAAGGAAGGAAATCCTGCCATCTATGGCAACACTGACGGATTTTGAGGTTTTTATGCTAAGTGAAATAAGAGAAAGACAAATACAGTATGATTTCACTTATATGTGGATTCTAGGAAAACCAAACGTGTAGTAGCATAGAGTAGAATGGTGATTGACAGGGGCTGGAGGGTGGGAGAAGTGAGGAGACGTTGGTCAAAGGGTACAAACTTTCAGTTATAACATGAATAAGTTCTGGTGACTTAACGTGCAGCATGGTGGCTACAGTTAACAACACTCTTGTATATTTGCAAGTTGCTAAGAGAATCAGTCTTTATTTTGTTAATTATTTTTATTGGAGTAGAGTTGACTGACAATGCTGTGTCCATTTCTGCTGTGCAGTGCAGTGACTCAGCTGTAGATATGCATATATCCCCTCTCTTCTAGACTCCATTCCCATAGAGGTCATTACGGAGCACCGAATAGGCCCTCCTGTGCTATACAGCAAGCTCTTGTCAGTTATCTTCTGTGTATCGTAGTGTGTATGATAGTAAGTCTTACATGTTCTTACCACCACCAAACAGAAAAAAATGATTATATAAGCTGAAGGAGGTGTTAACTAACCATATTGTGGTGATCGCTTTGTAGTATACATGTGTACCAAATCATCCCATTGTACACCTTAAACTAACACAATGTTTATCTCGATTATAACTCAGTAAAGGTGGGGGGGGAAATAAATCAGTCTTTCCTGTTAGGCCTACATTCATTCGTTGAAGATGTATTTATTAAGTTCGTATTCTGTGCTAGGTTCAATGGTGGGAGTGAAGATACCATGCTGAGAAAAATAGGAATAGACTCATCTTGGAGCTTAATAAAGGAAAGGGGCATTCTAACATTAATCCAAGCATTTAAAAAAAAATCACACAAATGTAAAACCACAATAGTACTTGTAATGATGCTTTCTAATATGTGCTTGAAAAGTCAACAATTTTCTTAAATATTTCTTTCATTACATATCTTTAAAAGCTATATTTTGTATAAAACTACGTCACTTTTGGATTTTGGATTTACTACCCTTTGATTCTCGTCAGTTTTTACCTTTTGTTTGTTTTTGGCAGATACCATAGTTTTGTAGATGTCTTTTCCTGGATTCATTTGTCATGAATGAACTTTTGGTTTTATTTTCAAAGGCTGTGTCTCCACTAGCATTTGAGAGCCATTGAAATGGTACGGAATCAGCTATTCATGTGAGAAGTATAAGAAACCTTCACAAGGAAACTCTTTACCCATATTTGGAAAGATTTGAGAATGCTTGAAAATTATTCAGAGCTAATTTGATTTGTCAAGAAATTTTGTCAAACTGGGTAATAGAAAATGTGCCCAAGAGAAATAGTATGTAGTATAATTTTAAGGCAAATTAAAACATGGTCTGAATTGAGGCCAGTGGCTTGGAAAGTGGACGGTATTGAGAGCTGATACGGTAATACCAGGTGCTTTAAGGCAGGCCCTATCGTTAAGTTGGCATTTTCTTTACTATACAAAGAGTGTCATTTTTGTCCTGTGACTTTTAGTTCAGAAACTATGTAGCTGAAGGCAATCTCTAGTCAGTCATGAACATAAAGCATTTTTACGATGAGTTCTGAGTATGTTTAATATGTAAAATGATGCACTAAGTCTTGAGGACAGCTCCAGGGACAAAGCTAAAATGCTAGGAAGAGAAGGCCTGGGAAAGAAGAGCAAATTATATAAAATTATGGCTCAGGAATCAAAATAAGAACTAGAATACTTTTCTTGATAGTTAGTACCTGAATAAAGTTTCAAGGACAGGAATGTAGTTCAACCCAGGCCCAGATTTATGGAATCTGTCTAAACAGAAATTGTCCTAAATTCTATAAGCTAATATGTGTATGCTAAAAAAAAGTTACAGGGAACCCTTATCAGATATGTAGTATCTTTGAAAACTTGCATTTGAAGAAAGCTGTGAGTTATTTCAAAATACACGGAGAAATAGCATACTTGGGGCTGACAAAGATTCTCTCCTTGACCAAACTTTAGTCAAACTCCTCTGAACCCTCTCCTTAACTAGGCCACACCTTGGGCTTTCATCTCTGTCCTTGTAGTGTCCATTTTTAGAAGAATCCTGCTAAGTCAGGTTAGACAGAAGCCCCAGTGATATCTGATCTGATCACCCTCAATACCTGACCGAATTCCTCATCCTTTATCACCCCCAGGTGATATCTGATCATCCTGGCCAGGCTTCAGCAAGAATCCTCTTAGGTCATTTTAGCAAGAATTACACCGCCCTCTTAGTAATTTTCCATCCACCAACTCACTGCTGTGCTCATTGGCTATAAAGCCCCACTTTTCCTTATTGTGTTCAGAATTGAGCCCAGTTCTGTACTGAGGTCTCTTTTCCCCAGTTGCAAGATTCCTGAATAGAATCTGTTTTTACCGCTTTGACTACTATCCATCTCTGGTTTTTCTTTGACAGAGCACATAATCTCTGTCAAAATTTTCTGTGACTACTTTTAAAATTTATATCCCAATGATATATATAGATGCAGATAAATAGATATCAGTTATCAGATACACTGTATATATCTGACACATCTTCAGTATATCTGGTATTACATAACACCAACTCTCTCCACTCAAATTTTTTTACTAAATTAGCAGATAATTATATATATAATTATAATATAATATAGAGTAAAATATATAATATATAATACCTTTGATCTTAGTTGGTACTGTTTGTCTAATCTATATAATATAAAGGTAATATATGATACAATATTTTTAGGTTATAACATTAATATTAGCTTATATATAGTATATAATATAATTATATTATACCATAATGCAATTAATGGTATGATATGGCATATATAATAGCAGATGATCTATTGATTATGTGATTATCTGCCATTATATATGCCATATCATACTATTAATTATTATGCATAACATATATCATTATCTACTAATGCTGAAACAAAATTCAAGTGGACAAGCAGAGTGTTGCCCCCTTCATCCCCAGTATTCTCCTTAGCCAGATTGAGCTGATAAAACCCATACTGACAAACTCATTTTGGAATCTTGATCTTGATCCTGGAAATCTCAGCCAGTCTTAGGACCTGGAATTGTCCCCGTTCTCATTTAAACCACCAGCCACCAGGTGATGACAAGTGGCAGGCGGGACTGGATCACAGTCAGATCCAGGAACACCCAGCTAACTACTCAGGCTCATCCCAGGCATTCCTTTAACCTCACAAAAATGCAATTCTATATTTTATGCAATTAAAATTTTTGTGGCATTAGGGTGGAGTTTTAATATGCTGAAGTCATGAATTCAAGTTCTGTTTATGTTTTAATGTGTATAAAATTAAATTCTGCGCTGTTTAAAATTAAATAAGATTGCCTTTTTAACCTCTAAAAGTATGGACAAAAGTCTCATCTTCTTTTCAAATAAAGAAGGAAAAGTTAAAGACCAAAGTTAAACCAAAGACCTCAGTCAGTTTTATTTGCTCACACTTGCCATCAAAGTATAGTGTCTCAATTAAACAAATGATGTACAAACATAGCTTTAAAAAAAAGTTATTCTCGTTGTACGCAGTTATTATGATTAACGTAAATGTGGATGTGTCAGATATACACGTAAGGAAACACCTGCATATTATATATTATAATACACATGCCCTTTAGATTATGACATAAACCTTTGTTTTTAATAGGATGACTATATTTTACTTCCTAGAATATATGGAGAATCAAGTTAACGTAATAGAGAAAGAGGAAAGAATACTGACAATAATCTAACAATGAAAACTAGAAGACTTTTAAAAATGTTTCCTTTGTAGTAAAATTCAGAGTCTCATGTAAGAATAAGAATAAAAATAATGGTAATAATGTTGAACTTTATTATGAGAATTTACATGTCAGTATGTTTCAAGTGGGAGAAAAAGAAATAAACTAGTAAGTTGAAAGCTCTGATTCTAGATGATAACCTATCCCATAGACTTTATGTATTAATGGTAGTATATGTGCTTTTCCCATATAAGCCATTTTTGGGAAATAAGAAACACTTAACATTGTTACTATGTCTATTTATTTACTTTTTATCTGGATTTTCCTTCTGTTTACTGTCTTTCCTGTGTTTAGCATATAAGGTTGCTGACATTAAGGACTAGGGAACAAATGGAAATGGACCTATTAAAATAAGAATGTGAACTCTAATACGAATCTCTAGCATGGTTTATAATGAATATTCAAGTTTTAAAAGTCATGCCTTTGGTAGAAGGTAAAGAGAGATATAAGCATTTTAACAGACTGCTCTCAACTTCTTCTACAGGCACCGCAGATTCCGAGGCAGGTTATACAAATTCTTAAAACCGATAGTCAAAGTCCTTATAGAGAGAGGAGTCATTTGGAGTAAAGCGTTTGTTTTCTGTAATGTACGGAGGAGAATGGTGGCCTGGAGAGCGCCATATGCCTTCAGCAGAAGGAGCTATATAGATTAGGAAATTAGGACAGTACAGTACGTTTTAAAATGTTGACCTAATAAAGATGACCACCTAGAAGTAGTTTTAACTTTCTCGCAAGATTTTGATTCAGTCCTAGACCTTGCAAGAGGGTAGGAGACGTACTTGCTTTGGAAGGATTGTGTCAAGACATTGGCCACATTTGTGGTCTTCTTTAATCTCTTGATCTTTGTGAATTAGCTCTTTGACTTCTTTTGAACAAGTGGAAATGTTATTTCTGAGTTTTGTCTGAAAATTTCTTCTCTGAGGTGCTGAAAGTAATTATTTATCAGGATAAGGGTCTAAGAAATCATGCCTTCCTTAACTAGGTTTTTAGATTAAGCTGTGAGATAGGACCAAGAGTACATAAAGATAGTGGAATTCTATTTGCAGTTTCCGTATTTTATGAAATTAGCAAAGCTTTATTGTATTTTTTGCCTGGGTACTCAGTTGAATAAAAGGCATAATAAATAAGAATTCAAAGGCAGAATTTTGTTGAGGGGGAAAATAAATTAGAAACAGTAATGCAATCATGCTCATATATATTTTATGGATTTCATGCGTTCTGTATTTGAAAGTTTGTCAAGATATGCTTGGGTATTAAAATATAGATTAACACTGAAAGTTTTATATTTTTCTCCGTTTATATACTTCTTCCTTTGCACACATAACAGCTTCTGCCCAAATCAGTTGTCAGGATATCCTCTTCCATTATAACTGAATAATGAAGAGAATTGAAGAGCATTTTCTAAGTTAGAGAAACAATATTTCTTTCTCTAACTTTGGAGGTTTTGTATTTTGAGGCAAATTATCACACATATTCCTCTTCCATTTACACATCTCAGTTTGGAAGAGTGGGTCCAAATTATTCCCTACCGACTTGAGATTTCAGGTAAAGCAATTAATGAGGGAAACAGAATAGATTTCCCTTTCTGTGTTGCTGAAATTTCATCTGTATGACATTACTGGAACCTCTGTCAAGCCTGATGGTAAACAATGTACAATTACTTCTGAGTTGAACACAAGTGCCCCGTGGTACCCAGATGTCCAAGGATGGGTTTGATAGGCCTAGTGCAGATCTCGTAAGTCAGCCAGGCTTTCGCTTGCTGTATGAAACAGACTGGTGATTAAGCGTTCACAGTTGGTCAAATTTCACCGGGAAAGAAAAAATGGGGTTTCCTGAGCTTTGGCTGATCTGTGCAAACTAGATTGGAAAATCACAGGACGCCAGGTCTGTAAGCAGAGTAACGCATCAGATGCTCAGGCGGCCAATGCCAGTGTTCCTGTTTTAAGGCTGCTCAGTAGCACTGATTTACCTCCCCTGATTGCCTCGGAGCAAGTTTGCTCCTGTATCTTCTGAGAGGTAACTATAATGGGAATTTGACTCTTTTTTGAATATTCTGCTATCTTCCCCCTTGGCACTTTCAGTTATTTTTGATTACCTAAAGGCAACCCCTGTTGCAAACTTTTCCTTTTGACACGTTCCTCTTGCCAGTCAGCATTGTTTCTCAGCATCTCCCCCTAAGGAAATGTATGCTAATGGAATATTACCCCAAGCAAAATAAAAGCCATGGATAGGTAAACCCACTGCCTAAGCAAGCAAACTGACAGATCAGGTGGTGCCTTGCATATCTTTGCATAAATGCCTTTTGGTGTATTCATTATTTTCTACATCCTTCCTAACTCCTCTCCTGTGCTAGAATAGTCTTTCACACATCTGCTTGTCTCTACAGTGAATTTACGCAAAATCTAAAGGCATTAATAAAGGTTTGTAGACATATGTCATCATCATTGTCATTGTCACGATCATCACCGTCACCACCAAGACATACTGAACACTTATTGTGCACCTGTTACTTTAATCGTAACTCATTTAATTATCACGTAACTCTGTGATGTATTGGTAGGAATCGTTATTTGTGTATTTAGATAAGGAAGCCAATATAGAGAATTGAAATAACTTACCCAGTGACGCCCAACTATTAAGGACAGGCTAGAATTCAAACCCAGGCCTTTCTGCTTCTAAATCAATGTTTTTACTCATAGCAGTAGGACCTTGATCAGATATATTTGTGTTGGTACATTCCTAGGCATTTAAAAATGTCCTCAATTTGTGCTACCCCTATGGGTGCCAGAAATGTCTCAGACTCTAATAAAACATCTGTTCAGCTCAATTACACTTTAGTTCAATGAGTATTTATTGAATATTTATTATGAATGATGTACTGTTCTAGGCACTGGGCATTCAGAAATACAGAAGACACATCATTTTCTCAGGCCAAACAATCAATGTAATGGGCTAAAGACTTAAGACATTATGCAACCTTAAATTTATTAAGCAGACATTTCTTTCCATTTATTACATCTCAGGAAAAAGTGCCTATTTACAAATAACCTAGTAAGTGCTATGTTAACTGCCTGGAAGGATTAGAAAATTATTCTTCTAACCAGTGGGCCAGTTAGAATAAGATAAATGATCTGAAATATCTAGTGTTCTTAAATTGCTTCCAAAGAAACCATGCCTTGCAGGCAGTAAATGTCTACATAATTATTAATGATGTAATTAAGGATTTGACCTCTTAAGGGAAGCAGACATCCAATAAAATAATATTTATTTCATGAAATAAGAACATATTTCTTCTTGGGCTCAGTGCAGGAGAAAAAGGAGTACACAGATTTCAAGTGTCTGTATTTATCTTTTATTACTCTGAGCGTACAGCTTGAATCAAATGTTACAATTACTCTGATGAAGTATCGAGGCAAATTTGGCAATGGTATAAAGTGAGGTTTGAAATATTTGCTTGACTTTGAACCTTGTATTTTGAAGTCTCTCAGCATACATTTTATTTTAATCTTTTAAACTTTACTTAAGTTTATTTATTGATTTTTTGGGGCTCCTTGAGATTGGCTGGAAAAACGGCAGTGCCAATCGAATTATCATTATAATTGTAGATCAGTTTGGGGAAGATAGACAAAAAGAGATAGGGTTTATTCTACTTTAGAATTCTTTCAGTTGCTGGAAGATATCAATATCAGTCTTAAGAAATACTAGTGAGGTATAGTAGGTAAAAGTTATTATAGTGGAAATCGTTATACTCTTGGACCTCGTACCAACCACATAATTAATCTAGGTGAAAACATTTTTACTTATTATACATACAGATATCCGCCTGACATCAGCTTGACTTGAATAAGAATAATAAACCTTCAGTGTTCATTCTTTCACCATCCTGTTTTTCTAATTATTGCCTACCTAATTTTCATTTGGAGATTTTAGTTTTTTCATCTGTCTGGTTTCTAAAAGACCAAACTAAGTTTTTAAAAGCTATTTGTTTTCTGTTTTGATCTCAAATTCTGCTGGATGATGAAACATATTCTGAGAATCAGTTTATGTGTTCTCTGGTCTGTGGCACTGTAATCCTGTATCTGAAATAAGTTCGTGAAACAAATTGTAAAAGTAGTATCCAATAATGATTTTAGAGTCTTAATTAGTTTGCAACATTTCAATAAGAAAACGATATTCAAGCATGATTCTCCACTAGTTCAACACTGCAAACCTTCAATGTAGATTTGTGGTTTGGTGTTTTTATTATACTTCTTTAACGTGGTACAAAAAGTAATCATTAGACCCCTGCCATGTTCTGCAAAATTGCATAGGAACAGTTTAATAGCCAGGGGATCAGACATAGAAAAAAAGGCATCAACAACACTTTTAAAAGGAAATAGTATGGTTGTCCCCTGAGAATTACACAATCGGGGTTATTTGACTGCTTTTTTTTTTTTTTTTTGCGGTACGCGGACCTCTCACTGTTGTGGCCTCTCCCGTTGCGAAGCACAGGCTCCAGACGCGCAGGCTCAGCGGCCATGGCTCACGGGCCCAGCCGCTCCGCGGCATGTGGGATCTTCCCGGACCGGGGCACGAACCTGTGTCCCCTGCATCGGCAGGCGGACTCTCAACCACTGCACCACCAGGGAAGCCCTGACTGCTTTAAAAAGTTCTGCTTTTGTAGAATTCTTCCCCAGTACAAAAATACTTAGAAGATGCTCGTGAACTCTACATATTCTTCTTGGATCTCAAATGGTGCAGAGTCTGAAGGGAAGAACTGGCAATATTATAGTTCCCACAGTTGCAGGCATGCGATTTAGACAGAAATGAAGAGGATGTACCAATTCAAGAAAAACGCAAGCTTATTTTCTTGTGCTTTGTTCAAAGACAAGCTTCCCAGAGGCTTGAGCTTAAAAAATTGTTGGGATGAAAATAGTTCACCATGGTCTGTAACTTTCAGTACCTTACTACCACAATTATATAACTATAATATTAACTACTAGGTTGCAGACTCCCATCTTAGGACTTTACATATATCAACTGATTGTATCTTTACAATAACCTAGGAGAATAGGAGTGCTGGGGAAAAGGTACTCTTTTCAGCACGGTCCCCTATGAAATAGAACTCCCCATTGTACAGATGAGGACACTGAGACACAGAGCAGTTAAGTATTAGGAAATAAGCGTCAGAGGTAGTATTGGAACCCAGGCGGTCTGACTCCAGAATCCGTTATGCTGTACTATCTCTCAGTTAATGTTGGGGTTAGAAGTCTGACCTATTTCCCAGTTAGTGCCTGACATCCCCATATGAATTCATCACAGGTATCTCAGTGCATACTCCGCTGGGCTTGGGATGCATATACTACAAAAGCATAAGCTACAGCTCATATCTTAAATAGATTAAATATCTTTCCCTTCTCATTCATTCCTTCAGCCAAAATTTGTTGAGATCTACTACGTACCAGACATTGTGCCAGATGTTTGATGCAGTTTTATAAAAGACAAAGTCCCAACTTCATAGATTGTGCATTATACTGCTTGGATACTACATGAGGGTTTTACCCAGAAGCTAATTATCATTGCATCACACATATTGTCAGTATGTTATAATGCTGGACTCTCAGCTGTTACATCAGTAAATAATTTCCATGGAAAAACTAGGCTCTCACACCATATTTGAAAAACTTACGTTAGCATTAGATACTAGGATACACTAGTTAGAGAGGTCACTATATCCAAAATTATGAAATTTTAGGTCCTAATATGTAAGTTTCAACTCATTGTTTGCAGCAGACAATCCACTTTCTGTTCCTTCCTGAAATTTTGTCTTTTTAAAAGCAAACTGGATATGGCATCAAAGCACAGCCCATAAAGAAAAAGTTGACAAATGGGACTTAAGTTAAAAGCTTAGTTAAAAATGAAAAACTTTGCTTTGCAAGAGATACTCTTAAGAAAATGAAAAGAAGAACCACAGACAGTGAGCATATAATTGCATATCGCAAGTCAGATGAAGAACTTGTATCCAGAATATATACAGAACTCTCAAAACAATAATATGAGAGCCAACAACCTGTCTTAGCTCCGGCTTCTGTAACAAAATACCATAGACTGGGTGACTTAAAAACTGACATTTATTTTGAATAGTCCATGAAGTCCAAAATCAAGGTTGATGTCAGACAGATTGATGTCTGGTGAGGGCCTGCTTCTTGGCTTGTAGACAGCCACTTTCTCGCTGTGTGCCCTTTCTTTATTTTCTCATAAGGACACTAATCTCATAATGGGAGTCCCACTCTCATGACCTCATCGAAAACTAATCACCTCCCAAAGGCCCTACCTCCAAATACCATCACATTGGGGGTTGGAGCTTCAATATATGAATTTTGGAGTGATACAAACATTCAATCCGCAACCCAATCCAATTTAAAAAATGAGTCAAAGATTTGAATAGACACTTCACCAATGAAGATGTAGAAATGGCATATAAGGACATAAAAGGATGTTCAACGTCATTAGTGATGAGGAAAATGCAAACCAAATTTACAGTGTATTACCACTACACTGCTGTAAGAATGATGAAAATTAAACAAGCAACAAAGAAGTTGTCAAGTGCTGATAAGAAGACAGAGCAACCAGAAAGTCCATACATTGTTGATCAAATGAAAAATGGTATGGCCACTTTGGAAAACAGTTTGACAGTGTCTTATAAAATCTACACTTTGGGCTTCCCTGGTGGCACAGTGGTTGAGAGTCCGCCTGCCGATGCAGGGGACACGGGTTCGTGCCCCGGTCCGGGAAGATCCCACATGCCATGGAGCGGCTGGGCCCGTGAGCCATGGCCGCTGAGCCTGCGTGTCCAGAGCCTGTGCTCCACAACGGGAGAGACCACAGCAGTGAGGGGCCCGCGTACCGGAAAAAAAAAAAAATCTACACTTACATATGACCCGACAATTATCCTCCTAACCATTTACCCCAAAGAAATGGAAATTTGTATTTACACAAGACCCTGTATATCAGCTTTATTCATAATCACCAAACTGTGGAAACAACCCAGATGTCCTTCAGCAGAATAGATAAACAAAACGTGCTATCTCCATGCAATGGAATACTACTTAGCAACAAAAAAGAGTGAATTATTCTTCATACATGCAGCAATGTGGATGCATCCATCTCAAATGTACTTTGCTACAAAAGCTGTATGCTGTGTAATTCCATTTTTATGACATTCTGGGGGACAAAAGCAAAACTATAGGGACAGAGAACAGATCGGCATTTCCTGGGCATGAAGATCAGGGGCAGGGGTTGACACCAAAGGGGCATCACAAGGAAATTTTTGTGGTGATAGAGTTGTTTTGTCTCTTGGTTTTGGTAGTGGATGGAAGGTTCTATGCATTTTGTCAAAACCCATAGCACGGTATAGCACAAAGAGTGAATTTTATTGTATATAAATTTAAAAATGAAGGGTGATGATAAATAATGGAAAGAAAGCAAACTGGCAGTATTTTTCATGCATGGACATTAATGAAGTTCACATTCCTGGACTTTGTTTTTCCATTTCTAGAAATTTATTCTTAGGAAAGCAGTCAGTGATACAGTGAAGAATGTTCTTTGCAGTATTATCACAGAGAAATTGAAAACATCTTAATTGTGCAATTAAAGTGAGGTAGTTAAATAAATCATAATATATTTCCCACTTATAGGCATTAAACTTATGTTCCTGTAGGTCAATTACAGAGAGAAATGATCATGCTTTACTGATATGTCAGTTTACTCTGTTGACTTCCCCAGTTTAACCTAAAAATATTGATTTTCAAACATTTGAAAACTTTTAGACAACTTGCAGTGCTTTCTAAAGGTATACCACATATTCAAGCTGGTCCAAATCCTTTTTCTTAATAGCTATATATATAGCTAGACAAGTAGGTAGATGACATGAGTAATATTATTTCTGCCTTTATAATCATTTCAGTTCCTCTTATTTCTTTAGCTAAGACAAAATTGGGATGGAGAAGAAGGATAGTATCTTTGACTCCAATCATTTTCCTATTTGGAATGTCCTTTAGCCCAATTTTCACCAGTAATTAAAAACTACATTATATATCCATGGTGCTTTGCAATTTCCAAAGTATTATTTTACATTAGCCTCTTTGATCTATCATCAGACCTGATAATACAATCAAGGATGATAGCAGTCCCCCACCTCCTACTTACACAAGGCATCTGAAGGCTAAAAATGCTTAACCATTTTCTAGGGTCACATTTTGGTAAGTATTCAAGGCAGAACTGAAATCCAGATGTCACAACTCCTCATCAAATATTCTGCCCTTTATAATGCACTGTTTATTTACTCCAAGATTTTCCCTTTTGAAGAAACATGTCTTGCATTACTAAGGGCACTTATTCCATTATTGTCATTCTGCATTCATCTTTTAAAAAATTATACAGAGTCTCTCTATAAAATTCTCATGAGAAGCAGGGTTTCCACACTAAGCAGGTGTCCTCAAATTTTGTTCTGAGATATATCAGCGTGCTTTTCTTTTGGTGTCTGCTTCTGTGCCTTCTTGGACAGGACCTCCCCACCCTATCACCACCCCACCCCGGTGCAACCTCACCAAATTTCTGAGCTACCTACTGTGTCCAAAAAAATTAGGATTATTATATCTCAAATGCAAACAGACAGAACAAGTTAGTGCCCAAGAATGAAATCTTGAAGCTCTTTTCGGAGACAATAATCCTGAAAAACAGGCTTTTGCATGCAAGAGCCAGGCATATGAAAGACAAGTGTTTTGTAAATTCCAAAGAGCTCCCTCCAGATATCAAGATGAGAGGCCAGAAGATTCAGAATACAGATTTAGCATAAGCCAGAATCCTGCATTGGCCAGTTTTCTGGATCAGAAAGGAGGAATCTAGGGAGGATGTTGAGAAGAGGTACATGGACATGAGGGTTCTTGGCCCCATCTCATTCTGCACATGAAACGTTGGGCTGAGGAAGTGAAAACTATGGACATTTCAGATAGGTTAAAGGGAAAGCAAAAGCAGAGGGGCCGGTGCCTCATTCCCAGGTTTGAGACTGTAGGAAGAGCCTCTGCGCACAGGGTTCCTTGCATCCCAACGTAAAGTGATGGTATTGCTGTAGTGAAACAGTGATGTGGTGTGTTGAGTCACAGAGTGGATGTAAGCCAGCTGCTTATCACCCTCCCAACCTGGTCTCCCCAGTTTATTTATAACATGGGGGTGATCCTGAAATCATGCCCCACTGTGGGAAGTGGAGGGGTTGACTGCCCCAGGAAACTGGGACTAGCTCGGAGTCGGGTCTAGGTGAGTATAAAGCGTGTGGATTAGAAAATCAGAAGCTGTGACAGGGACCCTGGAAATTACCAGAGGATGCGGATGCACCTTCAAAGACTAGGTAATGAGACGCAAAGACCAAGTCGATGGAAATAGCTCAGTAGGGAACCAGCTGAATTCAAAGGAGAATGTGCAACTTTGAAACAGACATTCCTCTTACACTCCGCTGCTACCCAAAGAGAAGGGAGGAAAGGAGAGGAAGAAACGTTGAGAAACTGAGACTGAGTCAATTTTGAAAAGATCTAGTTTGATCATGAGGTGTTAAGTTACTTTAAATGGATATATTTCTGTTCCCCACCTCCTTCCCCAACTCCCATCTGGCCCTGGCTACCAACCAGAAATTAGGGCTTGTGAGCAAATTGATGTCATTGTTAGAAAAAAAGAATTTTTTTTTCAAGGTCCCATTTTGGTAGGTGTCAAAAACAGAACTACATAGTTATGTTTTTGTAAACCTAAGTGCGTAATTTTCAGACCTTTCCCACACACATAAAATAGTGGTTACTTCCCCCTGGAATGTGTGACTGAGACCAAGAAAATGTAACATTTCCCCGCTGAGACATTTTATTAGATTTTACCTGGATTTTTTTTTTTTTTTGAGCAATTGTAGTTTGCTCCTAAATCATATACTGTTTCTGCCGTTTTGCATCTTCTCTCACCCTGAGTAACGCACAGGATTCATGAGCCAAAGGTATTGGGATGCTTTACACTTGACTGATTCTCCACTAGATCGGGTTTTGTGTAGCCGGGTACATATATTGTCCTGACGGTGAGTAGAAGCAGTGCATGTCAATAAAGCATTGTATTTAAGAAATGGACTCTAGAGCCACGTTGCCCAGGTCCAAATTCAAGCTCCAGCATTTTACTTGTGTTTGGCTTTGGGCAGGTAATTTTAATTTATCTAAGACTCAATATTCTCATCTAGATAATGAACATAATGGTAATTCTTACCTCATAGTTTTGTTGTGACGTCTAAATGAGTTGATACATGTAGTTCACTTAATCACTAACATCTATTATGTACAATATACATGTTTACTATTATTGATGCTTTTTTGTTTACTACTGTTGATGTTTAAATGAGTCAATAAATAGGTGTAAAATGTAACATTATGCTGGGTACATTCTAAGTGATCAAAGTGTGAGCTGCTATTATATTCTTGTATGCTGAGGAACTTCATATAGCTGGTCAGTTAGGCTTCTGAACAAACAACTCATCTGCCATTAGGTGCAATTTCAGCTAACTTCTGGCTTTTGTAAACATCTTAACCTTGGAAATATTGTTTTCTTATTTTTAGCTGTTATTATTGCTTTCCTAAAGTCTTTTCCTTTTAACATTTGAATTTTCCACTATGTTTATTTTAGCCTTTGCACTTACGTTCTCTCTTTTTTTTCCTTTTATCAACTATTAGCGTTTTGTTGTTTTTCACTTTGTGAGCATCCTTACATCATTATTATAGTTTTTGCTTGTGTTTGTGTCATTTATCTACTCATACATTGTACTGTTTTTGCTGAATGTCCATACCTGTTCCTGTTTGGTCTTGCATTCTATCTTAATCTTCCATCTCTCCATTCTGAACTCTCTTCATCTGCTTATCTTTTCTATTTTTGAAAAGTATTGCACTATTCTGCCTCATCTTATGATGCAGTTCCTAAATAATCAAGGAACTGCTCACTCCTTTTGGCTTATTTTTTCCAATACGAATTTTACTGGCTAGCTGCCAATGAATTGTATAGAATCCCTTCTTTGTGGTTTGGCATCAGCTAAAAGTAATGTAATGAGAAAGACATATGTGAGATATGAACCAGGATGCAATACAGCAAAACAGTTAAGAATATAGCTTGTAACGTCTAGCAGGTATGTTTTCTAGTTCTAGCTCAGACACGTACAAGCCATGTGACTCTTTTTTTTTTTTCAGAATAAAACTAAAGCAGGTAGATTTCTATAAAGGAATAGTTGAGACATCAAGTGTGATCGGGCTTTTTTTTTTTTTAAAGAAGATGTTGGGGGTAGGAGTTTAGTTATTTATTTTTGCTGTGTTGGCTCTTCGTTTCTGTGCGAGGGCTTTCTCTAGTTGCGGCAAGCGGGGGCCACTCTTCATCGCGGTGCGCGGGCCTCTCGCTGTCGCGGCCTCTCTTGTTGTGGAGCACAGGCTCCAGACGCGCAGGCTCAGTAATTGTGGCTCACGGGCCCAGTTGCTCCGCGGCATGTGGGGTCTTCCCGGACCAGGGCTCGAACCTGTGTCCCCTGCATTAGCAGGCAGATTCTCAACCACTGCGCCACCAGGGAGGCCCCCATGTGACTCTTGAGCAAGTATTTTTAACCTCTCTCTACCTTAGGTGTGACCATAGTACCTAACTAATGATGTCAATATGGATATTCAGTAGACCATACGGTTTGCTCAGAGTACAGCCCACTCTGTGCTTTCCCAAACATCACATGTTGATGCCATTTTGTTATTGCAGTTGTTGTTTCTGTTATTATAAATATGATAATACTTAACGTCAGAGTTCTAAAATTTGCCTTCCTATATGTGCAAACTAGATAGACAAATACACTTCAAATGGTAAAATCAGCAAGCAGAAACATTAATTGAGTTGCTGGCATTGCATAGTTGCACATGGCTTCTGTTTAGCCCTTAGCTTTCTTTCATATTTTATTGGTTTGAAATATAAACATTTCCTTAGCTGATTAGGGTCCCAGTCCAGAAGTGGCCAGAAGCTACTTGCATTTAGGGAGATATTTAAATTTAAAAAATGGAATTAAGTGCATATGAATTCCAGTAAATTTGCTATGTGCCATCCGTTGACATCTTACTCAGCTGTCGGCAGGTGTTTAATCAACGTTTATTGGCATTCTTTTCTGAGATTTAAATAGGACATACAATTTTATGACATGTATTTCTGATAACTGCTTCATTATTTTCCATAGAGAGTGTAATAACACACAAGAGAAATATCGACAAAGTACCCAAATTGCATTATTTTTGAAAGATAAGGTAGTTTGAAGTGTGTATAATGATAAAATGCTGGTCTACTTTAAAAATATGACTGTAGATTTGTGGATATCTGGGTTTCTCTTTCTATTTTGTCTACAACTTTTCTAATTTTGGACACTTACAGTATAGGTTAGAAAACTAAGAATTATAGCTGTTTTTTCTATCACTACAAAAGAGAGATGGTAGCTCATAATATTAAATTCTAGTTCCTTAGGATTATAAAACAAAGAAAGCCACAGGATATAGTATATAGCATAGGTATGGTTTAAACATTAGTTGATGTGGAAAGCCCAAAATCTGAAAGCTACATTAGTGTTAAATTTACATGGTTGCTTGACCAGTAGCCAAAGAGAGTCTGTCATGAGCTATTTATACTTTAAGTACCGTATACATTTGAACCAGAAAAAGAAGCATTTTTTAGGGAATCCTGAGTTTATTCATATGTTCAAGAAGGTTTCTCTCAGGTGGACCTAGAGATTATCATACTAAGTGAAGTAAGTCAGACAGAGAAAGACAGACGTCATATGATATCAGTTATATTTGGAATCTAAAAGAAAATGATATGAATGAGCTTATTTACAAAACAGAAATAGGCTCACAGACATAGAAAACACACTTATGGTTACCAAAAGGGAAAAGGCAGGGGGAGGGATAAATTAGGAGTTTGGTATTAACAGATACGCACTACTATATATAAAATAGATAACAAGGACCTACTGTATAGCACAGGGAGCTAGATTCAATATCTTGTAATAACCTATAATGGAAAAGCATCTGGAAAAGAATATATATATATATATATATATATATATATATGTATATATAAATAATTGAATCACTTTGCTGTACCTGAAACTTCCACAACATTGTAAATAAACTATACTTTAAAAAAAAGAAAAGAATCTATCTTTCTGTCATCTAAGAACTGTTGTCTTTAGCCAGGAATTGCCAAGCATGAGGACAGTAGTATGAACTAGGGCCAGGCCCCAGTCTGGTCATCTATTCCAAGGTCTCCAGAATCACAGACAAACAAAACTGAGTGATGAATGTGACCCTGGAATTCCATCCCTAGGTATATACTGAAAATAACTGAACTCAGAGACTCAAACAAGTATGAGCTTGGATGAATGGATAAACAAATCTTGGTATATATATACAACGGAACATTATTCCATCATAAAATGGAACGAAGTAGTGATATATACTACAACCTGCATGAGCCTCCAGAATATTATGCGAAGTGAAAGAACCCAGATGCAAAAAGTCACAACTTATATGATTCCACTGACATAAACTATTCAGAATAGATAAATCTGTAGAGATAGAACAGTAGTTGGTGGCTGCCAGGGTCTGAGGGAGGAAGTAATGGGGAGAAACTGCTTAATGGGTAAAGGGTTTTACTTCGGAGTAATGAAACGTTTTGAAACTAAATAGAGGTGGTAGTTGCCAAAACATCGTAATTTCCTAAATGCCGCTGAAGCGTTTACTCTAAAATGGTTAACTTTGGACTTCCCTGACGGTCCAGTGGTTAGGACTCCGCACTTCCACTGCAGGGGGCACGGGTTCGATATCTGGTCGGGGAACTAAGATCCCGTATGCCTCGTGGCCAAAAAAAATAATAATAATAAATAAAATGTTTAATTTTATGTAATGTGGATTTCACCATATTAAATTATTAAAAAATCGTGAGTGACAAGGTTGGAGTGGCACCATATCCCATATTTTCAGAATCACAACTGGTTTAAATAAGTCTACTCTATGAGGAGAGAATGTGGAGTTTGTCATTATTGATCCCAGGGAGTGTGACGAGAACTGGAGTAATTTTAGAGTCTCCTTGAAAAATGAATTCAATTTCCCTCTTAAATATACTCAATTTTTTGTAATATTAGATTTTAAGAGCTTGTGAAAATCACTTTTAATGACTAAGTTTCTGTCCCACATGCTGCTTTATTTTCCACACTTGCCTGAGATTTCAGTTGGTCTCATTGATCCATCCATGAAAATGAAAACAAGAAAGTATAAATGCTCTTCTTTTGAAATGAGTTCTCCCTGTGCAATAGGAAGATCATTATTACCAGTGTAGATGGGCAGATGAGGTTATTCAGGCTCAAGTGCTTTATTTTTGGCTCTTAAATGGTTTAGATGAGACCACAGATAAATAAAGTGATCTGGATAATTATAAGCAGTCTTTATATATCATGTGAACTCGTCTGTGAAGTTGTTGGTGGTTATTTGTACCCATATATGCACAGTAAAGCAAGTGCTTTCCATGGTTATGGCATAAGTATCTAGATTTTTTAGATCAAGAATGCCATTGGGTTTTGGCGGTGTACATCTTTGCAAACAACTTTTTTTTCTTTCCTTCCTTCCTTCCTTCCTTCCTTCCTTCCTTCCTTCCTTCCTTCCTTCCTTCCTTCCCTCCTTCCTTCCTGCCTTCCTTCCTGCCTTCCTTCCTGCCTTCCTTCCTTTCTTTCTCTGTGTTGGGCCTTCATTGCTGCCCGTGGGCTTTCTCTGTCGCGGCGAGTGGGGCTGCTCTTCGTTGCGGTGCACAGCCTTCTCATTGCAGTGGCTTCTCTTGTTGTGGAGCACGGGCTCTAGGTACGCAGGCTTCGGTAGTTGCAGCACGCAGGCTCAGTAGTTGTGGCTTGCAGGCTCTAGAGCGCAGGCTCAGTAGTTGTGGCGCACGGGCTTAGTTGCTCCGTGGCATGTGGGATCTTCCCGGACCAGGGCCCGAACCCGTGTCCCCTGCATTGGCAGGCGGATTCTTAACCACTGTGCCACCAGGGAAGCCCCAAACAACATTTTTTAAAAGGTTTTAAACGTTCCTCTATATTGAGTCCCCCCTCTGTTGTCGGACACCCTGCTGTGTTTGTTGTATAAGTGATTTCTAATCCTTAGACTGTCTTTGAAAAGTAAGTGTTATTATTTCATTATTGCAGATGAGATAACTGAGATTCAAAGAAGGTAAGTGATATGCTCCAGAGGATAAGTGGTGCTGGGCTTCACCTTCAGATACTTAACTGTGTCTGGCTAGGCCACCTGTGACTAGGATCCCATCGTGCAGCTTTTCTTTGGCAAGATTTCTTATAAAATAGCTCACACAAGAATTGAAGAGCCTGCCCATGACTATTAGCTTGGCTTCGCTAAAGAATAACTTATCTGATTGCTCACATTTCCAAATTAGTCCATATCGACAAGCTATCAAAGTGTTGGTGGGAGTATTGACATTTCACTGCACTGTGGAAATGGATATATCAGTTTATGGGAAAGCTTAGGTCTTAAAAAGCATCCCAGCACCAGAAGTGAATACTAAGGGTGCTGAATGATGGATGACTGGGGAGGAAGTTAAATTTAGGTCACGGGAAACCTGAGCATTTGAGAATTGAAGGAAGGCGGAAATAGAACAAAATTGGTGTGTCAGTCTAAGTTATTCAGAATTTGATGTCAAACAACTCTTCCAACATGGGCTTCCTCTTCTCCTCAGGCAGCTTCAGGATTAACTGTCTTCCACATACCTTGTATTTTCCCATCATTATACCTTTGTTGACAGTTGCATTGACTGGCATGCCCTCCCTGATTGCCACCAATTCTCACCCTGTCTCTTTCTCCTTGTTGAAAGCCTTCTGTTCTCAGACTAGTTCCCCAGAGGTCCTTCTCTTCCCTAAATCACTACAGCACTTCTTTATTGAAAACACACATTTGCAACCTGACATTTACTTTTGGACTAGGTTTTATCTTTATGTATTTATAGCTCATCTCTCTTATTAATCATGAGTTCTAGGGGGGTAAATTGTAGTATCTTCACTTATATATTTATCCCATTATATGACTTGGACATGGTATATGCTCATCAAATAGTAGTTGATAATTTTGTAACTCTTGAAGGCAGGGTTTTCTCAAAACTTGTTAGTAAAAATACCATTCCTGGGAGAGGTGCTCCCTAAAAAAGGATGGCGTTTAGTCAAATAAGACTGAAAAATACTACATACCATTTCCATCGAAGGAAGTTTACATGGCAATTGGCATTTTCAACACACACTACTCTCCAGTGGTGAGACCGATTTTACTATTTTAATCTAGGACGTCTCAGTTTCCCCCCCCACTGTTTAAAGTAAGAGCTCTTCGAATATCTCTTATTCATCAAAATGTTCTTTGCAAGACACTGCTTTAAAGTGTTTTTCTATAAAAAATTATCCTCATAATATTCACAGATGTGGAAATTGAATTTTGATTAGATGTAGCTTGTATGTTTAGTTTGACCTGCCTACTTCTGTACTTGGGAAAGCACTCCCCCTAAGCTGTATTGGGTGTGTGTGTGTGTGTGTGCGCGCACGCGCACGCACGCGTGCGTCCATGCACATCCGTGTGCATGTTTGCATGTACTATATACAGTGTGGACTCAACCTGAAAATAGATTGAGACTGAAAAGAGAGTGATTGGAACTGGTCTTTCAGCTCGATTATCTACTAGAATCTCCATTACTTCTCATAATATGCTTGAAAAGTTTTATTTGTACCTCAAGGGCAATGAGCCTGGCCTCATTTACAAATATGAACGCAGATCTTAGGAGGGCACTAGCTTCTCCTCCAGGCAGTCTTGCTCACTGTCAGCTTGTTTTATTTACTTCCTCTGAAAAGGAATATCCTTCTCTTGGAATTAGATATAATATGTCTAATGGGGAAACCAGAATTTTTGGAGTCAGAAAGTTTTCATTTGCTTCCCAGCTCAGGCCTGTGTGACCCTGAGCAAGTTTTCCTTCCAGAGCCACTGACTTCTCATCTATAAAAGAAGATGGGTCAACCCTGTCTGTAAGAGCATCTTATAAGGACAGTGCCTGGCACAAGGAAGATACTGCATAAATATTAGTTATTTTTTGTGTCAGACAGATTGACAGGAGAATTCCATGGGCATAAGTCACAAAGACAAAACTACCTGTCTCCTAGAGTTGCCATTCCACATTCCATGTTGTTGCTTCAAACCATAAATGGTTTTACTATTCTTCATGTCTTCTGTATTTATGAGGTGACTGTGAATGGGGGGGGGCATAGTAAGAGTTGAATTGTTATCTATAAAGAAGAATATTTGAATTCTAAAAATGGTGAATAAGTAACCTAAAAGAGAGCTTAGAAAAAATTCATTGTAATCATTTGAGATATGGAAAAGCAACTTAGAAATGATCCCCTTAGTCTTGTCTGTTATTGATAATTGTAAAACTCCATCCCCCATTATCATATATACGTGTGTGTGTGTGTGTGTGTGTGTGTGTGTGTGTGTGTATTTTGGCTGGACTAAATCATCACATCATCAAAGAGGGAATAGATTAGGGAAAATTTTGGACTTGCTTTCAACTTTTATCTCAACACATTATATAATTTTAGCCACAGATTCATTTCTATTGTGCACATTTACCACTGTGCACAAACAGAATAAAAGTATCACTGTGTGATAATCTCGCTTAAGGTTACATATTTGGAGGTGAAAGCACCCAATAAAAAATTAGACTGATAATTTGCGAGGGGCTGCTGAATAGATTGCTCAACATAAATTGTGGTTTTCAGGCCAAAAGATTCCTCTGACTCCCATTTTGCAGAAATACATGTACCTGTTACACATGGTGTCCATAGCATGTCAATCCTGTCTGTCTCCAGCCATCCATGGCTAAATTGTTCCTGAAGGAAGCTCACTCGTCCCTGGGAAGGATGACAAATCACAGTTTTGATGCTGTATCTACCTTTCTAAATGCCAAATTATCTCCTGACAGTTTTTCTTGAAATAAATATTATGAACGGCTGAAAAAAATAATCAGTTTTTTGCACATTATTGGTTTAGAGACACCAGGTGAAGTCTTCTAAGCTAAACTGAAGTAATAGAGGAACCTAAATGTTCCTGGGATTTGCCTCGATTTTACATTAATCGACATCTGTCTTGCTCTGGTTGACTACAGGAGAAGATGTATCAGGGACTCTCTGCCCAGCATCTCCTCCTCCTGAAGAGATGGTGTGTGAAATTCCCTGCCGGATGGATTGTGTGGTAAGCGAGTGGACAGAGTGGTCATCTTGCTCCCAGTCTTGTTCAAATAAAAACTCCGATGGGAAACAGACCAGGTCAAGGACTATCCTGGCGTTGGCTGGAGAAGGTGAGTAATAGGAAAGGTTTCTGTTCCCTAAATCCAAATGAACAGTTTGCTTTCCATGCATGCCTTTTCTCTCTAATCCTCTAGTTTATCTATGCTGGCTTCCCATATGTATATGACTTGTTTTAGCCCATACTATGTACAGGCCATGGCAATCAGGTGGATGTCAGTTTTCATTATACCTTTTTAGGGAAGGAAACAAGGCTTGGTTGATACACATCCAGCTTCAGATTGCTCATGCAGTTGGGAACAAAATTGGAATATGTCTGGTAAAACGAGTTCTAAATTAGGAATCAAGAGACATGGCTTCTTGACTGGGAGCTGCCACTAACATTGGTAGACTACCTGATCTGTATGTCCTCATTTCCTGCTCTGTCAGTCTGGCATGTGGTGAGAGGGAAAAAGATGAAGGCTGTGAAAACGGCTTTCAGGAAGCTAAAATGTGCTATGGGGATATAAACAGGTGACTTCAGAACAAATTAGAGGAGCAGCTGTTCCTGTCATTTAAAGCAATGGTCTCTGTCCCCAGACACATACGTCATTTCATTTCTTTCAGGCCCTCCCTTGACTTCATCTGCCAACAGCTGAGCTGGGACAGCAGAGCAATATGGCCACTGGCTTTGAGGGACTCCTTTTTAGACAAGATTCTGTCTGTGGTCCTAAGAAATGGGGCCAGGGTCAAGAGGAATGAAAATTTTCATATTCTTAAAGTGCAGTGGCCTCCCCCTCTTGTCTGTTATATTTCTGGAAGGAGAAAAAAGTCAATATAATGGGGAAAAAAATAACAAGAATAACAAAACTAAGGTCACAAGTCTTCCCGAGCATTTGGCCCACTGAATAAAACATTGTGGTGTGGGAGAGTAGGAAAAAAATCAATACTTTAGATAAATACCAGTTTTGACATGGATATAAAATTGTGAAAGAAAAGATAGTAATGAAATCTGATTGTCTGACTCACCCAAGAGTATAAGGCTGCACATTTGTCTGGTCTCCCTGCCAGTGTATAACACATTGTCAGATATTATTTCAGAGCTTAAGGATGGGCTCTCTCCTGCCAAACTTTAAGAGAGATTTCTGGATTTCTCAAACTGCAGTAAAATGCACTGCTTGAGGGAGGATGGATGTCTTAAAGTGGTTCTCTGAGAAACATAATACTGTCTTAGGAAAGAGAGACCATATGTAGGTAATGTGTGTGTGTGAGTATTTGTGTTTGATCTTATATCATTTCAAGGTCATGGGCTATTATATCTAACTGACTAATTTATGTAGGCATAATCATATTAAAATAAAAGCAGATTTCTTTGGAGTTTATCTCAGAGATACATGACACAGAGGTGAGCAGTAGAATTAATTGATTTTTTAAATCTAATTGGCATACCGTTGCCTGTTATTGAGGAGAGAAGGGTGTAATGTATTGTCCTCAGGATAAAAGAACCATGACCATAGCGTCAGAAGTGGGGTGCGGTGGCCCAGGCCTTTGGAAGATTGTATCAAAATGCTGTCTTTCTAGACCATTAAAACAGTGAAAACAACAAAAAATAAGAATGGCAGTAACAACAGCAACAGCAACATGGTAATAACAGCAACAACTCTGTATTCTTTTTTATTTTGATTTTTGCAGGTGGAAAACCATGCCCCCCTAGTCAGGCCCTCCAAGAGTATCGTTCGTGCAATGACCATTCCTGTATGCAACTCTACTGGGAGACATCAGCTTGGGGCCCCTGTTCTGAAGACACATTGGTAACTGCCCTTAATGCAACCATTGGCTGGAATGGAGAAGCTACGTGTGGTGTGGGCATTCAGATGCGGAGGGTCTTCTGTGTCAAGAGTCATGTGGGACAAGTGATGACAAAAAGGTATTATCAATAATTAATTGAAAGTGCATAGGACTATTGCATAGTTGAGTATTTTTAGTCAGAAGCATTTTTCATGCACTGAATATGTCTCAGTCTGTGCTAGAGTAAGAGATTTTTGTTTTGTTTTATTTGACTCTTAAAGACTAAAAAATGTGCCTCAACCAAAGGTAGATACTTTTTTGGTATGTATGCATTAATTAATGGAGAACAGTAAATATAATGCCCACAAATATTGAATCTGCTTGAGTAATCAAACTTTCTAGAGCTGATATCAATATTTTGGGCTCTTTTTCAATCACATAAAGACTAGGTCCACAAGAAGGTAGGTCATGCACTTTGAAAATATGGGGCCGTGTTATACTGTTCTTTAGATCTCATGGACCTTGTCTGCAGTGAGCGATAAATCCATATAGATATTTTGAATAGACTAATCCATGTCCTCAAGTAGGTTTACAATCTCATACCTGCTATACTCTGCACATGGAGATGTAAATTTTTTAAAAACTGTAGGAGAATTTGGACATGAGGACTAGGATATAGATATCAAAAAGGGCCAGGAACAACTGCAAGAGATAGAGGAAAAAGAGTAATTGACTGGAGAGCTCAGCTGTGGGAGTTTCTTCTCCCACATAGACCAAATGAGAAGACATAACTCTTCCTCAAGTCCCTGCAGGAAGGCTCATGAAAAAGAAAATGTAAGGCACCTAAGTCATATACAGAGACTGGGTAACTGGCCTGTCCGTAGAGATTTCCAAGTGGCCATGTTTGAAATAGTTCCCTTCAAGTGATGAAAGACCCCTACTCCAGCCACGGTAGTGATGGGTCAACAGGATGGGCTGGTGCAAGCTTTGGTCTAGTGTCACAAGCTAGGCAACTTAGAGCTGTTTCCCGGAATCTTTAAGTTGGGAAAATGAAACCCTCTCTTCTTTCTATTCATGATGTTCTAAGTATATGGATGGACGGTTGCCATAGCCACGGTCATGCCTGGTGGAAAAAGCAGGGGGAGAGAGTAAAGCTGATGCTCAGAAGCTGAAGCAGAACAAATGCTGGCAGCATCAAGCCCTGGTCCCAGCCCCCCTAAGTACACTCCTGCCTTTCCTGGCAACATAGGCAACTACATTTGCTCTTCTGCCTAATTCAGTCCAATTTGTGTTGCTGTCATGGGCAACTCAAACACCTGATTAATTTCATCTTGGGGGCCCCATGATGATGGGCTCTGGGCCTTATCCACACTGCTATGGAAGCCACTTCAGCTGTGTGTAAGGAAAGTCATAGAAGCTCAGTTAAGGAAATGAACTGCTAACGGCAAGATATAGGGCAGACTGGCTAGATACTGCCGGTTTTGGAGCATTTGATGAGCAGGTGGCTATGAAAATGCAAGGGAAGATGACTATGACTTGAAGTGAAGCACAGTCAGTAAGACTTCCTCTTTTTCTCCTCCTAAATGTGGCTTCCAGAGGGCTGGGGCTGGATAGTCTTCATTGTTGCCACTGCAGATTTTAGAACAGTATCTGACATGTAGCTATTGTCCATAAACATTTTTAGAAGTCATGAATTAATTAGACCTGTGTGTAGGAAAGTAAAAGGGTTTGACGGGGAATGGATATGAATTGCAGAAGTTTGAGAAGCTGACGTTTATCCTTTGCTTTAAGAAAAAGTATTTTATCTACCACGATAAAGTTTGGCAAAGGGGACTACCTTGAAGAGTAATGAACAGATCATATGTATGACCTTCTGCTCTTATTAACTCATAAACGTTATTTCTGCTTTAGCATCCAACTCTAAATTGCTTGTGATATTTTTGGAGCATCAGTTTATATCACTTGTGTGTTTCAACTTACCTGGTATCCACAATACCATGTGGACCGATTGGGTCAATGGGCCGATATAGCCAAACATGGACATTAATGTTTGCGTATCACTTGGATCAGGTGATAATCTAATTCATGGGGTTATGGTACAATCCTAAAAGGCTTATAAAGATACCCTGCAGACAAGAGAGCTCCTTTTATCTTGAAAAGTACTGCAGCCCTGATAATGTTATTTTTATGATGTAAATTTTCAACTGCTTAAAAAAAGATGCATGAAATATTAGCTTGAATATACAAATAGAAATAAATATAGCTTAGGTATAGGAATAAATGCTATGTGAAACGCAGCAAATTATTATTCTTTAGAGTGATGAGAAAATTTAGCATTCCTGAAGTCTGATCTTCTCCCTTCCACAAAACTTTTACCTCTGAACCACAACAGGAAAATTCCACTTGATATGACTCTAATTTGGTTTTTTTGTTAGTAAAGAAGCATTAGAATTGAGACTGACAACTACCAAATACATTATCATCACACTTGAAAGGCTATTTGGACATGAGGGGATGGATTATGTGTTCAAATAGCCCTGTACCTCCTCGTCTAACCTCACGATTATATTGAATGACAATTTTTTATTAAAGTCTCTGAGCCCATCAGCTTATACAGATGTTAACCTAATGATATTTTGTGACCAGAAAAACCACAGGGCCAAAAGTTGATAGTTTAAAGCATAATTCACAAATGCATATGCTTTTATTTGATAATCTACATAAGTAAGACTAAAATATTAACAGATGTTAACTTAATGATATTTTGTGACCAGAAAAACCACAGGGCCAAAAGTTGATAGTTTAAAGCATAATTCACAAATGCATATGCTTTTATTTGATAATCTACATAAGTAAGACTAAAATATTATTACAGTGAATAACCTCCAGTTTTACTCAGTTTTCCAACATAGAAAAATGAATTGCACAGATGTTTTCCCTAACACACACACACACACACACACACACAGAGAGAGAAAGACATTGTTGATTACTTTTTGCACTTTTAATGAGGCTGGAGACTTAACAACCTAGTTTTAATTCTTACTGTATGTCTCCAAACGATCCTGCTAAACAAGAGGAGCCTGCATTGACTTAAGTAAAGTTAATTAAAATTCTTGAGGTTAATGAGATTAATTGAGCTAAGAAAATAATACCCAGTGTCCAGTGAAGCACATAGTGAAATAGTGAGATTATCAGCAAGAGAAAGTATCCTTTGCCTTGCCCTTTCAGAATAATATGCTTTTGCTCTTTTTTATGTGAAAGCTATTGCAGTGGAAAAAATGTCCCTCCATTTGTGAAATCCTTGGGGTGAGGGTAATGGCAATAGAAAGAGGAAAGAAAAAGAAAATATCCTAAAGAAAGAGCGGCCTTCACAGTAGAAAAAAGAAGCATGTCTCCATGGATTGGATGGGCTATCGTAATATGTTTTATCTCTAAACCCACTGCACGGGGATGCACAGAATTCCTTGCAAGTTCTTGCTTCCCAGGGTTGGTGTTCTGGTTTCCACGTAATTGTATAGGTGAGAATGTTACCATAGCATGAGTAATAGAACTGAATCATATCAGAAAATGAGGACTAGCTAGGGCACAACTCAAACAGAAGTGAGAGCTTGTTGGGATATTTGGGGGATTTTGTTTGGTTTTGTTTCACTACCCAATGTGCATTTTTTCAGTTGTAGTGTGCAAAAAATAATAATAAAGATTTAAATCACACAACTCAAAGCCATCCAAAGGTCATGTAAAACACTTTCTGCCTTTCATGGGAAAACACTGGGCATTTGGTGAGATATAGTAATGGCGAGCTCCGTTTACACATTTAATGTTTAAAAAGTTGGCAGGTTGAGATGATCCCTCAGTCCCTGGGTTGGAGGACTGCTCCCGGAGATGGAGCACAGTGTCTGCCTCATGATTATGGACACATAACTGAGAAATGGCAGATCTTTGTAGCTCAGTTTGATGCATTTCAGCACAGGAACTAAAACCTACAGCGTGACCAAGAGGCAGTCATTATGAAATACTCCAGTGCAAGTCCAGGAAAATATATGTGTTGAAATGAAGTGTATTCACCCTTTTAACAAGAGTGTTGCCAATCTAGAATCAGAGTGTTGCACGAGAGCAGGAAGAATAAATTATGACAAAAGGCAAGAAGCCATACTGTGTTTACTCACTAAAACATGAATCCATATGTTACCCTGCTTTTTAAGGCTTCAATTTTGTTTTGAAAATGGCTGGATAAATTTGCCTAATATTCCCAGAGATTTGTCTTCAGCCTCCACAGCATAGAATACTTGTCAATCATTCACTTACTGTTACTAGATACTTACACAGCATTAAGATCTGGTATTTTTAAGATATGGTATGAGATGGAATTCTACCATCAAGGCATTCAAAATTAGTGTATGTATAACGCATGCCCATGTGCATGCACACACGCACAAACACACACACAGAAAACCAGCAACGCAGAAGATATCAAAAGGTTTTTCTTTTTAGTCAGTGACAATAAACAATACATAAAATAAACATTGTAGTGTTTAGAAGTGGAGGACACATAAGTTGCTAATAGTCAAGGAGAGTAGTTTTGGAGATTAAGAGTAAATTTAGGAAAATTAGAAATGTAATAATCCGAACCAAGATGGCGGAGTAGAAGGACGTGTGCTCTCACTCCCTCTTGCGAGAACACCAGAATCACAACTAGCTGCTGGACAGTCATCGACAGGAAGACACTGGAACTCACCAAAAGAGACACCCCACATCCAAAGACAAAGGAGAAGCCACAATGAGATGGTAGGAGGTGCGCAATCACAATAAAATCAAATCCCATAACTGCTGGGTGGGTGACTCACAGACTGGAGAACATTTATACCACAGAAGTCCACCCACTGGAGTGAAGGTTCTGAGCCCCACATCAGGCTTCCCAGCCTGGGGGTCCGGCAACGGGAGGAGGAATTCGTAGAGAATCAGACTTTGAAGGCTAGTGGGATTTGATTGCAGGACTTCGACAGGGCTGGGGGAAACAGAGACTCCACTCTTGGAGGGCACACACAAAGTAGTGTGTGCATCGGGACCCAGGGGAAGGAGCAGTGACCCCATAGGAGACTGAACCAGACCTACCTGCCAGTGTTGGAGGGTCTCCTGCAGAGGCGGGGGGTGGCTCTGTCTCACCGTGAGGACAAGGACACTGGCAGCAGAAGTTCTGGGAAGTACTCCTTGGCGTGAGCCCTCCCAGAGTCTGCCATTAGCCACACCAAAGAGCCCGGGTAGACTCCAGTGTTGGGTCGCCTCAGGCCAAACACCCAACAGGGAGGGAGCCCAGCCCCACCCATCAGCAGTCAAGGGAATTAAAGTTTTACTGAGCTCTGCCCACCAGAGCGACAGCCAGCTCTACCCACCCCATCAGGAAACTTCCACAAGCCTCTTAGATAGCCTCATCCACCAGAGAGCAGACAGCAGAAGCAAGAACTACAATGCTGCAGCCTGTGGAACAAAAACCACATTCACAGAAAGATAGACAAGATGAAAAGGCAGAGGGCTATGTACCAGATGAAGGAACAAGATAAAACCCCAGAAAAACAACTAAATGAAGTGGAGATAGGCAACCTTCCAGAAAAAGAATTCAGAATAATGGTAGTGAAGATGATCCAGGACCTCGGAAAAACAATGGAGGCAAAGATGGAGAAGATGCAAGAAATGTTTAGCAAAGACCTAGAAGAATTAAAGAACAAACAAACAGAGATGAACAATACAATAACTGAAATGAAAACTACACTAAAAGGAATCAATAGCAGAATAACTGAGGCAGAAGAATGGATAAGTGACCTGGAAGACAGAATGGTGGAATTCACTGCTGCGGAACAGAATAAAGATAAAAGAATGAAAAGAAATGAAGATAGCCTAAGAGACCTCTGGGACAACAATGAGGCATCACCTCACACCAGTTAGAATGGGCATCATCAGAAAATCTACAAACAACAAATGCTGGAGAGGGTGTGGAGAAAAGGGAACCCTCTTGCACTGTTTGTGGGAATGGAAATTGATACAGCCACTATGGAGAACAGTATGGAGGTTCCTTAAAAAACTAAAAATAGAATTACCATATGATCCAGCAATCCCACTACTGGGCATATACCCAAAGAAAACCATAATTCAAAAAGACACATGCACCCCAATGTTCACTGCAGCACTATTTACAATAGCCAGGACATGGAAGCAACCTAAATGTCCATTGACCAACGAATGGATAGAGAAGTTGTGGTACATATATACAATGGAATATTACTCAGCCATTAAAAGAAACAAAATTGGGTCATTTGTTGAGATGTGGATGGATCTAGAGACTCTCATACAGAGTGAAGTAAGTCAGAAAGAGAGAAACAAACATCATATATTAACTCATGTATGTGGAACCTAGAAAAATGGTACAGATGAACTGGTTTGCAGGGCAGAAGTTGAGACACAGATGTAGAGAACAAACGTATGGACACCAAGGGGAGAAAGAGGCGGGGGATGGGGATGGTAATGTGATGAATTGGGTGATTGGGATTGACATGTATACACTGATGTGTATAAAATTGATGACTAATAAGAACCTGCTGTATAAAAAAATAAATTAAATAAAATTCAAAAATTAAAAAAAAAAAGAAAACTCAGATGAGAGGTTGGGGTAAATGACTTTTCAAACCAATTTTAACCCTACAGTTCTGATTCTCATTTTTTAATTTATCTTTTATTGGTATGTACATTATCTCAAGAGTATAGATAGGACTATATACAAAAATAAATGTAATTTTGAAAGGTTGCATGCAAGTATATTTTAATTGAATCAACAACAACAAAAAAAGAAATGTGATGATCCTGGGAGAGGTAGACAGCATGTAAATAGAAGGGAGGAGGAAGTTGAACCTCTAATGAAAAGGTCAACATTATTGGGAAAAGAAATGAACAAAAAGACAGTTTCACTCCTAAGAGAATATTTGGCACCTATCAGACCAGGGATCACATTTCAGGAAAGCCCTCAGTTCATGGTCTCTATAAAAGCAGTGTAACCTGAGCTTGACCTTTGCCATTGAGGGTATGATACCGTTTCTCACTTGTGGACCTAGAAGAAGAACACAGATAGAGAAAGGGCACCATGTCACGAAGAGTTGACATTGTGCCCAGTTAATATTTATTGTGAGTGCTGTTAATAAAGTATAAATTGAAAAGTAGGCAATATCAGTTCCCCAAAAGAGTTTAACACCACACACACACAAAAATAAAAATAAAAACCAAGAGACACAAGAACACTTTGGGAGGTGTTGGATATGTCTATTACCTTGATTGTGGAGATGGTATCACAGGTGTTTGCATATGTCCAAACTCATCAAATTATGCAAATAGGTGCAGTTCTTTCTGTATCAATTCTACCTCAATAAAGATATATCTAAAATATTTTTAAAAAAAGAGATTAACACCTACTGCTAATTGAAGTGAACAAAGTCCCTGCAGAAAAAGCCACTCTCCCAGAAAGCCTGAAACCAAACCAGCACCGCAAGCATCTCTGAGCTATTTGTGGATGTCTGAGTGAGTGTGTCCTAGCTGGCTCCCTGCACCCCCAAGCCCTGCTGCCCCGCTGAGCACACAGGAAAATGACATTCCTCACGTTGTACTTTCATTTCCAGCTAGACACCAGGAGAGATTGGAGAGGAGATAGAATAAATAGCAGTTTAATTTAATTTTAGGAGCTTTCAGGGTACGAAAACAGGACTTGGGAATGAGTTTAGTGTTTTTTGCTAGTTCTACTAAAGTATGACATAAATTTTCCTTACTAGAATATCTTGTTTAAATAATGCTATTTCCTCGAAAGACACTCTTTTTTCTTTCTATTTTTAGGTTCATTGATCTATTTGATAGACAGTTTTTTGTGTGTATTAAGGATGATTAATAATAATGCCACTAATTAATTTATTGATAATCAATACTTTATTAAATTACTAATAATTTAATTTACTTAATCCATGTGACTTTGGATCCATTACTTATTCTTTCAGCACCTCAGTTCATCATCTGAAAATGAAGACTATAATGCCTTTCACTGCTGTCCTTAGGAATAAATGAAAGAATGTGGGAAAAGCACTTCACTCACCACTGACTGTCCAATACCAAAGTTCATGCTCTCAGGCTTTATACACACTGCATCTCTGTGCTTTATAAGAAATTTATAGGAAAAAGAATTTTAAAATGCAAATATAAGTTGCAGAGTGCTTTCCTGTTTTTCCTCTTAGCATATCAGTGTTTTATAAGATAATAAATGTGGATTTTAGCCCCCTGCACTCATAAAAATAAGCAGATAAGCATGCAAATAAAAACAAAAACTTGGGCTTCCCTGGTGGCGCAGTGGTTGGGAGTCTGCCTGCAGATGCAGGGGACGCGGGTTCGTGCCCCAATCCGGGAAGATCCCACGTGCCGCGGAGCGGCTGGGCCCGTGAGCCATGGCCGCTGAGCCTGCGCGTCCGGAGCCTATGCTCCGCAATGGGAGAGACCACAGCAGTGAGAGGCCCGCATACCGCAAAAAAAAAAAAAAAAAAAAAACTTGCTTGCCATTTTCTGAGACTTTAGTTCTTCCAAGTGATTATGAATCCACTGACTACGTTCCTCCCAAGTCTGAATATTACATTATCAGCAAAATATCAGAATTGAAATGTTTCGCTTGTTAGTGTGTTTGTTATTTGCAAACAAACATACTATTCTCATGTCTTGCTTATTCTAACTCATCAATTTACATGTTCTAAAAAGACACCTGCTGATTACTTCAATATTCTAAAATCATGTTAATTATCAAATATGTATATTATTTTCAGGGGTCTTCACTGTTTTTTGTTTCCCAGTATATCCACATGTTGCCTTGTACAATATCACTGAATTGATGTATTACCCTGGATAAAACACTTTTCAAAAAATATATCAGATTTGTCCACTCTGAAAAAAATCAAGTGTTATTTGAATTCATGCAATGGGGAGAAATTCACTTAGGATTTGTCTTTCATTGGTTTCAGCGATTGTTATTCCTTTCCTGGTCTAGTGAAAAATATTTTGGTCTCTGGATCAAGAGAGATGAAGTCTGTTTTGTGCTCTGCCTCTGGCTCTGAGCCCTTGGGCAAGTAGCTTCTCCTCCTGGGTCTTTCTTCCCACGTCTGTAAAAGGAACAACAGGGTCTCAGTGTTTTCAGTTCTGAAATCCTATGGTTCTAGGCTAAACCACTTACCTTCTCCAGGAAATATTGATCTGGTCTCTTCACATTGGCAGATGTCCGGAATCTACTCGGCCAGAAACAGTACGCCCTTGCCTGCTCCCGTGCAAAAAAGACTGTCTTGTGACCGCCTTCAGTGAGTGGACGCCCTGCCCAAGGCTGTGCCAACCAGGTAGGTGGACGCTATTTTCTTAGTGTTTTCTTTCCTTCCTGATCTCCTGAATGCCTCTCCCACTGCTAAATAAGCGAGAGATGGTGGTATGGGGGCTCCCTTCCTTTCCATTTGCATGTCACCCTGGGAGCAAAGTTTGTAACATTTGTAAATGAAGTCTTGGATTTCCAGATCCATTAAGATTTGGCAGGGAAAACATATTACATGCCATTATTTTACAGGTGTGCGTTGTAGGGGTCCTCATCTTCTATTAACCCTGTTGTGGCATTTTGAACAGCCATTCAAACGTGGTTCCTTATAAAGCATGAATACCATCACAGTTCCTTTGTGGCTCCTGTGTGCTTAAGCCTGACTCCAGGTATCTTCATTAGAATGTAGGGCCTTAAACACTATACGCACATCACTGATAAATATAAGCCTATAGAAGAATAGGGGCCAATACATTAAAAAGTGTTGAACAGGTACAGACATTGGCAGTATATGATTTCTATTTCTTTACTCTTAACGGTGATGCTTTATACATCTGGGTGTATTTGGAGTGCTGTGATTCAGGATACTTAATAGCTAAGTCCTAATAAACACACAGGAGAACCTTTGTAAAATTATTGCCTTTCTTAGAACAGGTCTTTTCCCCTACACTTATTTCAGTCCCGTGATGGAGCTAGTCCATGTGGAGATCCAAAACCTCCTAGTCCCAAAGTTCCGTTCTGGCCTAAGACCTAAACTTCATAACTTGGTCCATTTCCCCTAGTCTGACACCCTAGCCTTGGTCCTATGGATCATACCACTGTCATAGCAAGAAAAGGCACATCCAGGAAAAGGAAGGATGGAAGAATATTGACCCTAGTGCTCAGAGTAAAATGAGTCTCATCCACACCTCCCTGGCCTTGTCTTGGCTGTCACGTCCTCTCAAGCACGGCCTGGCTCTCACTGTATCTCTGCACTAGCCTCCTGCAAGAAGGGAGAGGGAAGCATGCAGTTCTGTGAAGAGACAACCTGCCACAAAGATTGAGATTACTAACACTTTTCCTCGGAAAATTCCGGCCCTGTGCATCTAGGATCCCCCAGTTGCTCTTTGACTCCCACATCTTCGTGGCGGTGGCATGACAATATAGCCAATATTGACACAGATCTGCCTGCCACTTCAAACCGCCTCTCAGTGATTGTCAAGGGGGTTATGACAGCTCTTGGAGATGGTCATCATCGGTATCTTGTACTTCAGTGATGGGGCACCTGCATAAGGTTTTCTAACTGCCATTTCAACTGTCCTTTGTCAGTGTTAACCGAGTAGCATCCAGTAAACTTTGCTTATGGAGAGAATCAGAACTAAATGTGTGGAATACAAAAGAGCTTTGAAAATACAGTGGAATATTTATCTGATCTTTTGAGGGGTGGAGATAGCAATCTCTTCCAGAGGCGCTCCAAAACTTATTTTCTTAAATGAAAATTCAAAGTGATTGATATGGATAAACAGGGTTTGTAGAGTAGCCAGGGGAATGTCATTTCCAGACAGAGTAGGACAGAAAAGCTGTGATCTCTATTCTGAACCATTTGAAAGGCAACATCTAGCAGGTTGGCTTTTGAAATTTTAATAGTAATGTACCTGCAAAACATTCAAGCTCTTAAAGATAAACATTGGGAAAATGCAAGAAGATAAAATAATCTATGATGATGGAGGTTTATTGAAGTTCAGCTATTTCTTTTAGTTTCGTCCTCATAAGAGCTTAACATAATTCTTCTGTTAAATGGTTTTAAGAAAGGAAAAGACTGAATTAAAAAGAATACCCTACTGTCAGCCAGATATTGGTGTTAGAGCTGTCAGGGTCCCCTGACACTTAAGGAGGCATATTAGTTCTTTTGAGCCCATGTGCCCCAGTGGCCAGAGATTACTTCAGCTACTGCTATTGCATGCATGCTATATTCGAGAAAATTCTCTCTGCTGCATGAGCATCTTCTCCTAGTGCTGCCTAAGGATGGAGGAATCATAGGGCATGTGAAATAATTGCTCTTCCAGCAATTTTAGATTTTACTACAACTTCCAGGGATTCAACTAGTTATTTAAATGGTTAGCATTGTAATGAAAATAGTTTTAAGCCTCTGTGGTCTCTTTTTACCTCCAATTGTTTAAGCCTAGATAATTCTTTTCACAGCCTGGCAGCCAGCAACCGGGAGGAGCATTGATTCAGTTTTCAGGTTTCTTCCAGCTTTCCGCTTCAATACTGTTTACCCTCGTGTTTAGTTTATACTTTGGGACCAATATTTTTTTAAATAACTATGGGTTAATTAGGGGAGATGATGTTAGGGAGGAGATTATAGGAGGAAATGGTACCGCTAAATCTATGGTTCTCAAACTTTATTGATTCTGAATCACCTGGAAGCATTATTAAAATGCAGATTTTCAACTCCATGACTAGATATTCTGACTCAGTAACTATGGGATGTTTCCAAACATTTGTGTTGTAAGAAGCTGAATGGTGATGTATTTCCTCCCTTAAGATAAAAAAGGATCATAGACCCATGAACAAGTGCTACTTGAACTCTGGGCATACAGCCTGTTTTTCAGCTTCTTGAATGCATCATATTCTTCCCGGCTCAAGCATGGTAGAGTATGATGGCTAAGAACAGAGGTGCTGGAGCCAGATGGCCAGGATTTTGAGTCCCAAGGTTAGCTCTGTGACAGTGGCTGCATTACTTAATCTCTCTGTGCCTCAGTTTCCTCATCTGTGAAACAGGGTTAATAACCACACCTACATATAAGGAAAGTACTTAGAGCCCTCAGTACCTTGTGTGGGGTAGGCATGGGGCAGGCAATTCTATCGTCGTTCCAAGCCTTTGCACCTGCCCTGTGTGGTGCTGGAGCTGTGTTCAGCTGCGCTTCCTTCTTGGTCCTCTGACCTCTAGATCAGCAGGGACCTGCTATAGCAGCCTTTCCCCAGGAACGTTGTGTTCATCTCCTAGACAGCAGTAGACCCTCCCCATGCACTTTACTGACTAGGTCATCCCATAGCATCCTGTTGCCTTTGCTAGAGTTGCCTTTGCTACAGTGTACGTCCACAAGTGCAGGGACCACTTCTGTCATCTTCACCACTAGATCCTCTAAACCCAGCATAGTAAAAGGTATAGTTGTCACTCAATTAATAGTTTTTGAATGGACAGATGTCCTGTGAAGAGAGAGAAGAGTGTGGTTTTGAATCCAGGCAGTAGATTCTCTGTTCTCGGGAACATCCTTCAAAAGATACTTTGGGAAATAGTGTTTTAAAGCAGTACTGGTCAAAATGAAATGCTTTTACAAGTCCCTGGGGGATCTAATTAAAATGTAAGTTCTAATTCAGTATACCTGGACCTGGAATTAGACCTTTCTACAAGCTCCAAGGTGATAACCTGTATGTTGATTACAAAGCTCCAGGTAGAGGTGGGGTTAGGCATTTTTTAGCAAGGCAATGACATGGTCAAAGTTATAAAGTGAAAAGAGTGGACTAGGGACAGACCAACAGGTGGGGACACAGGTAGATTGGGGTGTGGGGTGGAGTGAAGTGGCTTAACCTAAACTGAGAGATCAAGAGAAGGATGGGCCTGAGTAGGTGGCAACCTCCACTAATGAGGATGGGGGAACTCTTTTGCACCTGTGGTTTCAGGTTGAGTCATCAAAGTGGAGAAGAGCTTATACTCCTAGTCCCTAAATTTGGCTGCACAATGGAATCACCTAGAGATTTCTTCAATATCCCAATGCATGGGGCCTACTCCAAGGTATTACGATTTAATAGGTTTTTGGTATGACCAGGGAATCACTTGATTATGTGAATCCCAAACCAAATCCATTCTAAACCTCTCAGAAAGCCAAGGTGGTTTCCCAGGGGCAGAGTGTACCAGGAGTGATTTGTGTGTTAGTAATGGGTGAGTTCTATGAGGTTTTATTTGCTTCTGGCTGTGTTCATGATCTAAAAATCCTTACAACTTAAAAGTATTCTCAAGCCATGAACAATCTCTAGCTAGTGGCTAGCCTTGCTTCCTGTCTTCTTATTCCTGTTCATCTGAGTCTCTCCTTAAAGGATGAATGGTGGTCCCACATTCTTCGAAGAAAATCAAATAGCTATCAAGGCTGTGGCGCTCCTGTGGACTCTCCAAATTTTAAGTCCCAGCAAAAAATTAGCCAAATGATCAAGAACCATTCTTTGGTGATGTTCTTACTAATTTCTCTATTCTTCCTTCAGCCTGTAACGCAAATACCTGCATAACTACTCAATACCGTTTGCCTAATAATAGCTACAGTTTGTTCATTGTAGAGGTAGCCCCATGGGGTTTTTTCAATACACAGATGCCTCACCTCATCCTACGTTAGAATCTCTTCACGTTGAAGGGAACTTTGCAGTATTAAAACTCACCATAAGTGACTCTTACACGTGCGCAGGGATGAGGCACGCTCATTTAGTGCTTTATCCTTTCAGGGTATCTTCAAATACATTTATCAATTATCATTGATAATTGTTTGCCTGGGTAATATTGGAAATTAATTATCTTGGCCATTGATCTCACAACTATCACATTTAATGTTTTTACTTTAAAGTCACAAATCAGTACTGATTTTCCAAGATTTCTCTCAAGCTACCTTTAAAGGAGCTCACTTTATATTTTCAACATTTAATAATACAAATGTCAGACATCTACATAAATTAATATAATGCTAATATAAAATATTACTGATTAATAGAATGCACTCTTACGCAGCCATCACCAAGTAAAAATTACCATCAGCTCATGGCCACCCTTGTTTTGCTTGTTTTACTGTTATCCCCCTTTTTACTGCCAGTGGCTAATTTTGTCATGATTCCCAGATGTGTATATCACTTCCATGGAAGGGAAAAATATGTAAGAGGTGAAGTTATTAGACACTTGAGTAGATAAAATGTGGCATATTCAAAATAGGTCTTTCTGTAAATTCCTAGAAACCATGGAGCTAATGATTAATTATTTGTCAGTCTTAATAATTTAAGGCCGAGGGAGCTCCTTTAACTTTCATCTCTAAGGGGCCTGCTGGCCAGCAGTGTCATGGTAATAGGAAGGCCGAAGGCGAACTACTGCTGGGAATTGCTAGGCAACTTTATTTGGTGGGATCCTTTGCTCCTGCGTCGAACCTCCTGGAGTTACGTCTTGAGTTTCCAGTGTCAAAGACAGTAATGCTTTTTTAATGTCCAGGTGGTGTACCCTTTAGTGGTTAAGAACATGGCACCTCAAGTTAGACTTCCTTGGTTCGCATCCGATCTTCGCTGTACAAGTCGTATTAGATGCACTTTAAACTTCGTTGTGCTGCAGTTTTCTCCTTTGTAAAATGAGGTAATATTGGCACCCAACTCATAGGATTAAATGAGAATAGGACACATGGCAGCAATTTTGATGTTGATGATGGTGATGTAAGTTCCTTAAGACTGGGGAACTTGTGTCTTTTGTTTTGTTGCTATCCTGCATTATCTAGTCATCCATGTGCTGGTATAATGCACTTGTTTCCATGTCTGTATTTTTCTTAGATTATAAAATCTAGAAGGCACATGATGGGTGTTTAGTAATTGTTGTTGAATGAATGACTAAATGAACTCCATATCTGTCCTACTACCAGCTCTAACTCCTAAAGATTTTGCTTCCATTTAGATGAAATCAAAGCATTAACAGAGTGTTCAGTGCGTCCAGGCCAATTAGAGGAAAAGGTATTGGTCATTCAGAATGTCAAATAGGTCAAAAATCACCTTTCTCCCACTCCAAGGCATACTAACATCAGCCTCTCTCTTTACTTACTCCTTTCGAGTGCATATGGTCCCTTCCTTCCCCCCTAAGGCCCATCATCTATACTTTTCTCCACCTGGGAAATAGAGGATGGAGTACTAATTTATACCCAAAGAATGAAGAATCGGGACTTCCCTGGTGGCGCAGTGGTTAAGAATCTGCCTGCCAGTGCAGGGACACGGGTTCGAGCCCTGGTCCAGGAAGATACCACTTGCCGCGGAGCAACTAAGCCCCTGCACCGCAACTACTGAGCCTGCACTCTAGAGCCCGCAAGCCACAACTACTGAAGCCTGCCCGCCTAGAGCCTGTGCTCCGCAACAAGAGAAGCCACCGTAATGAGAAGCCTGCACATCGCAAGTAAGAGTAGCCCCCACTCGCCACAACTAGAGGAAGCCCACGTGCAGCAACGAAGACTCAACGCAGCCAAAAATAAATTAATTAATTAATTTTTTAAAATCTTAGGAATTGTTTAAAAAAACAAAAAAAGAATGAAGAGTCTCTTGTGTTTGAGTAATGAAGATTTGGGTCCTGGAACACCAGCCCCCAAAATAGTGTTGAAGGCAATATAATCATCTAATGACTTTCCTTGAGAAAGTGACTTAATTTAAATCTAAGTTACAACCTCTATAAGTTTTGGATGTTTTCTTTTCCCAAGTGTTTTTGAAAAACTAAATAAAATAAGATGTGTATCTTACATATACATCCCAAGCCACAACCCCAATACACAGAGTATAGGTGCCTTTGTTTTTATAGGCTCCATTGGGGAGGATGTGCCCCCTTTAGTCTATAATTTAAAGCCTAGAGATCACTACATAGCCCCAGTACCCAGAACACCACTGGGTTATGAGGGGAGCTGCTGCTCAGAGGGCGGGGCTTTTAATGGGCGTTACCTACACCCCTCGCTCAGAGCGAATATTAGTCCACTTAATAGCTGACTGGGTCGCCTTCTCAGTCCACACTCTTCCTCCTACCCTCTAGCCCCCCTTCTTTCTGGACCAGAGATTGATGTGTATTTACAGGGACCTGGAGTTCACAGTATCGCCAGCTGGGATTTTTCTTTACTTCCTCCAGTGGCCCCAGGTGGTAGATCTAGAGCCAGGGTTGGAATCCAGATTTCTCTGACCTGAGAGACTGCCTGTTTTCATGCCACAACAAGCCCTGTTTTCACAGAGGCACAGCTCATCTTGCTTGTTTACTAGCAATTCAAGGATTCAGAGCCAGGTACTCTCAAACCTGAGGCACAGGCTCTGTACAGCACAGATCTGTCACACAGAGCTTTCACGTGTGCTCTCTCATTGACCATCAGGGCAGTTTTGTGATAAAGGAACAGCCGTTCTCTTAGTCCTATTCCATAAAAGAAGCAACGGGATCTTCAAGGGAAGCCCTCCTGGCCACCTCGTCCAACAGGAGCAAAGACCAGGTCCAAATACCCAGTTTAAATTAAACTTGCTACACTGCTTTGCCTGGTGAGCCTGTAAAGTTACAGGAAAAAAATCCAGACAAGTTCAAATGCTTATTGCTAAAAGCCTGTAACTTCTACTTTGCTTCACATCACTGCCTCTTCCTATCAAAGTGATAATAGCTATAATTTATTGACATACATTGTCCTATTTGTTACCTCATGTCTATATGGAAAGGACTCTTACGACTCCATCTTACATAGGAGGACATAGAGGCTTAGCTGTGGGTCCCAAGATTGCAAAACGAATAAATGGCAAAAGCACGAGGAAGCCTAGGCTCTTAACCACTCATTCGGTAGCAGGTATTTGCTGAACCATCACTGTGTTCTAGACGCTGTGTTAAGTACTGTAAGTATAGGTGTAAAGTGGTGAGGAAAACACACACAGCCCTCTGCTGTGGTGAGTGCTGCCTAGTGACGGAAGATGGAGGCATCGAATATATAATTGCCTAAATGAATATGCAGTTACAAAATATAGTATGTGCTCTGCAGAGATTCAAGGAGCTATAAGAAAAGGTAGTAAGGAAAATCAGAATTCCACTGCGCCTAGAGTATCTTTCTCATCTCTACTCATTGCCCGTCTTACCAGATGTAAAGCCCTACCTTCTCCAGAGAACTTGTTCTGATCCTTCTGCTGGAAATAACCACTTCTCACTCCTGGGTCTCATAACGCTGTCTGAATGGCTTGCATTCTCACTCTTGGTAAACGTGTTTTGGGTCCCTCCGAATAGACACGAAGTCTTTGAGAGCTAAACGGTTTTCAGTTTTCTTTCCCAAAATGCCTCATAAGAAACGTAAAACAGAATAGAATTCAGTATATCTGTGTCAAATAAATGGATGCTAGTTAGAACTTACGTGCTTAAGCAAAACCTAACAGACTGCTAAAAGGAAAGGTGATCTGCCTTTACAACTGAATATCTTTTGTAACACGTGATGATGGCGGCAATAGAAGATGTGGGATTTCGGGAATCAAATCTGTCTCTGGTTTCCTGGCAAATGTGGTTAAAGTGGAAACACATTCCGTCCCTTGTATTCATTCATTCATTCACTCACTCATTCAGTCAGTCATTCTTTTGTGCAGTCAGTCTGTTCTTTTGGTTATTAATATTTCAATGAAGTCGTATGAGTATCTTAAGGGAAGCAAAGGCTATTTGATTGCTAATTCCTAAAAGTAATTTCCTACTGGAACTCCACATTTTAACTGAGGTCATCAACTGAGGCAATATGTCTATAGGCAGTGCATTAAAGTCATAGAGTCTTTTTAATATATGACTGAAGGGTATAATGTTGAAATGCAGAATTATGGTCATGTGCAGTCTTTCAGTGGCCTGGATTGTTTAAGGGGTAAAACTTAGAATAGTTTGAACAAGTTTCTAAAAGTGTGGCCCATGGAATTCTAGCTCAGAATTACCTGGAATGCTTGTTAAAACCCTAAGAGATTCTGATTTTGAAGTCAGGATTTGGGCCTCCAAATCTGCATTTTCAAACCAACTGCCTTAGTCATTTTAAGAAACATTAACCTTTGAGGACCACTGACCTGTAGAAATATTTAATTTAACTATGAGCCAATGGATTCTTTAAAAAAGGTGTAACTTCCCTCTACAGTATTGTTCTAATCAAGTCTATTTTGGTTTTCAAGAATCAAAGGTTTTTCTGTGAAGCTTTCCAATCTACAGTAAGTAAAAAGAGGCTTATTGGGAAGTTAGAACAGGAAATCTCACAGATGTCCGAAAGTAAGAAAAAGAAAATTTATGGACGTATAATAACTAGAAATGCAAACAGGAGCTGAGGGTTCTCTCTTCAACTGTCAGAATCAGTGTGATTCTTCCATCTCTGCTTCTCTGTGTATACCTGCTGTCCTGCCCCTTCTAACAGGCTTCCTTTGAATCTCTGCTCTCATAAGTAGCAGTTATAGAGCCCAAGAATGGCTCTCTAGTCCTTACGCTACAAAACACCAGGGAAGTCAAGAACCCAGCACCCATAGAAGCTTCCTTCCCTTCAGGGTCTTTATTCGGCTTACCAAGTAAGCGAGTCTGATGGCCCAGTTTGTGTCAGATTGGTCCTTCAATCACGCAGCAGCCCGTGGATTCATCAGCCCCCTTCAGGTCAGGAGGCATCTGGAAGGGGAAGGGGACAGTGGTGCTGGAAGGCAGCAGGAACCGATAGGGACACTGATTGTTCACCGCTGAGACCAGCCTCTCCAGGACACCCATGCTCAGCCCTTTGGGAGAGAACTCAGACCCTGACTCCCTTCACTTCCTTAGGTTTCTGTCCATCCCTCTCAGTGCTGAACTATATAGGCAGAGGAGTGCAGAACCTGCCCGCCTGCCTCCACCACAAACGTCATCCTCTTTTCACTTCAAAGTTTCAGCTCAGGAAGAGAGCTGTCGTAAATTAAGTAGAAATCTAGAAAAGGAAAATGAAGCTCCAGGGGTTATAAATGCAGTCGAATGACAGCTTCATGTAGAACAGAAACTGGGAGGAGGGAGAAGGCACTCACCCTGGGCGTGATCTGAGCCAGAAAGTTTACTTCAAACAAACAAAATACGGAGTCTCCGTGTACTTTGAATTCATATCAAAATACGTATGCTATTGTTCCTATCCATTGTCTATCGTAAACAGTGTTGTCTTGGCTGTCTTTTAAAAAAAAAGCGGGGCTTCCCTGGTGGCACAGTGAGAGTCCGCCTGCCGATGCAGGGGACACGGGTTCGTGCCTCGGTCCGGGAAGATCCCGCGTGCCGCGGAGCAGCTGGGCCCGTGAGCCATGGCTGCTGAGCCTGCGCGTCCGGAGCCTGTGCTCCGCAACGGGAGAGGCCACAAAAGTGAGAGGCCCGCGTACAGCAAAAAAAAAAAAAAAAAAAGCTAACATACCAAACAAAATCAAATCAATAAAAAAGCAAACAAAAGAATCGAATGTAGATTTGATGCATGAGGTTCTTCTGTCTTTTACGCCTGGAATCCACTGTTATGCCTTCTAGTCTGCATCTAAAAGTTGCTTTCAAACACTATTTCTCTTCATTCAACAGTCAAGCTACATTACCATAAATAAATCCTGTGGCTTACATGGATGTTCATAATGGTTTATTGTTAGCAAAAGTCTGTGTTTCCTTGAATGTGAATGCTCTTTGTTGTCAAAATGTTTTTACTTCCGGCTGGTTTCTTTCTCATATCTCTAGAATTCTCTTCAGACAATACAGTGCAACACAATGTAATCCTTATTTCCCTATAGAGGTGAATGAGTTGCCTTTCAGAAATCAAGGTACCCATTCTAATTAGAAGTTTATTTTTAGACTTTCAGTGTACTTTCTACAAAGAAATAGAATAAATTAGTTTTGCTTTAGCTGGAGTGTTACTTTCAGTTTATTAAATAGTTTTCTACAATTAAAAAGAATGAATTAATTATTTTTCACTTCCTTGGCTTTGGTCCAATTTTAAGATGCCTTTCAATGAAAGCGTGGTTTCAGGAGGTTTTGACTCATTGGTTTTTGACTCATGGTGGTAGATTTATGAATGATTTAATTTGTATTACTAAAACAAAGCCTAGAGTTAGAGTTAAATGTTGTGATCTTAATATGTCAACTTGGAACTACAGATTTTATAAGTCAGCTTGCTCCCTAGGGTTTTCTTATCCTATGTGAAGAGGCTACCTCAGCAATAGTTGCTCAGTTGAGAATACCCACGTTGTCCTCTGATTCATACTTTGCCTTCCTTGGGTAAATTGTAGGATTTGTGAGTACCCAAGCCCAAGCCACAAAAATTGTTAATTTTATAAACAGAAGATACTTAGTGCTGTGTATGTGTGTATGTGTGTGTGTGTGTGTGTGTGTGTGCACATATGTGTGAGGAGAAAATGAGAGAGAGGGAGAAAGAGAGAGAGACACACTCTTCTAGCAGGACAATAATAGAGTTTAGTAAATATATATTGTATTACATTGCATGGAACATGAAATAACATTTTACGTGACCAACAAGCTCACATGGGGTTTTAGACTTTGAGTGGGGGTGTCTATCTTTTCTCACCTATTTTCCCCCTCCCAAATTCAGTAACAATTGAGTTCGTCAAAGCAGAGGGAGATCAAAATATTAGCTCATTCTCAACCCTAGAATTAGACAGACTTGGGCTTCCCTGGTGGTGCGGTGGTTGAGAGTCCACCTGCCGATGCAGGGGACACGGGTTCGTGCCCCGGTCCGGGAAGATCCCACATGCCACGGAGCGGCTGGGCCCGTGAGCCATGGCCGTTGAGCCTGCGCGTCCGGAGCCTGTGCTCTGCAATCGGAGAGGCCACACAACAGTGAGAGGCCTGCATACCGCAAAAAAAAAGAGAAAAGAATTAGACAGACTTAACTACCAGATCACAGCCCCTGCTGGACACCTAAAAACTTGAATGAGTCTGGTTAAAAACAGATCAGAATACGTGCATCCTCCGAGCAGATGTATCCCGAAGAAAGAGAAGGCGAGAGAAAGAAGAGCCATGTCTGTACACTTCTTTCTCGCAAAGTCATGATTTAGGGGCCACTTATCCTTCCCAAAGGAGACATAAGTACGGGAGGTAGAGAGGGTCCAGGGATGATGAGGGCTGTAGAAGTGGACCTCCCCTCACATGGTCGAAATCATCAGGAGGCTCCACCCTCACCGTCTCTTTCTAATAGGCGACTTTGTGAACTCAAGCCCTACCTTCCACTGTTTAAATTCCTGTGGTTATGCTCGCCTCCTTTCTTTTTAAAAAAAAATTTTTTTTTGGCCGTGCCGTGCAGCTTGTTGGATCTTAGTTCCTCAACTAGGGATTGAACCCGGACCCTCAGCAGTGAAAGCGTTCAGTCCTAACCACTGGACCACCAGGGAATTCCCTGGCCTCCTTTCTGACCAAGCTTGTTCTACCTTGCTCAGACTTTCATTTGCTATTCCTTCTCCCTAAAGTGTTCTTCTCCCAGCCTTTAGCATGGGTACCTTTCGATCAACGCTTTGTTTTCAGTTCAAATGCCATATCTCAGAGAGTCTTTGTCTGACTACCTTAGAAATCACCTTCTTCCCCTTCTCTTTCTTGTTCATCACCCCGTGTTAGTTTCCTCACTGCACTGCCCAGTCTCCCAGCTAGAACATAAGCTCTCTGTCTTGTCCACTGTTTAGAAACACATAAACTCTTTGTCTTGTTCACTGTTTAGAAACTCATAAGCTCTTTGTCTTGTTCACTGTTTAGAAACACTGAAACGCTGCCACAAAGTAAGTGCCTGAAGGGTTATTGAATGAATGATAATGGACGAAGGTATCATTCATTCAGGGAAGCTTTGCATAGGGCTGACTATACCAAGTTTTGTGCCAACTGCTAGTAGCATTAAGATGAATAAGATGAGGTTACTTTAATCGGGGGGCTTTTTATTAGGGGATTCAACTATGTAAACATATTCTTTTATAACAAGAATGAGCACAGGGTATTAAATAGCCAGGAGGAGGGTGTCTTGCTTTAGCTAAGTGGTTAGAGGAGACAAGATTTGGTAGATCAGGAGTTTCCAGGTTAACATGGACTACAAGTATCTTAAAGATAGAAGAGGGGATGTGTGTGAAGAGGCTTGGCAGCATGAAAATCCATTTTAATTAAACGAGTTACAGGTAGCTTGTGATGCTTGAGTTGTATAGTTCATATGGGAGAGTGATAAGAAATAGGGCTAGAGAGACATACAGGAGCCAGCTCATGAAGAGATTGGTGCCTTTCTAAGAAGTATGGACATTACCTGGAATTCTGATAGACAAGTTAAATTTTAAGCATGGGTGTGATAAAATCAGACTCGTGTTTTAGTGTTTTATCTGGCCAAGAAATGAGGAGAATCTGTTTTCTTGAATAAAAATAAAATGTGTAGGTAAGCGTATAAATTTCCATAACTCAACATTGTTTAATAGCATGTCTTCATGACCCGGAGTGGACTGAGTTCTTCGCCCATCCTGTGGAGTTCACGTAACTGGATTATTATGTAAATCCTTTCTGGCTCAAGATATTTCAGTGCTAAGAGAGAAACACACAGTAAGCAACGGTCAACTCCAGGATGGAGCAAACCCTTCCTAGTCACCTCTCTGAGTATATACTTCCAAGGAGGAAAATGAGCCCAAAGACAAAGAGGTTTTCACTAATTCACCACATTACCATCATCTGTTCTTATCAGGGACCAGCAATATAATTTGCAGGGCCCAGTGCAAAACGAAAACGTGAGTGCCTTGCTCAAAAATTACTAACACTTTTTAGCTGCAGGAGAGCATTAAACCAAGAGCCCCACTGAGCCTGTGTGAACCCGCACGGATCATATGCCCATGATGCTGGTCCTGGTGCTCATAGGCTTCCACTAGGGGCCAAGGATTCTAACTGACTTGGAGTTTTGATTCCTGGGAACAGTTGTCATACCCCGTGACTATGACATTAACCCAGATTATTGGATTACCGTTGTATTGGATTGCAATTCTTGCAGGTGGCTGAGAATGTTGAAGGAGCAGAGGGATTTGCAAAAAAGTGGGGGAGGGTGACCGCAAAGCAAAGCAGGTAAGAACACAGGCTCAGGACCCAGACTGCTTGGGTTTCACGTCTTCTCTCTATCACTTTACTGGCACCTTGGACAAGGTACCAAACCTCTCGGTGCCTCCATTTTCTGACCTGAAAAATGGGAATGAGAGTAACTGTGGTTTAGGATTGTTATGAGGATTGAGTTGATTCATGTAAAACACTTGGCAAGTGAATGAAACATGGTAAGTGCTTGGGTCTTTTTTCTTCTTCTTCTTCTTCTTTTTTTTTATTTTTTTAATTTTTGCGGTATGCGGGCCTCTCACTGTTGTGGCCTCTCCCGTTGCAGAGCACAGGCTCCAGGCGCACAGGCTTAGCGGCCATGGCTCACGGGCCCAGCCGCTCCGTGGCATGTGGGATCTTCCCGGACCGGGGCACAAACCCGCGTCCCCTGCATCGGCAGGCAGACTCTCAACCACTGCGCCACCAGGGAAGCTCTTTTCTTAGTATTTTGGAGATTGTATTCTGAAGAGTGAAGCTTACTTGGTTCCGTGTAATGCAAATATTACCATTCAGGGTACGGTTTGTCATTCAGTGAGCAGAAATACTTAATTTCAACGTAGTTAAATTTACCAATCATTTACTTTATGATTTTCATTTTTGTGTTTTAAGATATTTTTTCCTATCCCAAAGACATAAAGTTTCCCTATCTTTACCTTTGGAAAATTTTACATATGTCTGTAATAATTCATTTTATGTATGATATTAGATAAGAGTACAATTTCTTTTTCCATGTGGAGGCACTGACCTTTTCTATCTTCCCTTTACACCCCAGTATACCCAGTGATCTAGCCACTCTTGTCTCCCTTTTTCTTTCTGGAATTTGACTCTGGGCCTTTGCAAATATTATTCAGTCTGCCTAGACTTCTCTTTCCTTACATATTATACAGATGACCCCCCCCAACCTCCTTCATGTTCCAGCTCATATATTCCCTTTTCATTGAGGCTTTTAAGTTTAAAATTACCCCCTAACACACACACACACATTCCCTAGCACTCCCTTCCACATTTTGCTTTGTTCTGTTTTGTTTTTTGGCTTTTTGCACATCATTTAATTGCCATATGAAACACTAAATATTTGACACTTATTTTGTATTTGTCTCCCTCCACTAGAATGTAAAGTCTATGAGTACAGGAATAATGTTTTTCTTTTGCTGTATTCTCAATTTCTAGAACGGTATCTCCTCCCTAGAGGATTTCACTATTCCACTTCCAGAATAATCCAGAACACCTTATGAACAGTTATGTCTTATGTATTCTTCTTCCAGAGAGAATAGTGAAAATTCCAGCTCCACATGTATATTAATTGTAGGCATCTGTTTAGCAAATCTCTGGGTGACTTCTTTTTTTTCTATTCCTTCTAGAACCAGGGCCAAGACAGACAAGCACCCCACTTTTCTCTCTGTCAAAACAGGTGATTTCCCAGTCCACACACTAAGGGATTCAGGCTTTTTGCGCGTGTGCGTGTGTGTGTGTGTGTGTGTGTGTGTGTAGGGGAGAATACTCTGGCCACAGGCTTTGTCTCTTGTTCCCTGATTTATGACATCCATTAAAAGCCAGGATCTTACCATCAGCAATGGAGAAATTTTCCCAAAAGCCAGTACTCCAAAATTTTTCCTTAATGTCCAATTTTTAAACAATGCATTCATAAAATATTTTTAACTCATTTCAAAGAGAATTGCAAAGGAAACAAAAAGAAAAGGAGGAGGCTCCTATAGGACATATCAGCCAATTGTAGCCCAGTTAACAACTGGACCCAAATTGCAGCTCAATGACAGTTGGGTGTTTATAAGTATTTTAGGGTAATTGGTATTAATATTTCTATGTATGATAGTGTTCCTATGGTTTTGTTTAAAAAAGAGCCCTTATCTTTTATACATCTGTCCTGAAATATTTACAGATGAAATTATATGATGTCAGAATGTTCTTTGAAATGATTTGGGTGTGAATAAGTGGGTAGGGGCATATAAGTGGGTAGGGGCATATAAGTGGGTAGGGGCATATAAGTGGGTAGGGGCATAGATGAAACCAGCTTGGCATGTAATTACTGCAGCTGATGGTTGGGTACATTGGGTCTATTTAATATGTTTGAAAATTTCCAAAATTTAAAAAGATAAATATTTTCAAATGAATTAAAAAACAAACTTCTCCAGCAATCTATTTTTCTATGCCAGCAGAGTTTCTCCAGACATGTTCTCTGCCTCATGGGTAGAAACTAATATCTCCAACTTCCCTTTTAAGAAAATAAATATTTGGTCGATGTTTATATGTTCATGCAGACATGACCGTCACTCATTCATCCTTTTATTTATTCAGCAATCATTCATTAGTTGTCTACCAGGTTTTACATGCTACAACAAGACCTGAGGAGGCTTACTGTTTGGAGGCAGAAAGAGGCAAGAAGACAATAGGATACAGCACAGATTCTGTAGAAGCAGAGGGAAGGAGGCATGGCGGGAGGGCCCCTTGGCTGAGGGTTGGGTGGGAAAGACTTGAAAGAGATGATCCTCTCTTGGGTCTCAAAGAAAGCTGAGGGGTTATATAGATGAAGAGGGAGAGGAAATGCACTTACCCTATCCTCCACACTAACCTGTCTACCACACTAACCTGTCTACCAATTAACAATTTTATGTACTTACCGGATGCCAAACGCTGAACTAACACCTTTACATCCATCGCTTTATCTAATTCTTCTTCTTCAAAGTCCCAAAGAAGGTATTCTAATTATTTCCCTTTGCGACACCAGGAGATAAGTAATTTTCCCAAGTTCACAAACCTGGGATTCTAGATTCCCTGATTCTAAAGTTAGTGTTGTTATTCCATCAACACTTAGCCAAAAAAGGAATTTCGAAGTGTAGTGACTTTAGGTTGACACTGCAAAACAAAACAGCAAGACGGGTGATAGCATGTACCTCATGCGTAAAAGGGATAATTAGTGTTAATATTTATAGTTGAATGAAAAACTTTATTTCAGTCGGTTTGCCTTCACACTTATTTTTCTTTAACTTGTTTTACCATGATTCCCAAACCAAAAAGTTTAATATCATAACTGATATTAATGTGTGATTGACTCCCCACAGGTTACATTTCAGGTAAATTAATTTTTACATGTAGACGCATCCTGGAAAGGGTGTTGCAAAAAGTTGCAGAAACCAGGATTTATGTGGTTGAGCCATCACGAGCGATGGTGCATTTACAACATAGCAGACTCCATCCATACAGCAAATGGCCAAGTGATACATTTCACTCTTGTAAAAAGTTTGGAGGATCTGAGGTTCTGAAGTTTCTAGCTGAAGTTTCTATCTCTGAAGCCTCTGAAGTTTGTGCCCCTGAGTTGTGTTCTTACTATGCTATGAAACATGAGCTTGACCTGGAAACCCTTCTGTCCTTTAGCTGTCAGCACAATGCTGGGCATGAATAGCATCCTTTCATGCCCATGAAAGCGTAAAGCATTAACGGGATAGGGCAGCATGTATTTATCTAAAAGTATTTTTCTAATATATAAATCTGGATCCATGCCTAATAATGATGGCAACATCTTGAGCTTGTATCTTAGATGACATCTGTGCCCCCCAAAAGCCTGCCTGGATACAGTGCAATATGGCGTTGCAGTGTAGTTTAGTCTTAATGCTGACGGAGTGGAACACATTAGGTAGCCCTGTGGCAGGCAGCCTCTAGACATTTCATCTGCTAAAACGAAAAGGGGTCAGGTTGAGGGGAAAATAAATCCCCGTCATTCCCTCACACACTGGCAAAAAGAAAAGACAAGTGCAACACGTCATTATAGTGTTGTTACCCCTCCTCCTTTATAGCGCACATTTCCAATTACACACCTTATGACATACTTAGCTAGAGGGCAGTTTGCATTTTTTAAATGTGCTGAGAGCAGTAATGATTTAGCTGGTGCTCATTTGTTTTCTGTTGCTTGGTTAAGCATGCTGCATTATCTTTCCTATTTTACATATTGGACGAATATGAGATGCTAGCTCTCCAAGAGCTAAATCAACGGTTCTCTGCCCTGGAGATTTTTTTAAATAGATGGTTGCTTGGGCTCCACCCATGAGATATTCTGATTTAAATGGTTTGGATTGAGGGGTGTTAGGAGTCTATAAAAGCACCCTTTCAGATTCTAATATGCAGCCAGGGTTAAGGACCACATGGACTAAACTGACAGCTAGATTAACTATGTAAGAGTTAGTTTCGATATTTAGAGAGAGGAAGGGCCGGTCACTATTTGTAAGGTTAGCTCTCCAAATTGGAGATGTTTTAAGTGCCTTGGTGGTTGAGGATAGGAAGTAGAGGACACTGGAGATAGTCCCTAGAAATTAGAACTATTGCCTATAGGCTTCCGTGAGTGCCTGCCTTAGAAGGAAAATGTCTACTTGCCTTGACTGTCATCCTGATGGTTTATGCAGATACAAACATGAGTTGCTTCTTTTGAAATCTGTGTTAAAGGCTTGCATTAAGCTTAGTGGCCATATATATCTGTGGCTTAGTGGCCACATATATATCTGTATGTGTGTGTGTATATATATAAAATTTACAAAATGCTTTAAATCTCATTCAATTAGGCATTCCTAGCAACTATCCTGTGGGTTGGCTCAACAGTATTACCCACATAGGACAAGCAAGAAAATTGAAGCTCTAAAAGTTAAGTGCAGTGCCCAAGGTCATACAGCAATTTGGTAATGAGCTGGGCTTAGAAATCAGAGCCTTGGAGGACTTGTCTATTTCCAGAGCCATTGAATTTGGCCTCTGTTGCAAAGTGAATGATGATTATGAAAATTTAAGAATACAGAATACATTTTCTCAGGCAACATTTCAAAACGAAAGACGTATTTGAGTATCCTGGAACCTTTTTTTTTTTTAACATTCCTGGGAAGTTTAGCAGAAAAGCTTTGCGATTTTGTTTAATTTCATCCATATATAGACAGGCTCAGTGTTCATTTTGAAGTACTTGGAGGTCTCAGCTGGGAGGGAATTCTGGGGGAGGAGGCTGCTCTTGATGTATTTGCTCTATATATAGAAGACCAAGATGGATAGGAAGGACGTAGATGAAAACTTCCTATTCATAGTTCTTCTAGGGCATTGCATTTTCACCACTTCAGCCCTCCATTCCTCCTTGAGCAAAGAGAGAACATACCAGATTAATGGTCTTTGGATAGTAAATACAACGTTTATACTATCATTTCTGAATGTTTATAAAACTATAGAGAACTTCTACATTATTATCCATCCATCATGCTTCACTTCTTCTTCACTGGGGAGATTTTTTTTTCCCACATCTCTATTGGAGTATAATTGCTTTATAATATTGTGTTAGTTTCTGCTGTACAATAAAGTGAATCAGCTATATGTATACCTATATCCCCATATCCCTTCCCTCTTGAGCCTCCCTCCCCCCCTCCCCCCCTCCCTATCCCATCCTTCTAGGTTGTCACAAAGCATCGAGTTGATCTCCCTGTGCTGTGCGGCCGCTTCCCACTAGCCATCGATTTTACATTTGGTAGTGTATATATGTCAATGCTACTCTCTCACTTCATCCAGCTCCCACTTACCCCCTGTGTCCGCAAGTTGGTTCTCTACATCTGTGTCTTTATTCCTGCCCTGCCACTAGGTTCATCAGTACCTCTTTTTTAGTTTCCATATATATGTGTTAGCATACGGTATTTGTTTTTCTCTTTCTGACTTACTTCACTCTATATGACAGACTCTAGGTCCACCCACCTCACTACAAATAACTCAATTTCATTCCTTTTTATGGCTGAGTAATATTCCATTGTATATATGTGCCACATCTTCTTTATCCATTCATCTGTAGATGGACACTTAGGTTGCTTCCATGTCCTGGCTATTGTAAATAATGCTGCAGTGATCATTGTGGTACATGACCTTTTGAATTATGGTTTTCTCTGGGTATATGCCCAGTAGTGGGATTGCTGGGTCATATGGTAGTTCTATTTTTAGTTTTTAAAGGAACCTCCATACTGTTCTCCATAGTGGCTGTATAAGTTTACATTCCCACCAACAGTGCAGGAGGCTTCCCCTGGGGAGATTTAATAATGCATGTATGTGTACTTCAGTATAACACACAGCACCGGCATGTGTCTCCTCCATATATAGCAGATACCTGATAAATATTTATCAGTGATGACAACACTGTATGTGGTAAGTGTTTCCTTCTGAGAACTCAGATGTCACAGTATTTCTCCAAATTTAAGTGGGAGACAGTTGGGTTGGTGAATCCTGGTTTGGTACTTTTTCTAAAAAGGAAATGAGCTCTGAATCTCAAAAATGGTTGTGAATAAGCTAGAAAGGGAAATTCTCTTGTGTATGATGAATCAGAAGATAGAATCTACTTTTTAGGGGATTTGAGGTTCAAGAAACTCGGGCTGCCTAACATCCTACTTTAATCTCTGTTTGTCTGTAGAATCGACTTGGAAACAGACTTCTTAATGACCATTTGGAATTTTTGCCAAGTGAAACTTGTTTTCTCCTCATATTCTTACACAGTTTGATTCAATGCCAGTTCTCTTTAGTTACATAGCATCTATGTGTGATGTTTCTATCATAACAACACGTATCGTAGCTCTAGTCAATGATTTTGAGGTAAGCCTTATACTCTACTTTCCCTTTAATTTTTAATTTAATGATTCATAAGCAAGTGTGTTTGGGGCACAAAACAGTTTTCTTGGGCTGCATGAACTGCTATCTCAAGCAAAATTCTGTGGCAAGAAGCAATAAGATCCAGTGATCAGACTGAATTGATAAGAACAGCAGTGCAGTCTGCTTTTTCCACACATTTGAAATGCAACCCTTTGGTGCAGTGAGAAGCAAAATGTGCTTGTTCCTTGCATTCATATGGGAGTGATGGTCTTTTTCTGAGTGATCATGTAATTTTTTACACAAAATGATGCCTTTCTGAAAGTGAGTAGATGAGCTATTAATATTTAAGTCAGGATAACAGGCATTAACCAGGACTACCCTGAGCAACCAGGATGTTTGATCACCCTACCCATCCCTCTCCAGTGTTATCAGAAGGTGGCTGGTGCTAACTGCCTTGCAGCTGGAGTTTAATTTACCAGAAACGTGGAAGGATTTCAAGCCACTCCTGGTCTACCTTTGGATGCTCAGAACATGAATGCGACCCAGAACTGAATAGAAGACCATTTTTTCACATCTTTCTTTTAATTAGAAAGAGCCTCAACTATTGAAGCTTTTCTCCTACTATTTTTCAAAACCTTTCTTCTCACCTTCTCTCATGAACTTTTACTATGTTGGAAAAGACTCCCTGTACCACACAGCATGGACATGCTTTACATGCAGTATCTCATTTAATCCTCACAGAAATCATATGAAATAAAAACTTATCTTTGGCCTGTTTTATAGCCAAGGAAGCTGAGGCTTAGCGTGTTTAAAGGAATTGTCTGAAATCTAATAGGGACTGGAGTTGTAACTCCACCCCAGGAAGCATTTAATGTGTGGTTGTTTACATGATATGGATCTTAAAATATCACTGGTGCCATCCTTTTGCTTCCAGATCGATTGATTAGAGAGGAATGATCAATAGAATTTTGGTTTTGTTTGTTTAATGGTGAACAGGACGTGTAAGTGGGGAGGAGAAAAGGGTGTCAGGTGGGAATCAAGAGTTACAAGGCGATAAGCCTGGTGGGAATCAAGAGTTACAAGGCAATAAGCCTGGAAGGATATTGGTGCCTAGAAGCAGAGTGGGTTACTGAAATCCTATTAGTAATTAGAACAATTGTAATTAGACCTATTAGTAATTGAGACAATTGAGAAACAAGGGAGAGCCAGAGAGGTCATTTTTTATAAACGTACCAGCAGAATTCTGCAGATTGGCGTTGGAATGACTTCTGTGAATTGCTGTTACCTATCCATCCTGTATCTACTGTGCACATCCTCTTGCCTTTAGGAGAATCTCCAACTCCTGTCAGACACTGCATATACTCACTGTGCTCTTCCAGGCTCTCCTTGCTTCCTACTCTCACATTTCAAATCAGCTGGAAATCTAGAGGTCCAGTTCTTTACTTCAAATCATTGACTGAATAACCCTGGTATCAGGGCTCAACACCCATGACTCTTCAATTCAGTGTAATGTGTTCCAGCTTACCTGGCTGTGAATACCCAGAGGTACTCTTTATGCACCGTTTCCTCCACCTTGGCTACCATCTTTCTGGGAAAGACTTCACAGAGAATCTATAAATATCCCTCAATGTTTGTAGCCCACTTATATATTTCCTTTATGAAATATGGCTCTTGATCTTTAAGTTGCCATCTTTTCTAAATGTTAACTTCGTTTGACTATAATTAATAACTTCAGTTTAATTATACCTGATGACTTATTAATGATAAATATGCATAAATTAAAATTGAATGTAGACTAGTGGTTTATTAGACGTAATCATGGTTGAGCGGCTGTTTGTTTGCGAACAGGCACTTCAATTTATTGTTACTTTTCATAATGAGGTTGAAAGCATCACTCACAAAGCCCTACAAACATTGCTTTTATTGATACTTGAAGCCTTCTGCCAACAAGGTACTGTTGAAGAATCGATTAGAAAAGAAAAGGTATCCCTTGGGAATAACAAAGAACCTGCAGTGTGAACTACGACTTGGAATGCCCTTTTATTTCTCTTCATCTTACTATAAAGTCTCTTTTATTAAAAAATCATGGGTTTTGATGTCTATTTAGCTGAGATTTTAATCCTAGGTAGGTGATTTTTTGGAAATTATTTACCTCTTCTACCCTCTATTTTCATATCTGCAAAATGGGTATCATGACAATAATAATGATAATAATAAAAACAACAATAGTAATAATACCAACCTCATAAAGTGTTGTAATAATAAAATGAGAGAGTATATGCAAAATGCCTAGAAGTGGATCTGATATAGATTAAGGTGATAATTCCAGGAAATTTCTAATACTTTTTAGATACATATGTAATACAAATGTTTTCCACCTGCAAAGCCACAGTCTTTGCCTCTCTCTGTTACTTCCCAGAAATCATTTTCTTCTTGTGTATTCAAAGGAAAAGGAGGCATTGACATCACTTCCTGAGAGCTTTTACTTGGCCTTTTGCTCATCCTCTCTTGTCTGCTTCAAACCATGATGTTGGGTGCTATCAGGGGCATCCACTTCCTTTCTTGCTAATTCTCAGATTTCTGGAATGATTGTCCTACTTTGATACAAAACTGCTGCCCTCGTGCTGGCTTCAAAATACAGGTGTGTGAAGGGACTTCCCTGGCGGTCCTAGTGGACTTCCCTAGTGGTTAAGATTCCACACTTCCAATTCAGGGGGCATGGGTTCGATCCCTGATTGGGGAACTATGATGCCACATGCCATGCAGTGCAGCCAAAAAATTAAAACAACAATACAATGTGAGAAGACTATACTGGCTACTTCATCCCAAGTGTAGAGGCTGCGTGACCTTGAGTTTCCTATTACATCTGCTAAACCATGTCTGTTCTGCGTAACCAACTCTGCTATAGGTTTGGTCATAATTTGAGGCACTTTACATCATAGGGAGGGGAAAAATCCCTTTAAAACTGAATGCTGGGAGATTTGAGAAGATGGCGGAAGAGTAAGACGCGGAGATCACATTCCTCCCCACAGATACATCAGAAATACATCTACACGTGGAACAACTCCTACAGAACACCCACTGAACGCTGGCAGAAGACCTCAGACCTCCCAAAAGGCAAGAAACCCCCCACGTAACTGGGTAGGGCAAAAGAAAAAAGAATAAACAGAGACAAATGAATAGGGACGGGACCTGCACCTCTGGGAGGGCACTGTGAAGGAGGAAAGGTGTCCACACACCTATAAGCCCCTTCACGGCCGGAGACTGCGGGTGGCGGAGCGGGGAGCTTCAGAGCCACGGAGGAGAGAGCAGCAACAGGGGTGCGGAGGGCAGAGCGGAGAGATTCCCGCACAGAGGATCAGGGCCGACCGGCACTCACCAGGCCGAGAGGCTTGTCTGCTCACCCGCCGGGGCGGGCGGGGCTGCGAGCTGAGGCCCTGGTTTCAGTTTCCGTCGGAGCGCCGGGGAGAGGACTGGGGTTGGCGGCTTGAACACAGCCTGCAGGGGTTTAGTGCGCCACGGCTAGCCGGGAGGGAATCCGGGAAAAGTGTGGTCCTGCCGAAGAGGCAAGAGATATTTTCTTGCCTCTTCGTTGCCTGGTGCGTGAGGAGAGGGGATAAAGAGCGCTGCTTAAAGGAGCTCCAGAGACGGGCGCGAGCCACGGCCATCAGCGCGGACCCCAGAGACGGGCATGAGACGCTAAGGCTGCTGCTGCCGCCACCAAGAATCCTATGTGCGAGCACAGGTCACTATCCACACCCCCCTTCCGGGGAGCCTGTGCAGCCCGCCACTGCCAGGGTCCGGGGATCCTGGGTCAACTTCTCCGGGAGAACACACGGCGCGCCTGCGGCTGGTGCAACGTCATGCCGGCCTCTGCCGCTGCAGGCCCGCCCCGCACTCCATGCTCCTCCCTCCCCCCACCACTCCATGCCCCCCCCTCCCCGCCGGCCTGAGTGAGCCAGAGTCCCCGAATCAGCGGCTCCTTTAACCCTATCCTGACTGAGCAAAGAACAGACGCCCTCAGGGCGTCTACACGCAGAGGCGGGGCCAAATCCAAAGCTGAGCCCCAGGAGCTGTGAGAACAAAGAGAAAGGAAAATCTCTCCCAGCAGCCGCAGAAGCAGCGGATTAAAGCTCCACAATCAACTTGATGAACCTGCATCTGTGGAATACCTGAATAGACAACGAATCATCCCAAATTGAGGAGGTGGACTTTGGGAGCAAAGATATATTATTTTTTCCCCTTTTTCTCTTTTTGTGAGTGTGGATGTGTATGCTTCTGTGTGAGATTTTGTCTGTATAGCTTTGCTTCCACCATTTGTCCTAGGGGTTAGTCTGTCCATTTTTTTTGTTTGTTTTTTTACTTTTTAAAAAATTTTTCTTAATAATTATTTTTTATTTTAATAACTTTATTTTATTTTATTTTATCCTCTTTCTTTCTTTCTATTTTTCTCCCTTTTATTATGAGCCGTGTGGATGAAAGGCTCCTGGTGCTCCAGCCAGGAGTCACTGCTGTGCCTCTGAGGTGGGAGAGCCAAGTTCAGGAGACTGGTCCACAAGAGACCTCCCAGCTCCACATAATATCAAACGGCAAACATCTCCATCTCAACACCAAGACCCAGCTTCACTCAACGACCAGCAAGCTAAAATGCTGGACATCCTATGCCAAACAACTAGCAAGACAGGAACACAACTCCACTCTTAGCAAAGAGGCTGCCTAATTTCATACTAAGGCCACAGACACCCCAAAACACACCACCAGACGTGGACCTGCCCACCAGAAAGACAAGATCCAGCCTCATCCACCAGAACACAGGCACTAGTCCCCTCCACCAGGAAGCCTACACAACCCACTGAACCAACCTTAGCCACTGGGGACAGACACCAAACACAACGGGAACTACGAACCTGTAGCCTTCAAAAAGGAGACCCCAAACACAGTAAGATAAGCAAATGAAAAGACAGAAAAACACACAGCAGATGAAGGAGCAAGATAAAAACCCACCAGACCTAACAAATGAAGAGGAAATAGGCAGTCTACCTGAAAAATAATTCAGAATAATGATAGTAAAGATGATCCAAAATCTTGGAAATAGTATAGAGAAAATGCAAGAAACATTTGAAAAGGACCTAGAAGAACTAAAGAGGAAACAAGCAATGATGAACAATACAATAAATGAAATTAAAAATACTCGAGAAGGGGTCAATAGCAGAATAAGTGAGGCAGAAGAACGGATAAGTGACCTGGAAGATGAAATAGTAGAAATAACTACTGCAGAGCAGAATAAAGAAAAAAGAATGAAAAGAACTGAGGACAGTCTCAGAGACCTCTGGGACAAGATTAAACACACCAACATTCGAATTATAGGGGTTCCAGAAGAAGAAGAGAAAAAGAAAGGGACTGAGAAAATATTTGAAGAGATTATAGTTGAAAACTTCTCTAATATGGGAAAGGAAATAGTTAATCAAGTCCAGGAAGCACAGAGAGTCCCATACAGCATAAATCCAAGGAGAAACATGCCAAGACACATAATAATCAAAGTATCAAAAATTAAATACAAAGAAAACATATTAAAAGCAGCAAGGGAAAAATAACACACAAGTGAATCCCCATAAGGTTAACAGCTGACCTTTCAGGAGAAACTCTTCAAGCCAGAAGGGAGTGGCAGGACGTATTTAAAATGATGAAGGAGAAAAACCTACAACCAAGATTACTCTACCCAGCAAGGATCTCATTCAGATTGGATGGAGAAATTAAAACCTTTACAGACAAGCAAAAGCTGAGAGAGTTGAGCACCACCAAACCAGCTTTACAACAAATGCTAAAGGAACTTCTCTAGGCAAGAAACACAAGAGAAGGAAAGGACCTACAATAACGAACCCAAAACAATTAAGAAAATAGGAACAGGAACATACATATTGATAATTAACTTAAATGTAAATGGATTAAATGCTCCCACCAAAAGACACAGACTGGCTGAATGGATACAAAAACAAGACCCATATATATGCTGTCTACAGGAGACCCACTTCAGACCTAGAGACACATACAGACTGAAAGTGAGAGGATGGAAAAAGATATTCCATGCAAATGGAAATCAAAAGAAAGCTGGAGTAGCAATTCTCATATCAGACAAAATAGACTTTAAAATAAAGACTATTAGAAGAGACAGAGAAGGACACTACATAATGATCAAGGGATCGATCCAAGAAGAAGATATAACAATTGTAAATATTTACACACCCAACATAGGAGCACCTCAATACATAAGGCAAATACTAACAGCCATAAAAGGAGAAATCGACAGTAACACAATCATAGTAGGGGACTTTAACACCCCACTTTCACCAATGGACAGATCATCCAAAATGAAAATTAATAAGGGGAAACAAGCTTTAAATGATACATTAAACAAGATGGACTTAATTGATATTTTCAGGACAGTCCATCCAAAAACAACAGAATACACATTTTTCTCAAGTGCTCATGGAACATTCTCCAGGATAGATCATATCTTGGGTCACAAATGAAACCTTGGTAAATTTAAGAAAATTGAAACCGTATCAAGTATCTTTTCCGACCACAATGCTATGAGACTAGATATCAATTACAGGAAGAGATCTGTAAAAAATAAGAACACACGGAGGCTAAACAATACACTACTTAATAACCAAGAGATCACTGAAGAAATCAAAGAGGGATCAAAAAATACCTAGAAACATATGAGAATGGCGACACGATGACCCAAAACATATGGGATACAGCAAAAGCAGTTCTAAGAGGGAAGTTTATAGCAATACAATCCCACCATAAGAAACAGGAAACATCTCAAATGACCTAACCTTGCTCCTACAGTAATCAGAGAAAGAAGAACAAAAAAACCCCAAAGTTAACAGAAGGAAAGAAACCATAAAGATCAGATCAGAAATAAATGAAAAAGAAATGATGGAAACTATAGCTAAGATCAATAAAACTAAAAGCTGGTTCTTTGAGAAGATAAACAAAATTGATAAACCATTAGCCAGACTCATGAAGAAAAAAAGGGAGAAGACTCACATCAATAGAATTGAAATGAAAAAGGAGAAGTAACAACTCACACTGCAGAAATACAAAAGATCATAAGAGATTACTACAAGCAACTCTATGCCAATAAAATGGACAACTTGGAAGAAATGGACAAATTGTTAGAAATGCACAACCTGCTGAGACTGAACCAGGAAGAAATAGAAAATATGAACAGACCAATTAAGCACTGAAATTGAAACGGTGATTAAAAATGTTCCAACCAACAAAAGCCCAGGACCAGATGGCTTCACAGGCGAATTCTATCAAACATTTAGGGAAGAGCTAACACCTATCCTTCTCAAACTCTTCCAAAATATAGCAGAGGGAGGAACACTCCCAAACTCATTCTATGAGGCCACCTTCACCCTGATACCAAAACCAGACAAAGATGTCACAAAGAAAGAAAACTACAGGCCAATATCACTGATGAACATAGATGCAAAAATCCTCAACAAAATACTAGCAAACAGAATCCAACAGCACATAAAAAGGATCACACACCATGATCAAGTGGGGTTTGTTCCAGGAATGCAAAGATTCTTCAATATACGCAAATCAATCAACGTGATACACCATATTAACAAGCTGAAGGAGAAAAACCATATGATCATCTCAATAGATGCAGAGAAAGCTTGCAATAAAATTCAACACCCATTCATGATAAAAACTCTGCAGAAAGTAGGCATAGAGGGAACTTTCCTCAACATAATAAAGGCCATATGTGACAAACGCGCAGCCAACATCATCTGCAATGGTGAAAAACTGAAAGCATTTCCACTAAGATCAGGAACAAGACAAGGTTGCCCACTCTCACCACTCTTAATTCAACATAGTTTTGGAATTTTTTGCCACAGCAATCAGAGAAGAAAAGGAAATGAAAGGAATCCAAATTGGAAAAGAAGAAGTGAAGCTGTCACTGTTTGCAGATGACATGATACTATACATAGAGAATCCTAAAGATGCTACTAGAAAACTACTAGAGCTAATCAATGAATTTGGTAAAGTAGCAGAATAGAAAACCAATGCACAGAAAATTCTGGCATTCCTATACACTAATGATGAAAAATCTGAAAGTGAAATTAAGAAAACAGTCCCATTTACCATTGCAACAAAAAGAATATAATATCTAGGAATAAACCGACCTAAGGAGACAAAAGACCTGTATGCAGAAAATTATAAGACACTGAGGAAAGAAATTAAAGATGATACAAATAGATGGAGAGTTATACCATGTTCTTGGATTGAAAAAATCAATATTGTGAAAATGAGTCTACTACCCAAAGCAATCTACAGATTCAATGCAACCCCTATCGAACTACCAATGGCATTTTTCACTGAACTAGAACAAAAAATTTCACAATTTGTATGGAAACACAAAAGACCCCGAATAGCCAAATCAATCTTGAGAACGAAAAATGGAGCTGGAGGAATGAGGCTTCCTGACTTCAGACTATACTACAAAGCTACAGTAATCAAGACAGCATGGTACTGGCACAAAAACAGAAAGATAGATCAATGGAACAGGATAAAAAGCCCAGAGATCAACCCACGCACATATGGTCACCTTATCTTTGATAAAGGAGGAAAGAATATACAGTGGAGAAAAGACAGCCTCTTCAATAAGTGGTGCTGGGAAAACTGGACAGGTACATGTAAAAGTATGAAATTGGAACACTCCCTAACACCATACAAAAAAATAAACTCAAAATGGATTAAAGACCTAAATGTAAGGCCAGACATTATCAAACTCTTAGAGGAAAACATAGGCAGAACACTCTATGACATAAATCACAGCAAGATCCTTTTTGACCCACCTCCTAGAGAAATGGAAATAAAAACAAAAATAAACAAATGGAACCTAATGAAACTCCAAAGCTTTTGCACAGCAAAGGAAACCATAAACAAGAGCAAAAGACAACCCTCAGCATGGGAGAAAATATTTGCAAATGAAGCAACTGACAAAGGATTAATCTCCAAAATTTACAAGCAGCTCATGCAGCTCAATAACCAAAAAACAAACAACCCAATCCAAAAATGGGCAGAAGACCTAAATAGACATTTCTCCAAAGAAGATATACATATTGCCAAGAAAGACATGAAAGAATGCTCAACATCATTAATCATTAGAGAAATGCAAATCAAAACTACAATGTGATATCATCTCACACCAGTCAGAATGGCCATCATCAAAAAATCTAGAAACAGGGGCTTCCCTGGTGGCGCAGTGGTTGAGAGCCTGCCTGCTGATGCAGGGGACACAGGTTCGTGCCCTGGTCCAGGAAGAACCCATATGCCACGGAACGGCTAGGCCCGTGAGCCATGGCCGCTGAGCCTGTGCCTCTGGAGCCTGTGCTCCGCAACAGGAGAGGCCACAACAGTGAGAGGCCCACGTTCCGCAAAAAAAAAAAGAAATTCTAGAAACAATAAATGCTGGAGAGGGTGTGGAGAAATGGGAACCCTCTTGCACTGTTGGTGGGAATGTTAATTGATACAGCCACTATGGAGAACAGTATGGAGGTTCCTTAAGAAACTACACATAGAACTGCCATGCGACCCAGCAATCCCACTACTGGGCGTATACACTGAGAAAACCATAATTCAAAAAGAGTCATGTACTACAATGTTCATTGCAGCTCTGTTTACAATAGCCAGGACATGGAAGCATCCTAAGTGTTCATCGACAGATGAATGGATAAAGAATATGTGACACATATATACAATGGAATATTAGCCATAAAAAGAAATGAAATTGAGTTATTTGTAGTGATGTGGATGGACCTAGAGTCTGTCATACAGAGTGAAATTAGTCAGAAAGAGAAAAACAGATACCGTATGCTAACACATATATATGGAATCTAAGAAAAAAATAATGGTAATGAAGAACCTAGGGGTAAGATGGGAATAAAGACACTAACCTACTAGAGAATGGACTTGAGGATATGGGGAGGGGGAACGGTAAGCTGTGACAAAGTGAGAGAGTGGCATGGCCATATATACACTACCAAACGTAAAATAGATAGCTAGTGGGAAGACGCATAGCACAGGGAGATCAGCTCGGTGCTTTGTGACCACCTAGAGGGGTGGGAGAGGGAGAGTGGGAGAGAGGGAGACGCAAGAGGGAAGAGTTATGGGAACATATGTATATGTATAACTGATTCAGTTTGTTATAAAGCAGAAAGTAACATAGCATTGTAAAGCAATTATACTGCAATAAAGATGTTAAAAACAAACAAACAAACAAAAAAGTGAATGCTGAATGTGACCATTCCAATGTTTAAGGCAAAAGAAACACACATGTTCACTTAGAAACTCTTAACAGGTGTCTCCCAGATCCTGGTGGCGTTTCCCTTCATCAGGATCCTCCCTTGGTTCTCTCTCTCTTCAAAGACATATAAATATTTCTTCATTTCTGTACAGTGCCAATCAGTTTTCTATTTAAAAAACCTGAGCTCAATTCTAAAAGTTTGTTTTGCCCATAGAACACACCCTTCTCAGCCTTCACCTGAACATCTACAGGGCATGATAATCAATGCAGCTATTTTTCCCAAACTGCGAATTATTTGATCTGGGATTACACCATAAAGTAGAATACCTCTGTGTGTGAGTGTTCACTGTGTGTGGTGTGTGTGTGCATACGCTTGTGCATGCCCTATGAAGGGAGAGGCATTGATCCATGCTCTCTCTCAATGTGGCGTAAAGTTAACCCTTTAGTTTTTCCTATTGTCTTCAATCTTTATTTCCGGTCTCCTGAGATAACACTTGGACAAAACACACACATACACACATATTCATGTGTACATCCTAAGGGTAAACAATAATTATCAGAGTAAGTACAGTGTAATTGGAATGAATTGACAGTGGTGGAAGAGACTTTTTCTTTTTCCTAAAGGCACAATTATTTATCTGTATTGTCCCCACCCAAATGGAGATAGATTGTATTAATATATTATTATACAGAACTGTTTTAATTACACTTTTTTTTCTTCTTAAGCTTCTTTTTCCATACTCCTCACTGAGCTTTAACTACATTATAAAGGGGCCACTTATACCATTCCTCTCTGTCAAGTAGTAGCAACTTTCCTTTGATTTTATAAGCATGTCCTGGCAGGAAATAGATGGCCCACTCATATCGGGTAACTGGGGAAAATTCAGTGAAGGAACTGTTTACAAAGGGGTGGACAGGGTTAATGTAAACTGACAGTACCTGGCTAGGGAAAGTTGGGAGCCTGAAAGTTGATATGGGTAGGAGCAGTTAGAAGAACTCAGAGAAAGTAGCTGCAGGAGAGCACCACTCCATAGGAACTGTGGCTTTGTGAGTTGATTCAGAGGATGAAATCTGGAGGAATAAATACCCTGATCCCTCCCTCCCTCCCTCCCTCCCTCCCTCCCTCCCTCCCTCCCTCCCTCCTTCCCTCCCTCTCTCTCTCTCTCTCTCTCTCTCTCTCTCCTTTTCCCTCCTTTTATCAACATTTTTTTCCTTCCACTGTGTGCCTCAAATCACTTAGGGCCAAAGCCAACCAGAAACCAATGCACAAGGTGGCCACTAATACATACCTTCTATAGTCAGATCTCTCGGTACAAAGCAGGTTAAAGAAGAGCCAAAAAAATGGAGTAGATGGAAAAGACCCCATGCATCTCCTTAACTCAGTTCAGGATCATGAAATATACAAGTGTGTTGGTCTCCCCTTTTCATAATCTCTTAAAGTGGTAGAAATGAATTTAAAAAGCTCCAGGTCCTTGTCAAAAACAGAAGGAGAGGACCACCAGTGGGTGAGAGATCTAAACTCATTTATGAAAGGTTCAGTGGACAGAGTGAAGAGCGGAGAAACTGGCGATGCAGCACAGGAAGCCAGGACCTAACTTAGCAGGAAGTGGGTGGCAATAGACGAGGAAGCTCGTCTACCCAGTAAGACTCTTTAGAACCCTGGTGGCTGATCTGATGGAGGACGGGAATGAGGATGGGATGGAAAAAAATACAGGTTATTTAAAGCCTTTAAATAACCGGGAGAGGCATAAAAATGTGATACAATTATAAAAAATTGAAAGATGGTGCAGAGTAAATACTCATCAGTTATAGCAGAAAATCAATAGATGATGTCTAAAGTTAATAAAATGGGAAGCGATGACATGAACATATTATTTATAGATTTGGAGGTAACCACAGAAGAACTAAATACAGAAAGAGTTCAGAGTGTTCTGGGAGGAAGAGGACAGGGAAAGGGTTTTAGGTCAGTTGCTTCTCACTATACTTATATAGTAAGTCTTTTTGTGCTATAATTTTTTAGAAACCCTGTGAATATATAATATTAATGAAAGCTCCTTTTTTGTCCTTTTGTTTTGCTCCGCTTAGTGTACTGGCTTTCAAGAAATTTTCTTCTTTATATGGTTATGTCCATTATCTGTCTTTTGTTTTTTTTTTTTTTTTGATATAAGTCTCCTAGGTTCGTTTTTTTTTTTTATTAATTTATTTTTGTTTATTTTTGGCTGCATTGGGTCTTTGTTGCTGCGAGCGGGCTTTCTCTATCTTTGGCGAGCAGGGGCTACTCTTCGTTGCGGTGCGCAGGCTTCTCATTGCTGTGGCTTCTCTTGTTGTGGAGCACAGGCTCTGGGCACACGGGCTTCAGTAGTTGTGGCTCGTGGGTTTAGTTGCTGCTTGGCATGTGGGATCTCCCCAGACCAGGGATCGAACCTGTGTCCCCTAGGTGGATTCTTAACCACTGTGCCACCAGGGAAGTCCCCATTATCTGTCTTAAACCTAAAAATTTTTTCAGTTTTCTCCTATGCTTCCCCTTTTCTCCATTCTTTATAATCCTCTCTGTGCTTCTCCCCAAGCCCCTAGAAGCACTGGCCCACAAGCCCTATATACACACACACACCCATCTTTCTCCTGAATGCAATTATGTGTCTTTCTCTGTAAAGTCCATGCACCCTTATATCTTAGTGCCTATTCTCAAACTGTTCCCTTGACCTGAAATGGCTTCAGGCTTTAAAACTGTTTTTTCTTTTCTTAATTGAAATATGGTTGTGTTAATTTCTGCTATACAGCAACATGATTCAGTTGTACATATATATACATTCTTTTTTTTAATATGTTCTTTTCCATTATGGTTTATCACAGAATATTGAATATAGTTCCCTATGCTATACAGTAGGACCTTGTTTATCCATTCTATATATAAGAGCTTACATCTGCTAATCCCAAACTCCCAATCCTTCCCTCCCCCCAGTCCCCCCTTAGTAACCACAAGTCTGTTCTCTATATCTGTGAGTCTGTTTCTGTTTCATAAAAGTTAATTTGTGTCATATTTTATATTCCACATAAAGTGATATCATGCGGTATTTGTCTTTCTCTTTCTGAAAAAAAAATTTTTTTCTACTTAGCCCTCAAGTGCCAGAATAAAATCTGCCTTCTCCAAGGAGCTGCCTTAGATTTCCAGAGTTAAAAATGATTACGTTTTCTTCTATACTCTCCTGACAGTGTCCACTGTCTGAAGCTTTTTACTCTACAACGTCTCATAACTAGTTGCGTATCTATCTGCCCCCCTCTTCTTTCTGTTTAATTGTAAGTTCAAGAATTTGTATCTGCGTATCAAGTGCAATATCTTACACATGGTAATTGAAGTAGCTGCTAAACAGCATCATTGATTTTGGTAGTTGCTGTTGACTAGAAGGCATCTACAAATTATGAAATGAATGCCCTCCCATGTTAAAGTGAACATCAGCTGTCTTTTTATCGAGGCGCCTGTTACCACTTCTGCAGCTCAGCAGAATCACCAGCAAGACATATGTCTATGTTTCGTTCTGTCATAATTTTAGTGCCTCTTCTCTAAATTCCAGTTATACCCACATTATCTCAGGTTATGAGGAATAAGAAATCAAATAAACTAATACCTATAAATAAATATGCTACTAATGTATTAATTTTAATAAGAGTATTAGCAGAGTAAAAAGTAGCCTAAAGAAGGAAGTGTCCCCCCTGAGGGAGTGAATCGCTAATTAAAATATTAGCCCCCTGAGCTGTTGTTTTGAGAATAAAGAGCATTTCTGGAGTTTCTCGGATTATGCCATGGAACTTTTATGCCAAACATAATATAGATTCTGATTAATTTAAAATATATTAAGACAGTGGGAAACAATCTTCGCATATTAGAACATATAGATTTGAAATTACAATTATTAAGTGTGACGTGTCTTCCTCATAGAAGTAAGATTGTGTATTAATCCCTGGTCTTTGCTTGTTATTCTCATTTCCCAAGTAGTCTTTCCACAGGTTCTTATTTCTTCTCGTTTTTTTCCTTTTATCAATTGCTCCCTAACCCTGGACTGTTTCCTGCATCCACATAGAAGGGCACTATAATTTTATTTTTTCTTTACTTCAGGAAATGCCACAATAAAACAGTCTCGATACAGGATTATCATCCAAGAAGCAGCCAATGGAGGCCAAGAATGCCCAGATACCTTATTTGAAGAGCGAGAGTGTGAAGATGTGTCATTGTGCCCCATATATCGGTAATTAATTACCTTTTTAAATAATCATTAGACCTTAGAATAAGTCATGACCCGTTTCCTTTCATATAATATATGATTATTATATGAAATACTTGTAGTGAGAAATACAAAGCGGTAGTAGCATTGTTTATCTTCGGCTATCTCACTGTTTTTCCCCTCTTATCTGGAATAGATTTTGGAAGAGTAAAGAATATCAAAGTCTAATTAACAGGAAAAAAAAAAAAAGAAACAATCATGTTTTGATTGCAAGTGAGCTGCTGGAGCTCTGCCACCCAGGCAATCAATTTTCAGGATCAGGATCCAGAGAGATTCAGGAGGAGGTCCTTACTTGCAAACACACACACACTCACAACTTACCTCATTCTATTGTTCTCATCCTAGAGACTTTAATCAAGAACTAAGAACAAATGTGTACTTCTATAATAGTTGTGTATTTTAGTTTAAAAATGGTTCTGGTTCGCAATTTTTGTCATATACACATTTCAAGAAATGTTAGAAAAAAGTTTAACCTATGGAGAAATTTTTGTTTTTAGAAAAGAAAATGAGTACCTTTTAAACTCTATATGTGCCCCTTTGGCAAGTTGGTGATTACTATTTATAAAAACAATACCTGAGGTTTGTGTGTTTAGTCATAAACTTCCATTCTTTTAACATTGGATTGAAACAGTGCTTTAAAGGACTTCTGGATTAAATTCAGTCACTGTTGAGTTTTACTTATTTGTGAAAACAAGACCATGGTCTTAAAAATTGTGCTGTTATCAGCACACTTAAAAATGCCTTTAGTGGGCTTACCCTGGTGGCGCAGTCGTTGAGAGTCCGCCTGCCGATGCAGGGGACACGGGTTCGTGCCCCGGTCCGGGAGGATCCCACATGCCGCGGAGCAGCTGGGCCCGTGAGCCATGGCCGCTGAGCCTGCGCGTCCGGAGCCTGTGCTCTGCAACGGGAGAGGCCACAACAGTGAGAGGCCCACGTACCGCAGAAAAAACACAAAAAACAAAAAAAAAACACTGGAACAAGCCCAGACTACCAGTTTTTGCTCATCATCCACAGGGCCATTGTGGGAACACTGTCAATATCCCTCCTTTTGTGCCACGTATAAATATGGAGACTTCTGAGCTCAGCAAGAAAAGCTCTCAGGGAAGGTAGCCAATTGAAAAAATTAGCCAAATCAAATATTTTTAGACATTTTATGATCCCAGTGCTATTATAATCAGAGAAAATCCTGGAAACTGTTGGTGGGCTCTCCTTCCTATTCACTCTCTTTACTCTCGTGTTGCACTTCAATTTAGTCACTCATGTTTGAACTAGTTTCCATCAGTGACCTCCTGCCATTTTCCCCAGAAATCAGTTCCGCTGTACATGGATGGGATGATTGTATCATGTCTCCTGATGCGTCGTTTAACATGTGTCCAAGTTGCCAGCGTGAGTCTATGCCCTTTAGTCAAACATCCTTGAATTTTGAGCAATATGTTTCCAATTTAGATTTTGCTTTCCCCTCATTGGTTTGTTAGGGAGGCAAGTTAATGTAGACCTTTATCATTTTCTTCTGATTCTTCTTTTTCTAATTCCATTAAGGTGAGACATTCTCACGTTTACCAAATTAAAACAGAATCAAAATGCCTATAGAAATTTTTCTGTAAGTTTGAGCATTTCCCACCATGTTGTTATTAAGTGTCGGAGAGGGGAAATTTCCCCCTCTTCGTTTCTTGAGTTCTTGTGGCTGGCCTAATAATACAATTGACATGAGACAGATTAGCAGGAGAAAAATGAAACAAATTTTAATTCATATGCATGGAGGTCCCATAGAAATTGTACCTTAAAAGTGGCCGAAGCAGGCAACTTTTAGACTTTTTAGACAGAGCAACGATAAATCTGTGAAGAATTGACAGGACGAAGAAACGTAGGGTTTGGGTGCTCAATCTTGACATGAAAGAGTTTGGGCTTGGGGTAGTAAGTTTAAATAGTAACAGGTTTGTTTATATAGCCCGGAATTCCCTATCTCTGGTGATAAGGGTGTCCTTCCGCCTCCAGATGTAGGGAGGGCACCTTTCACAGGAGAGTTCTATTTCCTGCTTTCAGGGAGACAGAAGGGAGGGTCAGAGTGTCCTTCTTACATGAACCATTTTTAAAGTAACTTTAATTCAAAATAATCAATATGCAATTGAGGCACATTTTGGAGTGGCTGACAGTATAAGCAAAAGGGAAGACAGCATGGGCGATGTGCCCCTGTATAGAATTGGCAGTGGGGTGTCCCCAGAAGTCTGTGGCTGAGCACTGAGGGCTTTAGGACTGACAGCTGGCCTGCCCTGACGAGTGCGATCTCAGACATGTCACTTAACATCTCTGAGCCCAGGCTTATCCTTCTAAAACTAAGAGTCTAGCAAGAGAGTCCTGGACATGTCTTCCTTTTATTTAGCATGCTAAGCTAGATTGAATCCCTTGATCTTACTTTAGAAAGTCTTTTGTGAACTTGAGGGATCTGAGTGAATGACACGTCCTAGTTGAAAAGCTAAATTAAACCCCCTACCATTTGAGTTTCTGTGTTTTGGAACTATGCTTAATGCGTCTATGCATCTACAAAGTAAATTTCTACTACTTAAAAGTAATAGGTGATTTCTTTAACTGTGACAGGTTTTTCTATTTACCTGTTTCCTGATTTCTCCCTAGCTCTTCAGTTATTCTCATTATGGAGGCCACTTGAATGAGTTCAATGATATGTATTTTTTACTTTTATATTTTAATGTACTTTGCTTGATTCTGAAAGATGGTCTGTTATCTATCCCTTAACACCACCACTGCCTCACTTACCTCCAATTGTTCAAGACACCTGAGACTCACCTAGTCTAGATGGGGGAGAGGTGGTGGTGAGTGCGGAGATTAAAGCCGGGCTATGTTAAGTGATCTCCACACGCTATATGAATCTATGTTCACATGACTAAGAGAATCCTTTGAAGTGACTTTTCCTGAGCAAAGAAAGTCTGCTCCATGTTCTGATATACATTATTTTTTCTTTTGCTGAGACTTCTTTTTCATTGCGGTAAAATCACATAACATAAAACTTACCATCTGAAACTTTTTTTTTTTTGCTAAATTTACTTTTTTTTAAATTGAAGTATAGTTGATTTACAATGTTTTGCCAATCTATAATGGAAAAGAATATTTAAAAAAAGAATGTGTATATGTGTAAAACTGAGTCACTTTGCTGTACAGCAGAGATTGCCATCTTAAAGATTTTTAAGTGTACAGTGTAGTAGCGTTAATTACGTGCACGTTGATGTGCAATGGATCTCTGAATTGTTTCATCCTGCAAAACTGATCAGTAATATTTTTACTTCATGTTTCTGTTTCATTTTTTGAAGTAGCATCTGTTTTCAGAGGTATTGGCCCATGTGAAAAAGGGTAAAAATATACCCAGTGAAGGAGGAGAATCTGTGGTTACATTTAGAGTTTGGGTTTTTTGGACTATTCTGAAGACACAGGTTTAAGGGCTTATATCATAGTCTGTCTTGTGGATCATAAAAGTAGAGTTTTGTTCACCTTAAAAGAAAGCCAGAAGGATTCCTTAGATACTGTTTCCTCTGTGGAGAAGAAATATTGTTAATTCCTCAGAGACAGATCCATTCCTCTTCCCTGAGAGGAACGATCACATAAGATAAGTCCCCATGGCCCCCCACCTCCCTTTTACTCTATAACGTACTGAGACATTTGAGCTACGCCAAAGTCCTAGGAAACACCTTGTGAAAAATTTGAAGCAGAAGATCAAGTGTGAAAGCTTGCACCCCAAATTTTCAGGTGTTCGAACCTTGATTCTCTAATTCTCCAATGGGACATAGGGATTTTCTCTCTTTTATTTTCTTTTACTGTTTTTCTTTAAACAATTTTTAGTTCGTAAAGAGCTAAGCCTTCTAGATTAGTTCTATGCTTCTAATGCTTTTTATGGCCACTTTGTGTGCAAAACGTCCACATTTTAAAAAGTGGAATTATTGCATTAACCATGGATCTGGGGCAGAGGGACTGTTACCATCCCTAGTGTGTGCCAGAGCTCCCTTTTATGACGTTGGTTTCAAATCCATTTTTATTGAATTACTACCTTTATGTTTCTGGATTTCAAATTCACCTGTTTCAGATATTTCTTTTGTATGTTTGTCATGGTGAAATTTCTAGTCTGCTATCCTTTGTCATCACAGGTGGAGGCCACAGAAATGGAGCCCCTGTATCTTAGTGCCAGAGTCTGTCAGGCAGGGAATAATGGGCACCAGTGAAGCCTGCGGAAAGGGGGTGCAAACAAGAGGTAAGGAAACTTTAAAACAGTTTTTCTATTCAAATGCAATTCAAAATTATGTTGCTCTTATAAACTGTTGCCTATTTTTATATTTGAATAAGTTGTGATCTTATTGGCTTGGATTATTTATATTTATTACTGTTTGAGTTTAAGTTTGGCATTAGTTAATGGTGATATTTTAACCGTAACTAGCTAGTGCACCTAAGGACTAATGCAATGTAAGCAAATATCTGTTCTCAGCCATTAGCATACGCCAGTGCTGGTGGTCCAAGTGCATGTTGGATATTAGTCAAGGAATGAAGGATGTGTCGAGATTGGACCCAATAGTACATATTGTACTTTTTAGCTGCTCATTAGATATTTGTTGAATGAATTAACTAATCATAATAATCATGACTTAAACCTGGTTGTTATACACATACTTAGAGTATGTTTTATATGTAATATACATAGAAAGGAACCATTAAAATTTCTGGAAGATGCTGTGCATAGGCTTCTGGATCTGAGTAAAAGTGCCGTTTATCATCAATGTCTAGAAGGTGTGGCATTTTGAAATCTCTGAAAACCACTCAGAAACTCATCAGATTGCTCACTGTTTTGTTTCATTCATAATCTAGATGCCAATGATTTGAGGTTTGATAAAAAGTGCTTTATTCTTTTTTCTTCATTTTATTTATTCTTTTTTCTAATCAGTAAAAGTTTATTGTGCACACACCAAAAAGACAGTTTGCAACCAGGGAGCACTCAGACCAAAGTGCGGAATGAGAAGAAGTGCTTTATTCTTAAAAATCTGACCACTGTGTTACTAAAGGGATGTATGTAGCAAAATCAGACCTTGTAGGACCAACTGCATATCGCTGGTCTCATAATTCAACTAAAAGGCATATTGAGAATTGTTTTTCTTCCTGTTGGATAGTTTATTGCATTAATCAGGATCAGTCATCCCAGCTAGCACAGTAACTCCCTTCTTTGTTGATTCACAGGCATAAGAAGCCCAGTGTGGGCGGGTGGCAGTTTTAACTTCTAGTTCAATGGAATCATTGCTGTGTTTTTAGTGGAAGCATTCCTCCCTTTGGAAATAAGGGCTTATAAGGTAGCAGAGCATAAGACTGCAGAGGAAAAGAAAGCAAAAATTTTACTAGTGGATCACTATGGGTAATAATAGGTTGTGCCATTCTCATTCCCACCCTTGACTCCTGGGCCTGTGAATCCTGGCTATGGGAGGGAAAACACCATATATTGGATGCTTCTGGAAAACTTTTTCCCAACCCTGCTAGGTATTGCCACCCAATTGGTACTATAAATGAGTCTTCAAAAGACCTTTTCACCATCTTATCAAGCCAGCTGCTTCAGGATGGTGGGGAACATGGTAAGACCATGAATTCAATGAGCATGGGTCCATTGCCACATGTCACTTGCTGTGAACTGATTTCCTTTATCAGAAGCAGTGTTGTGTGGAATACCATGACTATGGACAAGGCATTATGTAAGTCCATGGATGGTAGGTAATTTTGCTAGAAGCATCGTGTGCAGGAAAGGCAAATCCTTATCCTATTTGAGTAAGTACCTATTCTGGTAAGAACAGAACACTGCACCTTCATGATGGAAGTAGTCCAATGTAATCAACCTGCCACCGTGTAGCTGGCTGATCACCATGAGGAATGGCGCCATACTGGGGACTCAGCATTGGCCCCTGCTGCTGGCAGATTGGGCACTCTGTAGCCAGGTCGCCCTTGGTAAATGGAAGTCCACGGTGCTGAGCCCATGCATAACCTTCCTTCCTACCACCATGGCCACTTTGTGCATGAGCTCATTGGACAATGGCAGGGGTAGCTGAGGACAGAGGCTGACTGGTATCCACAGAATGGGTCATCCTATCCACTGGATTATTAAAATCCTCCTCCACCCAGGTCACATTTTAGGGAGCATTCACATGGGACCCAAATATGTTCACGTTTTCGGCCATTCAGGAAAGTCTTTCCACGTACCACTTCCCTAAATTTCCTTGTCACCAGTTTCCCAATCATGTTCCTTCTAAGTCCTTGACCATCCAGCAAAATCATTGGCCGCAGCTTGTGGATCTGTACATGATCCCACATCTGTCCATTTCTCCTTCTTAGCAAAGTGAACAACCACGTTTACTGCTTGAAGTTCTATTCACTGGGAAGGCTTCCCTTCCCCTCTGTATTTCAGGGATATCTCAGAAAAGGGCTATAGTGTTGCAGCTGCCCATTTAGGGGTTGTGCCCACATATCATGCAGAACCATCCGTAAACCAGGCCCAAGTCTTCTTTGCCTCTGTCAGCTGATTGTGGGAGACTCCCTAAGAGGACATATGTGCAGGCTGGGAGAGAGAAGGCAGCTTAGCAGGAGTGGGGACCATGGGCAGTTGGGCTACTTCTTCATGTAACTTATTATGCCTTCAGGGCCTACTTGGGTTCAGTCACACATATACCACTTCCATTTGATGATGGAGTGCTGCCGTGTATGCCCTACCTTGTGGCTTGAAGGGTCAGATAATATCGAGTTTGCATGGTAACTCTGGTGGCCCATGGTTAAGCATTCAGCCTCTACTAAGGCTGTAGCTGTCCCTCAGATGGAGTAAAGCTACCTGCAGAGGATGGCAGGGCTTTGCTCCACAATCCTAAGGACCTAAACTGCAATTGACCTATAGGAACCTGCCAAGGGCTCCAGGCAGCATCCCTGTCTGCCACTGACACTTCAAGCACCATTGAATCTGCTGGATTCTGTGCCCCAAGTGGCAGAGCAGTCTGGAGCTGTTACAGAGCCTTTTCTTTTCTGGATCCCACTCAAAACTAGCAGCTTTTCAGATCCCCTGGCAGGCAAATGGGCTAGAGTAAATACACACCCAAATGAGGACTATGTTGCCTGGAATCCGAAGAGGTACGATAGATGTTGTGTCTTTATTTTAGTTGTAGGAGGGGCCAGATGTAACAACCTGTCTTCTCCGTAGAAGGGATATCTCAACATGCCTCACACCACTGGACCTTTAGACATGTCACTGGGGTCGAAGGCTACTGAATTTTCGCAAGTTTTTTATTTCCCGCTCTCTGACATGAAGATGTCTTACCAATGAGTCCAGGGTAGTTGTTTCTTCTTGCTCACTAGGTCCCATCAAGATAGTCAACAGTGTAAAGGCCAATGTGATATGTTGTTGAAGGAAAAGTGATCAGATCCCTGCAAACTAATATATGAAATAGGGCTAGAAGTTGATAAGCCCCCGAGGAAGGACAGTGAGAGTATATTGCTGGCCTTGCCAGATTAGAGCAGACTGCTTCTGCCGTCTTTATTTTCTCCAAGTACATTAATATTTGGGGTCAGGGTTCCAGCATATGAATTTTTGGGGTTAGAATTCAGTCCATAATAGTTACGCCTTGGAAATGATGTCCCTGTGGGAACATTTGCAAATGTAAATTTGATTTGCAAGGTAGTTTGATTCAGGGCTGCTAGGAGGCTATACAGTGATTCTGTAATTTACAAGAAGGGACCACTTCCTGAAAACATTTTACTTCCATATGTCAGAAAATTATAATAATATAATCTTGTTATTACAAGACTTGTGCTTGCTTTCTGCTGCAAAGTTGCTATAAAATATCTAGATCAGCAAAATCTACATAAATAGTCCTTTAAAAATGGTACCTTTGTGCAGGGCACAACTTAACTCTATATGTTGACCTGGACTTTGATGCTCTGTGATACTAGAGTATCATTATGGTTTGTTTTCACTGCAAAGCCATTTAGTACATTCTGCAGAGACATTGCTCCTCAACTGTGTGGAATCTTATCCTATAATGGTAACTTATTCTATCTGTCTTAGAAGTACTTTAAATGGATTCTGGCTGGAGGCCAGATTGTCCTTTAAAGTAGGCAAAGTAGATACCCGAGTTTTCCCCAAGTTAGACTCCACCATTAGAGAATTCCTTGTGTTTACCTGTTGGGAAATTTACACTTTTAAAGCAGTAGGATGGGTGTCCAATTTTAAGACAGTGGAGCCAAGATATTTCTACTCCCATCTTTTCTCTAAAATTACTTCAAAACCAGCACGGAAAACATGAAAGAGTAAGAAAAAAGTAACCTTCAATGAGATCCCCTCTATAAAATTGTTCCTAAAAACAAGGAGCGCAATAAGCTCACCTTCAAGTAAATTAGGGCCATCTGTAACCTCAATCATACTGTATAATGTAGAAAGTGGATGGAGATATAGGGAAAGTACTTTGCAGAGCAGCATTATACCTAAGTGTTGGTGCAGTTGAAGGTGTGGAGGCTGAAGAGAAACAAGATGATATGGCCTGGACAACTCTGGAAAGGCACCACCTCTGCAAAAGGAAGTGGGCAAGGCTGTGTGTGTGTGCGTGCTGTGTGTGTGCGCGTGTATGAGCGCGCGCATGTGTAGGGGATGGGAGAAAAATCAGGAGCTCTTGAGAGTCTGACTAAAGAGCAGTGAACACTCTCCACACCCAGCCCTTCACCTTGCAGAGTCAGGCTCCGACCTATTGCTATTTTTGTGGGAGCCTGGAGGTTTATTCTCTGTGGATGTTAGAACCAGAGAGGTTGTGGACTTAGGACAACAGGCAGAGGAGGGTGGAGGCAAGGGGCTGTCCTGAAGTCAGGAGGATCAAAGGGAAGTCTGAAGAAGGAATTAGGAGACCCTCAGTCCCTTCCTCCCCTGCTTGGGCATTCTGGTCAGGCAGCTTTTACACCCTTCAGTCCCATGGAAGCCCGAGCAAGCTGGAAACTCTTTCCATTTAAATTTCTATTTCAGCATTTTTTTTTTTTTTTCTTTGCGGTACGCGGGCCTCTCACTGTTGTGGCCTCTCCCATTGCAGAGCCCGGGCTCCGGATGCGCAGGCTCAGCAGCCATGGCTCACGGGCCCAGCCGCTCCGCGGCGTGTGGGATCTTCCCAGACCGGGGCACGAACCTGTGTCCCCTGCATCGGCAGGCGGACTCTCAACCACTGCGCCACCAGGGAAGCCCCAGGATTTGTTAAATCACAGAGGGAGGCATGAATTTAGGCCAGTTTGGGATTATAAATTCTCACAAGAGATTTTGGTCCTCTCACTACCCAATGTTAAATTGTAGACATGTAAGTGGTCTTGCCAAGAAATGTTACTTGGCCTGTCTATTTCCAGTCTATCCTTATGCTGGGGGCCAGCCTTTGTGGTCATCACTTCTAGTATGGGGTATTTTATGAGGTTCTCCATAACAGTTCTTGAAGTCATGAAAGTGGAAACTTGGTTCTCCAAAATTTAATAGAAACCCTGAGGATAAAGGTCTCTTGCTTACCTTGCATCCCAAGTTCTTACTTCGTTTTGTGCTTTATGGGTTCCTTTCCTCTGGGCCAGCCCAGCAATCCATTTAGAAGATATATATTTGATCCAGTGTTTTTTTTTTTCTTTTTCATTAGAAAGGTCTTTTATAATTTCTAAGCCATTAAACTGCCCCAGACAGAAGTGCTCCTTGTTTTATCTCATTGTGTTTATATTGCTGACCTGGTTAATTGACTTACAGTAAGAATACATTTATATAATACTTTAATACTTTTCTAATCAAAAAAGAAGAAAAAGAAAAGAACACAGAAGGGCAGATAGAATTACAGCTGTCACTAAGCATTTATACCATCTTCAAGGAAATGGGAATTTGGGTTCCATTGTCCTAGCTGTACCATCCTTCAGGGAGAGCTGGGTGTTCTCCCTGCACAGCTTCTTGTACTTTATCTGAATTAAGAAGGGATGATAGCTCAGCTTCTATGGCAAATGAAAATGTAAGAGGAAGAAACTTAAATATTGCAACATACTTTGATGTAGCTGCCCTTCATAGGGTAGACTATCAGTACTAAAACAAGACAAAGTGAGGATGCTGGGGGAGTGAATTTGTCTATGGATATGATCTGATTCTTGTTTTGCTACTCACAGTGACTACTTTAAAACTGGCTTAATGGACTTGCCAGTAATTTTCTTTAGGGTAGTGCTTTCCTCTCATTCAAAAGTTTATGCGTATACTCTATCCTAGCAGAGAGACTTGACATCTATGACACTGTAATGGATACAGAGTAGGTGCCGGAGATCAAAATTGTGCTGCCTTAGATATCCTTGACTTCCAGGAAGTACCTGCATTCTTTTTTTGGTTTGTTCTCACTGAACAATGTTTATGTGGACCAAAGGAGGAAGATCTCAAATCTTCTGTCAAATCTTTTCGTTCTTCCTTAAATTGGTTTTTGTTACTGTGAGAGGCACAGGCTTCTTCCACAATAGTTTTGATGGAATCTGTGTGTTTCTTTTCATTCAAAGGATCGCTTTATCTTTTAAGTTGAGTTATAATTAACATACAGTATTGTATGTCTCAGGTGTACAACATAGTGATCTGATATTTTTATTCACTGTGAAATGATCACAGCAATAAGACCAGTTACCATCCATCACCATACAAAGTTGTTACAATATTATTGACTATATTCCCTGTGTGTACATTACATCCCCATGACTTACTTATTTTATAGACGGCAGTCTGTACCTCTTAATCAAGGGATCTCTTTAAAAGGTGCTCTTCCAGAAAAAAAAAAATTGGGCAAAGTCATCCACTTTCAGAATAAGTTCTGGATTACTTTTATTTTTAAAAGACAGGAAGTTAGAATAGGAAGAAGTTAAGTTTACAAGTATCCTTGCATTTTAAGAGTCTGGATGATTGGACTTTTTATTCTCCACATGGAGGCAGTCATAGTCATTTAACCTTAGAAGTTGCACAAGTTTATTTTCTGTCATATTCATCTACATAGATCCAGCAAGAAGTCGTTTCAGTGGATTCAGAGAGGAAAAAAAACATACAGGATTCAACTAGACTGAGCAATAGTCTAAGACAAAGACAGTCACTGTCATCTCCATATTTGGTGAGGGAGGGAGAGGGGAAAGGTAACTTCTTCCATTTGCTTCAAGATTTGAACAAAAATGAGTTACATAGCTATGAACTGTGGGCATTTCCAGGAGAATCAGGAGTAACTCTAGCTACCTCCAGAACTCCGTCCATAGATGTAACTGTTCCTTTCTTTCTTTTAATAAATTTTTATTTATTTATTTATTTATTTATTTATTTATTTATTTATTTATTTATTTATTTATTTATGGCTGCATTGGGTCTTCGTTGCAGGCCGCGGGCTTTCTCTAGTTGCAGCAAGCAGGGGCTACTCTTCATTGCGGTGCACGGGCTTCTCACTGCGGTGGCTTCTCTTGTTGCGGAGCATGGGTTCTAGGCATGCAGGCTTCAGTAGTTGTGGCCCGCGAGCTCAGTAGTTGTGGCTTGCAGGCTCTGGAGCGCAGGCGCAGTAGTTGTGGCACACGGGCTTAGTTTCTCTGCGCATGTGAGATCTTCCTGGACCAGGGCTCGAACCCGTGTGTGCCGCCTTGGCAGGTGGATTCTTACCCACTCTGCCACCAGGAAAGCCCTGTAACTATTTCTTAAATGAGCAAATATATTTGGTGATATCTTTCCAGTCTATTTCAAGAAGGGAGTGCATGACACCATTTGTGACCCCAAATCAAAGTACTAGGGTTTACAATCTAGGCAATGAGAAACACTATTTTCAATAACTTTTGTGTTTTCATTTTTGATAACTGAGTGCTCATCTCATAGGAAAAAAGATCAGACCCCATTATTCTTTGTATCAAATATCATTCTTGGAGGGATTTCTAACCAGTTCTGACTTAAACATTAGAAAAACCAACTGGAGGATATAATGTTCTTTGCTAATTTATCTTACTAGTCAGTCCCTGATACCAAAATGATTCATTATAAATATTTTAAGGAACTTTAAAAAATCTCTTCTAAATACAATTTTTTAAAGTGTGAAAATAAAAGAAAGATCAGGTTAGAGTGTAGAAATTAAATTAACAATGTAGGGCAACTCTCTAAGTGAAAATATCCTTAGATTTTAACAAAAGAATAGGTTTTACAATAACATAGGCATTGGTTTAGAGAGTAAAGTGTGGGACTTATAGCACAGATTGCATTTTAATAAGTGAATAATGATTCTGAGAGTTATTTTTCATCTCCTTTACATGTTTTAGGGTAGGATTAGCTTTGTGGCTTTCATGGTTGCTGCAGGTAAAATCTGTACATTTTTCAAAAATTGGCAGTAAATTAGAAATAAATATTAAAGGAAGTGAGTGACCTAAGGCATGATGCTTTAGTGACATAATGTGAACTAAGGTTCAGAGATGTTGTCTCACGCCAGCCTCTCCGTTTTTAACATAGTAAGTTATAATGCAAACCACAGAGTAACTCCTCTGTCCACCTCCCTGCTACCCACATCACCAGCAGGTATTTCCCTGATGAAATGAGGAGTGAGGATGGGAAGGGGTTTTTGTTTTTTTTTTTCGTTTGAGGAATGCAGTTATTTGCTAAACTAGGAGCAATAATTTTCTCTTCTGACTGCATGGCTCTTTGTTACAGAACTATCTTCCCCTTCAGGAATGTTAATATGAATTTCAAAGTCTACTGCAAACTGTGTAAATATAATAGAATTATCCTTCTCTTGTTCAGAACCAGAATTCAGTATCTTCAGATAGATGTGAATCTCCTGGCTTCCCTTAGCTCTCAGGCTACTAAGGTCAAGGTATTCATTTCTGTTTGGCCCAGGGGCAATCTTAGGATTGTATCAAAAGGAGGTTATGTTTTTACATTTTAATTTGCATTTCTAAAGAAAACAGAAACTTCAGCCTTCCTCTAGTAGCAGCAAGACCTGAAGGAGCCCCCCCCTTTAGAGAGGCCCTAAAAATTAACAGAGGAGCATCAAAATTCAGACACACCTTTGCTCTGGATTTGAATATAGCTGACCCTTGAACAACATGGGTTTGAACTGCATGGGGCCACTTATATGCAGGTATTTTTCAGTAAGTATGCAGGTGGCCCTCCATTTCTATGAGTTTTATATCCAAGGATTCAACCAACTGTGGATCAAATTTCAATCCATGGTTGTTTGAATCCAGTGTATATAGAGGGCCAATTGTACTATGCCATTTTATATAAGGGACTTGAGCATCCATGGACTTTGCATCCGAATGGGGGTCCTGGAACCAAAGCCCTTCATACACCAAGGGCTGACTGTAGATTCAGAAGTTGCAAAACAGGTAATTCTTTGAGGCCAACCATGTTTTGAAGGATTCACATAGTGGGACACAAAGCAATCTTTTAACCCAGACACATGAAGAATGAGAATTAAAAATCTGTTATAGTCAATTAAACTCAGTACGTTTATAAGATGATTAACCTCTTAATAAGATATTGAAAGTAGGAACTGAAAGTAGGAAGACTGGGTTGGGAGTCACTAAGGCTTTGTAATTACACTGCAAAGGGTTTTGAAAGCCTGTACCACAGTAGTGACTTAGGGAATGGATTACAAGGAATATGCATAAAAGGCATGTTATGGAAAAATCAGAATGTTTAGCTATATTTATATACAGAGTAAAGGATAGTGAAGAATTTGAAAGATTCAGTGGTTTTAGGTGAATGAAAATGGACAATATTGTCACAAAAAATTGATATAATTGACATAAATAACCAACATAAAAATGGGAAGAGAGAGATACAATATTTGAGTATTGTTAAAAAATTCAGCCTAGTAAATTTGAGAATCTAATTGGCTTTGTTAGGTGATTCATGAATCGTGCAGCATCCCTTCTAGCAACTAGAAGGATGCTCCAAGGGGTTGTACAAAATGGAAGGTTTATATAGGAAGAAGGATGGGGTAAGTGAGCTATTAACAAAAGAAAAGAAAGGATTGTGAAGCCAGGACTTCCTTTTTTGTGGGAAGGGTGGTGTTAGGGTTGATCATGCATATTTTCCCTTCTTCCTAAGGGGCTGCAGAGGGCCTCTATGGCAAAGTACCTCACTGGTGCAGACCAGCAAATTCTAGACTGGTACATTTCTGGAGAAGGTTGAACTGCAATTAGGTTAGGTATTAAATCTACGTTTGCTACCAAGTTTGCACATGTAACACCATTTTGGGACTGTGTTTTTTCTCTTTAACAGTTACCCCATTTTGATCGGATATCAGCCTAACTGAGAAATATGATCAAAATTTAAGGCGTTAGCATTACTCTCAGCTGTTGCTTTGCAGCTTTGCTGATCTTTGGTGGGATAATCATAGGTCATGATGTTTTTGCTAAACCCTGGTGATATTCACAGGCCAAAATTTCAGATCCACAATTTTTTTTTCTTTTTTAAAAAATTTTATTGGAGTATAGTTGATTTACAATATTGTGTTAGTTTCAGGTGTACAGCATAGTGATTCAGTTATACATACACATATATTCATTCTTTTTCAGATTCACTTTCCATATAGGTTATTAGAAAATATTGAGTATAGTTCCCTGTGCTATATAGTAGGTCCTTGTTGGTTATCTCTTTTATATGTGGTAGTGTGTGTATGTTAATCCCGAGCTCCTAATTTATCCCTCCCTGCCATGTTTCCCCTTTTATACCACATCTTCTTTATCATTCGTCTGTTGATGGAAACTTAGATTGTTTCCATATCTGGGCTATTGTAAATAATGCTGCTATGAACATTGGGGTGTGTATATCTTTTCTTTCTTTTTTTTTTTGTGCATTCAGTCTTTTTTTTAATCAAAGTATAGTTGATTTACAATGTTGTGTTAATTTCTGTTGTACAGCACAGTGATTCAGTTATACATATATATACATTATTTTTCATATTCTTTTCCATTATGGTTTATCACAGAATATTGAATATAGTTCCCTGTGCTCTACAGTAGGACCTTTTTTTTTATTGCTTATCTATTTTATACATATTACTATATATATGTCAACCCAAATCTCCCAATTCACACCACTACAGCCCCCTCCCGCTTTCCCCCCTTGGTGTCCATATATTTGTTCTCTACATCTGTGACTCTATTTCTGCCTTGCAAACCGGTTCATCTGTACCATTTTTCTAGATTCCACATATATGCATTAATATACGATGTTTATTTTTCTCTTTCTGATTTACTTCACTCTGTATGACAGACTCTACGTCCATCTACCTCACTACAAATAACTCAATTTCATTCATTTTTATGGCTGAGTAATATTCCATTGTATATATGTGCCACATCTTCTTTATCCATTCATCTGTCGATGAACACTTAGGTTGCTTCCATGTCCTGGCTATTGTAAATAGTGGTGCAATGATCATTGTGGTACATGACTCTTTTTGAATTATGGTTTTCTCTGGGCATATGCCCAGTAGTGGGATTGCTAGGTCATATGGTAATTCTATTTTTAGTTTTTTAAGGAACCTCCATACTGTTCTCCATAGTGGCTGTATCAATTTACATTCCCACCAACAGTGCAAGAGGGTTCCCTTTTCTCCACACCCTCTCCAGCATTTGTTGTTTGTAGATTTTCTGATGATGCCCATTCTAACCGGTGTGAGGTGATACCTTATTGTAGTTTTGATTTGCATTTCTCTAATAATTAGTGATGTTGAGCAGCTTTCCATGTGCTTCTTGGCCATCTGTATGTCTTCTTTGGAGAAATGTCTATTTAGGTCTTCTGCCCATTTTTGGATTGGGTTGTTTGTTTTTTTAATACAGAGCTGCATGAGCTGTTTATATATTTTGGAGATTAATCCTTTGTCTGTTGATTCCTTTGCAAATGTTTTCTCCCTTTCTGAGGGTTGTCTTTTCACCTTGTTTGTAGTTTCCTTTGCTGTGCAAAAGCTTTTAAGTTTCATTAAGTACCATTTGTTTATTTTTGGTTTTATTTCCATTACTCTAGGAGGTGGGTCAAAAAAGAACTTGCTGTGATTTATGTTAAAGAGTGTTCTTCCTATGTTTTCCTCTAAGAGTTTTATAGTGGCCGGTCTTACATTTGGGTCTTTAATCAATTTTGAGTTTATTTTTTTGTATGGTGTTAGGGAGTGTTCTAATTTCATTCTTTTACATGTAGCTGTCCAGTTTTCCCAGCACCACTCATTGAAGAGACTGTCGTTTCTCCATTGTATATCCTTGCCTCCCTTATTAGTTGACCGTAGGTGCGTGGGTTTATCTCTGGGCTTTCTATCCTATCCATTGATCTATATTTCTGTTTTTGTGCCAGTACCATATAGTCTTGATGACTGTAGCCTTGTAGTATAGTCTGAAGTCAGGGAGTCTGATTCCTCCAGCTCCGTTTTATTCCCTCAAGACTGCTTTGGCTATTCGGGGTCTTTTGTGTCTCCATACAAATTTTAAGATTTTTTTGTTCTAGTTCTATAAAAAATGCCATTGGTAATTTGATAGAGATTGCATTGAATCTGTAGATTGCTTTGGGTAGTATAGTCATTTTCACAATATTGATTCTTCCAATCCAAGAATATGGTATTTCTCCCCATCTGTTTGTGTCATCTTTGATTTCTTTCATCAGTGTCTTATAGTTTTCTGAGTACAGGTCTTTTACCTCCTTAGGTAGGTTTATTCCTAGGTGTTTTATTCTTTCTGTTGCAGGGGTGAATGGGATTGTTTCCTTAATTTCTCTTTTTGATCTTTCATTGTTAGTTTATAGCAATGCAAGAGATTTCTGTGCATTAATTTTGTACCCTGCAACTTTACCAAATTCAGTGATTAGCCCTAGTAGTTTTCTGATGGCATCTTTCAGATTCTCTATGTATAGTATCATGTCATCTGCAAACAGTGACAGCTTTACTTCTTCTTTTCCAATTTGTATTCCTTTTATTTCTTTTCTTTTCTGATTGCCATGGCTAGGACTTCCAAATCTATGTTGAATAATAGTGGCAAGAGCGAACATCCTTGTCTTGTTCCTGATCTCAGAGGAAATGCTTTCAGTTTTTCACCATTGAGAATGATGTTTGCTGTGGGTTTGTTGTATATGGCCTTCATTATTTTGAGGTAGGTTCCTTCTATGCCCACTTTCTGGAGTGCTTTTATCATAAATGGGTGTTGAATTTTGTCCAATGTTTTTTCTGCATCTATGGAGATGATCGTATGGTTTTTATCCAGATCCACAATTTTTAAGTTGGTCATTCTTGTTGCTTCTTTTCTGATGTTCTCATCTTAGGGAGATCATTTTCCTACTGGTCAGTGGCTGCACACCAGCATCTGAAACTTTTGAGAGGATACAATGCACCAGCGAGACTACTATGATAATTATAAGCAGGATAGTGCCCAGTGTTCGGAGTGTACTTCAGAGCCATGGTCCCCAATATCTAAATCAATCAGAGAAAGACCCTGCTGAAGGAGACACCCTTTTAAGCCAAGTGGTTTACTCACTGATTTTACATAACTGAGTTTTAACTTCCCCAGAAGTGTCAATCCAGGTACAGCAAGTACAGTGCAGCACAGACACCTCTTTGCTCAGCCAGTGATCAAGAGCTATCCTATTATCATAAACAAGCTTTGGTGTGAGAGTCCAAGGGTTTTGTTGAACAGCTAGTATCTTTATAAAGGAATCTGCAATGTCTCCAAGAGTTAAGGAAATGTTCCTGATCATATTCTCATTTGTGTTAACTCCTAACCAGGGAAGTAGAGCCCTGCCAAAGGAAGCAGTTCTTAAAGCATGAATGCCTCCTGGTAGGCCCTTTCTGGAACCATTAGGGACACAGTTAGATAGCCTAAGAGGCATAGCCCAGCTTGGAGCCAGCCATCTAGGCATTCATAGGCCCAAGGAGAATGACAACCACCATAGACAAACACGAGACCTGTCAGGGCACAACCCATTCCTGTTAGGAGGTACGATGAATGGATTCATTCACAGGGACTGCTTTGTTTACCCATTCAAGCCAGGGTTCAGTCAGGTTTTTAGCACATATGAAAAGACAGTATCCTAGCCTGCAATAAAGAGGCAACCTAAATTCTAGAGGTTACTCCCCCACCCCCTTAGCAGTGCCTGGAAGATAGAAATGACAGGATTATCTTCCCGGGACAAAGACAGAATGAAGGAAAGAAAGAAAAGAAGAAAGCGTTTCATGTTTAGCTAAAGGAGGAAGTCTTGATCTAGCATCTCGAGCGGAAGCAATCTACCTACATTCTTGTCAGCTACTTCTCTACTCCTCAGTTTGATGCAGTGGTCTCCAGCATTTGTGTAGGACCAGGTGTCAGGTGGAGTCTTCCTGAACTGTGAGATGTGTATCAATACTTTGTAGTTTTGCAGCAATGTCAGTGGTCAGGAGTACTTGGTGAGGTCCTTTCCTTCAAGGTACTTGGTGGAGCTGTAGCTCTGCCTTTGTTCTTAGTGATTCCAGATCAGAAGTGTAGGAGAAAATTGGAAACATTAGTTTGGTGAGTCATAGCCAGATATTTGAGGCAACTAAAAGAATTCAAGATCCAAGTTTGCAGGTATCTAACAAAACCCCACAGATAGTTAACAGGACTAGAATCTAATATCTACAAAGCTGCAAACTTAATTTTTCTCTCTACAGTTACCCCCATTTTTCACCAAATATAATCACAGTAAAATTAATTTGTTTATATATGACTTGGCCTAGTTATTTATGTAAGTGAAGCAAGAATAATGATTGACCATATAAATTATTATTATTTATATATATATTTTTTTTTCGGTACGCGGGCCTCTCACTGTTGTGGCCTCTCCCATTGAGGAGCACAGGCTCCGGACACGCAGGCTCAGCGGCCATGGCTCACGGGCCTAGCCGCTCCGCGGCATGTGGGATCTTCCCGGACTGGGGCACGAACCCGTGTCCCCTGCATCGGCAGGCGGCCTCTCAACCACTGCACCACCAGGGAAGCCCTATAAAGTATTTTTTAAGACACCTTTGCTGAAACCTTGTAAGCAAGGTACCAGGTTCATTTTTTCCAAGCAGTTGCTTGAAGCTGTCTAGTCATATCTGAGTCTATGATCATCTCTCAAATACGACATTGCAGTCCAAGCCATGGTGATATAGCCACTGTTTCCAATTGCGTCCTGTTACTAGGAGAACAGATTCTCACTGAACTTATGCAGACAAATATATTGTCATGAAAGTAAGAATACTCACTGAGCGTTTCTGAATTCCGGAGGGATCAGCTAAGGAGAAAAAGAAAATGTTTCATCTTTGTTCACAAAGGTATACTTTACCAAGTTGCTGTATGTCATGGATAGCAGAAAAGAAAAGGTCTCCTTAAAACTGGAAAAACAAAACATTAGAGCGCTCTCCTCAGTTTATGTAGTTCCATGTAAATAATACTTGTTCTGCTTGAATCCAGTTTTCCCATTTGTTCTCTCAATCGTGATTGAGGGTGATAGGGACAGTGTTAATTCCAAGAAGTTTGCAAGGTTTTCATTAAGAGTGGTATGATTTGCCCAGTGAAGGGGTGTCTTGATCACTGAAGATTGTGGAAGGTGTACCTCAAGTGGGAAGCATTTTCTAACAGTTTCTTTGCCACTGTGAGGGCACCAGCCTTGTGAGATGGGGTGGCTTCAACCCTTCTGGAAAACATACATACAATAAGAACATACTGACAACTCATACTAAGTGGCAGTTGAAAAAAGTCCCACTGTGTGTGTTCAAAGGGTCCAGAGGGAGGAGGTCTAAGGCCTCTAAGGATGAAAATAGTTTTGCGTAAATGCACTATGATGGGTGAAGAAATGCAAAGCCCTAAATTGGAGTTTGCCAGAGAGCCGGGAATAACCAAGCAGCTGTCTTGGGTTTTCTTCCCGGTGGCCCCAGCTGTCTCACTTACAGCCGATGTTTACCCATCTTAATTCCTCTGATTCAGGAGCAGACTGTTGCCATGTCACAAGGACATCAGGACGGCAAAAGTCTGGCAATGAGAGGTTATTTTTTGCAGAAGTAGAATGGACTTTATCCACATGTGCCATAATCTTTATAGATTCTGTTGTTGCTGCCTTTATTTGAAAGTTAGCTAGGGTACTTCCCTGATTCTCAGGTTCAGTCCTCTTAGTGTGAGCATCAATTTTGATGACTAGCAACAGTTAATGTCAGGACATATCAGATTTCTAGGAATTTCACATAATTTCACATATTCCTAAACAGACACAACATCACAACTTCTCATTTGACAATGTTTCCCATGTACTTTAACATATCAAGTAGCCTAATTAGCTTAACACATCTTTTGGAATGTTCCAGGGGTTCTCTGGAAAAATCCCAAAGTTTCTTCAGGGTCATAAAGACTTTATTTTTAGAATTTGCTTTGGGGAAGTTTGTCAAAGATATCAAAAGATTTGGACATGTGACTAAATAGGATCACGGATAGATATGAAACAATAGTTAGCTATTTAGCAGTTGAAAGAAAATTAAGTTCTAGTTTTGCATAAGTACACTGTTGATATTAAAGCTTTTTGCATTACGTACACTGTTGTTTTGCATAAGTACACTGTTGATATCAAAGCTTAATTAAAAGCCCCTTATAATAACAATTAAATTTTTGTCTGATTACACAAGGAAAAATTCTCTTTCTCTTCAACCTTTTATGTACTTTTAGTTTGTCCTTTATGTGCAGACGTTCCAGTTTAAACAAAATTACTCTCATTTCCCAAAACACAAATGCATCTTTATTTCTCATCCTTTTCCTTAGTTAAAAACACGTCCTACTTTTCTTGCATGAGGAGATGTTTCCTTCTTTTGTTTTTAGTAGCTTTGATTACATTAGAATTCTTAACCCTTAGAAACTTTAATTTCTAGTGAGAATTTAGGAAGTAAAGAATCATGGACTTTCTCTTAAACTACCACTTTTTATATTGACAAAATAATCAATGTTTTTTATAATCTCTAGAGACATCTAAATTTCTTAGCATGGCACTAAACGTGTTTGCTAATAGAACCAAATTTATCTTTAGTATTTCTGTATAAGAAGCCCAAAGTGGATAAACCTGTGTTCATTAATGTTTCAGTATTTTTTTTCTTATTTGGAAATACCCTAGATACTCAAGGAATTCTCATCATTTAACTTAGCAAAACTCTAAGTTAACAAAAAGCATTTGGGGAGCTGTTTTTTAAGTACATATACTATAAAATGTAATTATTACTAAAAAGTTTTCCAATATCTCGTATCCCAATTACATCTATCTGAGTCATTTGATCCCCCAAATTAGGTTTAGATTACCTACGAAAACTTCATCATACTGAGTTATTTTTCGTGCTGACAAATTTGTAAGCCTAGGTAGAATAAAATTATTATATTTAATGCTGATAACTCTAAAGACATGTCTGTTTTAGTAAACCAACAAAGTAAACTGGCTTTTATTTACTAAGGATGATCTTAGATCGCATGAAGTTGAAATAATCATTTGGGTTAGTTTCTATATTTCTGATGAGAGTTTTAAAATAGTCCTTACAAATGCTTGACTTTCAACCCGGTTAAATAGAACTTCATTACAAATTGATTTTGATAATACCATCTAGAGGTAGAAAAATACCACCTATCTGCAACATACATATATATGGACATACAGACAGACACAAAGACCCAGCGACCGTATAGTTTCTGATAACTGTTGAGAAGATTTGTGAGACTTCTCTTTGGCCCAATTTCCAAGTGCTTCCTTTTTTCACTTCTGGTGAGAAGCCTTTGCACTTCAAAGAATGGTTCTAAATCCTAGAGAAGATGGAGGTAGAAAATCTATATCACAAAGGCACAGTGAAGGTATTCAAGATTCCTCCAACATGGAGTTTTGGAGGCCATATTTGTGGGACATTTCTGTTTCTAAGGTCCCAATATCTACAAGTATCTGCAGATAAATAGGGGAGGTTTTGGAATTGGCAAAAAGACTGACACACTCAATTCATGTATTATTGAAATATTTCTTTCCATCTGGGTACATCTACCTTAGAAGAAGGCCAAAAAAAAAAAAAGAAAAAAAGATTCTTGGCAGGCACTGTTAATCAGCCATGATCAAAGTTCAGTCAGACTGGTGGCCTCCCGTTTTATTTTTCATCTTTTTATTTATTCATGAATTTTAGGAAGTAATCCATTTACAAAAACTTCTGAGGATCCTTGCTGGGTTTAAGAAATTAACTGTGACCCTTAGATTGGCCTTTGATCTAAGAGTAAAAGATATCGAAATAGGATCTCCTGTAGTCTCAGGTGGTCTTATTTTAAAATGCATAGTACCCAAATAAAGGAGGATAGAGAGGAACCATTGAAATGATGTCAGTCTTACATGTCAGTCTTACCATCTTTTGTTTTAGGCACCTTTTATTTCTTGTTTTTCATTAGCCTTTTACAGTTAATCTTGCAGTGAAGCTATTTTGGAATTTTGAAAACTTTTGGAGGCTTCTGCATAATCATTGTTCTTGTTTTTTTCCCCATAATCCTTGCTTTTAAGTGCACTTTTTTTTTTTTTTTTTTTTTTGCGGTACGCGGGCCTCTCACTGTTGTGGCCTCTCCCGTTGCAGAGCGCAGGCTCCATACGCGTAGGCTCAGCGGCCACGGCCAACAGGCCCAGCCGCTCTGCGGCATGTGGGATCTTCCCGGAATGGGGCATGAAACCGTGTCCCCTGCATCGGCAGGCAGACTCTCAACCACTGCGCCACCAGGGAAGCCCTATTATATCTTTTAACTTCCAAAATGCAGAAAATGTACCGTATTCACCTTCATATCACCGATGCTCCCAAATATCCCCATACTATATACATAGTAGTTGCTCAATACATGTTTGCTCAATAATTATTACTCTGTGTACTAGAATAAGAAGTTCAGAACTTTGGCCAAATATGATGAATAAAGGTACCTGTAATGCATGTATAGTTTTATTCTGTAAAGGGAGAAACAGAAATTATGACATTAAAATTACTATTATAAAATATTTTACCTATGCTTAGATCAAGTAATGGAAAAAGGAACTTATGAGAGTTTAGCCTCTTAGAGGGTAGAGGCTGTATCAGCTTTACTCTATAGTGTGTATATTTTACAAATTGCTTCAAAAGTGTATTTCTAGTGAAGCATTCAAAGGTGATGATAAAATACCATACAAGCTAATTCTCTGATGTCAGTTTCATGAACTGAACTTCTATAGTTATCAGGTAGGTGTCTTTCCATGAATGCATGTGAAAGTGGGAGGATTTTGTCCCTTACCTATAGCAGAGTGGACAAAAGATGTTGCTTCACTTTCTACAAAATAGTGGTTTTCCACCATCGGTGAACCTTCTCCCCATGGGACATTTGCCAACATCTGGAGACATTTTTCATGGTCATGACCAGGGAGCATGAGGTACAACTGATGTATGTAGCTCTGGCATACCAGTAGTGCTGAGGTCTAGAAATCCTGCTTCTAGCACCAGAAGTATAGTGTTAGCTTCACTTCCTCATGATTAAACACATCTAATTTAAAAATACGTTTCATTTAAAGGACTAATCAGAATGCTTCACATATAATTAATATTTCTTACAACTTGAGCTCATTGTTAATAATTGGTTAATTGCGTGCATATCTGTAAATTCATTACAAATGCATTTTAAGCTGGAGTAGTGCTAAATTCTTTGTTTTAATTTTTAATTCAATTTATTTTTTTATACAGTAGGTTCTTATTAGTTATCCATTTTATACACGTGAGTGTATACGTGTCAATCCCAATCTCCCGATTCATCCCACCACCACCCGCCCTGCCACTTTCCCCCCTTGGTGTCCATACGTTTGTTCTCTACATCTGTGTCTCTATTTCTGCTCTGCAAACAGGTTCATCTGTACCATTTTTCTAGGTTCCACATATATGCATTAATATACGATATTCGTTGTTCTCTTTCTGACTTACTTCACTCTGTACGACAGTCTCTAGATCCATCCACGTCTCTGCAAATGACCCAATTTCGTTCCTTTTTATGGCTGAATAATATTCCATTGTATATATATACCACATCTTCTTTATCCATTCATCTGTCGATGGGCATTTAGGTTGCTTCCATGACCTGGCTATTGTAAATAGTGCTGCAATGAGCATTGGGGTGCATGTGTCTTTTTGAATTATGGTTTTCTCTGGGCATATGCCCAGTAGTGGGATTGCTGGGTCATATGGTAATTCTATTTGTAGTTTTTTAAGGAACCTCCATACTGTTCTCCATAGTGGCTGTATCAATTTACATTCCCACCAACAGTGTAAGGGGTTCCCCTTTCTCCACACCCTCTCCAGCATTTGCTGTTTGTAGATATTCTGATGATGCCATTCTGACCGGTGTGAGGTGGTACCTCATGGTAGTTTTGATTTGCATCTCTCTAATAATTAGTGATGTTGAGCAGCTTTTCATGTGCTTCTTGGCCATCTCTATGTCTTCTTTGAAGAAATGTCTGTTTAGGTCTTCCACCTATTGTTTTGATTGGGTTGTTTGTTATTTTAACACAGAATTTTCCCTGGATTGTTTGTCCACTCTCTTTTGTTTGCTCAAACTCTTTACCGTGCTCTTCAGGATGGGAGATTCTCTTCTTCCATAGCGTCCTTCTTTTAGGTTCATTTAGTGCTAGTTGTAATTGTTGGTTTACTTATCTGTCTCCTAGCAGTGGGCCAAATTGTGCTTTATTCATCTCTGTATCCCCTGTACATTGTGTCTGGCACATTCTAGGTCTCCAATAAGTATCTAGAAAATTGATAATTTGTTGCTTATCTTTTCTTACTGTCATGGAATTCTAACTAATACTGACATTTTACTTGTTATGGAAAAAGTTTCAAAACTACAACTCATACCCATATTAACTAATTATTAATATACTACTTTCATGTTTCCTTTTCCCCCCTTCTTCTTCTCCTAGCATCACTGCTGACATTTGCTCACTCCTCTCAGTTGTAATTTCTTAGGTGACCTTGTAATTATCTCCGTTTTCTGCACATTTTCTCATCGGAGTCACTAAAGATAAACGACAAAGTCTGTACCAATTAAAATACTAGCACAGCCAGCAATATCATAACAACAGATGCTAAAGAAATAATGTGAATAAATGACACAAACTGTCAATTGAATAAATATTTATGTTTCTGTTTTATCTAGTTTATAATACAGTATCGGAATGACAGATTCTTTGACATTTTCTCTAAAATATATTTAATATACACATACAGTACACCTGTCTTTTTTTCCCTCTGTATCTATTCCCTTTACATGATTCCCTTGGGGATTTTGAACTTTGCTATATATCATGTTCCCACCCCTCAAACAGAGCACAGATGCCAAACAGACAATGAAAAACATTATCAGTATTAAATAGAACATCTTACCGTAGTGAAATGAAAATGTCCTTTTAGTTTGTAGAATTTCCAGGCTTGTGCATCTTTAAATGATCAGGTTCTTGGTGACTGATTTGTTTCCATTATATCTGGAGTCCCAAAATACGTTATCTTCTGTTGGCCAAGCGAGATTAAGCTATGTAAATCCATGTCCTTCGTGACCTGCCCTCTTTCACTCATTAAGGATTGAGTTCTTCCTTTGATTTTTTTTTTTTTTTTTTTTTGGTGATACATGTTTTATGGCTACGAGTAAGTCACAGTATAGCATGTTAACCCAGAACATCAAAAATCAAATACCAGGGCTTCCCTGGTGGCGCAGTGGTTGAGAGTCCGCCTGCCGATGCAGGGGACATGGGTTCGTGCCCCAGTCCGGGAAGATCCCACATGCCGCGGAGCGGCTGGGCCCGTGAGCCATGGCTGTTGAGCCTGTGCGTCCAGAGCCTGTGCTCCGCAACAGGAGAGGCCACAACAGTGAGAGGCCCACATACTGCAAAAAAAAAAAAAAAAAACAAAAAATCAAATACCATTATTCTCCTGTTGTAAGTGGATCAGGATTCTTTGGGGGAAAAATCCATTTGGGTTGAAAATGACTTTTTTCTTCATATACTCCCTATAACAAATTTCTTCCAAACATTCTCTATTGACCTATGAGCTCCTAGACTTATGAAGGGAATTCATGCCGTATTATTTGCAAATTTATTGTCATTTATATTATGTTTAACTGGAATTTTTTTACTGATTTTCTTCAGTTTTACTCTTGTTACACTTAAAGATTATCTTTCTTTCTTTCACCTATTTCTTAAAAATTATCTGGTGTTACTTTCTTGGTTGCAGTGACTCAGTCTGCTACCCAGCTAACACAAAACTTTCTATGAAATAGAGATATTCCACAATATGAGGCTCTAAAATGTGAGTTAATAAGGCAGCATTCATGGAGCTGTTGATGCTAAGTGATTATCTCTTAGGAATGCTGTACAAGGGATTCCTTGTCCCTTTCAGATTTTGCGATTGGGAGCAATGTAGCTGCCTTAGACTCTAAACCTATGATGCCAGAGAGGATTTAAAGTCATTTTGTGTAGCTCATACTTAGCAATGATTAACACCAGTACTACAATTGAATGCTAAATGACAGTTTTGACAAGCAAATACTCTGCACATACACGGACAGATAAATTGAAGATATTTTGAAGGACCTCCCTAATTCCCTAACCATCATGATCGTTGGCAATAAATGCATAGAAGCAGGACCTATCAGGTGCAGAATACAGCTCCTATCCCCGGGGCCTCCATTTGGTTTGGTTACCAAACCAAAAACTTCTCTGGGGAAACAAAACCATATAGATAGGCAGAAACAGAGACAGAGAGGAAAAATAGAAAGAATGAGAAAGAGAAAGAGAGAGAGAGAGAGAAAGAATGATTGGTTATAAGGAATTAACTCACATAATTATGGAGGCTGAAAAGCCATGATCAGCAGTGGGCAACCTGGAGACCCAGAAGAACCCATGGTGTAAATTTGCATGTGAATGTCAGCAGCTTGAGACCCAGGAAGAACCAGAAAGAAACAATGTTCTAGCTCAAACAATCAGGTAGGAGAAATTCCCACTTACTCTGTCTTTTTGTTTTATTCAGGCTTTCAACTGATTGGATGAAGTGTATTCACACCCACAAGGGCAATCTGCTTTACTTAGTCTACCAGTACAAATGTCAGTCTCATCCAGAAACACCTTCACGTACACACCCAGAGTAATGTTTGACCAAATATCGGGGCACCTGAGTTAAGCTGACACACAAAATTAACCTTCACCAGTAGCTGGTCCTTAGGGGCAAGCTCCTGTTATTGCCAAAATCAAGTTCAGCTGCTCACCACGCAAAAGCCAATAATTCGAGAGGCAAGTGTCAATAGAAAGGAAATGTGCTTTAATCAAAAAAGCTGGCAATCTGGGGAGAAGGTGGACTCATGTCCTGAGACCAACTCCGAAAATTCTTCTTAGCCATGACAGTTTTTAAAGGGGAAAAAGGGGGAAGAATCTCAGTGAATCACGGAGGCAGGAGGTTGGGTTCTGCATCAGTCTCCATTGCATGCAGGCTGGCTGACTCTCTCTTCAGATGTTATCTTGCCTGATCTGCCTGCAGGATTACTAAGGGGACTGTTGGGAGTAGAGAGCTAGTCATTCTTCAGCTACTTAATTCTTCATTCTTCTTTTTATCTAGGGAATCAACAGGTTAATTCAGTTCTTTCAAGGTTAGAGGGGGACAGAAATAGGCAAATAGGCAAGGGGCAAAAGAGCTGCTTTCACACTGACTGGGAATTCATGGATGTTGTGACTTCCTTGCTCATTTCTTGGGCCATTCTAATGCACTCAGCTGCTCCTGCCCACCCCCGCCCCCCAAAAAACAAAACAAAACACACATACACACATAAATCAAAAAAACAACCTATCTTCTTCAAATCTACTTCCCTATAATTCTCATAGCACATTACTTGGCTCATGTACTGCTTTGCCTTTTCTGTTTTTGTCTCCAGTGAATGGTTTTATTATTATCATTTTAGTGCTGAGACTTGTGCACTTTTGTTTAGATTTATTGTCTTTTCCAAAGAATTATAGATGTGAGCACTGGAGGGGATCTCAGAAAATAGCTGGTAGGGTGACCTCACTGTTGTACCATCCTTTCCCAAGCCTTTCCACATATTTTATAGGTAAATATACTGAGTTCAACTTGGTCATATTTGAAATCCTTTTAAAGCGACAAATTCCAGAAATACTCAGATATTTAAAAGGGAGTAAATTTATCACCAAAAGGTGTTTCCATAAGTATGGCAATTTAAAGCCAAGTTCCACCATGACTCATTACATGACCTTGAAGTTGGTATTGTACATCATTTTCTCCTCTCCTACTCTTGGACTGAATCCAAAGTGCCTAACTTCTATAGCACAGACAATATTCTAGTGCAATTTTACTAAACTAATTTGTAGTAGTCTTTATTTAAACATGTATAAATATATGATGAGCTACAAGAGCGGTTGATTTTATTTTGTGCTATTGAAACGTTGCATTTAGATTTTTCAGATCAAGAAATGTCAGAAGGCAAAGGTTACAAAACAGCAAAATTTTAGTGTAACTACCAGCCACTTTGTTAAGATATAGAAAGACTTGGGGAGACACCTTTGATTGAAAAACAACATTGCACTCTCAATGCACTTTTAAAAATAGCTAAACTTCTGTGCTTAACTGGCTATTAAACGTAAACATTTTAGATATTTCTAACTTTGAATTGTTGCTGTTATATCATGGGTTTTTCTCTATTCAGTATAGAAAATTGATTTGCCACCAGTGAATGATAGATATGATCTTTAAACTTTCTCTATAGATTTATGTTGTCGAGAAATTGTCTTTACCGTAAAACATGATATTATATGCAGTCGTTTACGTCTGTTCTCTCAATTGGGCAATAAAGTATTAAACAGTGTTCCTTACAGGAGCATTGCTATGTCTGTCTGTTACGTGCTTGATGAAAGATATTTTATCTACTTTATGGAATGAATAGGAATAGATGAAGGTTGGTTATGATTTCTCAGAAGTCTGTTTCATGGATGAAATTGTTCCTCTACATTTTATGTGCTAAGGGAAATCACATATGAATCTCATACTTAGTATTTATAAAGTTAGTTCTATTTTTATTGCTTCTTTTTCCTACCCACCCCTGCCTTCTTCATGTTTCCAAACCAAAAGAAAAAAAAAAAAAACTATTCCAGCCAAAATACCCATAATGATTATTGCAATATCATTTAAAGGCTATAATGACCAACTTAACCTGGGCAAGTTATTGTGTAATTATACAAGGTTATGAAAATTTAGAAGCTTGCCTTCCCTCCTTCCTTTCTTTGAATAATAATGGTATTTTATGTCATCTGCATTTCATCTATCTTTTTAGTGACACAACTTGGTCCGGAATTATAGGATAAGTTTGTGTGTGTGTGTGTGTGTGTGTATGTGTGCGTCCGCGTGCGTACGTGCGTGTGCCTATCCCACTGCTGTTCATTAGGACATTTCCATGTGGAAAATGAAATTTCAAAATTTATTAACAACTCTATGTGGAACAGAAGGATTAAGTTGTCCTCAACATGTAATATATACTGCCTGAAAATCTAGAGATGGGAAATTTATAAGAATTCATGAGAGGATAGCAGTAATTGAAGGCACAATCTGGAAAAAGGAAAAGTGAAATCAGTCAAGAAGAAACATTCATACTTATGATGATGGTTGATTTGATACTGGAATATGGCAAAAGTAAGAGATGATGGAACAAATGTGTATGGGAAGAAAAATTGAAAAGGCTTTTGCAGTGACTAAGGAGAGTAGAAGACAACCAGGCCAGTGAGGACAGAGACAGCAGAGAATATCTGGGGAAAAAGCATTGAAGCTCTACAAACCACACTGGAGGGAGTGTGGAGAATAGAGTATAGGTAGCGGTGCTAGACATGAAGTGTTTTATTACAATTCTCATCACTGACAAAAGAATTAAAGTCTTTTTATAATTGTAATTTATAACCTTTCTTATAATTCATAAAACAATATAAAAACCTCCCTCCCGCTGGCTCTTTACAGAAATTACTACACCCGGCATTGCATCACAGCTGGCCCATTAATGTTTATTATGGGCATTAACCCAACTGCTCTTAGCTTCCTTTGGAACTGCTGCTCTTGCTTTTCCCTTCCTGACTCTCAAGTAACTGACTGTGGACGCCAGTTGTCAATACTTACTTGTGACTCTTTCAGACATTATTGTTTATTAATTCATTCACTTATTTTTTTATTTATGAATAAATATTCACACCTACTGTATCTTGAGCACCAGTTCTAGATGGTAGAATATAATAATAAGCAAAATAAAAATCTCTTACCTCCTGGAACTTATTTATCATGAAGAGAAATTGATTGTCAGCAAAATAAAGGAATGTTATGTGTGTTGCATGGTGATAAGTGCTGGAGAAATATGAATCAGGAAAGGGGGATAATGAACGCAGAAGAAAAATGATGTAATTTTAAATATGTTGATCAGGGAAGCTTTTGCTAAGAAAGTGGTATTTGAGCAAAGATTTGGAGGAGGGGACGGAGTGAATGATGCTTATGTCAGGGAAATACAAAAGTCCAGGGATAGTAAAGAACCTGTTGCATTCAAGGAACAGCTAAAGACAGTGAAGATTGAGCAGAAGACCTAGGAGGAGAAAAGGGAGTGAGGAGGCCAGAAAGTTGAAGGAGAAGGAACAAATTGTGAACAGTTTTATAAGGACTTTTGATTTTTATTCTGCGTGAAATGGGCAGCCATTGAAGGCATCGTGCAGAAGACTGATATGATCTGACTTACATGTCTGTTGAGTGGATAGTAAACTATAAGTGGAAGGATCCAAGCAAGAATCCAATTAGGAGGCTACTAGAATGATATGAGGAATGGGGGTGATGATTTTGACCGAGACACAATGATTAGAGGTATGAGATGGTCAAATGGTCAGATGGATTGGATAAATGTTACGAGAGAAAGGTTATCCAAGGATGACTAGAGATACAGTTTTGAGAGTCATGAGCACATAGTTGATATTTAAACCATGGGACTAGATGAGATCACCCGGGGATTCCATGTAGCTGGGGAAGAGTCCAAGGACTGAGCCAAGGCTAAGAGATTAGGGAAATAAGGAGTAATCAGTAAAGGAGACAGGAAACGAGACCAGGGATATAGGAGAAAACCAGGAGAGTGTGGAGTCTTCAGCATGAAGAGAAGGAAATATTTTAGGAGGAGGAAGGATTGACTGGCTAAATGTTGCTGAAAGAACAAGTAAGGTGGGTTGGAGAATTGTCCATAAAATGTAGCAATGTGGAGGTCCTTGTTGATCTTGACAGGAAAAGTTACACAGAGGTGTGGAGAGGACTGCAAGACCATGATTACAGGGGGTCAAGAGATAGCTAGAGACAGTGACCTGGAAAATAAAGTAAAATGAAAACCTTGTAACAACTTTTGATGTGCTGGAAATAAAGAAGGGGCTTTGTTCATTGATTTTGTTTCTAATATTGGAAACATAATAGATGAAGGGAATGATTCAGTGGAGAGAGAAACTCAGGAGGGACAAAGAGAAGAGAATTGCTGGAAGGATGTCCTTAAATAAAGGCAAGAAGGGATGAGTTTTGCTTTTTTATTCTTTTATGTATTAAAAAATGAAGTTATAACCGTTAAAAAAGAAAAGAAAAACAATATATTATAAATACAATCTTTACCCTTCATTCCTCCAGCCACAATTTTACCTCTCAAATAAACTCAAAAGTAATTATTGGTGTGCGTTTCTCCAGAAATATATGTGCACATAGCCACACACACAGAGAGGCACTTTAAAAATACAAGTTCATACTGTATAACAGCCTTTGCAGTTTTATTTAATTGAGAAACATTAATAAGTTGGAGTTATTGTAATCTTACTTGTGTGTTTCTTAGTGGTCTTATGTTTATTTTCAGTAATAACACTTAGTCAATTGTATCCTAAAAATTAGAATGTGCCATTGATGTCTAAACAGCAAACTATATCTTCCTAAATTTTAAAAATTAATTAACTAATTCAGGAAATATCTATCAAGTACTCTGTGCTAGGCATTATTTTAGAAAATGCAAAGGCAATAATTTCAATGCAGGTAGAAGCCTTGCCTCTGAAACTTACATTTATTTTAAAAACAAGAATACATTTTCAGATATAAATCTACTTTTAGAAATAGTAATAAGGAAAGGTTAACTTAAAGGCAAAATTCTTATAAGTGATACAAGATTTTTAAAGAAAAAGTAGTACATCATTAGATAATGAATAATACTTATAAATTATATAAAATGATAAATCGCATAACTTCATATTCTCAGTAGGCCCCCAAATCTCTGCAGTTTCTTCACTGGTATGCGTATGATGTTGTTTTTTCTGGAAAATTCTGGTATGTGCTGTTAATTGCTTCAAGTCACACCACATTTAGCTTATTTCGTCTCTGAACCATGGCTCTCCTTAGGACATTTTTCCCCTAAAATTTCCTTTTTTTTTGTTTACGTGTTTAAAAAAAGATGTTATGCATTTTTCTTAGCAACTGTGTATCATAACTGTACTTTCCGGATTTTGATTATACAGTCTACTTAATGGTGTATACCGTCTTCTTGAGCACATATCCGTGGAACTTTCTGGACCTATTATATGATTATAAAACTAAGGCTTGAACTTAGATTTAGTTCTACTTCTTTTTTCTTGGAGTTTAAAAAAAAATTATTTATTTTATTTATTTATCTTTGGCTGTGTTGGGTCTTCATTGCTGTGCACAGGCTTTCTCTAGTTGCAGCAAGCGGGGGCTACTCTTCGTTGAGGTGTGCGGGCTTGTCATTGCGGTGGCTTCTTTTGTTGCGGAGCATGGGCTCTAGGCACGTGGGCTTCAGTAGTTATGGCGTGTAGGCTCAGTAGTTGTGGCTCATGGGCTCTAGAGCACAGGCTCAGTAGTTGCAGCGCACGGGCTTAGTTGCTCTGCGGCATGTGGGGTCTTCCCGGACCAGGGATCGAATCTGTGTCCCCTGCATTGGCAGGCGGATTCTTAACCACTGTTCCACCGGGGAAGTCCCTTTTCTCTTGGATTTATATTTAATTTTGCTTGGCTTACTTTTTGGGAGTCCTGAGGTGGTAAATTTTCTGAGATCCTTTGTGTTCAAAAATGATTTTATTTTCCCCTCAAACTGAAGTGACAGTTTGACTGAGTACAAGATTTCTGGCTTTGAAATAGTTTTTCCCGTGTTGCAGGTCAGAAATCTTACGCCAATCAGACATTCACTGTATCAGTCTGGGATCAACCAGAAAAGCAGAATCAGTAGGGGATGTGGATTTATTAAGGGACTTGGTTTACAGAATTGTGGAAACTAGTTAAGCAAGTCTCTGTAGAATGATACTGAAGCTTGAAGTCTACAGGCTGTGCACTCAGGAAGAAGAAATCATGAGTAGCCTAAACTCATCAGCACTGTTTGCAGGATAAACTGAAACTCTGGTCTGTCTCTGACCTTAGTCATGAGGGTATCCTGAAGAAGCTAGGTTTTTTTGGGGGGGTTTGTTTGTTTGTTTGTTTGTTGTCAGAGTTAAACACACAACCTAGCCCAGGAGTGGGAGAAGCTAAAAGAGGACCCAGAAAGTAGAACAGTTGTAGGATTAGCTACTGCTTCATGCCAAGGAAGCAAGTCAGCAGATCAGCAACAATGCATAAGAGCTACGAAATGGCTACAGCTTCTTTTCCTCCTTCCAAATCCCTAAAAATCTCCCTTATGGGTCAGTGTAACCTGAAATATACCAGTAAGGGTTTCATGTGAAAAGGAGTCAAGTTTCTGGGAAACTAGCCAAGTTGACATGATTCAAAACTATCACAGGCCTTTTTAGGTAGCCTGTTTTTGTGTCCTTTTATTCGTTTTTTTTTTTCCAAACTTCTTTTCTTTTTACCCTGGACTTCTAACATTTTACCAGAACTTGCCAATGTGTTTGTCATCACCATTATCTTTATTCTCATCCTCATCTATATTATTTATTGTTATAATAAGATACTGTAGTCTTTCTCTATAGTTAGTAGGCAAAATTTGAAGATTTACATCTCTGTAGTAAAGAATTCTATTTTATGGTGTCAATAATTTCTATTCTTTTTTCTATATCTTTAGACTGATGAATAACTTCTATCTCTATCTTCTATATCTTCTTAATTTTTCTCTTATTGTCTATCTCTTTCTTTTTCCCCTTGAATTAAAAAAAAAAATTATCGTCCAGATTTCTGGTATGGTTTTCAGCCATGTCTATTCTATTTTTAACATTGTTAACATTATTGTTTGTAAATATCAATCATGTTATTTTTTTAATTCATTTTTTCTTATTTTCTGATTGCTTTTTTCAAAAAGTATAAGAAAGACGTAGCTAGATAGATTAGATAGATAGATAGATAGATAGATAAATGATACATAGAACATAACAATATTTTCAAGTAACAGCCTTTTAAAATAAATGATGCAAGGTCCTCTTAAATCTTTGAGAAGAGGATTGTTTTAAATTCTCTTCTGTAATCTGCATTATCTCTGTTCATCTTGGCCGTTAAGCCTTAGTTTTCCTCATATGTCTTGGGATTCTTCGTTGTTCATTTATATTTGCTTTGAAGGACTATTTTGAAACATGGGCTTCTGCAGCAGCTTTACAAATTGGCATATTCCCTTGGAAGAGAAGGATTATTTGGGGATTAGCCCTTCTTTCATGTTTAACAACACATGCAGTTTTTTAATGGAAGAAGAGGTCAAGTTGACTTTTTGCTACTAATAACCTTTGGTGCCGGTGCTCCCAGCAGACCTGGGAGAGGCTCCTTTTTTAGCCCTCCTAGCAGAGAACACCTTCAGTCAAGGTAAATTCCAGAACCCCAGTATGACAGGGAGCATGAGGTGACCATAGGCATGTAAAGAACAAAAGAGACACTAAACTTTCCAGGAATGTGTGATGACAAGTCAGGAATAAGAGGAAGCTCTGAGTCAGCAGCAATTTCTACTTCATCCTGAATTCAAAGGTGGTGTTCACTTACCTCCTGGTGACATAATGTTAGAAAAATCATGAGAATGCTCTGGATAAACTGCAGTGTTATTTATCAAAGTGTGGACATGGGAAGCTCAAATGCCAAATGTGAAACGTGTCCCTAAAAATCCTATCAGCCTTCCATTCCTAGGAGACCATCCAGATATCTTCATGAAAGGTAAAAAACAATGGTCATATACCACTGAAAATTACTATTCTGTGTGCAGTTTGGACACTGTTAGGCATCAATTGGATATATGTTGCACAAACGTCTGTTAAATTCTTCTCAGAATGAATTGTAGGGTTAGCATGTATTGTAGGATTTCTCATTCTTGGCTTTGGGGCCTTCGTTAGTCAGAGGACTCCAAAATCTGACCAGCAGGGATATCCCTCTCTGGGGACTTTTTCTGTTGACAGAGGAAGTCTTAGAGCTCATGCACAGAAGCAGCTATCACCTGCCAGCAGGAGGTAAGAATTCTGCTGGGAGGTAGGGATGCAAGTAGGGCAATATTTCTTGTCATACAAGCTCTTTATCATTCTGTCCCTGCTGTCTCATCTGATAAGCATTTGTGATGCACCATAGGGGAAAATATGGAGGCTCCCCATTATCCTTTCCTCCAGGTGTTCAATTAACACCTTCTCGTTTCTTCCACTTACTCCTACAATGTTGCACACGTCACACTCACACAAACTCAAGCCACAACCCCAGCTGTGATGAAGATGGCCTTGCTCTATTTGAGCTTCAAGCAGAAAAGATAACCAGGAGGAAAAGACCGAGCCTTTTCAAACAGTGTGTGATGATTCATTTTAATGGCTCTGGGTTTCCTGACCAGGTTCCAGAGCAGGTTATTTTCTCTTTAAGCATCTTTCATCTGTGAATAGAGATCCAGCAAAACCAATTTTCTACTTTGAAGTTATGTACGGGCTTTCTAAGTGATGGAGTACCATTAGATATCACATGCCACATTTCAGAAGACCTATTTTAGATTTCATTCAGAATCATTACACGTATTTGACGTATCCCAGCCCTAAATTGTCCATTACCACACATTAACACATAATTGTCAAGTTACAGGTTTCAGACAAGCCACTTCTTTTTTTTTTTGGCTTGTTTTCTGTAGTTATATAATTTTCTTAGTTTCCAAAATAAAATTTACTTTATCATGATAAAAATGTTATATATATTTTTAAAATGTTATATATATTTGCAAAAAACTCCCCTTGTTTCACAGAATTCTGTAGGAAAATAATATCATAAAAATCACCAGAAATCTCACCAGCCTGAGGAAACCACTATTTACATGTTAGTTAGCAACATTCCAGACAGCTTTTTATACATATATATGTGGAAACATACCTACTTTTTTCCTTCTTAATACTTCCTAATACAAATAGACCTTTCTAAGAGTCCCTTTATTATTGATACAAAGCTACTCATTACATGAATGTTCCATTCTGTGGTAACCAACCTGTGACTGACAGATGTGAAGGTGTTTATTAGAAATAGAACTCACGACAACTTTGTCCACTTTTAACTTTAGAATTTACCTCTAGAAGTGCTGAGTGAGAGAACATGTATCTTTAAAATTTCACTAAATATTTCCAAATTGGCTTCTAGAAATGTTGTATCATTTTATTTTCTCAACATAGAACCATAGGACTGTGCCTATTCTTCACTCCTTTAGCTAATGCTAGGTCTAGTCAAGATTTTTAGTATTTGTCAGTCAAAATGGATAAGTGATAACTTGTTTTTCTGCTTTATTTCTTTGATTGCTAGTATTTCTTAGTCAATTATATTTCTTTGTAAACACTGCCTCTCAAATGTTTTTGTCTATTTTTATAATAGCTTTTTGTCTTTCCCTATGTCAACTGAAAAAATGCAAAACCCAAGGGTTGAGAATTATGTTTTATTTGGCAGATTTTCTGAGGACTCAAGCTCAGGAGGCAGCCTCTCAGGTAGCTGTGAAAGATTATAGTTGAAAACTTCCCTAACATGGGAAAGGAAATAGCCACCCAAGCCCACAAAGCGCAGAGACTCCCAGGCAGGATAAACCCAAGGAGAAACATGCTGAGACACATAGTCAATCAAATTGACAAAAATTAAAGAAAAATTATTGAAAGCAACAAGAGAAAAATGACAAATAACATACAAGAGAACTCCCATAAGGTTAACAGCTGATTTCTCAGCAGAAACTCTACAAACCAGAAGGGGGTGGCATGATATATTTAAAGTGATGAAAGGGAAGAGCCTAAACCAAGATTACTCTACCCGGCAAGGATCTCATTCAGATTCAACAGAGAAATCAAAAGCTTTACAAACAAGCAAAAGCTAAGAATTCAGCACCACCAAACCAGCTCTACAACAGATGCTAAAGGAACTGCTCTAAGTGGGAAACACAAGAGAAGAAAATGACCTACAAAAACAACCCAGAACAATTAAGAAAATGGTCATAGGAACATACATATTGATAATTACCTTAAACATGAATGGATTAAATGCTCCAACCAAAAGACACAGGCTCACTGAATGGATACAGAAGCAAGAGCCATATATATGCTGTCCACAGGAGACCCACTTCAGACCTAGGGACACATACAGACTGAAAGTGAGGGGATGGAAAAAAATATTCCATGCAAACGGAAATCAAAAGAAAGCTGGAGTAGCAATACTTATATCGGATAAAATAGACTTTAAAATAAAGAATGTTACAAGAGACAAGGAAAGACACTACATAATGATCAAGCAATCAATCCAAGAAGAAGATATAACAAATATAAATATATATGCACTCAACATAGGAGCATCTCAATACATAAGTCAACTGCTAACAGCTCTAAAAGAGGAAATCGACAGTAACACAATAATAGTGGGGGACTTTAACACCTCACTTACACCAATGGACAGACCATCCAAAGAGAAAATTAATAAGGAAACAGAACTTTAAATGACACAATAGACCAGATGGACTTAATTGATATTTATAGGACATTCCATCCAAAAACAGCAGATTACACTTTCTTCACAAGTGCACACAGAACATTCCCCAGGATAAATCACATCCTGGGTCACAAATCAAGCCTCAGTAAATTGAAGAAAATTGAAATCATATCAAGCATCTTTTCTGACCACAACACTATGAGATTAGAAATCAATTACAGGGGGAAAAAACGTAAAAACCACAAACACATGGAGGCTAAACAATACATTACTAAATAACCAAGAGATCACTGAAGAAATCAAAGAGGAAATCAAGAAATACCTAGAGACAAATGACAATGAAAACATGATGACCTAAAACCTATGGGATGAAGCAAAAGCAGTTCTAAGAGGGAAGTTTATAGCAATACAATCCTACCTCAAGAAGCAAGGAAACTTCTCAAATAAACAATCTAACCTTACACCTAAAGGAACTAGAGAAAGAAGAACAAACAAAACCCAAAGTTAGTAGAAGGAAAGAAATCATAAAGATCAGAGCAGAAATAAATGAAATAGAAACAAAGGAAACAATAGCAAAGATCAGTAAAACTAAAAGCTGGTTCTTTGAGAAGATAAACAAAATTGATAACCCATTAGCCAGACTCATCAAGAAAAAGAGGGAGAGGACTCAAATCGGTAAAATTAGAAATGAAAAAGGAGAAGTTATAACAGACACCACAGAAATACAGAGCATCCTGAGAGACTATGACAAGTAACTCTATGCCAAAAAAAATGGACAACCTGGAAGAAATGGACAAATTCTTAGAAAGGTATAACCCTCCAAGACTGAACCAGGAAGAAATAGAAAATATGAATAGACCAATCACGAACACTGAAATTGAAACTGTGATTAAAAATCTTCCAACAAACAAAAGTCCTAGACCAGATGGCTTCACAGGTGAATTCTATCAAACACTTAGAGAAAAGCTAACTCCCATCTTTTTCAAACTCTTGCAAAAAATTGCAGAGGAGGGAACACTCCCAAACTCATTCCATGAGGCCACCATCATTCTGATACCAAAACCAGACAAAAATACTACAAAAAAAGAAAATTACAGACGAATATTACTGATGGATATAGATGCAAAAATCCCCAACAAAATAATAGCAAACAGAATCCAACAACACATTAAAAGGGTCATGCACCATGATCAAGTGGGATTTATCCCAGGGATGAAAGGATTCTTCAATATATGCAAATCAATCAATGTTATACACCATATTAACAAATTGAGGAATAAAAACCATGTGATCATCTCAGTAGATGCAGAAAAAGCTTTTGACAAAATTCAACACCCATTTATGATAAAAACTCTCCAGAAAGTGGGCATAGAGGGAACCTACCTCAACATAAGAAAGGCCATATATGACAAACCCTACAGCAAACATCACTCTCAACAGTGAAAAACTGAAAGCATTTCCTCTAAGCTCATGAACGAGACAAGGATATCAACTCTCTCCACTATTATTCAACAGTTTTGCAAGTCCTAGCCATGGCAATCAGAGAAGAAAAAGAAATAAAAGGAATACAAACTGGAAAAGAAGAAGTAAAACTGTCACTGTTTGCAGATGACACGATACTATACATAGAGAATCCTAAACATGCCACCACAAAACTACTAGTGCTAATCAATGAATTTGGTAAAGTTGCAGGATACAAAATTAATGCACAGAAATCTATTGCATTCCTATACACTAATGATGAAAAATCTGAAAGAGGAATTAAGGAAACACTCCCATTTACCGCTGCAACAAAAAGAGTAAAGTACCTAAGAATAAACCTACCTAAGGAGAGAAAAGACCTGTATGCAGAAAACTATAAGACACTGATGAAAGAAATTAAAGATGATACCAACAGATGGAGAGATATACCATGTTCTTGTATTGGAAGGCTCAGTATTATGAAAATGACTATACTACGCTAAGCATTCTACAGATTCAATGCAATCCCTATCAAATTACGAATGGCATTTTTTACAGAACTAGAACAAAAAAATCTTAAAATTTGTATGGCGACACAAAAGCCCCCGAATAGCCAAAGCAGTCTTGAGGGAAAAAAACAGAGCTAGAGGAATCAGATTCCCTGGCTTCAGACTATACTACAAAGCTACATTAATCAAGACAATATGGTACTGGCACAAAAACAGAAATATAGATCAATGAAAAAGGATAGAAAGCCCAGAGACAAACCCATGCACCTATGGTCAACTAATCTATGACAAAGGAGGCAAGGATATACAATGGAGAAAAGACAGTCTCTTCAAGTGGTGCTGGGAAAACTGGACAGCTTCATGTAAAAGAATGAAATTAGAAAACTCCCTAACACCATACACAAAAATGAACCCAAAATGGATTAGAGACCTAAATGTAAGACCGGACACTATAAAAGTCTTAGAGGAAAACTTAGGATGAACACTCTTTGACATAAATCACAGCAAGATTTTTTTTTTTAGCAAGACCTTCTTTGATCCACCTCCTAGAGTAATGAAAATAAAAACAAAAATAAACAAATGGGACCTAGTGAAACTTAAAAGCTTTTGCACAGCAAAGGAAACTGCAAACAAGACGAAAAGACAACCCTCAGAATGGGAGAAAATATTTGCAAACCAATCATCGGACAAAGGATTAATCTCCAAAATATATAAACAGCTCATGCAGCTCAATATTAAAAAAACAAACAACCCAATCCAAAAATGGGCAGAAGACCTAAATAGACATTTCTCCAAAGAAGGCATACAGAGGGCCAAGAAGCACATGAAAAGCTGCTCAACATCACTAACTATTAGAGAAATTCAAATCAAAACTACAATGAGGTATCACCTCACACCCGTTAGAATGGGCATCATCAGAAAATCTACAAACAATAAATGCTGGAGAGGTTGTGGAGAAAAGGGAACCCTCTTGCACTGCTGGTGGGAATGTAAATTGATACAGCCACTATGGAGGATAGCATGGAGGTTCCTTAAAGAACTGAAAATAGAATTGCCATATGACTCAGCAATCCCTCTACTGGGCATATACCCAGAGAAAACCATAATTCAAAAAGTCATGTACCACAATGATCGCTGCAGCATTATTTACAATAGTCAAGTCATGGAAGCAACCTAAATGCCCATCAACAGATGAATGGATAAAGAAGATGTGGTACATATATACAATGGAATATTACTCAGCCTTAAAAAGGACCGAAATTGGGTCATTTGTAGAGATGTGGATGGATCTAGAGACTGTCGTACAGAGTGAAGTAAGTCAGAAAGAGAACAACAAATATCGTATATTAACGCATATATGTGGAACCTAGAAAAATGTTACAGATGAACCGGTTTGCAGGGCAGAAATAGAGACACATATGTAGAGAACAAACATATGGACACCAAGGGGGGAAAGCGGCAGGGGGGTGGGGGTGCTGGTGCGATGAATTGGGTGATAGGGATTGACATATACACTGATGTGTATAAAAGAGATGACTAATAAGAACCTGCTGTATAAAAAAATAAATTAAAGTAAATTTTAAAAAAAACATAATATCTGTGGAGCACAATAAAGTGAAATGCAATGAGTTATGCCTGCCTGTAATTAAATTTCATAAATGCATATGTAATAAATTTGCATATAAAATAAATTATGTGTATATAATAAGCATGTGTGTATGTATATATAAATATATATGCGTATATGTCTATCTGTCTATCTATGTCAGGATGGGCCAGAAATGCTTAAAAAAAATAAAAAGTATTGATCCTAGGTTACATGTAGTATTTCCTGATTAAGTTCTAAATAATCAATATTAATTACATCCTATAGTTACATCATATTTTTTATCTTTTATAAACTTCATTAGTTGAGATTGTTTTACTTATTATAACAGAAAATATAGCAAACTATGCTAATTATAAAAAAGGAATTTATTGTCTCACATAGTTGAAAACTAGAATCTAGATCTTGTGTCAAGCATGAGTGAATTTGAGGAATCAAATGATGTCATCAGGACTTGAGTTTTCTCTTACATTCTCTGGCTGCCCCGAGCCATGAGGAAGTACCTCTCTGGTTCAGACTTAATAACCATAGGACAGTGAGAACTTTGCCTTTCCAAAGAATGCAGCAAATTGAGGCTTAATGCCCTGATTTGGGGTCATGTCTTCAAACCAATCACCATTACTTTCCTATGTCAGCCCTAAGACTGGTACCCACCCCAGGAGGTGTGAGATGGGGTTGAGTATCACAAACACATTTACTAAAAGCTAGCCCCGCTCCAAGGAAAAAGCAGGCTGCTGACAGAATAGGATGGAGGGGAGTGTACGCTGGGTGACAGTAACTTTGGAAAGCCATGGTCCTACATCATTTCTCTATCCCTTTCTGGTGGAAGCAGGGTAGAATTTGGAATCTAATTATGTGAATTTGAATTTTGTTTCTACAGTTAGTAGCTGTGTAACCTTGATTTTAACCCTCTATCCCCCCGTCCCTCAGTTTGCCCATCTCTAAAATGGGAAGAGTTTCTCTCAAAGGATGTTATGAATATTGAATTGCATCAAATTTGGAAAGGTGTCATGTTCAGCAAAACTAGGAATAAGACTCATTAAGCAGGATTTTGGAATGGAAGTTGCCTTTCTGTCTTACTCTTTCTGACCCTAAAACCTTTACTCTGTTAGAGTATAATACCTCCTACAAGGTATCTCTCTCTACTCTATAATCACATGAAGAACAGAGTGTTCTTAAACTTGGGGCTTTTTGAAGCAAAAAAAACCAAAAACAAACAAAAATACGCTTTGTTAAAGTGACTACTCTGTATGTGGATATTTCTTTTTTATTTTTGAATTTTATTTTTTTATACAGCTGGATCTTACTAATTGTGTATGTGTATATTTCTGTGAAGCACTTGTAGTGTGTCCTGAGAGCCAGCTCATCCTCACTAAGGTGCTGAGCGTAATGTGTCTCACATTGGGTTTTGGACACGTTCCTTTCTGTACTCTTCTTCCATGTCTTTGGGAGTGCTGTTAGGTCTCCTGCATTTTATTGCAAATGACCTGTTTCGTGATGTCCGCCTCCAGCTTCAAGGTTCTTACTACTCTCTTCAGAGGGGTGCTAGTCTTGTTTTTCTCATATACAGAGTACTTATTCACTGTGCCCTCGTTCAAAGCTTAGGGAATGAGCGCTCATCTGTTCATTTCCCTGGAAGATTTTTCTTGCCTCCCGTGTTCTCTGCCAGCTGCTGACTTCCTTTTCCATATGATAATGAACACGGCTGCATGTTGCTACCTACAGCTATAATTCTCACCTGAGGACGATGTATCTATGTTCACCTGCCACTTGGTCTGTGATGGCCACAGAGGAGTGCTTTAGAATGCTCTTGACTGAAAGAATTACTTCTCATTAGGAATCCCTCAGTGACACTTTCTGTATCTTAGTATCTGCATGCTCAAGTCTGTTTAATCTAGGTAATTGCTGTTTAATCGCTTCATGTTCAATATTGTGTGGACTGCAAAAGCACTTTATAAAGTGTAAAGCACTACAAAGATGTCCTCATTACTCTCACTGCCATTTTTTCAACCTATTTAACAGTTTGGATTATTCATCAGACACTATGGTGGAGACTTCTAGCTGTCTACACAGTTTTAATTCTCTCCTTTTCCCCTAATAACAGATTTTGATGTTTTTAGTGGTTCCCAGCTTTAAAAAAAATCATCGCTTCCCAGGCTTCCTCAAGGAAGCTTCAAAGCTAGAGTTAGCAAGTAAATGATAAGCAGAAATTACTGGGTAGGGCTTCTGGGAAATATTCTTAAATGGGGCTGACTCAGCTTGCCACTCAGCTTGTTCTGGCCTGGCTTGTGGATGAGACTGTTGGAGCTCCAGCTGCCATCTTGTGCCCTTGAGGATGGTAGGCATGCACCAAGGATTATAGAGCACAAAGACAGAAAGAGCCTAGGGGAGCTGCTCTAGCAATCTTGGACCACTTATCACTGGATTTGTTTTATACGAGAGAATAAAATTGGAAGAGAATTTAATGTGTTCAGATCACGATAGCTGGATTTCTGTTATTTGCAGCTGAATATAATTCCTAACTGATAGACTCCCATATAGACTTTCCCTTTTTGTTTGTTCTTGTCAAATGCATATGATCTCATACAAGTCTAAATATAATTATGTTACATTGTAGCCCATCATATATTCTGATATCCTATATTTTTCTATATGTATCGGTGTATTTTGTTACATAGTACGGTGCTGTTAAATATTTTTAGCTTACTGTACAATACTTACAGTAGGAAAAAATGTGCCCTTTTTCTCCAAAAAGAATCATCCAAGTTTATTGGAAAGCATAACTATTTTGAAATCATGTAACTTCATTAATGTTTATCAGTCTTTGATTAAGGAAAAAACATTAGATGAAGAATTTGTCCTTCATTTTGAGTTCATCTCTATATATTTAGGCCATTGGTTTAGAGCATTGTGTCTCTTAGAGGCTAAATTCTGTACAATGTAGAAAAGGAAAAGCTTCTTATTTGTCCTTGAGTAGCCTTGACCTAAATGGTAAGTAACACATTTATTGAAGAGGATAAATCTAGAACAAGTATCTTTTGAATGAATGGATTAATTAATAATTGAGTTTGTGTGCTTTGTATACAAAGATATGCATATACATTCTGAGCTATTATAGGAGAAGTATTTTGTTTGTGCTACTGAATCCATGTATTCTTATCTGATCATAAGGTGTGAGAAAGGGGTGAGATACTGAATAAAATTGACACCCCAGATGTGAAAGATACTCATATTCCTAGCTTCTTCAGTCTGGCACGTCAACAACTGAGCCAACCAATTACAGACACCTTAAGAGTGAAGCAGTAGGGCAATGCATAAAGTGGATTCTTCTGGAGTGAGGTGTATGTGAAGTGGTTGGCAATAGGAAAATCCAGCCCACAAGGGCGTTCAAATCTACACTCAGGGATGGTGAGCGTCACTTTTAGCAACCACCAAGAAATACAGATATACCAACCACATAGTCCAGGCTGAATTTCATGGAGTATAAATTCTTGTCCAGTCTAAGCACAATCTGTTCATAATAATTAACTCCTGTGCCTTTTGAGCAGAAAAGCAGGATCAGCTATGCAGTGAGATGCATTGGCTTTATTTCTGTTTGTCATAATGATTCATTGAGACATTATGGAGAAGGAGATGCTTTTTCTGCACTCCAAGCTTCTGCATTGTGGCTGCCTATGCGTTGCCATTACTCCTCATGTGTTGAATTAAGCAGGGTTTTGAGGTTGTAGAGCATTAAGGTTGTCAAGTGTTAATAACAGTGGAAATATAATTTTGAAACTTTAAAAAGTCATTTGCTCATTCCAAAACTCAGTTCCCTTTTCCTCCCTGGTGTGGCATCATAATTTCAACCCTAATCTTGATTTTGAGTAGATGCTTTTATAAAGTTGCAAATCGCTGGACTGGAAGTTCCTGTGAAAACGTTAATTCCAGTCCCAGATCGATCACCTTCTCTTGTCAAAGACAGGTGATAACACTTTCCCAGTAGAGCTGTTATGATGATTAATATGCAATTACAGGAGGAGAGCATGTAGCAGGGAGCCTGGCATGTAGTAATAATAATAACTAATTAAAGTGACTTTTCAGCTCTAACTATATGGATCGCTGTATTTAGTACTTAGGAAATCCTATTAGGTGGGTACTATTTTTGTACCCACTTTATGTTTGAGGAAACTAAATCTCAAGAGAAGTTAACTGCCAGGCTCATTCCTTAAGAAAGTGTGGACGTGGGATTCAATCTCGTGCAGTTTTACTCCAGAGCTGGCATCCTGAACTGTGCTCTTTTTCATGAGTGTTAGCTGGTAAATCTTTGACTAAAGCTGATAAAAAAATCACTTAGACCTTGAGTTGAGATGTCATCAGACATTACCCATAGTCTTAGGAATGGTTGTGATAAATTTAGATGGATATAAGAAATTTCCAAGAATAGCCTCTGATCCATTCTGATTTCCAGACTTGGAACATCTCTGTATGTCACAGCGCTTCACCTTGTTGTCTTGAAGGTACAGAAACCTAGTCGTAGCTGGTGTGGGAGTTGGACACGGAGGAGAGGATGTTTTGTTACCTCTATCACAAAACACATCAATAATATTGGCTGACACTCAACTTCTGTAGAGGAGAGTCATTCCAAAGCTCCTGCTGAAAGGGCAGCCCTTACCCAACACTGTTGTTACAATTTGGCTTCACATTCCCAGCTCCTGGATAAAGCTCATTGACCTAAGCCAGTTAACGCATAATTATACACATAGTTTAGTGGACTCTCAAGGAATGTGATGATAAAGAAGCCGAAAAGGCCATGATGGCTCATGTTCAATATGAAATTTTGAATGGGAAAAACTGTGTGTGAGCAGAAACCATGGGATTAAAAATAATCTACAAAATAGAAGAGCAAATCAATCAATCAATAAAACAGAGCAGGGCTTCCCTGGTGGCGCAGTGGTTGAGAGTCCGCCTGCCGACGCAGGGGACACGGGTTCGTGCCGCGGTCCGGGAAGATCCCACATGCCACGGAGCGGCTGGGCCCGTGAGCCATGGCCGCTGAGCCTGTGCGTCCGGAGCCTGTGCTCCGCAGCGGAAGAGGCCACAACAGTGAGAGGCCCGCGTACCCCCGCAAAATAAATAAATAAATAAATAAAAATAAAACAGAGCAGAGCTGACAGAGAGAGTAGAGTGGAGCAAATATTAACGTAGAGGTAGAGATGGCATAATAGAAACACTGTCCAGCCCATGAGCAAGGGAACAAGTAGCTTAACCTTCTAGTTGCTGTGGACCCTAGTGTCTTTCTCACACTGGGAGCTTGGTGTTCAAAGTGCCCGCTTGTATTCCCATGAAGTCTTCCTCTTTTCTTGCCTGACAGAATAACCTGCCAGCACTCTCCCACTCTCCACTGAAATATTGTAAGTACCTCTCATTTTCAGTCAAAACAATGAAAGCGTCTTTTCTTTACTGACTATGCTGGAAGGTAGTGTGTGGCATTAAGGAAAGAATTTTGGCTACACAGAGCTCTGGGCTGGAATCTCTTCTCTGACACTTATTAGCTACTGAGGGAGTGAAGGAAGCTGTTTTGATGAAGTAGTAGTGACTAAGTGACTGAGTGTTTCATCTCTTGCTTATATGAATGAATTTGACTGGAAACTTGATGACAAATTGGTGTCCAAGCCACACTGGAAACAAACTGCAGTGAATTGGTAATTTTTTAAGATATTAATTCCATAAATTTCACAGATGAATATTCATCATTTGACATAAGAAAATTTAGGAAGATGAATGAGATTCTTTTTGACAAGAATAAAGGGTCCAGTCCTGGCAAAGCAAAATGCTGCAGTATTGTCAGCAGTAATGCCTTTCATTTATTTCCATGTTTTCCCTAGGTCATAATCATTTTGCAAGTGAATTTTAAGTAGGAAAATACATCACTCTTTGAGGCTCACAGCAATGAGTGACCCAAAGAGATATCATCATTTTAGACTTCGGTTATCTTTTCCCCTGTTGTCAAAACTCTTAGGGATGTAATGTGTTTCAGAAGTAACAGTGAGAGGTTACACTGGGAAGTTGACACATAGTGCTATTTTTCTTTCACTTGTCACACTGTTTTGCAATTTGTAATTACTTCTCTGTGTCCTAAACACCCTAAGGCAGAGATCAAATCCTTTAACATCTATAGCCCTGAAGCCTTGAGTAGCTGGACACACAATTGGTGCTCAATAAATGTTTGTATATTTAATGCACAGGCCACTGCCAAGCCTGAGACATTCAGTGACACAGGCTGAATACTGTGGACCTTATTTTTTTTTAATTAATTTTATAGAAGTATAGTTGCTTTACAGTGTTGTGTCAATTTCTGCTGTGCAGCAAAGTGATTCAGTTATACATACTTTTTCATACTCTTTTCCAGTATGGTTTATCACAGGATATTGAATATAGTTCCCTGTGCTACACAGCAGGACCTTGCTGTGTATCCAAGTGGACCTCCTTATTGATCTTGCCCCAGAGTGTTGGTCCCTACCAACTAGCCAGTGGATTCAGGATTTAACTGGTTAGTTTTGATTTGTTAATATTAGAAGTACTTCATTATAGTGATTTTTCTTTTCTTTTTAACTTATCATATGATACCAAGGAGGGGAAACTCACATTGTCTTACTATGATTAGTTAATCTGACCTCTGGCTGATGCTTTTCCAATAATGCCTTTCTCCTCTTCTTTCTATTGAGTCTCCTCCTTCTTCATTTGCTCTTCTTCTTCACAACCTCTAGTCTCCTCCATTTCTCCTTCCCTTCTACCTATCCTCTTCTCTTCTTACGTTTCTTTACTCCCTTTTTACTTCCTCCCTCCATCTCCTTCCTTTCTCCTCTACCTTTCTCCCTCATTAAATATTTATTGCAAGCTTATTGTAGATAGATCAATAAACATGAGTGAGACCATGATTTATAGCGTGTAATTTTAAGTGAGCTCTGACTTTGAAATATGTAGAGCTCGATATAGTAAAAAGATGTTTTCCAGCAACAGTTTCAGAATTGTTAGATTGAAAATAATTCGAATTTCTAGTCCTAAACATGTATTTCTTTATAGCACAATAGCTAAACAGCGTTATTTATTTTAAATAAAAGCTGTCAGATTTTACAGATGTGGCCTTCGGAGTTTCCCCAATTATTCTTCAGGGACCTTTTTGTGAAAGGTAGGCTGACATTTTGAAAAGCACATAGTCCAAGTTGACATTTTTCCTCAGCTGGATGAATTTTCAAGACAACACTAAGGCAAAAAGTTACAAAGTTCTTGCAGTGTCTTTCCCGTATTCATACGGGGATTCTTGCTTTCTAGTTAGCTATTTAGAAATAATTGGTATTTTCCACTGCTTCCTCTTTATAAGTGGGACATGCTTCTATAAGATTTGACATCTTATTCTTAGAAAAACATGTATGGATCTAATCAATTAGATAAAGAAAACACATAATTTTAGAAAATACAATTGAAAAAATATCTAATTTTTTTCACTGAATTTATTTTACCCCATAAGAGTTTCTCTACTAAAAATTATACAGAAAAATGTTCACGAACAAATACAGTAGGCAGTTTCCAGTAGCAACAGGTTGTCCCCTTACTCTAAGGCTTGATTTTATTGAATTTCATGGAGAACACTTCTGAAATTTCATTAAAAAAATTCAGTGTTAAACAGGACACTGTTAATTATCCCATTAAAAAATTATCCCATTATTTTTATTTTACCATGACAAACAAAACCAAAATCTTTTTTATTATCAGTCTAAAATGTGAATGAAGGAAACAGAAAAGATACAGATGAACTTATTTACAAAACAGAAATAGACCCACAGACATAGAAAACAAACTTTTGCTTACCAAAGGGCAAGGGTGGGGAGGGATAAATTAGGAGTTTGGGATTAACATGTACACACTACTATATATAAAATAAATAACAATAAGGACCTACTGTATAGCACAGGGAACTATACTCAATATTTTATAATAACCTATAAGGGAAAGGAATGTAAAAAAGAACATATATATATATAACTGAATCACTGTGCTGTACACCTGAAACAAACACAGCATTGTAAATCAACTATACTTCAATAAGGAAAAAGAAAGAAAGCATCGTAGCAGAATATATACTAGTAGTGATTACATTTCTTCCTTTGAAAGGAGGCATTCGAAAGTTACTGTCCAGGGATGCCTGAGTAGTTTTCCTGTTCTCCAGCATACCTTCCCAAATCCTCTTCACACAGAAAGGTTTAGGGAGCCATAGAATGAGTTAGGTGTTCACATAGTCATATGTATCCAAGAGCTAAAGAAACCAAGGGCATCAATTCACCGTAAGTTGCCCAGAGAAATATTGGGAGGGTCTGTGCGGCTGAGGAAACAGTTATACAAGTGGAGAAGAAGGTAGCCCATGCTGGCGGTTTAGAGGTCATCCTGGACATCTCTCCCCCTTCACCTCCAGCCCAGCACCAAGTTCTCACACATCTACCTTCTAAGAGCTCCCTGTCTCCACCACCACTATTCAGAGTAGCATTTCAATCCGTGCTCTCCTCTGCTGCCCAGGTGGTGTCTTAAATGATACCATTTGCTTGCTTAGTACCTTTCAGTGGGCTTCCTTGGTGGCGCAGTGGTTGAGAGTCCGCCTGCCGCTGCAGGGGACACGGGTTCGTGCCCCGGTCCGGGAGGATCCCACATGCTGCGGAGCGCCTGCGCCCGTGAGCCATGGCCGCTGAGCCTGCGCGTCCGGAGCCTGTTGCTCCGCAAGGGGAGAGGCCCGCGTACCAAAAAAAAACAAAAAAAACAAAAAAACAAAAACCACCTCAGACTCCGTGCTCTAGCCACACCAGTCCCCTCTCAGATCCTAGAACAGATATTGCTCTCTTCCACTTCCAGTCCTTTGTAGACCTCTCCCTTCTTTCTGAGATCCTCTCCTCAGCTGGTGAAAACTTCTCTGTCCCCTAGACTACTAACATCTTTCTATGATGCCTCATGTCTTCTAGCACTTACTACAAAGCACTTACTTTGGTCAACTTACATAATCATTCATAGACTCAGTTTCCAACAGGGCTAATAATGTGACACATGGTGATTGTAAAGATTAAATTAGATAATGTCTCAATAAAATTATTGCCAGGAATGTTATGCCATTACTGTTATGCATTGCTATTATATTTAGCTCTATGTTAATATTGCATTAATCAACATTCTAATTTCCCTTAAGGGCAATTTATAGCAAGCTAGCCAAATTGCATGGTTAGTATGATGCTAAAAATGCAGTCTTTTATTGGTATTTCTTTGAAGTTCTTTCGAGCCATCAGACATTAGGAATTGAACATTATTTCTGGATCTCTTTTCTTTAGTTGTCTAGGCTATAAAAATTCTAGGTTATAGACTTTGTCTACTTTTTTCTAGTTGTCTGTGCTATAAACTTTTGGATTTTGTTAACATCTGGATCTCTTTTAACTGGCTTTCTTTCGTCATTGGAATGTCTCTGTAGTGTCTTTCTTCAGCATGTAACCACTCAGAGTCTCATGAATGTTGGCATAACAAGCATGCAATGGAGAGCCAATATTGAAAGAAAAAAATAATAATGATAAAATGACAACCTTTTCAGGATGCAATTTCCTAAAATGGATAAGAAACAAAAATCTTTAATACAAATACATTTATTTTCCAGTTGCAACTTCTTGAAATTCAGGAACATTTAGGGAAGATATGTAAAAATAGTAGTACTTTAATCAGTACATTCTGAGAATTTTCAGGGATGCTCACCTGACTAAAGTAAATCTTGTATTTTCTTGTTTCTGAGCAGTTCTACACGACTAAATAGCTTCTGTACCTAATCCATCAATCAGTCACTCTTGATTATGTTACTCAGCCTGTACCTGGACTGTGCCAGCCCCCATGGAAGACATAAAAGACATATAGCTCTTGCACATAAAGAAGATATTGCCTGGTTGGGAAAAGAAGATCTGCATGTGGATTAAAAAGAGAGCCAGAAGGAAGATGAAATGCAAAATTTTATAGCATAGACAACTAGATAAAAGAGAATCCCAAGGAGCCTCCTTTTAACCTTTGGTGATTTCCTTGGATAGCTAAAGATACTTCATTTCCTTCTGATTTCCCAGGTACTCTCTCTATACTTCCTCTCCTTAATTCTGCACTTTGGACCACTTATTTATCATCCTTTATTATCCCTGATCCCCTAGTCTCCCTGGTATCCTTCTGTATCATCCCTGGTCTCCTTCTTTTGCGTGATTCCAGTGTCACAGTAGCCTGTATCAGGACATGGCTAGTGATTATGGCGCGAAGCAGCGAAGAGAGGGTAGGATGGAAAAGCTCTCTCTCAATACGATTTTTCTTAATCCATACCTCAACCCATTCTTCAGTATGAATCTGAACTAGGAGTCAGCAAACTTTTTCTGTGAAGCTCCAGAGGGTTGATATTTTTGGTTTTGTGGACCGTATGATGTCTCTCCTAACTACTCAACTTTGCTATTAAACAAAGAAACAACCATAGACGATATGTGGACATATGGGTGTGGCTGCGATCCAGTCAGACTTTATTTCTTCTTTTTTAAGAAATTTTATTGAAGGTTAGTTGATCTACAGTGTTTTGTTCATTTCTGCTTTCCAGCAAAGTGATTCAGTTATATGTATATATATACTTTTTCATATTTTTTCCATTATAGTTTATTACAAGATATTGAATATAGTTCCCTGTGCTATATAGTAGGACCTTGTTGTTTATTTACAAACAGGCAGCAGTCCAAATCTGATTCATAGCTACACCATCCCTTTTCTACCTCAATGCTAGTGGCCAAAGAAGGAGAGAAAGCCAGAAGAACATTTGATACATTTTATTCCACCATCTTTCCTTCCCTGCTCAGCTTATCCAGCCCAGTATCAGCTCCACTAGAGCTAGGATGTGGATGGGGAGAGAGAAGGGAAGTGATGGGAGGGGGAGGATAAACCCTGCCTGTATTTTTCTCCACACCCTGATTCCGCACCCAAGCCCTTCTGTCATACCCCACGTCTTGTGCCAAATTCTTCCTGACCCTTCAGCCCAGTATTAACTCCTCATCATGCCTCCCACAAATGCTTCCATCCCCCCATCCCCCCGGGCCCCCTCTCCTGTGACCTCTGCCCCAGCAGGTCAGTGCCAGTGACTGACCCAGCAGGACATCTGCCAAGGACATATACCCCTGGCCTTCCAAAGACATGTACTTCTGAGTGTGTTTTTCCCATATAGATTATGTTATAGAAGACAGTTGAATATGCTTAGAATTGGGTTAACTAGATTTCTATAATGTATCCCAGGAAATTTTTCTTTATATAGGCAAATACAGTAGTTATTTGGAGATTCAAATTGAGTTAGTCATAACATTTGAACTTTTAGAATACAACCATTCATAAATTAGAAACTACCTCTTCATCCTATTGAAGCCAAGAATTGCTCAGTGTTGGGATTTTTTGAGTGCTCACAGATAAGGTAACCAGAGCACTGACTGTGAGCCATAGATGGCCAAGGGGGGGAGTGCTCTCCATAGGTTCTGGAAACAGTCTCTGATCTTCATCCTTCTGCTGTTTCCGTAAAGTGTTCATAGAACAACACATAACAGATTAGCAGCGGATACATCAATTCTTGCTTGTTTTCTTTCTCTTCTCTTGGAAGGAGTTTTATTTTAGCCTTTCTTTTATCCTCCCCTCTTGGAAAGAGTTTTCTCTCATCCACATTGAATTTTCCTGCCAAAGGGAGTAACCCATCCTCACAGCCCCTAAATAAATCGGCAACAGTCAGTGATAATATTAGTTTTGGAAGAGAAATAATGCTTGACGTGTATTACATTAGTCGGACAGATTAGAACCAGATTAAGGACAGAGGGGGTAGTAAGGTGATTTTGAGTAGTTATTGCCCTTCAGTGCACTTTGTGTAAATAGGCCAAATGCTGGTTTTGAAGATAACAAAAGCCTAAGAAAGGCCAGAATATTGATTTTAGGTGGTTTTACCTGCACAGAGAATGGTGATTAGGATTCAGCTGTAACACCTTCAGAGGAAACTTTCTTGGGTTTTAAGTGAAGAATATTGCCCTGTCAAGCTTGAAATGAAGTGTTTTTTGTTTGTTTGTTTGTTTTCTTTTACATCTTTATTGGAGTATAATTGCTTTACAATGATGTGTTAGTTTCTGCTTTATAACAGAATGAATCAGTTATACATATACATATGTTCCCATATTGTTTTTCTTTCCTTTTTAACTTTTTAGTAGTTTGTTTCTTTCTGCTGCTTTATTTTTATTTATGTATTTTCTTGATCTACTTGGGACTTCATTCTGGTGGTAAGATATTCCACTAGTGAACCGTTAATGAATATTATTTAATAGCCTTAATTTTCAAAGAACACAGATGCTTACTAATTAGAGGAGTATTAAAAAAAGTATAAAGTATCAAGGTTTGTTGGTCATTAAAAGTTAAGTGTTGCTTTCTTGAGACAGTAGAAGAAAGTTCTCAACTATCAATACTAATGCGTCAGGGGAGCAGTTAATCATGAGGATTAGATTATCCAAAATATTCAAGGTGACTTTCAATATTTGGGGACTATTAATAGTTTACTATTTATGTCTGATGTTAAGAAAACTGCCTGCCAAGTCTGAAGTATAAAGAGCTGAAGCAGGAAAAGCTAGTAAGTGATGTGCCTCCTTCCCACCCTCTACTTTTATAATCTGTGGAAGCTCTTCTGGAACTGGATGATGGCCTCTGTCTGACTCCACTTCAACCCACAAAAGTTTTGTTTTCATCTTTCAACTCTTGGTTCAACCTGCTATGGCCAGTGGGGCAGGGTTTTGCAGTATTCAGTTGCCAGCCAAGGATCTACCCTGTGCATCAGAAAATTCTTTACAAAGATGGTGTTAGAGAGCCCACACCTCCTTCCCTTCCATGTCCACCTCCAGAATGGGTTGCATATCTAACCAAAATCAAGACGTGTAAAACTATCACCAGATCAATTACAGTTGCGAGATGGCAGCTCTTATCACGGTCTTGTTCTCTGTGCTGGGAACCTGAAATGCAGCAATGAGACCACAGGACAGGCAATTAAGTTATGAAGCCGTGTTTTTGGACAGAAGTCCACACGATTGTGTTTGTCAACCTTCAGTAACAGGCCAACTTTTTTGTGAATTGTTTATTAAAACATTACATGCACTAAAGTTCTCCATTATTTTCTTTTAAATGTCTTTTAAAATAACCATTTAAATGTCTCTTCTTCAAGGATAAAATGAAGCAACTTTGAGGTCACACCCAGTCTTCCTCCAGCGTAATCCTGTGATGTATTGATATTTACTTTCCATTTAATATAATTTTGACTTACAAAAAAGTTGCAAAGTAACACATGGAATTTTTCGTATGCCAACTTTCCCTGCTGTTAACATCTTACATGGTAACAGTAGTAATACACTTATCTAAACCAGGAAAGTAGTATAGATGTAATACTATTAGGAATCTTCAGACCTTACTCAAATTTTACCACTTATCCCATGACTTTCTTTTTTTTGGTTTGTTTTTGTTTTTCTGGTTTAAGAGTCAATCCCGGATTCCACATTGCATTTCGTTTTCATGCATCTTTCATTTCCCACCATCTGAGATAGTTCGCCAGTCTTTCTGGTGACACTGACAATCGTGAAGATCATCATTTATTTTTACAGTGTGTTTCCCGGATTGGGTTTGTCTGATTTTTTTTCTCGTGCCTAGATTGAGGTTATACAGTTTTAGGCAGGAATAGCATGAAAGTTACATGATATCAGCATGTCTTATTATAGATTCATTTTGAGCACTTTGCTAATGTGGTATCTGGTAAGTTTCTCCACTGTAAAGTAGCTATTTTTCTCTGTGAGAGTGTTTTTGTGGAAAGTTACTTTGAGGCTCTACAAATACCCTGTTTCTCATCATTCTCTTGCCTGTGGATTTTAGCAGCCATCAATGATTCTTATCAGCAAAAATTATAAATGTAATATTTGTCAAGTGGTGATTTTCCATCATTCTAACTATATTTATTCATTTGAATACCACTGGCAGGAAAATTGTCTCTTCTTCCCCATCAATTTAATTATTCAATTATTTATAACAGTATGGGCTCAGGGATAGTTATTTTAGTCAGTGAGTTATAATCCATTACTATCATTATTTTGTTGTTCACATTGTTCCAAATTTGGCCATTGGGAGCTCATTCAAGTTGGCTCTGCGTATTAACATTTTTCTAAAGAGGAAAAAAATATGGACACCATTCTGCTTATTTAATGCTATGTAACAAACCCAAAACTCAGTGGCTCAAAATGACATTATATTACTGTTTTTTGTGCTTCTGGGGATAGACTGAGTTAGGTGTTTTTCACTTGGAACCCCTCGAATAGCTTCAGTCAAACAGCTGCTAAGACTGCTGAAGGCCTCTGTCCTTACATGTTTGAAGCCTGGCCAAGAGTTTGGAAAACATGAGGGCTCATCAGGTACTTCTTTCTCCATGTCGTTCCTTCACATGGCTAGTTAGACTTCCTCACATTATGGCAGTCTCAAAATAGGTGGACATCCTACATGGTAGGTAGTTTCTGCCAGGGCAAATGTCCCAAGGGATTCAAGTGGAAGCTACAAGGCTCTGGAAAACCTAGCCTCAGAAGTCATACATCATTACTTCTGCTGTATTCTGTTGATGAGGGCAGTTATAGGCCAGTGGATTCAAGTTTGGGAAGTTGGGGGCCTGGCCTCCTCCTCTCAATGGGGGAATGGGCTGCACAAAATGGAGAGAAGAAATTGATGATGACATCTTAGAGACTAACCGCTATACACACCTAGTTTTGATTTAAATTAGTTTAATTTTAACGTCATTTTTATGTTTAAATACATAAAACTAAGAAATATTCTTTAGGCTTACAGGGCTTATGAATTGTACAGTAATACAAGTTAAATGCAAGGAAAAATTCCCATGTATTTTTGATTAACAATATTAATTTAACACGATAGTTGATGTCATTTAACATGACAGTTGATGTTGCCTCACTGAAACCAAACTTCTGCTTAGGATGTGGTCCTGAGTGCTGCAGAGAAGGAGGTTTTGAATCTGACACACCAAAACCTCATCGTTTAATTAATTACAAAGCCTCTAGGTATACTGCACATCATGAAATCATTTACTGATGGAGGGAGATGGATGGGGTCGAGGACAGAAAAAATAGTAAAGCTCATGTCTGTGGATGTGAATTATTCTTTAGAGATTTTATTAAGGTCCCTCAGCATCAGGAATTTATTCTTTTTGTGATTCTGTAACTGACTAGTTGTATGTAGTCACAGGTAGCGTATATAATAAATACAGGTCTCCACTGTCAAGGAACTTACAAACTATTTCTCTGTAACGTAAGGTACTACCAGCCTGAACTTTCTTTTAAAATCTGACAAAGGACAAACTTTTTTTTTTTTCTGAATAAAATATTTTTTAAGACAAATTAAGGACTGACCTCTGGTCCTTGTCTTCCACGAACGGTGTCATCAGTCAGAGTCCTGTGCCGTTAACCATGGAGTCCTTCTGCTCAAACAAATAAGCACAACTGTTCCTGTCAGATGGCGGGTGTCCAGTGCATCCAGAAATCACTGGAGCAGGTGTGATTGTGGTAGACGCAAAAATAACTAGAGAAGAGCAAATGAGCAAAAGTTCCTTAATGCTCTACTGAGTGCTGGGAAAGAAGGGAAAATAAAAATAGCCAGAGAAAGTCTTTCTCACCGTACTTGTGAATATGGGAAGGGATAGAGCAGAGGGAAAGCACAGGGCTGTGAAGGGAGGCATTGGGAACTGGGGTTATTAACGTGGATGCCCTCATTTCTAAATCGAATTATAAAAAGAAAGAAAGACTCTCCACTTGTGGTTTGAGGTTTGGGGGAAATTTATTAGGCAGTTATTGTTAATAACTTGGTCTCTCAGTGAGAGGAATAAAGGCAGGTGCTTTGAGCCAAGTGATTATTGTGATGTGACTCTAGGAGAAGGGGCCAACCTGTGGAGGAAGCAGCATGCATTGTTTTCTAGGCACAGGCTGCTCTGAAAATATGGAAAGATGTGCCTCAGAAAGAAGAGAAATAGTTTAGGAAACTAATGGGGCTTTTTTCTATATCGGATAGACCTGAGACTATCCCAGTTTCTCTACTTACCAACCAGGTGATATTTGGCAAGTCTCTGAATCTTCTGATACCCTAGTTTTCTTTTCTCTAGGGTGGTGATTTAGTGATTACGTCATAGGATTCTTTTGACATGGAAGATGCGAAATGTTTAGCCTCTCTGTCCCTAGATACCAAATGCCACCTCGTCATTGTGACAGCCACAATGCTCCTCAGTTTTAAATTCTGCCTAGAGGAGCACTGTTAACCCCCAGTTGAAAACCTCTGGACTAGACTAGATATTTATTTCTTCCATAAGAAGGGATATAGTTCCAGATATTAGGCTGAGCACATACTATAGTGCACAACTCCCACACTTAATCCTTAGAAATGATAGAAAAAGTAATTTAACTAATGCATAACTTCTTTCTTTTGCAATACATTGACTCCTTGGTGGACCAGAAATTGCTAAAATGGAAGATTAGATAGATGATGAAAGCAATGGTCTCAGATATACATGTTCAGCTTTGAGGTGCCTCATAAATAGTGGTCCTCTTTGCTCCTTGAGTTCTGAATCAATTGAGAAAAAAGGTCAATGGGCTAAGACTCGAAATTAAATATTTCACTTGTTAAACTGATATTGGAGAATGTGGCTTAGGGACAAATGAGTTTCTGAATATGCGAATGAAACAGACTTACTAGTCAGTTGTGGCAACACCGGACTGGGGCAGACCTTCCTACATTGAAAAATGTGGTTGATGCCCTCGTAGCATCCATAGTATGGCTGAGTGGAGAGGACCCCATGATTTCCACAGGCAGAGCCATTTTGGGGTGAGAAGAAAAAGGAAGGCACTGGGTTTGGTTTGCCCACATTATTCCGAATACCTCAGTCAATTTCCTCCCCTCTAGGAGAGGGATATTGTAAAGGATGAGACAGACCAGGAGTGTTAGAGCTAGCGAAGCTTCCTTCATGTGGAGGAAAGATCACAAGTTGGGAAGAACCATTTTTCTCTAATGATTACATAAGAATTAACTTTTGCAAAGGCAAGAGGGCACCATGCCTGGAATGAGTGGAGGTAAAGAGCGTGAGGGTGGTCCAAGGGCAAATGAAAGAATGGGTAGTTATATCATTAACAGAAGAGAAACGGGTGGACCCTTGCATATCTCCCTACTCCAACCTGGGTCGAACAGCAGTGGTGGGGAGACTTGTTATAAGATGGAGCCTGATACGTGGTAGCTTATATGGGAAAGACAAGTTGGTGATATCCAAGTGGAAGAGGGAGTATCCCATGCGGAGACTGACGCCAGGGTCTTCTTTGACTACATATTCAGCCCCCTACTCCCTCCTTCTGAAAACAAATGTGAATACAAACCAAAGAGCTCATTTCTTGCCTTTCCTAACCTCCACCCTCAGGTAGGCTGTATGTACTGATACATCCAGTTGTCTTATAGAAAACTATAAACTAATCCAAATAGCTATTAGTCTCCAAACATTTAAGGAAAGACACCATCACCAAAGCAAGGAAGAAGACTGAATGAATGGAAGAATCTCCTACAAAAAAAAAAGAGTTGATTGAGGAAGCACATGTAGAATAAAGTGCATTGTGATTATTGGTTTTTTTGGTTCAGCATTCTGGCTACACAAAGATAATGGAACAATATCTTAGAGAACTAAGGGAAAACAACTTGCCACCTAGAATGTCACGCCAAGCCCCTCTGTTCTATTCACGTGAGAAGAGAAAATAAAACTTTAAAAAAAATTAGACTTTCTAGACACAGACCTCTCTGAGGAAAAGTAAAGATGGGTCTCAGAAACAAGAAAAATAATTTAGGAAAATAATGAAATATAAGAATCAATGCTACTTAGATACTTAAGGATGTCTGCAATCAAGATTAGAGATAAAAATTTAAAGGGGAGGAAAGAGTGAGAGAGAGAGAGAATATGAATAAATGAAGGAAGGAAGGAATGAATGAATATGGGGTCCAAGAAGTAGTGACTGTGACCAAGAAGATCAGTTAAACAAAGACAAGGGAACTCAGCAGTGCATCAGGCCTAGAGAGCAGTTAACCTAGATTAGAACAGGAGGAAGACGGGGACATGCAGCTATCATGGACTAGATAGCCTGTGAGATTAGGAATTAAATCTGGCATGTAAGCAATTCAGCTGATGCAAAATAAATAAATAAATGATAAAAGGAAAAAGTAAGAAACAGTATAAGAAATCTAAACAAGATATATTCTTTTTTTTTTTTTTTAATTTAGTGAACACCTGTGCCCCACCCCCCTTTGATGAAGTGTCTGGGATGCTTAGTGTGGTGGGGAGAATGGGGCAGAGAACTTGCCCCTTTGTTTCTGTGTAAGGCTGAGGTCCAGTCAGCTGCTTCTCGGCCTCGTGTACCTTCCATAACCCTTTACCTTTGTTTTGAGGGCCTCTTTTTTTTTACTGTGGTAAAAAACACATAACATAAAATTTGCACCTTAACCATTTTTAAGTGCACAGTATAGAAGCGTTAACTATATGTATATTGTCGTATGGCTGATCTCTAGAACTTTTTCTTCCTGCCAATCTGAAATGTTATACCCGTTCAAAATTCAAAAACAACTCCTCCCATCTGCTCCCCTCAGCCCCTGGCAACCACCATTCTACTTTCTGTTCCCATATTTGACTACTTTAGAAATCTCACTGAAGTGGAATCGTGTAACGTTTGTCTTTTTGTGACTGACTTATTTCACTTAGCATAATGTCCTCAAAGTTCATTCATGTTACAGCATGTGACAGGATTTCCTTCTTTTTTTAAGGCTGAATAATATTGTGTGTACATACCACATTTTCTTTATTCATCTGCCAGTGAACATTTAGGTTGTTTCTACAGCGTGGCTATTGTGAATAATTCTACAGTGAAAGTAGGTATGAAAAAATCTCTTCAAGGTCCTACTTTCAATTCTTTTGGATATATATTTTCAATTCTTTGGGATTGCTAGATCATATGGTAATTCTATTTTTAACTTTCTGAGGAATCATCTTACTGTTACTGTTTTCCACAGAGGCTGTACCATTTTACATCCCTACCAAGAGTACACAAGGGTTCTGGTTTCTCTACAACCTCACCAACCTTGTTTTCACTTTATGTTTTTCGGTTTTTTTTTGTTTTGTTTTTCTGATAGTGGCCATCCTAATGGGTGTGAGGCGAATCTCATTGTGGTCTTTTATGTACATTTCCCTGATCACTAGTGATGTTGAACATCTTTTGATATTCTTGTTGGCCATTTATACATCTTCTTTAGAGAAATGGCTCTTCAAGTCCTTTGCCCATTTTTAATCAGTGATTTGTTCTTTCTGTTGTTGAGTTGTAGGAGATTCATTTTCCAAAAAAAAAAAAAAAAAGTGGTATTACTTGGAGAATCTAGACCACAGTTTCACAGTAGCTGCCCTTAAACTGGACCATTAATCATTGTTTGTGTTAATTCAGCATTGTGGAAAAGTCTAGATGGAGGCATTTGATCCATCTTAAAGGCTCTCATGTGAAGAAAGATTCTGTGAAAGAACCAAGTGCAACATTTCATGGATATCCAATTGCTGTAGACACTCAGCAAAAGATATGATTAAAATGTCACCAATAGACGATCTGAATTCAGGTTATACAAAGTGATGTCGAAAGCCAAGCATGATTTAGTAACTAAAAAGCAGTTGTTTGCCACTGAATGCCTAGTGACAGTATCCATAACTGCAAGGCCAGATGTTCAGACTCATGCTTTTTCTTGACATTTTCTCTAGTTTTTGATTTCCTGAGTGCTGTTAATCATATGCCCTCGATACGCCATGTTCAATCTGTTTTGTTAGCCTTTTATCATTTTAAACACTTACAGATTATGTCTCCATGGAGGATGCTAGAAATGCCCTTATGTTGTACCAGCCTGTGCTTTATGAGGTAAACACATGAGTAATTCAAGCTTTGTAGCGAGTACGTTTGTTACATAAGAACCCAGTCATAATTTTTGAGTTGTCTGCCAATGCGCATTCAATCAAAGTGTCTATCTGAAGCAGTGATCGTACTTCACGAGCTGGGGAGAATAGTTCGTTATCCTATCTCTAAGAACGCCTTTGTTTTTTTTTTTCTTTTTTTTCCTTTTTACCTTTCCAGTTTTATTTAGGGAGTGGTGGAGCACAAAAGTTTAACTTAAGGTCAAAGTCAAGGCTCTGGAATCTAAATGCTGACTTTTTCATTCCTATTGTCTTGAAAGTTTAGAAATTTGTGCATGTACATAGAATATCCCTTGCTACAAAATATTGTTCTTTACTTTTCTTGAGGTTTTAAAAAGTGATAAAAAATCTGAAAGTTTTGAAAAATCAATAACAGTATAAAATAATTATGAAATAATAGTTTTCTGGCCATCTAAAACGGTGATTTCCTGAATGTGAATATGTTCACCTGTGTGTGTGTGTAACTATATTGCGTGTGTGTAACTATTTCCACAGTCTATTATACATTTAGATAAGGCTGGTGATACATTTTGTCCTGTGGCAAAGCCCTCTATTTGACTCTATGATCAAAAAGGAAAATGGCTTCAGAAGTAGCCATTCAAGTCTATTGCTTTGTGAAATCATGTATGAGCAATCACGGGAATCTTCAAATCACACTAACTTATGTTTCCTGTGGAGACATTATTTTGTGCTTTTTTTCTAACGGCGTTTATACCCATTTGTCATTTCTTTATGGAACAAAATGACCGTGAAAAGGAATATTATTAATTTGTGATGCTGATTGCATTCCATTTCAGCTGATTAAAGCCAGCTGGGACGCAGTACCCCAGCGCTGTTTGTAAGAATCATGCCTGGCGTGTGCAGAGTTCATGAAAATCCTTAGCAATTTGTTAAATAATGTGCCAGGTGATAGCAATAGATTTGTAATATTTTAGAGAGGTCTATCTTTAATTCATGAATCTTTCAATTGCCTTGAAAACTTATGCCATGGGGGCAACATTGTCTGACCCACTTATAGTTATTGCAAACTCTGTTTCCAGTTACAGTTTCAAAGTAGGCTATTGCCATTGCCTGCTGTGTTCAACATTTTATTGAGACCGTTTTTCTTTGACTCTTGAATACCCAGGTAGTTACTTGTGATAGTTCTTTCAAATTTCTATTCTCTCGTTTTAAAAAGGAGCCCATGCTTTTTCAAAACCTTGCTCACTGATCAGCCAACGAGAATTAAAATATGCTAAAGGTATAACATCAAAAAAAACCCACCAGAGATTAGGAGGGAGAAATGTCTTTTTAAAAGTATCTATCTTCTCTGCTAACTCTGAGATAAATCATAAGGCGTGGCAATTGTTAATCAATTTTTACTAGACTAAGTTTCTCATGCTTCTGCTATGGCACACACAGTTAGGGGCTGGAAAGAGTGCTATTGCTATCAAATGTCACTAAAAAGGTCTCTTAAATATTAGGTGTTTCTTATTAATTATTTACAAAAAGAAGTACTATTTGATAGCCTGCTATGTACCAGGGTACCAGGGATAGAATGGAGAACAGGACACATGCAATGTTACCCTTGTGGGTCTTTTAATGATGTGATTATGTATTAAACAAATATATATATATTTTTTTCCTTTTTTTAACATATTTATTTTTTTTAACATCTTTATTGGAGTATAATTGCTTTACAATGGCATTAGTTTCTGCTTTATAACAAAGTGAATCAGCTATACGTATACGTATATCCCCATATCCCCTCCCTCTTGCGCCTTCCTCCCGCCCTCCCTATCCCACCCCTCTAGGTGGTCACAAAGCACCGAGCTGATCTCCCTCTAACAAATATATTTTTAGCAATTATTATTCTGTGTTATACGTGAAACGTTCAGAGTAAAATGAGTGAGTTTAATAATGTCGAGACTGGATAAAGGGAACTTGATTGGTCGAGAAGAACAGACAGGATATTTCCAACAAAGGGAATGTTAAGTGTTAATTTGTACATAAGGACGTTGCTCAGTTCATTTGGAATAATTGAAATAGAACTGTGGTGACTATAGCTGGTGGGAAGGGAAGGAGGATCATACAGAAGCACGTAAGCCACAGTAATGTACTTAGGCTTTGTGATGAAAGCAATGAAACCAGTGTAGAGTGTCGGGCTCAAGAGTGGCATGATTAGATTTCTGTTTTAAAAAGACTACTCTGGCAGCAATGTGGAGAATGAGCTGGGAGGAAGGAAGGCTAGAGGGAGAGAGGCCAGGTAAGAAGCTATTTTCATAATCCAGTAAAGACAGGCGAGTGGCTTTGATCATCAAGATGCCAGGGAGATGGAGAGAAAAGGATGTGCTGAAGAGATATTTAAAAAGTAGAATACCCAAGATTAATCGAATAGGGGAGTAAAAAGGAGAGAAGTATTCAGGACAACACTCAGGTTTCCAGCTTGAGCAAGGACAGCATTGATGGTGATGGCCACTAGTGAGTTAACCTTTAGAGCGGAGCAAGATGCAGAGAAGATCTTTAATAGAACTGTGAACATGTCGTGTTTGCATAGCCCGAAAAAATACCCCAGAGGAGATGCCTGGTAGATAGCTAGGGCTAAATGGAAAGGTCTGAGCTGCAGATTCAAACCTGGTAGTCGTAATTGAATCCTTGGGATTTGATGCGACCTGCTAGTCTAAGAGAGAGAGAGAGAGAGAGAGAGAGAGAGAGAGAGAGTATATTAAGTGAGAAGAGATGAAAGCTCAAGACCAAGCCCTGAGGAACTCCAGCATTTAAAGGGCAAGTGGCAGAACATCGTATGAGTTTAGGTGCCACTTAATAACTTAAGAAACTAGCAAGGTATGCTTAACATTGAACATCAAAGTCATATATTTGGTATTTTTTGGTTTTTTTTCTTTTCTGTATTGAAGTATAGTTGGTTTACAATATTGTGTTAGTTTCAGGTGTACAGCACAGTGATTCAGTTATATATATTTTTTCAGATTATTTTCCCTTATATAGGTTATTACAAAATGTTGAGTAGAGTTCCTTGTGCTGTACAGTAGGTCCTTGTTGCTTATCTATTTTATATGTAGTAATGTATATATGTTAACACCAAACTCCTAATTTATCCCTCCCCCCTTTCCCCTTTGGGAACCATAAGTTTGTTTTCGTGATATATATTTTAACTGCCATCCAGTGAAGTACTGTGTTTTCAGCAGGACACATACAATATTTCTGAGACTTCAGGCAAGTCGTGGCCTCTAAAGCTTCAGTTTATTTGTTGGTAAAATTAAAGGCTACCCAACTGTGCATAAGCAGAGTAGATTATCACTTTAGTAGACATTTTTACTAGGGATGATTTCTTTCCAGCTAAATAGAAAACAGTTCTGATAGAATGAGGCATTGGATGAGTGAGTCTTGATAGAGGTTAGGAAATAGACAAAATGTAGAAGATTAAGAGCATGGGACTCTAGGTGACTTGCAGCGTAAGGACCCTGAACACAAGGGAGGTAGAGGGGAGACCCAGATGTAGCTAAGACACCTAGGAGATGGGAAAGCATGGACATAAATGTTGCCAACTGCAAGTTTATTTTAAGGATGGCCCTTTAATCATACTGATAGTTTTCTTTTAATCCTCCCTAAAAACCACAAAGCACCAAAGAGTTGCATTATTTATTCTATCTTCAAAGCAGCACTTTACCTAAAAAGGGAAAGGAAAAGAGAGGGGGGAAAAAAAGCATTTTATATAATTATAAGGGAAAGATGGATTCTGAATGCTAGTCAGGACAAAACAGAGCCTCTGCTCTCTTTTCTCATCTGCCTGCCTGATCCAGATGAAGTTAATGGACAGATGAATCATATGAGATGAACCGTAGTTGCTTCTGAAAGTCTGCATGTTTGAATGTGTCTCTTTTTAAGGAGGGACAAAAACTTTTTTCCCTTCCCACTCAAAAGCAGTTTGGTTCTGTTGGGGCTTCAGGAACCTGAGCTGGCTCATGCGTTGAATAACTTAATCCTCTCAGCCTTAGAGACTCTTTTAACCAGTCTTGTTCTTAAAGTCATTGTCTCATGGTTTATGGGGTTTACCTAGAGTGGGATTGACATGATTCAAAATTCCTGCCATCACTGCAGGCCTCGTTTGAGGCAAATGTCCACCAGTGGGTCCTGACGTGTAAATTGCTGAGTATGTGTCATGTGTCTCTGACCCTCCGCCCACAGCTCATGGAAGCAGATCTCGGCATCCTAGTTGAAGCCAACTAAAGCAGTGCTTCTCAAACTAGACTAAAGGTTAAGCTCTTTGTGGCAATGCTTTAAAATGTTCAGAGCAATAAAAAGTGTTCAAGACAAAAATAAGGTCTTGTCTTTAAAAGAGATTCCTTAAACAATTCAATAGAGTTAAACAGGCTTTTTTTTATACTGTAACATTTTAGAGCCTTCAGTATATAAGTCTGTATTGTGAGTTTCCAACAGGTAGATTTGGTATGAATTTTCTGTAGCTCTTTTGAAGGCAGAATAAACTCTGATTAACATCTCCTAGAATCATTGTCCCCTGGAATACAATACAAATGTTGAGTCATCCATAAAAAGGACTAGGTACCTATGAATTGGCCTAGGTCTGGAATTCTGTTCAATTTAGATGTTCTGTGTTAGTCGGTGACGGATGTCAGACTCTCATTTTTGGAAAGACAGAGATGCAGAGTTGGAAGGAAGTCAGGAGTATGTGGAGATGCATATAGTTAGAAGAATGGTCAGAAAAAACTGAGTGATAACAGTGGAATGCTGACTTAGGGAGACATAAGCAGCCTCATCTGAGAGTTCAGCAGCTTGTGTCAGTTACCAGAGTTACTGTTAGATGGTTCCTGTTGCTGTTGGCATCTGGCTGGTGGTGAAGCTTTGTCCTAATTCTCCACAAGGCCAAGTGTTGGGCTATGAACAGTGAGTGATCTATGCATCCCGGCTTCCCTGTGTATCCTTCACTGCCCTAACCAACCAGGCTCCTTTTCCTAAAAAGCTGGAGTGTGTCCAGAGCAGGAGGTGACTCTGTATTGTATCCTGCACAAGGGCCTGGATTTCCCCCAAAGAATCACAGGAGTGACGAGTCTATTCTTCCAGACTTCCTAGAGCCCATTGTAGATGAGGTAGTTTGTCTTCAGGCCTGGCTGGCACTCTTTATCAGCGAGAATCCATCTGGATTCATCCTCTTCATTTTTCTAGATAAAGGCTTTTCTAGATAAAGGTAAGTAAATACATATGAATACATATACATATATCCATTCACAACTATAATATAAAATAAATTTTTAAAAAAGAATCATGTGAAACTAAAAATGTGAAAAAAATACATATGAATAGAAAGGATCTTATATACTTACTTCTGCCAAATAAAATAGAGGCTTCAACCACATAGAAGCCTTCCTTCAAACTTTTCAGAATCCTTATTTTACATACTGCAGGAGATTCCACATATGGTTGCAAAAGAGGTAGAGTATATTTTGGAAGAATTAGTAGGCTGTAGCTACAAGAAAAAAAATACAAGACATTTAAATCAATTTCTGCGTCACTTTTTATTAGAGAAGGGCAATCTTCCAGCCATATGGTCTGCTTTTCCAGCCCCCCAACTGGGTCTGATGTCTGATCTTTCTTCTCTGTCTCAGACTAATCGTGTTTGTAGCTACATGGCTGGTCCTAAAGGCAAAGCTAGTATTTCTTTCCCTTCCGCTTCCAGACAACTATGTGCATCCCTCCACTGAAATATTTCGTTACATTGTTATTATAGTTATTTGTTTATATATTTATCTTTCCCATGAGATGATGAGCTTCTTAAGGGCTGGTGTAGTGTCTTACTTGCCTTTGCCATTCCCACGGCTTCGTAGATCTTGGATGTTGAATGCATGAATATAATTAATACAGTCAGAAAAGAACTCCTTACTCTGGCTATCTTAATTCTGATAACTGTGTAATGCATGGCACGTTACCTTTGAAAAATCTCTCTTTTAAGAAGAAAAGGAAAATTGATTAAATACCCTACAGGTAGACTGTTGGGAAGAACCAATAACTTATAATCATATTCATAGTTTGACCAAATGGATGGATTTTTCTTCAATATTCATATATTCAAATCCTCTGCTCAGCAATATAAAAATCACATATTGTTACATTTAGATTCTTTCTGTTATAGATTTTACTATAATTAATTAGTTTTATACTTTTCTCCTTTTAAATAACATAGGGTACATCTGGCAGGTAGGAAATAGCCTCGTTAAGAGTTTTGCATCAGGTTTTATCATTGCTTGTGACTGAGTTGTTTGGTGGTTGCCTTTATGGTTATATATTCTATTACGAAATCTATGGTAATCTTGCATATTTTTGGTAGCTGTGAAATTTAGAATCAAGGTGGGACTATTTTTGTTCAAAAAACAGCTCATAAACTCAGTCCTATTTTGATTGATGTTTGAATTTCAGGTCCCTCTGGGTATCTGAGCAGTCATTTTTTCTGTGTCTTGATCATCTAATCAAAAGGGAATATTCTAAATGCATTTTCATTTTGCCTGAAATTAACAGTGAGGCTTCAAGCAGATGTTATGAGAGAGTGGAAATAACTGTTAAATAAAAAGAATAACAAGGGACTACTGCAGTCTAGCAAGGAAATGGCAAAGTAAACAACCAAATAAAAAAAAATTAGTAAGCAGTCACTGTAAGTATCGTTAATAGATTTATTTGGAATGATTCGAGTTTTTGATGGTTTGTGAAAGGAGTAATCATGAATGAATTTCAGACCTCAAATATTTATGTTTTTTTAAGAAGAGCCACAAACTTTAAAGCTTTTTAAGTGCCTCATGTTCTTAGGGTAGGTTTTATTTTTGCTGGAGCCAAAGCAATAAAAATAAACCAGTTGCCATCAGCTCTAACATTGAAACGTGGATGGTCATTTAAATACCACAAGGCCCAAAGATCAGAATGGTCCATGAAAGTTGTGTTACAAAAAAAGTAATATTGTATGATTGATATTTATTTTACATGAACTGAATGACACACTCATAAGCAGGAAGATTTACATAAGAATAAAGGATTTCTTTTGTAAGGATCTATTTTAACACCAATATATTCTTCTAAAAGTAAAATCTTCTCAAGACAAGATGAAAAGTGTACGAAATATCAGTTCACTGTCAAGAAAAATAAATATATGTTTTCTCAGACACAGGTATCTGGGAAGGGAGTAGAAGTATGGTTAAGGTTAAAACATACTAATAGACAATTCCCAATTCATGAATGCTTTTTAAAATCAGCATGGACTTTCCAAAGAGTTGCAAATATAGTCACACGATTAATTTTTTAATTAATTGGTCCCCTACAGAGGCAGAATGACCAGTGGTTCAGAACCCAGGCTCTGGAGTCAGACTCCCAGGCTTTGAGTCCTAGCTCTGCCCCATAACTTTTTTGTTGCCTCTGTTTTCTTCTCTATAAAATGGAAATGATAATAGAATCCAACTGTAGTGTTTAGAATAGTACCTGGCACATGGTAAGCACTCTGTAAAGTTAACACTATGCTCTTTGCCCGTCTGTTTTATCTTATTCTTTTCTGAAAATTATAGAGGTGGTAGTCTGTCATGCACATCCAAACAGGGAAAGAATGGGCATCTGTGAAGTCCACCGCAGGCATGGCTTCTCAGTGACGCAGGGACTTGCTGTTGAAGGCTAGTCTACTGTGGTGATCCTGTCATGTTAATCCTCACTGAGTATCACTGGGCCACCAGGGCTCTTAGTGTGAAGACAGTTCTGCAGTCCCTAGGGTGAACTCTGACCCAAGGGAGCACTGTAGTGGGTTACCAGTTTTGCATATCTTTATGCTCAATACTTTTATTTCTCACACATATCCGCATCTGAGGGCTATACCAGGCCTACGGTGTCCATTCAGGACTGAGTACATGATCCAGCAATTCATGGGTTAAAACTTCCCCTCTTATCTCTATAGGAATCAACGTTAGAGGTTAGACACCTTTCCTCCTAAATCGTCAAACAGCAATCATCTGATGGCATTTCTTTATGATCCTGAACAACAAGGCTTCCCTTCCCAAGGAAAGCTATTTTCAAGTCCAAGAAGGTATCAGTAGTAGAGTATTACATTAATAGCTCCTAGTGAGTCTTATAGCCTAATAATCTATGTCCTTGGTGTAGTCCCCTCCAACATTGATTCTGTGCTTATGCATGTGACTTGCTATGGCTAATAGGATATCTGTAAAGATGACAGAAGCATAGATTTTGTAAGAGCTTGCCCATTGGGACTTGCCCTCTTAGATAGCTACCATCATCACTTGAGGAAGTCTTGTATTCCTTCAGGGTGCAAAATCACATGGAAAAGAAGCCCAGCTCTCTCATTTGTGACAGCTCAGCTCAGCCTCTAGCTGACCCTCCAGCTGAAAGCAGTCCCATGAGTGAGCCCAGGCAAAACCAGGAGAATTCCCATGCAACCCATAGTTGTGAGCCATTGTTTTGGGGTAGTTTGTATGCAGAAATAGGTAATGGATACAGTGTCAATGCCTCCTATTCAAGCTACAGTACTTTCAAATACTTCTCTCTCTAGTTAAGACACACACACGCACACTTTTATTCTGGAGTAGAAGACATTGTTAAAATTGTCTTGCAAATACATTATGTGTTTTTAAGAAATGTGTTTTTTAATTATACTGTCAAAACATATTATTGACATTATATGTATATGATTCACTAAATGTAAGATTTAGTAAATGCCCAGGAAAAGATTTTACTGGGTATTAAGAAAAGTAACCCTTAAAAAAAATGTGAAGAGAAAAAAAAATGATATTAAAAATTGACAATTAAACATTGTTCAAAAATATCTATTTCCCCATTTAGAAGCAAATGACCACATGCTGTGAAGCTTGGGTGGCCATAGGTATAAATCTTGGAAGTTCCATTTACTAGGTTTTGATTTGGGGAAAAATAATAGACTTTTCTGAGCTTTAGTTTGCCTACAAACCGAACACTATATTATCTAAAGGATTGTTGCAAGTACTAGACAGCGATTTCCTAAGGCATGTAGCAAAATGTTGAGCCCTTGTCTGCTACAAACAATTATATGCCCAAATAAATGGACAACCTAGAAAAAATATAAAGTTCTTAGAAATGTACAATCTCCCAAAACTGAGCCAGGAAGAAATAGAAAATATGAACAGACCAATTACCAGTAATGACATTGAATCAGTAATTAAAAAAAAAAAAAACTCCCAACAAACAAAAGTCCAAGACAAGATGACTTCACAGGTGAATCCTTCCTAACATATAGAGACGAGTTAACACCTATCCTCAAACTATTCCCAAAAAATTGCAAAGGAAGGAATGGTTCCAAACTCATTTTACAAGGCCAGTGTCACCCTGATACCAAAACCAGAAAAAGATATCACACACACAGAAAAAATTAGAGGCCAATATCATTGATTAGCATAGATGCAAAAATCCTCAACAGAATATTAGCAAGCCGAATTAAACAATACATCAAAACACTCATACGCTATGATCAAGTGGGATTTATCCCAGGAATACAAGAATTTTTCAAAGGCTGTAAATCAATCAATGTGATACACCACATTAACAAATTGAAGGATTAAAAACCACATGATCATCTCAGTAGATGAAGAAAAAGCTTTTGACACAGTTCAACATCCATCTGTGATAAAAATTCTGCAGAAATTGGGCATAGAGGGAACATACTTCAACATAAGAAAGGCCATATATGACAACACACAGTTAACATCATACTCAACAGTGAAAAGCTGAAAGTGTTTCCTCTAAGCTCAGGAACAAGACAAGAATGCCCACTCTTGCCACTTTTATTTAAAGTGGTGTTGGAGGGCTTCCCTGGTGGCGTAGTGGTTAAGAATCCACCTGCCAATGCAGGGGACACGGGTTCGATTCCTGGTCCGGGAAGATCCCACATGCTGCAGAGCAACTAAGCCCATGCACCACAACTACTGAGCCTGCGCTCTAGAGCCTGCTAACCACAACTACTGAGCCTGTGTGCCACAACTACTGAAGCCTGCGTGCCTAGAACCCGTGCTCCTCAACAAGAGAAGCCACCGCAGTGAGAAGCCCACGCGCCACAACGCAGAGTAGCCCCCACTCACCGCAACTAGAGAAGGCCCACATGCAGCAACAGAAGACCCAATGCAGCCAAAAATAAACAAATAAATTTAAAATAAAAAATAAAGTGGTGTTGGAAATCCTAGCCACAGCAATCAGAGAAGAAAAAGAAATAAAAACAATTCAAATTGGAAAAGAAGAAGTAAAACTGTCACTGTTTGCAAATGACATGACACTATACATAGAAAATCCTGAAGACACCACCAGAAAACTACTGCAGTCCATCAATTAATTGGGTGAACTTGCAGGATACAAAATTAATTTACAGAAATCTGATGCATTTCTATACACTAACAACAAACTATCAGAAAGAGAAATTAAGGAAATATTCCCATTTACAATCAAAATAAAAGACCTAGGAATAAACCCACCAAAGGAGGTAAAAGACCTATAAATCCAAAAACTATAAGACATTGATGAAAGGAATTGAAGACAACACAAATGGAAAGATATAGTGTGTTCATGGATTGGAAGAATTAATATTGTTAAAATGACCATACTACCCAAGAAATCCCCAGATTCAGTGCAATCCCTATCAAAATACCCAGGGCATTTTTCACAGAACTAGAACAGATAATTTTAAAATTTGTATGGATACACAAAAGACCCTGAATAGCCAACAGAATTTTCAGAATGAAGAACAGAGCTGGGGGAGTCATGCTCCCTGACTTCAGACTATACTACAAAGTTACAGTAATCAAAACAGTATGGTACTGGCACAAAAACAGACACATCTATCAATGGAACAGAATAGAGAGACCAGAGATAAACCCACACACATAGTCAATTAATCCAAACAAAGGAGGCAAGATTATACAGTGGAAACAAGACAGCCTCTTCTGTAAGTGGTACTGGGAAAATTGGACAGCTACATGTAAAATAATGAAATTAGAACATTCTCTAACACCATATAAAAAAGTAAACTCAAAATGGATTAAAGATCTAAAGGTAAAACCAGAAACCATAAAACTCCTAGAAGAAAACATAGGCAGAACACTCTTTGACATAAATTGTAGCAATATTTTTTTTTGGATATATGCCTCCTGAAGCAAAGGAAATAGAAGCAAAAATAAATAAATGGGACCTAATTAAACTTAAAAGCTTTTACGCAGCAAAGGAAACCATTGACAAAACAAAAAGACAACGTACTGAATGGTAGAAAATATCTGCAAATGATGTGATCAACAGGGTTAATATCCAAAATATACAAACAGCTTATACAACTCAACATCAAAAAAACAAATAACATGACTGAAAAATGGGCAGAAGACTGTAATAGACATTTTTCCAAAGAAGATATACAGATGGCCAACAGGCACATGAAAAGATCCTCAACCTCATTAATCATCAAAGAAATGCAAATCATAACGACAGTGAGCTATCACCTCACACCTGTCAGAATGGCTATCATTAAAAGGACCACAAATAACAAATGTTGGCGAGGATGTAGAGAAAAGGGATCCCTTGACACTGTTGGTGGGAAGGTAAATTGGTGCAGCCACTATTGAAAACAGTATGGAAGTTTCTCAAAAAACTGAAAATATAACTACGATATGACTCAGCAATTCCACTACTGGGTATTTATCAAAAAAAAATAAAGATGTTAAAAAAAGAAAGAAACAGACTCACAGACATAGAGAACAAACTTAGTGGTTTCTAGTCAGGTGAGGGAAGGACAAAAGGATTAAGACAGACAAACTACTATGTAAAAAAATAATAAGCTACAAGGACATATAGTAAAACACAGGGAATATAGCCAATATTTGATAACCATGAATAGAGTATAAACTTTAAAAATTGTGAATCACTATGTTGTACACCTGAAACTTATTTAATATTGTATATCAATTATTCCTCAAAAAAAAAATACTGGGCCTTCAATGTCTTGGTAGTTGTTTAGTAAGTTCTCTCTTCTTCCTATTTCCATTTGTTAGTGTTGAGGACATCTGGACATACTTTAAATGAAACCACTGGAAATAATTCCTGTTTGAAGACTATATTTGGAGAAAATGGATATTCTAATTTGTCTCTCTTTTGAGCACTAGTGCAGCTCCAGTGCTGCTACCCCACTCTCTAATCTTTCATCTCCATATGTCAAGACATTGATCAACAGTGCTATAGGATGAGACAGATAATAGTGATGAAAGTGCAGTAGCCCCTGTAGTAACTCTTGGAAGAGCTATAATAATTCACTCTGCAGCTCACTCTATTCGTACCTGTTAGAATACTTCAGATGGTGAGGTTTTAGCCTGTGCTTCAAATACTTCCCTTCTAAGTGTGCATTTTAATCTTACCACTTTTTCACATTTCAGAGCAGAGTATTTCTCCATTTATTCTCTTGTGCCTTTGCCCCGATACTTTCTTTTTCTTAACGTTTTTTTCTTTGTTTGCTTTCCTGGCATAAGTGAGCATTTGTGCCCTCGGGTACCAATCCTGAGATGCTGCCTATTTCAAATATCAGAGAACAAGTAAAGCAAGCTTCTTGTGCAGGGTAGAAGTCTCTTTAGTCAGTTTTTTTTTTTTGACCTAAAAGGAATTCTGAGATTCCTACTGAAATTTCCTCAAGGACATGTTCCCTGAAAAGACACATCTTTTAAATTGCTAGCCAAGATTCTAATGAGAACCTTATTCCTCTTTCTCTTATTTTATGAAATGGTTCAAATAGACCTAACCTTTCAATCTCATGTAATAGCATCTGCGATAGTATTTTTGGTCACAATTAAGGTCTGATTTATTTTTTTTTAATTTATTTCATTTATTTTATTTTTGGCTGCATTGGGTCTTTGTTGCTGCACGCAGGATTTCTCTAGTTGTGGCGAGTGGGGGCTACTCTTCGTTGCAGTGTATGGGCTTCTCATTGTGGTGGCTTCTCTTGTTGTGGTGCAAAGGCTCTAGGCGGACGGGCCTCAGTAGCTGCGGCACGTGGGCCCAGTAGTTGTGGCTCACGGGCTTAGTTGCTCTGAGGCATGTGGGATCTTCCCAGACCAGGGCTCGAACCCGTTTCCCCTGCATTGGCAGGCGGATTCTTAACCACTGCGTCACCAGGGAAGCCCCAAGGTCTGATTTAATTTGCAGTCAGTAAATGACTTTGATGTAAACTTATTACAACTACAAAAAAAATGTTTATTTAAGAGTGGATATAACTATCCTAAATTAATTTGAAAAATGTCTTAAACAGTGCCAAACATGTTATTGGTTTATGAAAGATACCATCCCAGGAAACAAAGGGAATGTGTTCTGGAGAGCAGCTCTCCAATGAGCAGCCCTGCTGGCAGCTTTAGTGACTTTCAGCATTCTGCTTGTGGTGTCACTTGTCACCACATAGAGCTTTGAGGGAAGTGAGAGCTCTCGGGAGTTACTTGTAGACCCATTGAGAGCAGAGGCCATATGTTATACTTCGGATACCTTCGGTGCCAAATGCAGTATCTCGAATTTAGAAGGTGCTTAGTAAATACTTATTCAGAGGGTGACTATTTCAACGGGGTTTTGATAACTTTTTTCAGACATCTTAACACGATCAGCTTTCGTAAACCATTTATATCAATGTCTTTGGTTGTAAATTCATGGACTTGTGGGTTCTCTGGGTGCCTGCAGCTATTTTCAAAGAAGGTTTTTACTTACGGACATTTATCTCATATCCTAAAACACACATTCCTTTGCTGAAAGTAGACAAAAAAATTCCACAGATTCCCATTACCTGTAGGGACCAAAGCCCTTAATAGGGCATTCAGGGCCTTCCACAATTTTGCATGTACTTACTTTTATAGTCTTATTTCCTACAGAAACTTAAGGTTTTAGTCAGAGGAGGGCTAATTAGCCATGCCATTCCTTCTCTGTAGGATCTCCCTCTTCCCCATGTTATCAGGCAAAATTGTATGCATCCTTCCTGGTCCTCGGAAGGGGATTCCTCCAGGCATTTCAGCCACAACTCTGTCCAGAGGTGGGGGGACCTGCAGAGGGGGATGGACTGGGACTTTGACAGGTTGTATTTAAAAGAGAGACCTGATGGGGCTTAGCACCGGGATACAGAAAATAACTGCTTTACATAAAAATGGCATGTGAGTTAAATGAAAGCAAAGGGGAGGAGTCAGTGTCAAGGCATCAGAGCAGAGGAAAAAGAGGTGAAATCTAGAGGGATTACGTGGAAGTTTAAACTCTGTCACAACCAAGGAAGGCCACCAAGAGGCGGGTGGGTGTTTTCAAGATAGATTCTCATTGAAGGTGGGCAGTAGGACAGAGGTGCAGGATGCTACAAGAGGCCTCTGGCCTTTATCTGGTCTGGATTTACTCCAGACCTACCATTTAAAGAGGAATGATAACCTATGGGCTCTTGTAACCTTGGACACTTGGAAGAACATTCAGTCCCCTCTGGGGATCCATGAACTTCTAGGAAAACAAGCCGTATGCCAGGTACTCTTTTGAGTTGTATGTAGGATATGTCTCTCCTGCTCTACTGTAAGGTCCTGTGTAGATTCTGGGGTTTGTTCTATATTTATCTTTCTATCCTCCCCACAACACTCGGACTCCACAATCACAAACACATACAAGCCCCCAAGACAGTTGGCACTCAAACTATTTTTATTGAAATAATGAATAAATTAATGAATAGGTGATTCACTTGTAATATAGGACTCTTAACATGAAGTCCAGTACGAAATATAAAAGCAGGCTTAAAGTATGTCTGGCAGGGCTACGTGAAGTGAGTAACTGCAAATTTTTTAGGCTTAGATAATGCTAAAAGTTACCCTGCCCAACAGGACATGTTGAATTCTGTGAATTTTTTTGAAGTTCACATGAATATAGCAATGTCCTCAGAAACATTACCTCCTAACATGTGAAATGTGGAATCGTAAGGCTGCAGAAAATGCGGATCCGTGGCTGACTCTGTTGGACATGAGGTCTTGCATTTCTGAGCCTCATTTCCCTCTTCTCTGAATGGAGATAATTCCCTGCCTTATCTGTTTCCCAGAATTTGGGGTGGGATCAAATAAAATAATACCTATGGACATTTCTTGGTAAACTATCACATCATACAAATGTTACATTTCACTTTTACTGATATACGCGTTTACAGTGAGAGGAGTTCAAGGGCCTGTTAGCTAGGGAATGAGTCTTTGATTTTTTGCCTTTTTCAGGTCTTTGCAAGATTTGAAAGAAAGTCCTATCAATGCCTAGTTTCATCTTGCTGATTGTATATCAGTAGGACGTTTTGAAGGGAAGAAATATCATAAGGGGATGTAGCACACAGGTTGTGTTGGAAAGGGAAACTTTTTCACTACCAATTATAATAATTCTTTAATATTTCATGGGGAATTACATAACGTAATTAGACTAAAGAGCAGACATTTTAATAGATTTACTTACTCTATTACAATAATAGAATATAGAATTTCCATAATTATTTTTACTTTTTATGTTATTTCCTTTGATATAATCTCTATTATATTTTCCTACGGAAAGCACTTTAAATTCTTTCTGAAGCCAATAGTAACAGAACTCAAAGTATGAATAGAGTATAGAATTTTTGTTTTGCCTCTTTGCTACCGAAGTGATGATATTTCATCTTCAAAGTTACTGTGTACTACTTCAGAATTAATCCATCTGGATGGATGAATAGATAAAATCTTGTAAAAATGACCTTTTTTTTTTTTCCTTTTTGCTTGATATTTTTCCCTGGTATCCATGCTTCAGGTAATCAGATTATTTGCTAGCCTCATATCCTTGTGCTATGGTTCACTGATATATCCCTTAGGCAGGCTGTGTAGAATAAAACAGATAGGTTATCAAGAGATCTGGATCCGAGACCCATTTTTCATTTTAATTACTTGTCTCAGCTTGGGCAGTCACCTTACATCTCTGGACTTTATTTTCCCCATGTATAAAAGGAGAAGATCAGCAGTAACCAGAGTCGCAAGCGTACATCAAGTTAACACAAATGTGTTATTAGGGCGGGCCAATGCAATTGACAGTGACGGGGCTTGTGTAAAATTACAGAGTTATCACCCCTAAGGTATGCTTTTAGGTATTTTTAAATTCTGTGGACACCTACAAAGCAAATCTATAGGCTAGTTCAAAAGGCCACCAATTTTTAATCCTTGGTATGAGTCATCTCTGAATACCTTTCCAGCTTTAAAATTCTGTAATATTTATAATCTGTATTAGCCAACTCAGGCTGTCATAACAAAATGCCACAGACTGGGTGGCTTAAACAACAGAAATTTATCTTCTCACAGTTCTGGAGACTGGAAGTACAAGATCAGGATGCCAGTAGGATCAGGGTCTGGTGAGAAGTCTCTTTCTGGCGTGCAGATGGCTGCCTTCTACCTGTGTCCTCACATGGTCTTTCCTGGTTGTGGACATGTAGAGAGATATCTCTCTCTTTCTTCCTTTTCTTTTAAGGCCGTTAATTCTATCATGAGGGTGCATCCTTATGACCTAATCTAAACCCAGTTATCCCCCAAAGACCTCATCACCAAATACCATCATATTGGGGGTGAGGTCTTCATGTTGAATTTTAGGGAACACAAATATTCAGTCCATAACATAACCCTTTTAGTGTGTCTGCCTGAAAATATTGGAAAGGGTTGGTTATGTAGTTAAAGGTTCTAAAGGACTCAAGGCCATTTTCCTTTGATGGTGGATGATTGGGAAGGAAGAAAAGCTTTCCTATATCTGAAGATGATGCAGAGAATGTGAGCTCATTGTTTTCTTTTGCTGTTAATGAAAGAAAAAGGAACTATCTCCCAAAATTATAGAGGGATGAATTTAGGATACATAAAATAAACATTATCTGAAAGTCAACCAAATCTCCAGCTTACAAAGAAGTTAGAAAACTTTGTGCTAAGATTCCTTACCAAAAGACTAAGCTATTTTTTCTCCTCTTTTCTCCCTCATTTTTTTTCTCTTAAAATAAAAAAAAAAAGTGTGGATCACTTTTCTTAGGCATTTATCACTATACTTAGGCATTTATTTAACCCTTTAGGTTTCTCCTAGCCATATGAAAATTAAGTTATCAGTAGAGAGGGTATTAGGTAAATTAATACTGGATTCTTCTGCTGGCTTCCATTCAATTGTTTGTAAAAGGATAACATACAAATTCAGTTGATTTTAGCGCAAACTCATTTTGTCAATGATGTCCTATTCAAAAGTCTGGGTTTCATTCTAGACATATTTTTACTGTGCTAATTTAGACAATCAGAACTGAACATTATAGAGCCAAGAGCATTTCACAGTTAAAAAACAGATGTAATGAAAGTTTCCACCATTCGGAAAGTAACTTAAAAGGAAACTAAATTTTCATAACAACCCATTAGGTTGAAGACTGTGTGTTTTAGCTCTATCCTGGTTCATTAATTCCTAATGCTTACTTACCCAGAAAATGGGTTCATTATGTTATTTGCATTTGAAATCCTGACCACAAAAAACTCCCATCATGTAATTTTCAGAACCTTCAATTGTATTTATTTTTTTATTTGTTTATTATTGAAGCATAGTTGATTTACAATGTTGTGTTAGTTTCAAATATACAGCACAGTGATTCAGTTATACATACATATATATCTATTTTTTCAGATTCTTTTCCCTTATAGGTTATTACAAAATGTTCAGTATAGTTCCCTGTGCCATAGAGTAGGTCCTTGTTGGTTATTCATTTTATATATAGTACTGTGTATATGTCAACCCCAAGTGAATGAAACAATGCCATTTGCAGCAACATGGAGGGACTAGAGATTATTGTATTAAACGAAGTAAGTCAGAGAGAGAAAGACAAATATGACATTCGGAATCTTCAATCATATTTAAATAGCAGTCTTTTAACTCTGCTTAGAATTTTTCACACTCACTTTCACTTTGATATAGATTACTGAGTCTTCTTGGTTTCGTTGGTTCAACTTTTCTGAGAAAACAGGCTACTGGGAAACTTGAATGTTAGCAGTACCTAAACGTGTTAAAGCCAAGTACTTCAAGAATACTTTTATCATTTTTGCACCCAGTCCACCAACCATTTTCTTGGATGTTTTGGGTTGTACTTGCCCACTATCCTTCCCGGGTTTTGTTTTGTTTTATTTTGAAACAACTTCAGATAATGTACATTTGCATCTCTTTTCCCCAAAAGGTTGCACAGTTTGGACAGAAGCAGATCCCTCACAGTCACTAATGAGTTTGTCTTGGCTGAGAATAAAATGAGATTATTTCGACTTGGTTTTGTTAATAACTGCAGTCAGCAGTCTCTCAAATTGATTTCTGGCATTATTTGCTTTAGCAGGCAGCAGGTTGGAGGAGTAGGCATGCCCTCAATAATAGAATTCATGTCCAGTGTCTTGGATTTGCACTGCACTATTTCTTTGTGACTTGTGAAATCAAAGAGATACAGAAATTAAAGCTACTTTCTTAGAAATGGAGAAATAGAAACATGGGGAAAAAAAACCCTGAGATTATGTGATTTTTAACCAGTAACCACTGGGGGTTGAATGTCCTGAAAAAGGCAGAATAGTTGTAAATAAGGAAGTGAACCAAGAACTTCTAAGTAAACAGCTACCTTTACCTTTCCTCACAGATCAGTAATAACTATTCTCTCTTGGAAGCCCTGGTGTTCCTGCTAGTTCCTGTCTCATTATGAGCTGATAACCATTGCATTTCATCTTCATCAGTTTGACTTCTGTTACCAGCAGTTTTCTCTGCATCCTGTTCTAGTTTCTCCTTTGGAGGTTGAAAGTAAATTACATCTAACCAACCACCTTTTCAACCAACCACGTAAGCTGTCAAAAGCCAAGGACTGGACGTCTTTTTTTGTGTTTTTACTTCATAATGCTAAATAGAATAACTGGCACATAGTAAGCCATTAATAAATGAAATGCAGGACTAGCTGTTTCTGCTCTTTTCACAAAGTCAGAAGAAAAAAGAAACCTGCCACTTTTTGTTCTGTTGGTTTTGTTGAGAAAGATAAGAAATAAATAGGCGGAATACTAGAGTACCAAAATATAGAATTATGCTCCCTTGTATTATATTGGCCAAAGGAGGAAAATTGAAAGGCTTTGTATGTATTTATGATACATATTCCAGTATATTATACATTTGATTCAATATACTATTATGTATACTTGTGAGAGTATTTTTAAATGTTAGATTTAATCTGTTTTAATCACTCCCTCATTCATTTTAATTTTAATTTTTATCAGATATATACGTGTCCATAATTTGAAGGGTCACATAGTTCTACAACAAAACTAAAAAATTTAAATAATCTATGATGTTTGCCTCCATTTGCCCCTCCCCAGAGTCAACTACTGTCATTTATTCTAACTAATTAAGTTGTTTTTTGAACCATGTCTCCAAAAACTGTGTTTGGTTTGTGGCTTCTTCTATTTTCAAATTTAAGCATTAACTATTGCCTTCCCACTATGAATTATAAGGATGTAGCTCTCTTGTCTCACCCTGCCCTAACTAGGCAGGCACAATTCCCATTACCCCGTACAGTAATTATGTAATTTTATTAGATCAATATATTCAATGTTTATATTAGCATAACTGTATCAGTGTTTTTGAAAGCCTTAACATGTGTAAGTAAACTATGCTAATCATTCTTTTCATGTAACATTTTATTATGCCTGGAGTTCATCATTTTCTAGATTTTTTTCTTTACTTTGTCTTCATCTTCTCAGCCCTGAAAAAAACCGCAAACTCTGCTGGTTGAGTAAATGTCTTCTCAAGATGATCAGATCCATCAGTTTCATATTTCAGAAAAACTCTCATGGATCTTTCTGACCTATTCAATCTCGGCTCAATTGCTATATTCATATCTGTCCTTCTGGGACCTCTCTCCAACATCATCCTCTCTTCTCATTCTGTCTTCTGCTCTTTGTTGATTTACTCTCTTCTTTTAGTGAAATTCATCCTTCTGTAGTTTCCTGAGAAAGGATTTGGAGGTAAAGTTTTCATAACCATGAATGTCTGAAAACACCTTCATTCTGTTCTCACATTTGAATGATAATTAGATGAGGTATAAAATTTTAAGCTGGAAACAGAATTTTGTAGATATTTTCCTTCTGGATTTTAGTAGGGGTGAGACATTAGAAGCATTTGAGATCTTTGTCTACATTGTTCGAAAATTTCACTAAGATGTACCCTCAATAGATCTATATTGTATTTATTAAGCATTCAGAACTACCTTTTAATTTGGAAATATATACCCTTTACATTCTCATGAACTATTTTTTTAATGATTTCTCCCCGTAAACTTTTTTGTCCTCTAGCTCTGGAACTCCTAAAATCCAGATGTTAGACCTCCTGGATAGATTTTCTAAATCTTATCCTCTCCTAGTTTCCATCTGTTTGTCTTTTCACTCTGCTTTTGAAAAAGATTTTCTCAACTTAATCCTACACTCTGTTGAGTTTCTTTTTTAGTTTCTGCTCCTTTCTTTTAATTTCTAAAGGGTCTTTATTTGCTCAACATTCCTCTTCCAGACTATTCAGTTCCAGAGTCATGGTTGAAATATTTATATATATACTGTTTTAGTGTTAGTCCTTTTGTTCTCAATTTTCTCCCCCTTACAAGATTTCAATGTGTTTCAACATTTTATCTCATGGTTTGTATTGGTTCCTCTTTCTTTTATGTTGACATTTTCCTCAGATACCTGATAATCCTTGTTTTTCTGCCTCTCTTTACAAGTCGCAAAGTCGAGTTCCATGAACTTGGCTGCCCCTGCTAGCTTAAGAATAGCATGATCCAGCTGGGCTGTTCAGTTGGGAAACTTTTCATGTCAACAGAGTTAGGTCTTTCCTCTTGTACTTTGTATTTCCTAAAGAAGACTTCCACATTGGGTGCCTTGAGGAGGCAGACTTAGTTGTCAGTTTCTGGGAGCTGAGTTAGGGAAGAAGGTCAGAGGTTTCAGTGTTCAGTATGACCATGATCAAGTAATCTTAAATCTCAACTAGGTCTTTGGCTGCTTCCAGTTCAGTGAGCCTATGATATGGTCATTTTAACCTCCAGTCTTTTGCAAAGGGGCGGGGTGGAGGGGAGTCAATATTCTTGCAATGTGTCATGAGGAGTGAGCCGGGCATCTGATTGCTTTATAAACACTCTGGGCAATTTCTGCTCTTTTAAACACCCCTGTTTCCCCCCATTCAACCCCACTTCTAGAGATTCTGTGAGGTAAGACAGCTTAATCTTTGGCTTTTGCAGTTTACACTTTAGAATTTAATATTTTCTCCAGTCTGTTTAATCCTTTACCTCTCGTCCCCTGATTTACAGCTTCCAGAACCAGGACACCATTCTGTTCTGTCCCATTCTTTTAGTGTGTTAAGGACTCACAAAATTTTAATGAAGTTTAAGCAGGAATCAGAAGTGTATGCAAGTTCCCACTCTGCTATCTTTACCTGGAAGTCTAATTAATTTATATTTGTTATCTAAAATGCCTTCTTAAAAGAAGTATGGAATTTGTTTTTACCAAAATTCTAGAATGTTTTCTATCGTATGTTAGCATGATGTGTGTACTTAACAATATGTCACTAAGTGAAATAAAAACAATTATGCATAAATGCTTTAGTACCAGCTGGCTGTGCTAATCTTGCACGTTCTCAGTAGAACCATGGACGGTAACAATACACAACAAAATGCTTTGTACATGCGTGTACCCATAATATAATCAAGGAATATTATCCTGGTCCATCTCCTTCATTTTGCATATAAATACACTTAAGTCTCAATGAGCCCAGCCCAGTGGGTCATGCAGCTATTATAGGAAAAGCCAGAGCCAGACTCATTCTCCTGACTGGTCATGTTGCCTCTTCAGATTTTTCTTGGGTCTGGGTTGTTGGCATGAACTCTGGCTGTAAAGCAAGTTTCACTTGGGTGCTGTGAAGATTTGAAACAAATGTGTGAAACGTGTTATTAGGAGAAGATCTGATTACAATCACGCAGGTAGCCAGTACTTCCTCAAAGTAGTTAAATGTATGGATTGAATATTGTTAGTCACATTAAGATTCATTATTTCTCAGTGCTTAAAAGTAAAATTAGATCAAGTTCCCAACTTCACTCATAACTGGTAAGACATTGGAAGACAGTTTGAACCTTAATTCAGCTAATTTTAGCTGGTAAAAACTTACACATAAGAAAGTGGAGGGACTTTCCTGGCAGTCCAGTGGTTGGGACTAAGCCTTCGGATATGGGAGGTGTGGGTTCGATCCCTGGTCGGGGAGCTGGGATCCCACATGCCTTGCGGCCAAAGGACCAAGACATAGAACAGAAGCAATGTCGTAACAAAGGACCAAGACATAGAACAGAAGCAATGTTGTAACAAATTCAATGAAGACTTTGAAAAGGGTCCACATCAAAAAAAAAAAAAAAAATCTAGAAAAAAAGAAAAAAATTGGAGGCATTTGTTTTTGAGATATATATCACTTTAAACAAATTCAATTTCACACAATAAGCACAATATTGGCTGTTTACATTAAAAAATGCACCTTTGAGGTTAAATACCATTATTCTGGATAGAAAGCCTTTCCATAGCAGGCTTCCCTGTTGCATGAAAATAGATTCATTTCCCTCATATTTCTTGCATACAACTTTTCAGGAATCTATCTACATATTATGGGAAGTGAATTGTTCTTCATTAAAAAGTCTTGAGAGAGAAACGAAATTGTATGACCAGTGAATATATATAGTGCATATGATCCTCTGAATACACCATTATTCAGACTTTTATTATGGGGTTTTATTAAGTTTGAGATTCTGGAACAGAATTAAAAAGTGTAACAAATTTGCTTATCGTAAAGGATGTAGCAAATGCATGGTCTCCAGAGGACCAAAGAGGAAATGGGAATGGATAAACATAATTTCAGCAGCATCTTGGCAGAGTCTATGGAGAAGGAGACAAGAAAATGAAAACAAATGTCTTCTGACATGACATCAGCTTTGCACATGACAGACAATTTATTATAATGGCAGTGATTATGGTTCCATGTAAAGCGTGAGTACCCATAGTGATCTACAAAGAGGAAATCATTTGTAGAAAAAGGAGAGTTCCTTAGATGTTTTAAGTAAACAGATCCACAAGGACATGTAGTATGCTTTAGTAAGGGGGTGGGGGGAAGATAAATGTGGATACGGGGCTGATTTATTGTTTCTCTGTAGCAATGCAACAATTAATATCCTGGGTGTTTGAAGTTGCTTTTCAATAGAGAACACCAAATTATTTCTAAATTCGAGTTTCACATCTCATTGGTTACTTAGTTACTGGTACTGGAATGATTATATGACATGAAGTTTAGCTTTCTGAGTAATAATATAGCACTCATTATCAAGATAGCTTATTTCGTGGCAGATATAGTTAAAATTTCTGTTTTACAAAGGCTTTGAAGAATCTTATCTCTTATGCTCCAAGGGGAAGTACGTTTTTTTTAAATCTATAATTATTTGCTGCAGTGATTTGGCCCAACTCCTCCCTGTGCCTTTCTGTGAAGTGCAGCAGGCAACTAAAGCACCATCCATCTGTCAAACCCAGAGCAACTGTTAAAAAATACCCAGCCCATTTTCCCTCCTGATTTAGTCGTTGGTTGCACAACAGCTGTTTGCAGAGATACAGGTGAATCTCATGTAAATACTGCCATATTCCTTTAAAGATGGAATAAACCACTTTCCACATGCAGTGTGTGAATTAGCATATCCATTCTTTCACACCTGCCAAATATACATTTCCCTTATACGTGTACATAAAATAGGGACCGGAGAAGCATAAAGCTTCTAGCATATTGCATACTTATAGACAATATTCTGTAGAACAAAGTGTGTATGAATTTTTTCCAGACATATGAAAGAAATTTCAAAAAACTGTCATACAGTTTGACTTGAGGGCTTCATTCGACAGAAGAACACAGAATTTAGACGTGGAAGATATTTCTGAAGGAATCTCATCTGATGTCTTTTTCGTGGCTGTGAGAAAAATGCCTTGGAAACACTAGAAAGCATCTCATCATTAGTTTACACCTCTAATGAGCCCATGATATAGAAGGAAGGAAAGAAAAAGAACACACGTTTATAAGGGGAGTTAGGTGATTTCTTACCTGACAGATTTTTATCACATGGTGAGAAATTAACCACCATGCAATGCTCGTATATTCTAAACACATTTAAAGGCAGGTGATTCATAGATATTGATATATTTAGTGAGCCTTTTCTCCTCACCTGCTGGAAGCTGAGTATTCTGTTGCGTATTATGAGCCCTCATAGGGCAGAAATTCTGTCTTCTATTAAACTGTTAAGTTATATCCTCCAAATAGAGTTCTGCAGGATTCTAACTTGGTAAATATGGCACCACAGAAAGTCTAGGCAAATGTCTTTTTTTCTTAATGAAGGAAAAAAATTAAAAATAAAACCTAGCAGGTTAGAAACATGAGAAAAGAACTGCATTAATAATAAAATCTTAACTTTATTACTAATTGTTTATGAAAGTTAATATAAATGGTGTTGAGCATAAGTTTTGCGAGAATCATTTCTTGGCTGGCTGGTAAAGAGTTCTAATTCCCAGGATTTCTGGAAATGCAGCATCTAATTGACAATTTTGTGATATGACTTCTGAGCTCTTTTTCTAAAATTATATTGATTTATTTGAGATTCAGAATATTTAAATGATGAAGTTTTTCTAGTAGCTTCACTGAGAGAAAATTCACTCTTTAAAGTTTACAATTTGGTAGTTTTTAGTGTATTTACAGAGTTGCGCAACCATCACCACAATCTAATTCCAGCACATTTTCACCACCCCCCAAAAGAAGCACTCTACCATGAGCAGTCATTCCCCATTGAATTAGTTTTAATGAAAGAAAGTCAACTGAGATAAATGGAGCTACTCTAAGGTGCTGTAAAATCAGGGGGAGAGTCACTGATGTATAAAAAGCTTGGTTGTGGTGATGGCTCCTTCCTATTCACTGTCATGATTTAATTTAGAGTGATGGCTGCCAGATGTCTTACTGAATGTGAAGATTTATATGCATTTATAAATGGTTTTCTTCCAGACAGGTTTTAATATTTCTCCATAGGAGGAAGGACTCAGAGAGGCAGTTTAAATGGAAGGAGAGGCTGAGAACTTTTAAAGCTGAGTTTGCATAACCTGTCCTGTCTATTCTGAGTATATATTTTTTTTGGTCTGGCTTAGGGGAGGGAGTGGTTGGAGATTAATTAAGAGCCTTGTCTTGCAGCTTCATCAACAAGCAAGCTACTCTCTGTACTTAAATATTTATTTTGGATGGTTTCATTGTGGCTAATGGAGATCGTTGGTGGTCTAAAGCTACTCCAGGACCACTTGTGTGCATGCAGACATAGTTGTCAGGCTACACTGTGTCCTAGAGAAGGACAATTTCATGCTTTTTTTCCTTGGATTTAGGATTCTTAATGACTACTCTTTCTCAACTAGAGTTTTTTTTTTGTTTTGTTTTGTTTTTTGTTTTTTTTTTTTTTGCAGTACACGGGCCTCTCACTGTTGTGGTCTCTCCCGTTGCGGAGCACAGGCTCCGGACGCGCAGGCTCAGCGGCCATGGCTCACGGGCCCAGCCGCTCCGTGGCATGTGGGATCTTCCCGGACCGGGGCACGAACCCCGCGTCCCCTGCATCAGCAGGCGGACTCTCAACCACTGCGCCACCAGGGAAGCTCTCAACTCGAGTTTTTGAAGGTGCTCACCCTGCTTGTCTGGAAACTCTGATTTCCTGATTTTACTTGGTAGTCAACTTGGACTTGTGTTTCCCACTCCCCAAGGCCCACAGATGATCCTGATCATTTTGCTTCCAACCATGGCTGGGTAACTTGACCACAAGTCCTAGCATTCCCTTCTGGAATCTGCCACAGCAGATTAGCTGTCAGAGTTTAAGATCTCCCTTCCTCCTTTGTTACTCTCACCTGTATTAGCTATCCTTTTTGTTTGTTTTTGATATAATTCATGAATGATTTGTAATTTTATTTTGTTCACTTTTTTCCTGAAGTGTTTCATTCTTGCCAGTGTTTTTCAATTAGAGGACAAATCCCTTGAAGCCAGTGTTTTTCAATTAGAGGACAAATCCCTTAAAGCCAAGAGCCCTACCTGTGTATATTTCCTTGGTTAGCTGTGAACACAGAGAGATTCAGGACTTAAAAATCCCTTAGAATAAAATGAATGGGCATTTTTAACTGTTCATTTCCTGATCTTGTATTAGAACCTGAATACAATGCTTCAAAGTTACCAAGGGACTATGTTTACATTATTAGCTTATTAAGCATTTCTTATTTATTTGAAAATTCTTTTTATTTTCCTGAGAGGGCGACAAGAACTGGGGAATATGTTTCCAACATGCAAAGTGAGTTGTATTTTTCCATAAGCAAGCTTATAATTGGGCTCCTGCAGGCACACAGCTTCCCATATGGTACTTATGAGTCAATTAAAGCACCCTAACAAGCAATTACGGGTTTACTGTTTAATTCAATTTCCACAGCTCACAGTGTTCCACTCAAAAGTTGCATGTTATGTCATTTAGCATGTAATAATAAGCACACATTTTATTCAAGTGTAGTTTTTGAAGAATGGGATCTCCAAATACTGTGCTTCTACCCACGGAAAATGAAAACCCTTGGAATATGGCAAGAACTGGCTTTTAATTCCAAATTGCCTCATTTGGATAACAGCAAGTGAAAATGTCTTCTCTACTACATACAGTTGGCACAGAAATGGAATCGCTAGGACATCCACTGGGAGAATTACACTAAGTGGAATGGCCGGTAGATTGAGCTCAGGTGATTGACGTCTGAAGGGGGAGGGCCTGGGTTTGGTCCTTGAGTGAAGTTGGCTTGGTCAGGCCAGGGTGACCCCCCCGTCTCTGTCCTGGGAGATGCAATACTAGGGGGCCTCCTTGTCAGTTCCCATTTATGCTACCCACGCTCCTGGCCATGCCCCACGCCAGTGCTGGCCACCTAGGGGAAGGATTAGAGCAGCCCTTCCCTCTCCCTGAGGCCAGACTAAATAGGCACAAGCAAGCTGGGAAGACGATTCCACACAGCATCTGAAAGCCCATATTGATGTCCATCCCAGCCCTGGCCAGCTCTTGGCTCTCAAGCATGAGGTGGGCTGTATCATTCACAGTGGACAGTTCAGAGCAGGGTCAACAAGACACGCTTGCTGTGAATGAGGGCTTAGACGGACGTAGCCTTCTTTTCCAGGACCCAGAACTTCCTATTCTTTCTAGCTGTTTTCACTCCCTTCTCAATTTCAATAGTTCTCTGCAGAGATTGTCCCTTCATTCACTCATGAAGCCAACAATTGAAGCGTTATAGTTGGACGGGAGAAAGTGGCTTTGCATTTCACGTGGCTCAGACTCACCCGCATCCTGGTATTTGACGTTGGAATGCACTTTTGTTTGATATAGATGTACATTCTTACTTATGCTTCGTCTTGAATAAGAAATAAGTCTGCCTGTTTCTTTTCCCTGAGGATACCCAACAGAGGGTGGGGAGAGTAATTCTAAAGGTAGCCTGAGTGGCTGAGGGAAGCCGGGCAGGGTGACTGAAAAACCAGAGAATTAAAACAAAACAAAACCAACCTGTTGTGAAAACAATGACTGGGGAAGGCACGGTAAACCTGATTGTGTCAACTGTTTTTCTTCTTATTTTTGGAAGTCGACGAGGTAGGCTTGGTTCTTACTCCAGTGGATGATGCAGTGCCTCAGAGCTAGGAGGAAATACCTTTGCCCTATGTTGTAGGCTGGCTAACAGCCCCCAAAATGACCAGGCCCTAATCCCCAGAACCTGTGAATATCTTACCTTAAGTGGCAAAAGGGATAAGTTAAGCATCTTGTGGGGAGAACAGGCTGGATTACTCAGGTGGGTCCAATGCAATCACAAAAGACCCTATAAGAGGGAGGCAGAAAGCAGTATGATGACGCAAGCAAAGAGACAGAGAAGAAGCGGTCGTGCTCATGCCATAGTCTTGGCTTTGAAGTTTGAGGAAGAGGCTAGGAGTGAAGGGTGTAGGCAGCCACTGAAGCTGGAAAAGGCAAGGTACCTGTTTCTCCGTAGAGCCTCGAGGAGGAAGCAGTCCTGCTGACATCTTGACTTTAGCCTGAGGAAACTGATTTGGGGCTTCTGACTCCTGGAATTGTAAGAAAAAAATTTTCTGTTCTTTTAAGCGGCTAAATTTTTGGTAATTTGTTACAGCGGCAACAGAAAACAGTAATACCCTGGAAACAAATTAACATTAAAAAACAACTTTCCGGGGCTTCCCTGGTGGCACAGTGGTTGAGAGTCCACCTGCCGATGCAGCGGACACGGGTTCGTGCCTCGGTTTGGGGGGATCCCACATGCCGCGGAGCGGCCGGGCCCGTGAGCCATGGCCGCTGAGCCTGCGCGTCCGGAGCCTGTGCTCCGCAACGGGTAGAGGCCGCAACAGTGAGAGGCCTGCATACCGCAAAAAGAAAAAAAAAAAAACAAAAAACTCTTTCTGAAAGTAAAGGACCAATGACGTTGAACTGTCCAGGAGAGCATCTAAGTCCTCAGCACCGACACCTAGCTCTCCAGAGGCGGGTTGCCCCAAACCCCCTGCCTCCTACCTCATTGTGGGGCTTCAGAGAATCTGTCTACTGTATTTAGGGGCGCCTTAATGTGTGTGCTCCCTTTTCAGGAGACAACGTCAGTTCAGGCTCAGCTCTGCAGGGCCTCGGCATCTGGTGGTGAAGCATATGTATAGCAGGCTTCACATCAATATTTTTAAAATGCTTTTAAATTAGTGTCCTTAATCCAATCAGATTTCTCTCTCTGCCTTCTGTCTGCCATTACGGCTTCAGGGAAAGGGACAGGATAAAGGCCACCTCAGATGGGAGGCGGATGTGTCTCTCAAACAGGGAGAAGGAAAAGCCCTCCTCCTTGCCAGGGTGGGTGATTGATAGTAAAAGAGAAGGGGGGCTTGCAGGGTGGGGAAGCAGAGCAGAAGAAACGTGTGTCGTGGTTTTCCCTGACTCAGGGCTGATGTTTTAGAGGTGAGAGTTTGGCTAAGGAAACAGAGAAGAAAGCTGAAAGTTTTCTGCAACGTGTCTTGTTTAGAACTCTGGGAAGAACTCTGGGATGGATTGGGAGGCTGGGATTGACGTATGTACACTACTATGTATGAAGCAGATGGCTGGTGAATGCCTACTGTATAGCACAGGAGAAAAAGGTGCAATCTGTTTGCAGGACATATATTGAGTTAACCTTAAAAATGCATTCGAGTACGCATTAGTGCAGACAAATACTGTTGGATTCCACTTATACAAGGTACCTAGAATAGTCAAATTCATAGAGTCAGAAAGTACACCCGTAGATGCCAGGGGCCAGGGCGTGAGGGGGTAGGGAGGGGGAATGGGGAGTTAGTGTTTAATGGAGACAGAGTTTCAGTTTAGGACGGTGAAAAATTCGGGAGATGGATGATGGTGAGAGCTGTGCAACAATGTGAATGTACTTTGTTCCACTGAACTGTCAGTTAAATATGGTTAAAATAGTATGTTTCATGTTATGTGACTTTTACCACAATAAAAAACAGTAACAAAAAAAGAACTCTGGGAAGAGATGCCCTACGAGGCGCCACTCCAGAAGTAGGGCCTTATTGCCGCCCCAGAAGCTCCCTGGGTTTCCCGTGCTACAGAGAGTCTGCAGAAATGCCTTCATGCCCCGGGGAAGGGTGGGATAGCTGCTGGTGCCGGCAGGCTTCACAGGAGCACCTGCTCTGACTCTCCCAGAGCACTGATCACGGGGCCCCAGCCGGATATACCACACCAGGAGGGAGCCAGGTGGGCTGAGTTCTCATCAGCTTAGATGACAACAGCCCCTCATCAGGCCGAGAGGGAATGGTTTGCGAGATTTTCACCCTGAAGTGAGACTTTCCTGGTGGATGTCACCAGGGTGAGCAGCCAGCCGGTGGACGAGGGCCACTCTTATTGCAGACGCTGGCAGGGCCCTTCTTCATGAAGATCTGAGACCGTTGCTGGCTTCCAGGCACCCAGATACCATCCTGGAGGGGGGAAAGGGAAATGGCTGGAAGAAAAACTGCACATTTACCTGAAAATAATTATTTCAAATGGGAAGGAGGCTAAGTAAAATGGCCAAAGCTGAGAGAGCTTTAATTGGCATTTGTACCTTTCCTGATTACCTGCTAGGAAGGGAGTTCTTAAGAAAGATTGCATCAGTCTATAATGAAATCATTGGAGTGGAGTGCATTTCTGTCCTTAGACTCAGCAAGAGCTGGCCTGCCCTGGCCTCCGTGCCTTAGAGGACCCTTCTCTGACCTTCTTCTAGCCTGTTCTTTCCCACAGGCAAGGAGCCTCACTGGAGCCCATGCTTCCCCATCCATCCCCTTATCTAAACCCTGCTCAGCTGTCAGGACCTTGGAATTCCCTGCCCTAATGGCCCTGAACCAGCTTCAAGAACTTATGGGGCCTCTTCTCTGAGTCTGACTCTACAACCTAGATCTGACGGGTGGACAGGGGTGGCTGATTTGTGAATTGAGCTTTGGGGGATTGACTGTAGTGCCCACTCACAAGTGTAAGACGGTCCCTCCGGGGGTAGAATCCAGCTGGGAGTGAAAGGAGAAGAGGGCTGGCCAGACACCCAGGGCTGGGCCCACAGTCCGTGTGCTGCCACATTCCAGCCTGAAACTCCAAGTCATTCCAGGATTTTTATTGAACCCTCATGTTCCAAGTCATGAAGCCATACATGTTAAGTAGGAGAATAGAACTGATCTATTACAGGTTTGTAAATTTCAGAGATAACTTCTAACTCTTTAGTCTTGTGGTTTGTGACCTCCTCTTATATTCCAATGCTGGTCCCAACATGTGTTAGGGGCAACCTGGCATTGCTTCATTAAATTAGGGACCTTGCTACACAGACATGGAACATGTCATTACAAATGTTACGAGCCTTATCAAAGGAGAGGTCAAGGGTCTTAGAACGTGCATAGCAAGGGCGGGAAGCTGGCCTGTTATATTGCTTGTTCGTCTGCACAGGCATAAGGTGTGCCAGGCTCCTGTCTTCACTAGGTGCCTCCTACTCATCCTTCGTGCGTCCCCTCCATCCAGGAAGGCTCCTGACTGTGCAGTGCCTGAGGCCCCAGAGCCATGCTCTTGCAGGACCCTGGGCATGGTGAACTTTCCTTTCCGTGTTTCTTTCATCTGTGTATCCCAGGCCACCAGTGCAGGGTCTGCCCTATAGAACACGTTGTTCGACTGTCGTGTTAGCTGAGCAGTGGCTGCCCGCCCCCTCCCCTCCTCTCCTTGATGTGCATGTAAACTGGGTTCTGTACCTGATTGAAGCTGTTCATGATTGCAGGACAGCAAGCTCACAGCTCTTCTATTTTTCTAGCATGTCACCCTCATTTCCTGGAAATCATGACCTCTTGAAACAAATTCTTCCCACTCTTCCTTGTCAACTGTTAGAGTTGAACTCTGGTCAGGAGCAACTTTGGGGAAGTAATGTGGGTGTCCTTGGTGAAGACGATGGATGTGAATAGATCTGAAGTAGCAGATTCCATTGCTTACTTAGTCTTTCCAGGTAAAACATTATCATTTCCTATTATAAGGCCAGCAGCCCCTGCCCTCTTCATACCATAACTGAAAAGAAGACAAACTTATCCATGTCTGACTATCAGAGTTTAGAGGTGATAGGGGACAGAAAGACCAGCCATTTAGTAGTAGTTCATAATCTGATTTCAGCCACCATTAAAGTCTAAGAAGGCCACCTAACCGTCCCACATTGACAGCCAGCGTCTTCAAAAAGTTAACTACGAGACACACAGAGAATTCACAAGTGTAAGACGGTCCCTCCGGGGGTAGAATCCAGCTGGGAGTGAAAGGAGAATTCATACAGGTCCTTGCTTTATTTCTTTAGCTAAATTCTCTGATAATTTTACATTTCCTGCTAAGCCATTCCTTTTCATGTTGCTAGAATTGAAAATAATTAGATAACAGTGGAAAGCAATTAGTAACCTTTTTCCCCTTTTTGGTGATTTTTTTTCTCCCAAGGCTCAGGCTGTGTGGTGATTAAGAGAAAGATCGAGCTGAACTCAATTCTATGTGTTATGTACATTGCTAGACACTATGAATAGGAAAATGTGACCTCAGGCATCACAGATATTTGGAGGGTTCCAGGTCACCCGACCATATGCACTTACCAGGGGACTGTTCTTGTCTGAGAGCTCTTGTCTCAATAGCTTAGCTCAACCACCTGCTTCTCCATCATTCCTTAATGAGAATACCCATCTGTTCCCGGCAGCTACTCTTGAGAGCTTTCTGCCCAAAGCTTAAGATAGCTAAATTTCAAACAATGCACAGTGAGGTTGTTCTGAAGCTATTTGAGCTAATTTTACCTGGGAGTACAGTCTTCCTCCAGTAAAGACAGCAGTATTTCAAGTTTAATAAATAAAATATAATTAAGCATCCAATTATCACTCTGCTTAAATGATTCATTCCAGGTAGAAGTATATGACAGGAATGGTCACTAGTGAATACCTCTTCCTTGCGTGATGGAAAGACCTTTCCCCCTAGTATAGTACAGTATTTTAAATACTTAAAAACATCAAAAGAGACATCTTTTCTCTAGATTGTGACCTGCAAGTGATGTGCTGTGATCCACAAGTCCCAGAACTCAGAGTTCAACTAAATAGCAGGTGTCTGACAGGTCCATTCTCTGTAATGGCCTATTTTTTTTCATGCCTGCCCTGAGCACATCCTTTCCATTCAAGACTGAAGTACCTGCTTTTCTCTTGTTTACCAGGATTTCCCCGTTGGCTATTGCCTTTAGGGAAACTACATTACTCTGCTATTATCTGTCTACCTGCCTGTCACTGCCACTACTATAGCCTCCCCAAAGCTAGATTATTTATATGTACATGTATATGTGCATACACACACAGAAAATACTTTTATAAATATTCATAGTTCCTTATATTTTGTGACCAAGTGATTGGATGGATGGATGAATAAATGGGTCAATTTCAGTAAGGTCTATTAGGGAAGAAGGTATAGGTAATAAAGATCCAGGTGTATAAGCAGCCTAGTGTCTAGTCTGCCATGGGGGTAGAGAAAGTGACCTTAAGAAGGTTTATTCCTGATCCCAGGGCATGAGCTATTTTTTCTGCCTTATGTTTATTCTTCTTGTGATCGGTAATGAAGCTCAAATGCTCCTAATGGTCTGAAAAGCGTTGCTACAATATATGCCCCTAAGTATTACTTAGATGTTAAAATTCTCATGAATTCAGCATTAGCACAGAGGGGCACCTGTTTTTGTTGGATATGACCACCTCCGTAAGTGAGGTGAAAATATGGCCAGCACTCTTGTGCAAATACTCACGCTTTTCTCATTAGACTCTTTTAAGTACTAGGGATTTTGATCTTGGTGCTTCTGGAAAGAATTGCCAGCAGACCTTAGATTCCAGTTTCTGACTTCCTGGAGTTGTGGTCTTATATGGTAGCTTTTACTGTAGCCCCATTTTTATAGACACTAAGCATAATGCAAGAGCATCACTTGGAAATATAACACAGTATCCTTGGGAGGGCCATGCAGTCCTTGGAAGAGCCTACTGACTTCAATATTATAATTTAAGGGAGGCTCCAGTCACATTTCTTAGGGGTCAAGAGGGTTTGGTAGGATTTGGAAAATTCTTCCTGAGCCAAGGCAAGAGATGGTGGAATCTTCTTTGCAGCCATGTCTTAAATTTCATTTCCAATAGCCTTCCTCATAATAATAGAAACTCTCTAGGCAGATGTACCAAGTGCTTAGTTCTGTGCTAAACACTTCATCTGCATCAATTTATCATAAGATGTAGGTGTTATCATTCCCGTTGTATGGATGAGTTAATTGTTTTAGTAGAATTTACATAATTTGCCCAAGGTAACAGTAAAAAAAAAAAAAAAAAAATGAAAGTCTCTTTAGTTCTGTTAAACACCAAGGCCCATAATTTGATAAGTACACTCTACTTACCACCGCTGATTTAGTCCTCAAAGAAATTATTTGACTTAAGGAGTCTATACACACTTAATATTGGCCACAGAACTATATTGTAGGTTAAAAATAACATAGTTCAAAAATATCCTTTGAATAGATACATCTGTATGTATAACTGAATCACTTTGCTGTACACTTGAAACTAACACAACATTGTTAATCAACTATGCTCCAATATAAGATAAAAATTTAAAAAAACATCCTTTGCCCATGAGTTGCCCAGTGGAAGGGGCCTCTGAATTGGGTTGTACTTCTAGCTACTAGTTATCCCCACTTACTCTAAATGTCTTCCCTTTTCATTTCCTTTGTATGTATCTGTCATCTTTCCTTTGTTGGGTTTCCAGTCCTGCATACTTCTCGCCGCTATTTCTTCATTTTTTGCCTACCCTCTAGTATCATTCAATGCCCCGTCATTTGATAAATGTTTACTAAATGATTCCTTTTATACTAGAACATGCCCAAGAAGTAAATTGTTTTATTCAGCTTGTTCATGTTTTTATTTCTAGTGGTTCTTTTCACACTTGAAAGTAAGTGAGGATCTTGAATCTGAAGAAATCTGAGAACCATCATGCCTGGCCTAAACGGATGATTGCATGCTCTGTAGCGTATCGATTGCCCGTCACCCCTGAGCTGATCATCAGTGATAACCTAGAGCAATGGTCTTCAGTCTAATGTGGGTCAAGTTCATACTACAACTCTGAATGCATTCTGTGGCCCTTAGAATCCTCTAAAGCCTCCATCAGACTACTGGGTCACTTTGGGCAGGAGTGATGGATCTGATTTATTGTACGTAGTCCTGTGAATGCATTGAATGTGTTAAGGGCATATCTAGTATACCGGTTGACTAATGGCGATTGTAAGTGTAGTACAGAATCAGGTGAAGATTCACCCAGTTTTCTCTTCACCTTAATCTGAGGATGGCCAAGGAAGAAATGAGGTGTGGTGAGCGAGAGTGTGTGCATGTATGCTTGCTAGAACTATCAGCCTGCTTGATTTAAAGCAGATATAAAGGATAATAATAATAGCCTTTATTTGGCTCTTGGTGGGTGTGAGACACGGCTTTGAGGATTCTCACAGCCCTTTGTTTATGTGCTCTTATAATACTCATTTTAAAGATGAGGAGACCAAAGCATAAACAATTTAAATAACTCATCTCAGTTCACATAACACCCAGGTGTTTGGGGATGGAATTTGCATTCATGGCACTTAACAACAGTGTCTGTGAATTCTGTCATATGCTAAAGCTATTCTTTCTTAGTTTCTTGTGCAAAGAGTTCAATATAGACATTCATAAATCCAGTGTATTCTAATTTAGACAGTTTGTAGAACTTAAAAATATCATTGAATGTTTATCATAGCTTTCAAATTTTAAACTCATTGAAATGAAATATAGAAAGTGAATATTTTATAAATTTATTTATTTTAGGCTGTGTTGGGTCTTCGTTGCTGTGCATGGGCTTTCTCTAGTTGCGGCGAGCAGGGGCTACTCTTCATTGCGGGGCGCAGGCTCCTCATTGCGGTGGCTTCTCTTGCTGCGGAGCACAGGCTCTAGGTGCACAGGCTTCAGTAGTTGCAGTGCGTGGGCTCAGTAGTTGTGGCTCGTGGGCTGTAGAGCACAGGCTCAGTAGCTGTGGCACGTGGGCTTAGTTGCTTCTCGGTATGTGGGATCTTCCCGGACCAGGGCTCGAACCCGTGTCCCCTGCATTGGCAGGCAGATTCTTAACCACTGTGCCATGAGGGAAGTCCTAGAAAGTGAATATTTTAAAATAATGTATTATCATTGGAAAAACTCTTCATTTGTATATTCATAGAGGTTTAATTTTCAAATAGCAGTACTTTTTGAAAGTATTTAAAATTCCTCTTCATATTATTCGGTGCATTGTCATCTTGGAAAAGAAAACTTGGCATGATAAAAATCCCCTAAATTAACTCCAAATTAGTTATCTAAACATGAAATTCAAGTCACATTTGCTTGTACACTACTTAAGAAAGTATCTTATTTTATTCATCATTAATGGCTATAATAGTCCCAACAAAGAAAATGCAGGTGATGTTGGTTTGATGTGCCATGGATTTTGTTCCTAGGATGTGGATAAAAACAAGAACAAAAACTATTCAAAATTAATGAATAGCCCCACCTGCTGTGGAGCAGATGTACAAACTGGGAAGTGTTGTGCCTGTATCCACTGTCATCTTAGCTGATTCCTTCGTCCTAAAACATTAGCTAGGTTTGGCTTTCACCAGGAAATAGATAGATAGATAGGTAGGTAGTTGGATAAATGGTGTTCAGATTGACTTGTTCTCTGCTGTGCTCAGAATAAAGAAAGGAATTCAGAATATAAGAGAAATGGGCAACTGAAAGGCCCTGTGTATACTTACCCTGTGTTAAAAAAGTGTATATAAAGAGTTCCTAAAAACATTGTTCCTAGGCTGTGGTCTCTTTATTCCTTGTGACTTGGTAGATTTTAAAGAGCTGTAATAAAAATGATCCTAAGCCATAGTTTCTTTAGGATGATGAACGCAGCAAATATCCATTAACAAATACCATGTCCAAAGGCATCATGCTAAAAGTGGGTGGTCAGCGGACAGGCTGGATCAGAACCACTTGGGACACTTAAAGACAAAAATATTCCTGGACTTCTTCCCCGGAGATGCTGGTTTAGTAGGTCTGAAGTTATGCCATCAGATCTCTATGTTTTCAAAGACATCCGTGATTAGGAATCAGTTGAGAAGTGTAGTTTTCAACAGGGGGTGACATTTGGCAATGTGTGAAGTCATTTTTGGTTTTCAAAACTGGGAGGGTGTGTGTGCTATTGGCATCTAATGGGTTGAGGCCAGGAATGCTGCTAAGCCTCTTACAATGCACAGGACACACTTGTGTACCCACAAAATGAAATTATCCAATCTAAATCGTCAGTGGTGCCAAGGTTGAGACATGCTGGTCTAGAAAATAAAGATATATCCTTAGAGTCCATAATTAGGGTGAATAAAAGATGCACAAAAATATCATTCATTCTTAATGAAATAAATGGCATTAGTCCAAAGACTCAAAAAATTAAGCAAAATCTCAAAAATGTCTTATCTTGAGATTATCAGTTCATGGTATGACTGGAGACATTCCAGCTGCAAAAGTATGTGAGAAACATCTGCAACTGGTAGAATATTTGTATTGGGGATTATCTGGATAGATTATGCCTGTATTTAAAAAAAGAAATAAAAATTTTAACTGATCCTGAAATGTTAGCAAGGGAAAAAAAGTTTACTTGTAGAAAGCAGAAATTCCTTTTAAAATACTGACTGAAGTGAAAAATAGGGCCATTTACATAAGTGCCATTTAAACAAGTAAAGAAAAATCAAATCTAGGAAAAGTTCAGATGATCTTTTGGTGGTTTTGGCCTTTTTTGTCCTCCTATTACTCTTTTTTTCTAGTTGTTGGTTTTTTTTTTTTTTGGAGTATAATTGCTTTACAATGTTGTGTTAGTTTCTGCTATACAGTGAAGTGAATCAGCTATATGTATACCTATATCCCCTCCCTCTAGGCCTTCTCTCCCACCATCCTGCCCATCTAGGCCGGTCGTCACAGAGCACCGAGCTGAGCTCCCTGTGCTTTATAGGATGTTCCCGCTAGCTATTTATTTTATGCATGATAGTGTATATATGTCAATCCTAATCTCCCAATTCCTTCCACCCTCCCCTTCCCCTCCTGTGTCCACATGTCCGTTCTCTATGTCTGCATCTCTACTCCTGCCCTGCACATCGGTTCGTCTGTACCATTTTTCTAGATTCCACATATATGCGTTAATATAGGATATTTGTTTTTCTCTTTCTGGCTTACTTCACTCTGTATGACGGACTCTAGGTCCATCCAGGAATGAAACTGGGTCATTTGTAGAGATGTGGGTGGACCTCCTATTATTCTTTTACAGATTCTCTTTTCTAGTTTTGTATCATCTCTAGAGATCAAATGCTCACAGGCAAGACATACAGAAAATTACTGAATGTTATTTTGGTTGCTGTCAATGCTGGGTTCGGATTAATAACGAAACCAATTAAATTCTCAAATACCTCCACTGACAACAATAAATGTTTAATTTCCAGAGAAATAAGGTTAGCTATGTTGAACACCTTTTGCAATCACAGTGATAGCCAAACTTTTCAAACATTGGGGAATTCTGCAATTTCGTCCAAGAACCAGCAGCAGCTTGATTTAATTAAAATAATAACAAAAGAATCCATGTTTTTTTAGCTGTCTCGTGCATCTCTGGTAATAACCAGTCGGCAGAAATGACGGAATGCCTCAAGCAGACAAATGGCATGCCTCCCCTTGTGCAAGAATGTACAGTACCCTGTCATGATGACTGCACCTTCACTGCTTGGTCCAAGTTTACGCCCTGCTCCACGAATTGTGAAACAACTCGAAGTAGACGGCGACAGCTCACAGGTAGGGTGTGCTTTTCATTCTTTAGCTTCAGGCAAGTGATGCTCTCCTGAAACTGATCAAGGAGAATATATGTTCCAGAAGGATGGGAAATTGTATCAGGTCTCTCCCCTCCCCTCCCCTCCCCGCCATTATACATCCTCAGTGCCAAAGCTTGGCACATAATAGATACTCAGTTAATACTTGTGAAACAAATGAAAGATGTGAACTATTCCAAAGCTATGAAGTTCTTCTCTATACAGCTTATAATCTTTGTAGTCATAAATGGCAATATATCCACCAACTTCCTGGAGTAGTTAATGGCAGAGTTTCTGATGTTTTCCATGCCAGGATCTCAGCAAGTTTGAAAGCAGTCTCTGATTTGTAAAGAACATCAAAGGCAGATCTCACCTATGTCATTATCTTTTGCCATTACCTTATAAGTAACTTGATATTTTAAAATTTTAGTGGTGGAAGGCAAAAATTGAATTACAGGGACTTCCCTGGTGGTGCAGTGGTTAAGAATCCGCCTGCCAGTGAGTGCAGGGGACACAGGTTCAATCCTTGGTCAGGGAAGATCCCATGTGCTGCGGAGCAACTAAGCCTGCGTGCCGCAACTACTAAGCCTGCGCTCTAGAGCCCACTAGCCACAACTACAGAGCCACACGCCACAACTACTGAAGCTCACATGCCCTAGAGCCCACGTGCTGCAACTACTGAAGCCCCTGCACCTAGAGCCCATGCTCTGCAAGAAGAGAAGCCACCAGAATGAGAAGCCTGCACACGGCAGCTAAGAGTAGCCCCTGCTCACCTCAGTAGAGAAAGCCCGTGTGCAGCAAGGAAGACCCAGTGCAGCCAAAAATAGAAAAATCAAATCGAATTACATACATAGATTCTGCTTTTGTGGCATATGCTAATTATTGGTTCTATTTACATCCTTGAAATTTAATGGAAATTAAAGCAATGAATAGTTTAATCAAGGTCTTAGAGCAATTTTTGCTATAATATACAAATAATTGATGTAGTAATATATATCCTACTTCTTATCTAGATAAATATGGCAGAACATCTCTTCATTGAATGCTTTTTCATATTCGCAGAAAACTTAATTCAGGGAATGAAGAATCAAAGGAAAATGCCAAAATAATAATTGGGTTAATAAAATTGGTGTTGACATTGAAGAATTAAGCACAGATGACCATTTTTTCTCATGAGCAATTCAAGTGCTAATTCTCTCAGTTTCAAGACCTTTGTTTGAAAGCATTGCATACCAGATTGTTTTACATTTAGCTCACTCTAATGGATTGACAAAATCCATGAGAGCGCTTAACAGGATTTCTGCGCACAAATCAGAAGCCCATTTGTAAGTACAGGTGAAACGTATACTCTCAAATAGAAACATCAAATTAAATGTTATACTTTATTCTATAAAAATTTGTTCATATATAATTTTATGCAACATTGCTTATGTTTCTAAGATAAAACAAGTTTCTTATTCTCTAACAATATGATGGGATAGAATGTATATGACAGGAATAATTCCAAGTTCAGGGGCGATTTAATGGAACTTGGTTTGCATGTTCCTACATAATCCTTCAGAAGCCATTATCCTAGCAACTCTGTCTATATCTTTGAGATGAGAGAGAATTTCCTTGAGAGGGAAAGAAAGTTTTTAATTAATGGCCAATTTTTCTCTTTGTCTTGAAGGTTTGCTAATGATGTTTTGTATCTGTAAACTGAGAATGAAATAATTGAAAATCCTAGGATACTTATTCATTTTGCAACCAGTACAGTTTGTGTTATCAATTGTCAAAACTTCGATGAATTTGACTTTTATTTAACATATACTTTTAAGGTAAATACTGAAGAACTGTTATATTTTTGCTTGCAAACTCTATCCTAAGAATTACATTAATATTTAGAATTTCTTTTCTAAATTATTAACTGCTATGCTTTTGCCTAGCTGATTGATCTTTGTATGTTTCAGTATCTAGATGACACCTAAACAACTGGCTAATTTCATGAAATACATGAGTTGTTAAAATCAATCAAATGAATTATATAGTAGTGTCAACTGAAAGAAAAATGCACAGCGTGAGAGTTATGAGTTAAGGTTTATCCAGGGGGCTTACTGAGGACTGTTGCCCCGGAGACAGCCTCTGATAGCTCTGAGGGACTGCTCCCAAGAGGTAGGGGAGAAGGCTAGTTTATATGTGATTTTGTTGTTGTTAAGAAATGTATGCAGTCAGCATACATCTTCGTAGAAACTTACTGCTAGTCACAACAGCAATCTCAAGGTAATGATCATAGCACTTTCTGTGTATGGGAAGACGCAAGAAGTGAAGTTTATTAAAATTCTTCCTGAAGTGCGTCTGACTATCTAAGGGTCTGTTTGTTCAAAGCACAGAGTATCCTTTTATTGTCTTTAATTTCCTCTGTTAGAAGCACTGAGTGTACGGTCAATCAGTGACTGCAATGGGTTAATCTTTGTAGACTCGGATGGAGAATGACATACTCTTTGCTCTTCTTTTGTTGCAAGTTCCCCCGTTTTGGTCGTAAATTCACCCAAAGTTTGAGAGCCATTTCATGACCAATTTGTCCTAGGGCCCTACGTCAAGGATTTCATAGGATTTCGTTGATAGGCCTCTCAGTGTGCTATGACTGAATTGGGCCCTTCTAATGGTTACCATAAAGGTCTCTGGACCACATGTCTTACTAGTCTGTTACGGTCCAGGAAATGATTCTCCCTGATTGTTTCTTCCCATATCTAGAGTTACACTATTATAATCACTTTAATTCTATATAGAACTATATATTCGATCAAACATTTCAAATCTCTTAGTCATTACTGCTTTTGTTGGAGACGCTGTTTATTCTTGCATTACCAAATCTACAACTACCTTATAAGCAGAACACAAGTTCTATAGCTAGAAGTATTAATAAGGTCATAGTGAGCATTTATGCCATGAACTTCCAGCATCAAACCAGTTCTTGAGATCACCAAGACTAGGGAGCAGATTGTTTAAGGCACAAATCTGATTTTTTTTATGTGAGTCATTAAATGTGTTCTATTACAAGCCCAACAGAGTCATTAAACTTTAACGACTGTTGCCTGGTGTTACCCATATAAATCCATTCCATAACTGAGGAACAGTCCCTCCTGATAAGTGGGAGGTTATGTTTTTTGAATTAAATGTAGCTCATTGTTCTGATTGAGCTTGAGTAACTCTGATAGAAAATGCATATTTAGGTTAAAATAAATTTTCTAAGGGACCATCCAATCACATCCTTGGAGAAGAGAAATCCACCAGGGTGAACCAGAAGTACTGGACGTAGGTAATTGACCATAAACCAAAAAATGAGATAGATTTTTAAAAATTTGCATAAGATTGTGCCCATGATACAAAAACATTTGGTTCACATGTAAAAATCCAAGAAATCAAGGTCCGGTCTGGCATCTTGGAATAGCTATCTGCTTCCGACGCCCTCATCTCTTCCTGCTGTGGGTATGGTTTCTTCTCTGTTTGAGTATTGTGTCAAGGTGAGTTTGAGGTTAGCAATCCTCTCTATGTACCAGTCCGGTGCAGGGCCCTTTTTAAATGGGAAATATGAATCTAAGAGTCAATTCCCTTTGGTCTTCTTGTGCATGAGCCGGTTAAGAGTACCTGATAAGGGCCTTACCATCTAAGCTGAAGAGAGTCCTTTAAATGATGTCTTTTCCAGTAGATATTCTTCTGGTTGTAGTCATAGGGTATCCGATCTTTATCCAAACATAGATTACTGTGATAAACTTCAGAAACAAGCTAAAAACGTTCTTTTAACAAGTGACTTAAACTTTTGTGATAATGTAACATAGCAACAGGAGCCATCTAGAAAGTGAGTTTCAGGCAGTAAATACCAAAACCTTATAGATAATTAATAGCACAAGAACTTGATATCTATAAACGTATATTACTGAAACATATCTTTTCTCTAAAGTCATCCTCATTTCCACCAAATACAGCCAAACTAAGACTAACTTGTTTACAAAGTAAGTCTGGTTTCAATAAACTCGGCCTGATTATTTACATAAGTGTACCAAGAATAGCAGTTGATTATATAGGCTCTTTTAAATTTGTTTTTTTTTTTTTTTGAAGCTTGTCATAAACAGTCCCTGACTGAACTTTATTAAGGCTTCTCAAGGCCACGAAAATTATGCCTAGGACTTGCCATCAGATTTACCTGTATAGGTTTGGGTGAATTCCTCCCTTCTCAAGGTTCCCAAAATATCTTGAGGGTCCTTTCTTATTCACCTGATAAGGATGCTGGGAACCCTGCAAATAAGGCACTAGGCTGTTTCTCTAAGGGGCTTTATGGCTCCATAAAGTCCATCTTAGTTCTTTAAACCTGACTTGTTATATCCGATTCTATGCATATTCTCAAATAAGGCATTCCAGTCAAAGCTATGTTAATATAACCAGCGTTGCCATTGTAACCTGTCAAACAGAGAAGAGATTTTTATTGAACTTTTGCAAATAACTATATTTCCATGAAAATAAGAATAAGGAGTTTCCACTTCTAGAGGGATCAGGAAGAGAGAAATAGATAAATGTTTCAATTCTGCTTACAAAGGTATAATTTATCAAATTGGTGTTAGTCATAGCATAAGAGGAAAGATTTCCTTATATCAAGAAAACAAAGATAAACAGTAATATTTTAGACAAAAGGTCATAAAAATTATAACCACATTCATCAGTTCATTCAGTCATATGCAATTAAGTGTTGTTGATCTTGACCTCCTGTTAACAGTTTTATGAAGTCATCAGATTTTTCACTAGAATTCTTTAATTTCATACCCAGTTCAGTAGTATAATCTGAAAGCTATCAGAAACCTGTAATTGTCAAAAAAAAAAAAAAAAAGTCCTTCCGTGACTCTTCTTGAAGATGAAAAATTTTAATAAAAGCAACAGAGTAAAATAACTATCTATACATGACAAAAGACTTAAAATGGCATGGTTAAAGATACGATTACAATTGACAAAGAAATTTGGTTATTTCTGTTACACACATTTTAAGATAATTGGACTATGATAACATTAGAGTAGGACATCTGAATTTTAGGAATTTCCTAGAACTTCTAGAATATTTATATTGGTAACATTTACTCATACAATATTACCTAAGGTTTATCATCGTTTATCTAACAATGCTAATCATGTAATTTAATATACCAAATAAACCTAATTAGTTTAATATCTTTCTTTGAGATGTTTCAGGGTCCCCTGGAGACATGCCAACATTAGCTAGAGGTCATAACACAGAGAAATTCAAATTCTAGTTTTGCACCAGCTTATTTTAATATTAGAATTCTTTCAGCCAATTAAGTTCATTTTAATCTTTGCCAGCCCTGGTCATACATCAAATTCTTTCTCAGGGTTTCTTTTCATAACCCTGTAATTTGCCTCTTTTCTTCCAGATTGTGTCCTATGCTTTCCCTTGCTCTTTTCTTCTTTTTCTCTTAACCTCTCTTTAGGACAAAATTACTTTGTTTTCCCTTAACAGAATGCATTTCCTTTTCATTTACCCTTTTAAAAAGTATTCTTGCATACAAAGATGTTTTATTTATTTTAGTGGTTCTAATTACACATATTAATCAGAATTCTCAACCCTTAAAAACCCCAATCTCTAGCAAAAACCAAGAAGTCAGCAGTTATGAACTGTTTGTCACGTGAGCGTGCCTGATTGGCAAACTTACGAACATATTCCATTACCTCTAGAAACACATTTTTTCAGTGTAATTTTTCCTCACTGTGGTATAAGACATGTGACCAAGAAACCAAACATCTTTAGGTATTTTTTTTAAATAGGAAGACAAAAGTAGATAAATTTAGACTTGCTTAGCAAGTAATTTCCCAGTATTTTCTATTATTTGGAAATGATCTAGACATTCAATGAATTCCCATCATTTAACTTAGTAAAACTCTAAAATTTCAAGTTACTGAAAGATCCGGAGAAGCTATTTTTAAGTAGACATACAATAAGACATAATTGTTCTTAAAGCATTCATCTAAAAAAGTCTTAGCCCATTTGGATCTAAATTTCTTTATGAAAATATCATTAGTTTTCTTGCTGACAAATCGTTAGAGATAACATGATCTTATTTGACGTTTAGTAAATGGACACAATAACAGTTGTACATATAATCTTAATTCTAAAGATAGGACTCTTTTAGTTAAACCAACAAACTTGTTTTTATTGGGTAAAGATTAATCGTAGATCATGTCAACTACAAACTGGCACTTGGCATTGGCACTTGCCATCTACCTCTACAAGGATTAAATCAGGAGCTGCTGTAGCTGCTGACATTCAACACCCGCTGAAAGGTGTTCAGGGTGGAGATCAGGAATGAAGCATTGTGTGCTCTGTGAAAAACACGTCTTCAGATAGTTAGATATTTTCAGGAGATGATTTTATGAACCCAATTCTTGTATCTCCTCATATCTAGAAAAGCACCAAAATCCTTCATGGTGACATCTGCTCCTTGTGACTAGCAGTAACCTTCAGGAGACTAGCAGAAACCTTCTGCAAAAAAATATGCACTTGATTGCATGTAGCCCCCTTCACCAAAATCATTTTATTTTAGTGGTTTATTTATTTTAGCTGCATATACTGACCTTCCCCATTACCTCTTTGGAGCAGTTTCTCAGAGCTGTCTGAAATTCTGTCTCTCGAGCGATAGTCCTCATTTTGCCCCAAATAAAACTTCGCTCACAACTCTCAGGTTGTGCTTTTTTTTTTTTCAGTTGGCAATCGTGATCTTAAAAAAAACATTTGGGTTAATCTGTATTGTATTTCTGAGAACGTATACAAGCATTTAACTTTCTTTAAGCCAATTAAATAGTTCTTTTTTACAGTTTAATTTTGATAATACCATCACCAAAGGTAGAAACGTATATCTATAATGTACACACAGACATATAAATAGGCGCAACCAGAGATCGCATAGCCTCCTTTTAAAACTTAAGTCATGAATCAGGTATTACAATATAAAACTTGCTAGTTTATAATAACAGTTGGAATAAGTTAACTCACTTGGGTTTTAAAAGGCTTCTTCCCCCTCCACACACACACACACACCCTTTTTTTTTTTAATCGCAGAAATTGGAGGTAGTCTAGGTAAGAGTTTCCTGAGAGGACCTGGTAAAACATTTACATCTCAAAGGCTCAGGGAGATAATTGTAAGCTCCTCCTAGAAGGACTTGTGTTCCCTTTGGGTCAGAATTTTGAAAAGATGTTTTATAAAGCCAGCTTCCTCTGACTGCGTATGTAAAAGCCAGTTTTGGAATGTCAGGAGAGTCCCATCTTGACCTTTTTCAGGATGACATTTCCTCCATTTCCCAATTAACTACTTGCATGTATAAGCTCCTTATAAACATAAACCTCTGGCTCATACCCTGCCAGGTTTATCTGGTACCGCTTTCTTTTGATCTGAAGGCTTTGTTTCCCATTTTAGTGTTGGTTTGTCAGGATAAAATTACTATTGAAGACTGGTGGGCTGATGTCACTCCTCTGGGTGGCACCCTAGAGTCATCTCAGGGCTTTCACAGGTCTCAGTTTCTCCCCCTGGCTGTATAAAATCTCCATGGAGACTGGAGCACTGGTTGGCCAATGTTATGTGTGCTTCCCGAGTGCAAATTTCTTTAATGAGTGGGTTACTCACACTGAATGGTGTGAGGGCTTGCCTCTGCCACTCCCATAAATTTCCCAGTTGACTGAGAAAACTGCAACTGGTGGGGAGGAGCTGTGTCCCTAACCTTCGGAGCTGAAAGCTCTCAGATGCTATCTTCACTTTTATTCAGACAAACTCTGTTAAGGTATTCAAGAGAGACACCAGGCTAGCCCCCTACCTAATCACCTAGTCCAGACCACTTGGTGTCTTTCAACTGAGCAACCTCCCGCTGCCTCTCAATGGGGGTAACCCACTCAGTATCTTTCAACTGAGCAAACTTTTCCCAGTGTCTTTCGACTTGGTAACCCAGCTACCTCTTCTTGAACCTAAGTTCAAGGAAAACCTACCCCTCATGGCAAGGAGTTTAACAACCACCAAATAAAACTCAGAATCGTCAATCAAGATGTGAGATCCAAGACCCAGGAGAGACATACCCAGTTGTCTGGACTCCCCAAGGAAGTGGACCAGCACAAGGGGCCCATGTTGGGCCCAAGGCTCCAGATACTTGTAGAGTTCAGGCAAAGGAGAGAAGTCAGCTCTTGGTCCCTTTGTGGTCACCAAAACATTCAACTGAAAGAAAAATGCACATGAGAGTTGTGAGTTAAGGTTTATCCAGGGTCTTACTGAGGACTCTAGCACAGGAGACAGCCTCTCAGATAGCTCTGAGGAAGTGCTCCAGAGAGGTAGGGAGGGAAGGCTAGTTTATATGTGATTTTGTTGCTGTTAGGGAATACATGCAGTCAGCATGCATCTTGGTAGAAACTTAGAGCTAGTCACAAAGAACAGCAATCTCAAGGTAATGATCATAATGCTTTTCTGTGTATGGGAAGATACAAGAAGTGGGGTTTATTTACATTCTTCCTGAAATGCATCTAAGTATCTAAGGGTCTGTCTGTCCAAGCACAGAGCATCCTGTTATCGTCTTTAATTTCCTCTGTGTGAAACACTGAGATCACTGTCAGTCAGCAACTTCAATGGTTTAATCTTTGTAGACATAGATGGAGAGCAAAATACTCTTCACTCTTTTGTTTGCAGTATCATTGGTAGAAAAACAAGTAGTGAAAAATCTGCAGTTCTCAAGCTTTATTTTTATTGTGATACTAATGCTTGTGTTTTGGGTTTTCCCTAACATGAATGATAGTAAAAAGGGATGGGCTTAGACTAAAGCAGTATGATTCTCTAACACAGACACACACAGAAGAGAGTACAGACACAAGTACAAGCATCTTCATTGTATAGGGGACCATCTACGGTGTTTATTTTTCTTTTTCCATTTTTTTAACCAGAAACCTTAATTTAATATCTGGGTGTTTGTTGTATGCAAACTAGATAATCACAGGTTTCAGATTTAGTGATAATTAAAGCAGTTGTTTACACAATGCTGTAAATGATCCTTCAAATAGTATAATCTATCTATGTTATTCATATGTATCTATATATTCAAAATAACTGGGTAGGGCTTCCCTGGTGGCGCAGTGGTTGAGAATCCACCTGCCGATGCAGGGGACACGGGTTCGTGCCCCGGTCCGGGAAGATCCCACATGCCGCGGAGCGGCTGGGCCCGTGAGCCGTGGCCGCTGAGCCTGCGCGTCCGGAGCCTGTGCTCTGCAACGAGAGAGGCCACAACAGTGAGAGGCCCACGTACCGCAAAAAAAAAACAAAAAAACAAAAAAAAAAACAACTGGGTAACTAATACCTATTAAATATTGTAGTTTTGTGTTTTTGTGGAATCAGTTACAAATTTCTCTCTGACTTAAGAGGAAAAAAAGTCTTTAGAGTTGTAGTAGAGATTGATTTTAAAAAATTTTTAAAGTACTGGCTGGTCCTGAATCCAAGGTTTAATACTGATTATGACTAGAATGTAATCAAAGTTAAGGACCACTGGTAATCGGTTTCTTATTGTGAAAACCATCTCTACATTAACTAACTTGGTCAAAGCCTTCTTCAAACAGTGATGCCATGTGATTAAGAAGGATATCACAAATATAGAGACAGCATATATTTGTACAAAATATTTGTTCTGCCAGTAACTTTTGGTTACTTTGTACATGAACATTTTATTATTTATTCCTATTCTCTCTCTCATTTCTTCCTTACTTTTTTTGTCCTTGTTTTAAAAAACTTTGCTCAATTATTCAAGGAACAATTCTTGTTTACCATTTATGTGTGCTAGGCCTTGGGGACACTGTAAGGGAATAGATAGACATGACCCTAATTTAAGAGCTTCCAGTCTAATGAGAGATAGAGTTTTGCTACAGACAGTTACAACACGGTATTAGTACCTGCTACAATAGCTGTCATATAGGGTGCTGTATTCGTTTTTTATTATTGCTTCTTTAACAAATTGCCACAGATTTGATAGCTTAAAACAACAAATTTATTCTCTTACACTTCTATAGGTCTGAAGTCAGACATAGATTTTACGGGGCTATAAGCAAGATGTTGGCAGGGTAGCATTTTTTTCTGGAAGGTTTAGGGGAAAATGTTTTCTTTTCCAGCTTCTAGGCGCTGGCTCATGGCTCCCTTCCTCCAAAGTCTTGAAATTCAGAAACATTACATCATCTTTTGATCCTTCTTTCATAGTTATTTTGCCTCTGATTCTTTACTCAGCCAGGAAACGTTCTCTGAATTTAAGATCATGTGGTTATGTTGAACCCAGTAAGATAATCTCCTTATCCCAAGATCCGCAGGCTTAGTCACATCTACAAAGTTCATTTTGCCATCTAAAGTAGCGTGTTCACATGTTCCAGGGATTAGGATGTAAAAAATTCTTGCAGAGCCATCATTTTGCCTACCACATGCTACACAAGTACATAAGAACACCTCTTCTAGAACTGAGATGAAGAGTGTATTCAAGGATGACTTTCCGGAGGGAGTGATCTATCAGTTTGGACCTAAAGGACAAATAGTCATTAGCTAGGAAATGGAGGGAAGGTAGAACTGGTGACAGTTTCTGGCGTAGAACATGCAAAGGCCAGCAGTTAAATGAGTAGCTTCTAAGAACTAAAAAATGTTCAGTATTACTTATAACGTGCCAGAGGCAGAGTGATGCAACACAGTCGGAGGCAAACACTAATAGACCCAGATCCTATGGAACCTTGATGACCAAGGTGAGGAGTCTAGACTTCATTCCATGAGCTGTGGTAAGTCACTGGAGAGTTTTAAATAGATGAGTCATGTGATCAGATTTCCAGGTTTGTAAGTTGGTCCTGGCTGCAGTGCAGGGAATAGATTGAAGGAAGTGAGTTATGGTGGCAATAAGATCTTGGGAGGTGCCATTGTAGTGATTTAAGCTGGAGATTTGGAGGAGGGCTAAATATGGGTGGTATCAGTCAGAATGGATACAGCGGACTGATTCAAGAGATATTTAGGTATTTGAAATGATAGATCTTTGTCGTTAAACAGATACAGGTAGCACAACAGAATCACTCAAATGTGACACTCCAGTTTTTGACTCAGTCATATTGGTAAAACTGGGAAACGCAGGAGAAAGAATGGTTGTGATGGTCAGAAGGTGAGTGTAGCTTTTGCCACGTTGAGTTTGGTTCTTTAGGTGTAGATTTCCAGTCTATGGCTCAGAAGCTTGAATAAGAAATCTGCGCTGAAGATACTAATGAGGGATTTAAAGGTTGTAGACGATTATTTAAACTCTTTGGGTGGTGAAGGTGTAGGATCAGAAAAGAGAATCTAGGGCAGTGCCCTGAGGAAACCTATCAGTTAAGAGAGGTACAGAGGGAGAAGAATTCAACAAACAAACAAAAAAGGTGTGCCCAGAGAGATGGTGAGGGTGTGGAGTAGGGGTGAGGGACATAAAGGTAAGGTGTGATGAAACTTGGGAAAGATATTTCAAGAATGATGGCACAGTCAACACTCAGAACTATTGTTGAATGATCAGGTCTGAAAGATAAGACGTAAAATTCATGACTTTATTACTTTGGCAAGAGTAAGTACTTTTAAGGAATAGGTAGAGTCAAAATCTAGGGTTAAGTGTGTTGAGAATAGAATGGAAATATAAGAGATGGAGACAACGGTACTTTGTGGACATTTGAAAAGCACCAGAGACTTGGGTTACATGTTAAATGCTGATAAGAAGGCGCCAATCCTCCTCATCCATTGATGTATCTCTCATGCAGTAAATTCTCACAGTGGTGATAGATGCTCTGCTCCTCAAACTTATTCTCAGGACGTGCCCCTAATGGTAGAGGCAAGTGAATACTTCCTCCCAGAGGGACAGTGGTGTGACCGAAGCTTCTACAAGATCATTTCGGGTCCTGCAGGAATCCTTATTTATTGTGGCCATAAGCATCACAGAAGGCATAAAGCCAATCGTCCAGGTGACAACTGTAGAATCGCCGTGTGTAAAGTAAACTGACTGACAGTAAGAAAGTAGTCTGTGCGTCAGCTTATTGCAAGCGTTTCCCAAACAGCCGTAAGGACTGGAGATAAACTAATAAAGCTGCCTATTATATATACATAACCAGCCAAGACTCTCACTAATGACCCATTAATAAGGAAGCAAGGTGGAATTATTAGATCTAGGAATACTTTTAAAAATCTAGAGGAAGTGTGTTGGTAGCAAAGTTGAGTCAAGTTACAGGCCACCTTGGAATCCATCAACCATAATGATCAAGTACTCACAGCTTTGAAAAATGACTCTGCCTTGTCATTACTCAAAGCTGGGATTACACCTCAAAGGTCCATCAAAGTCAGTTGGTAAGGTAAGGTCATATTCTAAAATACATAACCTAAAAAGGTCTCTCAGAGTGCAAGTCATACCTTTTTCTCAGATTAAATTATCCAAAATGAATTGAGCATTTATTTCAACCTATTGTTTCTGTCAGCATTTGTGAGCTGCCTGATAAGAGGAACAAAAATAAGTTCCAGTTTGTCCACCACACACCAAGTGACACCCAGGCTCACGCCAGGGCCATTGTCTGGGAGGATATCACTTTGTTCCTTGAATAAATAAACTGCTTTTAAAACGTTACTTGAGAAAAAGGGAAGGACTTAATACTTACCCCGTTCTGTTCATTTCCCTGGTAACCATAATTTCACGGAAAATGGAGACAAGGTAATCTATCTGTTTTTTTATCAACAAATTATAGGGAAACCGATATTAAATACATCAAGGACTTTTCTATCTGTTGAGCCACTGTAGCAAACATCTTCTAAGTATTTTTTGCCTCTCTCTAACATGAGGCCTCTTTTTTTTCAAATTAACTTAAATTTCACAGTTGCTGTGGGAATTGCTTTCATTGTCCTAGGATTTCCTTCTGTGTTTAAAAAAAAAAAAAGAGTGTAAAAAAGAAAGGCTTTATTTTATTTAAGACTCAATAGTCTAAGAGCTTTTACATAAAATGTGAGCGACTTTTAACAAAACAGCAGATGTGAAATTAATACATCAATGTCTCTCATTGGAACAGGGAAAAGCAGGAAGAAGGAGAAATGCCAGGATGCTGACCTGTACCCTCTAGTGGAAACAGAACCATGTCCTTGTGATGTGTTTACATCTCATCCTTACGGAAATTGGTCAGATTGCATTCTTCCTGAAGGCAGAAGGGAGCCTCAGAGAGGATTGTGGGTACAAGAAGACAGCAAAGAATGTGGAGAAGGCATGCGTTTTCGAGCAATAGCCTGCTCTGATAAAAATGGAAGACCTGTTGACCCCACTCACTGCAACAGCTCTGGTAAGGAGATGGGTGAGGAGTAACAGATGAGGACATTGACGTACAGCCTGGGAGGGCCATCCCAGGTCTAGAATTGGTAGCCTCGTTCCTTAGTAATTACTTCAGTTCTTCTTTGTCAAAAACACACCACCTCTCATAAAATATGGACATATGGAATGCACATATCCATATCACACTGATTATCTGGAACTTGATCGTTTGGGATCTTTGACTCACCTCACTCTATATTTCACCTCTGGCCACTTGTTTCCTGGCGGTGAGCTCAGTTGCTCTTCCTCTAAGAAAGCCAAAGCCCAACGCAAATGAATATATTTTACAGTGTTTATTGGTACTCTGATCATATATATATAGAAGGCATCAGTCCTTGAATTTCTTATAAGGATGTTGACAAAATACCAATGAAAAAGTTAATTTTAAGTGTTTTATGGTACAATGTGTAAGTATACCCAAATTTATAGACTAAAACTGTAGAAAAGGAATGAGGCAATCTGGCAGAATTTTTGAGTTGTTAATCAAGGAGAAGACTGGATTTTTATTTACTTATTTTTGAACATTGGGAAAATTTAAAAGATATGGGGAACAGAGAAAGGAATGATGATTAAATACAGCTGGGGTAAACATCGATGGAAGAGGCTGAGACTAATGATTACAATGGAACTTATGAATTTCCTGCTCTATTTTTTGGTTTTTAATTACCTTAAGAAACTGAAGTCAGGGATTTTACAGAAGGTATGGATAGAGAGAATTTATGCTGGAATGGCAAACTCTAAAAAAAGATGAAAGATTTTTGTCTCTGTCATCAAGGTCTTATATCCTAATAAGCTTCCTAATAATACCAGAAATGGCAAATTGAATTCACTTTTAACACACAAGTAAATCATACTTCATCCTTATTCTGTATTTCTGATGTATCAGTTCGTTTTAGTTAGGATATACCTGGATCATTATAGGAATGCAATTTAAGGTTTAACGATTTTTAATTAGTGTCATCATTGCTCTACCTCCTAGGTTAGTCTACAGAATTGCATTCAGTGATTTTACTTTCAGAAACATTAAACACATCACAAGCAAGTAATGGACCCATTTTACAGAGGCCAAAGTTGGTTTGCTCTGGCCTTTGTTTTTCACCTTTAATATACATAATGGTTTATTTTTAAATTTTTTTCTTGAAATATATTTGACATATACACCTTGAATTTATGCAATGCTATAACATATTCATTCAAGACATAGGTTGTAATATGATTGTAATTGTAGTGATAATTAATACCTATAACATTATATAATTATCATTTCTTTTTAGTGGTTGGAATAATCTAGTCTCAGCAAGTTTGATTATAACACAATGTTGTTGTCCGTATTAACTGTATTGTGCATTAGATCTCTAGGACTTATCTACTACTCAGTCCAAGTTTGTACCATTAAACAAACTCTTCTATCCCTGTCTATCCCTCTGTTCCCATGCCCTGGAAACCACCATTTTACTCTGCTTTTGTGAGTTTGGCTGTTTTAGATTCCACGTATAAGTGATATAACACGGTATTTTTCTTTCTCTGTCTGACTCATCTCACTTAGTATAATATCCTCAAGGTCCATTCAGATTGTCACAAATGGAAGATGTTTTTCTCATGGCTGAATAATAGTCCATTATGTGTATACACTACAAATTCTTAATCCATTCATCTGTTTATGGGTGCATAGATTGTTTCTAAATCTCGGCTATTGTGGGTAGTGCTGTAATATACATGGGAGTGCATACATCTCTTTGATATCCTGTTTTTATTTCCTGTGGGTATATACCCAGAAGTGAAATTGTTGGATCATATGGTAGTTCTATTAATTTTTTAAGGAACCTCTATATTGTTTTACATAGTAGCTGTACCAATTTACATTTTCACCAACAGTGTGCAAGTATTCCCTTTCTCTACATCCTCATTAACACTTATTATCTCTTGTCTTCTTGTTGCTATTCTAAAAGGTGTCAAGAGATAGCACATATGGTTTTGATTTGCATTTCCCTGATGATTAGTGATGTTGAGCATCTTTTCGTGTACCTCTTGGCCATTTGGTTGTTTTCTTTGGAAAAAGTCTATTTAGGTTCTCTGCCTAGTGTTTAACTGGGTTGTTTGTTTTTTGTTATTAAGTTTTGTAAGATTCTTTATATATTTTTGGATATTAACCCCTTATCCAATATATGGTTTGCAAATTTCCTCCCATTCTGTAGGTTGTCTTTTCATTATGTTAGTTGTTTCTGTTTCTGTGCAAAATCTTTTAAGTTTGTTGTGATTCTATTTGTTAACTTTTACTTTTATTGTTTATGCTTTTGGTGTCATATCCAGAAAATCATTGCCAGGACCACTATTGAGGAGCTTCTTTTCTACATTTTCTTCTAGGAGTTTTATGGTATCAGGTCTTATGTTTAAGTCTTTTATCCATTTCAAGTAAATATTTGTGAGTTGTGTAAGATAAGGGTCCAATTTCATTGTTCTACATGTGTTTATCCAGATTTCCCAGCACCATTTTATATTTTAACTTCTTTATTAGAGTATAATTGCTTTACAATGGTGTGTCAGTTTCTGCTTTATAACAAACTGAATCAGTTATACATATACATATGTCCCCATATCTCTTCCCTCTTGCATCTCCCTCCCTACCACCCTCCCAATCCCACCCTTCTAGGTGGTCACAAAGCACCAAGCTGATCTCCCTGTGCTATGCGCCCAGCACCATTTTTTGAAGAGACGATCACTCCTCCATCAGGTGGTCCTGGCTCCCTTACCAAATATTAGTTAACTCCCTTACCAAATATTAGTTAACTGAATATGTGGGGGTTTACTTCTGGGCTCTCTAATCTATTCCATTTGTCTGTGTCTGTTTTTATGCTTGTATCACATTGTTTTAATTACTGTAGCTTTGTAGTATAGTTTAAAATCAGGAAGTGTGATACCTCCAGTTTTGTTCTTTCTCAGGATTTATTTGGCTTTTTTGGGTTCTTTGTGGTTCCTTAAAAATTTTAGGAGTTTACTTTTTCTATTTCTGTGAAGAATGCCACTGGAATTTTGATAGAGATTGTGTTGAATCTATATATGATTTTGGGTAGTATGGACATTTTAACAATATTCTTATCCATGAGTAAAGGATGTCTTTCCATTTCTTATGCCTTCTTCAGTTTCTTTCAATGAAGTCATAATTTTCAATGTACAGATCTTTCACTTCCTCAGTTACATTTATTCCTAGGTATTTTTTGTTTTTGATGCTATTGTGAATGGGATAATTTATTTTTCAGATGTTTCATTATTAGCAAATAGAAACAACACTGATTTCTTTATTTTGATTTTTATGTCCTCCAACTTTACTGAAATCATTGATTAATTCCAACAGTTTTTAGTTGAATCTTTGCAATTATCTATATACAAAATAATATCATCTGTAAATAGTGACAGCTGTACTTCTTCCGTTCTGATTTGGGTATCTTTTATTTTTTTTTGTTTTGCCTAATTGCTCTGGCTAGACTTCTGATACTATACTGAATAAGAATGGTAAGAGTAGGCAACCATGTCTTGTTTCTAATCTTAGAGGAGAAGCTTTCAATTTTTTTTTTTTTTTACTGAGTATAACGTTAGCTCTGGGTTTGTCATAGATGGCTTTTGTTATGTTGAGGTATGTTCCTTCTATACACAATCTTTTGAGTTTATTTTTTAAATAAATTTATTTATTTTATTTTTGGCTGTGTTGGGTCTTCACTGCTACATGCGGGCTTTCTCTGGTTGTGGCAAGTGGGGGCTACTCTTGTTGTGGTGCACAGGCTTCTCACTGCAGTGGCTTCTCTTGTTGCGGAGCATGGGCTCTAGGCACATGGGTTTCAGTAGTTGTGGCACACGGGCTCAGTAGTTGTGGCTCGCCGGCTCCAGAGTGCAGACCCAGTAGTTGTGGCGCACGGGCTTAGCTGCTCTGCGGCCTGTGGGAGGGATCTTCCCAGACCAGGGCTCGAACCCGTGTCCCCTGCACTGGCAGGTGGATTCTTAACCACTGCATCACCAGGGAAGTACCTCTTTTGAGGTTTTTATCATGGAAGGATGTCGTATTTTGTCAAATCCTTTTCTGTATCTATTGTGATGATCATGTGATTATTTTCTTTCATTCTGTTAATGTGATGTAATACGTTTATCAGTTTGAACCATCTTTGCATCCCAGGCTCATGGTGTATAATCCTTTTAGTGTGCTCAATTCAGTTTGCTAATATTTTGTTGAAAAATTTTGTATCTGTATTCATTAGTAATATTGGTCTATAGTTTTCTTATAGTGGCTATATCTGGCTTTGGTATTAGGGTAATACTGGCCTTGTAGAATGAGTTAGGAAGTGTTCCCTCCTCTTCAGTTTTTTAGAAGTTTGGGAAGGATTGGCATTAATTATTTTTTAAATGTTTGGTAGAATTCACATCATGTGAAACCGTCTAGTCCTGTGGTTTTCTGTATTGGGAGATTTTTGGTTACTGTTTCAGTCTCCTTCCTCATTATTGGTCTGTTCAGATTTTCTGTTCTTCCAGATTCAGTCTTGGTAGGTTATAAGTTTCTAGAAATTTATCTATTTCTTCTAGGTTGTCTAATTTGTTGGCATATAGCAGGTCATAGTACTCTCTTATTTCTGTAGTATCAGTTGTAGTCTCTTCTCTTTTATTTCTAATTTTGAGTCTTCTGTTGTTTTCTTAGTCTAGCTAAAGGTTTGTCAACTTTATCTTTTGGAAAATCCAGCTCTTTCATTGATTCTTTCTATTGTTTTTCTGGTCTCTATTTCATTTGTTTTCTCTCCAATCTGTATTTCCTTTCTTCTGCTAACTTTGGGCTTAATTTTTCCTTCTGGGTACTGGAGGTGTAAAGTTATTTACTTGAGATCTTTCTGATTTCTTAATACATCCATTTATCACTATAAACTTTCCTCTCAGAACTGCTTTTTGCAGCATCCCCTAGGGTTTGATATGTTTTCTCTCCATTTTCATTTGCTTCAAGATTTTTCTTTTCCTTTTTGATTCTTTGATCCATTGGTTTTCAGAAGTGTATTGTTTGGTTTCCACATATTTGTAGATTTTCCAGCTTTCTTCTTGTTGATTTCTAGTTTTATACCATTGTGGTCAGAAAAGATAGTATTTCAGTCTCCTCAAATTAGCTAAGATTTATCTTGGTCCTCTCATGATCTAATATCCTGTATGCACGTGAGAAGAATGTATATTCTGCTGCTGTTGGCTGGAATGTTCTATATATGTCTGTTAAGTCCATTTGGCCTAAAGTATGGTTCAATTCCCACATTTCCGTGTTGATTTTCTGTCTGGATGATCTATCCACTGCTGACACTGAGGTATTGAAGTCTCCTACTATTACTGTATTGTTGTATATTTCTCCCTTCATATCTGTTAGTATTTGCTTAATATATTTAGGTGCTCCAGTGTTGGGTGTGTATATATATTCATGATTGTTATATCTTCCATGTATATTGACCCCTTTATCATTATAAAATGACCTTCTTTGTGTCTTGTTACAGTTTTTGGCTTGAAGTCTATTTTGTTTGATAAGTATGGCTATGCCCACTTACTTTTGGTTTCCACTTGCATGGAATATGTGCTGTCTCTTCACTTTGAGCCTCTGTGTTTTTAGAACTGAAAGAAGTTTCTTGTAGGCAGCATATAGTTGGATCTTGTTTTTCTGTTTTGGTTGTTTTTTCTTTGTGTGTTTGTTTTCTGTATGTTTTCATTGCTGTTGTTTTTTATCCGCCCAGCCACGCTTTGCCTTTTGATTGGTGACTTCAGTCCATTTATGTTTCGAGTGATTATTGATATGTAAGGGCTTACTGCTGCCATCTTATTGTCTGCCTTCTGGTTGTTTTGTATGTTCATTATTTCTTCCCCGTGTTTCTCCCTGCCTTTGCAAAGCAGTGGTGTTCTATAGTGGTATGCTCTGTCTCCCCCTTTTTACGTTTTGTGAATCTACTCTAGATTTTTGCTTTGTGGTTATCACCTCCTCTATGAAAGAGGTCACCACTGTCTACCTCTTCTGCCAGAGAGGTAGCCAGTGCTGCTTCCAAAAGCCCAGCCCCTTGTTGTACATCTGTGGGGAGGGGAGGCCACCTTGGAAATTTTCTACCTCTCCTCTGCTTCCAAACTCTTCTCTTTCTCACTCCAGTGGCATTCTGGAATCTCCCTTTAGGCAGGCTGGACTTCCAATCATTCTCTTCTCCATGGTTATCTGCCCAGTTTTGCACTCTCCAGGTTCTTTCTTTTCTAATCTCAGTGAGTGGGACTGGGGCCAGTTTGCCAACTCCCTTGTATCAGCAACCCTCACTGAGATCCCCCTTGTTTATTTTTGGATGCACAGGTGGACTAGAAACCTCCACATCCCTTTGTGAAATATGCAGAAGCACTTTTGTTTGGTAATAGATGTCTAATTAGTTGTTACAGAGAGGAAAGAGACGAGAAGAGAGACACTACCATGATGCTGATGTCACCTACATATTGGTTTATTAGTCATTTGATCAAAACCTGTATACTGATCACCTGCTATGTACCTAGTCGTCTTCTATGAATTCGGTATACAATTATGGGGAAATCAGGGACTTGTGCAGCTTATTGTCTAGTGGAGGATAGAAAAAAAACAAATTAATAAAGGAATTTCAAGTCTTTATTAGCCCTTATGATGCTGAACAGAAAATCTTGAGACTTTAGGGAAGTCCTCACTGAAGTGACATACATTTGAGATGTGAAGAGTGAGATGACAACCATGTGAAAAGTACATACAAGTTAATTTCAGTTAGTGGGATAAGCATGTCCAGAGCATATAAGGCAGAAAAGAAGTACTGGCAAAATAACACAAAGGAAGCCCTCAGGAATGAGGAGAGTTGTTTTGAAATGCTGTGGAAGAAGTAGGCAGAATCTGGATATAATTCAAGTGAAGTCATCAGGTGGGAAGAGTGGTAGATGATGTGATCCAAGTTAGGTGTTTAAAAAAATTACTTTTGACTAGCGTGTATAGATTGGCTTCGATGAAGCAAGGATGCCATTAGCAGACTATTGCAATAGTCAATGTAATACATGATTTTAGGTAAGACTTAAGATGGCAGTAATAGAGCAAATATAGTGTTAAGATAAAATTCAAAGATAGAATTAAGATTATTCCAAATGCCAGTCACCTTTTAAAAAATATATTATCTCTCATTCATCTCTAATTTTTCAAGGGTTTATATGTGTGTATGTGGTATTTAAGTTAGAAATAATCATTTCAGGTTAGAAAAGAACATATCCTCAAGGAAGAGGAAGCATTGAAAATGGAACCAATTTACAGAGCAATAGCAAAAGCTGTTAGAGAATCTAAAAGATTTTCACTGAATGAAAACAGTGCATCGATCAAGATTTACCAGAGACTTGTAACTTCTATGATATGTGTGTTAAGATATTTTTACAATACATTTTTCCAAAAAAAAGATTTTTAAGAATAGTAAATGAAAATACTCCCAATGGGTCACTTCTAAGGATAAGAGACATATCCATCTGTCAAGGGAAAAGAGAACGCTTAATGGTCACTAATAGACATTTTTTTTAATATCCATGAGTACTAACTCACTATTAAGAATTCTATTTTCATCCCAGACAAACTGAAGCAGAGGGCAGTGACCTCAATCTGGCTTTCCTAATAAGAACAGTAAATGCTTTGCCCCTTTAAGCCTGCATTTGGAAGACACAAATGGGATTCCCCAAGATAATATCAGAGAACTTTCCTCATGAGGATAATTATTCCTCACGCTGAGGTGTCCTAGGTGGCCCCTGCTGCTACATATAGCTGTGGGCAACACAGTTCACTAAATTCTGAATTATCTATGCTGATGGATTTCCTGGAAGATTCGAACCACAGATAATACTAGCCAGGTCTCTTTGTCTTTAGGAACATCACGGAGGGGACCAGTAGTAAAATTACGCTTCATTAAAAAAAAAAGAAACAAACAAACAAAATTCAGAGTAGAATTTGTATCTATATCCTGTCAGCAATTGTTTGCTCCTACTGCGTTCCATCACTGCCTAATGTTAAAGTGTTGCACGTAGTTCCCAGCTGTGCGTGACAACAGGGCAGATGTTGACTCTGATTACCTAATTCAGTCAACAGAATAGCGTGTGCCAAAATAAAGATACTTGAGGTGAATTACTTCCAACTATGTCTCTTATCCCAGTGATTTTTTTGGACAAAGAATAGGACATAAAAGCACCCCACACCTCAACACACTTCATTCTCTCTCCCTTTCCCTGCCTTCAGCTCTCTCTTCACTGAAGTCTCTGCTCATAGCAAGTCTTTGCCTAACTCCTCTAAAAAATCAATCTACCTTATCACTTCCTATTCCCCTTACCAGTTTTCACCTTTCTTCATAGTACTTAATCACCAACTAAAATATTATGCATCTACATTTTAAAAATACTGTCTCCTGGGCTCCCCTGGTGGCGCAGTGGTTGAGAGTCCGCCTGCCGATTCAGGGGACACGGGTTCGTGCCCCGGTCCGGGAAGATCCCACATGCCGCAGAGCGGCTGGGCCCGTGAGCCATGGCCGCTGAGCCTGCACGCCCGGAGCCTGTGCTCCGCAACGGGAGAGGCCACAGCAGTGAGAAGCCCGCGTACTGAAAAAAAAAAAAAATACCGTCTCCTATGACTGGATGGTAAAATTCCAAGAAAGAAAGAACTGCTTTTTAGGGGTTTTTTTTCCAACTGTATCCATGGCATCTAGAATGGTACCTGAAAGTTAGTAGGTATTTAAAATGTATTTTTGAGTACATGACTGTACCATCAGGTCTTAATAATTGTACCTCCTAAGCATTTCTCAAACTTTTCCTTTTCTCTTGCGATCTACTACACCCAGTGGCAGATGTTACAATCTTGTTTTCACAGCTGATATTTATTATGCCAAGAGCCATCAGCCATCACAGGAAAAGGCAAACTTGGCCATGCCCGTGCTCTGCTGTCAGTTTCTCCCGGTCTCTTCTTCACATACCAGCTCCTTGACAGGACATCAAAGGAATTCCATGACTGTGTAGTCTGCCTGGCATGCTCTTTATCCTCCTTTCGTGAGATTCCTCCTTCTTTGGGATAAGACCAAGTGATGCCTAGTCCAGGAAGCATTTTTCCTACTTCCTATCCCAGGGTGTGTGAGGGGATCATCCTGGAGAGTTCCCATGAGTCCTATGCTTTTCTTTATCAATATATTTAGTTTTATTTTTTTAAATCCCCATGTATATTTCTGTTTCTGTTACTAACCCGATTGTTTATTGAATCAGGCTCATTTCAGTTCAGGTGTACTGAAGCGGGTTCATTTCTCCATCCCCAGTGCCTAACACAGGGTCTGGCCCATCACAGGCTCTGAGTGTATGTTGGCTGAATGAATGAAAAGATGAGTTTAGATATGACAAGAGTCAATATGATCTCAGATTCAAGTGGTGGCTTGAATCGAGATCTTAGTTCTCTGCCCAGGAATTGGACCTGGGTAGTCTGGATGAAAACCAGGAATCCTAGTCACTAGACCACCAGAGGCTAGAGGCTAGAAGCAAAGTTCCCCTGGCTTTTGCCCCCACTGAAAAATGCATTTCTCAAGGAGGCAAAAACTGTAAAAACTGGAACAAAGTTTATTATTAGAAACACAGAACAAGAAGTGGGAGAGCACGCAGAGATACAGTTTATTTAAGAGAGAAGCAAGGCAGAGATACACACCCGGAGAGAAAAGGGTGTGGGCATCCCCCCTAATGAGAAGGAGTGCAGTAAAGAGGCAGTTAAGTCATTTATATAGGGCTTTTCTTCCAGGTCTCTGTTTACCTTTGGCCAATTATCTTGTTTCTTTTTCCACACCTGACCTGCCCTAGGATCCGCCCCAACATGTGTGCAAAACTTTTTTCAAAGATAGAGTCTAGCCCACAGGCGTATGGGAGGGCTGCCATTACCTATTATGGGGTGGTGCCCTCTCCTTTTTGACCCCCAAGAGCCTTTCTGCACATGTGTAGTTGGGGAGGTCTCCTTGACCTTAAGAATGAGAAATATGTGGTCTCTTTATCTTTTGCCTGGGCAAGACTCAGTTCCGCTCTACCCCTGCCATTACTATTATCTTGAAGTGTTCACCGGAGGCAAAGTCCAGCTATATACCATGTTTCTGTTTTTGTTTCTTTTTTTTTTAATTTATTTTTTATTAGTCATCCATTTTGTACACATCAGTGTATACATGTCAATCCAAATCTCCCAATTCATCACCCCCCCACCTCCCATGGCTTTCCCCCCTTGGTGTCCATACGTTTGTTCTCTACATCTGTATCTCAGTTTCTGCCCTGCAAACTGGTTCATCTGTACCATTTTCCAGGTTCCACATATATGCGTTAATATACGATACTTGTTTTGATCTTTCTGACTTACTTCACTCTGTATGACAGTCTCTAGATGCATCCACGTCTCTACAAATGACCCAATTTCGTTCCTTTTTATGGCTGAGTAATATTCCATTGCATATATATACCACATCTTCTTTATCCATTCGTCTGTCAATGGGCATTTAGATTGCTTCCATGACCTGGCTATTGTAAATAGTGCTGCAATGAACATTGGGGTGCATGTGTCTTTTTGAATTATGGTTTTCTCTGGGTATATGCCCAGTAATGGGATTGCTGGGTCATATGGTAATTCTATTTTTAGTTCTTTAAGGAACCTCCATATTGTTCTCCATAGTGGCTGTATCACTTTACATCCCCACCAACAGTGCAAGAGGGTTCCCTTTTCTCCACACCCTCTCCAGCATTTGTTGGTGGTAGATTTTCTGATGATGCCCATTCTAACTGGTGTGAGGTGATACCTCATTGTAGTTTTGATTTGAATTTCTCTAATAATTGGTGATGTTGAGCAGCTTTTCAAGTGCTTCTTGGCCATCTGTATGTCTTCTTTGGATAAATGTCTATTTAGGTCTTCTGCCCATTTTTGGATTGGGTTGTTTGTTTTTTTAATATTGAGCTACATGAGCTATTTATATATTTTGGAGATCAATCCTTTGTCTGATGATTCATTTGCAAATATTTTCTCCCATTCTGAGGGTTGTCTTTTTGTGTTGTTTATGGTTTAATTGCTGTGCAAAAGCTTTTAAGTTTCATTAGATCCCAGTTGTTTATTTTTGTTTTTATTTCCATTACTCTAGGAGGTGGATCAAAAAAGATCTTGCTGTAATTTATGTCAAAGAGTGTTCTTCCTATGTTTCCCTATAAGAGTTTTATAGTGTCCAGTCTTAGATTTAGGTCTTTGATCCATTTTGAGTTTATTTTTGTGTATGCTGTTAGGGAGTGTTCTAATTTCATTCTTCTACATGAAGCTGTCCAGTTTTCCCAGCACCACTTATCGAAGAGACTGCCTTTTCTCCATTGTGTATACTTGCCTCCTTTGTCATAGATTAGTTGACCATAGGTACGTGTGTTTATCTCTGGGCTTTCTATCCTGTTCCATTGACCTATATTTCTGTTTTTGTGCCAGTACCATTATTGTCTTGATTACTGTAGCTTTGTAGTATAGTCTGAAGTCAGGGAGTCCGATTCCTCCTGCTCCGTTTTTTTCCCTCAAGACTGCTTTGGCTATGTGGGTCTTTTGTGTCTCCGTACAAATTTTAAGATTTTTTTGTTCTAGTTCTGTAAAAAATGCCTTTGGTAATTTGATAGGCACTGCATTCAATCTGTAGATTGCTTTGGGTAGTGTAGTCATTTTCACAATATTGAGTCTCCCAATCCAAGAACATGGTATATCTCTCCATCTGTTGGTATCGTCTTTAATTTCTTTCATCTGTGTCTTATAGTTTTCTGCATACCGGTCTTTTGTCTCCCTAGGTAGATTTATTCCTAGGTATTTTATTCTTTTTGTTGCAGTGGTAAATGGAAGTGTTTCCTTAATTTCTCTATCAGATTTTTCATCATTAGTATATAGGAATGCAAGAGATTTCTGTGCATTAATTTTGTATCCTGCAACTTTACCAAATTCATTGATTAGCGCTAGTAGTTTTGTGGTGGCATTTTTAGGATTCTCTATGTATAGTATCATGTCATCTGCAAACAGTGACAGTTTTACTTCTTCTTTTCCAATTTGTATTCCTTTTATTTTTCTTCTCTGATTGCTGTGTCTAAGACTTCCAAAAATATGTTGAATAATAGTGGTGAGAGTGGACATCCTGGTCTTGTTCCTGATCTTAGACGAAATGCTTTCAGTTTTTCACCATTGAGAATGATGTTTGCTGTGGGTTTGTCATATATGGCCTTTAGTATGTTGAGGTAGGTTCCCTCTATGCCCACTTTCTGGAGAGTTTTTATCATAAATGGGTGTTGAATTTTGTCAAAAGCTTTCTCTGCATTTATTGAGATGATCATATGGTTTTTATTCTTCAATTTGTTAATATGGTGTATCACATTGATTGATTTACATATATTGAAGAATCCTTGCATCGCTGGGGTAAATTCCAGTTGATCATGGTATCTGATACTTTTAATGTATTGTTGGATTCTGTTTGCTAGTATTTTGTTGAGGATTTTTGCATCTATATTCATCAGTGATATTGGTCTGTAATTTTCCTTTTTTGTAGTATCTTTGTCCGGTTTTGGTATCAGGCTGATGGTGGCCTCATAGAATGAGTTTGGGAGTGTTCCTTCCTCTGCAATTTTTGGAAGAGTTTGAGAAGGATGGGTGTTAGCTCTTCTCTAAATGTTTGATAGAATTCACCTGTGATGTCTCTGGTCCTGGACTTTTGTTTGTTGGAACATTTTTAATCACAGTTTCAATTTCATTATGTGTGATTGCTCTGTTCATATTTTCTATTTTTTCCTGGGTCAGTCTTGGAAGGTTATACCCTTCTAAGAATTTGTCCATTTCTTCCAGGTTGTGCATTTTATTGGCATGGAGTTGCTTGTAGTAGTCTCTTAGTATGCTTTGTATTTCTGCAGTTTCTGCTGTAACTTCTCCTTTTTCATTTCTAATATTACTGATTTGAGTCCTGTCCCTGTTTTTGTTGATGAGTCTGGCTAATGGTTTATCAATTTTGTTTATCTTCTCAAAGAACCAGCTTTTAGTTTTATTGAACTTTGCTCTTGTTTTCTGTGTTTCTATTTCATTTATTTCTGCTCTGATCTTTATGTTTTCTTTCCTTCTGCTAACATTGGGTTTGGTTTGGTCTTCTTTCTCTAGTTCCTTTAGAGGTAACCTTAGATTGTTTGAAATTTTTCTTGTTTCTTGAGTTAGGCTTGTATAGCTATAAAATTCCCTCTTAGAACTGCTTTTGCTGCATACCATAGGTTTCAGATCATCATGTTTTCATTGTCATTTGTCTCTAGGTATTTTTTGACTTCCTCTTTGATTTCTTCAGTGATCTCTTGGTTATTTAGTAACATATTGTTTAGCCTCCATGTGTTTGTACTTTTTACATTTTTTTCCCTGTAACTCATTGCTAATCTCATAGCATTGTGGTCAGAAAAGATGCTTGATATGATTTCAATTTTCTTAAATTTACTGAGGCTTGATTTGTGACCCAAGATGTGATCTCTCCTGGAGAATGTTCTGTGTGCACTAGAGAAGAAAGTGTAATCTGCTGTTTTTGGATGGAATGTCCTATAGATATCAATTAAGTCTATCTGGTCTATTGTGTCATTTAAAGCTTGTGTTTCCTTATTAATTTTCTCTTTGGATGGTCTGTCCATTGGAGTAAATGAGGTGTTAAAGTCCCCCACTATTATTGTGTTACTGTCGATTTCCTCTTTTACAGCTGTTAGCATTTGCCTTATGTATTGAGGTGCTCCTATGTTGAGTGCATATATATTTATATTTGTTATATCCTCTTCTTGGATTGATTGCTTGATCATGATGTAGTATCCTTCCTTGTCTCTTGTAATATTCTTTATTTTAAAGTCTATTTTATCTGATATGAGTATTGCTACTGCAGCTTTCTTTTGATTTCCGTTTGCATGGAATATCTTTTTCTATCCCCTCACTTTCAGTCTGTATGTGTCCCTAGGTCTGAAGTGGGTCTCCTGTGGACAGCATATATATGGCTCTTGTTTTTGTATCCATTCAGTGAGCCTGTGTCTTTTGGTTGGAGCATTTAATCCATTCATGTTTAAGGTAATTATCGATATGTATGTTCCTATTCCCGTTTTCTTAATTGTTTTGGGTTGTTTTTGTAGGTCCTTTTCTTCTCTTGTGTTTCCCACTTAGAGAAGTTCCTTTGTATTTGTTGTAGAGCTAGTTTGGTGATGCTGAATTCTCTTAGCTTTTGCTTGTCTGTAAAGCTTTTGATTTCTCCATCAAATCTGAATGATATCCTTGCTGGGTAGAGTAATCTTGGTTGTAGGTTCTTCCCTTTCATCACGTTAAGTATATCATGCCACTCCCTTCTGGCCTGTAGAGTTTCTGCTGAGAAATCAGCTGTTAACCTTATGGGAGTTCCCTTGTATGTTATTTGTCATTTTTCCCATGTTGCTTTCAATAATTTTTCTTTGTCTTTAATTTTTGCCAATTTGATTACAGTGTACCTTGGTGTGTTTCTCTTTCTGTTTATCCTGTATGGGACTTGCTGTGCTTCCTGGACTTGGGTGGCTATTTCCTTTCCCATGTTAGGGAAGTTTTTGACTATAATGTCTTCAGATATTTTCTTGGGTCCTTTCTCTCTCTCTCCTCTTTCTGGGACATCTGTAATGCGAATGTTGTTGCATTTAATGTTGTCCCAGAAGTCTCTTAGGCTCTCTTCATTTCTTTTCATTCTTTTTTCTTTATTCTGTTTGGCAGTAGTGAATTCCACCATTCTGTCTTCTGGGTCACTTATCTGTTCTTCTGCCTCAGTTATTCTGCTATTGATTCCTTCTAGTGTATTTTTTATTTCAGTTTTCTTATTGTTCAGCTCTGTTTGTTTGTTCTTTAATTCTTCTAGATCTTTGTTAAACATTTCTTGCAGCTTCTCGATCTTTCCCTCCATTCTTTTTCCAAGGTCCTGCATCATCTTTACTATCATTATTCTGAATTCTTTTTCTGGAAGGTTGCCTATCTCCACTTCATTTAGTTGTTTTTCTGGGGTTTTATCTTGTTCCTTCATCTGGTACATAGCCCTCTGCCTTTTCATCTTGACTATCTGTGAATGTAGTTTTTGTTCCACAGGCTGCTGGATTGTATTTCTTCTTGCTTCAGCTGTCTGCCCTCTGGTGGATGAGGCTATCTAAGAGGCTTGTGGAAGTTTCCTGATGGGAGGGACTGGTGGTGGGTAGAGCTGGGTGTTGCTCTGGTGGGCAGAGCTCAGTAAAACTTAAATCCGCTTGTCTGGTGATGGGCGGGGCTGGGTTTCCTCCCTGTTGGTTGTTTGGCCTGAGGCGACCCAACACTGGAGACTACCAGGGCTTTTTCATGGGGTAATGGCAGACTCTGGGAAGGCTCACGCCAAGGATTACTTCCGAGAACTTCTGCTGCCGGTGTCCTTGTCCCTTGGTGAGCCACAGCTGCCCCCGCCTCTACAGGAGACCCTCCAACACCAGCAGGTAGGTCTGGTTCAGTCTCCTATGGGGTCACTGCTCCTTCCCCTGGGTCCCGATGCACACACTATTTTGTGTGTTCCCTCCAAGAGTGGAGTCTCTGTTTCCCCCAGTCCTGCCGAAGTCCTGCAGTCATATCCCGTTAGCCTTCGAAGTCTCATTCTCTAGGTATTCCTCCTCCCGTTGCCCAGCCCCCCAGGTTGGGAAGCCTTACATGTGGCTCCGAACGTTCACTCCAGTGGGTGGACTTCTGTGGTATAAGTGTTCTACAGTTTGTGAGTCACCCACCCAGCAGTTATGGGATTTGATTTTATTGTGATAGCACCCCTCCTACCATCTCATTGTGGCTTCTTCTTTGTCTTTGGATGTGGGGTATCTTTTTTGGTGAGTCCCACTATCTTCCTGTCGATGATTGTTCAGCAGTTAGTTGTGATTCTGGTGTTCTCGAAAGAGGGAGTGAGAGCATGTTCTTCTACTCTGCCATCTTGAACTAATCTTCTCCTGTTGTTATTTCTGTCTGGAAGTGTAAACAAGATGCTGGCTGTAAATTCTAACCTGGAGCCCATCTGCCTCTTGCCTCAAACACGCATGCCCAGATAAAAGTTCTGCATTGTGTGTGTGTGTGTGTGTGTGTTAAGAGATGTTTGGGTAGAATAGCTATGTATAATAAACACAGAGCCATAGAGAAGTTGTCAGACAAACACTAGAATATTTGGTTCTATTTTGCCCTTTATATACAGTTTGGGGTTAGAAGAAATGAAATTGCTCTGCAACCAGTGGACAAGGAATGTTTTTGAAAGAATGAAAAACTGCAGAAAAACAATTTTCCTAGGGATCCAGTGATAACTATGTGAATAAAACTTTAACTTGGGCTTCCCTGGTGGCGCAGTGGTTGAGAGTCCACCTGCCGATGCAGGGGACACGGATTCATGCCCCAGTCTGGGAAGATCCCACATGCCACGGAGCGGCTGGGCCCATGAGCCATGGCTGCTGAGCCTGCATGTCCAGAGCCTGTACTCCGCAACGGGAGAGGCCACAACAGTGAGAGGCCCGTGTACCACACACACACACACACACAAAAAAAACTTTAACTCATCCGATTATAAAGTGAAAATGTAAACTATTTCATATCTGATTCTAGGTAAATTATGATTGATTTTGATAGGCAATTAATTATCATTAATATTTCATCCAGAAATAACTTGGCATTTGCAGGTTAACTCTAGTACAGCAATTTCAGTAATTTGCTGTCATATATAAGGAGGTATGGATAGCAGACAAAGCAAAATAATCTATAAAATCTTTGTGATTTAAAGAATAATATTTCATGTATTCGAAGTTACTGGCAAAAATGTGAATGTAATCTTAATATCTTTAGAAAGTTTAGTTTCTGTGTATGTATTGAATTTGTATTATTGAAAGATTTATCACAACTGCATATGGACAAGTTTATTTCGGCCAAGATAGGAGACTGAAATTTACATCTTTATTAACTGAGTTGGCTAAGAGAGCATTTTGTATAGTGTCCTGGCAAAGACTTGTTTGTATCAAAGATGGGACAAACCTTTAAAACTATTGTGAGCTCTCCTTTATGAATCTACCAGGCAGAGGGACTGAATAGTTATGTTTCTTGCAGAAAGAAATAGAAACCCTTTAGTCATCTGCAATTTTTGCCAAGTGACCTGTTTCCTAAATCTTCTATACCTGTATGTTTTTTGAGACGTTGAAAAGCTCTTCAAATCACCATTTGAGGAGGAATAATAGTGCCTACTCTGGGGCAAAGAAATTTAGGTTTGAGAAGATGAATATGTTTCTGTGTTTTTCATGTGGAGATTTTTGCTTCCTTTGCTTTTTCTTTTTTCATGTGAATGTTGCTATAAAAATTCATATGAAATCACTACTTTAAAGATGTTTTTCTCCTCTATCCATGTTTCTCCATCTCAGTGGCTCTCCCTTACTTGCTTAGACTTCTCTCACCTTTCCAATTAGATCCACTGCAGTGGGGACTCAGTCCTTCCTTCCACCACCCTTTTGTCCCATTTCAATGAGAAGAATCTTTCCCACAGGCCAATATGATGATCACTCTCACTGTCCACCAACTGCCCAGGCCCCTTAGTATGGCGTACAAGTCTCTTCATGATTTTACCCTTTGTTAACCCCTGAAACCTCATCCTTCTTCTTTCCCATGCTGAGCCTCAGCCATCTTGGAATCTCGCATATCTCCGTGCATACCATTCTCTCTCATGGGACTTTTGCCTTCTCTACTTACACACATTAATTCTGCTATGACTTTAATTTTTCCTCCTTACAGCCTAATTCTCTAGTAGACTCCTAATAACCTTTCAGGACTTAGGTTAGAAAGTTAGGTTTCACCTTTTCTGGGAAACACCAGGCAATCTTGCCAGTCCGCTCTTCCCCAACCCCTAGATGCAGGTCCCCAATCCTAGTGCTTCTCATATTTTACCTACTATACAGCTAGTCTGTCCTGCCACAGATGGGTGTGGGGTTCTTGAGGGAAGGACTGTGTCTACTTCATCACTCTGTCATCACAAACATCTGGCAAAGTGTCAGCACATCATACATACTCAATAATTGTTAACAAAACAGAATATAAATCTATGCTCTGTGTAAAGAATTTTCATGTACATATGTACATATATGTATTCGTTTTTTTCTTTTTTTATATGACTGCTATAACAAAACCACGAACTTGGTGGACTCGTTTACTCTTTCACACTTCTAAAGGTCAGAAGTCCAAAATCAGTTTCATTGGGTCAAAATCAAGGTGTAGTCAGTCTCACTCCTTTCAAAAGCTCTAGAGGGTAATATGTTTCCTGACCTTTGTCCAGATTCTAGAGCTGCATTCCTTGGCTCATGGCCTCTTCCATGAGCCAGTGGCATAACATCTTGCTTCAGTGTCTTATCACCTTCTTTGGTGTCAATTCTGTACCAAATCTCCCCCCCTCTTATAAGGACACTTAGGATTGCCTGTCCTGCACTGATATTCCAGGTTAATCTTCCTATCTCAATATCCTTAACTTAATCACAATTGCAAAGTCTCTTTTTACATATAAGGTAACATTCAGAGGTTCCAGAGATTAGAACCCGGATATTTTGGGGAGCCGTTATTTAGCATACCACAATATGTTAAGGCTATTGTATTTTTGAAGCTAAACCTTTTAAAGATGTGCAAATGAAAAAGAATTGGAAACTCCTCTCAAGTGTTGGAAACACTCACGTAGTGTTATCTACTTTATTTCTTCATGTGTGTAGTGCCTACACAAGGGAATTTATGTGAACAGTTGATACCATCATCTGGAAAATTATTAGGCAAAATACCATAATGGCTAAAATGTGAAGAAAGCAAATGCATCCTTTGGTTATTTCCTTGAACAATATATGGAATCAGTATTTCTTTTCACTTTTTTTTTTTTTTTAATAGGGTATGGGCCACACCCTTGTCTCCAGGTCATATATTAGCTTTACCTTATTTGTTTCTTACATTTTGTGTTTTAATTTTGACCTATTTAATAATTACTAGAGATAAAGATTTACTGATAAGATCTCATTTGAAGAGAGGATTGGTTCTGTTACTGAAAATGTTTCAAGAACTCACCTAATGAAAGGATACATTGGAAACAGTGGTTCACTTGTTTATATATTCATTTATTCTTTTTAACATCAAAGGAACATCTGGTTTTCATCATGTTCTTTTCTACATAACAGTGTATAAAGATAAGTAAGTGATACTCATTGGAGATATCTATAGTCTAATGCAGGACTGTTTTAGGGATTTCCAAATTTGAGATTGTCTTCCGTCTCTGAGTCAGAGCATACTTTAGTTTTTGGAATTAAAATGAAACAAAAATTTCAGTACATCAACCAAGCAGTTTCATGTACCTTATATTTCTTATCCAGAATTATGTCCAGATGTGGAATAAAGGTTTCTCTCTGGGTGATTAGAGGTAGACAATGAGGGAAGATTTGACTAGGGCCCTATAGCCTAGTATCTGTGGATTTGATTGGAATACCTTTCTAGAAAATGCAGTGTGTGTTGTAATCTTCCTCTGGAGAAACTGTGGGCCCATGATGAAATCCTTGTACAACGTTCTTTTAACCTAATTGAGATAAAAAGCAGCATAGCTTATTCTAAATCACAAATAACCAGGACGTCTAAACTGTTTTTCTCCAAGAAATCAATATCTATTATTCTTTTTTCCTTTGAGGCAAACAACTAGATATCTTATGAAGTGCAAAGTAATTCTCTGCCTACATTGCCTTTAAAAAAAACAGAGAGAAAAAACCTCCCTAAAATCAGGAATAAAACAAGGATGTCCACTTTTAACTTCTAATCAGCACTCTAATGGAGGTTCTAGTGAGGGCAATTAAGCAAGAAAAACAAATCAAAAAGCATTGAGATTAAAAAGACAGAAGTAAAACTGTATCTACTGACAGACAACATGACCTTGTAAATAGAAAATCCTGAAGAATTTTCCTATAAAGCTATTATAGAGCTTATAAAGATATTCATCAGATCTTCAGGGTACAAAATCAATATACCATCACTTATATCTCAAAGCTGGAAAAAGTAAAAGATCAATATATCAAACCAGTTGCAGTTCTATACACTAGCAATAAATAATAAGAAAATGAAATTAAAACAATTTCATTTATAATAGCACAAAAGGAGAAAAATAATTAAGAATAACTTCAACAAGATAAGTAAAAATATGTACTCTAAAAACTATAAAACATTGTTAAAAGAAATTGAAGAAATAAATGGCAAGATATACCATGTTCATGGGCCAGAAGACTTAATATTGTTAAAATGCCACTACTTCTCAAATTCAGCTACAGATTCAACACAATCCCTATCAAAATCCCAGCTGGCTTTTTTTTTTTTTAACATCTTTATTGGGGTATAATTGCTTTACAATGGTGTGTTAGTTTCTGCTTTATAACAAAGTGAATCAGTTATACATATACATATGTTCCCATATCTCTACCCTCTTGCGCCTCCCTCCCACCTAGAGTCTGTCATACAGAGTGAAGTAAGTCACAAAGAGAAAGACAAATATCGTATGCTAACACATATATATGGAATTTAAGAAAAAAAAATGTCATGAAGAACCTAGGGGTAAGACAGGAATAAAGACACAGACCTACTGGAGAACGGACTTGAGGATATGGGGGGGGGGAGGGTGAGCTGTGACAGGGCGAGAGAGAGGCATGGACATATATATACACTAACAAATGTAAGGTAGATAGCTAGTGGGAAGCACCCAGCTGGCTTTTTTATAGAAATTGGCAAACTGATATTAAAATTCATATGAAAATGCAAGAGACCAAGAATAATTAAACATCTTGAAAGAAAAAAAACAAAGTTGGAGGACTCACTTTCCAATTTCAAAACTTACTACAAAGCTGTGGATATCAAGACAGTGACATAAGGATAGACATATAGATCCTTGGAACAGAATTGAAAGTCCATGAATAAACCCCTTACATTTATGCTCAACTGATTTTTAAGAACTCTACCAAGACTATTCAATGGAGAAAGAATATTCTCTTCAACAGATGATATCTGAACAACTAAATATCCACACGTAAATGAACAGAGTTTGGCCACTCCCTTATACCATGCACAAAAAATGGACACAAAGTGGTTGATAGACCTAAGCGTGGTAACTAAAAGTATAAAACTCTTAGAAGAAAAACAGCAGTAAATCTTTGTGATTTCGGCTAGGCAAAGTTGTCTTAGATACACCACCAAAAGCACTAGTGACAAAAGAAAATGTAGATAAGTTGGACTTCATCCAAATTAAAAATTTATCTACTGCAAAACACACCATCAAGAATGTATAAAGACTCACAGAATGGAAGAAAATATTTGCAAATGATATATCTGATAAGAAGAGACTTGTATCCAGAATAAAGTCTTTTAAAAGTCAACAAAAAGAAAGACAACCTAGTTGAAAAATGATCAAAGGATTTAAATAGACATTTCTCCAGAGAAGAGATACAAATGACTTATAAGCACCTGACAAGATGCTCAATATCATTAGTCATTAGGGAAATGGAAATCAAAACTATGATATATCACTTCATATCCACTAGGATGGCTACAGTCAAAACGACAATGTGTTGGTGAAGATGTGAAAGAATTGGAATCCTCATACATGCTGGTTGGAATGTAAAATGATGGAACTGCTTTGAAAAAGTTTGGCAGTTCCTTAAAAAGATAAACACAGAGTTGCCATATGACCCAACAGTAGTGAAATATACACCCAAGAGAAGTGAAAGCATGTATTCACATAAAACCCACAAATATGTCACAGCATTACTCATGAAAGCCGAAATGCGGAAACATCCCATATTTTCATCTACTGATAAGTGGATAAATAAAATGTAGCATATATAATGCAAATTATCTTGACAATTAGAAGAATGAAGTATCCATACCTAGGAGATACTCATTGGAAGTGGATAGTCCCTACAGGCTGCCTCATAGATAAGACTGCCTGAGGGTATGAGAAACCCAGAAGTCCTTGTCCTAACTACCTTTCTCTCTCCCACTGATTCTTCAAATCCCAAACTGTCAAGACATTGCTGCTTTAGAAAGTAAGGCTGTTAAACAGGGCTGTGATAGGATTCTGTGTTTATTTTAGCAAGGTATTTCTGGCTTCAGGGTTGAAGTTGGATTAGATAAAAGAGAAACGTAGAGAAATCCTCAGAAGAGGGTTGCAGTGACCCCTGTGAGAATGAAACAAGGCAGAGTCCATGGGGATGGGGAGAGAAGAAAGTATTTGAAAGTCAGGAGGGGTAACACTTATTAAAGGTAGAGAAACAGGGCAGAATTGGGAAAACTTTTGAAAACTGGGTCAGTGATGGATGGTGACATTAACAAGGGTAAGGTACAAACTCAAGAGTAGAAAATAGAAAACTCAGTTTTGGACAGTTTGAGGACTGAGCAGAACGATTATTAGAGATGTAAAAACAAAACCCCACACAACTGAGAATATTTGAAGTCAAGAGAGAAACTTCTTTAATTACAGATTTGGAATAGAGAGTTTAGAATAGCTTATAGGTGGCAAGGTAGATGATACAAATGATGTTGACAGTTGGAAGAGATGACCCCAGACAGAACTCTAAGAAATATTTTTCTTTGAGATGGTAATAGAAGTCATCTTCCTTCGACTTAAACCTTCTCACCGACTAGAAGTTTATTACTATCACAGTCAACTGAACAGCTCTAAAATGTGAAAGATCTTTATTTTTTAAATCGAAATGCAACTTCCTCCACTCATTGGTTCCAAATTAACTTTATTCAATTAAAAATAGATCTAAAATATTATCTACCTAAGAACATTCCCAAAATCTGAAAATATATGTAATGACATATTAATAAATATATAAATGTTTTATTCTCCAGATTAAATATCCAGGGTGCTTTGTACTCTGACTCGTGTACAATTTCTAGTTCCTTCATTATTGTGCTTATTTTTCTCCAGTATGTTTCCATTTGGCAATAAAACCTTAAGTGATAGTTAAGGGAACAAGGTGTCCCAGTGTCACTTTCAACCCCATGTTTCATGTACCATATGCTGCATCCATACTGGACTTCCTCCCATTGTTCCCCACACACCTTCTGTCCTTGTGTCACTTCATTCCTTTGCCCATGTTCCTTCCTTTGTCAGGTGTCTTTTTCTTTTCAAAGTGAACTCCTGCTCATCTTTTGAGCCAGAAATCACGTTGATTTCTTCAGAGAGCCTCTTCCCTAACTTTGCTAGACCAATTCTGTATTTTCACAGAAATATAGTCATACTTTCGTGTAGAACATGATTTATAGTAGACTTTACCTCTTTGCATGTCTTTACACGTCTTACCTTCCAAACAAGCACTGTGCTGCATAGTGTTAGACAAAATACGTGGTCATTGCCTTCAATGAGCTTGCAGTCTAGTGTTTGAGAGAGATTAAGAAAATATAGACACAGAATATGTAAGTTCAATTTGTCCTAAGTGCTATGACAAACTTGATGGGGGTACTGTGATAGAATAGTAAAAGGGAGCATTATCTAAATTGGGGAATCAGAGAAGGCCACTCTAGGGAAGAAAATAGGATCTAAAATGTCAAGAATGAGTGTATAATAGGCAAAGAATACTCTTTCAGCCAGAGTACATGCTCAAATAATGTCTTTTGAATAAATAGAAGTACAATTTTCCCAATATTGTATTGTATTTTTCCACATTCTTTGGACCATTTTCATAGTACTTTTGTCAGGTTTTGTTTTGTAAACCATCTCAAATACTTCTTGGTAGATGAAATTTACATTAAATTTTAATTAAATTTTTAATTTATTGACTATTGATGTATTTTCAGTTTGCATTTAAAAAAAAAATCCTGAAGTCTGTTTTTCAGGAAGAACTATAAAGTTTTGAACCCCCATTCTGAGTATATGTGTTCAGTTGTCTGTTGGATACCATAATGCAAAACCGTGCTTTTCCCTGTGTTGCCATTCATAGTCGTAGTTGTGGTTCATTATTCCCGCTTGTTAAGCTCTCTAAATCTTGATTCTGACACCCAGCGTATTAGCTATAACTCTCAGCTTTATATCATCCCCAAATTTGATAAGCATGCCATCTGTGTCTTTAAGTTGTTAATCAAAATATTAACCAAAAAAGAACAAAGCATTTCCCTCTCAGCATCCAGCTACAGGGAGCCATCCCTCCCGATGGCCCTGATCTATTAATCAGTATTGGGTAACTACAGAAATTCATCCAGCTCCTTAAAATTGTTTATGAGGGTGTCAGGAGAGATTTTTTTTTGGTATGTTACTTTCTACTTATAGCATCTTCTTCTTTCTTCTTTACTTGTCTAGAGAAGTCTAAATCCATCAAAAATAAATTAAATCAAAAATAATAATAATAAATTAGATCACTTTCTGAATTGACCTCAGTGAGCTCATTTTGATGTCCAACGCCCACTACTTCTATATTGAAGTATTGACAAGCTCTTTAATAGTAGATTTATGGACTTTTGTCAGATTTGGGCACTGCCGTAGCTTTATGGTAACCACCTATAGTTCTGTCCCCTTGGGCTATGCCTAGCCCCCCTGGGCCAAGGTAATGTCTTAGTGGCTTGAAGCCCAGGCCAAGTTGCTGCATCCACTGAGTATGGGTCTCTTAACAGTTCATAGTTCCTTTCAGGTAGTGATGCTGTTCAGTAGGCAGGCAAGAAATGTGGGGATATAACTGCAGAATATATTTCTTACCTTGATTTAACCCCAGTCTTGGTTTTCCTGTATTTATTTTCCATATTCTGTGTGTTGGTCTAAAGATAGCAGTGGCTACAATTATTCTTCTTCAGTTCCTACTCTGTTATTTTCTTTACAAGAACTTGGACCTCCCCTACGCTTGACTGTAGTCTTGTTCTCAGTTTTATAATTTCTCCTGTCCATTTGTTTTTCCCCTCCTTCAAATTTGGCTTAAATCCCTATGGTTCATGTCAGTTGCAAAACATTTTTTGATTCCCCTCTTGGTACTTGTCTGCCAAGAGGTCCATTTTATTTCTTAGCCTAAAATACTTAATTATGATCTTCAGTATTATCTATACTACAAGCACTTTACTTTCTATGTCCTTCTTCCTCTTCTTTCTCAGAGGCTTCTTCTAGGGGAAAAAACTATTAATACCAGCTGTATCTACCCCTCCCCACAAAGTTCCTTATCCTCATATCTAAGACTATTAAGTCCCAGGAACTTCATTCCAGATTTCTCATCAGTAGTCATATTCCTTTCCACTTATATCATCTATGTAAGTTGCAATCAATTAATTTTACAAGCTTGACAGGTTTTTCTTGGATATTGGAGCCATAGTTGGGGAAGGTTAGGGTTAAAATCTTAGCTTTTTGAATGTATGCTGTGTGTCAGGCACTCTGCCAGGGGCTTTTCTTTTCTTTTTTATAACATCTGTTTAACAGCAATAAAATCTCAAGGCCCACACAGCTCACTCTCGATATGGTATCTCATTGGAAGAAACTAAAATATTTAACATCTTTTCAAACTCTTGACATGAGACAAAGGAGTGGGACAATGGGTCACCATGCACACGGATCTTAAGTACACTGTTTTTTCCCATTGCTGTCCCACAACATGTCCCCTGCTGGGGTTTGAGCAGGACAAAAATAACAACAGTTATCTTGAAGGTCATTGTAATAGTTTTCTACGTCCTTGTGTTTTATGTCTGAAGTTGAACTAAAGCACTTTATCATGTATGTCCTAGGGAAATTTTCTCTGTGGAGTGCCCGATCAAACAGACGCAGTATTAGGCTATTTTTAATTTCAAAGTATGAGGACAGACTGAAGTAATATCATGTATTAGGGCCCGTTGCTGGGTACATGGAGAGCTAAGGGAGCAAAAAGAACCTTCTCCATCTCGGGAGGGAACACGGTGGTTCCTGGTTCTGCTCTTTGCTTCTACTCCCCACGGTATGACCCTCTCAGTCTTGTGACTGTGCCTTTGGTCTCCTGAGTCTTTCTTGACAGCCTAGACTGAGCTGCTGTGTGCTCTCACCTTCAGTCCATGCACATCCTTCTTTTATTTTTAATTTGGTTTCATAATTTCCCCTATTGCTCTATACCTCCAATCCTATTGGCTTCCCTCATATTTAATTTATAACCTTCCAATCCTCTCTGCATCTGCTTATATTAAAGCCTTTGTATTCCTGAAGTATAAACATAATTATTTAGCTTGTGTTTTAATGTATATTCAGAGTATATATCCATCTCCTTTTTTCACCTTTATTGGGATATAATTGACAAATAAAAGTCATATATAGTTAAGGTATACAACTTGATGTTTTGATCTACATTGTGAAATAATCCCCCATAATCGAGAGAGTTAACATGTACTTCACCTCACATAGTTACCATTTCTTGTGTGTATGGTAAGAGCAATTGAGGTCTACCCGCTTAGCAAATTTCAAGTATATAATGCAGTATTGTTAACTACCATGCTGTACGTTAGATCTCCAGAACTTATTCATCTTGTACAAATGAAACTTTGTACCCTTTGGCCAGCATCTCCCCATGGCTCTCACACCCCCCAACCTCTGGCAACCACAGTTCTACTCTGTGGTTTTATGAGTTCAGTTATTGTAGATTCCCCATATCAGTGAAATCATGCAGTATTTTTCTTTCTTTGTCTGGCTTATTTCACTCAGCATAATTTCTTCCAGGTTCATCCATGTTACCACAAATGGCAGGATTTCCTTCATAAGGCTGAGTGATGTTTCATTGTATGTATATGCCACATTTTCTTTATCTGTTCATCCATGGACAGTTAGATTGTTTCCGTATCTCAGCTACTGTGAATAATGTGGCAGTGAACATGGGAGCATAGGTAGCTCTTTGAGACATTGATGTAATTTCTTTGAATCTATACCTGGTAGTGGGATTGCTGAATCACAGGGCAGTGCTATTTTATTTCTTTGTTTTTTTTCCCTGATAAATAATTATAGCTAATGTTTATTGAACATTTACAGCAGGCTGTACCTGTCTCTAAATGTTCTCTATTAACTCTTTTTATTCTTATATCAACAGTCTAAATTAGATATTAGTTCTATTGCTATGTTACAGATAAGGAAATCAAGGAGTAGAGAGGTAAAGGAGCTTCTGTAAGCTTGCTCAACTAGGAATGTCAGAGCTTGTTTCCTCATCCAGGCAATATGGTTCCAGAGTGTGTCTCTCAATTAGTATATTCACTACCTCTGTTCATTCTTCTGTATGTAGATTTATTTATTCTTTTGCAGGCACTGCGTAGTATTCTATCTTTTACACATACTTATCATTTTATATTTCTTTTCCAATAGTGATAAATTATCCATGCTTCATTCCAGTCTTAGCCAATCAACTACTGATGTGAACAGCCCTATTATGGCACCTGCACTACAGTATGATCATTAGGTAGCTAGTAAGATAGTATAATTTACCAGAAAAACAAAATGAGAAAGTTAACAAAATAAGGAGAAATATACCAAAATGATGATAGTTGAGAGCATTTGAAATCTAAGAATGTTTTCTTCCTCCAACTCTTTCTTCTCTTTGCTTTCCATTTCTGTATCTCTACATTTAGAATTGTACCATTGACAACCCTCAGATTTTGAGCCTCATATATGAAATCAGAGCTAGAGCCAAATTTTTAGGTGTGTGGTCTGTATATTGTGTCCCTGAAGTTTTGCTTAATCTAGGTATGGGTTGGTTTCACCTGAGTATTTCCAACAGCTCCAAAAGAAAACTTCACACCTTAAAATACCTTAGCTGGTACTATCTCAATTCTCTTAAATGATAAGACTTGAGGATTTTATCTTATCTCTTCTTCTGAATCATCTTTTGGGGCATTAGAAGGATGAGTGCAGTGCATTTTAACTCCAGATGGAATAATTCAGCCCTTTCCTGGACCAGAGTTATATTCTAAAGATACACAGCCATAGTCTCTGTTGATATGATGATGTTTGTAAAGACACCCATATAAAGCTAAGATGGTTGTGTAGAGCATGAAATAAAACAAAAGAAGCTGTTTTCCGTGTTTCCTGAATTATATCTCTACTTTTTGAAATTATTACCACATGTTGAACATTGTAAATGGACAGAGTTTCATAACGGAGAGACATGGAAGCAACAGTTTATGGAAGTCCCTCTAAGTCATTTCAAGAGATAGGACTTTAATATAGGAGTAGGATGGGGAACTCAGAAGGAGGAACATGATTGGTTAGGACTGGAGATGGTAATGAGTTCAATGTGTTTTTCCTTAAGGTCTTGTTAACGTTGCCTCAGTCTCTAGTGGCCTTCAAGCTCTGTTCAGTATTTTAAATATGCCTATTATAATTAGCATGGGACTATTGACATGTACCAAAAGATAATCATTACCTATTCTATTTATTTGATCAACAAATAGACAAAAATTCACATGCACACTCTCCCCATCCCTCTATGCAATAGAGGTCCGGGTCTTGATGTGAAAGCAGCATTCGTGCGAAGACTCAAGATGTTGGATCTTCTCCTATAGGGGATTTCTCAAGCTGGGACTATCTTCCTACCGCCCATCCCCATTTGATGCGCTGAAGATGATGTTATACCTTTTCTTTGCAAATAAGAATAGCAGCAGCAATGGTTAACCCCTCGTTCCAGACCCTCTAATGCACAAAGCAATTCTCTGAAGTAGGTGTAATAATTACCACCATTTTGCAGACGAAAAAGTTGAGGCTTGTAGGGGTTCAGTGACAGCTGCAAATTAAAGCCACTAATAGTAAGTGTCCTGGTTGATTTTGAAATTAATTCTTTCTCATTTTTTAAGCCCATGCTGTTATCAAACATGGCACTGTTCCTATCTTATAGAAACTGAGTGCTTGCTGTGTGGTCAGCACTGTTTGGTGCTCTCATTTGATCCTCATGATAGTCTTATGCAGCGGGTACTATTACTATTACCATTTTATAAATCAGATGTTGCAAACATTTTTATGAAGGTCCAGATGATAAATGTTTTCAACTTTGTGGGTCATACTCTCTGTGTCACAGCCAGTCACCTCTGCTGTTTCAGTGGAAAAGTCGCCGTAGACAACACTTGAACAAATGACTGCGACTTTATTCCAACAAAATGGTATTTACAAAAAGAGGCAATTTGGATTTGACCTGAAAGCCACAGCTGGCCAATCTTTGTTATAGATGATGAAAGTGAAGCTTAGAGGATTTAGGTAGCTCTTGTTAAAATGGGGTATGAGCCTAAGAAGGCATGATATCAAAGGCCAAATTCTCATCCATATGTTATATCATCTTCCTTATCATAGTCTTCATTCCTCTCTCTAGTAGGTTGAATTTTGTCCCCAAAAGATGTGTTAAAGTCCTCCAGTACCTGTGAATGTGACCTTATTTTCAAACAAGGTGTTTGCAGATATAATTAAGTTAGGGAACTTAGGATTCGATCGTCCTGGATTTAGGGTGGGCTCTAAATCCAATGACTGGTGTCCTTTTAAGAGAAAGGAGAGGGAGATTTGAGACACAGAGGACACACAGGAAAGACAACCTTATGAAGAGAAGACAGCAGATGGAGGTGCGCTCCCACAAGCCAAGGAACGTGAGGAACCACCAGAAACTGGAAGGACAAGGAAGGATTTTCTCCCATAGACTTCGAAGGGAACACAGCCCTACCAATACCTTAATTTCATACTTCCAACCTCCAGAACTATGAGAGAATACTTTTTGCTGTTTTAAGCCACCAAGTTTGTGACAATTTGTTATGACAGCCCCAGGAAATGAATAAACTCTCTTCTTCTGTCACTTTTTGTTCTCTCGTCCGAGAGATACTTCTGGTTGCTCTTGAGACTTTTTCCTGATTTAAAAGGCCCTCTCTCTTTGTGAATTGGAATTATCCACAGTTCCTTGACATGATTACTTCAGCTAGAAGATCGTTGACTATTTCAATTTCAGAAAATTAATTAAACATCTCCCCCTCCCCTGCCTCTTCTTTTGTTCATTTAGCAGTTATATCATTAAATATAATTAAATAAAATCGTAAGTTATCCGTTTGTCTACAGAAGACAAGAGAAGCCTAAATGTAAATCTCTGGATTGACTGATACACAATCCATTAGGAAACAAATTTATTGGTAAGTGAGACAAGTTCACCATTATCAGCAGCATGCAGTAAAAATCAAGGCTGGGAGTCCTATTTAGTTTTACACCTTGGTGATATTTCAAAGGTTTTTACAGTAACTTGCAAGGAGTTAATGTGCTGTGCATTCATTCCAGTACATTGATTTCTGCATTAGCTCAGTGAAAGATGCAGTTCTTTGGTGAAAGCAAACTTTTGGAGGGAAATTTGCTTGGTCACGTAATCCATAATTCAGAATTTATAGTAACAACTTATTTCATTGTTCATGAATACAAATTATTGTCTGGATGACCCAACATTCCAGCAAATAAAAAATAATTGGAGTTTTGGGACTTCCCTGGTGGTTCAGTGGTTAAGACTCTGTGCTCCCAGTGCAGGGGGCATGGGTTCGATCCCTGGTTGGGGAACTAAGATCCCGCATGCTGCATGGTGTGGCCAAAAATATATATATATAAATAAATAAATAAAACTGAATCACTTTGCTGTACACCTGAAGCTAACACAACATTGTTAATCAACTATACTCCAATATAAAATAAAATGTTAAAAAAAAAAAGAATATGGCTTCTACATAAAAATGTAAGGTATAAGGACTAATGTACTGACCAAGAAGACAAGATTTAATATTTAAAAAATAATAATTGGAGTTTCATCCTGCAGTTTGTTCCACGTACACCTTATCACTTTGATATGCTCCAGGGCTTGGAGGAGGTTGTCTCTGAATGGAGGATGCCTTCATCTACCTCTTTCTAGGTATTCTTGCTGTTGCAGGTATTTTTGATGTCTCTTGTTGCCACCTTTAGGAATTATGTTTAAATGCTGGTGTTCGTAATATTCAGGGTACTGATGGCAGTAGAACTCAGTCCACACAATGAAGCTTAAACTTCAGGACCTGTCTCTTGCATGGGCGTCTTCTAAGGTGGAGCTTTCTAGATAGACACCTCCTGGCTCCCTTCATGTGATGAGTAGCGGGGGAGCCCTGACTGGCAGATCTCTGTATCTTCCGCCTTTTCCTACAATACAAGAGGCCTCGCTTTATATTGGAATTATGAATTGGGTTTTTGCTTTGCTTTAGTTGGGGGAGAAATACTTAGTTTAGAAATTTAAATGATCGTCTAAGAGACTGCAGCGGACGGCAAAGGCATATTTTATCTGAAGAGGCCTGACTTCCTGGTTCTAGCCAATGGTTGACAGGCTAGAATGAGGGCTCAGTGTTCACAGATGCTCCACTTTTCAAGAGAAGCCAGAAATCTTTGTTTTCATATGAAATCCCCCACTTTTGAACTTTTGGTCTCAAAATAAATATATAAACAAGAAAGTAAATAAGCAGGTAGATAATAAATCCATTTTATTCCAGTATAATGTCTGGATTCAGGTCAGAGCTTCCTCTAGGGACCTTTGAGATGGAGCAAAAGGACACTTTTCTTCTAAGTGCCTATATTTCTGAATCCCAAGGGATACTTAGAAGTATCTATCTACTCATAAACTGGCCATTGCTGGTTGTTAGAATTAGTTATATTAAACCTGTCTTAACAGGAAATGAAGCTGCTATTTAAAGAGCTGGTTCATTGGTCATTTTGAATAGTCCATTTTATTTAGACAGTATATTAGCCATGTGTACATGTCAGAGCTACTTAATTATAATATTCTATCATGTTTCATTATGTTCTTTAACAATATATATTACATTTAATATATTTATATATAATATTTATATATTTATAAATATTCTATATATATATAAAATTACACTTAGTGGTCTTTTAGCCTAAGGCTTAGCCATTTGTTACTTTACATGTGAATTTTCCAGTCATCTCTTGAGAAGGTGCCCTGTTCTCATGCTGTCTTTTCTTCAATCCAATAGCACACCTGAATTAATGATCAGAATTCTTAACTTTTTAAGCCCTCCAGCATGACCTCCCAATGTGGATCCACCCAACAGCCAATTTTTTACTTCTCCCCAACCTCAATTCCTGCATAGAAGATTCCTCTGTTGACTTGTGAACATTTGGGGTTCACGCTCGTCTTCTTAATTTAATTTGTAGGATCTGTCCTGCCTAGATTGCCTTCTGCATGTCTTTCGTTTTTTCATAATTCTGCCATGCTTTACAGATTATTTATTTTAAGTTAGGCCATGATCTATTTAGAGCTGTACTTGTGGACCATTAATATGGCAGCTGATCAGACATGTAATGGATTAGAAGAGACTGGACACCTGGAGTCCAGTTAAGGGGCCATTATAATAGTCCAGGTGAAAGATAATGAGCATCTGGCCTTGGCTGGTGGCAGCAGACTTGGAAAGACAGAGATGGACTCAAAACACAACTGATTTACTGATCCAATACAGAATCACTCATTTTGTCAATGTTATTCTAGCCTTTAATTATCATGGAAATAATCTGGAATGAGAAATGGCACCCAAATTTGAAAATTATTACCCTATAATTTTTGTGCTTAAGCATCTTTACAGAATTATATTTTCTATCAATCACTAGCATGAAAAACAGACTAAGAAGAAGCATTTTTACCTTGCTATATAGCTTTTAGTAGTGGTAAAATACTAGTATGCCACTTATATTGTATGTTAATTTTTCCACAGACTCCTACTTATTATAATTTTTGACCTTACAGTATTAAAGGGAGTTAAAAAGGACATGTATTATACATTTTTATTTTCACATGAGTAAACTGAACAATTGAGGTTTAATGTTTTATTTCAGATCACGTAAGTTCAGACCTTGATTTATAATTCATATCGCTAGTGTTTTTTTAAATAATAAAGAATACATTTTCCTGAAATATATATAGGTTCAGCTTTTGCAAAGTCACATTCTCATCTGATAGTGCTGCCATTCAGACTGTGCTATCTGCTTATATAGCTTAATCTTGTTTTCTCAGGACATTATGTATAGATTCTCAAAGTACTCTAAATATTTGTTCCATGCAGCTTTTTACTTTGTCTTCTGAAGATACCCTTTCCTACGCCAAGGTTGATGCATTAGGATAAGATAGGTTGTAGTATGGGAACAAATGAAACAACTTCAAAATCTCAGCTGTTGAAAGCCAGCAATATCATTCAGTATCCATGTCCATCCTGCGTTGGCTGGGTTTCTTCTTCGCTCCAGGATGGGGCAGCCACTATCTGATACATTTTTGGACCCTGTGGTACAGAGAAAGAAAGAGGGGGGCAAGTTACACTCGGGCTCTTAAAGCTGCCACCTAGAAGTGACACATTTCACTTCCGCTCACATTTCATTGGCTAAAGCAAGTAAGAAGATCACACCTAATTTCCAGGGGCAGGGAAGTGTAGTCATACCACGTGTTCAGGAGCAAAACCTAAAAATATTTGGAGAACAGCACTGACAACGTGAGGAGAATAGCGCTGACTCAGACATGCTCTGAGATCAGCTTTCAGAGCTTTGGAAGGAAATATAAACTATAGAATGTCTGTTGTAATTTAAGTCAAGATTTTCTCAGGGCAAGGAGATATCATGAGAGAACTTAATACAGGCTCTTGCAGCCACAGTTCTACAAATTACCCAGTAATATTATGTTGTCAACAATCTGTATCTTTGTAGTGTTTCAAATGCCAAGTTTATTATGTGCTTAAAGTGTTCAGTCACTTAAATTTTAACAGCATTTATTTGCAGTAATGCTAAAAACTGATACATACAGCCCTAATTGAACAGTTCAAATGATTCTGTGTCTAGCATCTCATTTGTCCCTAACATCCTTAATATCTTCTAAGAGCAAAATATCTCTTTTGTCTGCCTGGAGGAACCAGACACGAGGCTGTAAATGCTGAAACTCTGTCTATATGAACAGCTGCAGATACCTTCTTGATTAAATTGCCTGGCCAATTCAATTTAAAAGATCAGTTCTTTATATGATTTGGTTGATTGATTAAATTGACACTGATACATTTAGTTAGAGCAAGTGAACCAGGTTAAGCAATTAGTCAAAAGCCTGTGTCTACTGCAAAAATTTGCCAGTAAGTATTTGCACATGAAATACGTAGAAAATTGAAGCCAGAATCCATTTGTTACCTCAGATTGTTGTATAATTTGTATATAGTATTTGTATCATTTAATATGTCATTTATTATATACCATTTTTTTTCTTATTTATAAGACTGCTCTCTAGCAAAATATGAATTTCTTTAAGGCCAGGGTTGATTATCTACTTTGTCACTCCAGCACTAAAGAGAACATTCTGAGGTCATAATGATGATTTTTTTCTACTTGATAGTGAGCTGTGTATCTCCGTCAAGTCTGGATTCAAGATCCCTTTCTAATTCTGACCAGTCTGTAAAATGAAGCTTTTGGCCTTGATGACTTTGAATAGCTCATCATCTAAAAGTTCACCAGTAAATTATATTGTTAATTAAGAAAACCGGTTGACACTTAGATGATTTTTTCTGGTAGATGTAATAAACTTTAATACATAATTATGCTGTGAAATATTTGAGTTTTAAGGAATCCAGGAAAACTTTCTCCTTAATGTGACTGTTTGAACTTTGTGCAACTTCTCATTCAGCTGTATTCAGGTATCTGATTAGGTTGTGGGTCCCAAATAAGGTATTTTGTTATCTGCAATACCATAACCATCATTTTATAATGGTTAATATCAGAGAGTCTTTGCTGATGCGTTCTTATATATGTAGTAAAGGTATTTTTCTACGAGTAGGGAGTATTTTCAAAAATATTCTTTTAATAACTCAAAATTTTAAAGGAAGAGATAATGATAACTAAGGTGCTTTCTAGCGCTCCCCTCTCGGGCCCCACAGAAGCCCAAACAAGGTTGGACCCATCTTTGAAAGACTGTATCTTTGAAAGGATGTAACTGCTGTTCATAAGCGGTATTCCCAGGCCAAAATATAAATTCACCAAAGCAAGCTGGCAACCTTATTGAGTTTGCACTACATAGCCACACACTAATGGATTGAGATTTTAAATAAATATTTAACAGTTAGTGTTTCCCTTGAGAACAATGGCAAAGTACTGGTCTAATTTCTCAAATTCTTTCTTGTGACAATATCAAAACATCGGCCCCCATACTTTTCCCACCTCTCCTAAAGGATATCTACTTTAAACCACTCTGACTTAAGTCATCAGATACTTTTAAGTATAATACATGTTACTAGATAAATAGTAGAACTAAAATGTATAAATTAAAATAATAAATCTTTAAATATTGACAAATGAAGACATGATATCATTTTAACTCACAAAGTTCTCCCAGATCTTCACTTTGAACTAGGGAAGGAGGTGATCAGCATTTTCTTTATCTTTTCCTGATTTTATTTTTGGTAGTATGTTTTCATTATTTCAGCAAAGTGTCAGTAAATAGAGCATTCGCTGTCTAGGAGGATGTTTGCCATTACTTTACACAGTAGGAAAATATAAGTAAATTAACCTAGGTTATTTCCTCAGGCTTAATGTCATCAATATCTCCTTTCACGTCTTCCAAAACAAGATCTTACTGGGGCAGGGGGAGGAGCAGGGGAGCAGGGGAGATGTTAGTACTTGAATGCCAGAGAAAAAAATGCACAGCAGGTACTATCCTGGGAAGTGGTTTCAGCAATGGGACCACTGTGTTAAGAGAGCAGTGTTTTCACCTACGTCTATTGGAGCAATATTTGGGGGTTAGTTATATAGACTGAAGCCAGGTTCCTGGGCTTCAGCCCTATTGGGTGTAAGTCATTCAATAAATTCCTCCAGTTATAACATAGAGACTCTATTAGTGGATTCTATTTAGTTCATCTTCATCTATAGTATCAACAGATCCTTTTTGAACACCTACTATGTACAATGTATATGGCTTACAGAATCACCATGTTGGATGCATTCTTTATTGATAATTCTGTAATGACTACTTCCTACTGAATATCATATGCATACAGATAACTAAAATAGAACATGAAAGCATCCCCAGGCTAAGTAATATGATGGTCCAAGCAGTGTATTCTGCATATAAATTATAGCATCAAATATTTTCAGTAGGAAAATTGCTTCTTTCATTGAAGCTAGATTTAGATTTCTGAATGTTGCCAGTTCAGCTAGTCTGTGGTATATTTTATGTAAATGAGTTTTTAAAACATTAGTGAAGTTTCCATAGTCAGGAATTGTAATTCTCTTACGGGAGGTTAACCTTGTAGGTAGTCACATTTGGTCATACTCTGCTTCCAACAGTTGTAAGTATTAAGTATGTGGGTAGAACTGATCTGTTCCATTATGAGATAGGTATAAGAATATGCAGTTATTAATGGTTCTCACTATGGGCTTTCCTTTGGGGTATACTCTAGCATGAAAATAACTTTTCTGAAAAATAAATGTCACTGTTGCTTAGACCTGTTGAATTTCAGAATTATTTTATACTCACTGAATTTATGACCTTGACTTTCATAGAGATCCTCTGGGTTTATGTCTTATCATAGGGAATAAAAAGAGAACAGTATTGCTAAGAGGCGCTCTAATTAAAATCCATCAGTATGCAAGTATATATGAAAATGATTTAAAATCTCATTAAATTAAAAGGCCATCTGATTCAAAATCTGCTTTAAAATAGGATCTAAATAGGCCCTCAGATATTTACAAGTTACTTATATGAAGTCTCCTGAAATTTCATACTTGAAGCATTTACACCATGAGAGTTAATTCTGCTTAATTACTAGTGCTGCTGTTTTCATTCAGTAGCAAATGGAATCATTTTGTGACTCAGTTTCTCTGTAAAACTAAGTAATGCCTGTGGCTTATATTTAATCCTACAGTTAGCATTTATTATATACCTAATACTGAATTAACTGTCAAACCTCCTTAGAAAGGACTGTAGAATTGTAACTATGGTAAACAATAGAGAATTTTTAACAATCTCAAATAGACTTTTTTTTTTTTTCAACCTTAGAAAGATCCTTCCTGGTGACTTAGGTGTTTGATGTACTCTCTCTTGTCAATGAGTATTATTTAGATACTGTAAAGTCATTCTACTATTAATGTAAGAGAAATATAACTATAAAATGAGAGAGAGTGAGAGAGCTTGGAGAGATAGCAAGTGGTGAAAATGGGCCTTATATAAGAAAATGAGTGCCTTTTCCATCATGATATGAAGATAGAAGAAGATATGGAAATTCATACAGATATATTCATAGGAAATTGAAGGAGTTCTTCTTATTCATTTCTTTCTATTTTTTTCTGGGAAAGAAGAGGTGAGATCTAAGAAGTTTGAAGATAGGTAGAGAAGGTTTGAAAAAGCTGTGAAGTGGAATGGGAGTGAGAAGAAAGCTCAGAAGAATCACCAGGCAGTGTGTGGCATTAGCAGTGCCTTAGTCTCCACTTGATGTCCAGCATTCAGAACAGAGTAGGGAAACAGCTGGACCAATCTAGCTCTGAAGTTTTGCCAGACCGGCATGGCAGAAGGAGCAACGGGGCCAGATGGTCTACTTTACTGGCCAGAGAGTCATTGTAGTAATGAAGGCTAAACTGGATAGAGAAAGGGCAGAGTTTTTCATGAGGAAAGGCATAAATATTATTGCAGAAGATGAAGTAGTCTATGTGCAAAGATTTCAAGATATAGGAGGGGGAAGGGAAGGAGGAAAACAAGTTAGGGAGGTGGTTCTTGGACTTGATTACACATTAGAATTCTCTGGGGATCTTTGAAAACTACCATTGCCTAGGTCCCATCCTCTGAGATTTGGTTGAATTAGTCCATAGCATATCCTGGGCAATGGGAACATATTTTACAGCCAAAGTTGAAAACCCTTGTTTAGAGCCTCTTATAAAGAATCTTACAGTTTTTGCAAAGTGGTGGTCACTTTATTTTCAAGGCAATGGAGAATCAGCAAAGGGTTTAAAAAGGGATAGTGTAAATTATCATTTATTCTAGAAAAGTAACTTTTTCCTCAGAGTGACTAACCAATACCAAAAGAGAATGATTAGGAGAAAGGGAGACTAGTGGAGAGAATATTTCAGTATTCTGGGCCAGAAAGAGTATGATCTTGAACCAGGGACGAGCAAAAGAATTATAGAGTAGGGGACATAGTTGTGATGCTTCAGCATAAGAGCTTATTACACCCATTAATATATGTGTAAAATGATGAAGGCTGGTCTAAGATAACTGTGAGATTTTTTTTACTTTGGATAATTTGCTAGTTTTAAATTGCTGCATAACAAATTACTGTCGACCTAGCCATTCAAAACATTTATTATCTCACTGTTTCCATGAGTCGAGAGTACAGCCATGGCCTCTCTAAATTCTCCGCTTAAGAGTCTCACCAGGCTATAACCAAGATGTGAACCAAGAGTCAGGTCTCAGCAGAGGTGTGACTGGGGAAAGCTCCTCTTCCAATCTCCCTTGGAATTGTTGGCAGAATTCCTCTTCATGCACCTATAAGGCTGAGACCCCTGTTTTCTTACTAGCTAACAGCCAAGGGCTGCCCTCAGGCCCTAGAGGCTGCTTGCAGTCCCCTACCCTGTGGCCACACCATAGGCATTTTATGGCATGGCTGTTTGCTTCTTCAAGGCCAGCAGGAGAGTTTCCTTCTCCACGAAAAGGGCCCAGTCTCTCTTTTAAGGGTTTTTACCTGGTTAATTCAGGCCCAGCCAGGGCCATCTCCCTTTTGATTGACTCACAATCAATGATTTGGCATGTTAATAGTATCTGTGCATTCCCTTCCCCTTTGCCACATACCATAACCTAATCATGGGGCTGACTTCCTATCATATTCACAGATCTTGCCCAAACTCAAAGGGAAGAGATTATACACTCATATACACCAGCGTACAGGAGTCAGATATGTTGCAGTTGATTAAGGTGAGGAATATAAGAGAATCAGAATGTTTTAGGAGGAAACTGGTGGCCTCAGTTTTAGACATGTTGAATTTGGGGGTATTTGGGCACCCAATTAGAGTGGATCAGTAGGTGGCATAGAAATTAGTAAAGAGATGGGAATTGGAAATACATGTTTGGGAGCGATCGGTGGAGGTGACAGTTAACCATCCAGAGAAAGACTGTAGCAAGAAGTGGGCTGAGGACAGGAGCAAGAGCTAGCAAAGCCAGAACATCTGCATCTGTATTTCAACCCACACCTCTTGATTCCAGTCCAATGTCTCATATACAACTTTTCACTATTCCTCTTTCTTCTTTCGATAATATCCTGCTCTTCCTCGTCTGTGGTCCACTCTTTGTCCTCCTCCCACCTCTAAGTCACACTACACAGAAGTGAGAATCAAGATCTTTCTTTGTGATGTCCAAAGAAGCCATACAGATGGCCAGTAGGCACATAAAAATATGCTCAACATCACTAATGATTAGAGAAATGCAAATCAAAACTATAAAGAGGTACCTCTTCACACTGGTCAGAATGACCATCATTAAAAAGTCTACAAGTAACAAATGCTCGAGAGGGTGTGGAGAAAAGGGAAACCTCCTGCGCTGTTGGCGGGAATGTAAGTTGGTGCAGTCACTATGGAAAACAGTATGGAGGTTCCTCAGAAAACTAAATATAGAACTACTGTATGATCCAGCAATCCCACTTTTGGGCATATATATGGAGAAATCCATACTTCAAAAAGATACGTGCACCCCAATGTTCATTGCTGCACTATTTACAGTAGCCAAGACAGGGAAACAACCTAAATGTCCATCAACAGATGAATGGATAAAGATGATGTGGTACATATATACAATAGAATACAACTCAGCCATAAAAAAGAATGATATAATGCCATTTGCAGCAGCATGGATGCAACTAGAGATTTTCATACTAAGTGAAGTAACTCAGACAGAGAAAGACAAATACCATATGGTATCACTTATATGTGGAATCTAAAATATGGCACAAATTAACCTATCTACAATACAGAAACAGACTCACAGACATAGAGATCAGACTTGTGGTTGCCAAGCGGTAGGGGGAGAGGGATGTACAGGGAGTTTACAGTTGGTAGATGCAAACTATTACATTCAGAATGGATAAACAACAAGGTCCTACTGTATAGCACAGGAAACTGTATCCTATCTCCTAAGATAAACCATAATGGAAAAGAATATAAAAAAAGAATGTGTGTATATATATATATATATATACGTATATGTATAACTCAGTCACTTTGCTGTACAACATTGTAAATCAACTACACTTCAATTAAAAAAATAATCTTGCTTTATTTTAAAAAAGGAATCTTTGTGAAAGCCTTGCAGATCACAGGCACTAAGATTGACTCTATTATGCTCTCTATTCCCAGACAGGGAATTGTAGGTCCATTGGAGGGAGATGGTATCATCATTAGCCCTGAGCTGCTTCATTTCTTCTTTCTTCATTTTCCTTTTATCAGATAGCAAGACTTACTGTGCACTTTTCCCTGCTTCCTCAATCCCAGAATTGTCTATGAAGGAGAAAGATGGCACAAATTTGGAATGCAGAAATAATCATATGTATCTATCTCTGAAATCTTTTGTCTGTTTATTGAAACCTTTGCAGCAGTATTGTTAGGCAGTCTGATCTGTGATAATAGAAACAGAAAGTAAGCTTGATTAGTATATTTTGATCAGACTTTCCTCCATTCTTTTAAATCTTTTTCTTTCAGGTTATATTCAAGAAGAATGTGTCATCCCCTGTCCATTTGATTGCAAGTTAAGTGATTGGTCTAGTTGGGGGTCTTGCAGTTCATCTTGTGTTGGAGTGAGAATTCGATCCAAATGGCTGAAAGAAAAACCATACAATGGAGGTCGCCCATGTCCCAAACTGGATCTCAAGAATCAGGTAAAGTGCATGAAGCAACAAATACAAAGCTGAAAAAGTATCTCCTTTATTATTTCCTGTTGAGATTGAAGTCATCATCTTGTTATAAGTAGCTCGCAAAAAGTTATTACAAGTTCAGAAGAGTGGATAAGAGGGTACAAATTAACATAATAGAATTAGGAAGAGAAGCCTTGCCCCCTTCTAGGCAATGGCGAGAACGACTTGGTAATATTAGAAATAATAATGTTTACAAAAATTAAATCCAGTTGGTTTTTAAATTACCGTGAAATGTCATTTGATTAATCATATTATGAAAGGTGTGTGTGTGTGTCATAATGTTGGGAGAATGTCAATTACTTTATGGCTATAGATACAATTAATGGTCTCACCCACATACTCCAAAAATGGTGTCCTAATTTTCCCACGCCTAGCTCTTCATACTAATTTTCTTTGTTCCTAATCTTATCAGTGTTTCCACAGCTCTTCATGTCTCTTCAGAGCTATTTCTCTACCTTTCCCCCCAAGATCAAAGCTGTTTTCATAAATGGAACCCTAAAGGATACTCTTCCATGTAGATATCTAATAAAATTGCCATCTTGAGCAATCAAAGTTGATTTGAGTATTTCAGTTGGCCTTACCTACATAATGGAGTCTAAGATTTAATTAAGAATTATAATAACTAAAATTTCTCCCATGATTGCATACTGTTATTATATTAGGACTGATATATACATTGTAATCAATTCAATAGGTGGAGTACAAGATGATGATTGTGAAAAGTTCTTTATTCTTAGAGAGGTGAATTGTGTCTTATATGGGTCTGTAGATTCTTTGTGACTCCGAAACTTTTAAGAAAATAGCTACACAGGCTTCTATTCCTAATTCTATTGTGTTCATTTCTGCCCTCTTAACTCCATTTTGATTAGACTTTCTATACAGGCTGTTTAATGGAAGGGAAATCCACGCATCTGTTGTTAATTAATTTGAATAGCATATCTAGTACTGCTTGTATGTAGATACCATTTGTCATTTTAAGACTGACATCTCTAGCTGTTTTTTTTTTCCTAAATTTTGATAAAAGGCACATAACTCACTGAAAATGAAAAATTATCATACTGACAAAAAATATTTATGTTCCAAGACAGGGCATAGTATTAGGCGAGTCTTGTTTTTTAAGGTTACGTGGGATAAAGTGATGACCCTGGTTTCTTCCTTCAAAGCAGATATAAAGCATATTGGGAAAAAAATGATGCAGAGGATTGTAAAATCAGCATAAAGTTTGCCAAAACAAACTTCACAAGTACAGTAGTTTGGGGAAGGGAAGAGTGGGATATGATTAATGAAAACAGGAGAGAAATAATCAGAGCAGAGAGAGTCTGAGGAGAGAAGCCTCTTCATTATGAAGAAAGGAATAATACAGGTTGATGGTCAAGAGAAGAACTTTCAAATGAATACTCATATGAAGGTACGAAGGCTATTTGACCTTCCCTAGGGGATTTTCCAGGCATTTAAAAAGGGAAATGACTACTAAGCTTTTATAGTTATAAATAATGTATGAAAATTCTTCTCTCTCCTCAACACAAATGAAACCTGAGCCTTTATAGCACTAGCGTTAAACACTAATTTTAATATGCTAATTTTATGAACTAGGAAATTATCAAGTGAGTAAAAGGACTTCATTGTAGCACAGACACTAAAACTGTATTCTCAGTGTGTATAGGCAAATGCATGGAAATGTGTCTATCAAATTTGAGAGTATGCGTAAGATAAGGGTACTTGTAAGCCTGTTATGACTTAAAGAAAACTTGTTCTAAACACTTAATTGACATATAAAACTTGTAACCTTAAGAAGTAGTACATGCCGGAAATTAAGCCCAAGTTCAAGACTAATTTAGATAAATCCCACATGTGAAAACTAAGCGGGGGTGGGTTTGTCTGCAGGAGCTGTTTCTAGCTTTTGAGTTCGGGAAGGAAATTGTAGCATTCCAAAGACATTTGTTGTGATGCTCAGAAGTGAATCCTGGGATTAATTATCAGAAATCAAATTTAGTGTAGCATATATTCTGATGTAAAGAGGTTTCAGGTATCTAGAATGTATGTGGCTTAAACTTGAATTGGAAAACTTCACCCCAATCCATACTTTACGTTTTAACATAAGTTAATTGATCAAGACAGTAAATCATAAGCCCTCCGTCTCACTTGTAAGTCTGTGAATGTCAAGGAAAAATGCTATTGTAAAAAATCCTAAATTTAAAGGAAATTGTCCCCAGAGCCCTTCCTTTTCTAAAGAAAGCACACTTTTACCTGTAAGTATATTTGTGGAAAGCTATCTGTGGACTTCATTATGTATTTGCTCTTATACATGGTAGAATCCCCTTTGTGTGTGTGTGTTATATATTGAAATTGTTGAAGATATCCATATTTTCTTAATTCATCTGAATATAAATTGGGTTGTCAGGAATCTTCGTGATTTAGGAAATATTCCTCAGCTTCTATTATTTATGGCAATTCTTCTTTAGAAGAGCTCACTATTTGTTTCCCTAAGCTGGAAATATGATCTAGTGAGAGGTACACCCACTGAGGCTGTTTTTTAAAGTTCAATTTTACTACTGGCCTTAGGTTATTGGTCTCCTTTCCAACTGGTTTTTAGGTCTAGATTTATTTTTCTATTTTTGGAACCGGATTAATCCTCTCTCATCCATTCACCCATAAGTAAGAGCTTACAAAAAATGTAACCAAATTATAGCAGTAAGAGAGGTACATACCTTTAATACCTGTGAATGAGGAAAATTCAGTATATGGCATATTGAGTCTAACATACTGCTTGTAAAAAAAAAAAAGAAAAGAAAGAACTTTCTTATGTGTATATATATATTATGCATATACTATGTAAATGTTAGTATACCTGCATGTACTTAATCATTCTTCTCCTTTGCTTCTCTTTAGAACATGAGGTCTTTCTGAGGGCAAAGGGTGTCTTTCTACTTTTGTAACTCATTCTAGCTCCTGGTACACCATCCTGTGGATTGTCAAATTATATTCATTGGATGCTTTAGCTGAAAAGAAACCTCTCTGGATGAGTGTGTGGCTAGCTCCATAGAAAGAAAAAATATTTTAGAACTCTGGTCTCTTAAGCTGCGATTTGTCATTCGAATTGTCAAAACACATGAGCTCTTCTAGAAGAAAGAAAAAAGAACCTCCACATTATTACTGCCCAAAGAGTTTTTCATGATTTGCCTGAAAAATCCTGGGTGTCTGCATCCCCACTGAAATCTAACTCAGTGATATAAATGAAAAGGTTGGTAGTACCTACACAAGCTCATAAACTGCTCTGAATCTGTTTGTGAAATCAATATTTATAATCTCTCATAAAAAAACCTCCCTTTTAAACTAAAACCTATCAACACGATAGCTCTTTCTCCAGAACTGCCAAAGTGACAGCAGTACTTTGGTGGCTTTCTGCTAAGTAGATTTGTGATGATAAATAGCTCGAGCATGCAGCTGACCCAAAGCGTTTATTTAGTTGGAAAACTGCTAAATAGTTTATTGAATTATCAGGTCAGTTGACTGATACCCTTGACTACGCTGTGCATAATCTAATACATAATGTATTTTAATTTTTTATAGTCTGTAATGTGGTGAGTGGATTTAAGTGCACTTGTACTGTATCTTTTTGCTATCTTTTTCCTTGTGAAGTTCTGCTTAATAGAAGATTAAATATAGGGACATTAAAGCTCCATTGGACTTACATTTCCCTTTATGAGCTCTTTACACAATTGAAGGCAAAGGAGTGCCAGGAAATTCTATGTTGTTTATATGTTGCACATTTGTGTGTCCCATGTGCTGGAATAAAAATCTGGCAGTGAGGTTCATTCTCTGCTTTTTAAAATGCATCTATTTAAACACAATTTTGAAAGAGTTTTGATTGTGCTTGCAACTGAACGAGTGGATATAAATTAAATATATGGGTTTTCTAGAAACACCTGCTATTTTAAAGGTGTGTCTTCTCTACAAAGAGAAGTGGCCTGAATTTGGAAATAATGAGTATAGTGCTTTTTCTTTTCCATAGCAGGGTAATACTATTTTAAAGAATACTTTCTTTCCAAAGATAAACAGGTATATTTTCGCGAGATCATTTCTCCCTTATAAGGTGGCTTTGGATGAGAAAATTTTCTATAGAGAAGTATCTTATGCTCATTTTGATACTGCTTCATTAATTATTAATAGCATTTTAGGATGTGGAAAGAGGATAACTGTCATTCAAACTGAATGTTTGTTTACCCGGAACAATATGGCTCACTTAAAGTTTAATTTGGGGCTTCCCTGGTGGCGCAGTGGTTGAGAGTCCGCCTGCCGATGCAGGGGACACGGGTTTGTGCCCCGGTGCGGGAAGATCCCACATGCCGCAGAGCGGCTGGGCCCGTGAGGAGCCTGTGCTCCGCAGCGGGAGAGGCCACAACGGTGAGAGGCCCGCGTACTGCAAAAAAAAAAAAAAAAAGTTTAATTTGATTTAACCAATTTTGGCCTCTTGCTTCTTTTGGACCTGCCCGACTTGCACTCGTCCTAACCTAGTCCAAATCATTCCTGGCAGAGTCCTGCTCACCTTGGACATAGCACTTTGGCAGGAGCTCCAGACCATAATGGAGCTAGAGGTCATCATCTTGGGCGTTAATACGGAAAAGCCCACAGTTATCCATGATGAAGCACGTTCAGGTGTACCGTTCTTGTGTCGGGAAGTAGGGGTTGGTGACTGCACCTTTGAGAAGAACTTGTTTTAATTATGAAATATCATATGTCATAAAATTAAGAGATGCAGAGTGATTTATTCTTCAGGGTTACTTGGGAGGATTTAATAAAGGCAGATACTCCTAAAACGTTTTACTTCTCGCCAACATACTAATTATGATAGCAAATTATTATACTGATTATTATACGCCACACCCCATCTCAGAGGCAGAGTGAAATGACTTCTAAAGGCTGGTGTTCATCCATTCATACCCTTTATGCCTGTCTGCCAACGCAAACACCGTGCTCTCAAGTTGTGACATTGCACTAACTGAGCTGCGTGGAGCCTGCAGGAGAGGCAGTTTTTCTTTTTTGTTCCTGCCCTGTCACCATTTCCAAGCAAACAAATTATGTTTTCTTCTCAAGAGATTCCTCTCCGCCACACTTGTGTCTACACATACCCTATTCTTGATCATAGGACTACCCCTCATGCTTGTTGAAATCTTTTGCAACTTTGATCATTTTTCTTGAGAACTACCAGAGTCACTCATGAGAACCAATTTTCCCCTACCTGTTGTCCACTCTCTCTTGTCTTTTACTGTGTTTTTTTTTTTATCCTGGGTATTGCTACTCTGCACATATTCAAACTCATTTTTAGTTGTTATGCAAGAGGTATCTCTAGAACGTTCTCTACTAAGCTGGCTTGGCAAATGTCCCTAATGCTGTCCCTAGGCAGGGTTTCCAGGATTGGCAGGAGACAGCTATAAAATTGTGAAACAGGCAAATTTTGTCAGATTTTGTCTTTGGAACCCTTTCAATGTGCTGTCATACCTCATATTATCCCTAGCCTCTGAACTCCTGAAGTTCTGAAATATTATAATATATAACATCAGCCTCAGCAGGAAATCACATCATCTGTATTGGAAATTTTGCAAAACTATCTTCTTAACCAGGGACTTCAAGTAGAAGTGTTTATGTACTTTTCTCGAAAAAAATATTGACAGAACCTACTTTTCAGATCTTTCCTGAATAATCCTGTCTTTTAACCTTTGAATGCGAAATGGAAACTTCCTTCCTCCTCTCATGCATTAAAGAGATAGGGCTCTGACTTTAACCACAAGCATTTAGAATGTTAAACCATGTATTGATGGGAGCGTAGCACCTTCTAAAAATAACTTGCTTAAGACTTCTTTAAAAGAAAGATTCTAAATGGCATGTTCATTCTCTAGATCTTTTTTTATTGAGATATAATTGACATATAACACTGTGTACGTTTAAGATGTACACTGTGTGGATTTTTATACATTTATATATTGTAATATGAGTACCACCATAGCATTAGTTAAAACACCTCTCACATCACATAATCGTCATTTCCTTTTTGTGGTGATAATAATTAAGACCTAGTCTCTTAGCCGCTTGGAAATTTATAATACAGTATTGTTGACTATAATCACTATGCTGTGCGTTAGATCTCCAGGACTTATTTATCTACTAATTGCAAGTTTATACCCTTTAGATTTTTCAAGCTTTATCCCACTATTAAATTACCAGAAAGCAAGTTACCTAGGTCCTGACAAGGTCCTGTGATAGATCCCTGCAGAAAAGCACTTGTTGAATCATGATTTAATTTTTCTGTATGACTTAAGAGTCCATATAAAAAGAGTCTCCCTGAGAAGCTTATCTAAATCTTTTGGAATATAGAGTATTGCTTCATAACCTTTACTGATCATAAGAGTAGAAAAATCACCATATGGGTGGGGGAAAAATTGGTATAAAAACAGTTTCCCAGGCTCCTGCTCTGAGTAAGTTCAGGAAAGTGTATTTGTTAACAAAGCTTTGTCTTTGCTCCTTTTTCTGATCAGGCAAATTGAGGAACACTGCTGATTTGAGAGTCTTGTCACTGAGGCTACCATTTTTGCTGAAGTCAGCTCTGGAAAAGAATTTATCTGCAGTTGACTTAACCTGCCCTTTCTAATATCAACGATGAATACAACCACTCAAAGCAAGTCTGGGAGGAACCTCCCATTTTGTAGAGGAGGAGACTAAGGCTTAGAGGGGTGTAATTACTTGACCAACTTTACCCACTGATGTGTATAATGGGTTAAGAGTCATTCAGGTCTGAGGTCAAATGCTACCCTGCCATCTTCTAGCTGTGAGAACATGAGAAAATTACGTAACCTTATTGAGTCTCAGTTTCATGTTCTGTCAAATTGAGTCTCAGTTTCATGTTCTGTCAAATGGGTATAACGATAACAACTACCTTATAAGATTATTGTATTAATTAATATAAAATGAAAATAATGTTTCTGGCAAATAGTTAAGTACTTGATAAATGTTAGGATTATGTTTCCGTGGTCTCTAACACATAATTTCTGTTTCCAGTTCAGTTTGTTTTCATCTATATTACCTTTTAGACCTAAGTTATACAGATTGCTTTTCTTTTCATATTTAGCTACTGGAATATTTGAAGTCAAATATTTTAGATGTAATCACTCAGCTTATATATATAGGAAAAGCTACTGTCACTGCTTCCTGTATGGGAAGTCTGCTTTATTTTATTTCTAAATATCTTATTTGGCATTGCATTTTTTTTCCTGGTGGCAAAAAGGGATGTAACTGTTTACATGTTTATAACTAATTTTCTATCAACTTGTGATTCTTTGGATATAAATGTTTTTATTAAGGTGTGTAACAGAAAGATACACAAATCATTATGGGTAGAGCTCTATGACTTCTCACAAATCGAATCTTCCCATTCGATTACTACCCACATCAAGAAATAATACTTTATCAGTATCTCACGTGCCTCCTTTTGAGCTCCAGCTCCTTCTCTACCACCTTCCTCTCACCAAATAGTGCTACTCTTCAGATTTCTAACAGGATAAGTTCGTTTTATCATTTTAAAAAAAACCTTTACATAAATGGATTCTGCACTATAATCTTTTGTGTCTGCCTTTTTCTCCTCTGCATGATGTTTGTGAGATTTATCCGTGTTGCGATGTATAGCAATGTTTTGTTCATTTCCATTGCTTTATGTTGTGTCCTTGTATATATCACATTATTAGATTATATATACAACATTTTGTCTGTTCTCATTAATGGATGGAAATTTGGGTTGTTTCCAATTTGGGGTTATTACAGATAACCCTGCTGCAGCCATTCTTGTATGTGTCTTTGGTGCTCACATGTGTGCATTTCTGTTGCATACAGACCTAAGAGTTGAATTCCTAGGTCATAGGCTATGCATATTTTCAACTTCAATAGATAATTGGCGTTTCATTTTCACTTGTAAACTATCACAGATCTTTCTAAACATAGCTAGTACATAATTCTAGATAATGACTTGAAATGTGACCTGTCTGACACCATGAAAAGAGGTGTGAAAGCCATACGGATGCGTTAAATGTTTATTTTTATTTTATGTTTACAGTCAGGGACCATCTGTACTGTATTCTGTCTCCCTGACCACCCTCACTCCTTCCATTCACACTTACTTAGCTCTGCTTTTCCTACTATATGATTTCCTCATTTACTCTTGCTTTTATTTTTTGGCTGTCTCTCCACACCACCCCCCAAAACAGATATACTGCCCAGTTCTCGTTGAGCACCTTGAAAGCTGACAATAGTGTTGTCTTAGGTTGGATTCTCCCAGAAGCAGAGCCTGAGATAGGATTCAAGAGCAAGAATTGTGTTTATCAAGTGCAGGGCACACCATTAGGGTAGAATAAGAAGTGTCACAGGGAAGGGAAGAAACAATATGGTACCTGTGTTACGATGCCAGGTACCATAGTGGCCACTGAAGCCTAAACTTGTGGAAGCCTAAACTCTGGGAGACTGTGCAAAACACATGGTTTGATCAGACCCGAAGAGCCAGGAAACTGGATTATTTGTATGGAAATTTCTGAGAGTCCCTCGTAGAGGAGAATGTTCAGTCTATGCACTTTGGGCTAAGCATAGGCAGTCTTCTATTTTGGAAAAAGCTCATAGGCACAGATCCAGATACTGGCAGCTGGAATTTAACCAGGGCACAGTGAAAGGTTGCTACTGGTGTCATCCCTCTGTGATTTACAGTACCAAGATGCATTGAAGTTGCTTGGTTAGTATTTTTTGTTTTTTTTAACTGGGGTTATATATAGTCTGTATAATCCATGTCATAACCAGAAGTCCACTTTTTTCCAATAAAAGCATACGTTACTACAGCCCAGCGGCCGCTGGAATGTGTATTTTGAGTAGTTTGCATTTGGGGTAAAACTAGATTTATCTTTATCTGGCTGTGTAGTCTCATCTGTTCTCCCTTGAAACTGGTCCCATGCCCTTTGTGGATGCTGGACCAAGGTGATGGGAAAGAGGAAATCTGGGTACGGAGACCAAACCACGTCCCGATTCATGAGCTGGAAATAAGATAATTCAACGGGCTTCAGAACCACCCTACATATATCCTCATTTTTTCCTTTAGGTGTTGTACAGCATATTATATCCCTTTCTCTATGGCTACTACCACATACTGTTTTGTTGGCCTGAAAATAGATATAAGAGGAGGCAGAGCAGGCTGGGACTGGCATGTGAGACTCTTAGGCAGCATTCTCCATGCATGAGAAAAGAGTATCTGTCTGAACACAACTAAGGAGTTCCAGGACAATCATAGTTCGGGTTAGGAAAAATCCTAAAAGTATCTAGTCTCCCAGTTCTCAGTCATGGCTGCCCATTTGATTTACTAGAGAGAAGTGTTACATTCCCTACCTCCCCACCCAGACCAACTAAATCAGAATTTTTGCTGATGGTATCCAACAATCTTTTTTAAAATCCTCAGGTGATTCTGATGTGCAGCTAGGGTTGAGAACTGTTGAATGCAGTATCTTGCAAATGAGCTAACTGGAGCTCAGGGAGGTGACATGACACCTAATTACCACCTAGAACAGGGACCCTGCCTGTCTGTCGTTCCTTTCCTATCTGAACACCTCTTCTGTCCGAATGAACACAAGTGCAATAAGAAATGTCAGTGATGTGAATGTGCTCTATCCCTATGTTATTCACTTAGGAAAACAAGTAGGGGGCCCTCTGACCTCATCCTGCAACATCCTCCCCCCTCACCTCTCTGCCCACTAAAGGCAAATGGCCTTTACCATGAGCAGGTGACCTCTTTTGGGAGATGATTTAACTGATCATAAGGCCTCCAACAACTTCCTTTTCCTGTATGAGGGAACTTACCTGGTGGCTGTGCAAATACCCCTGAAAAGGTGGAAAAATATACTGCATGGATCCATGGTTTGGAGTGGTATGATACGGTAGTGGATGTATTTTTCTTCGTGTTATTCAACAAATCTCACATGTATGTCCTCATGCTGTATAATTAGGGACATTGGGACAGACATATAAAAATTTAATGTGGCAGGTAAATTATGTGAGTGTATGACATGGACAGGGACTTGTAAGCAACAGTAATTTATTAATGAGCTTTGGTAGCTTTCAAAAAGAGAAGAGGTAAAAACAAAATTGAATTTAGGGTAATCGTAAATGTTTTGGAAGACAACTATAATTCTCTGCATCTGTGCCATTATTCATTCATTCAGCCAACACTTCTAAGAATGAATGATGTGCCAGGAGGAGTTACCGAAGCTCATTTCAACGCCACTCCTCTGAGAGTTTCCACTGGGAACTTGCATTCCCAGAAACTTGAGTGAGGGATTGGGTAGGTTGAAAGTATTAATGGTACCTCATATAACAAGAAACACAGTGATCATGTGGGCTCCAGGGTTGCTTGGTTCTGTGGCTCAGCAACGTCATCAGGGACATAGTTTTTTTCAGTCTCTGCTTTGCCGTCATCAGTGTTGGCATGAAGCCAACTGAAGAATGAAGGATGAAACTCAGGATGTTAGCACAATCAGCAGTGCCAGGCGTAGCCTCCTGGTGCAGCAATGACCAAAAGAGTAAGAGAGTGTCTCTCTTTGGGGAATCCTAGGAACAGTACGGTTTTCCCAGAACTTCCCCCACTCCCGGCAAGGACTTCACCTCACACCTCAGTGACTGAAGTTGGATTTTGTGTCCATTCCTAAACTAATCTCTGGAAGCAGTCATGGGATAAACTCGTTAGCTCAAACAAGTATTTTCCAACCAAAACTTTTCTAAACTTCATGACACATATAAAACTATAATATTCATCTGGCAAAGTGGAAAATGTATTCAAAGCTACTTATGTGAGGAGTGAATGGTCTGCGACCCTAGTCTCCATGGGATGGTGCTAGCAATGTCTCAGGCTCCCCTGAAATCCACATAGGAGACCCTGGTATGGTAGGACCCTGCTTCTCGAACTTTCATGTGCATATGAATTACATAACAGAGCTTGCTAAAATGCAGACTCTGATTCAGTAGGTCTGGGGGGACAAAGAGACTGTAATTTTAACAAGCTTCCAGGTGGTGGCAAATTTGCTGGTATACACATTATTCCTTGAGATGCTAACGTGCACCAGCTGGCAGCTCTCTCCTAGACATTACCTGGGGTGGAATGCATGTTGAAGAGTGAATGAAAATATCTATTATATACTTTTTTTTTTAATTTTGGAAAATTTATTAATTTTATGTATGTGAAAAAGAAATGCATTGATAACCTCATGCTCTTCAAATAATTACAGTAAATATATGGAAATGAATATCAAGAGTCTCAATTCTTATTTCTTTCTAATTATTTCTTTATAATCTATGCACATACATACACATTTTCCTAATGGAAGCAATCTAAATGTCCACCATATACTCTTAATTTTAACTCTTTTTGGCATTCAATTTGATGAGTATAATTAGTTTTAAGTAACATTTTCAGCCTTATATCAAGGTGGAAAAATTAAGTAGTGTTTTTAATTGAATATCTGAAAGTCTATTGTGTTAAGAAATATGACCTAATACTTTCCCTATGAGGATATGAATTGCCTCGACTAGGGCTCTTCCATGACACTTTTTTTTTTTTTTGATAAGGACATCGCTCCATTTTGCAAGTTATTTGGCATAACCAACCTACCAGTGCCTCACTCTAAATGATAAACAAGCAGACTTAAATATCAGATAAGTAATACATTCATACACCATGTGTCTCTCCTGTTTTCTCTACTCTATGTAGCCCATGCAACATTTTCTTGGGTTATTTATCAATAATTTAAGTCATATTGGAATTATGCATGCACTGGGGAGGGCTCAACAACACTAATGAAGGAAGCCAAGTCTAATATCTCCTTTGGATTTCTCCAGAGTGTTTTGATCCAAGTAAACCTTCTGTAGACTATTCAGTGTTGCAGTGCCATTTGGTTTTGTGGGTGACAATAGCAGATGGCAGGAATAAGTAGAGCTGAATATCATTTTGTATGAAGGTGAAATAAGTGCTCATATTTATGGAAAAGAAATCTCAGTGAAATTGTTCATTTAAAGAGATTTATAGATTTAGGTTTAGATATATAGCTGCTAGGAAACATTTTAACAGACCCTGAGGGATGATACGTTCAGAATAGGTACAGGTGGAATCTTAGAAAATACAAAACAATGAGACATCAGACACTTAGAGCGTGGTTTCATATGTACATACCCATGTAGTTATCTGTAATGTTCTTCTTATTTGTGTGTCTGTCCTAGTTCATCCTGAGAATTTTAGGCTGCTAGAAGGTAAACATCTTGTTTTCTACTGCCATCATAATTCTTCCAAGGACTGAGCACTCACAACCATGTCAGTAAATTCCATGTGCTCCCCTAACAATTAAAAAAAGAAGGAAAGAAAAATATTATAGAGGCAAATGGATTTTTTATATGTGTATAGAATTTCTGACATGGTGAAACTGTAATATTCTTTGCTCTGAGTAAATTATGAGTCATTGTAGAATAGGCCGAGTGCTGTAGGCTTAATGTTTGTTTCTACCCAGCATACATATTTTGACATCTAATTCCCAATGTGATAGCATTTGGAGATAGGGCCTTTGGAAGGTGATTAGATCATGAGGGTGGAACTCTCATGAATGGAATTAGTGCCCTTATAAAAGACACCCCAGAGAGCTCCCTAAACCCTTTCTCCAAGTGAGGAAACAGAAGAGATGGCTGTCTGTGGACCAGGAAGTAGGCTCTCACCAGACACTGAACTTGCCACCACCTTGATCTTGGACTTCCCAGCCCCCAAAACTGTGAGACATAAGTCTCTGTTGTTTCTAAGCCACCCAGTCTATGGTATTTCTGTTATAGAAGCCCTAACTAAACTCTTTAGGTACTTTATGTTCAGATTCCATTTTTAGCCTTATTATTTACTGCCCTTATGGATTCATTATGGTGTTTGAATTTATCACTCAGAACTAGCAATTAGACAAGCAGAATCAAGCCCTGGGATCTAGAGTAAGAAGCAAAGTTTAATTTAGTCATTTTGCTATATCAGAATGGTTCATTCTCCTCTTTTTGGTTAAAAGAGATTGCAGCTTTTTGTTAAAATCTGAATTGCTAACTGTGTCCACTTTTTAAAAAATGGTGATTTTTCTATGTGTAATCACTGAAGCCATGTCTATATGAAGCTGAAACAAATGACAAATTCAGTAAAGTCAAGGGAAAAGAATCCATGAAAATGGAACATTTGGTGACCTGAATATAGACCTATCTGCATTATGGTTTTTTTCTCCTTGGAATTTTAAGCATTGGAATTAAAGCCCTCTATGTCTAGGAAATCAAACCAGAAGGATAATTGAGTTAAAATGCCAAATAATTCTGGGGGAACAATTGGTCAAGTTAGCTATTTAATGCTAAATAAGAATAGCAAAGAACTAAGAGAGAGGAACTGAAACAGCTTTGGAATGTAAAAGTGAAATATGGACATCTTGAACTCAGTATGGGATAGTCTTTGCATGAATTATTGCCTGTCATTTGAAATGCACATTAATCAAAACTATAGAAAAATCTGTTCTGGCTTATTACTTAATTAAAAGTAAGTTATGAGCATTTTCAATCTTATATAATTTGTATATTTTACAAGTCATGAATTTCCCATAATACTGTTGGCCTTAATCATCAAAAAAACTATTGCTGTGCTTACGTACAATCGCTGTACATTTTTTTCTACTTTCTAGCAGATGCTACAAAAGACGCTCTCACAGCTGGTGAAAATTGATATTCAAAAGTATAAAACATGACAGTGGAAAAATTAATCTTCTGTACTCAATGCCCTTGATTCGTGAAAACGTTAAGCTTTCTTCACAGTAAGGCCAGTGGTTTCATTGTGTGGTTGGCAGTGGGCAGATGGTAACGTTCTGCTCTATTTTACTTTATGATGAACCAAAGTGGACCAGTTGTTTTTCTAATGAGTTTGTAAGAGATGCTTCAATGCTGACACATTAGCTGCATCCCTTGGACTGCTATGATGGGGAAGTGAAAAGCAGTTTTAACAACTTGCTAAAATTATCACCATTAGAGTGAATGAATCACTAAAATATATATACCAGATGTTTAAAATGGTTAGATTTGGGAGAAAACATACAATTAATTTACATTTTAGTGCTAAGTACAAATTTTAATTTATTCTGACTAACTACTTTATAGCCCATCCAGAATAACATTTGAAGGAGTTATGGAAAGGGTGTAAATGAAGTCATAATCAGGAGATGACACTTTATTGGCATAGAAGCAGAAGAGTTTTTGCTCAGAGGGGTTCAGGTTTCACTTGCCCAGAATCTGTTACTGAATAACAGGCTTGGAATCGATATGGGAAGGAGGTTAATCCGCTTAATTACAATTTGTGCCAAAGTTTAATCCCTCCACAGACCAAGTAAATTGTTCTAACTTATATGCACATACTTTATCCTTGCTACAGTAAAGGCACCATGCAAAAGCATAAACAGATTTCTTGATAAGACTTACTATAAAGGAGACTGGCTAGGTGAAAATTGATGGCTGAACTCCAAAACATTTTTTCATAGATGAAAAAATCATTCGAAAGTATGAATGCTGTTGAGAGAATGTGTTCAGTGGTGCTAATGTAATGCCTGGCTTTGTACTGGGCATTCTCTAAGTAGTAGCTATTATTAGTCACATCATTATTAATCATGAGGCTGGTGAGCATTCCGGGAGAAAGTCTTTGGAAACCCCACCGTATTACAAACTTTCTTCAAGCCCAGAGTTTCTAATCTGGTGGTCTGTTGGCAAGCTCTAGATGCCAGAGTGTTATTTGGACTGTTCAGTGTTTGCTACCAGGTGTTAATACTTTTGACTAGTTGTCAAGACTTTTAAAATAGAAAAATTTGCATGAAAATTTGGATTTCTAAAATCTTTTTTAAAATCAGAATATCTAGCCAGTTTCAGGTGAATCTGAGAATGCCTGTCCTCTTTAAACAGACTCTATCAGTATAATGACCACCTTCCTTCTCTCTCCCCACAGTGCTCCCCTACACCTAGGCCAAGCATCAGTAGCCAGGTTCATCTCTGAATATCTGTGAGCTGGGGAGAGAAGACAAAAAGACACCCACATTTCCTCTGTTTCCATAATTAAGTTACAAACCAAGGCAGAGAACTGTTCCATGAAACATGTTTTATCATCCGACCTTACCAAATATACCTTCATCACAGCCCAGAAGGCTAAGTTCAGATTTGAGATTCTCAAAATTCTGAGGTGGAATGTGATGCCATTGGGAGATCCAATTTTCAGCCTGTGGTTTGTGCTTCTGGTCTGGCAGCCTCGACTCTGTCCAGACACCCTAGTTCCTCGGACAAGCTGCAGATAGACACCCCCATGCCCAGGCCTAGGGATACTCACGTGGGGATGCAGCCCCACTCCTCAGGAGGACAGATCTGGGTCATGAAGGTGGCTCAGACTCATTTGGCAGAGAATTCTGGGGTCCAGGGTTTGTGGAATGTGATCTAACAGACTCTAGAAGGAGGCAGAGAGAAGGCTGCCAGGGGCCTGTCTCCGCAGGCTCTTCACCCATCCGGAAGGGGTACAGCTGGAGGAGGGCAGAGAAGCTTTCTCTGTGCTGAGGGGAAAGCCAAAAGGCAGTACCGTCAGTGACCATTTATGATGAAACTTGCACTACTGCTTTCTTAGGGTACCTTTAAGATGACAACGTTAATTTGGGAATTCAAGTCTCTATCATAAAACAACGTAAATGATAGAAAAATAACTTAGAGAGTTTCAAGAAAATGGAAAGGGCTTAGTTTTCAGATGGAGATTACTCGTATCATATGCCTTGTATTTGCCTGCAGGTGTTTGAGTTTGAGGCCCTTGGTTTAGTCATCTTCCTGCCCAGATTGTAGTGTCTTGCTTATGATACATAGTGGCTGCTAACGATTATTAATTGCTTGTTACAATGCCAGAGTGTGAGATTTGTGGAACACTTATTAAATTATTTCAGTCGAAGTAAGAAAGAAATTAGGAGAGGTTCATCTAAAATGCCTTTTAGGAAAGTGCCCTTAAACCAGTGATGCTCAGCTTTTCTGGTTTTAGTAACCTTTAGACTCTCAAGAAGGAATGAGGATCTCACAGAGCTTTTGTTTATATGCGTTGTGTCTTCCTATGTTTACTGTTCTCTAAATTTAAAATAAGATACTGAAAAAGTATTACTTTATTTAGAAGTAATTAAAATGAAATCCCTTACATGCTAACATTTATTTAAAAATAACTACATATTTCAAAGCAAATAGCTGTAAAAAGAGGCACTGTTTTAGATTTTTGCAAATTTCTTTGCTACCTGGCATCACAGAATTTAGCTGAATTCTCAATCTGCTTCTGCATTCAGCCTTTTGTAATAGGTTGCTTTAGTGAAGTACATGAAGAAATTCCAGACTTACGCAGATATGCAGATAGAAAAAGGAAAAGTATTTTAGTAGACCTTTTTTAGGTAACTTTGGATAGTGTTTGATAATATACACAAACTTGACAGGTGGTAGTTTTTTTCGAAGTTTAGTTGCAGTGTGAAATCTGAAATCATAACAATCCACTTTTTCTACTCTGTTACATTAAAATCCATTGGGCTACCTGGCACTTTGAATAAATCTTTAATCCATGCATGATTTTGTAACATCGTGCATGGGTCATTTGGAATTTATTTGTCTATTGAGTTATTCTGAAATGTTGACCTATTTCACTACATAGTATCAAAAATTCATGTTTATTAATATCGCCACTTATCAGAAAAGTCTTTAAGTATTGGGAAGCTCCCAAGCTTATGGTGACAGAATCAAGTTTTCCAAAATTTTAATCTCACTTAACAGCTTGAATTTTATCATTGCAAACAAATACACTTAGCTGTTTTACTGAAAATGACAGACTCCATTTATTGAGAAATTGTCTGCTAAATATTTAAGTCTCTCTATATAACCAGAGTTTGTCTGCAAAACATTCTTTTAAGTAAAAGTGTTATTCTATGGTCAAAGGAACTAGTTCAGCCTGTGCCTCAGTCTCACAAGTGTGTTTTCTCGACAGAACCAGCAGACTTCAGTATGCAGTAGAAGTGCTTCACGCATTTAAAATTAGGCAGAATATTATAAAGATGTGTAATCAGTGTGTAGTGGTGAGGAATACAATGACAACTAGTGCAGTTTTGTGCCACTCCTTGGTTCATTTTAGGGACCAGCATTTTTACCCACCATTGCTTTTGAATTGTTACAAATGTCTTAAGAGTTTTAAAACATGACATCTGTATTATTATGAAAATAATTTTGACCTATAGACTCTCTGGAAGCGTCTCAAGCACTCCCTAGGTATCCACAAACCACACTTTGAAAACCACTACCTTAAAAGTAGAAGGATGAGTGTAGAACCTTCTGAAAGATAAAGGAGGAGAAAACTGCATTTTCCTCTTAGATTTCCCACTTAGTCATATTAAATCCATTATAAAACAACTTGAAGTGTTTTTTTTTTAAGCATGCTGCCTAACCTCTTCTTCCAAGACATTGCAATTCTTATGCTGCTCACTTTCAGAAAGCTATTTTCACTGATGACCAAAATCCTTCCTACTGAAGTTTTCATTGTGTTAGTACAGAGTCTTCCCACGTCACTTATAATTCCTCTCTGTAAATACTGCTCTTAAATTGCTCCTCGATCTTCTGTATTTTTGTTTTTGGTAACTTTCAGCTCTTTAAAAACTTTTGTAAGTCATCGATCAGTCTTTCCCCTTGGATTCTTTTCTTCTTATTCCAGGTCTCATTTAAGTCATCAGACCTGGAAGGAAGAAATGGAATGGCTTCAGGTTTACTTGTCAAAGTCTGAGGCTTTTCTCTCTTTTTTTCCTAGCTTTACTGGTGGCACTTTCTTCCTCCAGCCTCCCAAGATAGAGACTACAAAGTCAACTGAACTTGACAAAGATGTATGGGACTGCCAGATATTTCTCAAGAAGTACACTTCTTTTATTTTTGGCTGCGTTGGGTCTTCATTGCTGCACATGGGCTTTCTCTAGTTGTGGCGAGCAGGGGCTACTCTTCGTTGTGGTGTGTGGGCTTCTCATTGTGGTGGCTTCTCTTGTTGTGGAGCATGGGCTCTAGGCACATGGGCTTCAGTAGTTGCAGCACACGGACCCTAGAGCACACAGGCTTCAGTAGTTGTGGCGTGTGGGCTCAGTAGTTGTAGCTCGCAGGCTCAGTAGTTGTGGTGCACAGGCTTAGTTGCTCCGCAGCATGTGGGATCTCCCCGGACCAGGGATCGAACCTGTGTCCCCTGCATTGGCGGGCGGATTCTTAACCACTGCACCACCAGGGAAGCCTTGAAGTATTCCTTTATATACCCCTGTAAGCTTGGCGTTAGTTCAAAACTCTGATCAAAAGACATACACCTTAGACAATTAAGATTTTTTAAAGTGTTACCTGTATTTTCCTGGCCCATCTTTCGATCTGCTCTAATTAGGGAACCTCTCTTTAGTGTCTTAGGACACAGTTAGAAGGGCCTGGGCATTGGGGTCTGGTAAACATGTCTTAAAATTTGTAGTCATTTATTTATTGTTTGATCTCCAGCAAGATTAAATTCTCAGAATCCCAGTGTCCTGATTATAAATGGTGATAATCATATTTACATTATTAGCACATAAAAATAATATAAAGATGCCACAGTCTGTGGCTATATTAATCCTCAATAAATGATAGCTGTCATTGCTAATGTTAATAAGTCATTCTAAAAGCTTATCTCCCATTTCTACTCACTTTTCCTCTTAGCTCTATGTAATTCTGTCCAAGTGTAAGACTCACCAGGACTCGGTATTCTTTTTTCAGGGACTCTAAGAAAGAAAGAAACTCTTTTCAGAAAGGCCAGTGTCCTCAGTGTGCTTGAGTGATGTCATTTATTTTTATATATGTATTTCTATCCATCATGTTGGAGTCTTTGTTCTTATGTATTTAACCTTAACGAATGTTAAAGTCGTTGGACTTTATCACTTCTGAAGTACTTCTGGAATGTTTAACATTTGGGATAAGAATATAGATTAGACTACCGTTTGCAATTCTAAAAAGAATATGCTCAGGATATTCTTTCATCTACAGTTTAAAATCATAGCTATCATCTCCATGTTTACAAAAAGTCTGTGCCCATGCTATCTTACAGAGTTTTCAGAAACTCATTTTGATTTATAGTATATTACACTAATTTAAAATACCAACACAAGATATTTATCATAATACGTAGTTCTCATCAAATTCTGCAATTCAACAAAAAACTAGCTCTAAGTATTGGATTATTTTATTCACTTCACATGTAGAGTGTTCTACATACTGAGCAATTACTCTGGAGTTCTCTTTATTGAGAAAAGATGAAAATTTTCACTTTTGATTAACCTAAATTGCATGTTTCAAGAACTTTCTAATTAATTATAATTCAAATAGAGATGTTCATTAGTGTTCAGAAGAGGCTACATTTAAGTGCATTCAGTAATGAATTAACAATATTAAAATTTTAACCATGTGAAGGACTGTGGGAAGCATCTAGATTTTTAAAAAGGCAACTTTATAAAGTTTTAAAAATGAAGTCAGGACTTCCCTGGTGGCTCAGTGGTTAAGAATCAGCCTGCCAGTGCAGGGGACACGGGTTTGAGCCCTGGTCCGGGAAGATCCCACATGCTGCGGAGCAACTAAGCCCGTGCACCACAACTACTGAGCCTGTGCTCTAGAGCTCACGAGCCACAACTACTGAGCCCACATGCCACAAATACTGAAGCCCGCACGCCTACAGCCCGTGCTCCACAACAAGAGAAGCCACTGCAATGAGAAGCCCGTGCACTGCAACCAAGAGTAGCCCCTGCTCGCCGCAACTAGAGGAAAGCCTGCACGCAGCAATAAAGACCCAATGCAGCCAAAAATAAATAAATAGATTTATTTTTTTGAAAAATGAAGTCCGAATTTTGCAAAAAAAAGTTCTCCCAGAAGTACTGTATGTCCAACTGTTAGTTACCTCTCAAAACTCTGAGACTTTCTTCATGCCGTGACTTTTGCAGCTCATACAGAAATACCAGTTTTTGATGTTATAGTTTTACCTCTATGACACTTGTAAGGTTTTGTCCTGGCACTAGAGGAGATTATTAACTAGACATTTTGCAGATTGAAATAATGTGGACAACAAATTCTGTAAGATTAGTTTTAGAAAGATTTCTAAATCAAAAATAATCTGAGAAATCAGTGTCACCAACCGTCTTCTATAAAGGACCAGTTAGTAAATATTTTAGGCTTTGCAGGCCATGTTCTCTCTGCCAGGACCACTCAGCTCTGCTGATGTATGGCAAAGGCAGCCATAAACAATATGTAGACGAGTGGACATGTCCGGATTCCACAAAAAATTTTACACAAACAGGCAGTGGACTGGACTGGGCCTGTGGACTATAGTTTACCAACCCTCATCCCTATAAATGAAGAGTTTTTCAGAATATCTGGAGTTAGCGACGATATTAAAAATCAGAAATCACATAAATAGCTGAGCCCCTTCACACATCCAAGGACTCTCAGGCACAGTGCCTGTTAAAATTAGATGCTGTGGCTCCTTTGGGCTAGTGGAAACTGCATTCTATAAATGCTTAGCCAAAGGTTCATTTTTGCATACAAAATTGTTGGCTACTTTAGCTATTAGTATAGGGCAGCTTTTCATCTATAATCTGCATGTTCACTAAGAAATTAATAATAAGGTTAGAGATGGTTATGTAAATTCTCATGTCCAAATAATTTTCAGAAACACGAAATTGAACAAAATCAAATGTGTTTATTTACAGTTTTTATTTATAAAACTTTTAATATACTGTGATACACTGTAAATCTCCGGGTGACAGTGTGGAGATGATATGTTTCCCAATCTTATTTAATCATAGAACCCCCATGGAGTAATCATGGGAGATTCACGGAACATAGTTTGAGAAATGCTAGTCTAGGTAGTCCTGACTTGGGTATCTCGTCAGCCTCCATTTAGGGCTGTCTCTCCTCAGCTTGTACTCTCAGACCACCTTTTCCACTTTGTGTTCCGAACTCTCCCCTTGCTCCAGAACAGGAAGAACGGACAAGGGTGAGGAGAAAAAAAAGAAGGTTGGGGCAGGGCTTCCCTGGTGGCGCAGTGGTTGAGAGTCCGCCTGCCGATGCAGGGGACACGGGTTCGTGCCCCGGTCCAGGAAGATCCCACGTGCCGCGGAGCGGCTGGGCCTTTGAGCCATGGCCGCTGGACCTGCACGTCCGGAGCCTGTGCTCCGCAACGGGAGAGGCCACAACAGTGAGAGGCCCACGTACGGCAAAAAAAAAAAAAAAGTAAAGCTGGGGTATATCCTTATGCCTGAAACAACCTAGGTTCTCTGAAACAGAGATAAAATATACTTAAGACCTCTGGATATATAAACATGCAGAGTGCTCTGGTTCTAACAAACAGTTTAATGAGGGGGAAAGAATAGGGAGTTATCAAGTGACAGAAGCCATGGGTAAAAGCTATGAGAGTATGTTTTGTCCTACGTGGAACTGAGAAGTGTCCCCACAAAGATGCCTTGGAACCTACCACTCTTCATCCCATTACCCTCTTCTGCACCAGCTGTCTTTTTTTTTTTTTTTGCGGTACGCGGGCCTCTCACTGTTGTGGCCTCTCCCATCGCGGAGCATAGGCTCCGGACGCGCAGGCTCAGCGGGCATGGCTCACGGGCCCAGCCGCTCCGCGGCATGTGGGATCCTCCCGGACCGGGGCACAAACGCGTGTCCCCTGCATTGGCAAGCAGACTCTCAACCACTGCGCCACCAGGGAAGCCCGCCAGCTGTCATTTTTTTCTGGTGTTTTAGTGGCTCTCCTGCTCCACGGAATTATAAGAGTTCCAACTAATAAGCAGAATGTTTTACCTCTATCATCTGTTTTAGTTGCTGGATTAATCCCCTGAGGAGAAGGTACTACTATCATGCTGTTTTTATAGATGAGGAAAAAGGTTTAAGTTACTGCCCGAAGTTGCATAGCTAGTATGTGGTAGATCTAGGACTGAAACCCCGGGGAACTTGTCTCCAGAGTCCTAGCTAATGCCTGTCTCTAATGACCCAGTGCATAAGGGAGCAGACACCCCTAATCCCAGCTGAAGCCTTTTAATGATCACTGAATGTGCTGGGCACTGCGTCAGAAGCAGGACACTCAGAAGTGAATATGATCCACCATTTTCCCTGAAGGTACTTACCCACGGCATTGCTTCACTAGTTACTGTGTATTTGCTTTTATTGTTTTATAGATGGATTTTCAGAAGCACTGAGGGAGGAGCAATTAATTCTAGTTAATGAAGTTAGGGAAGGTTCCATAGAAGTGACATGGAGCTGAGTCTGTAGGAGGATTTTAGCAAACAGAAAGCAGAAGGAAGTCCTTCTGAGCAGGAGAAAACACAAATGCCCACAGCCCCTGGTGTAGGCGGGGAACAGTGAGATGTCAGGTACAGCTGGTTATAGCTCATGGCATCATTTCAGAGACAGAATTTATAAGACATGTTGATGGATTGGAACTTGAGGCAGAGAGGGCTAAGGAAGAATCATCTTTCAAGCTTGGATGGATGGTGAGATGCTAACAATATTAATAGACAGAGGACACCTTGAGGGCTGGATGTGATGTGATTACTTTCAGACATGCTTAGCTTGAGGTTCCTTAAGGTAGTTAGGTGTGGATTTCCAATCAATAGATGGATATTAGATCTGAAGTGTAGGAAAATGCTCAATACGGGACACACTGAGGTGTAACTAAAAGGGTGAAATATTTCAACTGAGAGTAACTTTTGTAATAAAATCAGAAGTAACTTCTTATACTTAAAGAATGTTATGAAATAAATAATACTTAACTAGGTAAGGTATTCTCACCTATGTATGTATACACATACATATTATAATGCATTTGTACCTATATATATATTATATACTATATATATAAAATTCTATGAGAAAAAGCACTTTGAGTTTCAAAACATTTATCGAGAAGTAGATTTGGGGGTGGGACTGTTTTGGACTGGACCTACTCATAATTTACAATGGGTATAATTATAATGCTAACAAAGAGAAAAGACATAGCAACTGATGGTTTGGTCTTATATATCGCCTCTTCTCAAGAAAATATTAACCCATTCAATCCCATAACAACTAGAATAGATATAATTAGGTTTTTTTCTTAATAGTGTTTACCAATTTAGTCTTAGCGACCATAAGTTGCTTTGTTTTTGTTTTAAGAAGTGCATTCATTGATTTAAAAATCAAATGCATATTTGAAAAATTTTACCATAGCTTTAAAAATCATGGCTGAGTCACTCTGTAGATGATACGATCCAGATTAATCATGATTTGAATGGTTGAAAATAGGAAATCCTGACATAGGGCCTATAGTTAACAATACAGTGTTGTGCACTTAAGAATATAAGAGAGTAGATCTCATCTTAAGGGTTCTTACAAAGAAAGGGACACAAGGAAGCTTTTGGAGATGATATATATGTTTATTCCCTTGATTGTGCTTATGATATCATGGGTTGATGATGCACGTGTCAAGCTCATAACATGCACATGCCAAACTTACCAAACCGTGTATGTCGAACATGTACAACTTTTACTCTGTATCAGTTATACCTCAATAAAGCTGTTAAAAAAAAAAAGGAAATCCTGTAAAGAAGATGTGGTGCATATACACACACACACACACACACACACACACACACACACACACACACTAGAATATTACTCAGCCGTAAAAAAGAATGAAGTAATGCCATTTGCAGTAATATGGATGGACCTAGAGATTTTCATACAAGTGAAATAAGTGAGACAGAGAAAGACAAATATCATATGATATCACTTATATGTGGAATCTAAAAAAAGAATGATATAAATGAACTTATTTACAAAACAGAAATAGACTCACAGATGTAGAAAACAAACTTATGATTACCAAAGGGGAAAGGGGAGAGGAGGGATAAATTAGGAATATGGGATTAACAAATACACACTACTGTATGTAAAATAGATAAACAACAAGAACCTACTGTAGAGCACAGGGAACTATTATATTCAATATCTTGTAATAACCTATAATGGAAAAGAATCTGAAAAGGAATGTATATATAACTGAATCACTTTGCTGTACGTCTGAAATATTGTAAATCAACTATACTTCAATCAGTAAATAATTTTTTTTAAATGAAAAAATAAATAAAAAGGAAATCCTGAATTGGAACCCAGTATTATTCCTAATGTATACACATGTACACGCACACATACACACACACACATCTCCTAAATACATCCTCAATATAGAATGTTTTTGTGTGTTGCCATCCTAAAATCACTGATCATATCTCAAACCACTCAGAGTTTGAAGAGAAAACCTCTCCTTCCTTCATTGTCTCCTTCCCCAGTTGCTACACAAACACCACTGATTGTGAAGTCCATGGAAGGGCATTTTTTTTTTCTGTGTATTTATCATGTAGAAAAAAGTTGATCAACTCAAGAACAATAGATATCCATTAGAAAAACCCATCAAAGAAACCATGGTAATTTGGGTTTCACCACGGAACAGAACATAAAATCAGAGCAATCACCAGGCTAGCATGGATGATGACGTTATCAAGAGTGGTAAAGTGAGCACAGCTAAAATGTGTACATTTCCTCACCATTAATTAGCATTTGTTTATGAACGTTCAAAAGATACTCATTAAGTACCACCTAAGCGCAGTTGGTAACTGATAGGACGGTGACTTTTCAGAAATTTATTTTTGCTAGATGTTATAGAATTCAAAGTGTAAATTTTAATTGTTTCATGTTGATAATTCACAGTTTAAATACACAAGACCATATTTTAAAAAATTCATTCCTAATGATGTTAGAAATTAAAGTAAATTAAAGATTTTAATAGGATGCTAGAGCTTTTTAAATTAAAACAAATTTTTGTGGTCCCTCACAAGATTCTAACAGAAGCACTGTTGTTGAGAAAGTGATGAATATGCTAACCTTCTATATGAAAGTTTATCCCTTTGGGGCCCAAGTATCCCCAGAGGATAATGGACATAGTCTAGACAGCCCATAAATTGTTGGCGGGAACTGTGCATGCATGTATTTATGATTGTTTTAATTACAAAGATAATTCTTGTGAAAAGAAATTTATGTATTACTTATTCTGGATTATCCAAATAAATGCTTTATAGGCAAACAAGTGATATGATTAGTTGAACCTTTTTCACATTTCTGTTTCTAGTCACACTAATAACAAGTAATTAGTTAAATGGTTTACCTTAAATCTTAATTTGAGATCCACAGACTAGTGACAGTGACAGCTGACTCTCTTTTTTTGTTTGTTTTATTGTGGTAAGAACACTTAACATGAGATCTACCCCCTTAGCAAATTTTTCAGTGTACAAGACAGTATTGTTAGCTAAATGTAAACTGTAATAGAGCAGATCTCTAGAACTTATTCATCTTGTATAGCTGAAACTTTATGCTTGTTGAATAGCAACTCTCCATTTCCCCCTCCCTCCAGTTGCTGGCAATGACCATTCTACTCTCTGCGTCTATGAGTTTTACTATTTTAAAGACCTCATACAAGTGGAATCATACCATATTTGCCTTTCTGTGACTGGATTATTTCACTTAGCATAATGTCCTTAAGGTTCATCCATGTTGTCACATATGGCAGGATTTCTTTCTTTTTTAAAGCTGAATAATATTCCATTGTATATATATACTGCATTTTCTTTATCCATTCATCGGTCAATGGGCATTTAGCTTATTTCTACATCTTGGCTATTGTAAATAATGCTGCAGTCAACATAGGATCACAGTTTTTCTGTGTGTCCCTGTATTTTTAAGTTAGAGACACATTGTTCCAGATTATTACAAGGATGTATTCTCCAGCAGATAGGCTGTTTTCAATTTGAGTACTTACTATGTGCAAAAAAATAAACACTGTGTAATAAAGCTAGGAACTCTCAAAACAAAGATGAACTTTTCAGTTGATCATTGAAGGAAATACACATGCAGCCCATACACACACACCAGAAATAGTGATTTTTTTTCACCCTTAACCAGATTTAAAGTGAAAAGAGAAGAGAGAAGGGTGAAGAGAGAGAGAAAACACATTCATCTTTTTTTTTTTTCCTGAATTAACTACTGAAAAGGACTATCAGGAATTATAGGTGTGACCAACTTTTTTCATTTGCGCTATCAATATTTCTGACTTTGTCCATTAATCTGGGCTTATGTAACAGCTGGGAACCAAAGGAAATGTATAAAGTCAAGTGAACTGCTCAGTTCTATTTACATAATACCAAGGAATCTATTGATTGCTGACTTTTATTCCTCTATCCTCAGTATTTTTATCTAGATGGACTATTTCTTTCCTGTCAGATGAGTACAAGTTTGGATGCAGGACTGCCAATAGGTTTAGCTGTTGACAAGCTTCATTCACCCCAGCCTGCTGGAAGCCAGCACAACTTTGAGCTGAAACCTGTTTCATGCTACTCTGGTTGAAATTATATTCCAGTTCCTTTTTGAAAGATTTTGCCTTTCCTAATTTCAGTGTCAACTGGAAGAAAGCTAAACTATTTAAAAGTTACAAGTTGGGGGAAAATTCTTTGAAGGAAATGAATTACGTTATTCCTAGAAGATTAGTGTACAACTCTATTAATTTCCAGATTGTTTCCGGTATTCTATGTGCTGTGATTATTACCTGATTTTATTAAGCAATCAGTGCTGTTTGATCTTTTCAAAATCTAAAGCTGTTATTTTTCTTTTTTTTTTAAGAGTACTACTTCTAATCTGGTCTTGGTCTGAGCTAATCTTTGCATTTCAATTTCTTGATTAGCTCTATTTTCAAATGTATCCATCCTTCATAGTTTTACATTTAACCCTGAATTCCTTTTCTGCTACTTTGGGATACAAGTACATACCCAGTATTGCAATGGAAGGGAAATGAGACTATCAACTGAAATAAAAATGCACGATATAAAAGTTGTGAGTTGTGTTGTTGAGGGCTTTCTGAGGACTATAGCCCAGGAAACAGCCTCTCAGTAGCTCTAAGGAGACTGCCCAAAGAGGCAGGGGAGGAGCCATACACACACACACACATATACACATATTTTTTTAATATATTTTTATATATTCATATATATATATATTGGCTGGGAAATACATGTTGTCAAGCATACATCATGGGAAAAGATTACTGATAATCACAAAGAACAGATATCTCAAGTTAATGATTTTAATGCTTTTCTATTTATGGGAAGCTGCAAGAATTAGGGTCATTGAAATTTGTCCTTAGATATGCATCTTAACTCTCTAGGGGCCCATATGTCCAAAGCACAGAATGCTTCACCCTGTTTTGCTCCTCCTGAATTCCCCTCAGGGTGCACTTTCTGTGGGCCACTGCAGTGGATTGTGACTTAACCCTTTGTATAACGGGATGATGAGTGACATTCTTTGTTTTGTTTAGAGCTTCTCCCTTTTAGACATAAATTTGACAAAGGTTTGGGAGGCATTTCATGACCAGTTTTCCCACGGTGCTAGGAAGGCTCACGCCTAGGTCAAGTCAGGATTTCAGTGATAGGCCGTTCATGTGCTATATCTGGATTAGGCCCTGTTAATAAACTCAAAATTCTCTGGGTTATCTGTTTTACTAGTCTATTATGATCAGGGAAATGTGTTCCCTTGTTGCTTCTTCCCATATCTAGAGTTGCACTATTCCATTTAACTTTATATAGAGCTATATATGTGATAAACTGCTTCAGGATGTTTAACAGTCATTAATTTTGTTGGAGATCTGGTTACACATTGGGTAACGCAAGAAACAGCAATCTTATAAAATAGACAGGATATAGGTAATATAGCTAGAAACAGTAATAAGATCATAAATATGGATTTAAACCATGAGTTTCCAGAACCAAACTGGCTCTTTAAAAGATAACCAAGACTAGAAAGTGGATCACTTAAGGCAGAAATCTGATTTTTCATTTTAAAATGTCTTATATTAGAGGATTCATCTGGTATAAAAAGACAGCATTCATTTTGAATTATGTTGCAGGCACTTCCTTGAGATGCTGTAAGGATATTGAGGGTCATGTGATTTTGTAATACCTCTTTTATCAGTAAGCTAAAAGCCTGATTCTATCTTTTAAGGCCCATTAGGTGAATTTTGTTAAGGCCTCCATGTGGGCGATTACATCTTCCAATCCTACCAAGGGCACAAAAATGGCTGCTAAATGATTATACCAGTGAAATACAGATCTCTTGATCCATTGGGCTTGTACTGATGTTAAATTTGCTAGTATACATGTGATCCAAACTGGTATACATGTGATCTTGACTCAAGATAATCCTAGGGACCATCTTCTTATCCATCCTGATAGAAGCCAGGGCCACAGATAGGTGCTGCAAACCTACTGAGTTCCATTAGGACCCAGTAAATTCCTGATTGCCTAACCCTGTCTGTTTCATACCAATTGCTCTCTTTAAGGGAAATGAGACGTTGACATTTTTCATAAGGCACCCAGCCTAATTTCCAAGTGCTATTAGGCTGATTATCTTTAGTATAATTTAATTGTTCCCAACATAGTGGGGGACTTTAAACTTAAATGACAATAGCCTGGTGTTAGTCATAAAAATCTACCCTGTAACTGAGGAAAGGTCCCTCTTAATAATCAGGAATTTATATTCTTTGACTGAAGTTCAGCTCACTGATCTCACTGTGCTTGAGTAACTTTGAAAGAAAATTCATATTTTCTTTCGAGCAAATATGATCGATTGGCAAAGTGGAGGGGATCCCATCGACTTATATCAGTAGTGACCTGGAAAGAACTACCACTTTTTTCTTCTAAAATGAAATTTCTAAGGGCCATCCCATCAGAGACTTGGAGAAGAGAAATCCACCAGGGTAAACCAGAAGTACTAGATGTAGGTAATTGACCATAAACCCAACAATTGGACTGATTTATAAAATCTGCGTTAAGATTGTGCTTATGACAGTAAAACATTTGATTCCTGTGCAAAAGTTCAAGAATTCACGAAAACACTATGAATAATCATACGGGTAAGGTCTAGCCTTTTAAGATAGTTGTCTACTTGTGATGCTGTCTTCTTGTCTTGGCACAGGTGTCATTTCTTCTCTGTTAGAGCATTGTTTTAAGGTGGGTTTGTGGTCAGCAGTCCTCTCTGTAAGTGACTCGTGTTTTTAACTGTGAAATATGAGTCCAAGAGTCAATTCTTTCAGTTTTGCTGCACTTGAGCTGGTTGAGTACCTGATAAGCATCCTTCCATCTAGGCTGGAGAGAGTCCTTTAAACGATGTCTTTTCCAGTATACATAATCTCCTGGTTGTAGGACATCTGATCTTCATCCAAAGATAGATTACAGTGATAAGCTCCAGAAACAAGCTTAGGATGTCCTTTTAATAATTCAATTAAACCTTACAATAATGCAAAATAGTAACAAGGAACCATCTAGGAAGTGAGTCTTAGGTAGTAAACACCAAACCGCAAATACAGTTAACAATACTAGAACTTAATATCCACTGAAACATAATGTTTCTCTCTAAAATTACCCTCATTTTTACCAAATATAGGCAAATTAAGGCTAATGTGTTTGCAAAATAAGTCTGGCTTCAATAAACTTGGCCTGATTATTTACATAGCTGTAATTGATCAGATAAGCTCTTTTAAATTAACTTTGGTGGACCTTTTCATAAGGTATCTCAGATTGAACTATAGAAGGCCTCTCAAGACCAGGAAAGCCATGCCAAGGACTTGTCATCACATTCTGCCTATAATACATACAGATTTGGGTGGATTCCTCTCTTCTTGAGGTCCCCAATATATCTTGACATTTCTGCACCTGCCAGGAAGTAGCCTTCCTTATTTACTTGATAAGGCTGCTTGGGAGACCTTTCAGCAAAGTACTCGGTTGTTTTTCCAAGGGACTTTACTACTTCATAAAGTCTATCTTAGTTCTTTGAAGCTGTCTGGTCATATCTGATTCTATGCAAAGTCTCAAATATGACATTCTAGTCAAAGCCATGGTAATATAGCAACTATGTCCTGTTATAAGGAGAACAGATTCTTATTGAACTTATGCAAATAACTGTATTGCCATGAAAATAAGAATATTCACTAAAAGTCTCCAAATTCTGGAGGGATCAGGTAGCGAGCAAAGGTAAATGTTTCAATTCTGTTTACAAAGGTATAATCTACCTAATTGCTGTAAGTTATACTTAGCCCAAGGGAGAAAGGTTTTTCTCATATCTTGAAAACAAAGATCTAAAGCCAGGAATATTTCAGACAAAAAGCCGTAAAAATTACCATTCAGCCCTATGTAACTAATTTTTGTGAATCTTGATCTTCTGTTAACAGTTTTATGAAGCCATCAGGTTTTCCATTAGAATTCTCTAATTTCTTACCCAGTTCAGCGGTGTGATCTGAATGTTTCTGGAAATCTATACATGTCAAAAAGTCCTTTCTATGAAACTTCTTGAAGATGAACCATTTTTATAAAAGTATTAGAGTAAAATAATACCTGTCTAGAAATGACAAAAGGCTTTAAATGGCATGGTTAAAGATCTGATTACAATATAATTGACAAGGAATTTTGGTTATTTCTGTGACATACAACATTTTAAGATAATAACTAGAAATATGACTGATAACATACCAGGACATATGTTAGTAATATCCAAGTTTTAGTAATTTTTATAATAACATTTAGCTGTACAGTATAACCTGAGAAGGTTTATCATCACTCATTTGACAATGTTTATCGTGTAATTTAACATACCAAATAAGCCTAATTAGTTTAATATCTCTCTTTGAGATGTTTCATGGGCCCTCTGAAGCATCCCAAAGTTAGCTAGAGATCAAAAGAACTTCATTCAGAATTTGATTTGAGGAAGTTTTTCAAAGCTGTCAAAAGGTTTTAAAACACTTTGTCAAAAAGGATCATAGGTCACTGTGAAACAATACTTATTCACTTAACCAAAGTGACAGTAAAAGATTTTAAAAGCAAATATTTACAGTTATAACAAGATTGCTTAAAAGGTAAAGAAACTTTACAATCTGTTATCAGAAGCAGATCAATATATCAAGAAAAGTTTGTCCTCTTAACAGAGAAAGAAAACCTAATTCTATTTTGTATTACCTTACCTTTAATATTAAAAATTTATCTACTCAATTAAATTTATTCTACTTTTAGCCTGTCCTGACCACCCATTAAACTCTTTCCCCAGGATTCCTTTTCCATAACCTTCTATAAATTCCTTAACTTCAGATTTTGTCCTATGACTTTCTTTTCTCTCTCTCTCTCCCCCTCTCCCTCTCCCTCCTCCTTCCTTCCCTCCCTCCCTCCCTCTCTCTTAACCTCTCTCTTGGACAAAAGTACCTTTTTTTCCCTTAACAAAATGCATTTCAATTCCTTATACCTTCTTTTCCCGTGCATACAAAGATGTTTTCCTTATTAATTTTAGTGGTTTTAATTATATATTTTAATTAGACGCCTTAACCTTTAAAAACCTTATTTTCTAGTGAAAACTATTAAGTACGCAATTATGAACTCTCTTTTACATTAACATTTGTATTGGGTTTGGGTTGGCCAAAAACTTCGTTCAGGAGGTGTTATGGGAAAACCTGAACAAACTTTTTGGCCAGCCCAATATATTGGCAAACTTATAAATACTGTTTATAGTTTCTAAAAACATGTGCTTTCTTATAGAAAATCTCTTAGTGTGGCACCAAACATACGTAATACTAATATCTTTAGTTTCTCTGTAAAAGGAAGTCTGTTTCATAATTAGTGGTTCAGTATTTTATCTTATTTGGAAATGACACAGTCAAAAATTTTTTATCATTTAACTTAATTTAGCAAAACTCTAAAGTTTCAAGTTACCAAAAATCTGAAGAAACTATTTTGAAGTAGGATATCATAAAGCATGATTATTCTTAAAAAATTCACTTCAAAGCTCTTACCCCATTTGTATTTATTTACTTCACTTGTTCCCAACAATTATGTTTAGATTACCCACGAAAACTTCATGAGACATTAGACCAAGTCAGCTATCACCCCAAGCTATTTTTCTTGTTGATATATTTTGTAACAGAGGTAATATGAACTTATTTGACTTTTAGTAAACCTATGTGCAGTAGAAGTAAAACATGTCTATACTAACTAAACCAACAAACTTTAATCTCACATGTTAATTTAATACTGAACATTTCCCAGATCATGTGAACTTGAAGTTCATTTAGGTTAGTTTCTACTATATTTAGAAATAATTTATAAGAACTTTTTTTTTTGCACGGTACGCGGACCTCTCACTGTTGTGGCCTCTCCTGTTGCAGAGCCCAGGCTCCAGACACGCAGGCTCAGCGGCCATGGCTCAGGGGTCCCAGCCGCTCCGCGGCATGTGGGATCTTCCCGGACCGGGGCACGATCCCGTGTCCCCTGCATTGGCAGGTGGACTCTCAACCACTGCGCCACCAGGGAAGCCCTATAAGAACTTTTAAGTTAATTAAATAGAGCTCTTTTACAAATCAGTGTAGATAATACCATCTGAAGGTAGAGATATAACATATCTATAATGTACACACACATAAAAGCAGAGCAGTCATAACCACAGACCTCATAGCTTTATGTTAAAACTTATTAGGAATCAGGTATTACAATATAAAACTCACTAGTTTATAAGTAACAGTTGGAATAAGTTAAGTTTCTTTGCTTGAGTTTAAAACAGGGCTCTTTTCCCTTTTTTCCCTTAATCTCTGGAATTGAAGATGATCTAGATAAGTGTTCCCTGACCTGGTAGAATATTTACATCTCAAAGGCACAGGGAGAGAAATGCAAGATCCTCCTAGAAGGACTTTTGTTCTCTCCAGTTTGGGAATGTCAAAAGTGCCCCATTTGGCCATTTCAAGGGCAAGATTTTCTTACTCCCCAGTTAAATAAGTACTTGCAAGTATAAGTTCTATATGTACATAAACCAGGCCAGGCTGTTAGTTGGAGGTTAGTTTTCTAGCATCCCTCTTTCTTCTGTTTTGAAAGCTTTGTTTTCCATTTCAGGGTCAGTTTGTCAGGATAAAATTACTGTTGAAGACTGTGTGGTGGGCTGATGTGCTGTTTGTGAGCTTCACTCCTCTAGGTGGCACCCTAGAGTCATTTCAGCTCTTTGACGTGTCTTGGTTTCTCCCTCTAGCAGTCTAAAACCACCACGGGCACTTGGAACACTGGATGGCCAATCCTTATGTGTGTGCTTCTGGATGAGCAAGTTTCTTTAAATTAATGAGTGGATTTCTCTATGGGACTGTTGCATAGTGTGAAGGCTTGCCTCTACCACTCCTGTAGTTTTCACAGTTGCCTGAGAAAGCCATAACCAGCCAAGAGGAGCTGTATCCCTTACTTTTGGAGCTTTGAGAGCTTTCATATGGTATTTTCACTTTTATTCCGACAAACTCTGTTAGAGTAGTCAATTCAAGGAAAAATGTCAGGCCAGCCTACGACATATTCACCAAGATGCTGAACGGTCTCAAGGGGCCCTTGCTGGTAACAAAGCTCCAGATCCTTGTGGAGTTCAAGTGAGAGAGAAAAGTCTGCTTTGGGTCCCTTCGTGGTTGCCAAAACTGTTGAATGAAAGCAAAGTGCACCACGGAAAAGTTATGAGTTAAGTTTTATTCAGGGACCTTACTAAGGACTATAGCACTGGAAACAGCCTCTCAGTAGCTCCAAAGAGGTAGGGGAGGAGCCAGTACATATATATATGAATTTTTTCCCTGGGAAATACATGTTGTCAAGGGTACACCTTGGTGAAAGATTACTGCTAAAGGAAAAAATAACTCAAGTTAATGATTTTACTGCTTTTCTATGTTTGGGAAGATGTAAGAACCTGGGATCATTGAAATTCTTCCTTAGATATGTACCTTCATTATGTAGGGGCCCATATAGCCATCATCCTGTTTTCCCCTCCCAGATTCCCCTCAGGGTGCACTGTCATTGGACAACTTCAGTGGGTTGTAACAACCCTTTATATAACAGGATGATGAGTGACACTCTTTGTTCTTCTTATCTACAAGACTTTATCTTCCAACTTTCAGAACAGATTTTAACCCTAGTTAAGTAGGGCTGGCTAACACCAAAATGATTAATTTTTAAAACTTCCTTTTCATTCCATCTTACACCTATTTTCCAGGATTCGGTGTTCCTATCTACCAAATATCCATTTTGTCCCTGTGCCTGCTAGGAGCCTCTTATCATCTCTCTCTATTTAGGTGCCTCCCTGCTCCCACTCTTACATCAACTAAACCAACTCTAGGGGGGAAATCATCTAACATGAAACAAGTCACCTTATAGTATAACTGAGTAAGTGGCTGATAGGCCTAGTATTGTCACCTTCCCAATATAATTTGCCTTGCAAAAGAAAAATTCCCGGTTCAAGCTAAGTAAAGAGGTGGTAGAAGGGCTTAACAGAAAGAGTTTGAGATTTGGAGTCCAGAACACTTGAGTAGTCATTCCAGCCACAATTTATTCCTCAGTTCCCTCTGTAAAAAGGTTTAACAATGGCTACTTTTCAGGAATCTTGCTATGATTAAATTAGATGATGTATCTGAAGTACCAAGCATAGCGTCTGATATAAATTTGCAGTTAATAAATAATACAAAAAATAAGCACTTAGAAATGGTGCAATTTTAAGTACTGTGGCAATAAACTAAGGAAGATATTTTTGGACAGCAGTTCTTTTTTTTTTTTTCCTTAATGTTATATCCATAGTATTCTTTGAATCTTTCTTGTTTTTCTGGATAGAGATTTATAGGAAGCTAGGAACGAAATTCACAGAGGCCTTTCCTTTATAGTTTTAACAATTGCTTTCTCTAACAGCTTGTAGAATGGGTCTTATTATTTTGGCCACAAAGATGCAGGTTAAATGTCAGCAAGAGATTAACTTTATTATATGTAATCAGAGAACATTCTGAGGCTAATAAACCATGATGCAGCTATGCCTGGCTTCTGTTGTCCTAAGAGCTGCTTCCTCTTGCTCCCCACTGCTATCACCACTTCACACGCCTGAACAGTAAGTTAAGTGAACGCACTCTTGGCTCACAACTTCCACCATAAGGAAAATCCATTATCATCTTCAAATAATAGAATGGCTGGTGGTAAAGGTCAGCTCATGAGTCCAATTTTACCTTTGGTTTCTGGCTCATAGAGAAACAAAGCCACACAAATGTAAGGCAAGATGCTGACAACCTTTAAAATCTGAAATTTTCTAAAAGGCAAAGAATAGTAACATAATGGAAGTGTTATCCCCTGCTCCTACTTTAGTTTTTTAATTTTTCATTTTGATCAAGATGTATTTTAAGAAGAGTGATATGAATACTCATAAAAATCTACCTACCATTGGATGTTATACTCTCTGCATCATTTTGGAAAATGATAGTGTTAAAAGTTCAACTTAAATCTTCACACTTCATTATTACTTTATGCTTTTTTATATGGAATGATCTCCTTAGTAATTAAATTTGATGCATGCTGTTTTTGACTCTACATTTTTACTAGTAAATTGAAGAATAGCATATCATTTTCCCAAGAGAAGTCAATCTTCCTGCCTCTTGATTAACCAAGATGCATGAGGAGAGGACATTTATCATTATATTTTAAAGCTGTGGTTAACAGAAAGTTACTAATTTAATCTTTACTGTTGAATAGCTTAAAAATTATTATTCTACTTCATAGCCTTATTAAATAGTATTCTGGATGTAATGAATAAAATATTCTCTGATGTATGCTGTATATAATGAATAGAATATTCTCTGATGATTGTATCCCTATATTTCCTTAATATCATCATTTTTTACCTAAGAGTACAATAGATGATAATTCGTAAGATATAGGCAAGTAAGTTGTATCTTGTATCAAATATATTCCTTGTAATTTACTCTGTTAAAAAAAATCATTTGGTACTTATTGCTAGTTTTTCTTCATATGTCTTTATTTCTGGAAGTTAAGTACAGAAAAAAAAAAATGAGGATAGTATTTAGTTGAGATCCTATACATTCTGGTTTCATTCTGTACCCTAACCAGAAATGATCATAGGATATATGGACAGGGAATACAGTCTGTCTACTTATTCTCCTGCCCTTTTTAAGGATCTAGTTTAGCAGATAAAAGCAAAATAGAAATCTCATCTTCCTTAGGAAGCATATGCACTTATTAAACAGCACTTGACCATCCCTCCTCACTACGCTTTTTACTCTTCCTGCATATTTTTCCTTACCTTGTATCTACTTTTGTCATAAGATATATTTTGCTTCCTAAATAATTTTTGTACAAAAGAAATTGGTGAGTTGTAGTTTAAGCCATCCTTTGAAATTCTGTAAGTAAAGAGGTGTCAAAGAAAGTTAATTTGGGGGAATTCCCTGGCAGTCCAGTGGTTAGGATTCTGCGCTCCCACTGCAGGGGACCCAAGTTCCATCCCTGGTTGGGGAACTAAGATCCATAAGATCCCTCAAGCTGCACAGCATGGCCAAAAAAAAACAAAAAACAAAAAAAAAAAAAGGAAAGTTAATTTTTAAAGCTACCAAAGACTTTCAAGCTCGGGTAATGAGCCCCCTCATTTTACAAGTAATGGATAGATTCCAGACCCAACACTCTTAGGTGACTTTCTTGAGGTCTCCTTCTGTAGCCAAAGAGTGACTGATTTGTTGGTCTCCTGACAACCAAATCAGTACACTTACCACCCTAGCTAATCTAGGTCTGTCTCCTCTTACATTTTAAAGATAGACTTAAGTCTAGGTATATTAATCAGGCTCCCTGCCAAAATTTTGTCCCCTCCCACCCATAGGCCCATTTCTTACCTCTTTGAGTCCTCTTTGTTTTACAATTTTTTTTCACTCCCAAAAATATGGCCAGCTTTTATTATATACAGCTTTCTTTCATGTAGCCAGCTCTTTTAAGTTATTACTAGTTATAATTACCGTTACATCAATAACTTCTCTCTTTCAACTGTACTTTTAAACAACCATGGGCAGTATTTGATCTTTCTGGCAGCATAAATCTCTGATCCACTTATTTATAAGATAAACTCTTATAATTGGAAGAATTCTATAGTGATGAGAATTACTTATTATTATGTTGTAAATACTCTGAGTAGGGACAGTTTAAAAGATTGGATATAATTTATAGACATAGAGTTGTGGCTTCTCATTAATTTTTTTCATAAAGATAATTTTTTAATCTAGTCACAATTTTTGAGTGTCTACAATGTACCTGACCTTAAGGATTTAAAAATTAATACACTCAGTGGTTGCCCTTGAGAGGTTCCAATTATCTGTTCTTCTGGGATCAGTGAACCACTTGAAATTGTAGGAAAAATTCTATGTGATTGTTTATTCTTTTTTTTCCTGCAGAAAATAACCATAATTTTCATTTGGTTCTTCAAAGTTTCATTAAAAAAAAAAAAAAGGTTAAGAAATACTAATTCAAGCCAACCCTTGCCTAAAGGCCTGTTTATTAACATTGATGATACAATTACTTTTAATATAATTAGCTTCTCTTTCAACTTCCTGGCAAAAGAATCTGAGATCCTAAAAGTTTTTTCAACTTTTTGGTAAACTATATCGATATCCATGATCAACATATTATTAACCATGGTTATTTTAGCCTTGTTTTGAGACTAGATTCATTTCCAAATGTGCCAATTGCATATAGTCTTTCTGTGATAGAATATAGAAAAAAAAAAAAAGAAATTACCTGAACGAAGAATCTCCCTTGGAAATATGAGGAAAAATTGTTGACTACTTTAAAAAATCTCTAACAGCAGTATAACTTAATTCCGACTGCTACAGGCTGCTGACTAAAATTGCCCTTATGAAATAAAGGCATTATTAAAATAGCAGGAAGGTTTCATGACTCCTTCAATGGCTCCCATTTTTAAAGTCACACATGTTCAACTTTAAGAGAGTAAACTAATATTAGTTTGCATGGAAAGCTGGTTTCATTTTAAGGATCAGAAATCTCAAGGGAATATTTTCTACCAAGATGAGACAAAATGTAACCTTCCTGTCGAGAGTATAGATTCGATGGTCATTTATTTTTCTTGTAATCCTGGATGCTAAGCACCATAGGAGAACTCACTGTACCATAGAATACTGACTTCACTACCACTGCAATTTGAATACCTAAGGCATAAAGAACTTAGCCAGATATAAAATGGTAGTATGGTAACTAATGTTTCTTGTGATTTGTTAAATATTTTCAGGTAAATATGAAATGAAATTAATTTAGAGATTATACTACCTTCTCTGACTTCATTGAGAACATAGTTTTTATTGTGATTTCATGATTTTTTAATGTATTTTAATACAATTTTTAAAGGTTACACTCCATTTACAGTTATTACAAAATATTGGCTGTATTCCCCATGTTGTACAATACATCCTTGTATCCTATCTTAAACCCAATAGTTTGAACCTCCCACTCCGCCACCCCTATATTGCCCCCCCCATCACTGGTATTTTTTGAGCCACCCCACTCCCTGTATGCCAAGGTATTTTGTTAGGCACAGGGAATAAAAAGATAATTTAAGGGACTTCCCTGGTGGTCCAATGGTTAAGACTTCACCTTCCAATGCAGGGGGTGCAGGTTTGATCCCTGGTCAGGGAGCTAAGATCCCACATGCCTTGTGGCCAAAAAAACAAAACGTAAAACAGAAGCAATATTGTAAGAAATTCAATAAAGACTTTAAAAGTGGTGCACATCAAAAAAAAAATTAAGACTATTGAGTTTAGTATATCACATCTCTGTAAAGGGAGAGTGAAGTCTTGGTTTACGTGCAGAGTTTATTATCATGATTTGGATTATTTTAATTGAGTTCATCACCAAGTAGCTCTAAGACACTGGGTATGCCTCTGAGGTCTCAGTCTCTTATCCTTAAATGAAAGCATCCGACCAGGTGATCGTACGTATCTTCTCAAGTTGAATAATCTAGAACAGATGTCCTCCCAATCTCAAACTAAGGTCAGAGTTTATAAAGTTTACTGGCCAGTGACCTTCATTGGATATATTCTATGGGGGTATTTTATTTTTGAGGAGAGAAGTCAAAGGTGGAAGAAGGAGGCTTTTAATGGTTTGTTGGATATTTTGTAGTCACCTATAGAAATCATTCAGAGACAAAGGGATACACAAAGGGAAAAGGTAGGAATTGGCCACCTGGATTAGATGTGAGTAAGAAGGTAGAGAGATGAGTATTATAACCTGAAGAAAATGATCTTCATGGTAGCCTTTGTGAAACTCTAGGAGAGAGCAAAACTATCCCAGGACCCAAATGAGAGTGAGCTGTGCTATGTTGGAGAAAGGGATATACTCCCCACTTCTGCTGAGAATACAGTGGTGTTCTACCTCTGAGGGATCAAGACAGAGTGAACATTTGACATGGATGTGAGCATGACCGTGACCACCAGTAGGGGCAGTACTGAGCCTACCTCTGGTGGCTTGCTGGGCACAGAATATGGGCAAAGAGGTTCTGAAGCTCTTGCGTATCATCGTGATCGAGAGTCTGACTCACAAGCATCTGTAGACACCTGTTCAGAACTATAGGAAACTTGGGGTAGTTGGGGAACCTCTTCTAGGAGAGGGGTAAATGTGGAGGTATGTTGGGAGCAAATGAGGCAAGATCAGGAAATCTCAATAATTAGTGTAATGGGACCAATTATACATATGTAATAGTAGGATACAGAGAGTATTTACTGCTTCAAACTATTCTATTCCAGGATCCAATTTCTCTTTTAGACTCAATTGTTTATTGTAAACATAAGGTAAAATAGAGATTGCAGAGACCTGTCCAACCTGCAGAATTTTGAGAAATTTTGAATATACCTTGGGGGAAAAAAGCGTATGGATATTTTCAGCCTGGCAAAGGCACAAGTATATTCTAATGAGTGCTTGCATAAGCAACAACAAAATTTCCTCATTGCAACATTCATCATCTCACAAATTCTCTAATTTTACACTCATTCCCAATTTTGCATTGGAGGATCCGTCTCATCTTCTTCTTATGTTCTTTCAACATTTTGTAGCAAAGATTACCAGCCAACAGCACCAAAGGGTTTTCATATGTTCCAAATGTTATTTACATATGAAAAGTATTAAATTGCTTAAGTTCTTACCAGAGTCCATCAATGGATAATAGTGTTCTCTCCAGCTGCACCATGAGCCATGACAATTGAAGCTCCTTCAAGTGGCCTCACGAACAGAGCACAGCGGCAATGGGGAACATGAGCTGGGCCAGGAGAGGACTGACTGACTGAGAAATACCATGCGGTGATTGTAGCTGAATGACAAGAAAGTGGCTAGATGTAGCTCCACACCTTGAAGACTGTCAGATATTCTCGGAGAAGGAGTACATTGCAAGAGATCAGGCAATACAGTATGATCTAGAATCAATGAGGAGGATACTGAAACTATACAAATCCTAGGGGAAAAGATGAGGGTAAAATCTTCTAAGAAAAAAAAAAGATTATGAAGAAAATTAGGATAATAAAAAATTGTAGTGGTGTCTAATCCCTGATAATATAGAGAAAAGTTAACAAAAGCATGTAGACTTCAAGACACCCACTGTTTCAGCACAGAGTTGAGACAAAAACTCTCAATTCCAATTAAAGTCTCCCTATTCTTTGAAAAACCCATTCTTTCATCACTCACTAGCGAAATCCTGACCTAATTAAGATATCCATTTTGAAATCTCAGAATAAAGAATTGAATGTTGAATAACAAAACTTAGGTGAGTACATAAGATAATATCATAACAACCTAACAGAAGTATAAACTTTGACTCTATGTTTAGATCTCCCATAGGAATTGTACATTAAAGCAATTATGTGGATAATTGAGAGACACGGCTTTCTGACTCAGTAGCAAAGATCTAGATAGTGTAGGTGTGCATATTTAGGCTGATGGCTCAGTCCTCATTTCAGCTCAGTATGTGCCACAGTTCTGTCAAGTTTCCAGGGCCTATAGAGTTGACTCACCAACAAAGCAAAGGAAGCAAATGAGAAAAAGATCTAAGTTGTAAGTCCGGCTCACTTTTGTTTGCTTTACAGCTCAATCACTTACTAACAGTGCAACCCTGAGAGTCACTTAGCTCTGAAGCTATTCTTTAAATCTGTAAAACAGGCACACATGTCCTGTGTTTCCGAGGTTTTCCATGAGGATTAAGCAAAATGATGTGTGTACATTTTCTAACATGGAATCTGCCATTCAGCAAGCATTCAGTAATGTGTATCATTTTGTTTATACACACATTCATAAAACGTATTTGGGGCATTTCTAAGTACTACAGTACACGTGAGAAGTGGATGCTATATATCCACTAAGTCTATCACTTGGTGCCTTGTTGCACCCTCACCTACAGCCTAGATCATGGCAGTTGCACAAGAAAGAATTACTGAAAATGAGCATTGTGACTTTGACCTTCAGGCCTTATAGATTTTGTGGCTTCTTATCTTATGAAGGAAAAAAAAAAAGTAAAGAAAAAGAGGAACATCTTGCAATTTTGTTAGATTTGTAAGATTAAACATTCTAGTGCCTCACACAAGAGTAAAATCAACTGCCTGAATTGTGACATTTACTTTAAAAGGGCAGTTCTTGTAGGGCTTTACCTAGCACCCTTTTCTAAAGTCATAGAACTAGGACCTCCTTCCTTTTGGAATTAGATACCATTGATATAGGGAAACAGTGTCAACTGAAAAAAAATGCACGTCATGAGAGTTGTGAGTTAAGTTTTATTTGGGACAAAATTAGGACTATAGCCCAGATAATGGCATCTCAGAGAGCTCTGAGGAACTGATCCAAAGAAGCAAGGGAGGAGGTCAGTATATACGTGATTTGGGTGCAGGGGGTACGTGCAGTCAAGTACACATTTTGGCAGAGGCTGGCTGCTAGTCTCAAGAAGGTTGCTGCCAGTCATGAGCAGATGTCTCCATTAATTGTTTTAGTGCCTTTCTAGATATGAGGAGATGCAAGAATTTGGGCTCATAAAATCTTCTCCTGAAAATGTCTAACTATCTGAAGGCCTGTTTTGCCAGTTTTTCCCAGAGCACAGAGTACCTCAATCCTGATCTCCGCCCTGAACTCCTTTCAGGGGGTCTTGAAGGTCAGTAACTGCAGTGGCTAGTGACTTCATTCTTGTAGAACCAGATGGCAAGTGACAGTTTTTAGTCGGCAACAGGAATCAACATTGAAGGGTATTCATATACTGAAAAGAAGAGATTCCACAATCTAGCAAAAGGGTGGGGGACAGATTACCTCTCCTAATAGAAATACCTCTCTTGATAGAATAGCGTCAGGGAAAGGAAGAAATTTCCTTTACCCTTCTAGGTTCTTCTGGCTGGTCTAAGAATTATGTTGACATGAGACAAATTAACAGGAGAAAATCAAGCAAAAGTTTAGTAACATATATACATGGGAGAGACCCAGGAAAACTGAGTAACTTGCCAAAATGGCTGAAACCTTCACCTTAAATACCATCTTCAGCTAAAGACAAAAGAGGATGTTGGGGGTAGTGATTTGGGACTTCAAAGGGGAAGAAGGCAATTCACATGGAGATGGAAAAGCAAATGTTTCATAAACAAATGTTTGCTGGGGCATGAAGAGATAATGGAACACAGAGAGGAATTTTGACAGACTTTCTTAGGTTCCTCCTTGTCTATACACCTAGTTCATACTATTTTATCTATGGTGATAGCTCCCTTCCTGGAACAGGTCCTCTATCTACATTCTTTAGGCAGTTAGAGAGAAGGTCAAAGTTTCTTCCTGAGTCTTTTTGTCCTTGATTGTTTTTAGCCTAAAATAATCAGCATGCCAAAGAGACACTTAGAAGTGGCAGAATTTTGTTCACCTACAATAGAATATGTGGGTGTATCTCTCCCCACAAAGTATCTAATAATATGCTAGCCCCCCCCCAAAAAAAATGCTAGCCCAATATGTGTGGAATGCTGAATGAATTTATTCCTAATGTTAGGATCATGTCAGTGTTACATGGAGGTGTTCTGCATCTATCTTTTAAAAGAAAATAATATATTTGATAAAGGTATTTTATCAGAGGTCAAAATACATAATCTCAAAAAAAGTTTTTGATTGGGTTTTACTCTATGACATTGTGAAAATTAATCCATTCCTCCGTTTATTTTGCTTTTCTCATATTGGTTGATGCCTCTTTAGATTGCTTCAGAGATGGGAAACTTTCCTTAAAGTAGAATAAAAGAGATATATGGTCCCTATCCTCCGCACCCTAACCGCCCCCTCCAAACACACACAAAGGGTCATCAGTGCATTAGCAATTTGATTTTACTTATAGGAATCACTCAAGTAATTTGCATTTCACTCAAGATTTCTTCAAGAAAATTGCCTATGCTTTACTCCTCTAATTGTGAGTTAGTAAGGAAATTAACATCTCTGAAACCACAGAAGAGCAGAGGTAAGTTAAAATCAGCAGCTAATTGTTATAGAAATCTAAACTGGGCTCTCCCTCAATGAAGAACATTGAGTTTCCCCTGAATGCAAGTGGAAGTGTCTTGGTGACTGTGGTTTGGCTAATGAATTGCGTAGTTTTAAACAGGAAAGGATTAAATGGGCACTGATGATCAATGCATAAGCTAAAAGTGTTGATTTGTCAGCTCTCAGTGCTTATCCTAATCCTAAATACAAGAAACTCATAAACCAATGAATGATGCATAGTGAAACGTTTTAGCGTAATCTGAAAATACGTTAGCTAATAAAACCAAGAATGATGAATTCAGGTTCTGTGCCTTAAGGATAGGATCCTTGTATTTATTATTCTTCCAACATTAATGTTCTTTCATCATAATGATTTTGCACTTTAGCAGTTCTTTTACTAAGTCAGAGAATAAATCAGATTAGCAGTTCACTATGCAACATAAATCCTAACGATAGGGAACTAGATACATACATACATACATGTATTTGTGTCTATGTATTAGTGTACATATGTACATACATCTAGAGAAAGAGAGACAGAGACCCAGAGAAAGAGAGGAGACAACTCTGACATTTGAAAGGGAGTGCACTGATTCTGTTAATAAACCTTCAAGAGCAAAATAATACAGTCTAGCTTCTTGCTAAACTTGACCCTTGGCACTAAGTAAACACTTCCAAAGCACTACCTTTCTTGAGGATTAAGACTAAAATGTGGTGAAACCAGCTGACTGTCAAGCTAAAATTTTCATCATGGCTGCAATAAATATTAGCTGGATAAATGTAAATGAATTGGGATTTGTACACCTTGGGACAACCCCACTGTATTTAATCCAGAGCTGATGCTGCCAAATGAAATTGGTGTACCCTGTGCACCGTGAGGCCGAACAAACCGAAACGCTGGTGTCTGCAGCAGAGAAAGGGTTATTCCAAGGGCCAAGCAAGGAGAACGGGTGGCTTATGCTCAAAAACCCTGAACTCCCCAGTGGTTTATGGGGAAAAGTTTTCATAGGCAATATCTGGGGTGAGGGCTGCAGGGTGTGTGACTTTCTTCTCATTGGCTGGTGGTGAGGTAGCAAGGTGATGCTCCAGGAATCTTGTGCTCAGTCTGAAGTTGCCATCCTCCACCTGGGTTGGGGCCTGAGTTCTGCAGAAGAGCTCAAAGATACTGTTCTATATGTCCCTTGAGGAGGAAACAGGACGCTGCCCCAAGGCTGCACTATGGTTTCTTGACTGCTCCTCCCTTGTTTCTGCATCCCCTCCCTTCCCTGATTAGCAGCTGTTTGAACCTGCCCTTTGGAACTCCGGGAAGGTCACAGAGGCTGACTGAAGCCCATTTCCTACAAACAGGAAATGGGGGACGGAAAAGATTTGTACCAGGAGCCCCACAGGGTCCTGCTCGGTTTCACTGACACACCTTGTCCTCAAATTACCCTTACTTTGAAGACTACTTCTAGTGAATCTCAGCCCTGTATGATGTCTCTGACTACGCTGGTCGTGAGTTGGAATGTTTATTTTCAGGCTGAAGAATTTATCTTCTTAGAGTACTGAAGAAAATCATGCAAAGTGTATATGTTCATAGAATACAAGGCAACTGGAAAAAAATTTTTCCCTGTGTCATTTTTAGAAGATGATAGTCATTATTATATATTATATATTTTCTATAATAGCAGGCTGTAAACAGTAAGAAATCTTTTCAAAGTAGTAGCAGGGAAAAATGCATATTTTTAAGTAAAACTTTCATTCTGTCATTGCTATTTGCAGAGAATCATGTATCCAAAAAGAACATATAATCTGTAAGCATACCATTATTGTAACCCTGGGACTTTTTTTTTTTTTAACTCATATTATCAACTTTAGAGATTTAATTTGTATATAATGAAATTAATTCCTAAGTGTACGGTACAGCTCAATGAGTTGTGACCAACGTATACACTTGTGTAACTGCCACCCAATTGAAATGCAAAATACTTCTACCACCCCAATCAATATATAGAACATTCCTCCCCAAAAAGGTTTCCTCATGCCCTTTTTTCAGTCACCATCACTCTTGCTTCAGTTTCTATGGTATGGTTGAAAATCAGAGATATTCCCCATTTTAAGCTTGTCTTCATATTCAGTACTAATAAACATGCTATGTGTTAGGGGACAGAGACACATGAAAATATTTTCAAAATTGTACATGTAGACACTACAGTTTTTTAAATTTGATGTTTATACCTTTCTCATGGGGAGAACATTAACCAAAGCAGATGGAGAGTAATAAAAACAGTACTGGGCTTCAGTGCTTTCAAATTCCAGATTACCTACTTGCTTGATGCATCATTCTTATTCAAGTTACATAACCTCTGTGAAGCCTGGTTTCCTCTCCTGTTAAATGGAGATGACATCTACTTATAGAGAATACAAAAGAGTAAATGAGATCCCATGGATGATTCACTCAGTGCAGTGATTGTCACCTTTAAGGTGCTAAGCCATACCTTACCCTCAAATTACTTATACTCTGAAGACCACTTCTGGTCTGTCTTAACCCTGGTCAATATCTCTAACTCCATGGGTTATTATGTTCAGGATGATGAATTGAATTTATAGCATTCTTAGAATACTTCAGAAATTCATGGGAAGTATATACGTTCATACGTGGAATACAGTGTAATAGGAAAAAGCCTTATCCCTGTGTGTTTTTAAGAAGATAGCCTTTCTTACATCTGTCTAAGTATGTCCTAGCCATTCTGCCTTAACTCCTATTGTGCTGCTGAGAGATCAGGGTCTAAGGGTGGTGTTGGATTATTTCCCTCTCATCTAATCCACATAGACTATTTTTTTTTTTCTTTATGAGCTAACCCAAAATAACAGCAGCAACTCCAACACCTGTCCTTTAATTAATTATTTATTTATTTTATTGAAGTATAGTTGATTTACCATGTTGTGTTAGTTTCAGATGTATAGCAAAGTGATTCAGTTATGCATATACATATATCTATTCTTCTTCAGATCCTTTTCCATTATAGGTTATTATAAACTATTGAGTATAGTTCACTGCTATACAGTAGGTCCTTGTTGGTTATCTATTTTGTTTTTTTGGTTATCTATTTTATATATAGTAGTGTGCATATATTAATCCCAAACTCCTAATTTAACACCCCCTTCCCCTTTGGTAGCCATAAGTTTGTTTTCTATGTCTGTGAGTCTATCTATGTTTTGTATATAAGTTCCTTTGTATCACTTTTTTAGATTCCACATATAAATGATATCATATGATGTTTGTCTTTCTCTGACTTACTTCACTTAGTATGATAATCTCTAGGTCCATCCATATTACTGCAAATGCCATTATTTCCTTTTTTATGGCTGAATAATATTTCATTGTATAAATATACCACATTTTCATTATTATTCATCTGTTGATGGACACTTAGGTAGCCTCTATGTCTTGGCTATTGTAAATAGTGCTGCAATGAATATTGAAATGCATGTATCTTTTTGAATTATGGTTTTCTCCAGATATATGTCTAGGCCTGGGATTGCCAGATCATATGGTAGCTCTATTTTTACTTTTTAAAAAGCCTCTATACTGTTCTCCATGGTACACCTATTCTTTAAACAAGGATACTTATTACTCTCTTTACTTAAAATGGCTATTGATGTGGGCTTCCCTGGTGGCGCAGTGGTTGAGAGTCCGCTTGCCGATGCAGGGGACATGGGTTTGTGCCCCGGTCCGGGAAGATCCCACATGCCGCGGAGCGGCTGGGCCCGTGAGCCATGGCCAATGAGCCTGCGCGTCCGGAGCCTGTGCTCCGCAACGAGAGAGGCCACAACAGTGAGAGGCCTGCGTACCGGAAAAAAAAAAAAAAAAAAAAGACTATTGATGTAATACAAATACAATTGAGTCAAACAAAAATTAGATCCTCATTGCAGATTTGGTACAGTAAGTCCCCTACCTACGAACCTTCAAGTTGCAAATTGGCAAAGACGCAAACATGCGTTCCATCAACATCAGGCTTGAGTGAAATTGCAGCTTGCCCTCTGTCTCCTATTACTAATGATCCTTCAGCTCTACCATCTCCCACCTCCTCTCTTTCCTCCAGTCAGTAACTCTTCTTACCTGTTCACTCGATGCCAGCCCCTGTATGCCAGCTGTTGTACTACTCTTCTTTTCAAGGTACAGTACTGTAAAATTAAAAATGTTTTATTTTTTGTGTTTGTTTTTTATTTTGTATTTTATTTTGTTTTGTATTATTTGTGTGAAAAGTATTATAAACCTATTACAGTACAGTACTGTATAGCCGATTGTGTTAGTTGGGTACCTAGGCTAACTTTGTTGGACTTACAAACAAATTGGACTTATGAACACACTTTTGGAATGGAACTCTTTGATATGTAGGAGTCTTACTACATATTTTGCTCATTTCTGCATAGTCATCTTGCTCATTTTTTGCTCATTTCTGCATAGTCATCTTGGGTCCAACATCTATCCAATATTCAATCTTGGATCATAAACTCAGGAAGGGATATATAAGACGGTTGCATAGTTAGTGAGGCATCATTAGGGATATATATATATATATATATATATATATATATATATTGCCTTAATCATGTAACTGCAACTCCAACCAGTTTCTTTCTTTATGTCAGGTTTGTAACCTCTGAAGATCTGGAAAGCTGCCACTTGAAATGGTATAGACCTGTGTGTTAATCCTAAAGGCAGACTCCAAGGCAGAATTAAAGTCTTGAGCAATTTATTGGGGGCAATGGCAGTGAGAAGGAATGGCAGTGTGTTGAGAGAGCCATTGGACCACCATGCAGGTCTGACCCTGGGTGAAGGATAGAGGGAAGGAAGGAAGGATGGGGCAAACATCTTAGAATGCCGTTCTAAGGAAAATTTACCAAGGCCATCAGAGTCCTTGAGCCAAATTTACCTGTCAGGGGAGGCCCACATTTCCCAAGAACGGGCCTGGATAGTATTCCTGTTGCAATCAGTCATAGATTGGGAGCAGCCCATGGGAAGCTTGGCCTCCGTGCAAACACAGTGAAGGATTTCAGAGTTCAGCAGCTTGGGGTACTGAGCGGCTCATTCTCATGACTACCACACGGGGTCCTTTTCAAACTTTAGTGAGCATACAAACCACTTAGGGATTTCCATTACAGTGCAGGTTCTGTTTCAGGAGGTCTTTGGAGGGAACTGAGATTCTGCCTGCCGCTCTTACTAGCCCCCAGGAACTGCTTAACCCTCTGGTTCAAGGTCCACCATTGGGTTGCAGTGGTAGAGAGCGTTCAGTGAATGAATAGAAAATTGGATGTCTAGAAGGCCTATAGATCAGGAAAATGACTGCTTTGGAAAAGATGGTTTCACTGATCCCAAAAGGACGGGGCATATCACGCCATGGGGAACCACACTAGATAGCACGAGGGTTGGCAGGAGGTAGAGGGAAGGGGTGGGGGGGATGGCGGGTAAGGGTCTTTATTGTGGTTTCTACAGGGAGCAACAGGCAAGGCAGGGTAAGCATGCTTAGGATGGACTGGCTTGAATGATTCCAGCAGGCTCTTGGACATAGGCACTGTCTCTAGCTGTCTGATATCTGGCCCTAGGGTGATGAGGGCAGGTGTATAGTAGCCCAGAGTGTGAGAGCTCAATAACGGAGATGGTTGAATGTGGGCTCTGGATTGATTGGTTTGTGTTTGAAAAGGGCATCCCCAGGAAAAAGGATTCCTCCTGAGGAGTGGTGGGGCTGGATGAGGGAGTCAAGAGGCCATGGCAAGGTGGCTCTGGCATATTGTCAGATTGTCCAGAACTAGGGATGTCCGGCATATGCCTGTAGGTTAGATGTTGAAGTATGAAATTTACAGAAGCTAGAACTGTGGTTAACACAGCCAGGGGCTTTGTTTCAGAAGTGACTTGTGGGCAGAAAAAGCCCTTAGATGCCTCTTCATCCTAAGCATTTTCACTTATTCCCAAGGGGGGGTTTGCTCTAGAGGTTTGTTATGCCCTTGGGAGAACTACTTTCTAGTCAGAATAAGCATTTTCTACCCCTCCTCTTGATTTCTTTAATACTCCTGGATGAAAACTTAAGCGAATCCTTCCTTCTGTACAGATATCAGTTAATGTCAATTAAAATAACCCTTCTATTTCTCTAAGAAGGCTGAATCTACCTTCCTTTGGCTTCCGGTAGTTCTGAGTTTCAAACATTGCTTTGTGGAGAACAAAGGGGGAAGTGGAAAGCAAACACTCAGGAGGGAGGGTCAGGAAGGCCCACAAGGAGACTCATACATTAGCATTTACCACAAAATAAAGCTTCAGAGTGGCATCTTTCTCTCCAGAACTATCTCTTTTACAATGTCCTTTCAAGTTTTGTGATGACCTCCTGAGGAAAACCCAATTCAGTGGTAATGCCCTTGAAGCCTTTGTTGTCTGGGAATGTCCTGGAGGCTGTGGCGACTTGCCCGGTCTCTTGGGCTCAGGAGGCAGCAAATAGTAAAAATCTCTGCATCAGAAAGGAGTCCTGCACAGCACATTTAAAGAAAGGTGAGTTGGCAACCTTCAACTAAGCAAACACACTCATTCCCGGAGGTTTGCAAAACATAACAATCACGTGATCGTAATCGGTATTCTCTGAAGAAAGTAGCCTTTACTTTAGAATAACAGTAGAAGCTCAGCTGGCAGACTTGAGGTGCTTGAAGATATTTGGGAGTGCAGCACAGTGCATAATTATATCCTTGTAAAGAAAGTTGATAATCCCTCCAGGAACGGAGTATTCTCATTCATCCAAAATCTGGCCTCTCAACCATCATCTTACAGTGACGGCAGTAGGAGGGAAGTTACAAGTGGGTAACGCTCTACCTTCAGGTGTCTCTTCAAACCGCTGAAATAGGGCCACCTCAACAGGAAGTCCAAGAATGGCCAGCCCCAGGGGAGGTCAAACAGCAATCACGCGTTGTAAATTTGGGATTTTCAGAATATAAATCATACGAGAAAGCCCTCAGCAACAAATTCCCCTGACTTTGGAGTTTTGTGATTTAAAAATTCTGGAGTGCCGTTTGATGGAATAAACTCCGTAGGGTCAGAATCAGATCTGCTCTGTTACTAGCTATTTTGCCACTTTGGGTAGGTGGCTTAACCTCCATGAAGTCATAAATCCCCACTTCCTCCCTCTTGACTTTAATAAAGGCCTGAAATAGGTAATAAATGGAAACCAAGCTCCTTGAAAAGTTGTAATTTCTCTCCAAATAGTAGATTAATATCAAACCTGAATCCTTCTTGCTACGTTCAGATCCATTTTCTTTTCTTTCCTCCTCCCTTCCTTCTTTCCCTCCTTTAAAAAAAAAAATTATGTTGCATGAAATAGATTTTTTTAGAAAGATGTTTTGGGCTGAAAGCATTACCCCAAACAATAGGTTTTCTGCATATATAGGCTTTAATTAACGTACCAGAGTAATTAAGAGCAGGTATTATGGAACCAGGCTCCTTGGGATTAAATCCTGTTCCCACTAACTGGCTGTGTAAATACGGACAGGTTACTCAACTTCTCTGTGCATCAGTTTTGTCATCTTTAAAGTGGGGAAAACAAATAGTATCTACTTCATGAGATTGTTATAATACCTTAAGTTAATATTTGCAAAACAGTTAAAATATTGACTGGCATATGATAATCACTGTATTTGTTAAATAAAAAGATGCCTAAAGTATTATTTGCAAAGTGACAAGCTGAGTTGACCTGAGTTTAGATTTCAGTGGCTTGAAAGAAATAATTTTGAAAGTGAATTAGTTTCAGTGAATTTATGTGCATAAGTGTAGTCTCAGTACTGCCCTTATACCTGGGAAAGCAGGGCCTCTGTACCTTCTCAAAGACTTTGAGTTTTTGGAATGCCCTCCTTGATAGAAAATATCCTGAGCCTAGAATCATCCAGGATCAGCAGTGCTGTCTGGGTCGGGTCCTGAGCCAGAACTAGACCTGACCTAGTTGGGGTTTTGTTTTGTTTTCTGCCTCAGAGAAATGCAGGGTTAACCAAGAATTCCCAAGACTCACCAGTGTCTTAGTGTATGATGGCCAAGTTCTGGTTTTTAAAGGAGAACCTGGCAAGGGAATTATTCTTGCCAACCAGAGCAATATTTCTTTTTCAGCATCATATGAGATCAGGCTTCCAGAAGAGTGCTGACATTCATTTTGGAGGACTCATTTATGGAGACAGGAGGGCCATCAAAAATAATTGCCCAGAGACTTGCAGCCCCTATGACAGCCCTATGTAGTCTAAGGTCACCTTCCTCTGTGTGTGTGTGTGTGTGTGTGTGTGTGTGTGTGTGTGTGTGTGTGTGTGTTCCATTTTTTCTTTAGCTTTCTTTATGTACAATAAAATCCAGCCATTCTAACTATACTGTGAGAAGAGTTTTGGCCACTACCAGAATCAAGTTTTAGAACATTTCTATTATCCCTTAAATTTCCCTCTTGCCCTTTTGCAATTACTCCTCTGGTTAGATACTTCTACTTTTGTAACTGTTATAGGCTTATGATTTATTATTCTTTTTATCATTAAATATGAAATTCCTTTCTCTAGTATTTCTCTAATACTTTCTCTAATATTTCTTCTCTTGAAGTCTGTTTTGTCTGGTATTAGTATAGCAATCCCATCTCTTTCCTATTTATTATTTATTTAGTTGAACTTTTTCTAACCCTTTATCCTATTTATGTCTTAGAATTTAAAGCATGTTTCCTAGAGACATTATATAGTTGGAGTTTGGTTTTTGTCCAGTCTGAAAACCTCTACCATTTTATATGTTTAGTAAATTCACATTTAATATAATAATTGATATGGTTGGATTTACATATGGTATTTGGCTAGTTTTCTATTTCTTTATTTTTCATTCCTCTATTTTTTCCTTTCTATCCTCATTTATATACGTTAATAATTTCACCCTCTATTGACTTTTTAGCTGTATTCCTTTACTTTTTTAAAGTGATTGCTCTAGGGATTATAATACCATCTTTAGCTTATTATAATCGAACATAAAATAACACTGACTTCTGATAAATTATAGGAACTTTGCACAGGTGTAGCTCCATTTCCCCCATCCTTGCACTGTTAAGTATGCTACATCTGTATTATTATAAGCCCCCAAATATAAATTCTGCTTTATACAATTCTAAGTCTTAAAGAAGTTAAGAATGATTTTGCTGGATATAGAATTCTTCATTGATTTTTTTTTTCTGAATTTTTTTAGCTCTTTGAACGGCATCCCAATGTCTCTAGCTTCCACTCTTTCTGAAGAAAATTCTGCCATCAATTGTATAGTTTTTCCTTTGTCATTTTTCTCTTGCTACTTTTAAGATAGTCTATATCAGCAGGAGACTATCATGTATATCGGTGCAATCTCTTGGAGTTTTGCTGAGTTTCCTGGGTTCATAAGTTAATATTTTTTACCAATTTGGGAATTTTTTGGCCATCAGTGTTAAAATATTTTTCTTCCCCTTTCCTGCTTTCACTGTCTCCTGGGGCTCCAATTATATGAGTGTTGGAATGCTTGATACTGTATTACAGATTTCTGAGACTCTAGTTCATTTCTCTTAAGCACTTTTTCTCTCTGTTCTTTTAATGAGATATTGATCTGTCCTCAGATTTATTTCTTTGATTATTATTTCCATATTTTCAAATGCTTTGAGTGTATTTTCCTCTAGTTCTTTGTATATGTTTTCCTTAAGTTTGAGCAGATTTAGAATACCTACTTTGAAGTCTTTGTCTGCTAAATTCACTTCAAGTCAATTTCTATTGACTATCTTTTTTCCCTGGGCATTGGTAACTTTCTTGTTTCTTTACATGTCTAGTAATTTACTTTGTGAGAAACTGAACCATGTAGATGATATGTTTTCATTCCTTTTATGTCAGTGTCCTTTTATTCTGAGGGTTGTTGTGCTGTTTTAACAGGCAGTTAGGTTTCCTGGATTTAAGCTGCAATATCTGTATGCCCTACAGTGTACAGTTCTAATGTGTTTGCTCAGTGTTTGATATCTTGGATCCCTTGTAGAGTTCATGGTCAACCAGTGATATATGCAGACATTATGCTCCTGTAAGATTTCCATCCTCTGTCACCTGAACTATGTGTTGCTTGACAAATGGTCTCAAAGGCATGACAAATGGTCTCAAAGGCATGACAAATGCTCAATTCTCCCCAGATGTTCAGTTTGTACCTGGATCCCTGGTGTGTCCTACTTGCATGTATAGTTTAAGAATAAGCCAGGGATGTGTGGAGAGTTCATTTTTCCAGGCTTTCTATATCTTCCTTACTTCCAAAGTTCCTCACTGAAATTTCGAGTTGCTTTGCCACCTGCCCTGAACTGAGTCTGCAAACACCAATTGGTAAAGCTACAGGATTGTGCCACCTGAGGTGAGGGAAAGGAAATGTGTCCAGCACTATGGCCACAAAATCACTAGTCTTATGAATGAGTTAGCAGTGTTTCACAAATAAACAATTTTCAAATTGCTTACTTTTGGTCATATTTCAATGTCCTGAAATGATTATTTTTAATATTTTTGACCAATTTAAATTTTTTAACTTTATTTTAAATGTTTCCATAGATTATTTAAATCATTCATAGAATCTGTATGTATATAAGTTTTATTTTCTTTTCAAACAGCATTAGAGACTTTTAAAGGTCCTTGAAAAGCCTGTGATAAAAGATGTCATGTATTTAAAGGTTAACTTTTATTATTTTATTTATTTATTTTTTATTGGGGTATAGTCGTTTTACAATGTTGGATTAGTTTCTACTGTACAGCGAAGTGGATTTCCCTGTGCTATACAGCAGGTTGTTATTAGTTATCTATTTTATACATATTAGTATATATATGTCAATCCCAGTCTTCCTAAAGGTTAACTTAATTCAGGCACAATTCTAAATTCATTACCTATAATAATTCATTTTATCCTCACAGCACTCCTATGAGGGAGTATTATTATTATCCTTATTTTCAATGAGTAAACTAAGCAGAAACAGGATAAATGACTTGCCTAAGACCACCCAGCTACTAAATGACAGAGACAGAGTTCAAATTCAGGCATTCTGGGACAATCACCATCAAACGCAATCTCTTCTTTCATAATATTAGAGAAACAAACCTGACATCATATCAGAAGTTCTCAAAGACTGTTATTCACCTTCTGGCATTGGCTGAATTAACCCAAAAAAAAAAAAAAAAAAAAACTGAAAATGTCCAAGCAACACCACTGAAAACCTCAGAAGGGTGAAAGTATAGATTTCTGATATTTCCCTAAAGCTTTCCCACATAGAAAAATTCAAGGTTCTTTAAGCCATTGGGACATATTCATCACATTTTTAACAATGGTGTTTATTTCTCTAGCACCCCATACTTAGTACTGTCAACCAGTGAAATAATAATATGCAGTAGGTTGCATTGCCATTCTGTATGACTTTTTTGAGGTCAAGAATTTGGGGAAGATAGGAGGTTTTGCTGCAACATGTATCTGAAAGGACATAATAAAGTGAATTGTTGAAAAATTCATGACATCTCTATAGCATTGATGTTTTAATTGGAGAGGGAGGAAATGGAGAGTATAGGATTCAGCTTCACTTAAAAATCTAGACTTGATCAATAGAGCAGAAAAGCGAAAATAAAATCCTTTAATTTATAGTCAGAAAACTATGATCCACATATTGCAGGTAGGCATAAATACATTGTGTGCACTGATAACTTCAAACTTTTAGTAACTTATAGTGTATATAGTCACGTACTAAACCCAATAAGAATCTTGTAGTATGAATTTGACCAAAAATATTGTAATTTAACTCAAATAGGTAAATTTTTCGTTAAGAATGATTTTCTTTGCCTTCTGTCTTATTCAAGGTACCCTAGGAAACAGAGACTGGCACAAATCTAGAGGAAGCGTGGTGAGGGGTGTTCTGGAACCAAATGCTTAATCAGGGGTTGTCCAGGCGACAAGTAGAGTTTGCAGATGGGGCAGTGGTGGAAGGTGGGAGTCTTTATGGACAAAGCCCGAGTACTAGGAGACACGTCATATCCAGAGGCTCTGAGAGGGCACATGAATTGTGTCAGACGCAGAGCTTGACTATACCATTCCATTTACCTTTGTTAAATATAATTTTTATGTGTCTCAAAGTAGTAATTCAGTTGTTTTCAACCTCTATACCTCACTGTATTTCTCTTTTTCTCCCCCTTTCTCTGATGATGGTCTCTTTTCATTATTGATAGTGTTTTCTCACTGGACAGCAACTGAAAATTGATGAATGCCTTAAAATTGACCTTGTACCCTTCCTTACTGCTGATATATATGACAGGTATGTGAAATATACTATACTGTATATCACATCAATTAAAGGCCCGTGGGAAATGATCAGAGAGCTGCTCAGTTCATTTGGAGACTTAAAAGGCAATGTTTATTTCTCCTTTACTCCAAGTTTTTAAAATTTACCGTGGACTGTTTGAAAATTAGAATAAAACCCACTTAAAGTGTTCATAACCTGCTTAAATAGGTAGTACTTAACATTGAATAATGAGGGTATCTGAGCCCAGTAAAACTATAGTTCCAATTCTAATTCTTTTACTTGTTAGCCAGCTTACCCTGGGCACATCACTTAAATTTTCTAAGAATTATTTTTTTCATCTGTAAAGTGGAGATAAAAATACGGACTTGAAGAGTCATTCTAAATTTGTAAAAGTCATTGTAAACATTAAGTGTATCTTAATCCAGTATCATTGTCCAGTCAGGAAATCAACACCAATCTGATATTGAAGTCAGAGAAGGACTTTTTTTAATAGAAAAGCTTACGAAAGAGTCCGAAGAGCTGGAGAAGTAAAAGGAGAAGACCTTACCCAGATGTCAGGTAGACACTACCAGCTGCAGGCCCATACCCATAAGAGCATTCTTGCCCCCAAAATTGTTAGAACTGCCACGTTCGGTGCTGCTGAAACGGCAGCAGGTAGCTGTGAGCGGGAGCCGTTGTCTCTTCATTTGATGGAGCTCCTGCTTCTCAAATGCTTCATTAGTGGAACTTGAGCTGCTGATCCTGCTGCTGTTGCTACCACTTCTGAGAGTGTCCGCCAGAAACAGAATGTCTGACTTCTTACTGATTTCCATTTTGGCAGGAGTAATTCTAAGTGACAGAATATAACCAGAAACTTGCTAGCAAGGAAGCCTGCAAATTGCCCTAGCAGGTTTAAGGGCAACCTAGAAGGACAAGTTTGGGGCTGAAAAGTAATAGGTAAACGTCTCACAGATTAAAAGGAAACAAAAGCTAAAGCATCTGTCGTAAGGTAGGAGTTTTAGTGGTCCTATTTTTATACATTTAGACCTTTTTATAATGTCTTTCAAGTCTTCTTTAAAAATGGTTTCTTAGAAACAGTTTATAATACTTAAAATGTAGAAACAGTAACTTTACTTGGTCGCTGAGACGTTTAAAAGAAAACATACACGTCAAAGAATGAATGAATGTTAGCAAAAAACTATAAAAAGTTTTCAATACCTGTTGCCGTTTCCTTTCTGACAGAGAGCCCTGAGGTATGGGAAGCATTGTCACAGGAACTTGGCAAAAGATATGCTAACAGATAGAGACCTCCTGTTCAGCGCCCTTAGTAACCTAAAAACGTGTCATTTAACAGTTGTATGAAAAAGCTCTAGACCTGGAGTTAGGATGCATTCCTGTTTTCATTTTTCTCCCTGCCTTGTTGGATGATTTTGGTGTACGATATTGGTTAACACAGTGTGCTTTCTCTTCTCTGGAGAAAAAAGAGAGCTTGGATTAATTAGGTCTCTTAAGGTCTTGTCCAGCTTTTTTGTTCTGTTTCATCAAAGATGATGATGGGGACAAACTCTATAACTAATAGAATCTAATTGTTATGAATTCTAGCTAACCATATGCCAGACACTAGACTACACTGTACATAAAATAACCATCCTAATTAATATATTTGAAGCACCCCTATTTAACAGAGGAGCAAATTAGGTGTAAGGAAGTGAACTAGTTACCCTGCTTATGTGAAGACAGCTGAATCCAGAACTGAAACTAATTTTCGACTCTCCGATAAAAGCATTGAATGTGTAGGAGAAAGATGCCTGTAAATAACTAGATGTGTTTTACATCCAAAGGCTTCTAGGTAGGCACTGTTACAGCAGGAACACCTGGGAGAATGGTAAGGTCATTTAATGCTTGATTCCTTTTTACCAGTCCAGTCATGTGCTGTTCTTTGGTATAAGGTACTTCATCTTCAGCATCTTTGTGTCTTTGTACTTCAGCACACTGTACGTATTGATGTTAGGAAACCAATAAATAGGGCAATGCTTCACATTGAATTGCAAGTATATATTATCGCTTTCATAATGCTTGAGGGTGATGTAATTTCTACAGCATTATATTTGATAATTTAATATCCTCGATGAGTCATGATTAGTGCTTAGAAGTCATCAGCACTTGGGCTTTGAACACATCTCCAAATTGTTTGAAAGCTATGTCTAGTGAACTGTTGTGGGTGAACTCAGTGGTCAGGCAGAAGTTAATATTAGCACTCCTGATTTCCAGTCATTTCTCTGACCTGGAGTGGGGTTGTGGTGGTGGTGGTTGTTTCTGCCGCCTGGCAGTATAGCTGGCACAGGGGTGAAATTGCTATAGAGGCAATTAGCCATTTGGGCATAGTGTGTGGAGCGACATGTAATTTGTATGGATCTCTGGGTGAGAAGGAGCTGTTCCTGGGATCTCAGGGTCCCACCTTACGGAAATGTCACAGTCCTTGTTTGGAAGGAAATCTATCTCAATTCATCACCACAGCATCATTCTTGACCAAAAAACCCCAAAACATATTTATTGAGCTTTCACTCTGTCCCAGCCATCGTGCGAGGTAGGAGCTGTGACCACTGAGGACCGTGAGACCATCCCTGTCACCAAGAAGCTGGAACTCTGATGGGTAGGGGTAACTACTCAAGAGATAAATTAGAATGGGTCATGCAAAGTGCAATGCAGGCTTGTCTAAGGAAAAGAAGCCCAGAGGAAGGCACAGTCAGACTCACCCCTTGCCTCTCTGCCCTCTCTTTGGACCCCTTCCCTGGCCCATGCATTCATCCCTCACCGGCAGGGTTGTCCTGATACGGGGGAATCGAGCTGTTAGTGTCTCAGCCCTGTTTGTTGTCTGTAATCAGACGTGGTTGGAGGGGGCGGAGATGACAGCTGGCAAGGCTGTTGTTGGAAGATCAGGGACAGTAGAGGGATGCTGGCATCGGCCTGGCTGTTGAGACTTCTCTGACAATTTGGCTTCCCGTACAGCAGGAGTGCTTCTTAGCATGTGGCCACCGTGTCGAACGGCAGAGCTTTGGAGGGCAGTTATAGGGCATCCACACAGCCGAGCAGGCATGTGTCCCTGGCGGGTATCCCTGGTCTGTTAAGTAACCTCAGACCATGTCCTCCTGTGTTACTTTTGATCATGAGATACCCAGTGCTTGAATCCCACCTCACCCCCCCACCCTGGGGAGGTTATAAAGCACAGTCCCAGTCCTCCTTGGCCCTGCCCTCCGTAAACCTGTACAGCCTCCTACAAGGAGATAAATGTCCCTTTCTCCTGAACTCAGCCTGAGGACTGTATAGGCTGGGCCATCTTTTTCTGAGGTTTGGACCAGCTCAGATAACCTTCTCTTGGTGCAGTAACCACAGCATCCCCATGGATGCCCTGAATAAATAGCATCTAGGTGTAAAAAACCTAAACTTAATTCCTAAGTTTGTGCATGTTTCTTTTGTAACGTAGGTCAGTTTGTGTCTCAGTTTCTTCACCTCGAAAGCAGAATGATAACAACCCAGAAATCCCACAGTGTTGTGACTGCCTTTCATGCTTACTTTTCTTCTCTGTGGTTAGCATTTTTCCGGCCACGTAGGAATGACTTGATGAATGTTTGTTGAATGAATTTCAGGAGAGGGAAAGGAAGCAATTCCAAGTGGCTTTTTTTTTAATAAATGAGGAAAGAATAAGGATGGGGTAACAATGAAATTCCTTAGCAGTTAGAAACCTTAGTTGCAACTGCTTTGGCTCTGCCCTTTCTTTTCCTTTGTGTTATTTCATTGACGTTATAAACCCAGCTTCATGACGGCAAAGTTTTGCAGTAAACCCACCTGCTGCTTGAATGAGAACAAAGCACATTTTGATTAGAAATCTCTGAGCAGAGCAGAATGGAGCACTTAGAATTATTCGTTGTGATACAATATATATTTACTCTAGATAGATCATTTCTGCATTTAAGACTCTGCCAGGTACTACCATTTGTGCTGGGTGATTGCATTCAAACTAGTTGTGTATCTGTCTGATGGCAAGGATCACATCTTACTCATCTTTAAATACCCCTAACACATGGTGGGGAATGTTCCACATCGCAGTTACTAAACAGACATGTGTGTTGAGTGAATATGCTGGAGGATTAGTGTTTGACATTGTAAATGCCACAATCTACAAATCTGCAAGGAGTGATGTACTTTCTTTAGGCCAATGTAATGCTATAAATATCATTTCAGATTCACGGATACAGAAATGGACTGTGAGGATAGTCAGTGCTCTGATTATAGGTTGTGTTTGTTATCTTAATCGCTTTTGCTTTCATTAATTCAAAGTTCAAGTTTTGCTACATTAATTTCATTTGTCAGTATAGTCTTCAAATGTTTTCCATGTGTCCATGTTACGTCGCCATAAGAGATCATCATATTTTCAATGCCAGAAAGCCCTGGTTCTTCTCACATTTGGAATTTCCCATAGTGTCTTGAATCATGGGCTTTTGGAGGTAAGAAGAAGCTTAGAAATTATTGAATCCAATCCATAGATTCCTGAGCCACTGTCAATTACTTTGTGCCCTCACACAGAACAGGAAGGGTACTAGAAGAGTTGATATGATAACTACTTTATTTTCAGACTGTGCTCTGGTAAGTTTCTCATCTCACTCTGAAAATTTCTAAGAACCATTTGAGATACTTAGATTATATGACAGACACAGTCGATTGCCCACCCAACGATTAACTGCCAATAGCAGTTCTTCTTTCCATTCCTTTCTTCATGCTCATAGAACCCAAATGTGTTCAGTCAATTATACATTCAGCTCCAATGAGTTTATCAAGATGGTCTAAGCGAGCCATGGTTATTCCATGATGCTGCTTTAGTCAGCCCATGACCCAGTTCTTACAATCTCTACTTATAGATCTCTTTGTAAGCTCAAGGGTGGGACTCAGGCACCATCATTTTTTCTTTTTTTTATTAACATCTCTATTGGAGTATAATTGCTTTACAAAGGTGTGCTAGTTTCTGCTGTATAACAAAGTGAATCAGCTGTACATATACATATATCCCCATATATCCTCCCTCTTGCGTCTCCCTCCCACCCTCCCTATCCCACCCCTCTAGGTGGTCACAAAGCACTGAGCGGATCTCCCTGTGCTATGTGGCTGCTTCCAACTAGCTGTCTATTTTACATTTGGTAGTGTGTATATGTCCATGCCACTCTCTCACTTCCTCCCAGCTTACCCTTCCCCCACCCCGTGTCCTCAAGTCCATTCTCTACGTCTGTGTCCTTATTCCTGTCTTGCCCCTAGGTTCTTCAGAAACATTTTTTTTTTTTTTTAGATTCCATATATATATGTGTTAGCGTACAGTACTGTTTTTCTCTTTCTGCCTAACTTCACTCTGTAAGACAGTCTCTGGGTCCATCCACCTCACTACAAATAACTCAATTTCATTTCTTTTTATGGCTGAGTAATATTCCTTTGTATATATGAGCCACATCTTCTTTATCCATTCATCAGTCGATGGGCACTTAGCTTGCTTCCATGTCCTGGCTATTGTAAATAGAGCTGCAATGAGCATTTTGGTACATGACTCTTTTTGAATTATGGTTTTCTCAGGGTATATGCCCAGTAGTGGGATTGCTGGGTCATATGGTAGTTCTATTTATAGTTTTTTAAGGAACCTCCATACTGTTCTCCATAGTGGCTGTATCAATATACATTCACCAACAGAGCAAGAGGGTTCCCTTTTCTCCACACCCTCTCCAGCATTTATTGTTTGTAGATTTTTTGATGATGGCCATTCTGACCGGTGTGAGATGATACCTCATTGTAGTTTTGATTTGCATTTCTTTAATGATTAGTGATGTTGAGCATCCTTTCATGTGTTTGTTGGCAATCTGTGTATCTTCTTTGGAGAAATGTCTATTTAGGTCTTCTGCCCATTTTTGGATTGGGTTGTTAGTTTTTTAGATATTGAGCTGCATGAGCTGGTTGTATATTTTGGAGATTAATCATTTGTCAATTGCTTCATTTGCAAATATTTTCTCCCATTCTGAGGGTTGTCTTTTCATCTTCTTTATAGTTTCCTTTGTTGTGCAAAAGCTTTTAAGTTTCATTAGGTTCCATTTGTTTAGTTGTGTTTTTATTTCCATTTTGCTAAGGAGGTGGGTCAAAAAAGATCTTGCTGTGATTTATGTCATAGAATGTTCTGCCTATGTTTTCCTCTAAGAGTTTTATAGTGTCTGGCCTTACATTTAGGTCTTTAATCCATTTTGAGTTTATTTTTGTGTATGGTGTTAGGGAGTGTTCTAATTTCATTCTTCTATATGTAGCGGTCCAGTTTTCCCAGCACCACTTATTGAAGAGGCTGTCTTTTCTCCATTGTATCTTCTTGCCTCCTTTATCAAAGATAAGATGACCATATGTTTGTGGGTTTATCTCTGGGCGTTCTATCCTTTTCCATTGATCTATATTTCTGTTTTTGTGCCAGTGCTGTACTGTCTTGATTACTGTAACTTGGTAGTATAGTCTGAGCTCAGGAAGCCTGATTCTTCCAACTCCATTTTTCTTTCTCAAGATTGCTTTGGCTATTCAGGGTCATTTGTGTTTCCATACAAATTGTAAAATTTTTTGTTCTAGTTCTGTAAAGAATGTCATTGGTAGTTTGATAGGGATTGCATTGAATCTGTAGATTGCTTTGGGTAGTAGAGTCATTTTCATAGTGTTGATTCTTCCAATCCAAGAACATGGTATATCTCTCCATCTCCTTGTATTATCGTTAATTTCTTTCATCAGTGTCTTGTAGTTGTCTGCATACAGGTATTTTGTCTCCCTAGGTAGGTTTATTCCTAGGTATTTTATTGTTTTTGTTGCAATGGTAAATGGGAGTGTTTCTTTAATTTCTCTTTCAGATTTTTCATCATTAGTGTATAGGAATGCAAAAGATTTCTGTGTATTAATATTGTATCCTGCTACTTTACCAAATTCATTGATTAGCTCTAGTAGTTCTCAGGTAGCATCTTTAGGATTCTCTACATAGAGTATCACGTCGTCTGCAAACAGTGACAGTTTTACTTCTTCTTTTCCAATTTGTATTCCTTTTATTTCTTTTTCTTCTCGGGTTGCTGTGTCTAAAACTTCCAAAACTAGGTTGAATTATAGTGGTGAGAGTGCGCAACCTTATCTTGTTCCTGATCTTAGTGGAAATGGTTTCAGTTGTTCACCATTGAGAATGATGTTGGCTGTGGGTGTGTCATATATGGCCTTTATTATGTTGAGGTAAGTTCCCTCAATGCCTACTTTGTGGAGGTTTTTTGTTTGTTTGTTTTTGCGGTACGCGGGCCTCTCACTGTTGTGGCCTCTCCCGTTGCGCAGCACAGGCTCCGGATGTGCAGGCTCAGCGGCCATGGCTCACGGGCCCAGCCGCTTCACGGCACGTGGGATCTTCCCGGACCGGGGCACGAACCCATGTCCCCTGCATCGGCAGGCGGACTCTCAACCACTGCGCCACCAGGGAAGCCCTTTGTGGAGGGTTTTTATCATAAATGGGTATTGAATTTTTTCGAAAGCTTTTTCTGCATCTAATGAGATGATCATATGGTTTTTCTTCTTCAGTTTATTAGTATGGTTTATCACGTTGATTGATTTGAGTATATTGAAGAATCCTTGCCTTCCTGAGATAAACCCCACTCCATCATGGTGTATGATCCTTTTAATGTGCTGTTGGATTCTATTTGCTAGTATTTTGTTGAGGATTTTTGCATCTATGTTCATCAGTGATTTTGACCTGTAGTTTTCTTTTTTTGTGACATCTTTATCTGGTTTTGGTATCAGGGTGGGTGGTGGTGGCCTCGTAGAATGAGTTTGGGAGTGTTCCTCCCTCTGCTATATTTTGAAAGAGTTTAAGAAGGATAGGTTAGCTCTTCTCTAAATGTTTGATAGAATTTGCCTGTGAAGCCATCTGGTCCTGGACTTTTGTTTATTGGAAGATTTTTAATCACAGTTTGAATTTCAGTGCTTGTGATTGGTCTGTTTATATTTTCGATTTCTTCCTGGTTCAGTCTCAGAATGTTGTGCTTTTCTAAGAATTTGTCCATTTCTTCCAGGTTGTCCATTTTATTGGCATAGAGTTGCTTGCAGTAATCTCTCATGATCCTTTGTATTTCTGCAGTGTCAGTTATTACTTCTCCTTTTTCATTGCTAATTGTGTTGATTTGAGTCTTCTCCCTTTTTTTCTTGATGAGTCTGGCTAATGGTTTATCAATTTTGTTTATCTTCTCAAAGAACCAGCTTTTAGTTTTATTGATCTTTGCTATCGTTTCCTTCATTTCTTTTTCATTTATTTCTGATCTGATCTTTATGAGTTCTTTCTTTCTGCTAACTTTGGGCGTTTTTTTGTTCTTCTTTCTCTAATTGCTTTAGGTGTAAGGTTAGGTTGTTTATTTGAGATTTTTCTTATTTCTTGAGGTAGGATTGTATTGGTATAAACTTCCCTCTTAGAACTGCTTTTGCTGCATCCCATAGGTTTTGGGTCATCGTGTTTTCAGTGTCATTTGCTTCTTGGTATTTTTTGATCCCTCTTTGATTTCTTCAGTGATCTCTTGGTTATTTAGTAGTGTATTATTTAGCCTCCATGTGTTTGTATTTTTTACAGATTTTTTTCCTGTAATTGAAATCTAGTCCCATAGTGCTGTGGTCGGAAAGGATACTTGATATGATATCAATTTTCTTAAATTTACCAAGGCTTCATTTGTTACCCAAGGTATGATGTATCCTGGAGAATGTTCCATGAGCACTTGAGGAGAAAGTATATTCTGTTGTTTTTGGATGGAATATCCTATAAATATCAATTAAGTCCACTTTGTTCAATGTATCATTTAAAGGTTGTGTTTCCTTATTTATTTTTATTTTGGATGATCTGTCCATTGGTGAAAGTGGGGAGTTAATGTCCCCTACTATGATTGTGTGAGTGTCGATTTCCCCTTTTATGGCTGTTAGCATTTGCCTTATGTATTGAAGTGCTCCTATTGGGTGCATAAACATTTACAGTTGTTATATCTTAGTCTTGGATTGATCCCTTGATCATTATTTTAATGTCCTTCTTTGTCTCTCGTAATAGTCTTTATTTTAAAGTCTATTTTGTCTGATATGAGAATTGGTACTCCAGCTTTCTTTTGATTTCCGTTTGCATGGAATATCTTTTTCCATCCCCTCACTTGCAGTCTGTGTATGTCCCTAGGTCTGAAGTGGGTCTCTTGTAGACAGCATATATACGGGTGTTGTTTTTGTATACATTCAGCCAGTCTGTGTCTTTTGGTGGGAGCATTTAATCCATTTACATTTAAGGTAATTATTGATATATATGTTCCTATTATCATTTTCTTAATTGTTTGGGGTTTGCTATTGTAGGTCTTATCCTTCTTTCTTGCTTTCTTTATTTTTTTTGCGGTACGCGGGCCTCTCACTGTTGTGGCCTCTCCTGTTGTGGAGCACAGGCTCCAGACATGCAGGCTCAGCAGCCATGGCTCACGGGCCTAGCCACTCCGCGGCATGTGGGATCTTCCCGGACCAGGGCACAAACCCATGTCCCTTGCATCGGCAGATGGACTCTCAACCACTGCGCCACCAGGGAAGCCCATTATCCTTCTCTTTTGTTCCCTGCCTAGAGAAGTTCCTTTAGAATTTGTTTTAAATCTGGTTTGGTGGTGCTGAATTCTCTTAGCTTTTGCTTGTCTGTAAAGGTCTTAATTTCTCCTTTGAATCTAAATGAGATCCTTGTTGGGTAGAGTAATATTGGTTGTAGGTTTTTCCCTTTTATCACTTAAATATACCCTGCCACTCCCTTCTGGCTTTCAGAGTTTCTGCTGAAAGATCAGCTGTTAACTGTATGGGGATTCCCTTGTATGTTATTAGTTGCTTTTAATATTTTTTCTTTTTATTTAATTTTTGATACTTTGCTTAATATGTGTCTTGGCATGTTTCTCCCTGGTTTTATCCTGTATGGTTCTCTCTGTGCTTCCTGGACTTGATTGACTCTTTCCTTTCCCATATTAGGGAAATTTTCAACTATAATCTCTTCAAATATTTTCTCAGTCCCTTTCTCTTTCTGTTCTTCTTCTATAATTCGAATGTTGGTGCATTTAATGTTATCCCAGAGGTCTGAGACTGTCCTCAATTCTTTTCATTCCTTTTTCTTTATTTTGCCCTGTGGTAGTTATTGCCACTATTTTATCTTCCACGTCACTTACCCATTCTTCTACTTCAGTTATTCTGCTATTGATTCCTTCTAGAGAATTTTTAATTTCATTTATTGTGTTGTTCATCATTGTTTGTTTGCTCTTTAGTTCTTCTAGGTCCTTGTTAAATGTTTCTTGTATTTTCTCCATTCTATTTCCAGGATTTTGGATCATCTTTACTGTCATTACTCTGAATCCTTTTTCAGGTGGACTTCCTGTTTCCTCTTCATTTGTTTGTTCTGGTGGGTTTTTACCTTCCTCCTTCATCTGCTGTGTATTTCCCTGTCTTCTCATTTTGCCTAACTTACTGTGTTTGGGGTCTCCTTTTCACATGCTGCAGGTTCATAGTTCCTGTTGGTTTTGGTGTCTGCCCCAGTGGGTAATGTTGGTTCTGTGAGTTGTGTAGGCTTCCTGGTGGAGGGGACTGGTGCCTGTGTTCTGGTGGATGAGACTGGTTCTTGTCTTTCTGGTGGGCAGGACCATGTTCAGTGGTGTGTTTTGGGGTGTCTGTGAACTTATTATGCTTTTAGGCAGCCTTTCTGCTAATGGGTAGGTTGTGCTCCTGTCTTGCTAGTTGTTTGGCATAGGGTACCATCATTTTTTAAAGATTATTTTATGTTCTAAATGTGAAGCCATGGTGGAAAACCACTGCTGTAGCACATTTGAACAAATACATTCTCAACACATGCCTCTTAGTTAAAAAACACATTGAGGGGATTTAATTTATATCAAGGTAGTTTCTTTATGGATTTCTTCCCCCATTAAAATAGTCTACTAATCAATGTCTGGGTTTCATCCAGCTCTATTTACAGTCTACTGAGTGAAACTGCATGTATGTTTACTGCCTTGAAACCCAAACAACAGCAACAAACGGAAATTCCTGCTGCTTTGAGTTTTGTAGCCTGTCAAAATATCAAAAGATTTGACATCAAAAGCTCATTTTTAAAAGAATGCCTTGAGGTTTGGTAAGCCACTGGAAAATCCCAGCCCAGCTTGGGGAGGCTGTGCAGTTCGCCTAAGAGACATTTTCCGACTCATGAAGGAGTTTGTTGTGTGGAACCCCCTCCTCCCCATCCCTGCCATTGGCTACTGGAATTTGCTGCTTGGTGGGCAGCACAACGGGGCCCATGCTTGTTAGAGCTCAAGGTAGATTTTGCTTTCTTTCCTGCTCACTACCATTTTTGGGTCCAGGGTATTCTGGAGCACAGTGTGCCTCCTCAGCTTCCCACACAATCAAGAACAGAAGTATCTCCGGTTTTAATAGGTGCCTCCAGTTTCCTTGTTTCTGTTTGCCAAACCAATGTTAGAGAGTCACCCACCATGCATTAAATGTTGAATAAGAAACAGTGCCAATTCACAAAGAGCTTAGATTCTGCTCTTTAGGCATTGAGTGTGCAGAAAAAGAATATGCGTTCATAAGGTCACGAAGTCCACGTGCAGTGGTTTGAGGTGAACTTCCAATCTTAGGTCGTTCCTAAGTGGGGCAGCCCATCCTCTTAGGACAGACATGTTCTCTGGACACCAACTGGATATCCTATAACTAAATTCAGTTCTGATACTAACTACTCAGAGTTAGTTTCAGATCCCACAGGCTTCAGGGTTCACTGTCCTCACTTCAGATGCCAGTCACAAGTATTGGGCCCCCAAGGTACAACACATCTCTGTCTGACTTGACTATAAAGTCAAGGGTTCCCACTGTCCTCCCCAACTCAGGTTTTATAATTTGCTAGAACACCTCACAGAACTCAGGGAAACAGTTATTTGTTTATTACATTCACTGATTTATTATGAAGGGTATTACTCTAAAGGATACAGATGAACAGCCAGTTGAAGAGGTACTTAGCGTGTGGTCCTGAAGGGTCCCGTATGAAGGAGCTTCTTCTTCTCGGAGGTGGGATGTGTCATCCTCTGGCACATGGATGTGTTCCCCAACCCAGAAGCTCTCTGAATCCCCTTTGTTTAGAGTTTATGGACGTTCCATTACATAGGCATGGTTGATTGAATCATAAGTCATTGGTGATTAACTCAATCTCTAGCCCCTCTCTCCACCTTGAAAGTCAAAGGTTGGGGCTGAAAGATCCAGGCTCCTAATCATGGCTTGGTCTCCCTGGTGACCAGTCCACATCTTGAAGCTATCTGGGAGACCATCAAGAGTTGCCTCATTAGAACAAAGGATGCTCTTATCACCCAGGAAACTCCAAGGGATTTAGGATTTAGGAGCTCTGGGTCAGGGACAGGGGACAGACTAAATATATATTTCTTCTTATGTCACACAGCCAAACAGGTTGAAGTATTTTGAATATCATCACTGCTCTAGAACTTTTATTCACTTGAATTATTGATAATAGTTTTTGGTATTTTGCTGCTTCCTCTTTTTCATGAGTGACAACAACCAGGATTGAAGACAGAGAGGAGTTTTGTGGGGTTGTTGTTGGTGTGACTTTTTGTTTGTTCCTTGGCTTGAGTTTGATTTATATTTCCCATATGCTTGGCACATCCTTGGTACTTAGTATGAAATAAATATTTATTTTTTGGTTAGGAGGTTCACAGTACCAAGAGCAGTGGGATCATTCATGCCTGTTCTGTTCACTCGAGCAATACGGTTAAAACGGATGGCTTTGTGGACAAGCAATGTTGCCTGCCATTCCAGTAAAGGATCGAGCCATCAGCTACCCCCCTTCACAGTGTGCCCTAGGGGAATTCAGGATAGAGGAACACTGGACCTATTATGCGCTTTGGATACTGGCCCTAGAAAGTTAAGTTGCATATCTAAAGAATAATTTCATTGAGCTCAGATTCTTGCATTTTACCATACATAGAAAAGTGCTAAAATCATTAACTTGAGATGTCTGTTTTCGTGATTAGCAGTAATCTTTTGATGTTCGACTACATGTTTTGTTTTGTTTTTTTCCAGCCAAAAACTCCTATGTGTCCTGGCTCCTCCCATACCTCTTTGGAGCAGTTCCTCAGAGCATCTGAGAGGCTGTCTCCCAGGCTCTAGTCCTCTGTATGGTCCCCTAACTGGCAATTTTTAGGTTGTGTGTTTTTCTCCAGTCGATAGTTCCAGAGCGTGAACTGCTAAAGAGACAATAAAATACATACCATGCACAATTTCTAGCACTCTCTCTGACTGACCCCAGACATCTCAGTTTGTTCTAATTCTTAACATCGAAAAAGAGAACCACCGCCCCAGATGATGGCTGGGGTGGGAACTTTCACTTCTTTGATAGCAGCAAATCCTCCTCACTTTGCAGGCAGCTTACTGGCATGCCTTTGGAGCACACATTGCATGAGGCAAACCCTTTTGCAAGAACAGGTTACTTATTTATCCATTTCCCAGCCATGTTACAATTCTTCTCTCTTCTCATGAAACTCCTCTCTGCCACTCAGGGACAGATTTTAAAATATGCTGTCATTATGCAGCCTAAGTAGCATTTCACATTTGTAATTTGTTGTGTTGATCGATGTGGGCCACACTTGGCAAAAATAATAGTGCAGTTTAACTTGTTTAAATATCATTAATACCACTATCTCATGATGTGCCCTGCTTACAAATGGAAATCTTACAGTCGGAAAGGAGCAACTAATGGCAAGCAAAGCTGAAGAGTAAAGCGCTGCTGGTGAGTTCACACATTTATAAGTATCTAATGAGTCAGAGGGGGCTGGATAAGTGTCTGTAACCAAATGACTCCCTCTCTTTCTAGCTCATAATATAGTCATACATCCCGATTTAGGGATCACATAAGAGCCAGCTTCACCCAGACTGTCACAGTTGGAGTGCCAGCCAGCCCCTTTCCTCCTTAGTCTGTAAGTATCTCCTCTCTTGCCCCTGGGTCTTTGCTTGCCAGCTCCGTCTGACATTTCAGCTCCAGATATTTGCACGGAGCCAATTCCTCCCAATCTGACAGCTATTTGACCTGTTTTCTCTGACTCACTTCTCTCTCCTTTCCCCAGTGTCAGTACACTTACTGCCTAGAGAGAGGGAGGGATAGACCTATGTCCCCTACCAGCCTCTGCCTTGCAAGAATAGCATCCCTGGCTCCTGGGTATATTCCATTTCTAACCTTTTCATCCAGGAGGATGGAGCAAAATCAGCTTTTTGAAAATACAAAATACTCAGTTACCATATAACTGCATATAATATCTTCATTCATTCAGCCAACCATTATTATTTACAAGACACCACACTGGAGGCTGAAAAATCAGGGCTGTGACCTCAATGAGCTTTCAGTTGATGCAGGAATGCAGTTGATGCAGGAATAAACTGATTTTTTTTAGTTCAATTAAATTACTTTTATTTGTGTAATTAATTTTATTATGATGGTATGAATACTTAATGGTGACCCACTGTGCTAAATGTTTGAAATAAGGGGGTATCAGTATAGAGGAGTGGTGTCTTAGAGGCTTGAACTGTGGTTTGAAGAATTAGCAGGTTGAAAATTAACACATACACTCAAAGGTACATAAAATATCACCAAACAGGAAAACGGCCAGGAATTTTGTACTGCTTTTCCAATCTGAAACAAACCACCAAAGAGACAGATCAGTAAAAACCTTCTACTTTCTTTAGAGAAATGAATGGTTTTGGAAAGGGAGTAAAGAAATATGAATTGCTGGAAGGAAGTACTGATTAAAGGATTAAAAGAACCAATGTATTTTGACTGAGGAATGATGTTAGCTCTGTGTGCACACAAATTAAAGTGTTTTTTTTTTAAGTGATTGAATTAGATCGATCAGTGGGTTATTTTGAAAACGAAATGACAGAATTCAGTCAGTTGTTTACAGAGTAATCTTATTTATGGTTTCAATTCATATCAACAGTGGAGTCTTGTAGAAATCTGTGTGTGTGTGTGTGTGTGTGTGTGTGTGTGTAGAGACCATCTAAAACATATTCTTTGATATAAAGGAGCTGTTACAGCGGAGGATTCCTGGGCTGAATGTCAATATTATGACATAGTGTGAGTGTGTTTCGTGTTTGGTAATTGCAGTCATTGTTGCTTCTGTTGTGGTCATCCATTTACAATGCTTGGTGTCAGTTGATTCATCTCTTGTAAAAATAAAATACAGTGTGTGTGAAAAAATAATAAAATAAACATATTCTTTGTTAAAATAAAGTTTTATTTACTTTGGTGGTGTGTTATCCTAAGGAAATAGGGCAATCTAGGGAAGTATTATCTAATTCATCAATGAGTTTAATTGATTCTGTCATAAAACTATAAAACCGTGGTCAGTTATCTTGCTCTTCTCTTTAGCTGAACGCAGTGGATATTTGCTAGTGTTGCCGTCCCCAGGTTGAAACCCCAACTTTACTTTGAAGAACCATTTTCCCCCACATGTAGTCTGTGATGTTTGGGTGGAACTTACTCTGTGCTGGATCCACAGGTAAACGGAGACTCCCACATGGAGAATCAGAGCACTGAGTGGCCCTGGGTGTGGGGTTGACTGAGGAGTGGACATGTGACCCAATAAGAACTGTGATTGACCTTTGACAGAGATTGCTGGGGAAAAAATGCACTGTATTCCATTAGACTTGAACTTTGGAGGATTTGAGGCTGGAGCTCTGGAGGAAGCCATCTTGCCAGGATCAGTGGAACCGGACACGGAGATAACAGAAAAAGCAGTCAAGAGATGCGGAGAGAGAAACTGCTTTCTAGAGTCACTTTTTTGGTTTCCTGAATCAAGTAATACCTAGAGTCTACCATGGGCTTTTCAGCCCTAAGGATCAATGCATTCCCATTTTGCTTAAACCCTTTGGGCTTAAGTTTTTGCCGTTTGCAGTAAGGACAATCCTGTTACAAGCTAATTGGATACCTATATTTTTTCTTTCTTTTTTCTTTTCTGTTCTTTTTTTTTTTTTTTTTTTTTTTCCGGCCATGCTGCGCAGCTTGTGGGATCTTAGTTCCCTGGCCAGGGATCCCACGCAGGCCCCGGCAGTGAAAGTGCTGTGTCCTAACTACTGGACCACCTGGGAATTCCCTGGATACCTACATTTTTAACCTGTAGTAATATCAAATTCATGTGCAGTTTTGTCTTGCACAGAATTGATGTCTGTTGCATTTCATGGCATACTTTGCAAGTTACTTTGCAGTTATTTGGGAAGGCAACATGGCTAGGAAAAGGAGTCAGATAGACCTAGATTTTAATTCACATTCCTATTATGTATGTATTGTGTAACACTGAGCGTGTCATTTCAACTCCCTGAGCCCTTGTTTTCTCATCTGTCAGACACAGCAATGACTACCTCGTAGGGTTTTTATGAGGCTTCAGTGGGATAGCATATTGTATAACAAGAGAAGAGTGATAGATGCTGGAATATTGTGAATCAAACAAAAGATATTTCAGTGCCTTTACTTGCAGATCATTCAGGTACAATCTTGTTTTAGGCAAGAATAGTAGCAAGGAGTTAACTAAATAAATCTGTTTATAATCAATATCATTAAAATTGACACCCCTTGCCTGATCTAATGCCAAAGCCTCGAAGTAATGGAGAATTAAACTCCCCAGTGTAATCTGGCCTCCACATTGCCTGTTTTATAACCCCCTTAGGTTTCCTATTGCACACACATGGCCTTTCTCAAGGTGTCATCTGTGGACAACTTGTATCAGGATCACCAGAGATGTTACAAATACATATTCCTCGACTCCACTGTAGACCTCTCCATTAGAATCCTTAGGAGTTTCTGAAGTACACGCCAAACTTCAAGACCTACTGGCCCACGGGGTAAAGGTCACATTGCTTGGGATGGTACACAAAGCTCTCAGCTGTCTGGCACTTTGCAGACTCATCTTTCTACCACTTAGTTCTTCCTCCATCCTCTACATTCCAGCCACACCAAAAATTCTTGGCATTCCTTGAGCATACAATTATCTTTAGTCATTAAATTTTCATACTTGGATCATTTTCACCTGAAAAATCTTTCCCTTCACTCTTTAGCAAATTCCTACTTATCTCTAGTGAGAGAGGTTAAGTGAAATCTTTCAGGGTTCCCCCACTTTGACAGAGATAGTCCTTTTTCTTTCTAAGACCCTTTTCACTTTTATGAATTATTTGTTTTTACATGACTGCCACCTCCCCTCCCTTATTTTCTCCACTGGACTATGAGTAATTGAGATATGATCACTATTATATAATGAGGTCCTCTATAGATGTGTGTTGAATAAATGAATGAAAGACAGAATGAATGATTCCTTGTAGCAGGCATTAGAAATACAATGACATACAGGCAAAGTGAGGATTTTCAGTGCAATTGGGGAATTAGCTCTTTCTCCTAAGGTTTATTTAACAAGATAAGGCCTGCACATGCTAAGGGACTAACTATTGTTTGAAAGATAAAGGCTAAATAATTTCACTCTGCTTAGGGAGGCCTCATAAAGAAGGTGAAGTAGGACTTGAGCCTTGAAGGAGAAGAATAAACAAGCAGTAAAAACAGGCAAGTGTAATGTAGAATGTCCAAGGAGTCTGGATATTTTAAGGAATATAGGGACTCCCCTGGTGGCGCAGTGGTTAAGAATACGGCTGCCAATGCAGGGGACGCAGGTTCGATCCCTGGTCTGGGAAGATCCCACATGCTGCAGAGCAACTAAGCCCACGAGCCACAAACTACTGCAGCCCTCACGCCTAGAGCCCATGCTCCGCAACAAAGGAAGCCACCACAATGAGAAGCCCACGCACCACAACGAACAGTAACCCATGCTCGCCGCAACTAGAGAAAGCCTGCGCACAGCAACAAAGACCCAATGCAGACAAAAATTTTGTTTTAATTTTTTTAAAAGGAACTTAGAATCCTCCCGCCAGTTTTCTTTTACTGAAGTATAGTTGATTTACAGTGATGTGCTAATTTCTGCTGTACAGCAAAGTGACTCAGTTATACACATATATGCATTCACTTTTCATATTCTTTTCTGGTATGGTTTATCCCAGGAGACTGGATATAGATCCCTGTGCTATACGGTAGGACCTTACTGTTTATCCATTCTAAATGTAATAATTTGCATCTACCAACCCCAAACTCCCTGTGCATCCCTCTCCCTCCCCCTCCCTTGGCAAGCACAAGTCTGTTCTCATCTTAAGTGCATCTGTGCTGAGAGAAACCATAGGAGACTTCAGAAATTCAAATAGAAAGTTGAAGCTTTTAGAGAGGGATGTTTTTAACCATCTGGAGAATGACACTGTCCTTTAGAGATCACGCTTTTCTTGCTGTGATTGAGACGAGAGGTGAGAATAGAGACATGTGGTTTTAGAGTGTGGCCGTATAACTACATGGCAGCCCTTAGAGAAGTGTCCTGCATGCATCTGAAATTTGAGTGACAAGTGGGTGATCAGTCAATTAACATTAAAAGGGAAAAAAGTGCCTTTTAAGCAGCGCATGGGAAAATTAAGCGGAAAGGAGCCTTTTAAAATTTTTTTACTACTCCCTCTAAATATTGACTGTTAACTGAAAAAGTTACTGTTAGTAATGCAGTGTGTTCTGTAGCACACCTGGAAGGATTAGAACTTAAAAGTTGTGCGAATCTGTAGGAAAAAATTAGCATCCTACCTTTGCTATTGCAATTAGTATAGAGATGCGTCTATCTCTTCTACCCTTTGCAGTAGTCAGTTGACTAAATTGTGAGTAAAGAAGCTCTAGGGATCCAAAATGAGTGAGCCATGTTTACAAAAGGAACTTTTGAACAGTGTTTTTCAGAGCATGTCCCAGGGATGTGATAAAGGCTATTATCAGATATTCTGCTCGCAAAAGGATTCTGTATTAAAATAAGTTTGAAAAGCATGAATTTTAACAAATTTAAAACCGCTTCTCTCTGGTAGTCTCAGAACTTCCGATATATAAATATGCATTGTGAAAGAAGGGTGACATACATATATAACGCAATGCCTCACAAATATTTTTGACTGCATACCTTTTCAGAGATTGTGAATGTTTCACAGATGTACAGCTTTTTCTTTGACCACAAAGATGCTGCAATCCGATTAAGCCATTTGTGAGATCTGCATGGGGTGTTGCTGCACGTGGCCAAAAGACCTGCCAGGCCTCACCGTGTTTCTCAATGACAAGGTGCACTATGTATATTGTCGTCCCTGCAAATGCTGTTGTTGGAGCACAACTGAAATGGGACTGAATTGTAAAAGAAGTGGTGTTTCTTGGACTTGTCAGATGATCCCTACAATGATGACAGGATAGAGTTTCAAGTCAGCTTGATCGCTGGCCTTGATTGGTTAATGATGCTGTTTTAGCACTAGGCTCTTTCATTTACTCACACAGGAAGATGAGTTACACCGCTGCGGGCAAAATTGGAAGGTCCAAAGAGGCAGCATTAAGGAGAGTCCTGGTGATCAATATTATAGGTCTGATTTTGGGGGCCAGGGTGCAGAAGCAGGACTCCAGGAGGCCTGCAAAGAGCAAACAGGGTTGTGTAAAGCACAGAGTAGACTAAAGCATGTAGGAACAAGAATAGGACCTATGATTAGAATTGTGATAAGTGATAGGGTATGGTCCCACAAGAAATATGGCAAGAACTTAGTAGCTGGAATTAGAATACACAGGAGGAGAGGTACCATTGGTCTTTGAATTTTGCTGTATAACTAGCTAGATTTATCCATTCTCAAACCGGGTTAGATTTTCTATCAGTACTGAGCATTTTTCTTTTCATTTTAACTTTACTTATTTACTTTTAGCTGCGTTGGGTCTTCATTGCTGCATACAGGCTTTCTCTGGTTGCGGCGAGCAGGGGCTACTCTTTGTTGCAGTGTGCAGACTTCTCATTGCGGTGGCTTGTCTCGTTGCAGAGCATGGGCTCTAGGCGCCCCGGCTTCAGTGGTTGCAGCACACGGGCTCAGTAGTTGTAGCTTGAGGGCTTAGTTGCTCCAAGGCACGTGGGATCTTCCCGGACCAGGGATCGAACCTGTGTCCCCTGCATTGGTGGGCGGATTCTCAACCACTGCACCACCAGGGGAGTCCCAGTACTGAGCATTTTTGTAGCCTGGATCTTATTCTTAAAAGGTGGGTTTAAAGATGCAACCTCATTGTTTCCACTGCCAGAAAATAAAATCACAGTGAGCAAGGCCCAGTCTACTAGGGGAGTTAGGCATTCTATCTCACAGCAGTAAGGCCTGACCTGGTGAGGTACATACCCTGCTTTCTTCTGACAACAGCACTGGACTGCACAGTATTTACATTGCTTGGGTTCTGAAGATCAGTAAAGCAGTCTTATCAGAGTATAATGTTCTCTACAATGAATGATGGCATTTAGGCAGGAGCCCATTAGGCACTGAGCCCAAGAAAATCTCCTGTCACGGATGCCCTTGCCATATCACTTTGTTGGAAAACCTATGGGTATGATTCAAGTAAACAACGATTGCCTACACAGGCAGGCCCCCAGGCTAAGAACTGTTAGTGGGAAATTCAGTTCTTAAGCACTTCAAACCCAGAAGCGCTCTCACTTAATGAAAAACTTTATGAAAGCTTATGTTCATATCTGAGTTTCTGCAGTAGGGTTTTTTAAGCAATAAACTTACATGGGACTTCATATAATTATACCTATAATTAGCTAATAATTGGCATAATTAACCAAAGACTCACTTGGGAGGGTACGACTGACCAGTCGCACCTGCAGTCAGCTAATTTCAGGTGCAGTTATATCTGCATGCAATTTTGTACCCCTGCAGTTACGTGCAAGGGCTAAAGGTGCACGTAAAAAAAAGAAGCCTGGGTGACTGTTTCCCCTCAGTGCTTGTGTGCTTTCTGTCACTACCTAGGATCTTATGCTTAATTTAGCATTATTTTAAATTCTCAGTAGGTAAAGTGTCTTCCTGGAGTGACATGGAGACTTTGGGTGAGTTGCAGTATTTTGCTCACAGAATGTGAAGCAGTGTTTTCTTGAGCCCTAATCTAGGGCAAAGAAATGAGCCCTAATCTAGGGCTCAGAGCCAAATAGAGATGATTAAACTTCTATAAAATAAACAGAGGGAGTGTATTTGACAGAGCAAGGTGTACTTGAAAGGAAGAACTCATTTTAATTGTATTTTTGGAGTTGAATCTTCAAGAAGTGAGTTGAGAAGCTCTGATTTACCAAGGTAATTGTTTAGCATAATATTGAGAACACAGTAGATGTCGATAAAAGTTTGGTGAATGCAATTATTTTAGGACCATTTTGAATCTGCATCTTGGGGTATCATTAGAACCATCTTGATCAAATGTATTTTGCTAGTTTCTCTGCATATTAAATGCCAGTAAAGGATGTTTTTCTAAACAGATGAAGCTATTACTGACTTAGCGTCTAAAAGAGAAATTCTTAGATCTTTGCTATTACTAATCACTGAAGAAACCAGAGATAATCTAATTATAGAAAAGGTAAAACTTTTAGATTAAGGAAAAAATAGAATTATTCTAGGTTATTCTGATTCTATTTGTTTTACAACTTACTGAATTCCTATATAAAACACATTTAATTTAGATTTAATTTGATGAGATCACAGCCTTTGGGGAAAAGTTAACATCTCAGAGGTAAGATTTTCTTATTAGAGAGTGCAAGAAATTAAATGCTTTGCTATAAACAATTGAACTGCTTGGTTATGGAATTTAGACTAAATACATTTTTCATATCCCTCAGAGTTTGTCTCCAGATACAGAGTATGGCTGGCTTTTTCCTTGTATCCTCGTTTCTGTTTCTTATTCTGACTCTCCTCCTATCTGCAGGGTTTTATGATCTCACTTCTGGTTTCTTTTTAAATGATGAGTGATTTAGAAATTTTATAATAACTGATCATGATGAAAACAAGTCCATAAACTTGTTAGTGACTGTAGGAATAAAATCACAGTCATTAGGACAAATAAGTTTTATGACAAATAATGAATCAAAGTAGTGGATAAGCCATGGTTTTGATATTAAAAATTTAATCATACATCTTAAAATATTTGGGTTAGAAAAATGGGGCAGTGAGTATCTGACCCACACATTGTTTGCTCAGATAAGATAGATATAGTTATATGGTATAGATATCTGGTATATCTGTGGTATATATCTAGGTATATATACATATCTATGTAATACTGAATGTATCTTATGTAATAGACACAATACATAATATTTATATATAAATACATAGTGATACAGAAATGCATAGTGAAATAGCATAATTTTAACAATGTAGCTTAGAAATATTAGATGGAGAAGACAAAATATATTTGTTTTATTTTAACTCATGAAATTGCTTTGTGTATAAATGACTCCCTATTGCTAATTTAGTTTCCTCAGAATGCATTATTCCTAACTCATTCCTTTAGTATTGGGAATGTTCCAATTCCCTATAACATGACTGTCCAGAATTTTGTCTCATAGAAAATAAGTAAAATACAGAATAAAACCTGTTATTCCTACACTGGTTAAACCTACCTCTCCTCTCTATATGCACATGAATAAAAACTCCTCTGTCATGTTACTTTATAGCTATCAGACTTACCTTAATCCACTAACTCTATTACCCATCCTTCATCTCAACTCCCTACTTTAAAAAAAAGATTCTTGCTATTCTGATAGATAGCAAGAAGTTAAGCAAAGCTGTGGGAGCATTCGTTGTTGTTGTGATTGTTTTGGATTTTGCCTTGTTTGTTTTGGATCTCCCATTCCAACAAAGGCTTTGTTTAGCGACGTAGTCCAGTGATAGGCAAAGCAGCACATTTCAAATGTTATGTAAATAGCTCTCTGCAAAAGAAGAAAGTAATGATTCCCTAGATAGATTAATATATTTGTCTTAATGTAGTCATAGCATGCATGCCCTTAGCCTTGGCTGCCACTGGGCTTTCTAGGTTATTGAGATTTCAGCAAGTTGCATCTGATTAAAGGACTCTTAGACCCAGCAATTTGCCTCTGATAACGTTGTTTGTTTGACTGCCTGATTGGTTCTCTTATTAGATGGAATCACAATGAAAACTTTGACTAAACACTTGATTTGTCAGCTCCAGTCTTAGGAGCTTTCTCTCTCCAATATCACTCTTGTTTATTCAAATATTGTAAAAAGTGTACATTAGGGCTTCCCTGGTGGCACAGTGGTTAGGAATCCGCCTGCCAATACAGGGGACACGGGTCCGAGCCATGGGCCGGGAAGATCCCACATGTGGCGGAGCAGCGAAGCCCATGCACCACAACTACTGAGCCTGCGCTCTAGAGCCCACGAGCCACAACTGCTGAAGCCCGAGTGCCTAGAGTCCATGCTCTGCAACAAGAGAAGCCACCACAATGAGAAGCCTGCGCACCCCCACGAAGAGTAGCCCCCGCTGGCCGCAGCTAGAGAAAGCCCACGCACAGCAACAAAGACCCAACGCAGCCATAAATAAACAATGAATAAATTTATTTTTTTAAGTATATGTTAAATAACTGTGCCATGCACACATGTTCGCACATGTGCCCATGGGCATGCATGTGCTTGCATACACACACACACACACACACACACACATACCACAGTTAACGGTGTTAGCAAAGGAGCTTGTTTTGTTCCAACTTTGATTTTCCACAGAGTTTGAAACACTGATTATTTTCCTAATCCTTCCATTTCCCCTTTTGCCTTTGATCCAGGTTTATTCCTCCATTTTTAGTTTCTGTACCATCAAATAGAAATAGTCATTTCTTTTTCTGCCTTCCTGCCTATTTTTGGAGGATTTCAGAGGATTAATGAGAACCAGGGTTCTAGCAGCAGTACATCTATTTTTTAGAAGTCATTGTAGGCTATTAAATAGTGTGTAGCAATCCCTTTTATGTGATTGTGGGCATAGAATGGCATATTATGACCAACTAGCAGTTGTACTCTTTGAAAATAACATTGATGAGATTCCGGGACAATGCATTTTTTTTTTTCTCATTTCGTCTTTGAGGAGACAGCAAAAAACAGGTGCTCTAAGGAAAGAGGAAGCATGTTTGAGTTGTGTCTGTTGTTCAACTTTTCTATCTTTAATTGGAAAATGTATATAATACCTAATTCATTCTTACCACAATCCACTAAATACCAAATAAATGCATAACTTCTGGGGAAATTTTATGTGCATGAAGGGTGGTGTGGCTGAAGAAAATGAGCTAGAGGGAAAAAGTCGGAGGTACTTTTAGGCAAATGGCAGGGTGGGAATCACTTAAAGTTCAGTGGGCCATGAGGAAGAGAACCACAGGAATGTTTATAAGTGTGATAGCCCTGCAGTGTTTTGAGTAGTCAAGTGAATTGGTCTGAACTTGTCTAATGGATGTGCTATGGATCCCAGTCTCAAAACACACCTGGACTTCATCTAGGGAGATAGAACATATGTATAAAAATCCACATCTGTGGAACTATCTGTTGAGCCTCAGGAAATTAGGGGAGTATGGAAGCCCAGGTTTGGGAAAATTTAAGGTAAGAGAAATTAAGACCTGAATTGATCTTAAGGAGAGAATAGTATTTAGACATGTAGAAATGGAGGCCCAGTAGGAAATGTTAAGCAGGGTCTATTTAAGCACCTATATTTATATGATAGTAGTATTTAAAGTAGAAATAGCCAAAAAGCAGTTTGACTAAAGCCAAAGAGAAAAATGGAAGCTGCATAGAGAAGTAAAGTGGTTGAAATATCTCAAAGACTTTTGAGCCAGGAGGATAGAGGATTAATCTTTATCTAAAATGTATATATTTTAACCAGAAATTAAATAATTATGGCACCAAATTTTTTAAAAGGCAGTAAAAGGAAAAGTAATAAATGTAATTTCTGGAGAGCTCAGTTCTTCAAAGTACAGTCAGATTCCCATATCCAACATGTTTACCAGTGCTTTGGAAAACTTCAGTATGTATCCTGGGGAATAACAAAAGAGGTACTTTTGATTGCCTTTATTTATTGCCTTGTAGAAATTTAACCATCTGTATCAAGGAAATTACCTACTATTATTCATGGAGAGAATTCTTGGCCTTTAATGTTAATAATATGTTTGTTTTTTTTACACATATTTGTACATATTTGCTCTAGAAGTGCAGTGAACTGAAATTAAATAGTTTTAGCAATCACTGAACCATGGAGCTGTATACCTAGAACTCTAAGTTCTGGACAGTCCAAAATGTGTAGGAGGCCTACACAGAAACAGGAGTGAAAGAGGCAATACACCCAAGTTTCCTGGTTCATTGATTTAAATCCATCATGGGCAATAGTCATCAAGATTTGACAGTTATATTAAAAGAACCCATAAATCATTTCCATAAGATGTGATACTAATGTGCAATAAAATAATCCTGTGAAGATTGTTCATTGAGCACTTAACTGAGTTAATTATATCTAGCTATTATCCTGAAAACAGACATTCTCAGGTCAGAGATTTTCCTGAGCTTCTTATCTTTAAGGACTTTTAAGCCTTTTAATATCTCTACCTAAAGCCAAAGATATTCTTCTTTTGATTAACCTATATAATTTATAGCTGGCAAATATATCAATTCTTTTTTTTTTTTTTTTTTTTTTTTTTTGCGGTACGCGGGCCTCTCACTGTTGCGGCCTCTCCCGTCACGGAGCACAGGCTCCGGATGCACAGGACCAGCGGCCATGGCCCACGGGCCCAGCCGCTCAGCGGCATGTTGGATCCTCCCGGACCGGGGCATGAACCCATGTCCCCTGCATCGGCAGGCGGACCCTCAACCACTGCGCCACCAGGGAAGCCCAAATATATCAATTTTAATAATATTTTTGAAGTAGTGATAGTTAAGTCTGGCCTCCTGCTAAGTTTGTGAAGCCCTTTGGGTTCAGTGACTTCTAGGTGTAAACAATCATTAGTTATACATTGTGATGATGGTGGGTTGATTTCAATGTGATTAGAATTCCCAAGATGCAGGTAAATGGATGTTTGATCAATTTACCCAACCTAGTTCCTGTGGAAATATTCTGTAAATTAAGATTTCCATCTGTTACATAAAAGAGTAAAACTTGAATTCAAATTGAGCATGAATTTTTGATTTGGTTTATAATTTTTAGATAAATCTAAATATTTATAATTTATATTGCCTTGGGACTACATTCATTCATTCACCTTTCCAAAATATTTTTGAAGTATCTACTCAATGTCAAGCACTGGATAAGCATTGAGAATACACTGATGAACAACAACAACAAAATGATACTAGCCCTGCCCTCAGGGAGCGTACAGTCTATTTGTAGAGACGACAGTAATTAGATAACCACTTAAATAAATTAAAAATTATAATTGTGGTAAGATTGAGGAGTAAAAATACATGGTGGGGGGGAGTGGGCAGTAGAACCAAGTGTCATGGAATCCATATTCTAAGATTTAGTCTGGTCTGTGTGTGCTATAACCTTCAAAAATAATAAGCCTTATGTATTTTTTTCTTTTCTTTCTTTGCCATGATTAATAAGCTGTGACTGTGATACTTGTGCTACTTCTTAGGGAGTTTGGGATAAGCTTCAGAGCTTTATTGTATTTCCTTAAGCCTTGGTCTTAGGAATCAGCTATCATAACCAGAGGACAGCTGGAGGAAGTCTGCCCAACCTTCTCAGATCCACGTGTTCTTTATTTTTCCACACACCCATACGTTTGATTTCCACTTAGAGGGGGTATTTTGCTTGAAAAATGGGAGGGAAACATTCACATTCGAGCTAAAGTATAAGCTGTTAATTTTGAATAACCAAGGGAAAGAATTTCTACTTTTTTTCTAATTTGCATTATAATAGCAGCTCAACTAATGCATATATAATTTTCTTTCCCTTTTGCTTGTCATGCACTGCCAACATGGATTTCTACAAAGGCTCAGGTTGGTGTTGCAATCTGTTTTGATCTTTACTGTTTTCATTTAGTGAAAAGAAGCTTTGATGTTTTCTTTCACAAATCAGCTTTTTTTCTCTTTGTAAACCCTGATCAAAACATCGTTCACACATGGAAGAAAAAAAATCCTCCCATAGGAGAGTTAGTTACGTATATGTTGCTGTTGAATGAATTCCTTTACATCAGCAAAGTGACTATTTCAGAAATCCAGAAAACGGATTTATGTCTTCTTGAATTGGCCATGCCTGGCTTATTTTATGATATAAAGAAAACAGTGCTCTGAGATTTTAGAATCAGCAGAATATACCAGACTGAAAAGGTTTCTGATATTAACCTTCTGCTTTCAGAGTAATGTTAGATGGCATTGTGCACTATCTCTGTAGCTCCAGACTTAGTATGGAGAATTCCATACGTAGCCTGCTATCAAGATGCTGATTCTAGGATCACCAAATTCTTAACAAATAGTCTTCAGAATATCAGTAGCTTTCTCTCTCTCAATCTCTGTCCCTTCTTGTTTTTTAAAGGTGTTAATCTTTTTTCAAGATTACATCAATATCTCATATAAATCTCAGGTTCTTTACTTTTATAGTTTTAATAAATCTACATGCTATTTCTGTCCACCACAATTTTATTTGAAATATTGTTGGTCATATAATGAACAAAAACATCAGTAATAAAAAAACAACAAAAAAACTTTTTTTTTTCATAATATTTTCAGAGGCTACCTGTGTAGTAGACTAAAGTAATATTTGTGATGCCTTAGGGACCTGGAGCTAAGTGCAGCTAAACTGAGTTTGTCAGTCACAGGAGAATCCAGATTTTTTTCATGTGCAAAGTTTTACAAGGACTAAGGAAAACTAAAATGGCTAAGTAGTTTGGATTCCATGTACTGGGGAGGGTATAAAATGTGCAACTCCAGACCTACCCAGTCTTTTGTTGATTGGGGGCTAGGTAGCAAATCCAAAGACTTTTATGATGTCATAACTCCTGTTGTGGCTAAGCTTCGTCTAAATGCTCAAATGTCATGGGGATATAATATAAACCATGGGGAATATAGTCAATAATATTGTATTAACTTTGTATGGTGACTGATGGTAACTAGACTTATTGCTGTGGTTATTTAGAAATATATATAGACGTTGAATCACTATGTTGTACACCTGAAACTAGTATAATACTATATGCTAGTTATACTTCAATTTTTAAAAAATGCTCAAAAGGAAAGGCTAGGGGATGAGATGTCCATAGGGGTTTTGAAAAACTCCGATGTATTCCTGGAAAGTAAAAGGCCATGCACAAGCATGGGGCAGTGCACATATTTAGGAGAGCCCTGGCAAGACCCTCTCTCCTCAGGCTAACCTTGAGTCTCTGTGCAAGCAGAAAGTGAGGACAAACTTGAAGCTGTAAATAGCCTAGCTGAGTGTTGAATGTGTGCCCCAACACGTAGAGCCCCTCAGCAAAGACTAGGAGATTCACTGGTGCCAGCCATTAAAGGGAATCAGACAGAAACATCATTAGACATGACAAACAGCTCAGACTTCTCATAATGACTTCAAAAAAGCTACTAAACAAACAAACAGTAGCAATAATAAATAGCAACGAAACAAACACTAGAGAGAGGGGGAAATCTGGTCTCCAGGGTTGCCATATTATGTTATTTTCAGTGTTTAGTTTTCAGCCAAAAATATGAGACATGAAAAGGAAAAAGTATGGTCCATACGTAGCAAGCAGGCAATAGAAACTGTTTCTGAGGAGGCTGAGAAATTGGTCTTATTAGACAAAGATTTTGAATTGGTTATTTTAATTAAATATATTTAAGGAACTAAAGGAAGGAACTAAGGAACTAAATAGAGAATATCAATAACAAAATAGACATTATAAGGAAGAATCAAATAGATAATCTGAAGGTTAAAAGTACAAAACCTGAAATTAAACAATTAACTAGAGGGACCAAACAGTATATCTGGGCAGGTGGAAAAAAAGAATCATTTGATTGGAAGATATGTCAATTGAGATTATCCAGTCTGAAGAAAAAAATAAAATAATGAAGGGAAATGTATAGAGCCTCAGAAATCTGTGAGACATTAACAAGCATACAGACATATGCATGATGGGAGTCCCAGGGCAAGAGGAAAGATGGAACAGAAAGAATTTTTAAAGAAATAAGGGTCAAAACTTCCTAAACTTGGTGGGAAAAGAAAACATTAATCTACACATTCCAAAACTCAACAAACTCCAGGTAGGATCAAGTCAAAGAGATCTACACATAGATACATCATAATAAAAGCTGTCCAAACACAAAGAGAATCTTGAAACAACGAGAGAGAAGTGACTCATCATATTCACGTGATCATCAATATCACGATTCACAGCTAAGTTCTCATCAGATACCATTAAGGCCAGAAGGCAGTGGGAAGACATATTCAGCATTTAGGAGGGGAAGAAAAGATTCAACCAGGAATTCTATATCCAGTCAAATCATTCTTCAAAAATGAAGGAAAACTTTAAAAACTCCCAGATAAACTAACGCAGAAAGAATTCGTTGCTAGCAGACTGGCCCTACACAAAATGCTAAAGGGAGTACTTCATGTCACAATGAAAGGACACTAGACGGTAATTCAAATCTACATGAAGAAATAAAGAGTACTGGTAAAGGTAAAGGAAAACCATATAAGTACAGAACACTGTAGCCAATAATATTGGAATATACGTTTTTCTCAATTACACATGGAACATTATTCAGGATAGGCTTATGTTAGGGCCTATAACAGTCTCGGTAAATTTAAGTGGATTGAAATCATACCAAGTGTGTAAGGGGATCAGAATAGCCAAAACGATCTTAGAACAAAGTCTGAGAACTCTTCACATTTTCAAAAGTTACTACAAAGCTACAATAATTAACAGTATATTGTATTATACATAAGGACAGGCCTATAGATCAATGGAATAGAACCAGGAATCTGGAAATAAACCACACATTTATGATAGTTGATTTTTTTTTTGCGGCGGGGAGTCCCTAAAGTTTTATAGCTATCACTTCAGAATGTTTTATCGCAGTTACTGGTATTTATATTCAGGACATAGTTAAGTGTGTATATATTTAACATGGATGTTATATATTTTTCTGTGACTATATTTTCATTCAACATTATACCTTGGACATTTTTATGCCAGAAAATATGGATCTGTCGCATCTTTTAAAATAATCATATACTAAACATGTACCATGATATGATAGTTGATTTTTGATGAAGATGTTGCATTAGTGTCCTATTGCTGCTATAAGAAATGACCACAAAGTTAGTGATAAAATTTAAAACAACATAAATTGTTTTACAGTGCAGGAGGTGAAAAGTCCAAAATAAGTCTCACAGGTGTCAGCAGGACTAGTTCCTACTGAAAGCTCCAAGGGATATTCTGTTTCTTTCCTCTTCCAGTTTCTAGAGGCTGCTGGTATTCATGGCTACGTCAGTCTAACCTCTGCTTCATTTTCATATCACCCTCTGTATTGGACCATTCTGTGATTCTCTTATAAGGACCCTTTTAATTACATCTTGACCACCTCATAATCCAGGATTATCTCTCTATCACAAGATACTTAACCACATCTGCAGAGTCCCTTTTGCTATATAAAGTAACTTTCACTAGCCTCAGGGACTAGGACATGGTGAAGCTATTGTTCAGCGTAACACAGATGGCAGTGCAATTTAATGAAGAGAAAATAGTCTTTTCAACAAATGGTGCTTCGACAGCTGGATATCCACATGCAGAGAATGAATCTGTACTACTCTCACAGCATATACAAAAATTAACTCAAAATAGATCAAAGACCAAATGTAAGAGCTAAAACTATAAAACTCTTGAAAAACACCAGTATAAATATTCGTAATCTTAGATCAGGCAGTGGATACCTGAAGTTCAAGTAACCAAAGGGAAAAAAAGGTAATTTGGATTTCAACAAAATTAAAAACTTGTGCAATTCAAAGGACGTAATCGAGAAAGTGCAAACACAACCCACAGAGCGGGAGAAAATATTTGGAAATCATATATTTTATAAGGATCTAGTATCCAGGATATATAAAGAAATCTTATGACTCAAAATTAAGACAAACAACCTAATTAATCGATGGGCACAGGACTTGAATAGACATTTCTCCAAAGAAGATATACAAATGACCAGTAAGCACATGAAAAGATGCTCAAATGCTGAACATCAGTATTCATTAGGGAAGTACAAAATGCAACCGCAATGAGTTGGCACTTCACACCCACTAAGATGCCTATAATCAAAAAACTAATAATATTTTCTCCCATTCTGAGGGTTGTCTTTTCGTCTTGTTTATGGTTTCCTTTGCTGTGCAAAAGCTTTTAAGTTTCATTAGGTCTCATTTGTTTATTTTTCTTTTTTTTTTTTTTTTTTTTGCGGAACGCGGGTCTCTCACTGTTGTGGTCTCTCCCGTTGCGGAGCACAGGCTCCAGAACCGCAGGCTCAGCGGCCATGGCTCACAGGCCCAACCGCTCGGCGGCATGTGGGATCTTCCCAGACCGGGGCACGAACCCGTGTCCCCTGCATCGGCAGGTGGACTCTCAACCACTGTGCCACCAGGGAAGCCCATCATTTGTTTATTTTTTATTTTACTTCCATTACTCTAGGAGGTGGGTCAAAAAAGATCTTGCTGTGATTTATGTCATAGAGTGTTCTGCCTATGTTTTCCCCTAAGAGTTTTATAGTGTCTGGCCTTACAATAAAAAACAAAACAAAACAAAAAACTGACAATAATAAGTGTTGATAAGAATGTAGAGAGAGTAATTGTAACCCTCATGCATTGTTGGTGGAAATGTAAAATGTTGTAGCTATTTTGGAAAACTCATGGACAGCTCCTCAGAAAGGCAAACATAGTTTCCACATGACACAGGAGTTCCACTCCTAGGTAAATAACCAAGAGAACTGAAAATATATATCCACACAGATACTTGTACACAAATGTCCATAGCAGCATTATTCATAAGAGCCAAAAGATGGAAACAACACAAATGTTAATCAACTTGAAGAATGGATAAACAAATCTGGTATATCCACAAAATTGAATGTTACTCATTCATAAACAATAATGAAATACTTATTCATGCTATGACATGGGTGAACTTTGAAAACATTATGGTAAGTCAAAGTAAAAAGACACAAAAGGCCATGTATTATGATTTCATTTATATGAAATGTCCAAATAGGCCAATCCATATAGAGGCAAAAAGCAGATGAGTGGTTGGTTGCCAGGGGGACGGGTAAGGAGAGAATGGGTAGTGACTGCTAACAGATAAAGGGTTTCTTTCTGAGGTGAATAAAATATTATAAAGCTAGTGATAATGATGATGGTTGCACAACTTTATAAATATATTAAAAACAGAATTGTATACTTTAAAAGAGTGAATTTCATGGGCTATAAATTATATACCATTTTTTTAATGAAGAAGGAAAGTAGTAGGTGGTAAGCCACATTTGACCCATGGACATAATTTTCCAACACCAACACAAGAGAAAACAATTTGTGTGCTCTTTATCCAGTGTCTAAGGAGATTCTGGGTTTTACACAGTAGAAAATCAGTAAAGGCCTGGTGAATTAAAGCATTAGCAAAAAAGTAAGTACAAGAGGTCTGCTTGCAACTGTTAAAAGCTCCAACTGTTAAAAGATCCTTAAGTGTTGTTATCACATGACATTTATCTTTAATGAAGAATAATTTTCATGATATTCATACTCTTTTCTTTCTATTCCTAATCAATAACTTAATCTCTACCTTGTATGTAGTAACTGATCCCTAAATTGTTAATAGTTTTAAATTAAAACTTTCAGCCTAGGGCACGTTTTATGTCTCAGCTATAAAATTAAAGACTTTTCCTTTTTAGAAGGAATCATTTCGTGCTCAAGAGAAATGTCAAAAATTGATGTGACTATGGAATTGTAAATAGTCTTTTGTATCTTTATCAGAAATAATAATATGTCTAGAATGATCCAGGTTGTTTTGCTGGCTTAGCTGTTACTGACTGGGCATCTCTTTTCCTCTTTAATGTATTAGGTGATGTGGAGGATGAGGAAGGATAAAAATCCAAGACATTTGTCTCTTTCAATGTGTCACATCTCCCAAGTTTTGAGGGTGCAGTGTTAATAACTGTTCATGTTCAAAGTTAATTAGGTTAATGTAGGTGAGAGTGCAGGTGTATTTTTGATGAAGAAAATAACGCAGTTGGAAGAGATGATCATACAGTTTACTTCCAACTCCAAAATTTCTTCAACTCCATGCCTCAGTGCTAATCTTACTCAAACAAACATTACTTCTTATAGTGAACTCTCTCAGACTTTCTAAAGCTCATATACCATTACTGTACTTCTCTTGAGAATAAGTATTCATGTCAGGTTATGAAGAGAAAAGCTAGACCCCAAGAGACCCTTAAGTTAGCTGCCAGGAATCAATGGCGGAACCTGAATCATAACCCCTTTCTCATGGCTCTCTTCATACTCCTCTGCTCACTAGACCACAGATAATCTTTAACACAGTATAAAGGATCACGTCACCCATCACTGAAATGAAGCCACCCCCGCAGAGGAACTCATTATCAACTTAATAGGATCCAACCAAGGAATCCAATAATGGAGGACAGGAATTCAATCCAAGTAAAGTACTTGATGCCGCCCATCTCCTAAATTGCTCTACGGATGCCATGTCATCAATCCAGAGCAGTGTGGTTCCTGCTAAGGAAGACTATTTTAACAGACCTACACACACACACCAAGTGAGATGCCAGCTCAGATCTAGAACCATAAGCCCTATACTTCCTAGCATTCAGTTCAACATGCATTTATCGTGAGCCTATTATGGGCCCTGCACATGTCAGATGCTAAGTGCAACATAAGAGATGTGCAAGAGATGGTCCCTATCTTCAGAGAGATCCAGTGGTCACTGTGAGCCTGGCTCCCTCATACCAGCAGGGTCTGCTTTTAGTTAGCAGACATGTTGAGTCCTGGACGCCTCAAATATTACCTGCCTTCAGGGAAAGAAAAAGTCCTTTCAGGAGCTTGTATTTTTCATAATTAATTCAAGGCATCCACGATTGGGATGGGGAGGTGGGGTTACACTGTCCAATTACTATCATCTATATTCAGAGAAATCAAAAATGAAATCAGAGATGAGAGAATTTTGAAATAATAAAATCTAAGAAATATAAATCTCTGAATTCATTTGGATATCTGCTTTGAAATGTTGGGACCAGAGTACAGTTACAAGCAATTAGATTTGAATAATTGATACATAATACTAATGTTTCTGTAAAGTTAACTACAAAGAGGGCACAACTTTTAACTCCAAGTCATACCAGCATCATGGTTTGGTCTATGTACATTTTTTAGGAACATGCTTGGGAGAATATTTCTGTAGTCATTTGTTCATATTTATACCAGTATATATCTATTGAGCACAGAGTATAACCCAGGGACACAGTGTATAAGTTCTCTTATTTGGGGGGTGGAGGTGGAGGAAGGATTGTTTATAGAAAATATGGTATCTGGAAATCTTAGTTCTCAGTAAATGTCTCAGAAAAGCTGTCACTGGTTGCACACATGCTATGTATTCATGTTTTAGTTTTTTATTGAGTCCAGGTTTGTAGAAAATTGCCCACTTTATGTAAATGGGTTAATTGATCATCCTGTAACACATTTTAAGAACTTCTTTGTCAAGTTTTTCAAATAACCTGTGTTTTGCAAGTACCCAGGAATAGGCTCATCGTTTATGTTGTATATAGTGATATTTGCTTGTTAGACATGACTTCTACTTTACCATCAGCTGTCTTTCCTTTGGTCAAAACAAAATTTACTCAGATGGAGGTCAGGAACAGGTCTGCCTTAAACTAGCATTTTCCTTCAGCAATCATCTTCTGGTTTTATCTTGTGAAGGGCCTAAAAGGTCTGTATCAGTCTTTATCTCTTCTTCACTTTCTGCCTCAGGGGAAGCCTGTTTCCAACAAAATACTCTTTATTCCGTAAAGAAGCAGCTTTCAATTAGTCCCTAATAAGAGCCTCCAACTGATGAAATTAGGGTGGAAATCAGAGCCAGGATCGCAATTTATCACCATGTAAGTGAATGGCAGGGATTCCATTAGCCAATCAATCTTGCCTCTCATTTCTGCAAAGGTCAGGCTGTGCCATCCTTGGTTATAAAGCATCACTTGTGGCTCTGTTTCACTTTAACTTTGTCTTGGACACCTCAGGTTTGTTATGGAAGGACTCACACTAAGAGTTCATGTTTTTAAAAGCCATTTTGTGCTGTGCCTGGCCTTGTATTTTAACTGGGAGAACTGTTAGGGCACAATGCGGCCTTAGAACTGCTTCCTCATGCATTTATCTGCAGAAGAAAAAGACTACTTTGTGTGTGTGTGTGTGTGTGTGACACATAATATCTTTGTGCAAAAGACTCTTTATAATATTTTTTTATTTTCTTTCTTTTTTGCCCCAAACTATATGAAAATAATAATTACCTGTTTTTTCTTGGGTGAAAAATACACTGTTCTCCCCTGCCTTTTGTGATAGCGGGAGCATTTAGAAATTAGCCACATTAGGAATGGAGTTTGCAGACTGCAATTCTTATCTCTTTCCTTCTACTAGGCAGAATAAAGGCCATTTTTGATGGCTCCTTCTTTTGTTCTGTTCTCTCTAACTCCCTGATAGACTTTGGAGTAAGTGACAGATGAGAACCAATGCATTTTAGAGTAGGAAAGATTTGTTTGTTGCAATGATTAAGAGACGGTAACATGGTGGGCCCAGAGTTCTCACTGCATGTTAGGAAACACGTGAAAAGTCGTTTCTTGCCAATTTGGGGCTTTCCTTTTGGACTTGGTCCTAGAAGCCAGTTTTATGCTCGCCTACTGTGAATATTGGGAAGTTCTGAGCAAACCTCCCAAAGACTAGATTGCTTTTCAGGTCACACATGGTCTCAGATTTAGCCCAACTAAGCCAAGATAAGATGAAATAAGATGGTAAAAGTATTATGTGAAGAAGTTTTCTTGGCAAACATCCAAGTTTCTGCTGCTCTGCTCATTAGCAATACCCCCTGGAATTCAGGGCACTGGGGAAGCTGATGCCTTGTCTTCTTTCTTCCAATTCTGTTGGTAAAAAAAGAGGAAACTTTAATGCGTCACTAGGTTCTAGAATATGCTAATCTTAAATGAGTTCAAAAAGTAGCATTAAGGTTTTACTTGTCTCTTTCATTTTCACCACCAAATCTTGGTATCTCTTCTTCCTTGTTATGTTGGAAGCTTTGTGAAAATAGTAGATATAATGATTATTTTTTCATAACCGTAACCTCATATTGGGACCACTTCACCTTTCTCAGTGCCCTCACACATTCCCATCTCCTCTTCCTCACATTTAAGATGACTTACGTGTCCCAAACTTCGTTTGGAATATCTCTCTTGATATAAATCTCAGAAGTTTTAGTGGCGCGTGCCCCTTATCTACCAATTAAATTCTACCTCATCAAATTTCCCATTTTCTTACCCCAGGTGGCTGCAGTCTTCAAGCTTCATCCTGTATGTATCAGGGCCTTGTGTATAGTTTATGAGAGTTAGATTTAGATTTTGGTTTGTTTGCTTGATTGACAAATCTCTCATCTGAAGTAGGTCCTAGTAGATTAATCCCAACTAGGGCTACCCATCCTTGTCCATTTGTATCTGATAGTTCAGCCACACAAACATAGGATTTCTTTGCCCAAGGAATGTGCAACTTAGGTCATACTGCTTCTTTACACAAATACATTTTTTATAACTCAAATTACATTGATTTCCTAGGCATGCTCCAATAGGCCTCTTACATTCGAGTGCAGAGACAGTTGCCTGTATCCTAGAGTAAGGATAGCATGATGCTCTCAACTACTGAGAATGAGTGAGAGCTATACAAGACCCTCTCCCAGCAAAGGAAGGTAACGGTTTTCCCCAAAGCCTTCACTTGTGTTGGACACTTACATAATGAGTTGCAAGTCTCGGGCTTAAATCCCTTCTCCTCCCTTTCTTGATAAACCTCAAACAATAGCATATACCTTTCTGACTTAACCTTTGGGCATCTGTTTGTGAGAACTGAGATCCGCTAATCTCTGCTTTAGCACTGCCTTATACCTATAACTTGTAAAACTTTTGTTACCTGCCAGAAGCCAAAGTAGTCTCTGTTTCAGACTCTCTTTTGTATTGCAACAGAGAAAGAAAGTTTTCCTTTCTCACGTGATTTCTGGTGGTCATATTCTGGACCCAGACTTACTTTGTCTGTATCTGTCTCTCTGTCTATCTAATCTGTACACTAGACCCCTAGACAGCATCTTATAGCTGCTAAGAGCAGAAAGGTTCTTTCACTGGTCAGGTTTCCATGGTACAATCCAACCCCCTCTGAGACATGTAACTCTTTTTAATTTTATGGTGGTAAGAACACTTAACATAAGATAGCCCTACCCCCTTAACAGATTTTAAGTCGATAATATAGTATTGTTATCCATAGGCAGTACTGTACAGCAGATCTCCAGAACTTTTCATGTGAAATATTTTGCCCATTGATTGGCAATTCCCTGTTTTTCCCTCCCTGCGGCCCCTGACAACCACGATCCTATTCTTTGCTTCAGTGAGTTTGACTGTCGGATATACGTCATATATGTATATTCATACAGTATTTATCCTTATGAGATTGGCTTATTTTACATAATATCCTCAAGATTCATCCATAACCTCTTTTCTGAAGGGTTACGTGTTCAGCTCTTCCAGAGTTTTCTGGAAGTATCGATCATAGCTGGCATGGGATTGCTTTTTGTTTCTCTTGTTTTTTTTTTTTTTCCACTTCAGCTTGACTGATAACTGCAATCTGTTCTATGAAAATCCAAAGGGCCACTGTGACAGTAGTCCCTGGTATACTGTGAGCAATCTACAAAATTCCATCTGCTCTCATATCACAGCATGGCAGTGGGCAGCATCTCCCAGGGGACTGGAGAAGGCAATCCAGACTCTGGAGTGAGTTTCCCTCTCTCATTCTATTGGTTATGATTGTTTACACTGCTGTGGTACAGAGAGTGGGCTTTATAGTTCAACTTGCCCCAAGTTGCCTGTGTCAGTATGTTCCGCCAGTTCTGTATCACATACCAGGCACAGAGGGATTCTGCTTAGTGCTCGTGTGTGCGCACACACACACTTTACTGTAGAATATCCTGTGCTTTATGGGATCTGCACACCGACAACTTTTGTTGCTAATGTCCCTTACCATGTAGTCCACTTTAAGACCATGGTTTATTTTTATAGTTGCTTAAATGTCACAAATAAGAAATGTAAATCTGCTAAAGGAGAAATATGCTCTGCAGTAAAAAAAAAAACTAAGGCATTTCTGCTTATTCACCATTATAAATAATCTACGTTACATCAGCACAGATTACTGAGCTTAACCATGGCCTTTTGGATGAGGGCTTTGTGGTTCTCCTCTTTTAAATACCCTCTGTAATGGGCGGCCCGTGTGTGACATCCTTGAATGGGAAGGAAACATGGGGAAGGGGAAGAAGTACATGCATGGCTTGAGGCCACATTTACTCAATCTCAGTACCCAGCTCTCCCATCTCCCATCCCTCCACCCCCTGCCGTGGGGGGAGGAAAATAAGACTATGTGGATGGCAGAGACAGTTTAGCCGTGCGTGGGTGTTGGTCTTGATAACGAGGACCTTGTGCTTAAAAGGTCAGCAGTGATATTCAGACCAGAGGGAAGGGGTTAAGTGTTATAGACCACTGGAAAATAAAAAGTAAAGAATCTGGAGGTTAGAACTTCTCAGGAAAATTTTATTTCAATATTCACTTTTAGAAAGAGGGCTTCTCTGTATAACATCTTATCAAAATATAAACAATGTAGGGCATAGCCTCCTTTTCAGTTTATTTATTCTCTTCTTTACATGTAAAGGCAGTGGTTCCCTGAGTGTTTGATACGAGGACCTTGTGCTCTTAGTTAGCCTGGGTTGAGAAAATTCCTAATGAGTGATAGCAGTTCCTTCAAATGAAATTAAAACTTTAAAATCACATTCCCTGCCTTCATTTGACAAGTGGTGGGACTAACATTTATGTGATTATATTATTCATTGAGACTACAGATAAGGTTTGGAATGAGAATGCATTCACGGGCCCCTTGCAACAATGTGACAGTTCTCTGGGTCTGCAAGCTTGGAAACCACTATTCTTAGGAGATAGGGAATGAAACTACCATGGTCATTATTTTAATAAACTTCCCATTGGCTTTAAAGTTCAACACTTTGTCAATAAATCTTGAAAATAAAACTCATTCAGCATTATTAAGTTCATTTTTAGATTTTTTTAACATCAGAATTGAAAAGAAAATATATAATGCATGTTTAAAATCAATGGTGAGGGCTTCCCAGGTGGCGCAGTGGTTAAGAATCCGCCTGCCGGGCTTCCCTGGTGGCGCAGTGGTTGAGAGTCTGCCTGCCGATGCAGGGGACACGGGTTCGTGCCCCGGTCCGGGAAGATCCCACATGCCGTGGAGCGGCTGGGCCCATGAGCCATGGCCGCTGAGCCTGCACGTCCGGAGCCTGTGCTCCACAACGGGAGAGGCCACAACAGTGAGAGGCCCGCGTAATGCAAAAAAAAAAGAATCCGCCTGCCAATGCAGGGAACACGGGTTCGAGCCCTGGTCCGGAAAGATCCTGCATGCCGCGGAGCAGCTAAGCCCATGCACCACAACTACTGAGCCTGCGCTCTAGAGCCCGTGAGCCACAACTACTAAAGCCCGTGTGCCTAGAGCCCATGCTCTGCAACAAGAGAAGCTACCACAATGAGAAGCCCCTGCTCGCTGCAACGAAAGCCCAACGCAGCCCAAAATATTAAATAAATAAATAAATAGATAGATAGATAAATAAAACCAATGGTGAATCTTACATACCAGGGATGATGGTAAGCTCAGAGAATTCTCAGGAAGCTAAGGAGGTAGTGTGGGAAAACACCTGGGAAGAGGAGGTTAGCCAGGGCCTCAGACTTGAACGTCTGGGCTAAAACTGACAGTTACCCACACCCTATATTATGGATCACCAGACTCCAGATTTCCAGAAAATCCTGACTCCAAGTGTTGCCCTTTTGAGCAACTCATAGCACAAAATGACAGGCATAATGATTTTCCCACAGATACCAATTTAAAACCATTTGTGGAATATTGTTTTAACCCATCATCTTCACACAAACGGTTGCAACCATTCAAAAGACACAGGCCTAATCTTGCTTTAAATTTGCAAGTTTTCTGAGACATTTTTTGGATTTTTGAAATTATGAAAAGAGATTCCATACCTAAAGACTAGGAATGAATTGGTTAGGCAATATTATTTTCTACATAAAGTAATATGCATCGTTTACTGTATAGACATCTTTGAATATTCAGCTCTTGGTTTTCGTTTTTCAGGAATTTATAAATGTTAGCATTATCTTCATCATTGAAAAGATAGTGACTGGCTCTCGAAGCATGGTGATGTGCTTGTACAAGCTAAACAGGCAGAGCCTGTGAACTCTTGGCATCACCAGGGTGGGATTCTCAAATAATCTCAGTTTAAGCACCAGCCTCGTCATTTATAAGCCATAAATGACTAACTTAGCTTCTTCAAATTTCAGTTATTTTACCTGTAAATAGGGATCCACCAACATTTTCTATCTCAAACGATTGTGATGATCAAGACCTAAGACATGGAATGTCTTGTATAAGCCATAAAGATCCACAGAGTGTTATTGTGTTACCACTGATGACCAAGGACTAGTGATGGGTGGGCTCATTGTAAAGCATGCGGCTGCAGTTGCATTAGGACTGAACTTTTTAGCATTGCATATACACACTACATTGTACACAAACAAATTATAAATGCATGATGAACAAAAATGGAACCAAAAGATTATTTGTGTAAATGTGATAATTTCCAGTCAGTAAGACAAGTCGTAATGGAGGAGAGCGTAACTTCACGGCTGACTGAATAAGAAAAGGGACAGAATTTGGTAAGTTGAAGGAAGGTGTAGCCTAGAGGACCCTTCTGAAAGGAAAGCGTAAGCCCTGGAGGAAGAAAGAAAGTATAGACCAGCAGAAAATGGCTAGCAGGGAAGTTCTTTGAATTAAGCGATGAGAATCGTAGACCTAATCAGAGGCAAATTTGTGCACTTTTGGCTGAGAACTAACAACCTTTTGCGGGAGAAGGAAGCCCGTAGTGCTTTACCGATCTTACCACTCCTAGAGACCATTTCCTCTCACATTCCAATGGGATAGACCCTGGCTCTGCCTTGCAGAAATCTCTAGTCCCAGTTGGACCTTTGAACTCATGTTCAAGTTCCAAGCAGCACAGTGCCCAGCATGGAGGTCTCAAGCCTGAAGTTTTCTACCTGGGTCTTCACTGGCAGCTTCACTGGAGCAAAAATTTATTCTATAGAAAATTGGAGGCCATGACTTTTCCTTTCTTTCTTTTTTTTTTTTTTTAATTTTGGTTGTTGTTGGATTATTTGCTTTATTTGAGCCCTTGAACGCTAAGACTCTGATGTACAATATTGATACCTACTGAACCCCAATGAGACCCTGCTTCCAAGTTTATACCAGTCAGTCCATAGGTGGAGAGTAATTTCAGAAAACAGTCCTTAGTTAAATTGATCAGTTACAGTGAGCAAAGGCTTATTTAATAAATATTAAAAGACTGACTAAATGAATGAGTTTATGATATGACTCTGGAACTACAAAATTATAAAAACACAGTTCCCTCCTTTATCAAAAATAAGGTGACCATATGTGCGTGGGTTTTTCTCTGGGCTTTCTATCCAGTTCCATTGATCTATATTTCTGTTTTTTTGCCAGTACCATACTGTCTTGATTACTGGAGCTTTGTAGTATAATCTGAAGTCAGGGAGCCTGATTCCTCCAGCTCTGTTTTTCTTTCTCAAGATTGCTTTGGCTATTTGGGGTCTTTTGTGTTTCCATACAAATTGTTAAATTTTTTGTTCTAGTTCTGTGAAGAATGCCATTGGTAGTTTGATAGGGATTGCATTGAATCTGTAGATTGCTTTGGGTAGTACAGTCATTTTCACAATGTTGTTTCTTCCAATCCAAGAACATGGTATAACTCTCCATCTGTTTGTATCATCTTTAATTTCTTTCATCAGTGTCTTATAGTTTTCTGCTTACAGGTCTTTTGTCTCCTTAGGTAGATTTATTCCTAGGTATTTTATTGTTTTTGCTGCAATGGTAAATGGGAGTGTTTCCTTAATTTCTCTTGGAAGGTGTGGAAACCTAAGTTGATGTTATAAAATTTTATTTCCTTGGGTCTGTAGCAATACACCCCTTCCCCCATCTGGTGTCATAGGGATGTCTTGCTGGTCCAGCTGCCCACTCTCTCTAATGTACATCGATCAGGATTGCACACACATACTGCAATCCATTGGTAGTGGCTGCCTGGCCTTCAGTGTAGGAAAAGATGCTGGAAAAGAACACTATACATGACTAGTAATGTCTGCCATGGGCACAGGCATGAAGAATGAAGTTAGAACACTCCCTAACACCATACACAAAAATAAACTCAAAATGGATTAAAGAACTAAATGTAAAGCCAGACATTATAAAACTCTTAGAGGAAAACATAGGCAGAACACTTTATGACATAAATCACAGCAAGATCCTTTTTGACCCACCTCCCAGAGAAATGGAAATAAGAACAAAAATAAACAAATGGGACCTAATGAAACTTCAAAGCTTTTGCACAGCAAAGGAAACCATAAACAAGACCAAAAGACAACCCTCAGAATGGGAGAAAATATTTGCAAATGAAGCAACTGACAAAGGATTAATCTCCAAAATTTACAAGCAGCTCATGCAGCTCAATATCAAAAAAAACAAACAACCCAATCCAAAAATGGGCAGAAGACCTAAATAGACATTTCTCCAAAGAAGATATACAGATTGCCAACAAACACATGAAAGAATCCTCAACATCAATCATTAGAGAAATGCAGATCAAAACTACAATGAGGTATCACCTCACACCAGTCAGAATGGGCATCATCAGAAAATCTACAAACAATAAATGCTGGAGAGGGTGTGGAGAAAAAGGAACCCTCTTGTACTGTTGGTGGGAATGTAAATTGATACAGCCACTATGGAGAACAGTATGGATGTTCCTTAAAAAACTAAAAATAGAACTACCATATGACCCAGCAATCCCACTACTGGGCATATACCCTGAGAAAACCATAATTCAAAAAGAGTCATGTACCACAATGTTCATTGCAGCTCTATTTACAACAGCCAGGACATGAAGGAACCTAAGTGTCCATCAACAGATGAATGGATAAAGAAGATGTGGCACATATATACAATGGAATATTACTCAGCCATAAAAAGAAATGAAATTGAGTTATTTGTAGGGAGGTGGATGGACCTAGAGTCTGTCATACAGAGTGAAGTTAAGTCAGAAAGAGAAAAACAAATACTGTATGCTAACACATATATATGGAATCTAAAAAAAAATGGTTCTGAAGAACCTAGGAGCAAGAGAGGAATAGAGACGTAAATGTAGAGAATGGACTTGAGGACACGGGGAGGGGGACGGGTAAGCTGGGATGAAGTGAGAGAGTGGCATGGACTTATATATACTACCAAGTGTAAAATAGATAAATAGATAGCTAGTGGGAAGCAGCCGCATAGCACAGGGAGATCAGCTCAGTGCTTTGTGACCACCTAGACAGGTGGGAAGGAGACGCAAGAGGGAGGAGATATGGGGACATATGTATATGTATAGCTGATTCACTTTGTTATAAAGCAGAAACTAACACAGCATTGTAAAGCAATTATACTCCAATAAAGATGTCAAAAAAACAATTCCCAATAAAGAAGTAATAAATAGGACTCATTACCAGGAGAATGAAATGTTACTTCTCTCAGAGGATTTAGATTTTTCAGTGGCATTTCTTAGCATCGGTGGCCCTGTTAAACCCTGTTATTTTCTTCCTAATTTGTACCATTTAGAAATGATTTTCATTTAACTTTCCCATGGCTTATTTTTCTTCTTCAGAACATTTCCGCATGATTCCCCGATAAAGTCAATGCTTTAACACATTTCCATTATGAAACTATAATAAGTGCCAAACAGATACCAGTATGAAATAGCCAGAACATAAAGGACTGACATGAGAAGAAATTGGGCATCTGGGTAGTAAATGTTTATTCTTGATGGCCTGCTGCCTTTTTGCCTCTTGTGGGCGTTTTCGATCCTCTAGGTAAGATTCCTTGCCTGATGAACAAGGTCTCTAAACAAACAGCTCTCACAGTTCTTTAGGGACAGCCTTTCTTTCCCATAACAAAAATCGTCAGGCAGCACCTTTTGCTAATGTAATGATGGCTGTTCTTCACCAAAGCCCCATAATGGAAAGAAAAGGGTTTCATTTTTGTTCCCTCTTATTGTCCTCTGAGCTTTGTAAAACACCCCTTATACATTCCATTTATGAGCCTGTTTTCTCTGGAAAATTAAGTGAGGGTCACTGAGCAATCTGTGCCCCTTCAAAAATCTGTTTCAATTCAACAAATACTGATTGGGCATCACCCCCTCCTCGGAATGTTTTACAAAATGCGGACAGCGTAGAAGCATAGTCCCTGGCTTCCTAAGACAAGTTTTGTTCAGGTAGTCATATAAGCAAACACTGAGAGTCCGGGTCTGGCTTTGGTTAAAACCAGAAGCGTATTTATGAGTAGAGGGTTCACATTGTGTTTCTCTCGGCGTATTCTTTCAGTATGATTTACAGTACAGAGGAGACATTAAGACTAAAGTTAGCAGAAAAGCTCAAGTAGATGAGAGAATAGGAGACACATAGAGAGGAGTCAAGGTGATGACTTCATTGAATGTGTTTCGTCCCCAAGCTCCACACAATGTGGCCCTAATTGCCACCACTGGCCCAGCCTTGCACATGGCACCTGACATTATCATCTGGCTACAAATCTGCTTAAAGCTGAAACTCTCACTGGGCACCAAAGACATGCCAACTGGAGTCACGGGAAAGGCCTTGTGGAAGTGGTGGGAGTCAGTTGGACTTTCGATGAAGGTGGGGATTTGTCAGCAAGAAGTGACAGTATAAGCAATTCTAAAATGGCAGACACATTGGGGAAAAAATCAGGTAAATCCATGTGATGGAGAATCTCCTTCAAGAGGTCCCGTTTTTACACCATTATTCAAGAAGGTGGGTCAACATCTCCCTACACAGACCTGCTCCCTGCCTTCCGGTAGCTTGGCGATGAGGTTAGCGACTCTGCTACAGATGTAGATCACTGGGGCATAGAGAATAAAAACAGTAAGCCAATACATGACCAGGTGTTCAAATGTGTATATCAAAGGTACATGCAACTAAACAGTTTTTCATTTTCCATCTGACCTTGGGGCTTTATACGGGAGGGAGGAGGACAGGGTAAGCTCTGCTTAGTATCGAGAGCTTTAGAAAAATAGGTCCATCTCAGAGTCTATCCTATCCACTTGCTCTCAGATTCATGCATGAGCTGTGGGAAAAATTACTTTTTTAATTAATTTCTTCATCTCCCCCGTTTGTGCAAAGTGCTTTAGCAGACTTTCTTATATCTCATAGGAAAGCCAAAAAGCTTTCTTTAAATTGTCTGATACATATTGAAGTGTTTATAGAACAAACCTGTAAATTCAGTGACAGCTTTATTTCCATGGTGAATCTGGGTCAGCTAAACCCTCAACTGTCATGAGCTTCGTTCCCTGGTGTCTCTTAGATTTGGGTCACGTCTTTTCATTTTTATAGATTTTTTTCTCTTACCTTTATGAGTTTTAGGGGGCAGACTTTTTTCCTTTCCAAGCTATTACTTCCTTATTCTAATGTAGGCACTGCTTCTGACCCTTTCATTCCATTCTTGTCAGCATTCACAGCATGAAATGTGATTCTTTTATTACTTAATTCCTTCCTTTCCTCACATCCATTTCCACTTCTATTTTCCCATCTCCTTTCATTTTGCCCTCACATATTTTTCACTTTGCAGTTTCCCTTATTGTTGTATGCTCTACATGAGAGAGTCAAATCGAACCCCACAGTTAAAAATAGTTTCTGACATTATTTGTGATTCCTAAGATGTAGTCTCGCCAATAACCTTTTCTCATCTGATTTCCATCTCACCTGCTGACAGTGCTCCAATCTTGTTTTCTGGTTATCCCATTACATAGTGCTTTCCCTTGCATTTAGTGGAAACTTGCAAGTAATGGTTCTGTTTGGATAGCACAGCCTAGTCATCATTTGCAATTTTATGGAATTGGAAAGGCAAGGGGGAGGAAAGGCATGGGGCTTAAGTCCTTGTTTAAAAGGAAAAGCACTAATTAACTATTTTGGTAATAGGTTGAATCACTACTCATCGACATGCTACACTAGAGCCATCTTTGTGATCTAGAGTAACATATCATATGACACAACAATTTTTTTTCTTACCAAGGGAGAACACTGTGTTTACTATTGAGGAGGAATGCCTTTTAAATTCAGTCTTGAAGAGGCAAACTCAATTGACCACCCAATGGTATAAAATTTCAGGAGAAAATCATCACACATAAATGCATAGGAAGTAACCTAAGAATTCATTGACTGTATTTATTGTTTCTACTATAAATCTATATATATTCACAGTCAGTAATCATGCACAGCCTCTAACATGTGTGTTTGTCTTGTGTATGTGTGTGTCTGTGTGTTCTAGCCATGCTCTGAAAACACCCTACACATCTCTAAATTCATATAAAGCCACAATGCCCAGAAGGCTAAATGATTGCCTATTAGCATTGATCATTTGGGGACATAAAAAGAAATTTCTGGTGCAAATAATACCACTTTCCTTTTGCATTCTAAGAACCTTATATTCAAGAGTAAATTTGCCTTACCTCTATTTGTGTCAATTGACATTGTAAAGTACATCTGAGAATACAGTATACCATATAATTGAGAGCTGGACCATCTTAATAGATGCTGTGTGAGCTCTTTGAGGAAATGAAAAGGTAATGGAATTCCTGTTCTTGGCGGTAGATAAGGACTGTCCTTTGTTCTCTTCTGCAAAGGCATGCCATCATATTCTAGTTGATTTCCCCTGTATGTTTCTTTAGGTAAGTCAGTAATTTCAGAGAAGCCAAATATATCTTGCTTTTGGGGAACACAACTTGGCTATTGGGGCCAGAGTACAGTTCTTGGGTTCTGTTCAGCCGACTTTACTAAAAGATAGGCTGTTTCTCCGTAACTTGGATAGTGCCACATAATTTTCTTTTCCTTTCCTATTCTTGACAGGTACACGAGGCAGTCCCGTGTTACAGTGAGTGCAATCAGTATTCCTGGGTTGTAGAACACTGGTCTCCATGCAAAATCCACAATGAGCTGAGGTCCCTGCGCTGTGGAGGAGGAATGCAATCTAGGAAAATCAGGTGTGTGGAAATGGAGACACTGGGGAAATGTGGCAGTGGAATTTATATATTTTTATAAAAACAACAGTGTTGCTTATCCAAGTATACTCTGATTTTCACACAGTATCCTCTGGCTTTTGGTCATCTTTAAGTATCCCTGGAAGTATATGTGCCTTGAGCTGCCATGAATATTGTGGGATTCTGTCTGCATCGCAGCCACAATCCTTAACATTTCCTGCAAATGATATCAGTGGAAAAACCAACTGCATGGAGCACGCCCACATCCCTGCAGTGATACGTGGCCATCACTGCTAACAAATTAGGTGATTCTGACTGTGATGCCATGTCTCTCTTTTGCGCTGTGTTAGTACAATTGATGGGCATTATCTTAATTTTGGATGTCAGTACATTGAAAGGTCAATTTAAGGCCTTTAATAATTTCCACCGTTAGCCTTGGAAACTAATATGAGAATACCTGTGAACAGTAATGATATATTTTAATATAAAAAGAACACAGCTCTGAAAGAATTTAGTGAATGCTCAGTTATTTACTGAGGGAGTTTAACATTTTTGTTTGGTAAATATGGCAGCGATGCAAAGGAAACAGCTGAGTTCATCGAAAAAGTCTATTTAGAAATGATTTGGGAAGAAAGAAGGATACTTTTATTACCAACTGAGGAAAATAGCAACAAATGTTAGAGAATGAATAAGCAAAAGCCAAAATATTAATCGTAAACAATGATTTAGTATGTAAAATCAAGAAGAAAACCCAGTGTGGTCAACTATTCAGTTGCATGAGCATAGTGTATCATTTTGCTAGATTTAGGAAGTTCCATTTCAAGTGGACACACGGTGCCCAAAGCAGGTAGCTCCCTATCAAGTTATCTATGAAGTCAGTTGCCGAGGCAGAGCTTACTTCTATGTGTTTATTGTTATTCAGCACCAGTGAACTTACTTGATTCAGTAATTCAATACCCACCAATTCTGAGTCTTACCTAGTCGCAATGTTGCAAAATCACTGGTAAGCCTGTTGGAAGAAATAGCTGCTAGCATAATCATAGACGTGCTCCTGATCACCAACCCAGGCAAAGGGCTAATAGACAAATTGTCTTTCCTTCCCTTTGTTCACTGCCTGCTCCCCTGGGGGCTAGTTGCTCAGGCTGCCAAACTTGGGCGTCTACCTCTTTTTCTTCAAAATCTGTGTCTCTTTTTTTTTTTTTTGACATCTTTATTGGAGTATAATTGCTTTACAATGGTGTGTTAGTTTCTGCTGTATAACAAAGTGAATCAGTTATACATATACATATGTTCCCATATCTCTTCCCTCTTGCGTCTCCCTCCCTCCCACCCTCCCTATCCCACCCCTCTAGGTGGTCACAAAGCACCGAGCTGATCTCCCTGTGCTATGCGGCTGCTTCCCACTAGCTATCTGTTTTACGTTTGGTAGTGTATATATGTCCATGCCACTCTCTCACTTTGTCACGGCTTACCCTTCCCCCTCCCCATATCCTCAAGTCCATTCTCTAGTACGTCTGTGTCTTTATTCCCGTCTTACCCCTAGGTTCTTCATGACATTTTTTTTCTTAGATTCCATATATATGTGTTAGCATATGGTAAATCGGTGTCTGTTACGTCCTATTTTCTCATGGCTTTGAGAAATGATTGACCAGGCTAGCTTATCAAGTAATATGTGTAAATGAGCTGTGGCACTTCTCACTCTCACCCCAGCCTGGCCTCTTAGCAGTATTAAAGCAAAGTCTCAGGAGAGAAAGGAAAGCTTTAAGAGAGTAAATTGCTAGTGGCAGAATTGTGGCAGGTTGATTGAGGAAAAACACACTTGAACAAGAGGGCCTTTAAGCCATGCCTCTCAGCTCAAATGGATGAAGCCTGATATAATAAAAATAACACAACTACAAGATATGTGTTATGGGCTGAATTGTGTCCCCCTGACCCAAATCTATGTATTGAAGTCCTAACCCGCAATACCTCAAAATGTGGCTGTATTTGGAGACAGGGCCTTTAAAGAGGTAGTTAATGTTAAATGAGATCATTGGGGCAGGCTCTAATCCAATCTGACTGATGTCCTTATAAGAAGAGTAGATTAGGACACAGACACACACAGAGGAAAAAACCATGTGAAAATACAGGTAGAAGGTGGCTATCTACAAGTCAAAGGAGAGAGCCCTCAGAAGAAACCAACCCTGCCAACACCTTGATCTCAGACTTTCAGTCTCAAGCCTTACACGTATGTTGTTTAAGCCACACAGTGTGTGATATTTTGTTATGGCAGCCCTAGCTAACTAATGCAGACTCACTGTGTTACATACTTTATATATATGTGAAGCAGGTTTTCCAGCCATATTGCTTTCCAAACCATTATTGACCTTAATAAAATGGTGTTCTAGTGAGTGAAACAGTTTATCCGTTTATCTTTGGTGAAACCTCCAAACTAGAGGACATCTTCATGGTTCATACATGACAGCAATCATTTATGAATTCAAAAAATATTTATGAATATTTGCCTTTTATGTATCAGGCATTGGGGATGCAAAAGTGAACAAATTACTGTCCTCAAAGAACTTAGAGCAGCAGGGAAAAAAATAAATGCATAAAATACTATATAATGGAATGTCTTTGCTATGAAATGCCAAGAAAAAAATAAAATTGGATTGGTGTGATGGAGGCTACTGTTTTGGAGAGGCTGGTCAGCAAAACATTTAAGCAGAGACCTGAAAAATGTGAGAGACTTGAATGAATGTAAAGATCTATATTAAGAGAATTCCAAGGGGAAGGAGTTCCAAAGCAGGAACCTTCTTGGCTTGTTATAACAAGATGGATTACACCACGTCCCATATGGCTGGTGTCAGTACTCAAATTGTATAGTCTTCTAAAATAAGGTTAAAATATATTTTTCTAACAGCATCATGAAGCTATGGGAGGTCTGAGACAGAGTGAATGACATGCTCTTATTTACGTTTGAAAAGGACCTTGCTAGATGGAGTATAGAGAAGGAATTTTGGGGTGTGTAAGCAGCGGCAGGGATGAAGGTTTGAATGACATCCCAGAATTCCAGGTGAGAGAGGCTGATGGTCAGACGGCCTTTGTACTAGGGAAGGTGGTGAGGTGGTCACATTTGGACTGTATCTGGAAGGTACAGATGACCGGATTTGCTTATACAGTGATTGTAGAATGTGGAAAAAAGAGAAGTATCGAAGATGATTGCTAGGTTTCAGGGCCTGAGCAATCATGAGAATGGTGGTGCCATTTGTTGAGATGAGAAATATTAGTAGCAAATTTGAGAGAGAAAATCAAAAGCTAGCTTTGGAACACAATAAATTTGAGATATTAGTTTTCCAACTGAGAAGGCTTGGAGTGACAGATTGGAGTTCAGAGAGTAATGGGGGTATAAATTAGGCGTCAGCTATAAATTTGAAATATATTGATAAGAAAGAAAGAAATTGCGCCCTGGGGAACACAGATATTCATAGATTAGAGCAAAGGGAAAGATCTTACAAATGAGACTGGGAAAGAGCCAGTCAACTAGAAGGAAGACCAAGAAAATGGGAAGACTAGAGTTTTTCAAAAAAGAAAGAGTAATCAATTGTTTCAAATGGCTCTGAGAAGTTTACTAAGATAAGAATTGGCTATTGAGTTTGGCAAAGGGGACTCTGTTGATGATCTTGATATGAGTTTTCTCTGGAATGATAGTAAAAGTGTGATTAAAGTAAGTCCAAGAGGTAATAATGGAGGAAGAGGAGAGAGGGTGTGGAGATAGTAAATATAGACATGCTTTAAAGCAGTTTTGTAATGAGCCTGAGTGGAAATGAAGGTGATGATCAAAGGGAGATATGGCAAGGAAATCGATGATGCAGGATATGTAACTACAGGGGCATTTTTATTTGGGAACACCTTCAATTTCAGTCTTTTAAGTCTTTACTCTTGTGCTTGTCAGGACCCCTAGAAGACACTCTTCTTAAATCACATGTGAAACAGATAATCCTAGCAACCAGTATTTGGGAAACCCAATGAAAAAAGGCTGATGTGGTAGACAGAATGATGGCTCCCAAAGATATCCACATTCTAGCCCCTGAAATCTGTGAATATGTTACCTTAAATAGCAAAAGATTCTTCACAGATGTGATTAAGTTAAAGATCTTGAGATGGAAAGATTACGGATCCTCTGGATGGGAACATTTTATTCACCAGCGTCCTTAAAAGTGGATGAGGAGATGGGAAAGGAAAAACAGAAAATGTGACTAAAGAAGCAAGACACAGAGAGATAGAAGGCTGCTGACTTTGAAAACAGAGAAAGGGGCCATGGCCCCAAGGCATGTGGGTGGCTTCTAGAACATGAAAGAGGTAAGGAGACGATTCTCCTCTAGAGCCTCCAGAAAGGAATGCAGCTCTGCCAGAGCACTGATGTTAGCCTTGTGAGTTCCATGTTGGATTTCTATACTACAGAACTGAAAAATAATAAATGTGCATTGTTTAAGTCACTAAGGTAGTAGTCATTCTTTTCAATATGTTAACTTCTCCTTAAACCCTGTTTTCAATATGATGTTCCCATCCTTAATTGGGCCATGTGTTCTCTAATCCAAAGACCTGTTTTGTGAACCTCTCCAGATAATAAACCTTCAGTTACCTGCAGGGGCAGGGCTGGGGCCATCACCTCGCTCTGGGAATTGGGGAATTGGGATTTGAGAGCTTAGGTACTTCTTAAACACACTCTCAATAAATCCTCCAGTTTTTCTACCTCACCTTCATTCACATTTCCAAAGGTAAATGCCTGAATTTTCCATGTGTTCTGATGTGTAAATGGAGTGACTTTCTTTCTTTTCCCTCCAAGGCTTAGTAATCAGCTTTCTGGGTGTGCTAAGTCAGTTACCACTAGCCTATCTATTTTCCATTGCTGCCTTTGTCCTCTCCCATGTTCTTTGTCCTTGTAGGATACTGCCTTACCCTCCCTCCTTTGTTTTGTTTTGTTAGTCTTTTTGTAACAAATTCCTTTACTATTGTCTTTGTGGCTTATTGGGAGTGAACAAAGACTAATGCATATGTTCAACTGGACACCATTGACCAGAAGTATTACCTCTTCTTTTTCAGTGAAATCATAAAAGAACATCAGCTGAGAGTGTGCAGGCAAGAAGGAAAGCAATTTTCAGCTTTTAAGTTTGCCCAGGGAAAGACATTAAAGCCATTTCGTGGTCCCTCCTTCCACTATTGACTATTACCACAAAAGCAATTAAAGTCCGTAGATGACTCTGTACCTTGCCTCCCTATATTAGAAGGCACGACATTTTCTCTCCTTTTACCATCCTCTGTTAACCTGCTTTACACAATATCTAAGTTTGTATTACTTAGCACCTCATAAAGTTTATTTTATTTTGCACCAGCTGATAGACTACTTTGCAGTTTTCCTGAATCAAAAAAAAATATTGTTTGTATAAAAGAAACTCAGAATGTATAGGGTAATTCATTCCAGCATAGCATGATTTGGGGAGCACCAAAAGCTCTCCAGCACAGCCCTCTTAAAATGCTTATTCCTTGGCTGTGGCTTTGTGTCGGAAATTACCAGATCAGTAAATGGCACCATTTAGCTCATCATCATTGTCATTTTCACCTTTACCTTGATCATTATCACTGGAAGAAGAAGGGATCTTGTCCCTATTTTTTTTTCAGTTCTGTACCCCAGTACCCAAGTAAGGGCATGGTGCAGAGTAAGCCGCTCAAAATATTTATGAAATGAATCATTATTAATAAATATCTTTGTATCCCAACACCTAGCAAAAGAGGCTTATATATAGCAAGTCTTTATTAAACATTTTTGAGAAAATAATTTAAATATGAGCTTGTTCTGTCTTCTGACACCATAGATGAGTATTGCCTATTTCTTAACTTTCTATGAATGGAACCATGCAGACTATACTCTTTTGTGTCCAGCTTCTTTTGTTCAACATTATGGTTGTGAGCTCCATTCATACAACAGTAGTTTATGAATTCTCTTTACTTTATAGCATTTAATTCAATGAGTTTATCACAATATATTTCTCTGTTTTACTGTGGCTGAATAAATATTGTAGATATTCTACTGTTGATTCTAATTCAGTTGATTATAAATAGTGGTGCTATGAACATTTTCAGGCAGGTTTTATTTTTGGGGGGGTGGTCCACATTTGTACACATTTCTCTTGTGTATATAAATAGAAGTGAAATTGTTGGGTTACATAGTATATATATGTTTAGATTTAGTAGATACTGCCAACTAGTTTGCCAAAGTATTTATGCTCCAGCCAGCAGAGTGAGAAGAGCTACAATTGCTCCACATTCTTGCCGGCCCTTGATATTTACCATGGTTTTGATTTAAGCCGTTCTGGCGGGTATATAGTAGTATAACACTTTGGTTTTAATTTGATTGAATCAATAACATGATTATTTATCTCATCTTCATCAGCACTTATCTCAGAGCAATTACAATATGTGCATCTATATAGCATGTGCTCAATTGCTGCATGAAAATGCTTGCTAATTGCCCTTTGGTTTATGATACGAAACTTCCTTACTGAAATGCAGAAAATACCTGAAAGAAAAATATGTTCAATTATTTTTTGCATAACTTTGCTATGACCTTAATTGTACTAAACAAAAACTAGGGAAGCTTAGATGCTCTGAAAGAGAAGTCTAGGAAAGGTCTAAGAGAGTCACGGGAACTGTGAAAGGTCTAGTTATTACAAAGTAATGGATTTATTCAGAGGAGCGTCTTCAAGATTTGTTACAATTAAAAAAAAAGGGCTTCCCTGGTGGCGCAGTGGTTGAGAGTCCGCCTGCCGATGCAGGGGACACGGGTTCGTGCCCCGGTCTGGGAAGATCCCACATGCCGCGGAGCGGCTGGGCCCGTGAGCCATGGCCGCTGAGTCTGTGCGTCCGGAGCCTGTGCTCCGCAATGGGAGAGGCCACGGCAGTAGATAGTTCTATTTAGATGGAGAGTTCTTCAAAGATGACAATTGTCCCTTGTCTTCTGCTTTGCCGAATAAAGGGCTCTGCCCTGAGTTATCACTCAATAAAGCTGGACTGGCTGAGAAAGGATTTTTTTTTTCCTGGTTTCTCTGCTGGTCTTATTTTATGTTTTACTATCTCTGAGGGGTAAGTAATTACGATACATCACAGCTATTTTAAATTTACTCCCCACTGTTTTAAGCGATCAAGCTATCTCGTGATCTTGCTTTGCAGATGCGTGAATGCTGCCGATGGTGAAGGGGGAGCAGTGGATAACAGCCTTTGCAACCAGGATGAAGTTCCCTCAGAAACCCAGTCTTGCTCTCTTCTGTGTCCCAGTGAATGTGTCATGTCTGAGTGGGGACCTTGGAGCAAATGCCCACAGGTAATTTCTTTTCCCTTGTCAGTGGCCTAATCCTCCAGGGCTGCCATCCCTTTTGTTCTCTGCACTTTCACAGTGCTGCCCTCCAAAGCATTCTTCTCATAACATGGGAAAATAATTTTGCCTAAGAAAGAAAAAAAAAAAATTTCAGCATGTGAAACTGAGCAATTTAAAATGCCAGTGCTTCCTTTAAGGCCTTTATCCTGGGAACACGAACAAGGAAAATGAGCCTGTAATGATCACACTAGGATTCGAATGCACGCCCGTTGTTAAAGGGGCTTCTGTGGTACCAAAATGATCCTCATTATAATCTGTTGGTTCTAATCCATTTTTACCCTTGCAGAATCAATATATCTAAGTAGCTTAACTCCACTGTGTGATTTAGCTTCCGTTAGTGATGATCTGTTTTTGCCTTGTGCTATTTTCCCAAAATGAGGTGTTCTTTTGCCATGGTCTTCTTCCAAAGCTGACCAAAAAAACACTTTTTTTTTTTTAAAGTCTAAAGCACTTGCCTTTTTCCTCTTTTTTTTTTCAAAAAAAAAATGGAAGCATAAGAGGAGTATGACAAAATATTCTTCACGTAGCGTGGTTCGACTTAATGATCTCAGAAGATAACGTTGGATATTTTAGACTTAACCTTTCTGCCTAAAAAGCTAAAAAACAAAATGAGAATGAGGAGCATATTTTATGGCTCCAAATGTTGGGGAGGAAAGAATTAGGATACTTTGGTTTCAGTGGTGATACTGACAATTTATGGAAAGATTGTGGAAATCTTTGTATGAAAATGGAAAGTATTTTTTTTAATTTTATTGAAGTGTAGTTGATTTACAATGTTGTGTTAATTTCTTCTGTACAGAAAAGTGACTCAGTTATACATATATGTTTTTTTTCATATCCTTTTCCATTATGGTTTGTCACAGAATATTGAATATAGTTCCCTATGCTGTACGGTAAAACCTTGTTGTTTATTCATCCTATATGTAACAGTTTGCCTTTGCTAATCCCAAACTCCCAATCCATCCCTCCCCTGTCCCCCTCCCCCTTGGCAACCACAGGTCTGTTCTCTATATCTGTGAATCTGTTTTTGTTTCACAGATATGTTGATTTGTATCATATTTTAGCTTCCACATATAAGTGACCATACGGCATTTGTTTTTCTCTGTCTGACTTACTTCGCTTAGTATGATCATCTCTAGTTGCATCCATGTTGCTACAAATGGCATTATTTCATTCTTTTTGATGGCTGAGTAATATTCTATTGTGTATATATATACCATACCTTCTTTATCCATTCTTCTGTTGATGGACACGTAGATTGTTTCCATGTCTTGGCTATTGTAAATAGTGCTGCTATGAACACAGGGGTGCATGTATCTTTTCACATTATAGTTTTATCTGGGTATATGCCCAGGAGTGGGATTTTTGGATCATATGGCAACTCCATATTTTTAGTTTTTTGCGGAACCTCCATACTGTTTTCCATAGTAGCTGCACCAATTTACATTCCCACCAACAGTGTAGGAGGGTTCCCTTTTCTCCACACCCTCTCCAGCATTTGTTATTTGTAGACTTTTTAATGGTGGCCATTCTGACCGGTGTGAGGTGGTAACTCACTGTAGTTTTGATGTTCATTTCTGTAATGATTAGTGGTGTTGAGCATCTTTTCATGTGCCTATTTGCCACCTGTATGTCTTCTTTGGAGAAATGTCTAGGTCTTCTGCCCATTTTTTTGATTAGGTTGTTCGTTTCGTTGTTGTTGAGTTGTATGAGCCATTAGTATATTTTGGAAATTAAGCCCTTGTCAGTTGCATTGTTTGCAAATATTGTCCCCCATTCCACATTCTGTAGGTTGTCTTTTCACTTTGTTTATGGTTACCTTTGCTGTGCAAAAGCTTGTAAGTTTGATTGGGTCCCATTTGTTTATTTTTGTTTTTATTTCTATTGCCTTGGGAGAGTAACCTAATAAAACTTTGGCATGATTTACGTCAGAGAATGTTTTGCCTGGAAAATATTTTTGAAGTTAGTTAATACCTTATATTTGCAGTTTTTAATTGTTGATTCCTTATTAATTATTGAAAATTTATCTTTGATGTTTCTATAATTCTATTCCTGAAAGGGATTTTCCTTGTTCTTTGGGGATAGGACCATACAGTATTAAGATAAAGAGGGGGCTTCCCTGGTGGTGCAGTGGTTGAGAGTCCGCCTGCCGATGCAGGGGACACGGGTTCATGCCCCGGTCTGGGAAGATCCCACATGCCACAGAGCGGCTGGGCCCGTGAGCCATGGCCGCTGAGCCTGCACATCCGGAGCCTGTGCTCCACAACGGGAGAGGCCACAACAGTGAGAGGCCTGCGTACTGCAAAAAAAAAAAAAAAAAAAGATAAAGAGGCACCAATAAAGGATAATTTGTAGGAGTGGAATGCTCGTCCTACTAAGTCACTTATTTTGTGTATAACTTGAATATAATGAGAGTTCACATTTCATGAGGACTTATTTTGTGCAAGGCATGTGTAAGAATGATTCCCTTTAGCTCTTGCAATAATCCTGCTAAGTATATCCTGTTACCAGTCCCATTGGACAGCTGAAGAAAATGATTCTCAGAAAGGCTAAGTAGCTTTCACAAAGTTTCACATTTACACATTGCTGGAGCTGGGGATGAGCTGTATTCTGTCTGATGGAGCCAGTGCCTTTGATCTCACATTCTTGGCTCATTTATCTTAGAAGAATTAAGGTAGATTTAGTCTCACTACTTCTCTTTCTTTAAGTTGCAACATTTATTTTAAGAACAGCTAGTTGTTTGAGCTGTCTGTATGATTATTCCATGACTGAGGACATACATTCACACTTTAGAAGGTGTGACAGCATATACTCTTATTATTAATCAACTTGCAGAAGAATTAGCAACCTGAACAAGTTTAATTAATTGCAGAGGTCATTATCTCCGTCACTTCTTTTTTTCTAATTTGCTCACAGAAGACTCCATCAAGCTGTAATCACTTTGCCATGAAAACGTTGCCCCCTTAAGTCAAGGTATCTGGCCACTGAGCTAACATATTTGTCTTGGGAGCATTTTATACAATGTTGTGATGGCCCTGGCATTCTGTGTCTGCTTCTTCAGGTTTCTTGGAGGCAATTTTCTTTAAGGTCTGCTTCTTTAAACATAATCACTTTATTTTTGGAGTGTTTAGAAATTGGAGCTAGAGAGAGTATTTTAACTTCCTTTCATGTGTCTGGAGGATGACACAGACAGTCACTTTCCTGTCAGCATGAAGTGAGAAGGTTGTTTTTTAAACTGCTTATATTCCTTCTTTGTTACATAGTAATAATAATAGCTCTGACAACAACAACAATACTGTCATTGAGCACATCTTATGGAACTGACACCATGCTGAAGTTTCATAACTACACTTTGCTAAGATGTTAGAACACTTATCCACGGTCACTCAGGTCTATCCGACCACAATGGCCTCGTTCTTTCTCAGGTGCACCCTGCTCTCAAGTGTAAATAAAGACTTTAGAATGGGGGAAACAAAAAATGGTAATCAGGACTCATGCCTGAGTGTCTTCTCTATCTCCAGATATGTTGCATCATTTTAATAAATTGCAGCATCTTGGCATAATGCCCCAACATCACGGGTACATAAGTGGTGCTTGATGGTGATCATGGTCATGATTATAGCAAAGTTAGCAAGCTGGATCTGCGTGCCTGAAGTTTAATTAGCACTTCAGTGTGCATTTCCTGAGAAAAAAGGAAACAATTATTGTATAATTGTGCGGATTCATGGATTCTAAATATTGGCCATTATTTTACCAAGTTCTCCTTGATAGTCTGCAGTGTGACATATGTTAACGAAACCAATTCACTGTTATTTTTTCTTCTTCTTTTTCTTCCCAGGACAGTTCTTTAGAGCCAAACGCATAAACAAACAAAAAAATAAGTTCCAAAAAAACCCACCAGTATTTCTGAGACAAAAATATGTTTCTGTTATATATCCACAAAATGCTCTGAAATTTATATTTTGATTTAGCTATAAAAACGTTATTTATTGTGAAATAAGCTTACTAATGTTTTTAAACATGGTTAAGTAAATAGATTTGGCAGTTAATGAAAAGAAACTCAGCAAAACCAATTAACTAATTAAAAACTATTTCTTGAATTCCTGTATGTGTCCTACCCTCTGAGGCCAAACATGTCTACCAGAGTATCAGTGCATCGAGGGGTTTACAGCTCTCAGTATCTTTTATAAATACGTACTGTAGCAAAGGATTCAGTAGTCACACAGTGTTCCCTAATAAGACGGTAGGCACTATATAAAATAATTAAAAATAGACTTTTCTAACCTCTGGGTCAGTGATTTTCACACAGATCCTCTGCCCCAGCCCGGAAATTCCGAGTCAGCATGCCTGGGGTGGTTCCCATGAATTTCCATGTCTAACAACTTTCCAGGTGATGTTGATTCTGCTATTCTGGAAACACCTTTCCACTCACAAGGCTCTTGGGCATTATCTCTAAGTCATGTTATTTCTCAATCTCATTTGAATTAAAATTTTTGGCATAATCCTACTTATTCATTTTTGGGGGAACTGGCATTTTTAAAATTTATTTTCTTCCACTTTTATTGAGGTATAATGGACATACAACACTGTATCAGTTTAGGGTATACAGCATAATGATTTGACTTGTATGCATCATGAAATGATTACCGCAGTATGTTTAGTGAACATCCATCATCTCATCTACATAGAACATTAAAGAAATAGAATAATATTTCCTCTTGTGATGAGAACTCTTAGGATTACTCTCTTAACAACTTTCATATGTAACAGACAGCCATGTTAATTACATGCATCATGTTGTACACTACATCCCTGGTACATACTTACCTTATAACTGGAAGTTTGTACCTCTTGACTGCCTTCCTCCAGTTCCCTCTCCCCCCACCCCCGCCTCTGCTAACCACGGAGCTGATCTCTTTCTCTATGAGTTTGTTTGTTTTTGAAGTATAATTGACCTACAACACTTTGTAAGTTCCTGTCACACAACATGCTTCAGTTGAATACTGAATAAGCACCTAGCATTATGTGGAAACTTAGCTTATATTTATAGATGCTTTCCACCTGCCAGACAATGTACTTAGCACTTTATTATTTCACTTAATCTGCATAATGTGAGTATGAAATAGATACTATTATCCCCACAATGTATAGATGAGGAAACTGAGTCTCAGAGAAATTAGTAACCTCTTGCTTTTAAAGAGCAGGAAGAGGCACAGTGACTGTATAACACAGGAGACCATATACCCTCCTACCCACTGGAAAAGAAATAGAAGCCACACTTCCTGTAAACTTGTAGTCTCCTTTTCTGGTTTACGTGGTTATTATATTTGTGAAGGAAGATATTTCTAAATTGAACAGTCTACTTCATTTGAATAGTCTGCCAAAGAAGGAAGGGAAGGGAGTCATGACAGAGGGTGCGAGCTAATGCCCTGAAATACTTGCTGGCTATGTGATTGTGGCCAAGTTACTTACACTTCTGAGTTGTAGGTTCCTTATCAGAAAAATAAGGATAATTACAACTGTTTTTCCAGATTGCTTAAGGATTAGAGATAATATCTATAAAATGAATAGCACAGGATATTACCTAATACAGGTCTGTTTAAAAAAAAAAGAGGAGGCGGGAGGTGAAGGAGGAAGAAGAAGCAGCAAATCACAGTTCCCCCTTATATTGTTCATAATGTCAGGAAACAGAAGACAGCTGTACATTTTCTAAGACATACGGGAAATATCCCTTCCCCCCACACAAAATGAGTTAACACTTGGTCTTACAGAAATAAAATGTCACCTTCTTTGCTGAAAAATGACTTATGCCTAATTTAATAGTGGTCCCCAAAAGCAAGGCATCCGAATGACAACTCTGAATGGATGGGTTACTGCACGTACAGTAGCTGCCAATTGCCAATTATAACGAAAAGGAAACAAGACAGAGGCAGTAAAAATTGGAATGGGACCATTCTAACTGTCCTGGGAAGAGCTGGAGACTATAAATGGATCAAGCAGAAACAAACACAATTCAAAGCAGAATTTGAAGAAAATGGAAAACTATGTGTTTCACTGATTTTCATGTTCTGTTTTTTTCTTGTTCCCATAAGATACACACACACATCAACATGTATGTATGTTTTTTGACTCCAATATGCTCACTTCTGTAGAATGCTTTAATGTGAAAGGAAGCTTCTGGAATTATACATATAAAACCTTTTGAAATAGTGTTCACTCTCTACAGGCATGTGTGTATAAGTATACATGTGTATGTATCTACATATATGTATAAGTACATATATGTATATATTTAATAGTTCATTGTTTATTACCCAATATTCCTCTTTAATCTACCTAATGTTTTCCAGTTTTTATTCCTTATCCTTCATACTTCAAAATTATACTGATGAGTATTCACAGAATCTTCAGGAGAGGTTTATAAATTTCTGAATTCACAAACTTCTCAGAGCCTGACACATCTGAAGGGATACATGGTTCTCTTTATTTATGATACCAACCCTGACAGAAAATCTCCATTGAGAATTAAAGAGTTCCTATTTATGATTCTCCTTGGAGGCTTGGCAAAGAAATTTCTTAAACAATTGTATTGACAAGAAGCAGCAAGGAGGGTCTTGGAGATGAATTTCCAAGCTGCTGTATACTTTACAGAAGGAAGCCTGCACAAACCCTCTCCAGAAAGATGACTTAAGTTTAGCAAACGTATTTGAACTTCAGTTGATTCACTCCCAGCTGAATGCATCAAAGGCTGGCTAGAGCTGCAGCTGGGCATCTTCTCACACTGTGGAAATTGGAGGCTCATTAAACAGTGGTCCGAATACAACCTCACGATCAAACAGTGATTCAAACCTTTGCATTATCACCAGAACAACCTCTGGAGAAAGATCACAAAGGGAAACTTTGCAAAGAAACTATATAGGGCTTAAGTGTCATCAAATCTAGATCCTGTCATAGTCTTAGTGCACTTCCAAAATACATATTTCTTCTATACTTTACTCTTTTCTCTAATTCTTTATCTATACAGCATACACTAATGAAAGCCAGTGCAGATATATACCGGCATGTACACACTGCTATTACTCCTGCAGGCAAAGACACAGACACTGCTTTAAAAGAGAAGGAGAAATTCATGCCAGTTTTCTGATAAGTGCTCCAGAATTAAACATTTGAAGTTAAGAAAAATACCTTTTTTTTTTTTTTTCATGGTGCTCCTGTGTTATTTTTGGTAAGGGCTATCAACAGTGACATTCTATTGCTGATGACTCAGCATTTTCAGCACCTTGGCATTACCTCTGAAAGTTACGTTTCCAGGAAAGCAGTTTACCCCAATGTTTACGACTAGTCCTCAGCTCCAAGTGCTTCATCAGCCTTTCCTCACGGTCAGTAACATGCACATGACAACCTCTATTTGTCTCTGGAGGGCATGTCTAATGATCACGACCCTCAGGCTGCCCAGTGCTTTCCTTTGACTCACAACTGAAAGCCAGAGGAGAAAGATGATAATTTCCTATATTCTGGATTGCAAATTCTGGTTGCTTCTGTTAAATTGATACTGGCTCTTGTCAGAAGCCAGTAATTCATTACTCAGGGACTTGTGGAGTATTTCACCCCTGTGTGCAGTGAGCTTTCATATCACTCAGAACCATTCTTATTTCCACAACCACATTAGGTCCTATAACAGAAGGTATCTCATTTCATTCAGGTTAGCAGCAAATGACAATCCTATAGAAGCAGTCTTTGAGCTGCTCCAGTTTTTAAAATTTAATGTTTGTTATCGTTCTTTTTTATGCAGTACAATTTCTGACTCTCACTAACACCAACTTGAAATACAAAATAAGGGTTCCATTGCTCTCAATGTCTCTGTCTGTCTATGCTTGTCTTTCTCTCTCCCTCTCTCTCTACCTGTCTTTATCTCTACTTTATAATATAAATTCTCAGAAAAAATTATGTAATAAGCCCCATAAATTAATCACCCAACTTCAATATTGATCGCCCAGCTTCAGTAGTTATCTACATATGACAATTTTACTCATTTCTTCTTCCCCAGTTCTTATCCCTTCTCCTATAAATGACTTTAAAGTATATCCCACACTTTGTATCAGTTCATCCATAAATACTTTTATATATCTTCCTAAGAAATAAGACTAATTACAATGACAACAGAAAAACCACAGTATTTTTTATACCTTGTAGGAGGATGATTTTCAAAAAATTAAAAACATGACTGTCATACAAAGTGTCAAAAATTAATTAACTCATTTATGATTAAAGCAGCATGATTGTAAGGTTCAAGGAGAATTGGAGAGGACAGAGAACTTCTAGCAAGGATGGAATATCAGTTGTTTTATTTGGATTAGATTCAATTTATGCTCCCATTGTAAACAACTAAAAGAAGAGCAAAATATATAAAACAACAGTTTTTAGACATTGGCCAATAGGTAGCATGGAACCATGATCCTAAGGGAAGAAAACCAGATGAGGTGAGCCTTACAATCACCATGGCTTTCAGGATAGAGAATTTTCTGGATTATGGTTCCAGGAACGATATCCCAACAAGAATATAGTGAAGTGGCAGAAATCAGAGGTCTGAGAGGTAGAGGAGGCTGAAATTTGAAGGGCAAAATATTGAAGAGAGTACAGCTAGGCAAAGAAAGAAATCTAGATATCCATATAGGGGTCCCTTTAAGTCTGTGGTTAAAACTAATTTGCACATGCATGGAGTGAAGCTCCATGAGTTCAGACAAAGAATGACTCCGGAGCCAGTTCAGAGATACCTCTTCAAGCCCTCAGGCCATTTGACAATGACCTGACAAGGGTTATGCCCTAGAAGAAGGGCTAAATTAACCCTAGTGTAAAGTCTACTCTACAATTACCCTAATGAAATTTAGACAAACCTTAGAAGGATCAAGGAGATCCACCAGTAACTTTACTGCCTGCCAGAACAAACTTCAACACACTTAAATGGAAGACAAAATTTGTTTTAATTAAAAAAAATAAAAATTGAACAGTGTAACATTCACAATGTCTAAGAGTGATTTGTGACTAGAAGAAGGCATGATCTGGGCTTAGGCACTGCTAATAATATTTTGTTTCTTGAGCTCTGATCTGATGTCTAATTAAACTATTGGATGTTTTTATATATATATATATATATATATAAATATATATATATCACATTCAGCATGTTTTCTAAATTTTCTTATTAATTCTGGTAGCTTTCTTTATTGGTTCTGTATTTAGGTTTCCCTTATCATATAATCATACAACTTATATATAATCATATAATCTGCAAATAACTATTTTTATCTAGCTTTTTTGATATTTACATCATTTTATTCTGGACATATTTTATTAGAAGGAACTTTCTAAATAATGCTAAAAATCAAATAAAAATTATTTCAGTTTTTTACTGGTTTCAATCATAATGTGATGTTTGAGCCATTCTTTTAAATAGAAGTTTAGTTGATTTACAACATTATATCAGTTTCAGGTGTACAGCATAGTGATTCAGTATTTTTCTAGATTATACTCCATTGAAAGTTATTATAAGATAATGGCTATAATTCCCTATACTATACCATATATCCTTATTACTTATCTGTTTTATACATAGTAGTTTGCATCTCTTAATCTCATACCCCTAACGTGCCCCTCTCTACTTCCCTCTCTCCATTGGTAACCACTAGTTTGTCTTCTGTATTTGTGAGTCTTTTCTCTTTTGCTAAGTACATTCATTTGCATCATTTTTTAGATTACATATGTAAGTGATATCTTACATTATTTGTCTTTCTCTGACTTATTTAACTAAGCATAATATTCTCTAGGTTCATCCACATTGCTACAAATGGCAGAATTTCATTCTTTTTTATGGCTGAGTAATATTTCATTGTATATATAAAATACATCTTCCTTATCCATTCGTCTGTTGATGGACACTTGGGTTGCTTCTTTATCTTGGATATTGTAAATAGTGTTGATATGAACGTTGGGGTGCATTCATCTTTTTGAATTACTGTTTTAGTTGGGTTTTTTTCTGGATATATAGCCAGGAGTGGAATTGCTGGTTCGTATGGTAGTTCTACTTTTAGTTTTTTGAGGAATCTGCATACTGTTTTTGATAGTGGCTGCACTAATTTACATTCCCACCAACAGTGTACAAGGGTTTCCTTTTCTCCATATCCTTGCCAACATTTGTTATTTGTAGACATTTTGATGATAGCCATGCTGACAGGTGTGAAGTGATATCTCATTGTGGTTTTGATTCACATTTCTCTAATAGTGACATTGAGAATCTTTTCATGAGCCTCTTAGCCATCTGTATGTCTTCTTTGGAAAAATGTCTATTCAGTTCTTTTGCCCATTTTTTTGATTGGGTTGTTTGTTTTGTTGATATTGTGTTCTATGAACTGTTTATATATTTTGGATATTAACCCCTTGTTGGTCATATCATTTACATGTATTTTCTCCCATTCTACAGGTTGTCTTTTTGTTTTGTCAATGGTTTCCACTGTTAGGTAAAAACTTTTCAGTTTGTCCCATTTGTTTATTTTTGCTTTCATTTCTTTTGCTTTAGGAGATACATCCAAAAAATATTGCTATGATTTATGTCAAAGAGTGTTCTTGCCTATGTTCACTTCTATGAGTTTTATGGTTTCAGATCTTACATTTAGATCTTTAATCCATTTTGAGTTTATTTTTGTATATGGTGTGAGGTAATGTTCCAATCTCATTGTTATACATGTAGCTGTCCAGTTTTCCCAGCACCACTTATTGAAGAGATTGTCTTTTCTCTCTTGTATATTCTGGCCTCCTTTGCTGTAGACTAATTGACTGTAGGTGCATGGGTTTATTTCTGGGCTCTCTATTTTGTTCCATTGATCTATGTTTTTGTGCTAGCACCATGATGTTTTTATTCCTGTAACTTTGCAGTACAATCTGAAGTCAGGGAGGGTGATACCTCCAGCTTTGTTCTTCTTTCTCAAGATTACTTTGGCAGTGAGAGGTCTTTTGTGATTCCATATGAATTTTAGGATTATTTGTGCTAGTTCTGTAAAAAACGTCATGGGTACTTTGATTGGTATTGCATTAAATCTGTAGATTGCTTTGGGCAGTATAGCCATTTTATAATATTAATTCTTCCAATCCAAGAGCACGAGGATATCTTTCCATTTCTTTATATCATCTTCAATTTCCTTTATCAATGTTTTATAGTTTTCAGAGTACAGGCCTTTCATCTCTTGGTTAAGTTTATTCATAGGTATTTTATTCTTTTTGATGTGATTTTAAATGGGATTTTTTTTTTACTTTCTTATTCTGATAGTTCATTATTAGCATATAGAAAAGCAACAAACTTCTGTATATTAATATTGAATGCTGCAACCTTGCTGAATTCATTTATTAATTTGAATAGTTTTGGGGTAGAGATTTTAGAGTTTTCTGTATAAAGTATCATGTCATCTTCTAATAGTGACAGTTTTACTTCTTCTTTTCCAATTTGAATGCCTTTTATTTTCTTTTTTTCTTATATGGTTGCTGTGTCTAGGATTTCCAATACTATGTTAAATGTTGGGGGGGGAGGTGAGAGTGGGTATCTTTGTCTTATTCCTGAATTTAGACGAAAGGCTTTCAGTTTTTCACTGCTGAGGATGATGTTAGCCGTGTGTTTGTCATAAATGGCTTTTATTATGTTGAGATACATTCCCTCTATACCAACTTTGATGAGAGTTTTTATCATGAATAAATATTGAATTTTGTCGAATGCTTTTCCTGCATCTTGAGATGATCTTGTGATATTTATCCTTCCTTTTGTTAATGTAGTGTATCACATTAGTTGATTTGTGAATCTTGATCTATCCTTATAACTCTGAAATAAATCCCACTTGATCATGTTGTATGATCCTTTTTACATATTGTTGGATTTGGTTTGCTAATATTTTGTTGAGGATTTTTTGCATCTATATTCATCAGAATAATATTCATCAGAATAATTGGCCTGTAATTTTATTTTTTTTGTAGTGTCTTTGTCTGGTTTTGGTATCATGGCAAGGATGGCCTTGTAGAATGGATTTGGGAATGTTCCAGCCTCTTCAATTTTTTGAAATAGTTTGAGAAGGATAAGTATTAGTTCTTCTTTGTATGTTTAGTACAATTCCCCTGTGGAGCCTTCTGGTCAGTCCTGGACTTTTGTTTGCTAGGAATTTTTGTATTCACTTTCATTACTAGTGATCAGTCTCTTCAAATGATCTGTTTCTTCTTGATTCAGTCTTGTCAGGTTGTAGCTTTCTCGAAATTTGTCCATTTCTTCTAGGTTGTCCAATTTGTTGACATAATAACTGTAGTATTGTCTTATGATTTTTTGTATTTCTGCGGTATCATTTTTCATTCCTTCTCTTTCATTTCTTATTTTGTTTATTTGTCCCCTTCTCTCTTCTTCTTGGTGAGCCTGGCAAAAGGTTTATGAATACTGTTTATCTTTTAAAAAAAAAACCCTGCTCTTGGTTTCACTGATCTTTTCTATTTTTTTAATCATTATTTTATTTCTTCTCTTATCTTTATTATTTTCTTCCTTCTGCTGACTTTGGGATTTGTTTGTTCTTTTTCTGGTTCTTTTAGGTAGTAAGTTAGGTTGTTTATTTGGGATTTTTCTTGTTTCTTGAGGAAGGCCTGCATTGCTATAAACTTCCTTCTTAGAACTGCTTATGCTGCATCCCATAGATTTTGGAGTATTGTGTTTCCATTTTCATTTGTCTTGAGGTATTTTCTGATTTCTTCTTTGGTTTTTTTCATTAACCCATTGGTTCTTTAGTAGCATGTTGTTTGGACACCATGTTTTTGTTATTTTCCCATTTTTCTTCCTCTAATTGATTTCTAGTTTCATAACTGTTGTCAGAAAGAGGCTTGATATAATTTCTATCCTCTTAAATTTGTTGAGATTTGTTTTGTGGTTTAGCATGTGTTCTATCCTGTACAGTATCCCATGTGCACTTGAAAAGAATGTGTATTCTGTTGTTTTGGGGTGTAATGTCTTGTAGATGTCCATTAAGTCCTATGGTCTAATGTGTCATTTAAGACTGCTGTTGTCCTATTGCTGTTTTTTTTGTTTGTTTTATTTGTTTTTTATCAGTCTGGATGACCTCTCCATTGATGTAAGTGTGGTGTTAAAATTCCCAGCTATTTTTCTATTTTTTGTATTATTGTGAATTTCTCCTTTTATGACTATTATTATTTGCTTTATATATTTAGGTACTCCCATACTTGGTGCATATATTTTAATGAGTGTAATACCCTCTTCTTGTATTTGTCCCTTTATCATTATATAATGCCCTTCTTTGTCTTTTGTAATAGCCTTTGTTTTAAAGTCTGTTTTGTCTGATGTAAGTATTGCTACCCCTGCTTTCTTTTCTTTTCGTTTTTTATCCCCTCACTTTCAGTCTGTCTGTTTCTTTAGCTCTAAAGTGAGTCTCTTGTAGGCAGCATATTGAATGGTCCTTTTTATTTATCCAATCAGCCACCCTATGTCTTTTGATTGGAAGATATAGTCCATAGACATTTAAAGTAATTATTGATAGGTATGTACTTTTGCCATTTCATTACTTGTTTTCTGGTTGTTTTTGTAGCTCTTCCTGTTCATGTCTTCTTTTTGTTTCTTCCCTTGTTGATTAATAATTTTCTTTAGCAATATGTTTGTGTTCCTTTGTTTTTGTTTAACTGTTATAGGTTTTGAGTTGTGGTTACCATGGAGTTCATATACATTGACCTCTAACTATATCTACTTGTTTCAAATTGGTAATCATTTAAGTTCAAACAGATTCTAAAAGGTCTACATTTTTTTACTCCCCTCCCCCACATTTTGTGGTTTTGATGTCATGTTTTACATCTTCATGCTTATCCCTTAACTGTCTCTTGTAGTTATAGTTGCTTTTACAACTTTTTTTGTCTTTTAATCTTCATAATGGCTTATTTAAGTGGTTGATCCTCAATCATTACTATAAATTTGCCTTTCCTAGTGGAATTTTCCCTCTCCTGTAGATTCTTACTTTTTTCCTACTTAGGGAAGACCTTCTAACATTTCTTTTAGGCTAGGTTAGGATCAATGAACTCTTAATTTTTACTTGTCTGAGATATTCTTTATCTCTCTTTCTATTCTAACTGATAATTTTGCTGAGTAGGGTACCCTAGGTGCAGGATTTTCCTTTTCAGCACTTTGAATATTTCATGCCACTCCTTTCTGGCCTCCAAAGTTTCTGTAGAGAAATCAGCTGATAACTTTATGGGGATACCCTTGTATATGACACTTTGTTTTTCTTCTTGCTACCTTTAGAATTCTCTCTTTATCTTTAACTTTTGCCATTTTAATTATGATATGTCTCTGTGTGGGTCTGTTTTGGTTCATCTTGTTGGGGACCATCTGTGCTCCCTGTATCCAGATATCTATTTTCTTCAGTTTTGGGAAGTTTTCAGCCATAATTTCCTCAAATACATTTTTGATCCCCTTCTCTCTCTCTTCTCCTCCTGGACCCCTATAATGTGAATTTTGGTATGCTTAATGTTATCTCATAGATCTCTTAAATTGTTTTTTTTAATTTATTTTCCTTTAATATATTTATTTATTTATTTTTGGCTGTGTTGGGTCTTCATTGCTGTGTGCGGGCTTTCTCTAGTTGCAGTGAGTGGGGGCTACTCTTCACTGTAGTACGCGGGCTTCTCATGGCGGTGGCTTCTCTTTGTTGCAGAGTATGGGCTCTAGGCACGCAGCTTCAGTAGTTGTGGTGTGCGGGCTCAGTAGTTGTGGCTCGCAGGCTCTAGAGTGCAGGCTCAGTAGTTGTGGCACATGGGCTTAGTTGCTCCGCTGCATGCGGGATATTCCCGGACCAGGGATCGAACCCGTGTCCCCTGCATTGGCAGGCAGATTCTTAACCACTGCTCTACCAGGGAAGTCCTGTTTTTATTTTTTTAATTTGTTTTCTTTTTGCTGTTCTGATTGGATGATTTCCATCATTCTGCTTCCAGATCACTTTATGCCTCCCTCTTTATTGCTTAGTCTGCTATTCATTCCTTCCTGTGTGTTTTTTATTTCAGCTATTGAGTTCTTCATTTATGATTTTGTCTTTTTTATATTTTCTATTTCCTTCCTTATTAACACATTCACTGTGGACATCAGTTCTTTTCCTTAATTCAGTTAACATTTTTATTACCAATGCCTTGGATTCTTTATCTGGTAAAATGTTTTTTTCTGTATCATTATGTATTTTTTCAGGGGTTTTCTCTTGCTCTTTCAGTTGAGACTAGTTCCTCTGCCTTTTCATTTGGCTTAACTTTCTCTGCCTTTCATGAATATAGCAGTCTTGAAAGGTGTCCTTATGTGGGAGCACCCCCATACAGACTGCATGTGCCCTGTGTCATTGGTGGGAGAGCTGGATTTGATGTGGATGCAAGTCACATCTTTCCTCAGGGTTGCTGGCAGCTTTTGCCTGGTAGGGGGTAGGTGCTAGAGCTGGTGCCAGATGTTGGGCAGGACTTCCCCTCTGCTCAAGGGTCATCACTGCACTGTCAAGGGTGGGGTCTGATCCCAAGTTTCTAGAGCAGAAACTCTGAGGGTCGGCCCCAAGCTGGTTCTGTTCCCTTTAAGTGTATGTTTTTCCCTCTCCCTGTACCAGGACCCTTAACTCAGAGGGGCAGAGTGTTGAAGCAAGAGGGGCCCATGCAGGCTCTTGGCTCATGTCAGCAGCAGACAGAGGTTAGATATACTGCCTGTACAGGTGCTCATGGCTCCATTCAGATGCAGCGTTAGGTGCAAGTCCCCTTGGTCCTTCAGAGCTAATCACTGCCCCCAGCCTCTGTTGCCCCTGCCCTTTTGTGGAACTGCTCCACAGGGTAGGCAGGGCCCCTGTAGACTCTTGGCTTATATCAGGGGGTGAGCTGTGGTGGAGCAGCTGCCATCAGAGATCTGGGCTCCTGCTGAGGCACTGCTTGTGTAAACGCCACCAAAGGCCACCGCCTCCCCACCCGGGCTCCTCCCTGGGATCGGGTCTCCTCTGCGTCCTATGGTCAAGTCCTTTCCCTGCTTGTGACCACCCCAAATCCAGTGTCACAGCATGGAGTGAGTGGAGCTGGAGTGTTCATTTGTCTCGGGCTGGGGCATGTGTCAGGGCAGCCCAGGGAAACCAGCAGCTGCTAAAGCACACCCCTCTCCATCCTGCCTTGGGGGCTAGCCAGCCCCACACATTCCTCATGAGCAGAGTCCAGGCTTCTAACAGCCCTTCTTTTATTCCCACTTGTCCTCCAACCAGCCAAGGGGGCTTGTCTCCACTCCATATTATCCCTTGAGTTAATTGTGAGAATAATATACATATATTTCAGTAAGTTTTAAAATTTCCCTTGGGGAGGAGGCTTTCTGTATCTGTTATTGTATCTCCTTTCATTTTCATCTCATTTATTTCTTTTCTCTTCATTTATTTTGGCTAGATATGCCAGAAGTTTGTCTATTTTAGTTTTAATTTTTTTCTCTCAATTCTAGTCTTTTAATTTTCCAGCTTATTTTTGTTTGTTGTACTTAATCTATTTGGGGGGGGTTAAGGTGCATATTTTTCCAACTAGAATAAGGCACTTGTTAATGTGTGTTAATACTGCATTTTGTAGTAATGAAAACATTCAAGGATGTTAATATCAAGGATATTATAGGATTTATTTATAATAGAATTGGGCAGGGTGAGACCAGCTGGAATATTAAGTTTTGCTCTGACCTTAAGTTTGATATGAAGTATTCCCATTTTCAGTGTTATCTAAAAAGCTCATCAAAATACAGATGTTCTGTGTCTTACATATACTTTGTAAAACAGCTGTTTACGTTTTTAAATTTCAGAGCTTTTCTTATTTAATCTTTTTTTATTTATTTCTATTTCCATTTAAAAAAAAGTGGTTTGCAAATGTAAACTAGATAGCTAGTGGGAAGCAGGCACATAGCACAGGGAGATCAGCTCAGTGCTTTGTGACCACCTAGAGGGGTGGGATAGGGAGGGTGGGAGGGAGATGCAAGAGGGAGGAGATATGGGGATATGTGTATATGTATAGCTGATTCACTTTGTTATAAAGCAGAAACTAACATTGTAAAGCAATTATACTCCAAGAAAGATGTTAAAAAAAAATGTGGTTTGCTTAGGAAACTTGTGTGTGATATTTGTTGATGTCAACAAATATTGACATATGCTTTTTTCAAGAATATGCTATGCTTGAAAAAAAATGAGTTATTGCCTTTCTTAGGATGCATGCACATATATGGAAAAATTCAGCTCTATTTATAGTAGTTTTCAATATTCTTGTGTCCATATTTGTCATTAGCCATTTGAAAAGTTATAGACTGACAGTGGTCTACTAGAGCATGCTATTATGATTGTATTTCTGTCAGATTCTCCTTGCTTTTATAATTGTGTTTCATTTCTATAGTTTGATACCATAGTATTTAGCACAATAAACTTCATAAATGTTTGCTTCAATGGATCTTTTTTCATCAAAACTTTGCCTTTTTATTCTATTTTTGTCTTCCTTCTACTTTACTTTCTTTTTATTTGTGTTATCTTCACTCAATATTTTCTATGCTATTTTCTTTTGAAAAAGACTTCTATTACAAGTATACATTCATTTTCTTTGGCTTTTCATAGGACCGTTTAAAATTTATTCTAATTTTTAAAACTGGCATCTGTTGTGTTTTATGCTTTAAAAGAAGGATCCTTGAAGTTTTGACTGTTTCCGTTTGCTTTCATTTTTCTATGCACTTGCATAATTTAACATTACTACTTTCTTTCATTTTTATAAACAATATTGAATATATATCTCTGTTTTAAACTTATGAAAAGTATTAAATTATGAACCCTGTATATCAAAGATATTTAGCTTGTTTTATTTCTTCCCAAAACTTCCTATCTTTGTCAATATAATCTGATATTATAGGTAGGTGATTTTTTTGTCAGTTTCTGTATCTTACATAATCACATATTATTTGTAGATTTCAACATAGGAAATGTTAATCTTTTTCTCTTTTCCTATTAGACCATTTTTGCTTTTAAGAGCACGTTACACTCTAATTGTTGTGTTTTAATTATATCACCTCAAGTAAGTTGAAATGAAACCTCATGTTTCTCTTTACTTCATTTTAACAAAATTTCAAGTTCAAGTGTTTTAGTGTATTCTAAGCCCATAACCATTTTTCCTACACTACCTCTCATTTTCACCTATTACTAGATGCTTCTTTATCTGTGTTGCATTATTCTATTATCCACTGTTGTATGGCTTAGGTCTTTATATCTGCATTTTCCCTTTCCAATTCTAGGAAATTTTTAATAATCTTCTGATGAGGTATAAGTGTAATACATTAAAATGCACAAATCTTAAGGTTACAACTTGATGCATTTTTACTTTTTATACATCTGATTAAGCACCAAACACATCAAAATATAGGCTAATTTCAGTACCCTATAGGTGCCTTAATGCCACTTTTCAGTTTATATGCCTAGTTCCCTGCCCCAAGTTTGTCACTCTCTGTACTTCTTTCACACCTAATTCCTTTTGCCTGCCTTGAACTTCACATAGTTGGAATAATGCAATATGTACTCTTCTATGTCTGAAATCATTAGCTTAATATTTTGTCTTTTACATTATAGAAATGGAATCACACAGTATGTTTTTGTGTGTCTAGCTTATTTTGCTCAATATAATGTTTTTGAGATTTATGAGTGTTGTTGAGAAGGTCAGTAGTTTGTCCTTTTTTGTTGCTAAATAGTATTTCATTGTAGGCATCATTTACTTACGTATTCTCTTGTTAGGGGGCATTTGGGTCATTTTCAGTTTAGAGCTATTATGAATATAGCTACTGTGAACATTCTGAGTCATTTTGTGGATATATGCACTCATTTCTCTTCAGTGCATATTTAAGAGTGAAAGAGCTAAGTCATAAAATAGGAGTATATTTATTATTAGAAACGTTCAGGCAATTTTCAAAGTTACAGAACTATTTTACACTACTTTTAGCAATATATGAAAGTTTCAGTTCCAATACAACCTCACCTACATTTGGAGTTTGGGGTTTTTTCTCTTTTTTTTCCTTCTTAAATTTCAGACATTCCATTGGGTTTGTAGTAATATCTCATTGTTATTTTAATTTGCATTTCCCTGATGACTAATAATATTGAATAACTTTTCATAGGCTTATGGCCATTTAGGTATCTTATTTGTAAATTGCCTGTTCAAATCATTTACCTGTTTGTTTTTTAAATGCATCGATTTATTTTGGGGGGAGAGGAGGTGGTTTTCTTCTCCCCCCCATATTTATTGAGAAATAATTAACACATATCATTGTGTAAGTTTAAAGGTATATAATGTAATATTTTGATATGTATATGTATTGTGAAGTGATTTCCACAATAAGGTCAGTTAACACATCCATCAACTCATATAAATGCCTTTTGTAAAAGTTTTGTGGTGAGAACATTTAACATCTACTCTCTTAGCAAATTTCAAGTATACAGTACAGTATTGTTAACTATAGTTATCATGCTATATGTTAGATCCCCAGAACTTATTCATCTTGTAAGTGAAAGTTTGTACCTTTGACCAACATTTCACCGTTTTCCATACTCCCTAGCCCATGGCAACCACTATTCAACTCTGTTTTTATGAATTTGACATGTTTGATTCCACATATAAGTGAGATCATACAGTATATTTCTTTCTCTGTATGACTTATTTCACTTAGCATAATGCCCTCAAGGTTCATCCATGTTGTCGCAAATGGCAGGATTTTCTTTTTAAAGGCTGAATAATATTACATTTATATATGTGTGTCTATATATGTACATATATATGCCACATTTTCTTTATCCATTCATTTGTTGACTGACACTTTGGCTGTTTCTGTGTCTTGGCTATTATGAATAATGCTACAATGAAAATTGAGGTGCAGATACCTCTTCAAGATGGTGATTTCACTTCCTTTGGATATATACCTAGATATGGGACTGCTGAATATTATGGTAGTACTACTTTTTTTTTTTTTTTTTTTTTTTTTTGCGGTACGCGGGCCTCTCACTGTTGTGGCCTCTCCCGTTGCGGAGCACAGGCTCCGGACGCGCAGGCTCAGCGGCCATGGCTCACGGGCCCAGCCACTCCGTGGCATGTGGGATCTTCCTGGACCGGGGCACGAACCCATGTCCCCTGCATCGGCAGGCGGACTCTCAACCACTGCGTCACCAGGGAAGCCCAGTAATACTATTTTTAATTGTTTGAGATACCTCTATACTATTTTTCATGATAGCTATACCAGTTTACATTCACAATGACAGTGCACAGTGGTTTTCTCCACATCCTTGCCAACAGTTGTTATCTCTTGTATTCTCCACATCCTTGCCAACAGTTGTTATCTCTTGTATTTTGGATGATAACCATTCCAGCAGTTAAGAAGTGATATTTCATTGTGATCTTGATTTGCACTTTCCTGATGCAACATCTCTACAGATGTTGAGCATCTTTTCCTGTACCTGTTGGCCATCTGTATGTATTTTGGAAAAATGTCTAGTTGGGTCCTTTGCCCTTTTTAATTGGATTATTTGATTTTTGCTATTGAGTTTATGAGTTTTTCTTCAAATAAACTTATCAGGTGTATGGTCTGCAAATATTCTATTCTGTATGTTGCCTTTACATTTTGTTAATTGTTTCTTTTGTTGTGCTCTGTTTTGGTATCAGGGTAATGCTGGCCTTGTAAAATGAGTTTGGATGTATTCCCTCCTCTTTTATTTTTTGGAAGAGTTTGAGAAGGATTGGAATTCTTCTTGAAATATTTGGTAGGATTTGCTGGTGATGCCATCTAGTCCTGGGGTTTTCTGTATTGGGAGGTTTCTGATTATTGATTCCATCTCTTTACTGATTTTTGGTCTGTTCAGAGTTTCTATTTCTTCCTTATTCAGTCTCGGTAGGTTGTATGTTTCTAGGAATTTATCCATTTCTTCTAAGTTTTCTAATTTGTTGACATGTAATTGTTCATAGTAGGCCTTTATGATCCTTTGTATTTCTTTGGTATCAGTTTTAATGTCTTCTTTTTCATTTTTAATTTTATTTGAGTCCTCGATCTTTTTTCCTTGGTGATTCTAGCTAAATGTTTATAATTTTTTTAATCTTTTAAAATAACCAAGTCTTAATTTTGTTGATATTTTCTATTGTTTTCATACTCTCTATTTCATTTAGTTCTGCTCTCATCTTTATTATTTCCTTCCTTTTGCTAACTTTGAGCTTAGTCTATTCTTTTTGTAGTTCTTTGAGTGTAATGTTGGGTTATTTATTTGAGATTTTTCTTTTTTTCTCTTAATGTAGCCTTTTATAGTTATAAACTTCCCTCTTAGAACTGCTTTTGTTGAATCCCATAAATTTTGGTAGGTTGCGTTTCCATTTTTACTTGTCTCAAAATATTTTTGTATTTCCCTTTTGATTTCTTCTTTGACCAATTGGTTATTCAGGAGTGTGTTGTTTCATTTCCACTTATTTGTGAATTTTCCAACTTTTCTCCTGTTAACTGATTTTTAGTTTCATACTATTGTGGTAGGAAAAGATACTTGATATAATTTGAATTTTCTTGAATTTGTTAAGACTTGTTTTATGGCCTAACATATGATCTCTCCTAAAGAATTTTCTGTGTACTCTTGAGAATAATGTGTATTCTACTGCTGCTAAATGAAATGTTCATAAATGTCTGTTAGGTCCATTTTGTCTACGGTATTGTTCAAATCCACTGTTTACATTTTGATTATCTGTCTGGATGATCTATTCACTGTTGATAATAGGGTATTAAAGTCCCCTACTATTGTTATTTGCTATTTATTTTTCTTTTTAGTTCTGTAGGTATTTGCTTTATATATTCAGGCACTCCAGTGTTGGGTGCATACTTAACAATTGTTACATCTTCTTGATGAACTGATCCTTTTATCCTTATATAATGACCTTCTTTGTCTCTTGTGACTATTTTTAACTTAAAGTCTATTTTGCCTGACATAAGTATAGCCACTACTGCTCTCTTTTGGTTTCCATTTGCTTGGAATCTTTTTCCCTCCTTTCACTTTCAACTTGTGTGTGCTTAAAGCTAAAATGACTCTCTTGTAGGCAGCATATTGTTGGATGTTTTTAAAAATCCATTATACCATTCTGTGTTTTTTGATTAGAGAATTTAATCCACTTATGTTTCAAGTAATTATTGTTATGTTGTCTTATTGCCATTTTGTTAATTGTGTTCTGTTTGGTAGTTCCTTAGTTTCCTCCTCTCTTGCTTGTCCTCTTTTGTGGCTTGATAAGTTTTTGGGGTGATATGCTTTAATTCCTTTATCTTAATCTTTTGTGTATCTGCTACAGATTTTTCCTTTGTGGTTACTATGGGGCTTGCATAAAATACCTTACTTATAGTGGTAATATCTTATTTTAAGCTGATAACTTAACTTTGATAGTATAGAGAAAGTCTATGCTTTTTCTTCCCCCACCTCACATTTTAGGCTATTGCTGTCACAATTGGCATCTTTTTTAATATTGTATATACAGTAACAAATTATTGTAATTATAGTTACTTTTAATACCTTTTATTTTACCTTTTAAACTAGAGTTGAAAGTGATTTTCTTACCAAAAGTGGGTATCTGGCTTCTCACCGCTCTGAACCCAATAAAGAGGCAAGGTTGGTGGAAAGGAAAGTTTGATTTATTTTGGATGCTGGCAACCTGGGTGGGGGGCAGGGAGGGCAGACTGCTGTCAAAAGGCCAACTCCCCCCCAGTGACAATCCGAGGGCAAGAGCTTTTATAGGCGAGGGAGGGGGCTACATATAGAAACAGCACAGTGAGCTCTGACGGACACCTTGAAACTGGCCATCTGGTGGTCTGATCAGTGTCATCTTGATTGTTTTAGGTACAGTTAATCTTCAGTTCCAGGGTCAGTTTGTTCCCATTTCCTTGAGGCCAGTTCTCGGAATGGTGGCAGCTTATGTTATGGCTACAGCCTGGTCATCCTGTAGTTAACTCCTGCCACCTGGTGGGGCTTTCAGTATCTATAACACAGCTCACAGGATATGGCTCAGAATACTATCTGTAGAACCTTGAGGAGGAACTAAAGGTTCTTGACTTTGCTTAATGACTAAACTATTATTATTTTGTCTTGTTTGACTGCTTTCCTTTGCTTCAGCATCTTCTTACTTCTCTGATTAAACTTATTCTTTGGCTAAAGTTTTTCCACAGGCAAAAGGCAGGCAGAGGATGTGGTGGGGGAAGGACCATAGGGTCCTGCTCCATTTCAGTTTATGCACCATCAATACATACTAGAGAATCTGACCTTGACTATATATTTACTTGTGAGTTTTATACATTCATATGTTTTTATGTATATTTTGTGTTGTGATTGCAGAATTCTCTCTGTGTATTTGACTTTTGACAATTTATTTAGGTGTCTTGCTCTAACTCTTTTTAGTTTCAACCTGTTGGGGATTTGGGGCTTCATGAATCTGGATGTTCATTTTTCTCCCCACATTTGGAAAATTTTCTACCATTTATTTTTGTGTGTGTGTTACGTGGGCCTCTCACTGTTGTGGCCTCTCCCGTTGCGGAGCACAGGCTCCACACGCACAGGCTCAGTGGCCATGGCTCACGGGCCCAGCCGCTCCGCGGCATGTGGGATCCTCCCGGACCGGGGCACGAACCCGCGTCCGGTGCATCGTCAGGCGGGCTCTCAACCACTGCGCCACCAGGGAAGCCTTCTACCATTATTTTTTAAATAGACTTTCTATCCCTTTCTCTCCCTTTTCTTCTGGGATTCCCATAACATATATATTGTTTTGTTTGATGTTGTCTCATAAGCACCAAAGGCTTTTTTCACTCTTTCATTTTTCTTTTTGCTCTAACTGGTTAATGTCAAATGACTTGTCTTTGAGTTCACTAATTTTTCCTTCTCCTTTGTCAAGTCTGCTGTTAAAACTCTGTTGAATGTTTTTGGTGCAGTCATTGTATGTGTCAGCTCTTGGTTTGTTTGCTTGTTTTTTTGATGGTTTCTATATCTTTGTTGAACTTCTCATTTTGTTCATGCAGTGTTTGCTAAATTTGTTTAGCTGTTTGTATGTTCACTGAAATTTTTAAGAAGATCATTCTGAACTCTTCACAGACAGTACATAGATCTTCATTTATTTAGAATCAGTTATTGGATCTTTATTCTTTTATATATATATATATATATATATATATATATATATATATATATATAGTCACGTTTACCTTATATTTTTGTGGTCTTCGTGTCCTTGCATTGTTATCTGTGCATCTGAGGAAGCAGCCTCTTCTTCCAGGCTTTATAGTTTCCCTTCAGCAAGGAAAGACCTCACCCGTCAGCTCAGTTTGGGGTTTTGGATGGGTTATCTGGTAACATATGCAGGCAGATGAGACTTGCTGTTGTGATCTCTAGTTGGGTCAGGCCGTTGCCCAGGCTCTGAGGTCATGGGAGTGCTGGCTAGGCTCCACGTTCAAGTGGGACCACTGGCTGGGCTCACTGGTGAAGCTGGGCTGCTGGTTGGGCTCTGGCATCAGATGGAGCCACTACCTGGCCTCAGCAACCACCATTGGTTGGACAGGATCATAGGCGGTGTTCTATGATAGGGCAATGCCACTTGGTAGACTCCATAATTGGGCAGTGTTGCTGGCAGTGTTCCCTGCCTGGGTGAGGCCACAAGCTGTGCTCAGCAATTGGGAAGGACCACAGGACAGGCTCTTTCGCTTGGTGGGGTGGTATGCTGAGCTGCAAAGTGGGATGGTACTGTAGGCTGGGCCACAAGCCTGCCCATGATCACTGTCAGGCTCCCTGCTTAGGCAGGGCTGGAGGTTATGCTTTGCATTTGGGCCAAGCTGCTGGCTTGGCTCTCTGCCTAAGCAGGGCTGTAGGATGACCTCCATGGTTGCCCAGGGTCTTTGGCTGGACTCCCTGGTCAGGCATGACTGGAAGCTCTCCCTAACAGTTGTGGAGGGCTGCTGGCATGGTCCTCTGCTAAGGCTGGCCATTGGCTGAACTCCATGGCTGACTGTGGTCTCTGGCAAAGCTTCCTGGTTAGGTGGGACTAGAGGCTATGCTCAGTAGTTGAGCAGGGCTGCTGATGTGCTTCATTGTCCTGGTTGGGCTATAAAATGGGGTCCATGGCCAGGATGGCCCATTTGCTGGGGACCCAAATCAGACAGATCTGCTGATCGAGATCTCTGGCCACAGAGAGCGACCAGCTCAGCTATGCACATGGGCAAAGTATATTGGGTGCCACCAGCAGCAGAAACATAGTCAGCCAAGAGCTATGTGCTGGTTGCTGTGAGTCCCCTCCCACTTTTCTATCTCCAGGTTACCCACAGTTGTCTGGCTTGCCTATTCTAGTGATCCCCATGAGGCAAGACCTAAGTGGGCCTTCTGGGAAGTGTCCTGCAACACTGGGAAAGCTAGATGCCCATCTTGAGCTCTCTTTTTCCCACTGGAGAAACTGTAGGCCCGGGGGACCCTCTGGAGGCAGCAGTGTGCTAGCTTAGCTGGGGCTGGGGCATTGCAGTCAAAGTGAAACCATTTGTCTTACCTTCTAATGTAGTTTGTTTTTCTCAGTTTTTGTAGTCCAAGGGGTTGCTTCAGTCTTAGTTCCAGGTTCTGGGATTTTTGCAAAGGCATCTTATCCATGGATAGTTGCTATTCGGCCTTTCTATGAGGGGGATTGAAGTTGGGAACCACCTGTTTCACCATCTTGCACACATCACTCTCCTATTTTTATTATTGATTTAAAGAAGTTCTGTATATATTCTGGATATAAATCCTTTGTCAGATAGATATGTTATATTTTCTCCCAATCTCTAGTTTATCTTTTTTACCTTCATTACCATAGGTTTTTTGTTTTGTTTTAGCAGAGGATTTTAGTTTGATGTCATCCAATTTATTGTTTTATGTTTCATATCTATTTTGTCCTAAGAAATCGTTGCCTAACCCAGGGCCATAAAAGCATTCTCCTATATTTTTTTCTAAAAAGTTTATGGGTTTCATTTTCACACTTAGACCTGTGGCCCACCTCAAAATTTTTTGTATGTGTGTAGCATGGTTTAGGTGTGTATCAGGTTGGGTTCTTCCAAAGTTGGATCCTAAGCCAATAATTCAGTACAAATGATTTATTAAGAAAATATTCCAAGGAGAAACCAATAAGGTAGTGGGGAAGCAGAATTGAAAAGGTAAAGAAGCCAAGCAAGGGTGCCATTTCAAATGAAGTCCACGATTCAGCCTGATTTTGAAAGCAGATCTAGAGCATCATTACACTACAGAGTTTTCCCTTCTTGAGACAAAAGAACTAGGTTCATGTATCCTGCTACTAGTCATTCATCCACTATAAGATGCCTTTTTGGGTTGAGTATTAAATCTTATAGGCACTTGATTCTCCTTAAGGTTTCAGAAAGGTAGGATAAGTGTCCAAGTGCAATCATCTGAGAGTCTCGGTTATAAGTCCTTAGCAGCAAAGCATGCAGAAACAGAGACAAAGGGTACTCAGAACTATTAAAAATATGCAAAGTAATCTAAATAGTGCACCAAGAGTATATACTGTAGAATGAATGCTCCCCTCGTCCATACAGATAGCTCATTTCTCCAGCATCAGTTGTTGAAGTGATCTTCTTTTCCTCTCTTTGTATACCATCAAGTGGACAGTTATATATGTTTCTATTTCTAGACTGTCTATTCTATTTCATTGATCTGTGTATCCACACACCAATATCACAGTCTTAATTACTATAGATTTAAAGTAAGAATTAAAATCTGGTAATTAAAATCTTCCATTTTTAAAATTTTCAAGAGTGTCATACCTATTGTGTCTCTTGCATTTCCATATAAATTTTAAAATTGAATCAGCAATTTCTTCCAGCAACGCTGCTGTGCTTTTGATTGCTATTGCATGGAATCTGTAGATCAATTTGGAGAGGATTAATATCTTAAAAGTAGTCTTCCAGTCTATGAGCCTGGTATGTCTCTCCATTTTAAGGTCTTCAGTTCCTTTCAGCAACGTTTTATAGTTTTCAGTATAGACGTCTTGCATATGTTAACTTATTGCTTCTGTTTTTGTATTTTTGATGTTATTCAGTACTATAAATGAAATTGCTATTTTCACTTTCCCGTTGTTGATTGCTGATTGGTGTTCATTAATTTTCAAAAATTGACCTTATATGTCATTACTATGCTAGAATCACTAGTGCTAAAAGCACTGTTTTTTCTGTAGAAAACACAGTCTTTCCAGTCTTCATGAGATGGACTCCTTTCCTTATATTTCATCACCATAGTATATATCATGGTCTCCAAAACCTAAATCCTCCTCTTTGATGCATTTCCTATACTGCTTTATCTATTCCAAATGACAATATTTAATTAAAAGGAGGTATGAAAAGATATGAAAATGTCACACCTGCTCCTTTTATTTGTCAGTCTGTTCATATCTTCTCATGGAAAGTAGTATGAGAAGATTGTTGTGGAGCATTTCATAAGTCTTGGCATTCTTTATATCATATATATAGCATATGGCCAAGTAAGCAGCCCTAAAGGAGACACATCCTAAAAACCAAGAGACACACACATTCTCAAAAGGCTGAGAGTGATGTAATACATAAAAATGCTTTCTGATTCCTAACACTTTTGTTGTCTTGTTTGTATAATACATAAAAATACTTTCTGGGCTTCCCTGGTGGCACAGTGGTTGAGAGCCTGCCTGCCGATGCAGGGGACACGGGTTCGTGCCCCGGTCCAGGAATATCCCACATGCCGCGGAGCGGCTGGGCCCGTGAGCCATGGCCGCTGAGCCTGAGTGTCCGGAACATGTGCTCCACAATGGGAGAGGCCACAACAGTAAGAGGCCCGTGTACCGCAAAAAAAAAAAAAAAACCTTTCTGATTCCTAACACTTTTGTTGTCTTGTTTGTATATTTCCAAATCAGTTTAGCTTAAAACTTTTTCAAATATTGATCCAGAGCAATTTAAGTAAAATTTACTATATTGGCTTGGTTTGGGAGAACTCAACTTTCACTTTGATCAGAATGAACGATCTTTTATATATAAGCTAATATCCCTTTTTGCTGATTGTCCTTTATGAGGAATCTGATTTTAAAAATACACATACACACATTTACACATACGGTAATGAACATAGGTATAGATGCATCATGAATGATGTATTAGTCACACAAAACTTCTTAAAATAATGTAATTTATTACAAACTCCTTTAGGGGAAGGTTATATTAGATGTCTATTTAAGTTCAAATTATTAAGTATTGAATAATGGTACAAGTGGCAAAAACAGAGAGCAATACAAAATAGTCAAATATATTTCAGCCTTTAAATCTTATTGTGGGGTCATGAGATCATTGTAAACCCAAGAAGCTGAGAAAGATGATAAAGTCATCAAACAGGCAAAAAGCAAGAATACATACCGTATGATATAGCATCCTCCATGGACAGGGCAGAATGTGTCTTACCTCAAGTACGGTGTAGCTATTAACAAACAGCAGGGATTCATCTAAATGGGAACAGAGAACAAAGGTTTTGCATGGCAAATTAAGGAATTATTTTTAAATTGCCAGCATATAGAATTAGTATGTGTTTTGAAAACTGCACACTTCTTAAAGACTTCCATTAAAAATATTCCTTTAATGGCACTTCATTTAACTGTGTTCTGACATCATTTTCTGATTGCTCAGATGAGCAGGTAATGCTCCTGAAACCAAAATCTTATCCTCATAGTTAAACAGACTCTGATCAGGTATCAAACAGTTCCTAGCTGTATCTCAACTTGTACTTACCTTACATTGAAATAAAATTAACTGACTTCAATCACATTAATCAAAGTGCACACAAATTGAGTTAATGTTAGAGTTGTGCTATGAGTTTCTAACATGTATAGCTTCTTTTATTTTTCTTCTTTTCTTCCTTCTCTCTTTGTTCTCTCCCCTTCCCTCCCCATCCGCCTTTTCCTCTTGTTCCTCCTCTTCCGACTTCTCCCCTCCCCCCTTCTTCTTTCCCCTTCTCTTCCTTCCTTTCCTTTTCCTCTTCATATTATTCTTCTTCCTCTTTCTTCTTCTTTTTCTCTTTTTCTTTTTGAATGTTATAGGAGTATAGATGATTTCCAACGTTGTGTTAGTTTCAGGTGTACAGCAAAATGATTCAGTTATGCATAAAGATGCGTTCATTCTTTTTCAGATTCTTTTCTCATATAGGTTATCACAGAATGGTGAGTAGAGTTCCCTGTGTTAGATAGTAGGTCCTTGTTGGTTATCTGTCTTGTATACAATGTTGTGTGTGTGTTAATCCAAAGCTCCTGATTTATCCCTCTGCACCCATGTTTCACCTTTGGTAACCATAAGTTTGTTTTCAATATCTGTAAGTCTGTTTCTGTTCTGTAAATAAGTTTATTTGTATCTTTTTTTAAATTAGATTTCACATATGAGTGATATCCTATGATATATGTCTTTCTCTGCCTGACTCACTTCTCTTAGTATGATAATCTCTAGGTCCATCCATGTTGCTGCAAATGGCATTATTTCATCCTTTTTATGGCTGAGTAATATTCCATTGTATATATGTACCACATCTTCTTTATCCATTCATCTGTCAATGGAAAATTAGGGTGCTTCCATGTCTTGGCTATTGTGAATAATGCTGCTATGAACATAGGGATGCATGTATCTTTTTTAACTATGGTTTTCTCTGGATATATGCCCAGGAGTGAGATTGCTCGATCATATGGTACTTCTATTTTTAGTTTTTTAAAGAACCTTCTTCTTCATTTCTCTTCGCAATTGGTAGCACTGTGTGGTATTTTCTATGGTCCAGTAACAGTGTTTTGATCAGTACATTTACTCCCCCATTACTATATATTTGACATTATTTATAAAGGTTTGAAGTGAGGTAATAATCATAAAAGCAAGATGAGCATGTATAAATTTCAGAGATGCTACAGAATGTGCATTGCCATAGAAACAATAGAATATAAGAATATAACGTTTGTTGCTTTCATAAATATTTAAGCTGTTATATGGTATTTCACACACAAAAAAAGTTTAAAAAGTTTGAAACTAGTATTTCTAGTAGTCCAGGTTCCAAAATCATGAGTATGAGGTAATGTGTTGTGTGGTTTTGAAATTTGGTAGAATGGAGATTAGTATATTGGAAGTACCTAATGTTAGGGGTAGTTTAAGAGTAAATCTCAGCACAACTTTGAAAAAATAAGATATATGGGAACTATAAAAACAGGATACATTTTATGACAGCTTTTTTGTCTTGGTGCAGTAGAATGCAAATTAGTCCAATGCCATAGTAGTCTGCCAGGTGGTACATTTTCAGACAGTTGCCAAATATGCTTAGAGATCTTCAGAATCTTGAAATATATCATTCTGCTACATCTGACAAATCTAGAATATAGGATCAGGAATAAAAGACTGTTTTCTTTTGCACACTTCAGCAAAATCTCAGCAAGGAAAGTAGGTTCTTTATCATTCAGTACTCAGAGAACTTCGTCAGATTACAGATTCTGCCATGCGTCCCACAGCTGTTTGCTAATTCAGAGAATAAAGTGCTTACAGGATAGCTAGTGAACATTTACATTGGCTGTACAGTAAGTTAGGTTACAAGCATTTATTAGACAGTTATTACTGTTCAAAACCCACTAGAGATGCATTCACTTTAGTTTAAGGGTTGCACATTTCCCTGTAAATGGCTTGTTGTGAATAATGTAAATGTGCCTCCCTGAGAACAAATTAAATATATTTCCTGCTATTGTTAATGTGTTAGAACAGTTGTGCCATAAATCACTTGCACAGCATTTATAGATTACTATACTCTATGTAGGCCAAGCTTGTAAATACCTGTGTAATTCATAATTCAATGATTTGCAACTCTCCAAAGAAAACCTTAGAGATTTTTCTCTTGTTTTTTTTATTCTCCCTTCTCATATGAGCTAGATCGGCAAACATCTAGCTCAAAGAAATTCATTTTGAATGCTTTTATAAAGCTTTACTTTTTAATAGAAGGTAGAGGGTTTAATATATAACAGGAAAGAATCCACCAGAAGCATATGGAGTGACTCCCTGTTCACAGCTGGGTCAATCACTCAGGTATCCTTTTGCCCTTTCCCTACAAAGCCATCCTTCTTGGAAGACTCGGGAATTCCCTGTAGGCTTGTAGTCACAGGGGGTAACCATTTTCCAATGCCTTTAAGCTTCCTTTGTGCTCTCTCTTCTCCCCTTTCTTCTTCTCCTCCCTCCTCCTCCTTCTTCCCCCCCCCCCACACATTATCATATGGGAACCAATGCGGACACATTTTGTCTCCTCTGGACGCCATCAATTTTATTAGAATTTAGGACACATCAGAAGTAAAATGGGCATTCAGCTTTGGAAACAATATAGACTACTGATTTCAGTTATATCCTTGGAACCACTCCTGTAAATAAGGGTGAAAAAAAAGTGTTTCTCTGTGCTAGGCATTTAATACTCATAATATAGCCTTCTTTTATTAGGGAGGAAAGTGAAAGATACAGAAGTAGAATAACTAATTGTACTCATAATACCTGAGGTTGCAGAGTCCGAATTTGAAATTGAGCCTAATTCAAAAGCCAGCATCTGTGTTCTTTCAACTTGACCTATTTGTTCATAACTATGGTAAGCTCTTCTATTCTTATGAAAATTCATCATGTCTATTCAGTAGAATGCTCTGAAACTGTGCCTCCGTTAACGTGCTTGAGTTTCCAAACTTGCAGTGATCTGCTCCCTCACACGTTTACCTCTGTTGCTTTCCTTTGCCTCTTTCTGGTTGCATTGGGCCTCCAGGCTAAGAGAGCACACCAGGCTTCTTGACGGAATACACTTCAAATTATCCTTTAAAAGTATTGCTTATTTCTTTCTGTTTTTATTTCCATTTCTCTAGGAGGTGGGTCAAAAAGTATCTTGCTGTGATTTATGTCATAGAGTTTTCTGCCTATGTTTTCCTCTAAGAGTTTGATAGTGTCTGGCCTTACATTTAGGTCTTTAATCCATTTTGAGTTTATTTTTTTGTATGGTGTTAGGGAGTGTTCTAATTTCATACTTTTAAATGTAAGTGTCCAGTTTTCCCAGCACCACTTGTTGAAGAGGCTGTCTTTTCTCCACTGTATATTCTTGCCTCCTTTATCAAAGATAAGGTGACCATATGTGCGTGGGTTTATCTCTGGGCTTTCTGTCCTGTTCCATTGATCTATATTTCTGTTTTTGTGCCAGTACCATACTGTCTTGATGACTGTAGCTTTGTAGTATAGTCTGAAGTCAGGGAGCCTGATTCCCCCAGCTCCGTTTTTTGTTCTCAAGATTGCTTTGGCTATTCGGGGTCTTTTGTGTTTCAATACAAATTGTGAAGTTTTCTGTTTTAGTTCTGCAAAAAATTCCAGTGGTAGTTTGATAGGGATTGCATTGAATCTGTAGATTGCTTTGGGTAGTAGAGTCATTTTCACAATGTCGATTCTTCCAATCCAAGAACATGGTATATCTCTCCATCTATTTGTATCATCTTTAATTTCTTTCATCAGTGTCTTATAATTTTCTGCATACAGGCCTTTTGTCTCCTTTGATAGGTTTATTCCTAGATATTTTATTCTTTTTGTTGCAGTGGTAAATGGGAGTGTTTTCTTAATTTCACTTTCAGATTTTTCATCACTAGTGTATAAGGATGCCAGAGATTTCTGTGCATTAATTTTGTATCCTGCTACTTTACCAAATTCATTGATTAGCTCTAGTAGTTTTCTGGTAGCATCTTTAGGATCCTCTATGTATAGTATCATGTCACCTGCAAACAGTGGCAGCTTTACTTCTTCTTTTCCGATTTGGATTCCTTTTATTTCCTTTTCTTCTCTGATGGCTGTGGCTGAAACTTCCAAAACTATGTTGAATAAGAGTGGGCAACCTTGTCTTGTTCCTGATCTTAGTGAAAATGGTTTCAGTTACTGTATGCTAACACATACATATGGAATCTAAGAAGAAAAAAAAAATAGGTCATGAAGAACCTAGGGGTAAGACGGGAATAAAGACACAGACCTACTAGAGCATGGGCTTGAGGATATGGGGAGGGGGAAGCGTAAGCTGTGACAAAGCGAGGGAGTAGCACGGACATATATACACTACCAAACGTAAGGTAGATAGCTAGTGGGAAGCAGCCGCATAGCACAGGGAGATCAGCTAGGTAGTTTTTGACCACCTAGAGGGGTGGGATAGGGAGGGTGGGAGGGAGGGAGACGCAAGAGGGAAGAGATATGGGAACATATGTATATGTGTAACTGATTCACTTTGTTATAAATCAGAAACTAACACACCATTGTAAAGAAATTATACTCCAATAAAGTTGTTAAAAAAAAAGAGTGTTGCTTATTTCTGAGTCTGTGGCAATAGGGAGTAGAGAGATTCCTTGCAATGGGGCTGTTAGTGCCACACCACACATGTGCGTCTACCCTCCCCAAAGACACTGCTTCAACGGACATCAGCCCTTCTCATGCTCACTAACTCACATTCCAGGGTCTGTCTGACTGCCATCTGTTTTGTGCTCCACCATTTTTCAATTTGTTTCTGTTGGCACTTGACTGAGTGGCTCCAACCTTTAGGTAATTGGTGATGAGTTGGAACTTGCTAGCTCTTGGTTTTCATTTAGATGATGCTTTGCTGAACTGCTGTCTCTCGGCACAGCCCAGAATGAGCCCCCCCCTCACTTGAGTGCCCCCCAGTTGCAGTGCGGACAGCACTACTTTGTATTTGTAGAATGCTTTTTGTTCTTCAAAGTACTCTCAATCTGATCTCATTTCACTGTCTTGACTTCATTGTGAATTACACATAGGGTAAATCGATGAGTGAAGAAACAAAGACACAGGAAAATTACATTTATTTATTTATGGAGGCAATGACTTCAGGTTTTTAAGGAAATTGACTTCTGCCAGTGCCTGCTTCATAATCACCATGTGCTAACATAGGTTCTGAAAAATCTCTTTCTTTATAGGACAGTTTTGATATAGGAGCATCCAGATCATTGAAGTATACTTGGAGGATTTTAGTCACCCATATAATTTAAAACGGGGAAATGAAGACTAATTAGCCACTGTTAGAATAATAATATTAGTCTTCTTGGTATTGAATGAATATTGGTAAAACATTGTTCATAAAGCAGACATATAAAGATAGTACTGGATGAAAATAATTTGTTTAATAAATGAATATGTTGGTGTTAGCAAATTTAAACAAAAAGTACTTGATGCAGTTCTTGACATTCAGGAAGACAGCAAAGAGGGGACATTGAGATTCTGATTTCTGTTCTGCTTTTTATGTTGTGTCACTTTGACAGGCTGCTGACACTCTTTGAAGCTCTGTTTACTAGTCTGTAAAAGTGTGTATAATAACTGCTTTCTGGAGTATCAAATATGATTTTATTGGCATTACAAGTACATCAAAAATTAGTAATATTTAAAAGCATTAGTAATGTTTAAAAACATCAGAGGCAGAGCCCAAATTCACTTATAATAAATATTTGTAATTGCTCATAGCTTTCTTTTTTTTTTTTTTAAATTATTTATTTATTTATTTATGGCTGTGTTGGGTCTTCGTTTCTGTGTGAGGGCTTTCTCCAGTTGTGGCAAGCGGGGGCCACTCTTCATCGCAGTGCGCGGGCCTCTCACTATTGCGGCCTCTCTTGTTGTGGAGCACAGGCTCCAGACGCGCAGGCTCAGTAGCTGTGGCTCACGGGCCTAGTTGCTCCACGGCATGTGGGATCTTCCCAGACCAGGGCTCGAACCTGTGTCCCCTGCATTGGCAGGCAGATTCTCAACCACTGCGCCACCAGGGAAGCCCTGCTCATAGCTTTCTGAAAGTAGGTACAAAGTTTTCTTCAAAAAGTATGAAAAGAGCAACTATTTCAACTTTTTTAAATAGTGAACTATAAAATTTAATTTTCTGAAATGACTCAATTCCTCTTTGATCTATGTGAGATCTGTCTTCACTGTCAATGATATTCCATTATTATGATGGCTTTTATTAACTTTCCTGTGAAACTACTTTGTATTAATGGTTTTGAACTCAGGTTTGTGATCCGTATTCCATTTTACTTGTGATTTGTATTCCATCCCAAATGTATGTTTCATGTCCAAGAAGAAAAGGCCAGGTTTTCACTTTGAATTTTAAACATGTGTTTATAGAACCAGAGGGTTATCCTACAGGTCCTCCTTTGCATCGTTTCAATCCCCCAGGTTGGTTACATGGGAAAAAAAAATGTGAAAAAATAATTTCTCTTATGGTGCACTACAGCATTGATTGCCAGGAAACCTCTCCGTAAAATGGTATGTCTGACGGGTCTTAATGGACAGAGAGCTCTCTTGCTGATTTTTGTACACACTTCAGCTTTTTAAAATTTATGTGTTCCTCTCCAAGTCTTAACTTCCTTTCCATTTTGGTCACAATATACATATTACCTTGAAAAATCCCTATGAATAATTTCAAGTGAACTATGGTTTCTTAAAGAAGGATGTAATGTGTTTGACTATATTAGATTCATCATATCCTATTAGTATTCCTTAGGTTTTCATATTTGCAGGGTTTTTATTTTTAAGTTTTAAAATACTATATTCGCTACATGGTAGTAATAGAGAAAAATAATAGTACTCGCAGGTAGAAATACTATGGGTGTTTTTAACCTTAAAATTAGTTTATAATTACAGATTTTATGGAAACCATAGTCTCCTCCTGCAGATTTTTCCCCCATTCCAGGAGGTGCCCAGATAAAATGCAATTTGGTTGCATGTCTATTTTTGAGATCCTCATTTCCATGTTGAAAGGCAAGCATTAGGTACATAGCAATGCTGAATAACAATTGTGGGAAATAAGTCTGAGATTTAGAAGCATCCCCAATGCACTGTATTTTCTTTCCTCCTTGTTTCCCTTCTTAGTACTGGCACTTCAGGCAAGTTATTTAACCTCAGGAAGTTAAATAGTTGGAATAGTAGTGCACATCTCAGAAGTCAGAGTGGTGACTCATATGTGTAAATCATTTAGCACAGTATCTAGCATATAAGTACACAAATAAATTGTAAGTATTATGTGAATACCAATATTAAGTGCCTCCTCTGTGATAAATGCTATGTTAAGCATTGGGGCTGTGGCAGTGAAGATTCCGTGTCCTCATGGAGCCTCCAGTCTAATGGGGAATGCAGAAAATTCCTAATCCATTTCAACAGAGTAGAAGCTGTTAATAGGGAAAAAGCGAAGGGTGTAATGAGAGCATATGTTGGCACATTTTCCAACCTCTGGGAGGATCAGGGAAGTTTTCCAGGGAGAGAACATTCTTAGGAAACCTCAGAGATGGGTAAGGTTTAGTTAGGCAAAGGAGAGGGGAGGAGTGATGGGGAAGGAGGGGAAAAAAGGAAGAAAAGATTCAGTGTGAGAGGGAGCCTAGAGCAATGGTATGACTAGGAAGAATGAACCCAGATCAGAGTGCCGTGCGGGCGCCCTCTATGTTGTTAGCCCGGTGTACAGAACTTGGTAACACTTCTTCCTCTAGCAGATCAAATGACTTTGGCTACCAGAGGATAAGATACTTCTGACAGGAAAGGGGCCCAGTACTCTTTGGTGGGAGAGGAAAGGCAAAAGTGGAGAAGGAGATCCCTGGCACATTCTATTGATGCAGTGATGGACCCCTTTTCTTTGGTTTATGGTGGGGACTGGAAATGGAATGGGGCACAAAAATATCACAGAACTGACTTTCATTCAGTCTTTCTGGGGTCGAAAGAGGGGTCCGGCACTCCTACCCTGCTGACAGAGACCAAACCTTTCATCCTGGGATTCTCATTCCAGATGGCATCCTGGGGCCCATTATAGGCCAGGAGCCCCAGTGCAGTTTATTGCTTAGTCTGGCTTGTCTTTTTATTTGGTCCTTGAATGGTTGGGGTTTAGAGTAAAGAAAGAGACGTAAGCATCACATGGAACATTTTTTTAAAAGGAAGAAGGAGGAGAGAAGGAAAGCAAGGAGAGGGAGAGTGATTGAGATTGAGATTAGGAGTTTATCTGCCCTCAATTCAAATAGGAGTTGCCACCTAGGATCCTCTGGGTGCCATAGAGATGGCTATGAATTGAGCTTCATTTATGACACTCATTAGTGTCTCCTGAACATTGGTGTGCCAGTGTCACTTATAGTTCTCTTACTGAACAAAAAATATTTAGAAATATTTCAAATTTACAAAAAATTCATAACCTCAATCTTTAAGTTAGCCACCTAAGCTTTATTAACTCCCACACACACATGAAAACATAATGGTATATGTGTACATACATACACACCCTATTATTACTTCTGAACCATTTAAGCATATGAGGAAGGCATCATGCCCCTTTACACTATAATATTGTTAATTCATTATGCATTTCCTAAGTACAAGGATATTTTCTAACATAATCACAGAATAGTCAAGTAATTCTTGACTATTGACACAATACTTATAGCTAATCTGTAGGCCATATTGACACAATACTTATAGCCAACTGTAGGCCATATTCCCATGTTCTCAATGGTCAAAATAATGCCCTCTGTAGCATTTACATTCCTTTCATTACAGGCTCCAAACCATACTGCATTCACTAAGCATATTTCTTTAAGTCTCTTCCATCTTTCTTTCTCTTTCGTGACTTTGAAAGTATTTTGGCTTGTGTTTAGGCCATTCTCCTTTCTTCATTCCCAAGCCCCAACAATAATATAAATAGGTGACAGTAGGATTCTCTGATTGGATATGCCATACATCACTCATCTGTTCCAAGGCCTCTGATTGGATTATAAATATGCACCTTCACAACTCCTTGGTGTCATAAAATACCAGCCGAAAGAACTATGCGGGGTTGTCCCTGACCATTATAAAATTTTTACCCAAACATCTTAGCTAAGCAAAAATCTCCTGATATTTATGTGTCATCCTAACTTCCTCTTTGCAATTGTCCAGCAAAGCCTTACCAGGAACATTATATCATCTTGATGATATCGTAGCTTCTGCCCCTGCTCTTGTCAGTCCCATTATACTAAGACACGTGTCTAGTACTCCTTCCAATTAACTCCCTAAATCTGACGAGCCAGCCTCTAGACTGGGAATATCTTTCATGAACCGCAGGCTCCTCAGAGGCAGGCAGGAAGCCTTATTTATTTTCCTAACCTTAGCTTGACTCTCCCATTCTTCAGTCTGTCATTTGCCTGGCTTTTTGGTTGGTTTATAAGCCATAGTTCCTTGTGTCTGTTCTCTCTCTCCTTTCCATCTCTCATTACCATTGTCCATACTAAATGTTTTCCAGGTTAAAATAAATAGCAGTCACAACAACCACATATCGTATAACCACAGTAATCACAGTGAAACTGTGATGCCTTGTTTTAGCCACTGTCCCCACCTCAACATGGTCCACAAATACTGCTACTTTTCAAGCAGAACAGTTGAAGATACTGAGGGGCAAAGGGCCCTACCAGATATAAATCCTGATTGGAGCACCTACTATAAAGTTGTTTTATTCTTTGACCTTCAATGTTATCATGTGTAAAAACAAGGATATTCAAAATACACCTAGATCATTGGAAGGTTGAAGGGCTTTAAGGAGATAATCTCACGGAATGTTCACCACAATGCTAGGTATGTCTTCATACTATAAATGTTGCCTTTTGCTATTATTTGGGGGATAGGGCCACATCCAGAATATAGTCTCAGTCTCTATTGTTATTATCCATTTAATCTCTCGAAAGACAAGCAGAAGCTCTAAGAGGCTATTCTGCTATACAGAGGTTTGCATATCTTTTTGGACCCCTCACATCTAGGGTAAAGTATCAGAAGAAACAGAGCCAATCATTGTAGGACCCAGGAATTTAACCTGTGGCCCTTCTGATTGACCGGTAATTTTAGTTTACAGTATTTTAATTTCTGATCATGTTTGCTATGATGTCATAGTAAATATTCCTTTGTTGTACGCTATCTTTTGACCTGTGCAAAATACAGTAATAATAAGAGTGCCCTGCACTTGCAAAATCCAAAATTTCCAGCACTCAGAATGCTTACATTCGTTAATTTCATCTGACTCCTTAAATATCCCAAAGTCCTGGAGAGACTAAGTGATAAATGCTTTTTCTGTTTGAGCCAATGAGAAGGCCAGAGTGCCCTTGCAAGGTGTGGGTTGTCACTCACTAATACACTGTTTGTGAAAATCTATTTATTGAGTATTTTTCATGGGCCTGGGCATATTCCAGGTACTGGAAATATCAGTAATCAATGAGAATATCTTGTGGTTTTGATTTGCATTTCCATGATGATTAGTCATGTTGAGCATCTTTTCATAGGCCTGTTGGCCATCTGCATTTCCTCTGTGGCAAAATGTCTATTCAGTTCTTCTGCCCATTTTTTAATTGGTTTATTTTTGTTTTGTTTTTTTGATGTTAAATTGTATGAGCTGTTTACATATGTTGAATATTAATGCCTTATTGGTCATATCATTTGCAAATATTTCCTCCCATTCAGTAGGTTGTCTTTCCATTTTGTCAATAGTTTCCTCTGCTGTGCAAAAGCTTTTAAGTTTAATCAGGTCCCATTTGTTTATTTTCGTTTTTATTTCCTTTATTTAAGGAGATGGATCCAAAAAATATTACTGCAATTTATGTCAAATAGTGTTCTGCCTATGTTTTCCTCTAGGAGTTCCAGGCCTCCCTCACAGAGCTTACGTTCTGATACAGGGGAGAGAGATAATTAAAAACAAACAAAACACATCAGAAAACACCCACTTAGTATATAGCATATCAGGTAGTGGTAAGTGATATGGAGAAGAAAAAATCTATAGGGAAACAAAGTGATATGGAAGAGTTACTGATGTTTTTATATAGCCTGCTCAAAGAAAACCTCTCAAGTAGCAGAGCATTTGTGCAGGAGCCTGAAAGAAGTAAGGGGGCAAATCATGCAGGTGTGGGAGGAAGAGCATTGCAGGCAGAGGGAAGAGCAAGAACAAAAGCCCTGAGACAAAGAGTGCTTGCAGCTGTCCCGGAACAACTAGGAAGTGGTTTATGAAGCCATGTACAGGGAGCATAGAAGGCCGTGAGCATTCACACGCAGTGCTGCACCAGACTGGGTGGGACTTTGTAGGCCCGAGGAAAGGACTTGGTTTTCAGGCTAAGTTGGGAAATCACTGAAGAGTGTGGCAGACAGGAGTTACGTGATCCAACTTGCATTATCTTAAAAGGATAATTCTGGTGCCATAGTTCAACATAATCATCGAATGGGAAGGGCAGAATCAGATAGGAGCTTATTGTTATAATCTAAGTGAAAGGTGATGGTGACTTTGACCAGGGTAGGATTGGTGCAGAGGATGAGAAGCAGCTGGATCATGGATTTTACTTTGAAGTTAGAGCTGAAAGGATCTACTCAGGGTATGATTATAAGGTGTAAGGTAAATAAGAATCAAAGCTGACTCCGGAGTTTTTGACCCGAGCCTCTGGATGGCTGGAGTTGCCATTGAAAAAGATAGGAAAGACTAGAGGAAGATGCTGGGGTATGGAAAATTAGGAGTTTGTTATCGTACATAGAAAGTTCAAACAGTGGTTCAAAGACAGTGGCTTTCAAACTACAGAGTATATCAGAATCACCTGGAGGGCTTCTTAAAACACAGGTTGCTGAACCCCACCCCTGGTGTTCCTGGGGGTTCCTCCACCCAGAGTTTTTGATTCAGTGGGTCTGGGATGGGATCCATAATTTGCCTTTACAACAAGTGCTCAGGTGATGTTGACGAAGCTGGTACGGTACTGGGACTACATTTGGAGAACCACTACTCTAGTACTGGGTGTATCTGCAGAAGACGTTGGCTAAGGTTAAGAGAACGCCCAGATCGTTAGATGAGAGGAGTGAAATCACAGGTGCTGGAATGTTCTTTGTGCCTTACTGTGGGAGAACCCCCTTAGGGCTAAGATCACTGTGTATTAGCTCATGCCTAAATGGGGAACAGTGGTTTCTGAGTTTTGTTTGTTTGTTTGTTTGATTTTTGTTTTTTTCTGAGTTTTGTTTTTGTTTTTTGTTTTTTTGTGTGTGGTACACGGGCCTCTCACTGTTGTGGCCTCTCCCGTTGTGGAGCACAGGCTCCGGATGCGCAGGCTCAGCGGCCATGGCTTATGGGTCCAGCCGCTCTGTGGCACGTGGGATCCTCCCAGACCCGGGGCACGAACCCGTGTCCCCTGCATCGGCAGGCGGACTCTCAACCACTGCGCCACCAGGGAAGCCCAAATGTGGGTTTTATAGATAAAAACTTAATAATTGTTCTATCCTGAAATTAATCCTGGTATTTAAAGAATAAAAGAGGTTTTTTGATAGAAATACTGTAGAATGAAAAATAGGATGAACATCTACCTCTTAAATAGAGTAATAGTTTATACTTGGAAAATGAAAACCACATACCTACATAATGGAAAAAGCAGTTTTGCAATAATGATCATGACAGTCTATTTAATGGAAAAGTTCTTTTGATAAGCATTTTTTATTAGATTGGTGGCTTTTAAACATTTTCGACCATGACACACTGTGAGAAATACATTTTATATCACAAATGATCACATACATCATCACTTACTTCTGGAGATATGTATATATGTGTGTGTGTGTGTGTGTGTGTGTATATATATACATACATGTATATATACATATATCTCAGAAATAACAGTTTCATGAAATAATTCTCACCCTGAGTATATGACAGACATATTCCATGCTATGCTCTATCAGTTTTTAAAGTGCTGATTTTTACCCACTAAACTGAGGACATAGTCCACATGGACTGTAGTATTGGACTGATGGTGTTGAAATCTTGGCTTTTCCCTTTTCTAGCTGTGTGATATTGATGAAATTACTAAACTATTCTGTGCTATCAGTAAAATGGGGAAAATAATATATCTACCTTACAAGGCTGTTATGAGGATGAAATGAGTTAGAGAACTTAGAACAGTGACCAGCACATAGTAAGCACTATAAAATTATTAGTTATTAAAAGTGTGTTCACAACCCACTAATTTGTCATAACTTGAAGTTTGCAAAAAACACCCCTTCAGATGACCTAGATCAATCTCACCTGCTACCTTACCTTACAACAGACACGAATTAGTAAACTAAACTTCCTTAGAGGCAAATTTAGTAAACACCTTTGTTTTATAGGGAAGATGAAAAAACTGTATTTCCTTTTAAAACCTTAAAATGTTCTTCTAAAATGTAAATCTATGGGGGAGACAAGGCATGATCTCTTGCAAATCCAAAGCATAAAAGGAAAATCCTCCCTGAGATGATGTTTTATTCATTGGTACAGTGCCTTGCATTTAATGTTTTCTCAAAAACTATTTGTTTAAAGTAAATGGAGGGAATTCCCTGAGGGTCCAGTGGTTGGGACTCTGAACTTTCACTGCCGAGGGCCCGGCTTCAATCCCTGGTCAGGGAACTAAGATCCCACAGCTGCATGGCATGGCCAAAAAAAAAAAAATAGTGAAAGGAAACCTTACTAGAAGAGTTCTTAAGGAGAGCAATTGATTTCATATAGATAATAAATTAATAAATTTGTAATTTATGAAGAATTTCCTGTTCATTTATATCTTAAAATCTGCAAGTCCATGCTTCCCAAAATGTGTTATGTGGAATGCTAAATGGATACATAAAAGTTTGAGACTCTGAGAGAATCACAATATATAGTATAATAATAGATTATTTGCAAAAACAACCCCAAATTGTAACTGTTGAAATGGAATAAAATTTTATTTATCTCCCAGCAAACAGTCCTAGGTGGGATTTCCTGGTAGGGATAGGACACTCTGCCCCACACAGTCATCCTGGGATCCAGGCTAATGGAGCGTCTGCCATCTTCAAGTTTGGCTTTCAAAGCCATTCCAGTTATCACCGTTCCAGATCCCTGGAGAGGGCGAAGAGCACAGAGGAAAGCATGTGGGAGGTTTTAGGGTGAGAGGTGGGGTGTCACACATAGCCTCCTACTTACCTTTCATTTGTCAGAACTCAGTTACCTGGTCACACCCACCTGCAAGGAAGGCTGGGATATATGATCTACTCCCGTGCCCTGGAAGAAAGGAGAAAACAGATTTTGATGCCTTAATAGAAGACTCTGTAAAAACATAGTAAAGCTCTATTACAAAGATCCTTGTTTAGCACTATTTAGCTCAATATTTCCTAAATGCATTTGACTGTGAAACTCTTGTCTCTCGGCGCCTATTAACACACTGTAGAAAACGACATACTTCGGGAAAGACTGCTATCAGGAGACTATCAAATCCCATAATGAAAAGAAACCTAAATTTTCCAAGGATGATAGGAGAGATAACTTTTTTAAATGTTTTAAAATATTAATTTTAACACAAATACAGAAAACCATGTAAAACAAATTGTACAGTTTAATGATCAGGTAAACACTCTTGAAGTAGCCACCCAGGTTAGGAGATAGAAACTTGCCAGTGACGTACAAAAAGCTTCATAGCTTATGACCTCCTCACTTCCCTCAAAAGGCAACTCTGCACAGACTTCTATGATAATCTTTTTTCTTACTTTTTCTTTAGATCTGTAATCTGTGTGGGCTAGCCACTAAGTTCAAGCTTGTTTTTATGTATGTCTTTAAATCTCTTTTAATCTAGCTTCTTCCATTTCTTTCTTTTTTTTTTTCTTCCAGCAATTTATTGGTAAGGAAACAGGTCACCTTTCCTATTGAATTTCCCAGTCTGTCTCTTAAATTGCATCCCCGTGGTGAAGTTTAACATGTTCCTCTGTCCTGGAATATCCCGTAAATTGGAAGTTGGATGCAAAGAGTTAATCAGATTTGGGTCTTTGGCAAGACTCCTTCATAGAAGATGTGCTCTTTTTCAGGAGGCACGCAAGGTGTGGTTATCCCTTTTTATGTGCTTGGCTATCATTGATGGTCAAAGCCTAAACTCTTTATCATTTAGGAAACACAAAATGGCAACCTTCCAATTCTTTCATCCTTTCTCATTTACTTGTGGAAGTACTACTGTAAGGAGAAACTTTGCCCAAACTGATAATCACCTACTGATCTCTCCACGGATCCCTTATAGCCACCTGCTTTTGGAGAATGTAAAAATCTCCTACTCCCAGGTTTAGTCTTCCAGTTTGGTATTCTTGGGTATGTCAGATGCCCCATTTTTACCTTCTCCTTTCTCCTGCTGGATGCTGATTTCACACAGTTCCGTAACTTCAGTCATTGGTCCCCACCTGTTCATAGTTTGAGGTTTGTGGAGACAAATTGTCACTTAATTTTACTGAGCATATAGTCTGTATGGTTTTGACTTTGCTGTCTGTGTTGCATTATGATATACAAAGAACGTTTATTTTTCACGCCTGTAATGGGTTTCTCAGAATCTCTGAGAAATATTTTAAACAAGAGAGGCATGAGTAACATTCTTCAGGCAACTTTTCTATCCTAGAGGTTTTCTCTTATCAACCTTTGAGAATCAGGGTTTAGTTTCATTCAAAAATTTCCTTACAAAGCATCGCAATGTTTTTTTTTTGCCTCATGAAAGACAGAGAGAAAGCAGAACTACTGACTGACAACAGGGCTAATTGGCTAAATGAGGGAGAGACACTCTCAGAATTATCAGAGATACCCTGTAACAGAGTAAAGGCCTTGGGTTTCAATATCTGATGGGCGCTGACAAGGCCAGGCCTTAGGGAGTCATGCTTATCTCAAGACAAGAAATTTACAGAGCGACTTCAATTCACAGGTGCCTGGATTTATGCCAGGTTTTATTAAACTGTCATTGTTAATAGTTCAGTGTTGTGAGAAAAGAATCAAATTATACATTCTTAGTTGGATTTATTGAAGATAAATCATCTAAATTGTTATTTTATATGGGTAAATTAAAAACTCATTTACTGATATAATTTATTAGTTTAATGATAGACTGTAATTCTGGGAAATACCATTTGGATTTTATAGAAAAAGTATGGGAAGGAGAGAAAATATTATATTCTCATTTTATCAGACATACAGACCTATGGGGAACCCTTACATTTAGAGAGTGTGATCATAGTCGAGGGTTGACCTTTTGTCTGCTAATGGCAGCTTACAAAAATCCAGTCTTATCGCCCAGAAAGAACCAAATTATCCTACACCACCAAATATTTATTATTTACATACTGTATGTCAGACACAGGACAAGGCTCTCAATGTCCAAGAAAATTAAGACACATGCTCTCCAAATAGCCCATGGGAAGGAATACACACATATCAATACTAGTGCAGTGGAAATGTTTACTACACGTGGTGAGTCCATTTATAAGAGTACAGGGAAGTCAGTGGAGGCTCTCAGAGGGAATATCTGATTTAATTTTGACAGATGAATACAAATATTTAGGTCAGGCCCAAGGGTAAAGGCCTTGTTGCTAGAGAGAACAAAAGGTGTGAAGGCACAATGTCGTAATGAAGGATTGAACTTTAAGGTAAGTGCTGGTTTTCAGAGTTCAAAAATCTAGTCTCATAAAAGGGCTTATGTACCAGATTCTACTGGTTCTTATTGGTCATCTCCTTCCCTAGCAAATAAACTTTAGCTATATAACTTTGTCCTTTATAATGAGACTGGTCCAAAGTTGACTTTCAGTTAGTTATCAACACATCAGTTTCTCGCTTCTCTATTCAGGAAGTTGACAGTATGTCTTTGTATAAATACTGTAGAGGAGAAAAGATCCCAGTTTATATGTGAAGAGTCTTGATCCAATAAAGAAATCATCTGGGTGTAAGCCTCCTCTGTCATTCTTTTTTTCTTAGCCCACCCTCATCTCCCTAGTGACCTATTCATTATCTTATGAACTTCCAATAAATAGCTAATGAAGAGAAAGGAGTGAGGAGACACACTAAGTCAATCTATGACTTGTTAGCAGCACTAGGGCAATTTTAAAAGGTGGAATGTACAAATATCACTTGAGATTAGGTTGGATTGTGTTTGTGGATTTCAGTCATCTGCGCCTCTTCTTTGCCTGTTTCTATGGATAGTGTTAGTAAGACAGTTAGCTGCAGTGTTAGTTTTCAATATTATTAATTTCTAGAAAGTGATAATTAAAGTCTACATGGCTATGAATGACAGGCAGAGAGAGGGTATCATCTTAAAAGCATATCCAGCGGACTAGAGACTGATACGCATATAAGGTCTGAGGGAAGGTATTCTTAAAGACTATCAAATTATGCCCCTGTCTTCTTCAAACCCCTTTCTCACCCAGGTCTAGGTGAAGAACTAAGATACAGAATATATAAGTGAATTGTTCAAGGTTACCTAGTAGTTTCAATTGTGTGTTCATGTTTGTGGGTGTTATTTTCTCTTTTGTTTTATTTGATGGTTTAGACTAAGCAGGTTCATAATCCTTACACATGCTCCTTTGGTTCACACATTAATGGATTTTTATAAGGTAGAAAAGTAGTAGAACACTAATCAGGAGTATCTTTTTTTTTTTTTTAACATCTTTATTGGAGTATAACTGCTTCACAATGGTGTGCCAGCCTCTGCCCTCCAACAAAACGAATCAGCTATATATACACACATGTTCCCATATCTCTTCCCTCCTGCGTCTCCCTCCCTCCCACCCTCCCCATCGCACACCTTCAGGGGGTCACAAAGCACCAAGCTGATCTCCCTGTGCTATGCGGCCACTTCCCACTAGCTACCTACCTTACGTTTGGTAGTGTATATATGTCCGTGCCTCTCTCTCGCTTTGTCACAACTTACCCTTCCCCTCCCCACATCCTCAAGTCCATTCTCGAGTAAGTCTGTGTCTTTATTCCTGTCTTACCCCTAGGTTCCTCATGACATTTTTTTTTCTTAAATTCCATATATATGTGTTAGCATACGGTATTTGTCTCTCTCTTTCTGACTTACTTCACCCTGTATGACAGACTCTAGGTCTATCCACCTCATTACAAATAGCTCAATTTCGTTTCTTTTTATGGCTGAGTAATATTCCATTGTATACATGTGCCACATCTTCTTTACCCATTCATCCGATGATGGACACTTAGGTTGTTTCCATCTCCGGGCTATTGTAAATAGAGCTGCAATGAACATTTTGGTACATGACTCTTTTTAATTATGGTTTTCTCAGGGTATATGCCCAGTAGTGGGATTGCTGGGTCATATGGTAGTTCAATTTGTAGTTTTTTTAAGGAACCTCCATACTGTTCTCCACGGTGGCTGTATCAAGTTACATTCCCACCAACAGTGCAAGAGGGTTCCCTTTTCTCCACACCCTCTCCAGCATTTATTGTTTCTAGATTTTTTGATGATGGCCATTCTGACTGGTGTGAGATGATATCTCATTGTAGTTTTGATTTGCATTTCTCTAATGATTAGTGATGTTGAGCATTCTTTCATGTGTTTGTTGGCAGTCTGTATATCTTCTTTGGAGAAATGTCTATTTAGGTCTTCTGCCCATTTTTGGATTGGGTTGTTTGTTTTTTTGTTATTAAGCTGCATGAGCTGCTTATAAATTTTGGAGATTAATCCTATGTCAGTTGCTTCATTTGCAAATATTTTCTCCCATTCTGAGGGTTGTCTTTTGGTCTTGTTTATGGTTTCCTTTGCTGTGCAAAAGCTTTGAAGTTTCATTAGGTCCCATTTGTTTATTTTTGTTTTTATTTCCATTTCTCTAGGAGGTGGGTCAAAAAGGATCTTGCTGTGATTTATGTCATAGAGTGTCCTGCCTATGTTTTCCTCTAAGAGTTTGATAGTTTCTGGCCTTACATTTAGGTCTTTAATCCATTTTGAGCTTATTTTTGTGTATGGTGTTAGAGAGTGATCTAATCTCATAGTTTTATATGTACCTGTCCAGTTTTCCCAGCACCACTTATCGAAGAGGCTGTCCTTTCTCCACTGTACATTCCTGCCTCCTTTATCAAAGATAACGCAACCATATGTGCATGGGTTTATCTCTGGGCTTTCTATCCTGTTCCATTGATCTATCTTTCTGTTTTTGTGCCAGTACCATACTGTCTTGATTACTGTAGCTTTGTAGTATAGTCTGAAGTCAGGGCTTCAGCTGATTCCTCCAGCTCCGTTTTTCATTCTCAAGATTGCTTTGGCTATTCGGGGTCTTTTGTGTTTCCATACAAATTGTGAAATTTTTTTGTTCTAGTTCTGTGAAAAATGCCAGTGGTCGTTTGATAGGGATTGCATTGAATCTGTAGATTGCTTTGGGTAGTAGAGTCATTTTCACAATGTTGATTTTTCCAATCCAAGAACATGGTATATCTCTCCATCTATTAGTATCATATTTAATTTCTTTCATAGTGTCTTGTAATTTTCTGCATACAGGTCTTTTGTCTCCTTAGGTAGGTTTATTCCTAGATATTTTATTCTTTTTTGTTGCAGTGGTAAATGGGAGTGTTTTCTTGATTTCACTTTTAGATTTTTCATCCTTAGTGTATAGGAATACCAGAGATTTCTGTGCATTAATTTTGTATCCTGCTACTTTACCAAATTCATTGATTAGCTCTAGTAGTTTTCTGGTAGCATCTTTAGGATTCTCTATGTATAGTATCATGTCATCTGCAAACAGTGGCAGCTTTACTTCTTCTTTTCCGATTTGGATTCCTTTTATTTCCTTTTCTTCTCTGATTGCTGTGGCTAAAACTTCCAAAACTATGTTGAATAAGAGTGGTGAGAGTGGGCAACCTTGTCTTCTTCCTGATCTTAGTGGAAATGCTTTCAGTTTTTCACCATTGAGGACAATGTTGGCTGTGGGTTTGTCATATATGGCCTTTATTATGTTGAGGAAAGTTCCCTCTATGCATACTTTCTGCAGGGCTTTTATCATAAATGGGTGTTGAATTTTGTGGAAAGCTCTTTCTGCATCTATTGAGATGATCATATGGTTTTTATCCTTCAATTGTTAATATGGTTTATCACACTGATTGATTTGCATGTATTGAAGAATCCTTGCATTCCTGGAATAAACCCCACTTGATCATGATGGATGATCTGTTTAATGTGCTGTTGGATTCTGTTTGCAAGTATTTTTTTGAGGATTTTTGCATCTATGTTCATCAGTGATATTGGCCTGTAGTTTTCTTTCTTTGTGACATCCTTGTCTGGTTTCAGTATCAGGGTGATGGTGGCCTCATAGAATGAGTTTGGGAGTGTTCCTCCCTGTGCTATATTTTGGAAGAGTTTGAGAAGGATAGGTGTTAGCTCTTCTCTAAATGTTTGACAGAATTCGCCTGTGAAGCCATCTGGTCCTGAGCTTTTGTTTGTTGGAAGATTTTTAATCACAGTTTCAATTTCAGTGCTTGTGATTGGTCTGTTCATATTTTCTATTTCTTCCTGATTCAGTCTTGGCAGGTTGTGCCTTTCTACAAATTTGTCCATTTCTTCCAGGTTTTCCATTTTATTGGCATAGAGTTGCTTGTAGTAATCTCTCATGATCTTTTGTATTTCTGCAGTGTCAGTTGTTACTTCTCCTTTTTCATTTCTAATTCTATTGATTTGAGTCTTCTCCCTTTTTTTCTTGATGAGTCTGGCTAATGGTTTATCAGTTTTGTTTATCTTCTCAAAGAAGGAGTATCTTTTAAGATACTTCCATTTTCTTTCATTGGTAAATCATTTAAGTTATTATTCCTTCCCATGAGAACAAACAAACTAATTGGTGAACTAATAAGAAATTATTTGTAAGCATTTAGCATGGGATTCCTTTTCAGATAATTCAGAATAATTACCTGATTTCAATGGCTCTTCTTGATCATCTAGAGACAATTTGATACAATTAAACCATAAAACGACTTTAAATGTATTGACAGGGCTTCCCTGGTGGCGCAGTGGTTGAGAGTCCGCCTGCTGATGCAGGGGACATGGGTTCGTGACCCAGTCTGGGAGGATCCCACTTGCCGCGGAGTGGCTGGGCCCGTTAGCCATGGCCGCTGGTCCTGTGCGTCCGGAGCCTGTGCTCTGCAATGGGAGGGGCCACAACAATGAGAGGCCTGCGTACCGCAAAAAAAAAAAAGTATTGACAGATGATTCAACTATAAAGCCACATGGATAGTAAATGTGTTTCAATGGCTCTAAACATTTAAAATTAGAAGAGACTTTTGTGGCATTTTTCTGCATATTTCAGTGCCATCCAACATTATCATTTTAATTAACAGCCAAGATTAAGTTTACAGGTTGTTCTTGCTACAATATCTGAAAAGGTAAAGGAATAAAAAAATAAAACATCCCAATTATGGAAATGATGATTTGATGACATCACTTCAGAGACTTCTCTTTTTCCTGTGGCTTAAACATCTATGTGCCCGAGGTTTTTAGGTCTGGAATTACATTGTCGTGACCATATTTAATGGTGTTTATTGAACAACCACTGTGGGTAAAATGTATATCAAGATTTTCAGGGAGTGATATGGAAAGTAGAAATCATGATCCATCATGCCTTCAAAGAGTTTATAAAGAAAAGGAGACAGAGTAATAAACAAAGAATGATCATATAAGGGCAGGTGGAACATATATGTATAGGTTTAGAATCAAAGCCTGTGCTCTTCAGCATGGGTTGCTTAGGAAGGAAGAGAAGGATCTGTCATTCTTAAGAGAAAGACTGTCAACGATGAAGCCTTGGTTAGTGTTCTAAAGAAGAAGAAGTATAGGATTTAGGACATGTGAAAGGAGATTATTCCAGTAGTGGGGAACTTCTGAAGGTCCTCTGTGAGTAGAGCAGATGGATGACAGGTAGCAGGTAGCTTTACCTGGCTCAAGAATGTCATATGAGTTGAGGCTATAAGAGGACATGTGAGACCCCTGGGTAGATTTTGGTTTTTGCAGGAGATCTTTGAAGTTCATATTTGTACATTTATTTTGCTGAAATGGCAACAGCATGCAGTGGCTCATCTTCTGCAGATCAGAGGTCCTCCCAAATAAGAGGAAAGTTTTGGTATATCGGCAATATTGATTTCATAATTCCCTCTCTCTGTTTTTTTTAAATGATTTTCTCATTAAAATGTCCTGTGTGATTATTTCTATTGGGTTAGACTATCTGAGGGCACAAGGGACATTATCTTCCTTTTTTTCATTCATTGAAACATCAAAATGCATTCGTCTCTTGCTACATGGCAGACGAATTTTAGAATAGAGAGTGTTTAATGGATGAAAATAGTCTCATGTGCCTAACTATACATGGGAGATAGAAATGTAGGCTTCATTGTAATGTAGAACAAGAAAGAGCTGTCAGGTGAAAACCCCCAAAACTATTTACATTGAATCCCATAATGGTTTTATTTTCTAAATATTCTGTTTCATACTCTCAACAGTCTCTACCCTGTGGCTGCTGTACATGTGTCTCCGTGTATACAGATGAGCACATAGAATTTATCAACAAACGTGGGGTCCTTTATAACTCTGCCTGCTCTTTGATTTTCACAGTCATGTGATCCACACACAACGCAGAGAAGGACCCGCCATCTGCTGAGGCCATCATTGAGCTCAAGGACGTGCGCTGAAGACTCACAGGTGCGGCCCTGCCTCCTCAATGAAAATTGCTTCCAGTTCCAGTACAATCTAACAGGTACGGTTGAAAACCACGAAGCAAGGAACCAAGCTGTCATAGAATGGAGCTGGTCCATGGCTTTTGTTATTTCAAGAAATTCAAGCTTGTGATGTACTTGCTCTATGGGGCTCACGAAGGATGAATGGGGGACCTGACTGGATAGGGATGTTTTAGAGGCACTGAAAATCACCACAGCCTCATTCAGACACAGCTCAGGTTTCTCTTGGGCACCATAGGGCTCAGTGTCTGATACCAAAGGACTGTGTAGTCACATTGATCTGCTCCCTGCCATTCCCTGTAGCGGCAGACACACAGAATGCCACAAAATGTGGAAGCGGTTGTCTCAGCATAGAATTCAGTACTGATGACCAAATGGCCACATGCCTGCAGAGGCAAAACAATAGCCTTTTCCTGAAACTAATTCCCCACTGAGGACACAGCGGCACTACCGAGATTTCTCGTGTAGAGAACCTCCTAGGGAATTCTATGGGGCTGTCTGATTGTCTTTATAGGTAAACATTGACCTGGCGTATGTTCCCTTTTTCTTTAGTTAAAGGTCCTTCAGATCATTAGTTTTCATAATAATTTTTGAGAAATACAGTAAAATTTCCTTTTACTGGAAGAGCATGTCTTTAAAATGCTGATTTTACTATATATGGCTTTGCTCTTCCTGTTAAACTCTTAGATCATCTACCAAATATGAAAAATCTCCTTAGATAGGTTCTTACTGTATATGATCTAGGATCTTTTTTTTTTTCTACCCACAACAACAAAATAAGATTTTTTTTAAAAGAATTAGTCATGGGATGGTTTATTCTAACTCCTGGTGTCCAGTTTGTAATACAATTAGCCAAACTGACAAAAGCTTCTCTCATGAGAGAATAATTTTCTTAAAATGAGAGTTCCTGAAATAGTGCATATATCTTGCCCCCTTTCCCTTCTGGGGTACCTCTCTTGGCTCCAATGTACCAAATATACCAAATGATTTAGAAAATTATGTTTATTCCTTGAAAACATCTTCAAGTTTACATCAAAGACTAGCATCATTTCTGGTTGTTGTTGTTCTTGTTTTCCTCTCTCAATTATCCCCAGCAAATAGATGATTCCAAACTGGTTTTCCTTTGCCCTTGTGCTTAGTGTTTCTCTTTTCCTACCTCAGCCAACTATGAGATGGTTTCTAAAAATTACTTGGCTTTTGACCTCAAGAAACCAAACTTAGGAAGGTAGCTCACTTTGTTATTTGGTGATCTGATTGATTGTTTTTCAATAAAAGAATTGCAGGATGCTTTTAGAAGCCACTTGAAAATGGTTTTAGGATTCTGTGCACACTCTCCTCCACCAATGCAGAGAATCAAAGGTGTGTTGTATTTTGCTCACATGGTCATAACTTTGAAACTCAGTGTGGTGACCCTGTGCCTGTAGAGTGGAGCACGTGCCAGCTGAGTGAAAATGCGACCTGTGGGCAAGGCATCAGGACCCGCCTTCTGAGCTGTGTGCGCAGTGATGGCAAGCCTGTTAGTGTGGACCAGTGCGAGCAGGTGAGTTGTGTATACTTGTATCCCACACCCATGGCTTTGTTTGTTTGTTTACTTTTTTGAATATTGGTCTGCAACCTCCACAATGCTTGATATAAATGACAGTCTGATTTCTACTCATCACAGCTTAGGTTCAGTTAGAGTAGAGATACTAGTATCATACAGTTATATCTCACTAGTCTGAACTTAGTTAAAATGACCAGGAAAGGTCATTTTGCATTGGGGAAATGGATTCATTAAAAATATAGTTTTTTCCATTATTTTAAAGAACTTATTTGCCAACAAACTATTGGCATCAGGTGACTCTAATATTTAAATATGACTCTTTGTATGAGTGATTCATTTGCCTAAATAGGAAACACTGTTCCTTGCATATAAGATGAATACTGACACTTGCTATTAGAATACTTTGCTAATTTGCTGAGCAAATGATTGCTAGGTAATTAGCACAGTTGCGTTTTTCTTCTCAAGGTAAGTCAAAATGCCTGCCTACCAAGTTTCAAATTAGTGGCTTTTGAATTTTTGTAATTTTATTGCTCCCTTTTTTTCCCAATGACAAAATATGTGGAGTTTGGACAAAAACTGTAATCAAACCTGTTCCAAGAAAGTTGGCGTTTCCTTCCCAACGTATAAGTGAAATGCACGATGGGGGCAGTTTAATAGAAATAAAGATGACCATACGCTGTCCCATTATAAGAATCACTAAAACAGTCTTTGGAATAATTGGAAATAGGTGGGGCCAGTTAGCTCAGGTTTCCACGGAAACCAGCAAAATAAAAGTTGTCCCATTTCTCCTTAAGTAAGAAGAGTCCACAAGTGGAAATTAAAATCAGAACAAAACCCTCCTCACCGATCCTGATTCAGCCTTGTTAAGTACTGCCATAACATCTCTTTAAACCAACAGTATCACCATGGACCAACACCAGCCCTGAGACTAGACCATCTGATATTGAACATCCCATTTAATGAAATGCTGAGACTGGCTAATACAGGGCAGAGTTCCATCTACCAAGTGTCAGTGATTTATTTTAACATTTTGTTTAATTTCATCTCCCTCTCAAGATGTTGTCTGCTTCAAGACAAATAAATCACCAATCTACAACAACTCCAAATAAGTGAAAATCTTACATTTAGTGTACATAATAAATCTTTCATTTTGATACAAAGAGTGATATAAACTATTCATTAATAGAAAAATCAGTTTCTCTGCTTTCTAAATTCCCATATATCCAGCAAATATTTAAAGAACGTTAAAGTCCCAAATTAACCTAACTAGAATACCTATATATCTCAAATGGGTCATAGGTCCCATTGGTCATTTCTATTTTGCCCACTTAGCAAGTAATCATGCTATAATCATTAATTTTATCTCAGTGTGGACATTGCTAATATTTAACTTGTATTGAGTGTTAGCATTTTCCCCAATCACACAGTGTGTGATTCCTAAAACAGAATTTTTTTATTATTCTTTCTGTGTTTCTTGGATGATTTATTCTTTCACTAAGACCTCTTCTACCTTGGCCATTAGAAAATGTGTAATTTTGCCTAGATGTGGATTTCAGAGAGGATAAGAGGAAAAGAAACAGTATCATCAACTTTTCCCTTGATTAAGACCGTGATTGTTTTTAGCTAATTGGTCTTCTTTACAAACTTTAGGTGGTTTGTAGATTTGAGTTTTATTCTTTTTCTATTTATTATTTTAGCCTAGGTAGCTATTAATTTGAGCTCTCTATGTACTGTTGGCCCATCCAGAGGGCAAGGAGCCTAGATTTAACAGTGAGGCATCCTCCTGGTTCCTTGCTGGCTGAGTGACAGGACAGATCTCTGTGTCACATAACTGCCTGCTTTCCCGGTACCTTAACTGCCAATCTACTTCTAAAGTTGAGGATTTTATCAAAAAAAAAATTGGGGCTGACAAGTTTCTATTTCGTGAAATAAGGACCATCATTTTCTAGGCTTGCCATCAGTTTCTACAAGCCAGGATATTTTTCCCCACAAAAATGCAGAAAGGTTATTCTCATAGAATAAAGATTATTATCCCATAAAAGGATAGTGATTTGATTGGATGTTGCTGTGAATTCTCCAGTACAATCACATTTCCCTCCCATCTGCAGCATGACTTGGAGAAGCCCCAGAGGATGAGCCTTCACTGCCTGGTGGAATGCGTGGTCAACTGTCAGCTCTCGGGGTGGACGGCTTGGACAGAGTGCTCACAGACTTGTGGCCATGGAGGTATGTGGCTTCCCTGTGTTGGTTCCCACAAAACAATTTAGTCTTTAAGTATCTCTCCATATGCCATAGCTTGACACACGGGATAAGGCATGTTGGCCAGCTGGACATCACATGAGGCTGACCCAGGGGAGCAGAGGGAACGAGCCTGGCCTCCTATCAGTCCTTTTTTATTTTTTAATGTTTCTTTTTTGTTGTTGAAGTATAGTAGACTTACAGTACTGTGGCAATCTCTGCTGTCAGCAAAGTGACTCAGTTATACACATAGTAGACGTTCTTTTTTTTAATATTCTTTTCCATTACGGTTTATCACAGGATATTGACTATAGTTCCCCATGTTACACAGTAGGACCTTGTTGTTTATCCTTCCTATATATTAGTTTACATCTGCTCAGCCCAAACTCCCAGACCTTCCCTCCCTCACACCCTTCCCCCTTGGCAACCAACCACAAGTCTGTTCTCTATGTCTGTAAGTCTGTTTCTGTTTCATAGATAGGTTCATTTGTGCCATATTTTAGATTCCAGATGGTATTTGTCTTTCTCTGTCTGACTTACTTCGCTTAGCATGATAATCTCTAGTTGCATCCACGTTGCTGCAAATGGCACTATTTCGTTCTTTTTTTATGGCTGAGTAGTATCAGTCCTTTATAATGAGGCAGAGGGTGAAGAACTGGCTTAGTAACAGTGACAGACCCCAGAGGGGCCGCTGACCCCATGGGACAGTGTTTATTGTAAAGGTCCTAAGTTCAACCAATTCAAAATTTGTTAGCCTCTGTGGCTTTTAGAAGAAGATGTATCCTATAAGTAAAATTAGTTCCTGTATCAGGTAAACCCCCCCAGTCACAGTGGCTTCATATCATAGATTAGAAACTAATTTTTCACTCCCATAAAGGAAGGGGTAGTTTCTGCTTCACGAAGTCAACCATGGACACGGATTGATGGAGGCCCTACCGCTTAAACGTAATCAAGTTTCTCTGGAGGGTGATATCCAGCTCGTCCTGTGGAGGTTTTTAATGGACCAGATTGGAAGTTGTGTATATCTCTACTATCTATATTCCATCGGATAAAATTTGGTTGCACTTCTCCAGCTCAGTGCAAGATAGCAGAGTAGGAAATGTAGTTTCTGGATGGCCAGTCGCTTCTTAGCAACAGTGTTATGGAGGAAACAGTTCCTGTGGAGGAAAGGGAGTATAAATCTTTGCTGAACAGACAGCTATTAATACTATAAGTTCCTGGGTAAATAATGAACAATGGCAAGGAATTCAGGGGGCAGCTGATACTCGGGAGCTAGGCAAATGGCAGCAACAGATGGCACTCCAGCCATCAGGCTAAAGTAGGGACCAAAACATGTGTCCATATAAAGAGAACAAGGAGAGCATAACAGGCAAGCACAGAGCTGTGGTTTAGGATAGGGTTCTCATCCTGAAAAAGAGTTACAGTTTATCACAAGGTAAATGTCAGAAATTTGGAATAGGGACCTAGGGAAAATCCTGCTATATGGTTAGTCACTAAGTAGGGGAGGAAAAGGGAAGAAGAATTGCATGTTGGAGGAATCATGGAATCTGATGGGGAAAGGGGTTAAAAGACCTGGATCTGATCACCAAACAAAGATATTTGGAAGGAGGTTTTTAGAAGCTCTGGGACTGGACCACTGGAACTAGGATATGGGCTCATTTCTAAGCTATTCACAAATGAGCATACTGGGCATATTGATAATTCTCTGCCTTAGTTGGGATTGTCTGAGGAGCAAACGCAGGATGTAGCAGGAAAAGGGGCTCACCTGCGAACTCAACTCTAAGATCCTGGAGAGGGCAGAGCTGACAACAGTACTCAGGATATGCCTTAGAAAACCACAGCTGAGGAAGTTGAAATTTATTTTCATAAAGAGCATCATTCAAAATGAAACTCTGGGAATCACAATGTCCAGAAATAACAGCATGCCATCTCCTGCACAATTGAGAGCCTGCAAAGCACCTCAGGAAACCAAATGGCAAATCTTAGGACCAAGATTTCAGTGATCGATTGACCTATATTAGTTTCTCAAATATTCTGATTGGCAGCATGTATAGTTTCCAGCTGGGCATCAACTTTAAAGTTGGGTAAATCGAGTTTCAAATTGCAGCTCTTTAGGCAAATGACTTACTCTATCTGAGTCTCAGCTTCTTCATCTCTAAAATGGAATTCATGCACATGTTAGAGGCTTTGTTTGGGGTTTGAGAATTAAATGCTATGAAGTATATGTAGGCGTCTAGCACAGTACCTGACAGAGCATTGGTGTTTATTATGTGTGTTAATTTCCATCTCCACCTTCCTACGCACCAGCAGGAAAGAGTGTTATCAGAGACTCCCTAGGGTCTTTTAAAGATTTTCCCATAGACTCAGTTCCTCTCATGGTCCACTCTCACATCTCCTCCTTTTACCCCACTCAAAGTCCATACATTAAAATCACAGTCTAAGTAATATTTTGAAAATGCAAATCCAAAGAGTTGTTTTCCTATTGACTTAAGAGTCATTTATCCATTGAACAAATACTAATCTGCCCGTCATAGTACAATGTGTTGGACATGAAGCAGTGGGGGGGGCGGGAAGACAATTTCCCTCTTCTCATGACGCTTACAATCTAGTTGAGGGACAATACACAGTAAACAAATAGGTAATATTACATGTAGATGAGTTCATTAAACTAGAGGTGTTATTTGCATTAGTGATGTGAATAACTGGTTGCTTCCCTGTCCAGCGTGAGCTACCCTGGTTATCCCACAGCCAGAAGCACTGCAGTCTTGTCCTCCTGGGCCTCTGCTAGGAGGTGTGACTCTCCTACAGCTATGAGAACAGCCGTAAAGGATAGCATGGAAAAGTAGAGAAGGGATGAAGTCCTGTATTGTGAGCATGGTCCACGAGGACCTGTAGGATCTCCCGCATGCCTGCCTCTCTATCCCCATCACCCTCCACCATCATGTTGGATCTCTCTGCTGTGATATAGTATATTTCAGTCACGATCTTGAGTGTATGCTTCCTTCCACCTTGATTCCTTGCCTCCCGTGGAGTATCTCACCATCACCCCCACTATCACCTTCTAATACTTTAATTATGTATAAACTGAATCAATTTTTTTAGAATTTTTATTTTGTCATCATGTCAATATAGACATTTTACAATGTTTCAAATGGCATTTTTAAAAAATATTTATTTATTTATCTATTTATTTAGTCTGCACCGGGTCTTAGTTGCGGCACATGGGATCTTTGTTGCGGCATGCATGCAAGTATCTAGTTCCCCAACCGGGGATTGGGAGTGTGGAGTCTTACCCACTGGACCACCAGGGAAGTCCCTGAATCAATTTTAATATCCGTCTGTCTAAGGAATCAGTGACCTTGTTTGGGTTCTTCATAGGTGAATCCCTCTAGTTCCCATGAAGCACAGTACCTGGCACATGGGGGAAATCTCAGTTAACGTTTGTCACTGCCCAGGTGGTTCTGGACTATAGGGGAAAGTTTGAAGGGGAAAAGCTTGCAGACTGGATGGTAAGCCCAAAGGCAGCCAATCCCTGCCAGGGGCTATTTTCACCTCTCTCTAATTAAACTCACAAGTCTTGAGTATCATTACTCAAGAATGTGTTCAATGCAAGGAGACAGAACCTCTGTTTATAATTATTTTTGCCCCAGATATCCTAATTCTGCCACTGTACAAAGTCAGTGAAACATAACAGATCTCCATGTTATGCTAATACACTACCTTTGAAACTAAGACCCCCCAGTTGTAAGTTTAGTATTATAAAATATGACTTTAATTTTTCAAGCAGTTCTGTTAGTGCTGTGGACTCATGAGACCTCGTTAGTCTACTTGAAAAACAAAAACAAACAAGGAAAAATACTTTGCAAATCTGAATCCCACTATTAGAGATTTCTAGGCGATTAGAGTTTGAACTTAAATTCACCTTTTCTAATCCTTAGAATAATAAACAAAGACAAACGATGGAAAATTTCCTAAGGAAAGTCATCGTGTGACCTAAGGCACAGAAGGACTAAAGAAGGGATGTTAACTACGTAGAGAAATCGAATTGTGTAAAGCACTTGGAAGTCATTTGATAGTTTCCACTGGCACATAAATATAGCAGTAGTTATAAATCACCTCTAGCTAGCTTCTAAGGGTCTGCTAGGATAAGTTCTTGAGAATCCTTTCTTGACCTTTAGATGCCTTGATCTCCTGAATTAAGATGTAATAATGCCTTTTAAAAATATATTCCGTAATCCTGATATTTGGCAAACCTTCCAGGAATCTAAATTTATATGTATTCTATTTTTCCTTTATTTATTGAACCAGGATTTATAAAGTTTACATCTATTATCCTTATCCTGACACCTATTGGTGCACTCTTTCACTGTCAAAAGTGGCAGTGCAGAAAATACATTATATGGTCATCCTGCTATTTTGACTTCTAGAAGTCAGGGCTGTAGAGACGTTTACTCATATATTTCACAAATACTCACTGGAAGTTTCCCCAAAGCCAGGCATTCTCCCAGGAGCTGAGGATACACCATGTATAGAAAGGATAAGATCCCAGGGAAACAAAGTCCCCTGACTTCATAAAACTAACATTCTAGTAGGAAACTAGACGGTGATGACAAGACAGGGAGACGGCAAATAGACAGGTGAATATACACAAAAGTAACAGACACTGATGAGTGCTGTGTCGAAACAAAAAACAAGTTATGTGATGGAGAATAACAAGTGTCTTGCAGGGGAGTGAGGGATGTGGGAAGAGAGGCCACTGAGGAGGTGATATTTATGTCAGAATTGAATGACAAGGTGCCGTAGTTCTTGTAACTGGTGTTTTCTTTACTAGGCTTCTCAGGGTTCAATCTCACAGGCATTTTTTGACTACCTGTTGCATTCAAGGCTCTATATCAGAACCTACAAACAAAAATATAAAAAGGACTATTTATAAATTATATTTGTGCCCAATCTTCATCTTTAAAAAAATAAATAAAATGACCAGTACAAAGAATAGGACACATAGTCCTTGAATTTTTAGGCAGCTACCGTCAGGACACTGCTGAGACAGCCTTTGTGGTTCTGTTCTGTTCTATTCTATTCTATTCTATTCTATTCTATTCTACCAGCCTTCAAACTATCAATACTCTTCCAGCACCTCTCTTTTCTGATCACCAGCCCCCTGGTAGATAGTACTGTTTCCAAAATGAGACAACTCTGCATTTAAATCATGCCTTAATCCTCATGCAGCACAAGCTAAAAGTGACAGACAACCAGCAAATAATCAAATGCAGCAATGTATGGCACAGATGAACTTGTTTCTTAAAAGAGACCAAACTCTGGCGCCGAAAAGGTTGGAAACTATCATTGAAAAACACCTGCGCCTTGTCTCTTCTAAAACGGTGTGCCCGCAGCTGTCTTTTTAAATTTTTTTTCAATAATCACTTTATTTTATTTTTCCAATTCAGAATATATTTATTTAGGGCCTTTCCATAGTCAGTTTATATTAATATAAGTTTGCCACCTTTTATTATTCTTTTTTTTTTAACATCTTTATTGGAGTATAATTGCTTTACAATGGTGTGTTAGCCTCCGCTTTACAACAAGGTGAATCAGCTACACACACACACATATCCCAATATCTCTTCCCTCTTGCGTCTCCCTCCCACCCTCCCTATCCCACCCCTCTAGGTGGTCACAAAGCACCAAGTTGATCTCCCTGTGCTATGCGGCCCCGCAGCTGTCTTTTGTACTAGCCGCTTTCTTTTTTCCAAGTGGTGACGGCAGTGGGGCAGGGACCACAAGAGGAGACAGAGTTTATTTAGTCACATGAAAGTGCGCAAGCAAGTTGCAGGGGAGTCTGACTTCAGCACCTGCGGCTCTCCGCTGACTTCTTTATCAAGAGCAAACTGCACACCGTTGTCTCCGTTTAGGAAATCACCGGGCTGTCTGGCAAATCCTAGCAAGCTGGGTGTCCTGGATGCTTCCCCCATAGCCACACTTCCCCATCAAACCCACAGAACTACATTGATCTGAGGGGAAACTTTGAAATGAGCTCTTTATTTCCAAGAGTCTGGGTTGTCTCTTTAATGTACACCTGATGCTTGGCATATACTTTCTAATTGTGTTAAAGATTTCAAGGTTAGAACAGCTTGAATCCAATTTATTTCACGTTAAAGAGAGACTAATTCTAGACTTCCACTAAGGGATCTTTTTAGATAGATTTCAAAGATCAAAGCATGTAATAGAAGAGCTTAATATTTGGATTAGTCATGATCTTTGTTGAATTTTCATCAGTTCAGTGGAATGTAGCACTCCCTAAATTTAGCATATCATGAATTATTCATAATTATTATTTAAGCAAAACGTTCCAAGAAGGTTGTTAATCCCAGATTATGATTTGTTCCTCTTTCATAGTTTTTAATTCAGGGTGTATGAGTTTATAATATTTCTCTATACTATGTAATCCAGCCTGCCTCTTGTGTTTCACAGATGGCATATGATTTTTCTGTCCACTCTAGTCCATAATGAAAATAATAATTTTGTATTAACTCCAAAGCACCACAAGTTTGTGCTTTCCAGCTTTTTTCTTTCTCTTTTTGTTTAAAGATTTTAAAAGGCAAGCCAGTAACCTTCAGTTTGTGTCTGAATAAAACAGGATCAGTGTCATATCCTTGATCACACACAGTCCAATAGTTATAACAGCTCAAACTTATTGACTATATCAAGTAATTAGTTCCTATGACAGAGAACAAGCAGCTGAATTATAGAATGGGAAAAAAGAAAGACTAGAGGAGAATATCCAGTTTTAAAGCTGGCTTTTCCAATGGCCAGTTGTAAGACTGAGCCAGCCTTTGCAGAATTCACTTCCACTATCTTTTATTGGTAAAAAGATGAAATATTAGAATAATTACTTTTTAATATCTATTGGTCAAAGGCACAATTATTGGTACCAGGAGTATTTTAGCTCTTTACAAGAGTACTATGAAATTATAGGCATAACTTTACAGGTATGGGGACAGGCAATTAAGTAACCTGCTCAAGGTCACACAGCTTGTCAGTTGTAGAGGAAACATTTGAACCCAAGTTCAGGTGTCTTCTAAGCCCCATTTTCTCCACTGTGCCCCTTTACATCTGACACTGTATATGTAAATGTTCATGTTATGTACTTGGTCCTGGGTTGGGTGCTATGTCACTTTATAAAAATTCTCATCATTTTTAGGTGTATTTAAGAATAAGCAGAGGAAATGGATCTCAGATTGGAACATAAAGGGCAGTGAGGGCTTTAAGTCTCTCTGAATTTTAAGCCTCCTAAATGTATACTTGTCTCATAATTAGCAGTGTTGCATATTATTATCTCTTCCATCTAATTGGAATATAGCTGCAGGGAGCCAGTCTTCCAGACAGGGAATGTGTGAGACTGATAGAATAGCTCCAGGATTGCTAAAATCACTCTCTGTGACTTTGTCATCTTGCATCTCACGGAGAGAGCCTCGTTGTGGGTATTTCTGCTGTATACTTACAGTGGTCTGTCAAGTTTTGATACCTCTGAATGGGTCTGAAATGTGACTGTTGGGAATAGAACTGAAAATAAGCAGCTAGAATGCATACGCACTGTCACAGAGAAATCTGGAGCTCTATCTCCAAGCAAAGGCAACGGTGCCTAATCTGCCTTTAAAAGACCTATCTCACTCCCGTGATACCATGGTCTATCTTGACCTCTAAAACTGTGGTCTTGTTACTTCCTTACTTCGCTAACCCCACCCCCAAATAGTTGGTCATGGCTGGGGCTCATCTATTTTACTCTGAAAAACTTATGGACTCTTTGCCTTGCCTAACTTGAGTGTTCTCTATGATGAAAGGTGTCTGGATGCCTGAAGCCATTTTTAGACAAGCCGAGGAGTCCCTCTATAGGGGAAACTCATGGGCTGTAGCTCTGAAGGCAGAATCGTTACTGCACCTTCCATCTTCAGCAATGCCAAACACATGCTGAAGATCTATCTTGAGGCTGCAGATCAAGATCGTAGTTTTTCTCCACTCCGTTATATTAGAAAATAACCTTGATCCCCACTCCATGTCAATCCAGGCTGTATATTTACAACAAACTTGGCACTTAAAAAGTAAACTTGGATAAAAATTCCAGATGATGTGTGTTAAAAGAAGTAAAAAACAGATGTCCAGCATAAAGAACTGCATGAAATTAACTGAGCATTTTATAGACAATCTAACTTACTTCTGCTTTCAGAAATTTACTCTGCCAAGTACCCAAAAGCAAATAAAGAGTTATCACAGAGTAAGGTGTTAATACCATAATTGTAAGTAGTTTCTTCTAAAGGAAAATATGAAATGTATGAATACAGGTAACCCATTTATTGCAGAGGGGAGGCCTAAGTGTACTTCTCAAACTTGTTCAAGTGGCCTAATGACCTCAGCAGAGCATCTGATACCTGACTTGGACCAGGTGAGATTTGTTGGAAAGCAGATGCTTTTGGAGTAAAAGCAATTTGTGTTCCCATCCTTCTAGCTGTGTGACTTTGCAAAAATTATTTAATTTCTCTGGGCTTCAGTTTATCACATAGGAGATGAGACTGGGATTCTTGTTGAAGTGATACATTTGAGGCGGGTGGGGAGAACAGGTGCTCTCAGGGGAAAGAAAACAAAGAAAACAGGATAAGGAAGGGAACAGAACTAAGCAAGAATATGCTATATCATCTCTATATCCTAGAACATTGTATTCACTCAATTAATTTAGACCCTCCCTCCATAATGAGGAATACTTTTATAATGACAAAAGGTATTATACAATAAATTGCCTTAACCACAGAGACATATGTGATTAAAATTAATAGATTGACCTGACCAGCTATTAACGAGGTGGTTGTTAGTATCCCTTTGCTTCTGTTTTCATTTATTTTGTAATCTGCTAGTATTTTCAACTGACTAATACTAGGTAGCAGCCACCAAAGGCTTAAGAATAAATTCAAAGTAGCAAATACTTAAAAGTGGAAACATTTTATTCAGTAACCTAATTTTTTGGTGCATATCAGGAAGGACCATCATCACCTTGAGGTTAGTGACACTGAACATCATTCTTTGCGGTGTAGGTTGGCCAACCCTTACAGATGTCAGCTCAGGAAGACCATTCCCTGCCAACGGTTGTGCACATGCCTTGAAAATATAACTCATGTTAAAAAAAAAATAGTTCCCAGGTGGAAAGCAAACCAGTAATAGTAATATTCAAATAACATTCTATAAGCTCAAAGTGACTTCATATACTACTGTCTTCGTATTTACATGGCTGCGGTATGTTGGAGTTTATAGGTATGTTCATATAAATTGCTCAGATATTTAATGAACTATTTAAGATTAAACAGGTATGTTCTTCATTGCTCTATTCTTATATTTCCTTTTCCAATTTCCCATTCAAACGTACTTTGCATTGTGTGCCTGGGTCATATTCAAATTGTCCAGAGCTATCAAAACCATGATTTTCAGTTAATTCAATGAGCATCTGTCAGGGCCACAGAAGAACCATTGTGTAGAGCCTATCACTGTAACAGTGTTGGTGACTGGCTCCCTGTATCTGAGTGTATGGTCAGAACAGAGAACCGTTGTGTTTGACTCCATCTCTTTTTTATGAATGTATACATTGACAAATATATAACGAGTTTTTTGTTGTTTTTGGGTTTTTTTGCGGTACGCGGGCCTCTCACTGCTGTGGCCTCTCCTGTTGCGGAGCACAGGCTCCGGACGCGTAGGCTCAGCGGCCATGGCTCACGGGCCCAGCCGCTCCGCAGCATGTGGGATCTTCCCGGAGCGGGGCACGAATCCGTGTCCCCTGCATCGGCAGGCGGACTCCCAACCACTGCGCCACCAGGGAAGCCCTATGTAACGAGTTTTGAGGGGTTTTTTTTTACTGCTTAAAATTTCCCACATCCCCTTTGTCAGTGGAGCCTCAGAGTGAAGCCTGACCGCTGCTGAGTTCAATGGGAGTGTGATCTGGTCCAATATGCTTTAAAACTGTATGCAGATACCAGTATTGGCCTTTCTTTGAGGGGGGATGTGTGTGTGTTACAACTAGTGTGCCCCACTGTCTGTTTTCTTCTGGAAGTCTTACCATGCAATCCTTTTTCCTTCAATGCCAGAAATTATTGCTAATTTAACAGTAGGCCTAGTATCACTGTTGCTTATAATGAGTTCCCAATATTCCTAAAGGGAGGGGAGGAAAAGTTTCAGAGAGAATTGCTAGCAAACTTAACCTACTGTAATCTGGGTCTTTATTCAAGTGGAAACATTTTGGAGCTAGTGCTTTTCTCTCTTTTATAGCCTGAAGTGCAGAAGAATAAGAGAATCCGTTTCTATATCTCATTGGTATTACCCATTAAACATATTGTCTATATCAACTATTGAATTCAGGTTTCAAATAGATTTGTAAACCCAAACAAGAGTTGTCCGGAGAGTGTCCAAGAAATTTCTCTTATTCTTAGATTGGAAGCATGAGGATGTGGACGGCAGCCACCTTCACTCTTACTCCGAGGGCAGAAGGAGTGTAGGCTAGGGTGTAAGAGGTTGGGTGGGACCAGGCTAAATCATTATGGACTTCGTAGCTGTGTGCATTTAATGTGAAAAAGCCCAATAGAATACAAGTAGCATGCTTTATATACCCATTACAGGTTTGTTCCAGGGCCAGGTCTAGGAATTGATATGAAATAGTAGTTGTCAAAATAAACGATTAAAAATATTAAGATTTAGCCAGCACCTACTCTATTTTAGTTATGTTGTTAAGGTAGTTCATATATGGTATTTTTAAATTCATATACAACATGAGATTAGTCCAAGGAGTCCTCATCATCTCAGTATTCTTCACCTGAATCAGCATAATTGTGAGATCTATAGGAAGCAGAACCCCTCATACTATCAAAATATTTGCTGTTGAACTGACCACTTGTAAAGCCGTCCCCCAGTCAGCGAGTCTCCTGGATTAACGCACATGCCCTGTCATTGCATCAAGGTATTTGTTGGTCCATCTCTAGCTGCAAATGGAATGTTTACCCACAAAAAAGGGGCACAAAATGGAGCAATCTGTACACCAAAGATTAAGCGGAGCTCTTGAGAAAATTGATGAAAAGTGACTCAAATAACAAAGATTCTATGATCAAACTGCAAAAGCCAGTCACAATAGAATAAAACTTTCATAGGGTCATCATAAAATTATGTAAAAAATATCAATGGTTGATTTATTCTTTGTCCTAATAATAACTGCATAGTTGCAATTACCTGCACGGTAGTTGATATTAGATAAAATAAACCCACTTGCATACTTTTTACTTGCAGAAAAAGTCCCATTTAGACATTTTTCATTATTTATTAAAAATAATTGAATTCCTATTTGAAATACATCCATTTTTAAGTGGCATCTTCCCCAGCATGAATTATCCTCAGATAGTGACTCTCCGTATACTTAATTTTATTTTACAGGAGAGGAAATTTATGCTCAGAGGAGTTAAAGTACTTTCATACAGTCACATCATTTACTAGCTGTTAATTTGAGAGAACTGTTTCCAACAAGAGAATTTTGATGCCAAGTCCAGGTTTCTTTGCGCCATTCATCAGCTATTTTAAAATGTTCTTTTTCTCATATTCTATATCAGATCATAACTTTAAATATCTTTCATTTGCCCACATCCTCCCCTGCTTTCTCCTCTCATGAAAAATCACTATCACAAAACAATTCCTTAAGTCTCCTGCCGTTAGAGGTCCCTTTTATAATAGAATAATTACTGCCGAGAGATAGGTGCAAGGCTGAATATTAAATCCAGTGTGATTTTTAGAATTCCAGGGACCATTGGAAATGGTGGGCCTCCTTGTCTATACCATCTGTATTCCATGTAGCTAGATTTTATATTTACAACTTCAGTAATTGTGGGGAAAGTGCCTAATTTAAGGGATATTTTCTCTGATTATTTAATTTATACAGCCAAATACCCCTGACTTAGAAAAAGGAACTTATTAAAAGATATCAAGGAACCCAAAGAAACTTGAGGTGCAGTAGGTACCTTTTATACCCTCGTGCCTTCATTGGCAATATTTTTTTACGAGCTTTAATATTAGCCAATTAAACATGATAATATACTTCAAAATGTAGAATGATTATATGCTTCTTGATAGAAGTTGGCATCGTTTGAAAATCGTATCTTGGTGTTTGGATAGCAAAAGGCAGAGAAATCACATGGATGTGCTTTCAATGAGTGGTTGTAAGACTTCATTATTTCAAAAAGTAACGGCATCATTTTTTTTTTCCATTGACTTCATTAGGTTCCCCCCACCTTGATGTCCAGCAGAAAATATCTGTCACTTTAATGGAAATAAATAAAATAGTCCTAAAGTAATGGCCATGATGCATGCCATCAATTCAAGAACAAGCTTGAAGTTATTTGGTTTTAATGAAATAGAACCTCTTTAGCTGTGATAAAAGTGATACTACATTGTCATTATTCTTACATAGATGGATAGAGAACAGAGTGCAATGATAATAACATTCGGGTAATAGATACTTAGCTCAAGAGAATAAACATAAAGATTATCATAAAACTGAAGAGTATTTAAACAAGAATTAATGTGAAATCTTGAGCCAAATGTGTTCATCAAGCAGGGACAGTGTTTCATATGAATAAGGTGATGTCCAACCTGTATGATTTGATTTGAGTGGTGCTGGGAAGGGACATCTGTCCAAAGCATATGTTCTTCTCAGTGCCCAGGGGGCAGAATGGGTAGATTCTGTTATTCGCAAAGCCTATGTTACCTATAATATGGAAAAATAATAGCATTTCCCTCCGGGGTTGTTATGATTATTCAGTGAGTCAGTATATTTAAAGTATTTAGAAAATTGCTTACCACATGGTATCTGCCAAATAATTACGGTGATATATCATCACACATTTTCAGATACCAGATAATATCATATAGACAATTTATAAAAATATGAGTTAAACAAATATTCAATTAGTGCTTAATATATATGGAGTACCATGTTAGGGACAGAATCCCAGGCCTCAAGGAATTTAGAATCCAATGACTAGAACTTCCTAGTTTTCCTCAAGGGTCTTCTCAGAGAGAATTAGTTTACCACCAAATCTATGATAATATTCTGGTGGTCACTAAGAGGTCTAGTTCACTGAAGGTGTGAGTTACCCTTACTTCTCCCTGAACTTGAGGGCATGTGGGAATTCTTAGCCAAGGTTTTCAAGTGAATTCTATGCAGAAGTGAAGTCATTACTCTCTTTCCATTTCTCTTAAGAGGTAAATGTAGAATCTTTGACATCAACGAAGAGACCCCACTTTTAATAGCTTTAACAGTATTCCCTCAACCTATTCTCTTCTTAGCTCTTTCTGTCCAGCCACACTGGCCTGTCAGGCCCTCAAACCTGTTCTGCTCCTTCAGATTTCTGCTTAAAGCTCAACTGCTCAACTGATTCCTTCCCAGACTGGGCGGCATCCCCATAACATGCTCTCATAGAACCTTCTGTTCTGCCTTTAACATTTATCACAGATACAATTACATAATTAACTTTATAACACCAATGGAAGGGCATGGATTCACAGATAATTAATTCACAGATAGCTAATAGTAATGAAACTATATGCACATCATACCTCATCAGTAAAAAAGGAGTAAGGACAAGAGGGAGTAGGAGGGAGAGCAAGAGACAGAAACAAAGACACTTAAATTCTATCCACTCTTCCACTTAATGAGCTTATGACCTGATGCCTAGGAGTGGGTATAAGATGACATGGGAGCCCTACTCTTTCTTGAGCTATTCTTATTAACCAATTTCCTTTCATTAGGAAATGGAGGACTAGCATTTGAACATACGTGTTTCAAACAACATGGCTTCTTCACAGAAGTCAACAATTTTATCTTGTACTCGGTGAAAAAAGAAATTGGTCCTAAAATCTAGGAAAATTGGCCATGTTGAATTAATGGAGAGACACTATTGGAACCTCAGGGTGGCACCTTCCTAGGGAATTTTCCAGGGTAATTTGGATTATATGCAATTTTTACCTTACTTTCTGATTTAGAACCTAACAAAGAAGATACAACTCTATTTTTCTTTAGTATTTGTAATCCTAGCATGGAATATAAGGTCTGTGAAGGTAGAAGGTACATCTGGCGTTTTCACCACTATATCCCTAGCCCAAGGCAGGATTCTTGGATTATTTTAAAGCTTAATAGATAAATATTTGTTCACATTCAGCCAGTGTTTATGGGGATCAGTCTATTTGGCAACAATACAGAGTTTGGACTTAAGCCGGCTAAAGTAGAAGACAGACAGAATTTCAGATCCTTAAGCGTTATGCAGACCTTAGATAACTTGTGTCTCCATAGAAACCTAAATTAAAATGGCAGAAAAACTGAAACCTGGACATGACAAAGTTCAGTGTGTTTTAATGAAGCCTTTTGTATGTAAGGCAACATTCTGTCCTTTAATTCCCTTTCCAAGCCAAACTCTAAGGGAAAAGCTGACATCTTCCTTATCATTTTAGGTCGAATGAGCCGGACTCGATTTATCATTATGCCAACCCAAGGAGAAGGACGGCCATGCCCCACAGAGCTTACCCAGCAGAAAACCTGCCCAGTGACCCCCTGCTACAGCTGGGTCCTCAGCAACTGGTCTGCATGTAAATTGGAGGTAGGTCATGGAATGACAGAGAAATGCTTCTCAGTATGTCCAAAGCACTTGTCTAGTCAAACCTATGTGCTGATGGCACAAATTTCACAATACCAGGGGCCTGGCACGGTGTATTTTTATGCAATGGAGAACATGGAAAAAAGAACCAAATGACTTAACCTCACACAGAGTGATATTGCTAGGAAAATAAATAGCCGTTCATTAGGCACTATTTATAATAAGCTGGTTCAGGGGACTTCCAATCTCTTTGGCATTCTGAAAAATCCTCTATCTTCTTGGCTTGTGGGAAATATCAAAGCATTATGCAATTAGGCAAAACCCTGATGCTATGGAAATGCACAGCTTGCTGTAGACTCTATTTCCTAAAAAAGCACTTTTAGGCTTAGACAAAATCTTGCATGTGGGCAGAAAACCAAAAGTGTATGAAAGTTATATTTTAACATTATTACACGAACCAAGGTTACTACATTTTCCTCAATGATTGCTTTTTATTGACCTGAAATATAAATGCCTAGTAACATCATGATATATCACATACCCAGAACTTTTGCTGGGTCAGCAAAGATCCTCTAGGGCATTTTTCTCTCTGGCTTCTTGTATAAGAAAAAGCACGTTGATTTTCTCTATTCTTATTTTACTGGTTTATCCTTCAGTTCATATTCCAAAGCAGATTTTAATTAGGTAACAATAACTTTGATTATGCATTAAGAAACCTGCAGAGTATTCTCATGGAGATGTTTAGCGTTCCTGTCAGGATGACATTGTCATGCAGCATTATTATCTTGCAGAAGTTAAATGCCCATGTATTTTAATAAGTCCCAGAGGAACAAAAATGCCTGGTACATTTGTTCAGTCTCCTTTTTACAGAAAAGAAGGTAACCATGCTAATTAATTAAATAGTAACCTAATAGCTTTAAATATGAATACTTTGTCTTAGTCTAAAACCCTCTTTCCTGAACCTTCAGCAATTTTTTAAGTGCTGCTTGGAATCACAATTAAGAAAATGGAAGGAAGATTTCTCCTGATAATTGTTGAGAAAGTACAGAAAATAAATTCAAAGAATTCAGGAACCCATTGCAGGGGAAGGGAGAGAAAACACAGGAAGAAGAGGGGAAGGATGGGGGACAAACTCCACACTCCATGTCTTACCAGCCATACAACTGCTACTGTACCTCACATGTTCTCTTGTACTTTCCCTTTTACCTTCTCAGGTATCAGGAACCTTTTTTTTTTTAATAGACATGTCTGCCAATTTGTCCCATAGGAACATTAAGGGGAAATGTCAAATGTAATGTTTCAGTTTGCTGTCAAGTATTGAGCTTTAGCCAGAACCACAGGGGCCAGAGTGGTGGGTTGCGAACATTCTCTGTAGCAGTGCTGGTGGGGATAGAGAGGGGGCGTTGTGGCTTCTATTGGAGATACCCGGGCACGGAGACCCTGGAGACCACGAGAGCAGGTGTATCTAGAAATTTGAGAAGTGTCTCAGATTTCTAGATGAGGTTATTCCCTCACTGACACTTCCAGTCGGGAGGCAACTGGAGTTGGACTCAATCCAGGCAAAGCTCTCAAAAACCAAGGCTGTAGTAATTATTCCTGTGTGGGCACCTTACCCAAAGGAGGCCAGTCAGCATTCTTCCCCAAGAATCTGGAATGGCATTGAAGCTGTTCAAAGATACTGTCTTCAGGAATTCTTAGCTGCCACATTTTCCCACCTTGTAGGTAAAGTTAGTCACTTAGAAGCAAGAAGAACAAAGAAGATGACGCTAAAAAGCAGAGGCAAAAGAGAAAGTGAATCTTGATGATATTTGAGTTGAGTTTTTCCTGAGTTTGAACTGTAGTCCCGCTCTTCAAAGCCTACTTGTGAATGCTTTGTGAGGTAAATTAACACAATATCTTTTCAGCGAGTTGCCTTTTCATAAACATTTATGTAAGCTGAGTTTGGGGAATTCCTGATTAAAATACACGTGGGCCTCCACACACAAAGGAAGCGCACTTCTCCCACAGCTGTCCTGCTTCTCCTCGTTCTGTAATACCTGCCAAATGCAGGTTGAAAGCTCATTCACCGGAGGTGGTAGAGATGTTGAAGTGGCTGATTGCCATCAAGTGTACCGAACCCTAATAAGAGGAGCTCGCACAGGGCTCAGTGGATATGCCAATCCTGCCTCCATCTGATGTGGAAAGGGATTTGCAAATGGAAATCTTTATCCTCAGGCTTCACTTTTTTTCAGGGTTTCCTAACTCTTCCCAAGTTCCCCAGCTGATAGCACGCATCCACACGTATGCTGCAAAACCCGTTTCGGAGCTCAGACTCTGGAGTCCAGCAGGGCCTCATTTTGGTCAAGATTTTTTCCAGTTCCTCGCTCTGCAGTTTTTGTCAAGTTCTCAAACTCTCCAAACCTCTGTTCTCTTATGTATATCATGGGGGGTAGCAAGAGTAGCTGTTTTGCTAGGGGCTTTCGGTAGGGATAGACAAACTAATATGTAGTGCTGAGCATAGTGTCTGACGTAAGTCCAGAGCTCAGTAAATTGAGGCTGTTGTTACAGGTTCGATTCCAGCTCTGATTATGATTGTTTGCACCATCTGCTGATCCACATCTGGTGATGCCGATTCAGGGTATACAGAAAGTCCCTTAATGATCTGGACAGGAGAGAGTCAGTGACAGAATCCTTGCCGTTGACCATCTGGTTCTAAGAAACCTGGCTCTGTTTTCAAGCCCTAGCGTGTGAAGCCTCGTGAGTGAGATTGAATGAATGCTTGCTTTATGAATGAAGCTATCATGCTGACGGTGATTTGTCTTCACATAGCAGCTGTTGTTGTCAAGGTATGAGATTAAGGTTGATCATGGATACATACTAGGAGCACATTATTGTTGGTCTTGGTTTTGAAAGTGATCCCTGATGTAGACTTGTTTCCTGTCATTTCTGCACACCCCATCTCCTGGAATGTCAAACAAAGCTCTATGCACACCCCATCTCCTGGAATGTCAAACAAAGCTCTAATCAGTTGCATCTCCTTGTTACCGGAGGTTCCAGAGAGCAGTAACTTCAAATTTCAGACATGCTACAGTATCTTCAGACTCCAAGTTCGCGAACTCTGACACTCTATAGCGAAACGTACACCTTAGACAATTCTGCCGTGGATCCATCATCTGGAATAATAAGTGATAGAGAGAATCCTATCACTTAGAGAGAGAGAGTCCCAAACAGAAATTTAACTTACACTAGGTATTTTCCACTTTAGGGGGTGAACATTTACCAGAACATTTGGTTTGAATGAAGATACTGTGAATTGGTGTTGAACTTCTACTTCTCCAAAAAAAAGCACACTCAGGTTCAAAATCAGGGTGCCTGTTTTAAACAATTTCACAGTGACCGTAGAGATATTAGAGCAGCTATGAGGTATTGATAGATCCAGTGTGGGGCTTGCCCTTGTTAGATAAACAAATCATAATTCTTGTTAAGACGGCTCTAGAAGAGGAGGTGGTCGTTCCTATTTGTGTGTCTACTCAGTTCCATCAGGCCCTACGTTGCTGCAACTCAGGAGGAGGAGAGGAAAAGTCTCCTCCAAGTCTCCCCTTTTCCTTTCTGCCAGTGTGGCTTTGAATCCGAACTTCCTTCTGTAAAGAATTTTTCTCAGCAGCCACTCTGTACCATCCTGCGCATCCGGCAGTCCATCCACAACCTGCCCTTGATGCTCAGCAGCCACTGCCGCAGTGCCTTGACCTGGCTGGTGCTCAGCAGGCCCGTCAACCCCTGGGTCACCTGCTGCACGCCCAGAAGCACTGTCATGGCTGCTTTCGCCGCCCACCCCGTCCCTCTTCGCTCCTGCTGCTGCCACGGCCACAGAAGCTCCCCGGCCTAGCAATGCAGTTTCTGGGTTCTGTTGAGGTGGGAGGGGGGTGGGAAATAAGAAGGAGCTGAAACTCAGTTTCCCAGTACGGCTGCACGCCCAGAAGCACTGTCATGGCTACTTTCGCCGCCCACCCCGTCCCTCTTCGCTCCTGCTGCTGCCACGGCCACAGAAGCTCCCCGGCCTAGCAATGCAGTTTCTGGGTTCTGTTGAGGTGGGAGGGGGGTGGGAAATAAGAAGGAGCTGAAACTCAGTTTCCCAGTACGGAGCCCGGTTGTCTGACTGTCACCTAATAATGATTTGTAACATGGAGCATATCCTTACCTGCAGCAACAGAGCCCGTGCAGAGGGTCATCCTCTCTCTCCCTCTCTCTCTCTCTCCATCCGTACCAGTAGTAGTCATGAAAGCTGTAGCTCTTCCACCAATTTCTGGACTTAGTGGGAGCTGAGTAACATACCTTGGAAGTACAGAGGAGTTAATACTCCATGGGGTGAAGGTTGATCAATGAGGACTGAATCCAAGGAGGAGCTACATGTAATGCCTCTCCCTTTTTCCTCCCTCCCCACCTCATGGATGGTCCTACAGCCTGTCTAGAAGATGTTGTGATTGACCGAGAAACCAGCTGTGTTTGCTCGGAAGTTTAGGCCAGTTGACAACACACTACCTTATATTTCCTTTTCCTCCATGCCTGCGATGGCTCTTTCACCCTCACTCTTGCTATCCCGGGATTTCACCTCCTTAGTGTAGAAGCTTTGTCTTAGGCTCTGTTTTCTGAGGCATTTATGCAAAAACAGAGCTACCCCTCTACAGTTATCCAAATAGCCAGTGGACTTTTTTTGAAGTATGAGCCCCTGACTAAAACCGAGGAGATAATACTCATCTCATGAGTATCTGCTAAAAATGTTACGGTAGGAAATCTTTCATCAGGCAGATGGTTGCGCTAGATAACCACTAAGTGCCTTCCAATTCTAAACTTCTGTTTCTGTGAGACACTGCACAATTTTTTTCTAGTCGCCAAGAATAATATAAGCGGGACTTGTATGAAATATCTTCAAAGAATAGTATTCAGCACAGAAGGCATTCTGGGAAAACAACTTCTCGTGGCAATAGAGAAAATCAGCGTTTTACTGGAAACCCAAACCTAATCCATGTGAGAAAGTACTGAATTCCCTACAAAAGAAAAACAAGCAAAGCAAAAGAGAAATATACGCTCTGTGGCTGTACATGCTCTCTTGGGGGAGTGATTATGGACTAGGCCATTTTATCACATACACCTAGACAAATTAGGTATTGTTTTTCTTTTTCAGTCAACCCTGGCTGAGTTCCAAAATGAATCATCATATTCTGAGTGCATAAATTCCAAGGCATAGATTTTCATTTGTACTTTTAGTTGCTCTATCAGCTCTAGGAGAATTGCTCAGGGATGCCTTATCGTCAACAACTGAAAGATAACTCTCAAGAGGAGGAAGCTGCCGGGATATGCAACAAGGGTTTTTTTGAGCAAGAGATGGCAGGGGCCCAAACTTTGAGATGATCATGATTTGGGTAATGCTGACAGCATCCTTTCCTCTGACAGGGTGGAGACTGTGGGGAAGGAGTCCAGACCCGCAGCCTCTCCTGTGTGGTCCACAGTGGTTCAATGTCTCACTGGACTGTACCTGTAGACAATGCACTGTGTGGAGAGATGCCCTTTCAAGATGGCATCCTGAAGCAGCCATGTTCTGTGCCTTGCCCAGGTAGGCAATTTTAAATGATCGGGAATGCCTTCCATGGTGACCTTTCTATTCATTTCTTTCTGAAGCAGCCATGTTCTGTGCCTTGCCCAGGTAGGCAATTTTAAATGATCGGGAATGCCTTCCATGGTGACCTTTCTATTCATTTCTTTTCTGTTAATTTCCTGAGTTCTCTCTCCTCCAAGTTGAAGTTTTTAACTAACTTTAATTCATTTGTCATTGTGGTTATCACTTTGGAATATACCTCACAGCTTCAACAGAGGCAAAGTAGGCCAGAGGGGGGAAAAAAAGCACTGGACTTGGAAATTTAAGAGCTAAGTTAGAATCTTGTCAGTATCACTTCACTGGTGTTTTACCTGGGACATACAGTCTGGTCCCTTTGAGCAATGGTTGCTCCATCTAGAAAATGTGTTAATAATACCTGACATGACAGCACCTAGCACATTGGCCAGCGCTCAAAAGATACTGACGGAATCCATGAGTGGATGAACCCCTGGGTGATGACATGGGTGGGGACAAGTAAGGCTATAAGTGCACAGAAACACTCTGTTAAACAGTCAAGTTCTATGTAATCGTGAAGGTCATTATTAGTTACAGAAGATTTACGAGGTTATCTTAATCCTAATAACACAGCTTAGCTTATACGACATGAGTTTAACGTGGCTTAATATATCCTTATAACATGGCATGTAACATATGTGTGTGTAAAAACACATACCTACATATGGACATATATGTATACACATAGATGTGTGTATGTTTAGATTATTAAATTAAACATTCTTTAAGTTCAAAGACATTCCACTTCAGTAACTGACTTATTCCCTTTATATGATTTCTGTGAACATCTACTTTATGATGTTACGCTGCTCTTTAAAAACTGAGTTGATGTAATCTTTACACTTCCTTTTAAAAATGTTATTATCACTAGTAGTCGCAGCGTTCTCTAGATAAAACTGCCATGATTGGAAGCAAAATGATGGCAGCGTAGTGTTTGATGCTCTTTTGCTCAACTAGATTAAACCATAGATTACTTCCTCATTCTTAGTATTTTCTAATTAGAAAATTTATCAGTGCGGAATGCATAGTTTCTGGAACCCACCCCGTCACTGGACCACCACACAAATCTCACCGTGAACCTGTGCGTGTAGATGGCGTTAAGGGCCAGTTTTCACGTTCTTTCCTCTGCTCTGTGCTGTGCAATCCTCCAGGAGACTGCCATTTAACGGAATGGTCAGAGTGGAGCACGTGTGAACTGACCTGCATCGAGGGAAGAAGCTTCGAGACTGTGGGTCGCCAGTCTAGGTCAAGGACATTTATAATTCAGTCTTTTGAGAACCAAGACAGTTGCCCCCAGCAGGTTGTAGAAACACGCCCTTGTACAGGTACCAAGAGCACTTTTCAACTCTTAGCCTTGACTGATCAATGCTTCTTCTGCTTTGATGTGACGTATAATAGAACCGCTGTTATCATATTTACTTGCAGGAGGTAAATGTTATCACTACACATGGAAAGCAAGTCTTTGGAACAATAATGAACGAACTGTATGGTGCCAACGTTCAGATGGCATTAACGTCACAGGTATTCCTGCCTAAGATTCATGTGGGCACTTCAAAAAGATCTCTGAGTGCTGCTGGTGGTGAGAAGAATTAGCGTACAAATTATAAGCAAAGGAAGACTGGGCAGTGGCCTTAGACGAGCTTCACGACAAGTTGCCATTAGACCGTTGCATCTTAGAAAGCAAACACTTCTATTTGAGAAGTCCCATATATCAGACAACTTAAAAAAATAAGCTGAAACACAATAAGATTTCCTTAAATATCATGATCTGAGACAAAGACTGAAAGAGACAGATGTTAGTTTAAAACAATGGTCTCTAAAATGTTTAAAGATGTACCTTTCAGTAAAAAGTATTTGAGAACAGATCTCAACGTATTCTAAAATCCTTCACTACTGTGCTAATGTATCATGATATGAAACATGTACAGAAAGTGAAATTAAAAGGGTTGATAAGGATATAATAAAAATTAAAATATATTAATGATGTAAAAAAAACATTTTGCTTTAAATTATAGATGCTTATGTTCAGGTACTGAAAGCTTCACTTTTTAACAATGTGTTAGTCATGATCGTTATTTAATATCTGACTATAGACTGAGGTGAAGGTGTCTTCATTTATGACAGTGAATGCAATTTGATTCTACAAATGGTCTTCTCAGTCATTTGAAAGGGCTTTTTTTTGATGCCTTCTTATCAAAGAAAATTAAATTGTCATTCTTTTTACTTAGTCCTGTGGCTGACTAAGAACTCATCAGAATAGGAGAATTTTGATTTTTCTATTGGAATAGAAAGATTGTTAGCGTCACCTTTTTCTAGTTTACCTGTTTTTGCATTAGTGGTCGTCCCTTTAATCCACAGTTTTTCCATACAATAATTTATTTTAAGCTGCTCGTCCATTTTGTAAGTTACTGTTAAAACTTAATATACTGTAAATCTACCTAACCAGGAACACAGAACGCATCACACACTGCAATATGCTGAGACTTAACGGACTGGTAAGGGTTCCACTATCAAATTCTCTGTATGGAGTGCCCAGTGTACATCACGGGGCCATCTGATGAATGAGTTCAGGCTACCAGTGTCACCTGCTAAGTATTATTAGACCTTAATTTCATTCTTAAAATTTTAAATGTTAGATAAACTGTACAAATTCTAACATGTTCTTCCCGACTCCCAGGAGATCCTCTCCCCATGGGGTTCACACACTGCATGGTGGCGATCCCTGGTTTGAGTGCAAAACACCCCCTCCAAACTCTGTTGGCAGCAACGGGGCTGTGCTGGCAGCACGAACACCCACATGATCAATTTCACACCTACCTGCTCATTCCGGATCCTGGTGGTGGTTTGTTTTGTTTTGTTTTGTTTTTCCTGTGAGGATTATTTGTTTTATTTTTTCAAGTAACAGTGAGAGTTCAGCTGTTTCATTCTTAGGGTAAATGTAGATCTATTCCCTACACAGCCGTAAGCCCAAAGCTTTTCGCTAGTTACAAAATCATAAACTATAATTGTTTGACAATTATAGTAATGCAGAGGCTAGAATCTATAAATGCAACCAGTAGTATATAAATATAGTTTAAATATTGCCCTTGAGTAATATGCCAACTCCTTTGCTTAGTACCTCGAATCCAGGAAGGCATGACTAATATTCAGTGATTTTCAGATTATAGAGACATTATTCCATCCATTTTACTCAAAAATATTTAATAAGGACCTGCAAGTACTATGTCAGATCTGTGATTATCCCTCCTGGAGTGTATACATTTGCTGTTAAAAATAGGTGTGGGAGTATGTATGTGACTGTGTGACTGTGTATGCGGGTTGAAATACATTTAAAATGTTACCAAAATGTTTGATATTGTGGTCCCATGAATCGATTAGTGGCATTCTTTTACCGTTTGGTTATTGGGAATTGGTCTAGTGCCTAGTTGGGGTATGCGGGAGATGGAAAAAAAAATATGTAGAAAGATCTTCGCGCATATATATTTTCTGCTCCTGAACTCCACTTGAGATTTCATCAATTCTTTTACCGATCCTGACACGCACAGGCTTTGCCCTCAAGCATGGCCATACGATAGAATCACACTGCCAATGCGCAGGTATAAAATCTCTACTGTAAACAGCTTCTCTACTGTAGCAGAGTTTCCCATCTCAAACAGCCCTTCCTGGAGTACTGTAATCAATCATATAAAACTGGGCCACACTGTCAGCAAACAGATTTTTTAAAGATAATACTGTTACAAGGTAGCCAGTGCCAGAGAGGAAAAGAAATGAGTATTCATCATAGAAAAATCTGTAAATGACGGTGGGATTTCCTTTGTAGGAGGCTGTTCCCCTCAGGCACGCCCTGCTGCTATTCGGCAGTGTAACCCGGCCTGCAGAAAACCTTTCTCCTACTGTACACAGGTGAGTCATGTGCTGGAGGCTTGGACAAGTATGGTAATCGCTGTGTTATATGTATGCTGTCTGATGTTCTCCAGTCTCCTGCAGCCCAAGTAGCAATTCCATGGGCCCACGATACCACAGAGAGGCATTTGCAGGAGTAATCACAGCTATTAAGAATTTCTTTCCAGGGCATGTGTTCAAGAAAGCAGCCTTTTTTCCTCTAAATCCACCTATAGCCGACCCCGTCTTTCAGACATCTCATCTATGTTAGCTCCGTTTATCCTCTATTTATCAACGTGTTCTCAGTTGATTTATTTCCTCCTTCTTAGCCTTTCATATACCTAAACTGTTTTGAAAGATATTAAAAAGGGCATGTTCATATTTGCTAGATATTATGTATTAAAATTGATTACACTATGATTACTGTGTCTAAATTTTAGTTGATTTTACGTAAGTTGAATATGTGGTTATGGGTAATAATTATATGTGTGTGTGTGCATACATTTTTTTAAAGCAGAAATTTTTCTTCCCCTTTCTCTGCCTTAATTCCCGTCAACCACTGCTCAGGAATTAATGCAAAATGTGCCATGTATTCTCAACAGTGGCACTCATTGTGTGCGGTGCGCATAGAAGAAAGGTGTGCCCTGTCTTTTAAAGAAACGAGTTTCTTCTTATAGTGTGTTCTTTCCAAAAATGATTTGGTTAAAAATGGTTCAAATGCTCCATCCTGTTAATATGGCTCTTCTACTTCAAGTTAGGTTAATTCTTTACCACAGAAAAGCGAGTGAGTGATTAAGCTTCCAGTTTGGGAAAAAAGAGACCAGCAGCAACTTCATGGGCTAAGGCTGTTGCTAAGTAGAAGGTGTGGCTTTCCCCCAACTCTCTGGATACCCTCTCTAATAAAACATAAATTACCATTTCCCTCGAAACTTTGGCATATGTGACTGGTTACAACTTTTCACTCAAACTAAACAGAGATGCATCTTGAAAAGATGGCTTTCATAGCCGAGCATATACCAATTTTTCGTAATTAGTTCTCCCCATTGAACACTGAATAATGTCTTCAGTTAAAACCGCTGGAAATACTACAATAATTGGCATTATTATATGAGTGCTACCTAAACTGTAGGCATTTATTAATTATATGCTTTTCTGACTTTAAAAATAAATATGTATGTATGGCTGTGTTGGGTCTTCGTTGCTGCACACGGGCTTTCTCTAGTTGCGGTGCGTGGGATTCTCATTACGTTGGCTTCTCTGGTTGCAGAGCACGGGCTCTAGGCGCGTGGGCGTCAGTAGTTGCAGTGCGTGGGCTCAGTACTTGTGGCACACCAGCTTAGTTGCTCTGCTGCATGTGGGAGCTTCCTGGACCAGGGCTCGAACCCGTGTCCCCTGCATTGGCAGGTGGATTCTTAACCACTGCGCCACCGGGGAAGTCTCTTGTACTTTTTGTGGAAGATTGTGGTACCCTATTTTTAGTTTTAGTATCTGTTGCTTCTCAAAATCACGTGTTCAAGAGTTGATGACCTGATGCATAAGGACTGATGTGAGTGGCTATTAAGGCTGTTCAGAAAATTCCAGATATAGTTTTATGTGAGGAGCTCTAATAGCAGAGTTATAGAGATTCATAATCGTATGCTTATTTTCTATTGCTTTTATGTTTGCTGAAGGAAGGAAGAGCAGTTATTTTCAGTTTCACTTCCAGAGACAGATAGAAATCCTCGTCCGTTATACTTTATCATAATCCGTTTCTTGGAGAGGTTTATTGTACATGAAAATTACCAAGAACCCACAAATATGAAGGTCATCTTGTCATGACGCCAACTAGGAATGTGATGATGTGATGTGACACTCGGATTACTACAAGATATCAATATCTCTCTCTCTCTCTCTCTCTCCTCCCTCTCCTGGACATGTGCCTTTGGTGAAGTCTTTTTTTCTCCACAGCCTTGGGCTGTCTCCTCTGAGTGAAGAACTAAGCCTTTGAGTGGAGAGGCAGTTCAGACTAGTTAGTGATCAATGGCAGAAAATGAGAGAGGCAGAAATAGACCTCAAAGAGCATAAAGCTCAAAGAAGATACGTACATAATTCCTGTTGCTTTGCTTCTCGGTGTCAAGGGCAGGTTGGAGTGAGTGGGCAGGAATCTGAAACGGCTGGGGGAAGAGTTGAGGCTAATATTGAATTAGACGCTTTAAACATCTCTGTAAGAGAGAAAAGGTTGTAGTTAATGCCCACTATTGACAAAGAATTGTGATTTCATATTTGGAAGGTATAAGAATTATAAACCACTAGAAAGAACTGATGATTTATTTAACGGTTGACTTTGGAATTCAAAAAGATGAACTGTTTATTGAATTTTCACCTCTTTGGCAAGTGTGGTGCTGGAAAACCCTAAATTGCCATGACATACCATGCGAATGTTAAGTGCCTCCAGCGGTTAAAGCGTTCTTGTTTCATCTACACAACTCACTGTGTAACCGTCAACATTTTTTTCTGCTATAGGGTGGAGTGTGCGGCTGTGAGAAGGGCTATACAGAGATCATGAGATCCAACGGTTTCCTGGATTACTGCATGAAAGTACCTGGCTCAGAGGACAAAAAAGCTGATGTGAAAAATCTTGCTGGGAAAAACAGACCTGTGAATTCAAAAATACATGATATTTTTAAAGGATGGTCTCTTCAACCCCTTGATCCAGGTACATATCGGTTATGAGTCAGAAACGTAAATTCTCTCATGGGGGATTGTGGTTCAGATTGTGACTACTGCTCATGATGGAAAGAATGGAGGGAAGGAGGAGAAGAGGAGAGAAGGGAAAAAGCAACATGGTCTAGTTCAAGGTTTCTCAAATTTGAGTGTTGTGTGGTGTAAAATGTTCTCATGGGGTGGTTGAAGATAAGTCTGTCAATCCCAGTTTAAGAGACACTGACTTAAGGAACCAAAATATTAATCTTTTTTTTTTTGTGTGTGGTACGCGGGCCTCTCTCACTGTTGTGGCCCCTCCTGCTGCGGAGCGCAGGCTCCGGACGCGCAGGCTCAGCGGCCATGGCTCACGGGCCCAGCCGCTCCGCGGCATGTGGGATCTTCCCAGACCGGGGCACGAACCTGTGTCCCCTGCATCGGCAGGCGGACTCTCAACCACTGTGCCACCAGGGAAGCCCCAAAATATTAATCTTTAAAAATATTTGAATTGTAAATTATCTCTGCCAAAGACTTTATTTTTATAACTGTGAATTTGTGTATATAATTGAAATTAAAAGCAAAAATTGGAATAGATTCTCAGGAACATGCAGGTAGGTACCTAGGGAAATGTGCAGGGACCCTATCTGGTTTGAGGAACTCCAGTGAAATAGTAAAGAGCATCCATTTCCGAGGCCAACAGACCTTAACTGGCATCATAGCTCAGAAGGTCCTGATGTTGCGACTGACTGTAGTTTCTTCACCTCTCCGGAACTGTTTCCTCATCTACGAATCAATCTAGAGGCACCTGCCCTGCACGACTGTCATGACTATTAGCACATTGTCAGGCCTGCAGGACTCAAAAATTAGTGGGTATTAGGGACAAGAAAGAACATTTTTTAGATGCCTTCTGTGTACCCTGTGGTTCCATTCTGGTTGTGGTGCATGACTCATTACGTTCTTGCACATGATGAGATGCCATTATCCCCATTTTAGTGATTAGGATGCTGAAAATGGCAAACTAATTTGACCAAGGACACACCACCAGTAAGTGACAGGAAGGTTTGAAAGGCAGGCCAATAAGATCTTTACAAAGCACTGGTCTCTACTTCCCACTCTGTGAAGTGGGCAGAAAATGAAAGCAAAATTCTCTGTGCCTACTGTACGTACCTCTTCTAGAAAACAAAACGCCGTGAATGACTGAGGAAAGGGAGCATTGAGAGGGAAGAGACACAGAAATCTCAGCCAAAATATACCTTGGGAACTTTCCTCCCAGACCCTAGGCGTTGGCCATACCAAAGTGCCTCAATGACATGCTTAAATGAAGCAAAACCAGAGCCCAGGCACAAAGGACCCTACATCTAGAGGAAGAGACAAGATGTACACTCCTTAACTAACTTTTAAGGATGGCCACAATATCTTACTCAAGCTTTGATTCCTGTGGATGTCGGGGCATATGCCATAGGTATTCAAAAACATCTTATTCATTTTGTGACGTTTAGTGATTTAGCTAATTTATAGCAATAGACTTAAATTTGAGGGAAGCGTGATATGAAATGTAGCTAGGTTCACCCACTGCTCGTAGACCCTATTTCAGGAAGAGAATTAGGGTGAAGTTCCAGGGAAATGAGTGTTCAAATCCACACTTACCTTGGGAGGTCTCACTAAAGCATCAATAGCACGTATGTGAGTATATGTGTATGTGCATATGTGTGTGTGTATATATATACGGATACACATACAAAGACACAAATACACACATATGTATATTCATATATACACTATTGTATACATATGTATGTATGTGTGTAAGTATATATATAAAATATATATTTAGTCTGGGGAGGTTGGTAACTTTCATTAGGTTCTCGTGATGAGATTGTAAACTTGAGCAGCCTCTCAGGAGGGCAATTGGGCAAAAATCTGTCATACATCTTGGCCTAAAATTTTCCTCCTAGGAATTCATCGTACAAATATACACACACGTATACTAAGAGAAGTATGTAAATGATATTCCTTGTATGATTGCTTATTACATAGCAAGTGAGTGGAAATAACCTAAATGTCTATAAGTAGAATAACAGAAAAACAAAAATAGATACAACTGTGCAATATGTCTCATAGAGGTATTAAAAAGAATGAGACAGACCTGTCTTTATGAACTAGCATGGAAATATTTCCAACATATATTGTGACGTAGAAAAGAAGTACCAAAGTGAGTGATACGCACCATTTGTGTCTTTTTTAAAAAGTGCAGGTATTTTGTGTTTGTACTCATTTGCTTGCATGTGCAGAGAAAACTGTAAGATGGTTCGCAAGCAAACTGGTTACAGTGGTAGTGGCTGTGTAGGGCGCTCAGAGAGGGTGGCAGGAAGACTGACTTTTCACTACATTATCTTTTTTTAATAGTTTGAACGTTGATCCTATCCATTATGCTGTCATAAAAAGCTATATTGATTCTTCTTAAGTAACATGGCTTAAAGGTCATGGACCACATACCTCTGTACTAGGGATTGAAAAACACTGTATCTTCCAATACTTCAGCTCTATGAGGTTAAGGGGTAGTAAGATGACAGATGCATTCTCACTCAGGAAAGACTTTTTTTTCTTACTGCAAATGTAAAAAATTCAGAATAGGGAATTTCATCATTAGTGTTTCTAAGAGATAAGAATCAAAGCTTTGTTAAAAGTTGTATGACCATAGAAATATATCATTACTACATTGAAACCTCATTCTAAAACCTGATTGAGGCTTGAAAGTGTCTTGTAAGCAAAAATTGTAATAGGTAGTCATAATACAATGGAAAGTAATTGTGATTTTCCTCCAAACAAGTGTTGTTTACAATAGATTTTGATTGTTTTTCATCCCACGAAAGTCTTTAGCATAAGATTTTGCTATGTTCTTTGGACCCACAGTTAATTACATTCATGTAGTATAATGAACCTTTTGTGTGTATACCTTTCAGAAAGGAACATAGTTCCTTTGAGATGCTAAGGCATTGCTACTAAGTTTAGTTAACTGTGCGCTCATGTAAAACAGAGCAAAAACCATGAGATTTCCAGAAACAACTCAAATTTATACACACACATGCACACCATACATACAGTCGGGTATACCTCACACAGTAAAAATCACAAAATAGATCAGACTGTTTGGTTCTATTTTTTTAACTCCAGCAGATAACAAGTCCAGAATAATATATACTTGTACACATATGTATATGTTTTGTAGTACTTTTGTATTAGAAGTATATACAAATGAAAATAAATTCAAAATATCCTGCCAGTTGTTAGATTTTATGAAGTACTGGTTTCTGGTCTTTGTTTGGCATTGTGAAAAAATGATAGACTATCTTACATTTTATATTTTCACCTTTTTTTTGACATTTGATAGCTGTCACATGTGGGTATTTCCACCTATGCTTCTGACTTACGCAAATCTCAGAATTCAGCTGAGAAATAAATAATACACTAATTTAGATAAGAAATAAAGCTTCTGTTGATAAGTTTGTTATTTTCTATTTTAAACAGATGGCCGAGTGAAAATCTGGGTTTATGGCGTTTCAGGTGGTGGTTTTCTTATCATGATTTTCCTCGTATTTACTTCCTACTTTGTTTGGTAAGTACTAACTAGTAAAAAGTTAATATTCCATATTTTCGGGGGTGGCATGTCGTCAGATCATTGGCCATTATAACAGGACCCTTGAACTCACAAATAATCATCAACAGTAGAATTGGTGAATAGTTGAAATGGGAAATCATTATCTTTATTGTCCTTGTTTGAAATAACATTCTTTTATTTGGTTTTCAAATACTGTCAGAAGGTATAAGAGGCACGTCATTAGTCAGGGCTTTCCCATTTTAGAATTTTGATTCAGATCAGTACTTTTTAGCTTTGATGGCACACTGGCATTTCCTGGCACCTCTTGGGGACTGATATTTGAATCCTAGTCCCAGAGATTCTTTTTTTTTTCTTTTCTTAATTTTGCTTATTGAAGTATAGTTGACTTACAGTGTTGTGTTAATTTTGCTGTACAGAAGCGATTCAGTTACACATACATATATTCTTTTTCATGTTCTTTTCCATTATGGTTTACCACAGGATATTGAATGTAGTTCTCTGTGCTATACAGTAGGACCTTGTTGTTTATCCATTTTGTATATAAAAGCTCACATCTGCTCACCCCAACCTCCCACTCCATCCCTCCCCCAACCCCCTCCCCCTTGGCAACCACAAGGCTGTTCTATATGTCCATGAGTCTGTTTCTGTTTCACAGATAGGTTAATTTGCGTCATGTGGTATTTGTCATTCTCTGTCTGACTTACTTCACTTAGTATGATAATCTCTAGGTCCGTCTATGTTGCTGCAAATGGCATTATTTCATTCTCTTCTGTGACTGAGTAGTATTCCACTGTATATATGTACCACATCTTCTTTATCCATTCCTCTGTCGATGGACATTTAGGTTGTTTCCCTGTCTTGGCTACTATGCATAGTGCTGCTGTGAACATAGGGGTGCATGTATCTTTTTGAATTCGAATTTGTCTGGATGTATGCCCAGGAGTGGGATTGCTGTATTATATGGTAATTCTATTTTTAGTTTTCTGAGAAAGAGTTTCCCATACTGTTTTCCATAGTGGCTGCACCAACTTACATTCCCACCAACAGTGTGAGAGGGCTCCCTTTTCCCCACACTCTCTCCAACACTTGTTATTTGTAGAGTTTTTAATGATGGCAATCCTGACTGGTGTGAGGTAGTACCTCATTGTAGTTTCAATTTGCATTTCTCTAATAATTAGCAATGTTGAGCATCTTTTTTTTCATGTGCCTATTGGCCATCTGTACATCTTCTTTAGAGAAATGTCTATTTAGGTCTTCTGCCCATTTTTTGAATGGGTTGTTTTTTTGTTGTTGAGCTGTATCAGCTATTTGTATATTTTGGAAATTAAGCCCTTGTTGGTTGCATCATTTGCAAATATTTTCTCCCATTCCATAGGTTGTCTTTTCCTTTTGTTTATGGTTTCCTTTGCTGTGCAAAAGCTAAGTTCGATTAGATCCCACGTGTTTATTTTTGTTTTTATTTCTATTGCATTGGGAGGCTGTCCTAAGAAAACATTGGTACGATTTATGTCAGAGAATGTTTTGCCTATGCTCTCTTCTAGTAGTTTTATGGTGTCATGTCTTATGTATAAGTCTTTTTTGTGTATGGTGAGAGAGCACGTTCTAACTAACTTCATTGATTTATATGCAGCTGTCCAACTTTCCCAACGCCACTTGCTGAAGAGACTGTCTTTTCTCCATTGTAGAGACTGTCTTTTCTCCATTGTATATTCTTGCCTCCTTTGTTGAAGATTAATTGACCATCGGTGTATGGGTTTATTTCTGGGCTCTCTATTCTGTTCCATTGATCCATAGGTCTGTTTGATTACTGTAGCTTTGTAGTATTGTCTGAAGTCTGGGAGGGTTATGCCTCCTGCTTTGTTCCTTTTCTTCAGGATTACTTTGGCAATTCTGGGTCTTCTATGGTTGCATATGAACTTTAGGATTATTCTAGTTCTGTGAAAAATGTCATGGGTAATTTGATACAGATCACACTAAATCTGTATATTGCTTTAGGCAGTATGGCCATTTTAACAATGTTAATTCTTCCCACCCAAGAGCATGGGATATATCTTTCCATTTCTTTGAGTCATCTTCAGTTTCCTTTATTAATATTTTATAGTTCTCAGCATGTAAGTCTTTCACCTCCTTGATCAGGTTTATTCCTAAGTATTTTATTTTGGGGGTGTGATTTTAAAAGGTATTGTATTTTTACATTCCCTTTCTGATATTTCTAGCCCCAGGGAATCTGATTTAAGCATCCGAACAACCTGACCACATGCAGGAATAATTAAAAGTGCCCCAGGTATTTCTAGTATCCAGGCAAGGCTGAGAACCAACACTCTAGCTAGTTCTTAAATTTTCTTCTCAGAATGACCAATTTTGACCAGTTATGTTAAATTGACCAGTTGTAGGTTCAAACAACCTATTAGTACATTTTGAATAGTAGAGCCAGCGGTTTTATCTACATTGACCAGCCATGAGAGAAAATTTAACTGACTGTCCATTCCAGGAACCCCAATTTGTAAGTGACTAGTTCCTAAAAATACGTTATTCTCAGAAAATGATGAGTAGCTTATTGTATAGAATATAGTTTATTTGATGAGCTGGTCTTGAAACCAGACAGAAGTAAATACATTTGAATGTTTTCAAGTGTGTTGAGAATATTTTATTAGCTTCCTAAGAAGAATTTAATTTTCATGAGATCAAAGTGTTCCTTTTTTTCTCTAAATCAAGATATTTATATCCATCATCTAACTAACTATTTCCTTGAGAATTTTCACCCAAGTTTTAATTGCAGCTCAAATCCAGTCTTTGTATTTCTAGCTTGTACTTCCAAGGTTACTCTTGGTCGGTGAAGGTTAGTGAAGAAAATTAAGTGACTTTCATTTTTTCTGCCACCTATAGTGATTGAAATTGAATTTCTAGAAGTTGGATATCTATCCAACTAATATTTCCACAGTGTTGTAGTGAAAAGGAACACCTTCAGTTAGTCGTTTACCCCAGAATCAAATGATTCGACCACTTATGTTTGACTTGGTAAGTTTTGTGAGTACTGTCTAGGTCCTGTCTTAATGAACAAATGTGAAGTGGAAAGCCCTATATGAGGTTGAGAGGGGAAGGAAGATTCACCACTAAAAAAGATTAGAAGCAGGAAAAGGTCTTAAATGGCAACAAAGAACATAAAGGGTTGACAGAAGAGACACTGCTCTCAAAGCAATGGCCCAATACAGTGTAAGAGAATCAGCTAGTCTATTAGTCTGTGAAAGCTTGGCTTGGATGTGTTCTACTTCATAGCCACATCCCCAATTCCAGATTCTATGGTTCCTTCTTCCCTAGAATATCTAAAAGATTAAAAATTAAAATTTAATAACAGTCATAAATTTCACCCTTTTACATTTCTCCATTTCCTTCACCTTAAAATTGTGTTACCCTTAATCCATTCCTTCACCAATAAATATTTATTGTGGCCCTTTCTGTATAACTCTAGGTGCTGGGGATTAATTAGGTGCCTCACTGAATTCTGATGACAAACATATAATTTTCTGGAAAATTTTTATTATAAAAGATCAATGGAATTGCCCCTTACTTTTTTGTGGCCAAATTATATAAATACTTATGTACAGTATTTCTCATACCTATTTTTTTCATCCTCAATGCCCAGCCTTAATAATCCCCTGTTGGAAGTAGCACAGTTACTTCCATATTTGGATTCTTTACAAATGCTGCCTTCAGCAGTCTGTAGCCAAGTGAGCAGCCCCTTTCCTCCTCAGACAGACACCCATTGACAGCAAAATGAAAGTCATGTTCCGGCTGCCTTACCAGTCAATTAAAGTCTTCCACTATTTGAGCCCAAACAACTCTTTCAACTTCATTTTCTACTGTTTCCCTATACCCTGGTGTGTTGATAGGCCTATTTATTTATTTGGCTGTGCCGGCTCTTAGTTGTGGCATGTGGGATTTTTTAGTTGCTGCACGTAGGATCAAGCTCCCTGACCAGGGATCACACCCGGGCCGCCAGGAAAAAAAAATCGAATATTCATACATCAAACAAAGTGCTTTGCATAGATTGCCTTGCCTTATTCAGTCTTCATAATAATCCAATGAGGCGTTGCTAATATCAGCTTCATTTTAAAGGGGGAGTAAGTAATCCTCAGAAAAGTTGAATAACTTACATAAGGACATCAGCCTGGTGAAATCAACTCCAGGTTTGTCTTAACCCCCAAATGTACACTCTTTCCACTGGACTTTCAGTCTCTTTCCCTCGAGTAATCCTAAAAACTCTTTAGACTCGAGGTAGTGTCTACACCTTTCACATTTTTTTAGGGGCTCTTCATTTCCCAAGTAAGCTACAGACCTATTGATATCAAAGCATTTACTGTTATATAGGAGCTGCCTAAAGAATCCAAATAGGTGTTTTCACACCATCTATTTCTATTAAATAGCTTGCAGAAGAGTTAGAGGATGACAGTTTTGGAGATTTTATAGTTTCTCCCCCAAAATAAAAAGCTTAGGACAAGAGAGCGCCTCTAATAAATATGCCAGTTGTTAGGTGTACACTTTAGATGAAGGCAATTTAATAACACTTGGACATGTTTGTGAGAAAAATAGTCTTCTCGAGGACTGCTTCGTTCAGATATGACCGTTTGCATGTCTGCCATTAGCATTTGGAGTTTTTGAAATAATATTACTGATGCCCGGCTCCCCTGGCAATAAAGACTCATGAGGTAATTTAGTGGGGACGACCACTGGGTGAGCTTGTAGGTAATCTAGACATAGTGCCTGGAAATTACTCAGAGAACTGCAGCTATTCTACCTTGCTCAGCACAACGCAGGAAAGGGGCTCTCAAATTTGAAAGTTTGAAGGTGGTGTCGCCGCTTCCGAGGCCCGGGCCTCCTGCGTAGCTGCCTGTTAATGTCTTCTGGTCTGGGGATGGGTCCTTGTGGCTTGACTTCAAGAGTGCTGAGAAGTGCCAGCACTTGCCTGCCCGTTTACAATGAGCTCACTTTTCTGGCTTAATGGGTTTATCCTTTGCTAAAACGCAAATGGTCATGGAAGAGGTGACTTTAAAACGTGTCCATCAATGATCTCTTACAGCCGGGGTTGCATACTGGTTTTCTCCCTTGGGCCAACTCTGAAAGTGATGGTGGCTGTCAAGAGTGCTCCGTTAGGAAGAGTTATGAGGCTGTTCCTGGGCTCAGCAGTAAACAATAATGTGATGGATGGGAGACGTCCACCGCGGGTACAGGATGCCTAGGGGTGGCGGCGGCAGCCCATGGGCCAGGCATTGGTGGCTCCTGATTTAGTAGGAGTGAGGTGGTCACACCTTCCCCGATACCAGAGTTGAGGAGAGAAAGTGACTTACAAAATGGTTCCTAAATGAGCTGCCTAATAAAGGAAAGGGAACAGGGACTTCGAAGGACAAGTCTCCTATTTGCTGCCTGTGCAGAGGGCAGCCTCCCACTCAGCTCTTCCTCTTAGGGCTCTTTTTAACCAGCCAGGAAGCTTTGTAAAGCCACAGCTCCCCAGCAAAGTCACCATCTTATTCAGTGGTTGCTAACTTTTAAACTCTCCAAAAGTTCTCGGATCTCGCACATTCATAGACGTGACTTTAGTATCTGTCTATTGAGAGCTTACACAGTGTGAAAAGATGCATATGAAATGAAGCCTTCATCACAACCATCCCAACACACACCACGAGCCACAAAACTCCAAGACCTAGATACTGGGAGCCCCCTTTCTCTTTTTTTTTTCCCTAGAGGTGAACACAATGTTCATAATAATTCCATACCTGGAAGCTGCTATAAAAATCTGTCTCATATTTGAGCAGAATTTTCCAGGCACAGTCCTAGAGGCTGGACAACTTTATTATTGTCTCTTTTCTTAGTTTACGATGTCGTATTAGTTTCAAGTGTACAGCAAAGTGATTCAGTTATACACTCACACACACACATCAGTTCTTTTTCAGATTCTTTTCCATTATAGGCTATTACAAGATGCCGAGGAGAGTTACCTGTGCTATGCAGTAGGTCCTGGTTGTTTACCTAGTTCATATAGAGTAGTGTGTATGTATTAATCCCAAACTCCTAATTTATCTCTCATCCCCCCACCCACTTTGGGAACCAAATATTATTGTCTCTGTAAAGATCCAGCCATCTCTATCCCTCCTCCCCACGCCCCAGGACTCAGCTCTCCCATTTCTCTGTCAAATAAACAGCCCTTAGCCAACGCCAAATAGAACAAAATAATGCCATTTGCAGCAAACGGATGGACCTAGAGATTGTCTGATTTACTTCGCTCAGTATGACAGAGAAAGGCAAATGTCATATGATATTGCTCATATGTGGAATCTAAAAAATGGTACAAATGAACTTATTTACAAAACAGAAATAGAGTCACAAATGTAGCAAACAAGCTTATGGCTACCGGGGGGAAAGAGAGGAGGATAAATTGGGAGATTGGGATTGGCATATACACACTACTATCTATAAAATAGATAACTGATCAGGAGCCTGGGCCTGGCAATATGACTAGGGACACTGGAATATACATATATTTAATATAGGTAAAGTTGAATGTTATTCAGATAATTACAGCAACTGCTCTTGAGAAGCGGAACAGACCTGGGAAACGGGAAATCATAGGCCGAGGACGCCTCTGCAGAGAATTTAAAGCATATTTCTTCCTCCCCTCTGCTGAGAGGCAGGTGTTTGCCTGCAGCCAGCACTCAGCAAGTCATACACTGAGCACCTGCTACACGCTGGGTGCCGGGTAGGGACACAGTAGGATCTCTGGTTCCTTGTAGTTGTAATTTACCTCTTTAGCATCTATGAATCGCTCCAAACATCAAAATTTCTCCTGACTTAGAACCTGCGTATTTTAACCTAGGAGATTCTCCCTACAACCATGTTATCAAACATCTTTTTCTTTTGTGGTAAAATTCACATATCAAACGATTCTCTAATTTAACCATTAAGTGAAAGATGCCAGACCCCAAAGGCCACACATATAGTATGATTGCATATGAAATATCGAGAATAGGCAAATTTACAGAGGCAGAAAGTTGATATGTGGTTGCCAGGGACAGAGTAAGAGAACGGAGAGAGACTGCTTAGTGGGACCAGTTTCCCTTTAGGGTGATGGTTATGCAACACTCTAACACAGTGTTCGAAATGCCAGCCAGTTGTACACACTGAAATGTCTGTTTTTCATTTACATTCACTCGAAGTATAAAAATTAATACATACAGACAAAGAAGTTGTTTCCACCAAGTGCCTAATTAACGAATTGGATAGAGGGAGGATGCACTGAAGGGTTAAAGGCATTTGTGCTGCGTGTTTTAGATGCATTTACATTCCAGGCTGTGCCACTCACTCAGTGACTTGAGGGAAGGTAAATAACTTCTCTAGTCCTTCTCCGTCAAGTAGCAGTAATCCTAATGCCTCCCTCTCAGTGCTGTCCTGGGATTTATTGAGATACCTTCTGTAAATCCTCAGCACAGGGCTTGGCACTTGATGGCTCCCCGCTGCTGAGGACAACCCGAAGAGGGCTGAGCTCTGAAGTCACAGCAAAGCCAAGGCACTGAGGAGGGAAGGGAGACAGAACGGTGGGAGGTGGGGCACTGTGTGGTAGAATTCAAACTATAAATACTCCTCAACTGAGATTCACGCATACTGAGAATCAAAGGGCGTAATGCAGCATGTTTCGCCCAGATCTGGGGCATCGCTGTGTGATTTGGGAATGTAACTCAATCAAGTTCAGCTTCTCTCTCTGTGAGAAGGAATGGCAGCCCTCCCTGATCTGGCAACGTGGTTGACCTCAAGGAGAACAGAGACCAGGGGAGAATAGCTTTGCCTGGTGCAGAACCAGTGAACTTTTCCTGACTGACAGGCTCTGGTGACTTGGCAGCTAGATGTCAGGATTCAGGCCAGAGCAGAAGCGTGTTTACTTGAAAACAAGAGCAGAGTAAGGCACGGGAGTCTGGCTGTTCTAGCTACTTATGATGTTAAACATCTGTGCTGTGGAGGTCGTAGTAGTTCAGGAATTAGCAACAGATGTTCGCATTACTGCATATAAACAAAGGAAAGTAGCCTTTACCAAATTCATTGTTTCCGCTAAACCATTTTTAAGATTTTGAAAAAAAAAAAAAAACCAAAGGCTTCTCCTGGTTTAAGGGTCAAAGTACACCAATATTCCAAAAAGGAACCCACCAGTCCAGAGAAATCAATCTTTTGTCTAACCACTTGAATTTCTGTACCTCACAATTGTGTCTGGCACGTGAAACAGAGCTCTGTGAACTTTCTTTATCTCAGGAATTCTTTTCCCTTTACAGCAAGAAGCCAAAACCACATCAAAGCACACCTCCCCAACAGAAGCCTCTGACCTTAGCCTACGACGGAGACTTAGACATGTAACCTGAAAAAGAAATCCAAATGTAGACATCAACTGCCTTAACTGCTTTCTCTTTTGTAGCTCTCAGAATTCTCAGTTTTTTGAGGAATCTCATGATGTGTTAATACGAGGCAGGATACAAATATTGTGAAAGTAATATTGACTCAACTTCATTTGGACACGGAGTCAAGGAATATTTTGTCTGCCATTTTGCTTTCAAGGTGTTTGTGGGTGTGTTTAATTCTTTGATTTCCCCAAGGGACCTGAAAACCCTTCTCTTCCTGCTTGGAAATGGGAAGAAGAAAACATGATGGAATTCCCACAGACTCGAGTATAAACTTTATCCTTAGCAGCATGATGACAATCCAGAGGAAAGTCCAACCAAGGCATTTACTGTAAATGATGAGTCGCCTGACACTGCATTGTTATGCACTATGTTAGTGCAAATCCTTATTCTTCCCATACTTCAACACTGAGTTTTCTAGAGCTTACATCAGTTCAAAGACTTTCAAATTGGATTGCTTATTTTCATGAACATAGAGAGAATGGGTTACCATTTCAGAAATTCTCTGAGTTTTTACCTTTACAAATTGTATTTTGTTTTGTAGCCAGGGGCATGATGGTACTTCATGGGTTGCATCTATTGAAAACAAATGGAATGTGTGTAATTGCTGGACTAGATGAAAGCTAGGTGGTTTTGAATGAAATGTGTATTGAATGTTTGTTTGTTAGGGTGTACAAATGAAGTAATAGGTGGTTATATTGGAGAAAGAGGTAAATTAATTATTTCATCACTAAAACTGTGTATTTGAACAAAAACTTAGTCATATAGCATTAACCATACACAGTCGTAATTCAGTTTAATGATGAAAAACGCTGCTTTTGTAATTTCAATTTTCTTATTGAACATTTATAAATTCTTTTTCTGAATTTAATTATCTGACCTCATTTAATATATATCGAACGCTGATCCTGTTTGTAGCAAGTCTTGCTTTTATAAGGTTTCAAAATCTAAAACAACACATGAAAAAGCTGAAACCATTTTATGAAGATCGATGTTTGTAATTGTAGATGTTGGAAAGTAAGACGGTGCCATCTTGTGGTATTGACTTGTATTTATAGCAAATAAAGTGCTCAAGAGACTGAAATGTTAACTGTTGCCTGTTGCAGACTTCTTATTCCCTACTGAAGAGCCCATGCTTTGACGAAAACAGCTTTAATAACAGATGCCCAGTGTCACTGTTTTAGAGGTTGACAGCTGAAATCACTGACGGAGAAAAAGGACTCTTACCCCACATTCTCAGCACTAATGGTTATGCTATAAAATGGAGCCAAGCATGATTACACAGAGTAGCTTTGAAGGAATATTTAAAGCTTAGCTAACATTAGAACAAACCGCTGTAATAATAATAATGCAAACACTGACACGTAAATGAACTGAGAGGCCCGAGAAAATGGAACTGTTTGTTAGAAGTGTGATACGATGAGCAAGACAGAGGATGTTTTTATTTATACTAGGACATTTGATAACCATTTTAACACTAATTGATTTTCTTCAGTGGCACCATGGTTTTAAATGAAAAAAGTACGTGAAAAGAGAATAGCTTATGTCAATACTGTGGTTGAGGAAACAGCTCCTAGAATTGTCCTTTCATTAGTTCACTCTAGCTAAAGCTTCAGTAGTCTTCATGGTAGTTCAAGATATCCTGCTTCGGAGATCGAATCCTAGCCGTGCCCTTTACTGCCTGTATGAGCCTATGCAAGGATGACAAATTGTCTCTGCCTCAGTTGTTTGACTCACAAAGTGAGATGATGAAATCATTTTCCTCCTTAGGTAGACATTAACAATAAATGTAAAAGGGGGTTCTGGTTCAAGATGGCGACACAGAAGAATTCTGAACTCACCTCCTCCCACAGACATGCCAAATCTACAGCTACCTATGGAACAGTCCTCCAAAAGAAATCCAGAAACTAGCCGAGTGACTCCTACACATCAGGCACACAAGAAAAAACCCACATCAAAATGGGTAGGAGAGGCTGAGACACATTCTCTCCGTAAGCCCCACCCCTGGTGCAGTGACCCTCATCAGGAGACACAATCCCCAGCTTCTCTCTGAGAAGTAAAAGGTTTGAACCCCACATTTCACCCCAGTTTTTAAGACCTGCACCTGAGAGACAGGCGTTCAAAACATCTAGCTGTGAAAACCAACAGGGCTTGTGGCCACAAGACACACAAGGCCATAGTGAACAAAGAAACTTCTTAAGAAGCTTGCATGGACTTATTGTGGGCACCTTCCAGGGCCTAACACAGAGGCACCCAACCGAAAAGTGTCCAGAATTTCTGTGAAAGAGGCCTCTTTGCATATCTTAAAGCTTTGGCCTGAAGGGCAGGCATCTAATTTAATCCACATCTAGGGGCTAACTGAAATACTCTCCAAAGGCCATGGAGGCTGGTGGGAACCATCCTGGAGCTCTCCTTCTGTCTTACCCCATGTCCCCAGCATCTCCGGGAAAGGAGCTTGTTCACACATCTAGTGCCCTAGTTTTTACAGCTACCACCCAGGCATCTGGGCATCCTGAACATCTAACTCTGGTAGCCAGTGGGGCTTACATTAGCCCACACATTATTAGTCCCACAGGGCTATATAAGAGAAACACTCCTTAACCAGCTTCCCCCCCAACCAGGGCACAGCAAGGTGGCAGCAGGCGGAAATGCCCAGTCATTCCATGAAAGGGGACTATTAGCTTTTCTTTATAGCTGTCCTCTGAGGCACAGGCATACGTTTAGGAGCCAACTGCAATCCTCTCTGGAAACCAGAAAGGCTGGTGAGTGCTATCTTTGGGCTGTCTCTCTACTTCACCCCAGGTCACTGGTATCTCCAAAAAGGAGCTTGTGCACATGTCTGGCACCCCAGCTTTTGTGGCTGCTGCCTAGAGGACACATCCTTTGAGCCTGGCTCTGGCCAGTGCAGTCTGTGTTCATGGGCTCAACATGATGATGGCAAACAAAGAGACAGTTCTTAACTGTCTGTTACCCCAGGGCTAGGTGCAGAAGGGACAGACAGAAATGTCCATCTCCCATTCTTTTTCTGGAAAAAGTATATCTGCAGAGTTTAAAAGCTGCTGCCTGAGGACCCAGCATCCATTCAGCCTGAATCTAGGTGTTGTTACCAGAAATCCTCTCATTTGGAACACGGACGTGTCTTGGCAAACCCTCAACTACTGGTAGCTACTAAGAACAAAGTAGGCTAACTGGACAATCAAAGAGGTTTGATAGAGAACCAAGAAAGGTCAGGGTTGAATGCAAAGGTTCATGTCCTACAAAAAGCCACTTTTTCAAGACTGGGAGAGATGGCTGTTTTATCTACTCCATAGAAACCAGCAAAGAGAGTCAAAGAAAATGAAAAAACAGAGCAATGTGTTCCAAATGAAAGAACAAGAAAACCCCTCAGAAAAGACGTTAATGAAATGGGAGGTAAATTATTTACCTGATAAAGAGTTCAAAATAATCATCATAAAGATGCTTATCAAGGTCAAGAGAATGCATGAACAAACTGAGAGTTCCAACAAGAGACAGAAAATATAAGACCATATAAACAGAAGTCACAGAGCTGATGAATACAATAACTGCACTAGAAAACAGACTAAAGGACTTCAACAATGGATGAGATGAAGTGGAAGAACAGATCAGCAAACTTGAAGACAAGACAAATTTATTCAATCAGAGCAGCAAAAAGAAAAATAATGAAAAAGAGTGAAGACAACCTAAGGGACTTACAGGACAAAATTAAGTGGAGCAAGATTTTCATTATAGGATTTCCAAAAGAAGAGATGGAGAAAAGGGCAGAAAACTTATTTACATAAATAATGGCTGAAAACTTCCCTAACCTGAGGAAGGAAACAGATGTGTAGATTCAGGAAGTCCGGAGTGTTCCAAATAAGATGAACACAGAGAGACCCAAACCAGGACACATTATATTTAAATTTTCAAAAGTTAAAGACAAGGAAGAATCTTAAAAGCAACACAAGAAAAACAATTCATTACACACAGGAACCCCATAAGAATATCAGCAATTTTCAGCAGAACTTTGCAGGCCAGAAGGGAGTGGCATGATATATTCAAAGTACTGAAAGAAAACAACTGCCAAGAAAGAATACCCAGCAAAGTTGTTCTTCAGAATTGAAAGAAAGATAAAGGATTTCCAGACAAGCAACAGCTGTCTGGAAGCAAAAAGCCACGAGACAGGCCTTACAGGAAATGTTAAGGAAATTTCTTAAGCTGAAACAAAAGGACATTAATTAGTAACAGGAAAATGTATGCAAATGTAAATCTTACTGGTAGAGGCAAATACATAGTAAAAGTGAGAATAATCTAAAAATCTAATGTGGTAAAGTTGGTGAGTTAATCACTTAAAAAGGTAGTATGAAGGTTAAAAGACAAGAGTAGTAAAAATATAACAGATTGTTAATGGATATGCAAGATTAAAAGAATGTAAATTGTGAATTCAAAAACATAAGATGTGGGAGGAGGAGGAGTAAGTATGTAGAGCTCTAGAAGGTGTTCAAACTGATGATATATGAACTAAAATAGACTGTTATAAATATAAGTTGTTATATGTAAGCCTCATGCTAACCACAGAGCAAAAACCAACAGCAGATATACTAAAGAGAAAGAAATTTAAGCATACCACTAGAGAAATCAGCCAATCACAAGGAAACAGAGCAAGAGTAGAAGAAAGAAATGAATTAGAAAACAGCCAGAAAACAATGAACAAAATGGCAATAAGTCTATATCTATCAAAAATTACATTAACGTGTATGGACTAAATTCTCCAGTCAAAAGACAGAGTGGCTATATGGATTTTTTTTTTTAAACCTGTCTATATGCTGCCTATGAGAGACTCACTTCAAATGTTAGGACACACAGACTAAAAGTGAAAAGATATTCCATGGAAATGAAAACCAAAGGAGATCTAGGGTAGCTTTAGTTATATTAGACGAAATAGACTTTAAGCAAAGAACTCTAATAAGAGACAAAGAAGGTCATTGTACAATAATAAAGATGTCAATTCAACAAGAGGATACATTTGTAAATATTTACGCACCCACCATAGGAGCACCTAAATATATAAAGCAAATATTAAAGACCCAAAGTAAGAAATCAAGAAGAATACAATAATAGTAGGGGGACTTTAATACCCCTCTTACATCAATATATAGGTCATCCAAATAGAAAATCAATACAGAAGCATTAGCCTTATGAGACACATGAGAGCAGATGAACATCACAGACATATAAAGAACGTTCCATCCAAAAGCAACAGAATATACATTCTTCTCAAGCACACAAGGAACATTCTCCTGGATAAATCAGATATTAGGCCACAAAATAAATCTTAATAAATTTAAATAGATTGAAATCATATCAAGTGTCTTTGACAGGAGCCAATTATAGAGAAAACTGGAAAAGTCACAAATATGTGGAAATTAAACAACATGACACTGAACAACCAAAGGGTCAAAGAAGAAATTGAAAGAGCTCAAAAAGTATCTTGAGGGCTTCCCTGGTGGTGCAGTGGCTGAGAGTCCACCTGCCAATGCAGGGGATGCAGGTTTGTGCCCCGATCCAGAAGGATCCCACATGCTGCAGAGCGGCTGGGCCCGTGAGCCATGGCTGCTGAGCCTGCGCGTCCACAGCCTATGCTCCATAACGGGAGAGGCCACAACAGTGAGAGGCCCACGTACCGCAAAAAAAATAAATAAATAAAGTATCTTGAGACAAATGAAAATGGAAATACAACGTATCAAACTTACGGGATTCAGCAAAAGCAGTTCTAAGAGGGAAGTTCATAGCAATAAACACCCAGATTAGTAAACAAGAAAGAGCTCAAACAACCTAAATTTACACCTCAAGGAAACAGAAAAGAGGAACAAATAAAGCTCAAAGTTAGTAGAAGGAAGGAAATAATAAAGGTCACAATGGAATTAAATGAAATGGAGTCTTAAAAGACAACAGTTAACAGAAAATCTGAACAGACCAATTACTAGTAAGGAGATTGAATCAATAATCAAAATCCTCCCAACACACTAAAGTCCAGGACCAAATGGCTTCATCTGGGGAATTCTATCAAAAATTTAAAGAACTGATGCCAATCCTCCTCAAACTCTTCCAAAAAATAGAAAAGGAGAAGAAACTTCTAAACTCATTTGATGAGGCAGGACTAGCCTGATACTAAACCAAGAACACTACAAGAAAAGAAAACTACAGGTTAATATCCCTGATTAATGGCGATGCAAAAATCCTCAATAAAATATTAGCAAGCTGAATTTTTAAATACATTAAAATGGATAATACACCATGATCAAGTGAATTTATCCAAGGGATGCAAGGTTGGTTCAACATCCATAAATCAATCAATGTGATATACCACATTATCAAAACAAAGGATAAAATTACATATGATCATCTCAATAGAAGCAGAAAAAGCATTTGGCAAAATTCAACCTCCATTTATGATAAAAACTCTCAAAAACCTGGGTATAGAGGGATTGTACCTCAACATAATACAGACATATTTGAGAAGGCCACAGCTAACATCTTACTTAATATTAAAAACTGAAAGCTTCTCCTCTATGATCAGGAACAGACAAGGATGTCTACTCTGGCCACTTTTATTCAACATAGTATTGGAAGCCCTAGCCAGAGAAATTAGGGAAAAAAAGGGGGGGGGGGAAAGCCATCCAAATTGGAAAGGAAGAAATAAAAATTCACTATTTACAGATGACATGATATTATATATAGAAAACCCTAAAGACTATACCAAAAAACTGTTAGAATTAATAAATTAATTTAGAGAATGCAGTATGAATATATTTTAAAAATTGGTTGTGTTTCCATACCCTAATAACAAACTATCAGAAAGAGACATTAAGAAAATAATCCAATTTTCAATTGCAAAAAAAATAAAAATACCTAGTAATAAATTTAAACAAGGAAGTGAAAGATATTTACACTGAATAACGTGACACTGATGAAAGAAACTGAAGAAAAATAAATGCAAAAATATTCCATGCTCATGGATTGGAAGAATGAATATTGTTAGATTGTGCATACTACCTAAAGAAATATACAGACTCAGTGCAATTCCCATCAAAATTCAAATGGCATTTTTCACAGAAATAGAACAACAATCCTAAAATTTTTATGCAATGACAAAAGACCTCAAATAGCCAAAGGAATCTTGAGAAAGGACAATGAAGCTGATGACATCATACTTTCTGATTTCAAACTATATTACAAAGCTTTAGTAATCAAAAAAGTATGGTACTGGTATGGAATAGACATATACATCAACGGAAACAAATAGAGAATGCAGAAATAACCCACACATATATGGGCAATTAATTGATTATGAAGGAGCCAAAAATATACAGTGGGGAAAAGGATAGTCTCTTCAAATAAATGGTGCTGGGAAACTGGACAGCCACATACAAAAGATTTAAATTGAGCCCCCATTTTATATCATACACAAAAATTAACTCAAATTGGACTAAAGACTTGGACACAGACCTGAAACGATAAGACTCCTAGGAGAAAACAAAGGTGATAAGCTTCTTGACATTGCTCTTGGTGATAGTTTTGGATCTCACATCAAAAGCAAAGGCAACAAGAGCAAAAAATAAACAACTGGAACTGTATCAAATTACAAAGCTTCTGCACAGCAAAGGAAACCATCAACAAAATGAAAAAGCAATCTCCCAAACAGGAGAAAATATTTGCAAATCATATAACTGATAAGGAATTAAAATCTAATATATTTAAGGAATTCATACAACCCAATGGCAAAAATCCAAACAATTCTATTAAAAAATGTGGAGAGGATCTGAAATTTTTTTTTCCAAAGAAGACATACAGGTACATGAAAAGTGCTCAATATCACTAATCAACAGGGAAATGCTAATCAAAACCGCAATGACATATCATCTCACACCTATTAGAATGGCTTTTATTAAAAAGACAAGAAATAGCAAGTGTTAGTGAGGATGTGGGAAAAAAGGGAACCCTTGTGCACTGTTGGTGGGAATGTAAACTGGTGCAGCCACTATGGAAAAGAGTATGAGGTTCTTCAAAAAATTAAAAATAGAACTACCATATGATCCAGAAGTTCAATAGCTGGGTATTTATCTGAAGGAAATGAGACACTAACTCAAAAAGCTATCTGTACCCCATTTTTACTTCAGTACTAGTTATAATAGCCAAGACATGGAACCAACCTAAGTTGTTCCCTCCATCAACAGATCAATGGATCAAGAAAATGTAATATCTATAAAATGGAATATTATTCTGTCATAAAATAGAAGGAAATTCTGCCATTTATGAGAGCATGGATGGACCTTGAGGGCATTTTGCTAAGTGAAAGAAATCAGAGAAGGACAAATACCATATGATCTCATATGTGTAATCTTAAAAAAAATCATAGAACAGCTTGGTGGTTACCAGAGTTGGGAGGTACGGATTGTAGGGGTCACTAAAATGGGTAAAAACATCAAAAGTTACAAACTTCCAGTTAGAAAATAAATAAGTCCTAGAGATGTAATCCAGAGCATGGTAACCATAGTTAAGAATATACTATTATATATATAAATTTGTTAAGAGATTAAATTATTAAAAGTTCTCATCACAAGAGGGCAGACAGCAGAAGCAAGAAGAACTACAATCCTGCAGCCTGTGGAACAAAAACCACATTCACAAAAAGACAGACAAAATGAAATGGCAGAGGGCTATGTACCAGATGAAGGAAAAAGATAAAATCCCAGAAAAACAACTAAATGAAGTGGAGATAGGCAACCTTCCAGAAAAAGAATTCAGAATAATGATAGTGAAGATGATCCAGGACTTCGGAAAAAGAATGGAGGCAAAGATCCAGAAGATGCAAGAAGTGTTTAACAAAGACCTAGAAGAATTAAAGAACAAACAAACAGAGATGAACAATACAATAACTGAAATGAAAACTACACTAGAAGGAATCAATAGCAGAATAACTGAGGCAGAAGAACGGATAAGCGACCTGGAAGACAGAATGGTGGAATTCACTGCTGCGGAACAGAATAAAGAAAAAAAGAATGAAGAGAAATGAAGACAGTTTAAGAGACCTCTGGGAAAACATTAAATGCAACAACATTTGCATTATAGGGGTCCCAGAAGGAGGAGAGAGAGAGAAAGGACCTGAGAAAAATATTGGAAGAGATTATAGTCGAAACTTCCTTAACATGGGAAATGAAATAGCCACCCAAGTCCAGGAAGTGCAGAGAGTCCCATACAGGATAAACCCAAGGAGAAACACGCTGAGACACATAGTAATAAACATGGGACAAATTAAACACAAACAAAAATTACTGAAAGCAGCAAGGGAAAAACGACAAATAACATACAAGGGAACGCCCATAAGGTTGACAGCTAATTTCTCAGCAGAAACTCTACAAACCAGAAGGGAGTGGCATGATAAAATGATGAAACCGAATAACCTACAACCAAGATTACTCTACCCAGCAAGGATCTCATTCAGATTCGATGTAGAAATCAAAAGCTTTACAGACAAGCAAAAGCTAAGAGAATTCAACACCACCAAAACAACTCTACAACAAATGCTAATGGAACTTCAATAAGTGGGAAACACAAGAGAAGAAAAGGACCTACAAAAACAAACCCAAATCAATTAAGAAAATGGTCATAGGAACATACATATTGATAATTACCTTAAATGTGAATGGATTAAATGCTCCAACAAAAAGACACAGGCTTGCTGAATGGATACAAAAACAAGACCCATATATATGCTGTCTACAAGAGACCCACTTCAGACCTAGGGATACATACAGACTGAAAGTGAGGGTATGGAGAAAGATACTCCATGCAAATGGACATCAAAAGAAAGCTAGAGTAGCAATACTCATATCAGATAAAATGGACTTTAAAATAAAGAATGTTACAAGAGACAAGGAAGGACACTATGTAATGATCAAGGGATCAATCCAAGAAGAAGATATAACAATTACAAATATGTATGCACCCAACATAGGAGCACCTCAATACATAAGGCAACTGCTAACAGCTCTAAAAGAGGAAATCGACAGTAACACAAAAATAGTGGGGGATTTTAACACCTCACTTACACCAATGCACAGATCATCCAAAATGAAAATAAATAAGGAAACACAAGCTTTAAATGACACAATAGACCAGATAGATTTAATTGATATTTGTAGGACATTCCATCCAAAAACAGCAGATTACACTTCCTTCTCAAGTGCACACAGAACATTCTCCAGAATAGATCACATTTTGGGTCACAAATCAAGCCTCAGTAAATTTAAGAAAATTGAAATCGTATCAAGCATCTTTTCTGACCACAATGCTATGAGATCAGAAATGAATTACAGGCGAAAAAAAGGTAAAAAACACAAACACATGGAGGCTAAACAATACATTACTAAAAAACTAAGAGATCACTGAACAAAACAAAGAGGAAATCAAAAAATAACTAGAGACAAATGAAACCTACTGGATGCAGCAAAAGCAGTTCTAAGAGGGAAGTTAATAGCTATACAAGCCTACCTCAAGAATCAAGAAACATCTCAAATAAATAATCTAACCTTACACCTAAATGAACTAGAGAAAGAAGAACAAACAAAACCCAAAGTTAGCAGAAGGAGAGAAATCATAAAGATCAGAGCAGAAATAAATGAAATAGAAACAAAGAAAACAATAGCAAACATCAGTAAAACTAACAGCTGGTTCTTTGATAAGATAAACAAAATTGATAAACCATTAGCCAGACTCACCAGGAAAAAGAGGGAAAGGACTCAAATCAATAAAATTAGAAATGAAAAAGGAGAAGTTACAACAGACACCGCAGAAATACAAAGCATCCTAGGAGACTACTACAAGCAACTCTATGCCAATAAATGGACAACCTGGAAGAAATGGACAAATTCTTAGAAAGGTAGAACCTTCCAAGACTGAACCAGGAAGAAATAGAAAATATGAACAGACCAATCACAAGTAATGAAATTGAAACTGTGATTAAAAATCTTCCAACAAACAAAAGTCCAAGACCAGATCGCTTCACAGGTGAATTCTATCAAACATTTAGAGAAGACAGCTAACACCCATCCTTCTCAAACTCTTCCAGAAACTTGTAGAGGAAGGAACACTCCCAAACTCATTCTATGAGGCCACTACCACCCTGATAACAAAACCAGATAAGATACTACAAAAAAAGAAAATTAAAGAAAAATATCACTGATGAATATAGATGCAAAAATCCTCAACAAAATACTAGCAAACAGAATCCAACAACACATTAAAAGGATCATACACCATGATCAAGTGGGATTTATCCCAGGGATGCAAGGATTCTTCAATATACACAAGTCAATCAATGTGATACACCATATTACCAAATTGAAGAATAAAAACCATATGATCATCTCAATAGATGCAGAAAAAGCTTTTGACAAAATTCAGCATTTTATTTATGATAAAAACTGTCCAGAAAATGGGCATAGAGGGAGCCTACCTCAACATAATAAAGGCCATATATGACAAACCAAAGCAAACATCATTCTCAATGGTGAAAAACTGAAAGCATTTCCTCTAAGACCAGGAACAAGACATGGATGGCCACTCTCACCACTATTATTCAACATAGTTTTGGAAGTCCTAGCCACGGCAATCAGAGAAGAAAAGGAAATAAAAGGAATACAAATTTGAAAAGAACTAAAACTGTCACTGTTCACAGGTGACATGATACTATACATAGAGAATCCTAAAGATGCCACCAGAAAACTACTAGAGCTAATCAATGAGTTTGGTAAAGTTGCAGGACACAAAGTTAATGCACAAATCTCTTGCAGTCCTATACACTAATGATGAAAAATCTGAAAGAGAAATTAAGGAAACATTCCCATTTACCACTGCAACAAAAAGAATAAAATACCTAGGAATAAACCTACCTAAGGAGACAAAAGACCTGTGTGCAGAAAACTATAAGACACTGATGAAAGAAGTTAAAGATGATACCAACAGGGCTTCCCTGGTGGCCCAGTGGTTGAGAGTCCGCCTGCTGATGCAGGGGACATGGGTTCGTGCCCCAGTCTGGGAAGATCCCGCATGCCGTGGAGTGGCTGGGCCCGTGAGCCATGGCCACTGAGCCTGTGCGTCCGGAGCCTGTGCTCTGCAACGGGAGAGGCTACAACAGTGAGAGGCCCGTGTAGTGAAAAAAAAAAAAAAAAGATGATACCAACAGATGGAGAGATATACCATGTTCTTGGATTGGAAGAATCAATATTGTGAAAATGACTATACTGCCCAAAGCAATCTACAGATTCAGTGCAATCCCTATCAAATTACCAATGGCATTTTTTACGGAACTAGAACAAAAAATCTTAAAATTTGTATGGAGACACAAAAGACCCCGAATAGCCGAGGCATTCTTGAGGGAAAAAAACGGAGCTGGAGGAATCAGACTCCCTGACTTCAGACTATACTACAAAGGTACAGTAATCAAGATAGTATGGTACTGCCACAAAAACAGAAATATAGAGCAATGGAACAGGATAGAAAGCCCAGAGATAAACCCGTGCACCTATGGTCAACTAATCTATGACAGAGGAGGCAAAGATATACAATGGAGAAAAGGCAGTCTCTTCAATAAGCGGTGCTGGGAAAACTGGAGAGCTACATGTAAAAGAGTGAAATTAGAACACTCCTTAACACCATGCACAAAAATAAACTCAAAATGGATTAGAGACCTAAATGTAAGACTGGACCCTATAAAGCTCTTAGAGGAAAACATAGGAAGAACACTCTTGGACATAAATCACAGCAAGATCTTTTTTGATCCACCTCCTAGAGTAATGGAAATAAAAACAAAAATACACAAATGGGACCTAATGAAACTTCAAAGCTTTTGCACAGCAAAGGAAACCATGAACAAGACGAAAAGCCAACCCTCAGAATGGGAGAAAATATTTGCAAATGAATCAACGGACAAAGGATTAATCTCCAAAATATATAAACAGCTCATGCAGCTCAATATCAAAAAAACATGCAACCCAATCCAAAAATGGGCAGAAGACCTAAATAGACGTTTCTCCAAAGAAGACCTACAGATGGCTAAGAAGCACATGAAAAGCTGCTCAACATCACTAATTATTAGAGAAATGCAAGATCAAAACTACAATGAGGTACCACCTCACACCAGTTAGAATGAGCATCATCAGAAAATCTACAAACAACAAATGCTGGAGAGGGTGTGGAGAAAAGGGAACCCTCTTGCACTGCTGGTGGGAATGTAAACTGATACAGCCACTATGGAGAACAGTATGGAAGTTCCTTGAAAAACTAAAAATAGAATTACCATATGATCCAGCAATCCCACTACTGGGCATATACCCAGAGAAAACCACAATTCAAAAAGACACATGTACCCCAATGTTCACTGCAGCACTATTTACAATAGCCAGGTCATAGAAGCAACCGAAATGCCCATCGACAGACGAATGGATAAAGAAGATGTAGTACATATATACAATGGAATATTACTCAGCCATAAAAAGGAATGAAATTGGGTCATTTTTTGAGACGTCGATGGATCTAGAGACTGTCATACAGAGTGAAGTAAGTCAGAAAGAGAAAAACAAATATCGTATATTAACGCATATATGTGGAACCTAGCAAAATGTGACAGATGAACCAGTTTGCAGGGCAGAATTGAGACACAGATGTAGAGAACAAACGTATGGACACCAAGGGGTGAAAGCCACGGGGGGATGGGGGTGGTGGTGTGACGAATTGGGCGATTGGGATTGACATGTATACACTGATGTGTATAAAATTGATGACTAATACCTGCAGTATTAAAAAAAAAGTTCTCATCACAAGAAAATAACTTGTAACTATATTTGGTAGTGGATAATAACTAAACTTATTGCCGTGATCACTTCACAATATATACATATATTGAATCATTATGTTGTATACCTGAAGTTAACCTAATGTTATCTATGAATTTTATCTCAATTAAGAACAAAAAAGAAAAATGTAGGAAAAACTAAAATTACTAGTATGTACTAATAGTTCTGTTACCATTTACTAACTATAAGATTAATAATGTGATTTTAGGGGGCAGAATAGGATGACATGGAGTTCGCCTCTCCCCACAGTTACATCAAGAATACATGTACAAATTGAACAGTTCTCACAGAGCACCTGCTGAACACTAGCAGGGGACCTTGGACACCTAAATGGACAAGAAAAATCCCCACACAACCTGCTAGGGTGAAAGGAAGAAAAGAAGAAAAAAGGAAATGGGACAGGACCTGCACCCCTGGTGTGGGGAGCTGAAGGACAGGAGAGGTTCCCCCTCTGAGGGAAGCCCCCTCAGTGGCAGGGAGATCAACTGGGACAGAAAGGAAGCTTTGGGGACTCAAAGGAGAGCACAGCATCTGGTCTGTGGCAGGCAGGACAGAAAAAAACCTACACAGATGGTACATGCTGCAACCCTGCATGCCCCAGCCTGAGTCATGTGTCTGCTGGTACAGAAGGGGGCTGGGTACTGGAACATGGGGTTTGGAGAGCGGACCCAGGAAGGGGACAGCTGTTGGCTGTGAAGAGACATAGTGAAGGGATGGGAGTAAGGAGCTCCACAACTGGGAATGTTAGTGGAAGAAGCCCAGGCCACCATAGAAGCAGGGTGTCATTGTTGAGTGGTGCATAAGAGGCGGGGCCGCCATTGCAGCCCCCTTCCCCATGCACCAGCTCCTGCCTCCGTGGGCACTAGGAGGGACATGTGCCTGAGCAGGTTCACCTGCCCTGCCCACCAATGCCTCCTCTGGACCCACCAGGCCCAGTGGGCTCATGCGCCTCGCCCATCATCACCTCCACCCCGACCCGTCACTGCCGCTGCCCCCGCCTGCCTGGGCAGCTGTGTGTGCTCTAGGGAAGCCTAGAGAAGCAGATGCTCTAGGGAAGCAGATACTCTAGAGAAGCAGATGCTCATGGGAGGAACACAGGCAGAGGTGGGGCTGAAACCACAGCTGAAAACCAGGGGTCATGTAATGAAGGAAGAAGAGCTGAAATCTCTCCTCGTGGCTGCAGAAACCACCAACATACACCCCTGATGCTGCTTTGTAAACTCAGTGCTTGTGGAGTATCTGAACGGACGAGTGCTCCCACAGCTGACATGGGTGTAGCTTTAGCAGCTGTGGGCTTTGTGGGCATGTACATGCAGGGATTTGACCAGGCCAGAATCTGAGTTGCCCCCATAGCTCCCGCAGCAGGTCCACATACACAGTTCCTGCAGTTCTGGGACCTGACTTTGGTGGATCTGTGCTGGTGGCCTGGTGAAAACAATGCCTGAGAGACACCAGGGCCAATTCATCAATTCATACCCATGATTAAGGTGGGGCGGAGAGCAGTTCCAACAACAGTGTAATTTGTGAGCCAGCACAATGAGTGAAAAGTGACACAACAGAGTACAGGTGAACACCTCCAGAGGAGGAAAACTCAGTGGCTTCTCTCCCAGTGGGAGTGTTCCAATCCCACCTAGCTCACACCACAGATCAGAAACACAGCTCAGAAAGAGATCTGGGGGCTTCTACTCCACCAACTAGGGAGTACACCCTGCCCCTGACAGCAGTCACAGCCACCGAGCAAAGGGGAGGCCCCGCTTAATATCCACTGCAGGCTTAGGTCACCACAACAACTGTCACATCTCCTATCAAGGGGATAATGGCCAGCATACACTGAGGAAAAAGGCAGCAGACATCCATTCTAAAAACAGCCTCTGTTGGGTTTCCCTGGTGGCGCAGTGGTTGAGAATCCGCCTGCCAAAGCAGGGGACATGGGTTCGAGCCCTGGTCTGGGAGGATCCCACGTGCCACGGAGCAACTGAACCCGTGCACCACAGCTGCTGAAGCTTGTGCCTAGAGCCTGTGCTCCGCAACAAGAGAAGCCACCGCAGCGAGAAGCCCGCTCACTGCAATTAGAGAAGGCCTGCGCGCAGCAGCAAAGACTCAGTGCAGCCAAAAATAAGTAAAATAAATAAATTTTAAAAAATAATAATAAATAAATAAAAATAAAAACAGCCCTTGCATCAAAAAATATTAAACATGCAGACACTATACAGGGATGTTTCCACATTAAAATAGCCGTCCAAGACAGTGTGAGGGTCAGGCATCAGGAGGAAGAACCCCCAGAGCATTTGGCTTTGAAGGCCAGTGGGGCCTGAGTCCAGGAGCTCCACACTCAGGGAGAAACAGAGACTCCACCCTTAGAGTGTGCACACAAAACCTCACGTGCACTGGGATCCAGCACAAAGCAAGACGTCCATATGAACCAGGGCTAGACCTGACTAGGGGTCTGGGAGGGTCTGCTGGGGAGGCAGCAGTTGGCCATAACTCACTGTTGGGGCAAGGACACTGGTGGCAGAGGCTCCAGAGAATATTGATCAGCGTGAACTCTCCTGGAGGTCCCCATTTTGGACCAAGACCAGGCCCCACCCAACAGCCTACAGGCTCCACAGCTGGAACGCCCAGGCCAGCGAGACAGGAACACAGCCCCACCTATCAGCAGACAGAATGGCTAAAGCCATACTGAACTCACAGCTACCTCAAAAAACACCCCTTGACACAGCCCCGCCCGTCAGAGGGGCAGGACACAGCTCCACCCACGAGAGGGCAGGTGCCAGTCCCTCCCACTAGGAAGCCTGCACAAGCCCCTGGGCCAACCTCACCCACCAGGGGGCAGACACCAGAAGCAAGAAGAACTACAATCCTGCAGCCTGTGGAAAGGAGAACACAAACACAGAAAGTTAGGAGCTAGAAGGAGCTAGAAGATTTAAAGAACAAACAGAGATGAACAATATAATAACTGAAATGAAAAATACACTAGAAGGAATCAATAGCAGAATAACTGAGGCAGAAGAATGAATAAGTGAGCTGGAAGATGGAATGGTGCAAATCACAGCCACAGAACAGAGAGAAGAAAAATTAATGAAAAGAAATGAGGACAATCTCAGAGACCTCTGAGACAATATTAAGTTCACCAACATCCACATTACAGGGGTCCCAGAAGGAGAAGAGAAAGAGAAAGGGCCTGAGAAAATATCTGAAGATATTACAGCCGAAAACTTCTCTAACATGGGAAAGGAAACACTCAAATCCAGGAAGCGCAGAGTCCCATACAGGACGAACCCAAGGAGGAACATGCCAAGATACATATTAATCTAACTGACAAAAATTAAAGACAAAGAAAAAATATTAAAAGCAACAAATAATGTACAAGGGAATCCCCATAAGGCTGTCAGTTGATTTTTCAGCAGAAACTCTGCAGGTCAGAAGGGAGTGACATGATAATATTTAAAATGATGAAAGGGAAAAACCTACAACCAAGAATACTCTACCCAGCAAGGCTCTCATTGAGATTCAACCAAGAAATTAAAAGCTTTACAGACAAGCAAAAGCTAAGAGAATTCAGCACCACTAAGCCAGCTTTGCAACAAATGCTAAAGGAACTTCTAGGTGGGAAAGTGACTAGCAGCTTAAAACAACCTTGTACATGTATAGACTGCTATATCAAAACCTCAAGGGAATAGAAAACCAAAAAACTACAAGAGATACACACACAAAAAAGAAAAAGCAACCCAAACACAACACCAAAGATAGTCAGCAAATCACAGGAGAAGATAACAAAAGAGGAAGGGAAGAAAAAAGACCTACGAAAACAAACCCAAAACAGTTAAGAAAATGTCAGTAGAAACATACATATCAATAATTACCTTAAATGTACATGGATTAAATGCTCCAACCAAAAGACATAGACTGGCTGAATGGATACAAAAACAAAGACCCGTATATATGCTGCCTACAAAAGACCCACTTGAGACCTAGGGACACATACAGACTGAAAGTGAGGGGATGGAAAAGGATATTCCATGCAAATGGAAATCAGAAGAAAGCTGGAGTAGCAATACTCATACCAGAAAAAAAGACTTTAAAATAGACACTGTTACAAGAGACAAGAAGGACACTTCATAATGATGTAGGGATCAATCCAAGAAGATATAACAATTGTAAATATATATGCACTCCACATAGGAGCACCTCAGCATATAAGCATATAAGCCAAATATATGCTTATATATTTGGCATATATTTATATGCTTATATATATATTTGGCATATATATATATGCTTATATATATATATATATAAGCATAATTTATATGCTTAAGCATATATATATATGCTTAAATATATGCATATAAGCATATAAGCCAAATACTAACAGCTATAAAAGGGGAAAATGACGGAAAATGACGGTAACACAATACTTTTAACACCAATGGACAGATCATCCAGACAGAAAATCAATAAGGAAACACAGGCCTTAAATGACAGGTTAGACCAGATGGATTTAACTGATATTTACAGGGAATTCCATCTGAAAGCAGCAAGAAAGCATACACTTTCTTCACAAGTGCACATGGAATATTCTCCAGGATATATATTGGGCCACAAATCAAGCCTCAGTAAATTTAAGAAAATTGAAATTATATCAAGCATCTTTTCCAACCACGATGCTATCAGATTAGAAATAAATTACAGGAAAAAGTAAAACTGTAAAAACACTAACGTGGAGATTAAACAATATGTTACTAAACAACCAATGGATCAGTGAAGAAATCAAAGAGGAAATTAAAAAATACCTAGAGACAAATGACAAGGAATACACAACAACCCAAAATCTATGAGATTTTAACATGTGCAGTTCTTACCGGCAGAGAATATATTTGGTAGGAAGTCATAAGAAGTGAGTGCAATTTATACTGCTACTAACTACCCATTGACCTACACAAGTCACTTAAATCACCTTTCATACCACACAGTGTAGAAAAGATACTCAAGTAAAAACACCAACTGATTCACCCCATAAATGAATATAGAAGTCCAGGATAAATATTTGCACAAATATTTAGTTTGACATGCAAATGTTTTTATATTTTCTATTAGTTACAGTCATTTGAAATTGAGAGATTTTACATATAAATTTGGATCTCTAGAATCTCTTGCAAACTCAGAAGATCTAGTAACAAACACCTCAATCTATCATGATTATAATTTGCTGGAACTAAATATAGGCTGCTCTCTTTAGAATGACATTCACTCTGCACTCATTCACTTAACAAATATTTGCTGACTATCTACTATGTGCCATCACTGTTCTAGGTGCTGAGCAAAAAGGAAATCAGCTCACTGCTCTCATGGCACTTACATACTCATTAGGAGAGACAGAAACAAAGCTTGCCAACAAACATCCTAGTAAAACATGTTAACGTGGTAAATGCTCTGATTAAAATGATATAGGACAATGGGACAGAAAGTAACTTTGCCCAAATTCTACCTTCTCAATGATGCATTCCTGAGTGATGATTTAATACTGTAATCTAGGAGTCTTCAAATTACAGCCCATCAGTTTAATCAGGCCAACTGCTTGCTTTTGTAAAGCTTTATTGGAGCATAGCCATGCCCATTCATTGACATATTATCTGTAGCTCTCTTTGAGTTATAAGCAGAGACCCTACAGTCTGCGAAGTCTAAAATATTATCTGGCCCTTTACACACACAAAAAATTGCTGACTCCATTCCTGTTGGTACTCTCAATCCCCTATAACTTCCCCAGCTATTTTTCTCACAGCCCTATCGCCTCTAAAATTCTATTTACATGTTTATTTTATGGCTTACCGTCTATTTTTTCTTTACATTCAGATGTTAACACCATGAGAGCAAAGATCTTAATTTTGTTCACATACATATCCCACGTGATTGGAATACGGTAGGTACTCAATGACTATTTGTGGAATGATTGAAAGGCTAGAGAAATAAGCAGTGTACAGCATACAACCATGGAAATCATAGTGAAGAATTTGGATTATATTCTAAATTTTCGGACAGTCACTGTAAGGTTTTAAACAGTGGAGTTACATGATGGATCCAGACTACTATGGTCTTATGACTTTTTACATTCCTTACCCTGCACTGACTCAGGCCTATTCATGTGTTACTTCCCTGACTTACACTCCAGATCTCAGTCCAGCAAATAGTCCATGAATGAGAAATGATTACAGTAATGGAATCTCAAAAGACTAGTGTTCAATGACTCGACCCCAGAACATCCCTCTGTGGGCAGAAGCCCCAGGGAAAGATGGGTTTCCTGGCAAGCTCTGCACGGTACTTCAATAACAACGTTAAATAGCAAGCTCAGTGATTTTGGAACAGAGAGATTTTATGGGAGTTTTGTAAGTTTTACACATTACATTTGTTATAATGTTTATAAGTTGTCTTCTGAGAATACACAAAGATGTTATTGTAACCAAAGTACAATAAAACCCAGCTTACCAATCAATATATCAGAGTGCACTGGTGTGCCACCCATGGGTTACAGGTGCGCTGAGATATCAATGCCTCACAACAGTGGGGGTGACCAGAGCCTTCCCCCTCAGTCAGTCATGCCCTTATCCATTTATCCTGATATGTTATAGAATTATTATCATTTTATATGAGTGTCAGAAGGTTAAGAAGTCTTGCAATGGACAACAGTAATAATTTGTTAATGATACTTGTTTTCCAAAAGACAAAGAAGTCATTGAGTCTGTGGCTACTGCTGAGATTATGAAGCTCATTAGGATAACTGGAAAAAGATTTCCTAAGTATATTTCTATTTTTCATGAATTTACAAACTAGGGGAAGCACAAATAAACAATAAGGAACACTGATATAAACGAGTATCCAAGGAAGCCTTGGACTAACTTCATTTGGGGGATTAAGGCGAGACTCAGGAAGAAAATGGAATTTGAGCTAAACACTGAAGAGTGAAGACTTTTTCATGAGGTAGAGGAAAGGTGTCTGCTAATTGACTCTGTATTGCTGCCCTGGAGATTTAAGATAATTTTTACATCCTTTGGAATGAGGACCAAGGTGAGAATAATTTTCACATTCTCAGGTTGGTCCAAGAATGAATCCCAAACCTGGATGTAACAATTCCTTCATCAAGCAGTGTGAAATGGTTTCCCATTTACACCTCCTTATGGCTGGGCTTCTCAGAACCAAATCACTAGGAGTCCCCCTAGTAAAGAACTTCTATGTCTACCGTGGAGCAGCCTCATCGGTCTCACACCAGAAGTGAGGGTTGTGGAAAGTAGAACTAAACTAAACTAAACTATCTAAATAAGAAAACGCCAGTTCAATTCATTGGGAGTTAGAGACTGGTGATCTGGGGAATATTTAGCCATAGTCTAGAAATCATACGCACACCCCCCAAAAAACACTTCCTAGAGTATCACTTGGCCCTTGTTGATTATTTTCAAAGAAAAACAACAGATCCAAAGTTTTCAAGCGTCAAACAACAAAACTGTGTAATTCAGAGGTTCCCAGATTCCCTTGGTTTACAGGACACTTAGTGTCTCAGTAATATTTCCATGATATTTGATAGGCCAAAAGCAACACCTAATCATTCTGTTTATGAAGTAGTTAGGTTCAGACAACTTAATAATTTATGTCTTAACAACTTAGTAACTTTTGAATCAACAATACATATAAATTAAAAGAGAAAAAGAATATGTTTCATTTTTAAATAGCCACAGTTACACACTAAATGGATTTGTGCTCCTGGAACTTTTTTTTTTAAATAAATTTATTTATTTATTTATTTTTGGCTGGGTTGGGTCTTCGTTGCTGCACGCAGGCTCTTCTCTAGTTGTGGCGAGCAGGGGATACTCTTCGTTGCAGTGCGCGGGCTTCTCATTGCAGTGGCTTCTCTTTGTTGCGGAGTATGGGCTCTAGGCACGTGGTCTTCAGTAGCTGTGGCATGTGGGCTCAGTAGTTGTGGCTCGCAGGCTCTAAAGCACAGGCTCAGTAGTTGTGATGCACAGGCTTAGTTGCTCCACAGCATGTGGGATCTTCCCAGACCAGGGATCAAACACATGTCCCTTGCACTGGCAGGCAGATTCTTAATCACTGCACCACCAGGGAAGTCCCCAACTCTTGGAACTTATCAGATCAAGGCATCAGATTGGATGCTGCCACCCTCCTTTCCCATTGCATGTTGATTTTTGTTCAGTATTTATTTTTTGTCAGATCAATGAAAACCCAGCTTCTTAAAGATATGACATCATCGACAGAAATGGAGTACAAACTAATGTAGGAATATTAACTGCCTTAAGCTAGTAGTTCACATCATATCTGACAGATGCTGTGTTTTGCAGTGTTTTCCTTATAAATTTAAAATCCGGAGAATGTAATCCCAAAGAGATTTTGATACACAGCCAATCAGAATTGTGTTTCTGAAGGGCCATGAATACATTAGAGTTTTAGATATGCATGTTTATTTTCCATGGGCTTGGTTTTCATTTCAGGGATAAATAACCACTTGAGCCTCATTTTGTTGTTGTTGTTTTGGATACTAAAAATACAGCTTCAACTTATTTCTCAAATCTCCCAAATATCTTTCTACCAAACACTATTTTTTTTTTTTTTTGCGGTACGCGGGCCTCTCACCACTGTGGCCTCTCCCGTTGCAGAGCACAGGCTCCGGACGCGCAGGCTCAGTGGCCATGGCCCACGGGCCCAGCCGCTCCGCGGCACGCGGGATCCTCCCGGAGCGGGGCACGAACCCGAGTCCCCTGCATCGGCAGGCAGACTCTCAACCACTGCACCACCAGGGAAGCCCTACCAAACACTACTGATTTGCTGCATATTTAAAAGCACAAGGGGAGCAGTCCAAGGACTTTTTGTGTGTGATCACTCACCCCTAGTAAATATGTTCAGTAGAGACATTATTTTTATAGAGGGTGTCTTTAAAATGGAGTAATATGCACTTTCCCCCAAGTTTTCTATTATCAGACCCTTTACCCAAACATCTCTGATTAATACCTAGCTAACATCATGGTACTTACATATAACAAAAAAAGTTACCACGAAACATGCAATTGGAGCACAGGCAGGAGATAGCAAAATGTGGCAGAGATATTGAATAAAAAGAGGTAAAAATGTACAGAAATCTTCAATCACTAAATATTGCATCATAAATTGAAAGGATCCAAAGCCATTGCCACAAGAAACAACTTATGAAAGTTTGTTCATAACTAAAATTGTCTGAGAATACATATAGAGATGTGTATACATAGATACACATGTATGTATATACATATACACACACACACACACACACAGATACATAGGTGTGTACGCATTTCCTCGGGGGACCCAAATTTAAGACCAACAAGAGGAGCTCTGAGACCATTCAAGAGTTAATATATTAATACATTGTAGAGTCACTACATTAGCCAAGAAAGAATTATCCTCATTTTATAGATGAGGTAAGTACTTTGAAACATGATTCCATCAATAAGTTGTAACGAATCCACTAGAATAGGCCTGCAAGTACTTAGGGTATTCATCTTTTAACCAAGACAGGCTATGATCTGCAATCTCCTAGCCTAACCAATGTTAAGAATGGCTGGGTATCACGTTGCAAACTAAGATCTTTATACAGATTTGTCTGTGATGTCAAGCAAGAACGTGTGGCTGTGCTCTACATAGGGTCACTGAAGAATCCTGGTTTATTGTTCCCATTCTTTTATCTTTAACAGAAAAAGAAGCTAGTACTCTCTTAAGGGCTCTGTATTGCATCTCCCTTGGACACAATAACAGGACAAGCCAATGAGGCTAATCACCTCCAGGGGAATGGAGAAGATACTCAGGTAATTTAAAGAGCTGTCAGTAGTGGGGGAGAGACAGAGAGTGGAAAACTAGTGAAGAGTTTCAAGTCCTCCTCTTTATGTACTTGATACAAAAGATGAGAAACATTCACAGCCCTCATGGAGGCTGCCGGGCATTGCTCAGCACCGGCAAGCTCCATTCACAAGTAGTTGCACAGTGGGGCTGCCATTTTCTATGTGAACAATTCCAACTGCAGTTGTGCAATGCTGCAGCTCTGGTGGGCTTCATGATGTGGAATAATTGCCTCTAATATTAGCATTTCTAAAAGAAACGTATCATATTTTATATTTTAACTGAAGAATAAGGTACAATGTTTCACACAAACTAGAGCGCCAAATAAACAGAGACTTGAAGGAAAAAAGAAATCCTATAAATTTATTTTTAACCTGAAAAACTGTGTTCTGTTGATTTTATTCTTTAAACAGATCTTCAAGTTGTCAGCTTTCCATCTGCACTGTATCTTTGAAATATTATAACACTACACCAGCATCTTGCCTCATCCTAAGATTCAGAATAGATGAAAAATAATTTTTTAAGTACTAAAGAGTAATCCCAATTCCTTAGCTTCCTACATTTCCTTTAAAAGACCAATTTCCTATCAATTTGCAGAAACATATAAATGTACATCAATTTGCAGAAACATATAAATGTACACATAATAGCTGGTATGCTTTCTTCACTACCATTGATCAATCTGACTCTAGGCATTATATACCATCTATTCACTCAGTCCATCTCCCAAACAAAATGAATACATTTATTATTAAAGTCTAAAATTTTAATAATTATACCAAGGTAGAAATTGAAAAATAGCTTGTCACCATTAACCACTCTTAAGGACACAAAATATTTCCGTAACTCTGTGAGGACAAACCTTTCAGTTTTGTCTCTTTTCAAACAAGTTTAAGATTTTGATTGCAAATAATCTGTAGAAACCCTAGTAGGGATATGCTGAGTGCAGATACATGGTGCTGGATTTATTTGAATTCAATTAAAATACAGAATTGATCTTCCTTCCTGGCAGTTTTCTGAAATGTACATTACGGCTTTGTTTGGTTAAACCAGTTATGACACTTGAGCCTCTGAAATGCTAATATACCTGTACCCAGCCTTTGAGTGTGTTGATTTTGCTTCTTTGGTGGAATAAGTCTCAATCCCTTTCACGCAGAAAACCAGGATGAGCAGATATCTGTATAATGTATATGTTAATTAAAACATATTGTTCCCTGGGGGCTGGGGAGCAAAGAACGTGTTACTGTGAGCATTTTAAGGCAGACATTCACTCATATCAAATTCAAGAGCAATAGGGCAGGATGGTATATTGCTAGATGCTCAAAAGTGACGTGTTATAATAATACAGTTTAAAAAATAAGAGAAAGTCATGCTTTAAAAGATCAACTTGGATGCCTTAAGGTAACAGAAATGTGGTTTCTGTCAAATATTGTGTCACCAAGGTGCTTTAATTGCTTAACCTGACAAATTTTCTTCACAGCTATACTCAGCTCATGGTTGATGGATTTATATTACCATAAAGAATTAGCTTTTTCATATGAGCTGAGAATCATCATTACACTGTCACCATTCTGCCCACTAGAAAACCACGGGCTTGCAGATTAAGAGACAAAAGCCAGTGTGTCCCAGTTGCTGCTCTACTTTCATGCCAGCTCAATACACACAGCAAGCAATGCCTGTCCGTAAAGACAATGCATCAGAAATCCTCTGGGCTTCAGGCAGCCATCCCAGAACATGTGCACATCCAGCTTGCTTTTCATCTGGTCATTGGTCCAGTTCCCAAATTTTGAGAAACCTTTGTTTGTTTTTGTTCTAGTGTTGGTACCTGTCCCCCAGATAGCCATCAAGAATTCTGGGTTGGAACTGCCAACAAAGTCACTCTTCTTTAGACTAGCATGACCTTGCTGGTACCTCCACAATCCGCACCCAGTAAGTCCGTTCCTTGCTTTGAAGAGTGAGATGTCCGATAAGCGTGTGTGTCTTAGAAAGAAAACACAAGGGATGCCACAAAGTTTCAAAGTGACCTACAGTTTTATTTAAGAGGTAGTGAGTATTCAGCCCATGATTATGGCCAGGGTGCTTTTGGAAATATGTATTGTGGGCTGCATGTTGGCATCAACCAAAAACACAGAAGTGATGTGCCATTTGCTGTGCCCTGTCTCAGCCTTGCCCGTGCTGGTCCTGTCTAAAGCTCATCATACTGAGGAAGTTTCTGAACTTCCTTTGGTGGCTGAAGATAAAGCTGAAGGCTACCAGAAGACCAAGGAGGTTATCTTGCTTCTTAAGAAGCTTAGGGCCTGGAATGATATCAAAAAGGTCTATGCCTCTCAGCAAATGAGAGCTGGCAAAGCAAAATGAGAAGCTATAATTGTATCCAGCACAGGGAGCCCTGCATTATCAAGGACTTCAGAAACATTCCTACAATCACTCTGCTTAAAATAAGCAAAGCGAACATGTTGAAACTTGCTCCTGGTGGGCATGTGGGACGTTTCTGCATTTGGACTGAAAGTGCTTTCCACAAAAGGATGTGATGTGCGTGGCACTTGATGCGAAGCTGCCTCCCTCAAGAATGACTGCAACCTTCCCATGCATAAAATGCTCAATACAGACCTTAGCAGAATCTTGAAAAGCCCAGAGATCCAAAGATCCAAGAACCACGCAAGAAGATTCATCACAGACTCCTACAGAAGAATCCACTTAAAAATCTGAGAATCATGTTGAAGCTAAACCCATATGCAAAAACCATGCACTGGAACATCATTCCTCACCAGGCCAAGAATCACAAAGTCCAGGTAGACAACACAGCACTAGAAGCCAAATCAGATGAGAAGGGGTTTCCAGGCAAGAAGCCAGTGGTAGGGTAGAAAGAAAAGACTGTTGGTGTTTGAAAGCTTTGGAGGGAAAGAAAAAAAGGCTGTTGCTACCAAGAAACCACCAGCTGAAAAGCCAGCAGAAAAGAAATCCACAGAAGAAGGCTGCTGTATAAACTTAAATTTATTTATTCCATCAAGGTCAAATCATTTTGGACAGCTCATTTTGAATAAAGATCTGATCAAAGAGGCAGTGAGAAACAAACCAAAAAAGATGGGAGGAAAAGTTACAAAGATTGTGAAATCAGAAAAAAAATTATTTACAGATAAAAAGCTGTCTCAATAGATAATGCAAAGGAATATACAGACACACTTAAAATTGTAAGTAAGGGCTTCCCTGGTGGCGCAGTGCTTGGGAGTCCGCCTGCCGATGCAGGGGACACGGGCTTGTGCCCCGGTCTGGGAGGATCCCACATGCCGCAGAGCGGCTGGGCCCATGAGCCATGGCTGCTGAGCCTGCGCGTCCGGAGCCTGTGCTCCGCAGCGGGAGAGGCCGCAACAGTGCGAGGCCCACGTGCCGCAAAAAAAAAAAAAAATTAAAAAATTGTAAATAAGAGAATTTAGTAAGTTAGACAGATAGGAAATCAAAATATTGACGTCATTGGTTCAAGATGGCAACATAGAAAGATCCTGAACTCACCTCCTCTCACAGACACACTGGATCTACAGCTACATATGGAACAATTTCCTCTGAGAAAAACCTAAAAACTAGCTAAACCATGACTACACATCAAGTGAACTACAAAAAACCCCACAATGAAGTGGGTAGGAGAAGCTGAGACACAATCTTGCCATAAAGCCCGCCCCTGGAGTAATGACCCCCATCAGGAGCTTCTCCCTGTAGAGTGAAGGGTTTGAGCCCCACATTGGGCACCCCAACTTTTAAGACCTGCACCTGAGATATGAGCCTCCAAATACCTAGCTTTGAAAACCACTGGGGGTCATGACCACAAGACCCACAAGGCAATAGCAATCTGAGAAACGGCTTTTAAAGGGCTCACACACTCAGTACTCACTCACCCCAGGGAAACAGCTGATCTTGCCCAGATTTTGTATGAAAGAAGCTCACTTGCTTCTCTTAAAGCATCAGCCTGAGGGGCAGGCATCTACATTACCACATACCTAGAAGTCTGCTGGGATCATCTCTGGGGTCAGGGGCTGGTGGGCACCATCTTCACTTACCATCTTCTTTTTCCTTCCAGCGGCACTATCCTTATTCTCCCCCTCTGCCTCACTCCAGCCAGCAGTTACCATCTGCACGCTCTCCCTCTGCCACACTCCAGTGTGCCAGGATCTCTCAGAGGGGAAGTTTTACATGTGTCTGGTTCTCTGGGTTTCTTCTCTGGTTCTCTGGTTTTTGTGGGGCCCACCCTGGGCATGTGCCTTGATCACCTGGCTCCGGAGGTCAGGGGGACAGTCCTGCGGGACTAGAACGATCGGAGGGATGGCTCTTGGCAGTTTACCACCCCCAGGGCACTGCACAGACAGCAGAATGAAACACACTCCCAATCTTTCTGAGAAAGAGGCCTATTTGCTTATCCTGGAGCTTTGGTCTGAGGGTCAGGCTTTTGGTTTGGCACACACCTAGGGGCATGCATAGGGGCTATCGGAAAACAGAGGCCAGTAGAGACAATCTTTGCACTCTCCCTCTGCCTTACTCTAGCTTGCCAGTATTCCCTAGAAAGGAACTTATACCCTTGTCTGGTGCCCCAATTTTAGTGGCTGCTACCAGGGGACAGCTCTACATCACCTGGCCCTGGTGGCCAGCGGGGTTTATGCTCACAGGTCCCACAGGACTAAAAGCAACCGACAAATAATTCTTAAAGAGTGACCACTCCTAGGGCTCAGCAAAAGGCAATAGACCCAGGAGCTCAATCTTTCTGTGAAAGAGGCCTATTAGTTTCTCATCATAGCTTCAGCCTGAGGAGCAGAATTCTAATTAAACACACATCTAACGGCTGACTATAACGCTTTCCAGAGACCTTGGAGGGTCAGCATTATATGTGTGCTCTCCCTCTGCAGTGCTCTTGAGTGCCAGTGTCTCCCAGAGGGGAGCTCTGACACACATCTGGCACCCCAGTTTCTATGACTGCCACCCAGGGGACACCCCTTGAGCCCCTGGCCCTGGTGGTCAAGTGGCTTGCATTACTGGGTCCCAGGGACTGCAACACCCCTGCAGTTCTCGGCAGGCTACACCCCCAGGGCACTGCACAGATAGCAGACTGAAACACACCCCAAGCCTTTCTATGAAAGAGGCCTATTTGCTTGTTCTGGAGTTTCAGCCCGAGGGCCAGGCTTCAGGTTTGGGCACACATTGAGAGGCCTATGGAGGTGCTCTCAGGGAATGTAGGCCAATGGATGCTATGTTTGCACTCTCCCTCTGCCTTGCTACAGTTCCCCAGTATCACCCAGATAGGAGTTTATACACCTGCTTGGAGAATGGAGTTTTGCAACTGACACCCAGGTGACGACTCGAGATGGCCTGGCTCTGGTGGCCAGTAGGTCATACAATTGTGGTCCCACAGGACTATATATATTTGATCATTTTAAAAGCTGCTGCCTTAGGATCTGGCTTGCATCAGCCTGAATCTAGGTGCTGACCGAGATCCTCCCCTGTGGGATACTGACAGGTCCTGGCAAATACTCAACTACTGGAAGCTATTAGAAATAAAATAGGCTGCTGGGACAATCATAAAGGTTTGAAAGATAACCAAGAGCTAGGGAAGGGTTGAACAATAAGGTTAATCTCCTACACAAGGCCACTTCTTCAAGGCTGGGAGATTTGACTGTTTCATCTAATACATAGAAACTAACACAAAGAGTCAAGTAAAATGAAGAAACAAAGGAAATGTTCCAAACAAAATGACAAGATAAAACTCAGAAAGAAACAAAAGAAAACATGTAATGAGACATAGATAAGTAATTCACCTGATAAAGAGTTAAAAGTAATGGTCATAAGGATGCTCACTGAACTCAGGAGAAGAATAGATAAATATGGTGAGAACTTCAACAATGAGACAGAAAATATAACTACCAAACTAAAATTACACCAAAGGGGTTCAACAACAGACTAGATGAAGCAGAAGAATCAGTGAACTTGAAGACGTGGCATTTGAACTCATCCAATCAGAGCAGAAAAAATAAAAAAGATTAAAAATAAAAGTAAAGATAGCTTAAGAGACTAATGAGAAAATATCAAGTAGACTAACATTCACATTATAGGGATCCTAAAAGGAGAGAGGGAGGGAGGGAGGGAGGGAAGGGGGGGGAGAAAGAGAGAAAGGGGGAGAGAGAGAGAGAGAGAGCTGCAAAGGTCCATTTTTATGTTGATTTTTTCAAAAAATACTATAGTACTCCACAATCCATGGTTGAATTCACAGATGTGGAACCATCTATACAAGGGGCTGACTATAAAGTTATATGCAAATTTCTGATTTCATGGGATGTCAACACCACTAACCCCTGCATTGTTCAAGGATCAACCGTATAACATTTATCAATATTTATTCACCCAGCTCAGGAACACCTAAATATATAAAGCAAAATTTACCAGACCTAAAGAGAGAAACAGACAGCAATACAATAACAGTAAAGGACTTTAATGTGCCACTTACATCAATGGCTAGATCATCCAAACAGAAAATCAATAAGGAAACATTGGCCTTAAATGACAGGTTAGACCAGATGAACTTGACGTATACAGAACATTCCATCAAAAGCACATTCTTTTCAAGTGCACATGGAACATTCTCCAGGATAGATCATATATTAGGGCACAAGAGAAGTCTTAATGAATTTAAGAAGACTGAAATCATATAAAACATCTGTTCCAACCACAATGGCAAGAAACTAGAGATCAATTACAAGAAGCAAACTGAAAAAAATCACAAATTGTGAAGATTAAATAACATGCTACTAAACAACCAATGGGTCAAAGTAGAAATCAAAAGAGAAATTTAAAAAAATACCTTGAGAGAAATAATAATGGAAATACAACATACCAAAACAGGGAATGCAGCAAAAGCAGTTCTAAGAGGGAAGTTTATAGGAAAACATGCTTACAACAGTAAACATGAAAAACCTCAAATAATCAATCTAACATGACACCTCAGGGAAACAGAAGAACAAACAAAGACCAAAGTTTGTAGAAGAAAGAAAATAATAAAGATCAGAGGAGAAATAAATAAAATTGAGATTAAAAAAATAGAAAAGATCAATGAAACTAAGAGCTGGTTCTTTGAAAAGATAAGCAAAATCAACAAACCTCTGTCCAGACTCACGAAGAAAAAAAGAGGGCCCAAATAAATAAAATCAGAAATGAAACAGATGTTATCACTGATGCCACAGAAATATAAAGGATAAGAGACTACTATGAACAATTATATGTCAATAAATTCAACAATCTAGAAGAAATGGATCAGTTTCTAGAAACATATACAACCCACCAAGACTGATTCATGAAGAAATAGAAAATTTGAACAGACTGATTACTAGTAAGGAGAGCAAATCAGTAAACAAATACCTCCCAACAAAGAAAAGTCCAGGACAAGATGGATTCACTGGTGAATTTTACCAAGCATTCAAAGAATTAATACCACCCCCTTCTCAAAGTCTCCAAAAAATTAGAAAAGAAGGGAACACTTCCTAACTCATTTTACAAGGCCAGCATTATCCTCATATCAAATCAGACAAGGAATTCAAAAGAAAAAAAAATTACTGTCCAATATCCCTGATTAACATAATACAAAAATCCTCAACAAAATATTAGCAACCCAAATTCACAGTATGATCAAGCTGGATTTATTCTAGAGATGCAGGGATGATTCAACATCTACAAAATCAATAAATGTGATGCACCACATTAGCAAAATGAAGGATAAAAAAATTATATCATCATCTCAATAGAGGGAGGAAAAGCATTTGTCAAAATTCAATATCCATTTATGACAAAAACTCTCAACAAACTGGGTATTGAGGGAACATAACTCAACATAATAAAGGCCATATATAACAAGGCTACAGCTAGCATCATTTCATTATCAGCAGTGAAAAGCTGAAAGCTTTTCCTTTAAGATCAGGAACAAGACAAGGATGCCCACTCTCATCAGTTTTATTCAACATAATATTGGAAGTTCTATCCAAAATAATTAGACAAGAAAAAGAAATAAAAGTCATCCAAATTGGAAAGAGAAGTAAAACTTTCATTATTTGCGGCTGACATATTATATATAAAACACCCTAAAGTCTCCACCAAAATAACTGTTAGAACTAACAGAATAATTCAGTAAAGTTACAGGACACAAAATAAATATACAAAAATTAGCTGCATTTCAATACACTAACAAGGAATAACCAGAAAGACAAATTAAGAAAACAATCCCATTTACAACTGCATCAAAAAGAATAAAATACCTAGGAAGAGCTAGTGGGAAGCAGCCATGTAGCACAGGGAGATCAGCTCAGTGCTTTGTGACCACCTAAAGGGGTGGAATAGGGAGGGTGGGAGGGAGACGCAAGAGGGAGGGGATATGGGGATATATGTATATGTATAGCTGATTCACTTTGTTATACAGCAGAAACTAACACAACATTGTAAATCAATTATACTCCAATAAAGATGTTAAAAAAAAATTATAGCCAAACATATGTCCCACAATTCAATTAAAAAAAAAAACACAACCGAGGAATACATTGAATTAAGGAGGTAAAAGACCTGTATACTGAAATCTATAAAACATTAATGAAAGAAATTGAAGAAGGCACAAGCAAGTGGAAAGATATTCTGTGCTCATAGATGGGAAAAATTAGTATTGTTAAATTGCCCATACTACTCAAAGCAATCTACAGATTCAAGGCAATTCCTATCAAAATTCCAATGGCATTTCTCACAGAAACAGAACAAACAATCTCAAAATTTGTATGGAACCAAAAAAGACCCCAAAAACCAAAGCGATCTTGATAAAGAAGAACAAAGCTGGAGGCATCATGCTCCCTGATTTCAAACTATATTACAAGGTTATAGTAATCACAACAGTATGATATTGGCATAAAAACATACACATAGATCAATGGGACCAGAAGTAAACCCATGCCTATATGACAAATTAAGTTATGACAAAGGAGCCAAGAATATACAATGGGGAAAGTCTCTTCAATAAGTGGGTTGGGAAAACCAGATAGCTACATGCAAAATGATGAAACTGGATCCCTATCTTACACCTTACACAAAAATCAACTCAAAATGGATTAAAGTCTTGAATGTAGCCATGGAACTCTAAAACCATGAAACTCCTAGAAGAAAATATAGGCGGTAAGCTCCTTGACTTTGGTCTTGCTGATGATTTTTTTGGATCTCTCATCAAAGCAAAAGAAATAGAAGCAAAAATAAACAAGGGGGACCGTATCAAACTAAAAAGCTTCTGAACAACAAAGGAAGCCATCAACAAAGTGTAAAGACAACCTACCAAATGGGACAAAATATATGCAAATCATAAAGCTGATAATGAGCTAACATCCAAATACATAAAGAATAGATATAACTGAATAACAAACAAAAAACAAAATCCAATTAAAAATTAGGCAGAACATCTGACTAGATCTTTTTTCCCAAAGATCACCTACAGATGGCCAACAGGTATGTGAAAAGATGCTCAACATCACTAATCATCTGGGAAATGCAAATCAAAACCACAATGAGATATCACATACCCACTAGAATAACCATTTTCAATAAAACAATAATAACAAGTGTTTGCAAGGACATGGATAAAAGGGAACACTTGTGCACTGTTGGTGGGAATGTAAATTGATGCAGCCACTATGGAAAACAGTATGGAGGTTCCTCAAAAAATTTAAAATAAAACTGCTATATTCCAGCAATCCACTCCTGGGCATTTATTCAAAGAAAAGGAAAACACTACGTTGAGAACATATCTGCACCCCCATGTTCATTGTAGCATTATTTATAATAGCCAAGAAATGGAAACAACCTAGATGTCCATCCATGAATGAATGGGTAAAGAAATTATGGTATATCTATGTAATGGAATATTATTTGGCCATAGAAAAGAATAAAATCTTGCCATTTGTGATAACATGGGTGGAACTTGAGGGCATTATGCTAAGTGAAATAAGTCAGACAGAGGACAAATACCAATGATCTCTCATATATGGAACCTTAAAAACAAAATAAAATATAAACAAGCTCATAGCTTCTGAGAATAGTTTGGTGGTTGTCAGAGGTAGGGTTTTGGGGGGGTGTAAAATGCATGAAGGAAGTCAAAAGGTAAAAACTTACAGTTATAAAATAAATAAGATCTGGGGATGTAATGTACAGCATGGTTACTATAGTTAATAATACATTATTGTATATTTAAAAGTTACTAATAGAGTAAATCTTAAATGTTCCCATCATAAGAAAAAATTTGTAGCTATGTATGGTGGCAGATGTCAAGTAGACTTATTGTGGTGATAATCTTGTAATACGTACAAATATCAAATCATTATGTTGTATACCTGAAACCAAAAATATATCGACGTCCACTGCCGTTCCTTATACCAACAGAAATATAGTTAGAAATGCAATTTTTAAAATGCCATTTTAAATAGTAAGCCCCTCCAAATATAGACCTTTCTGTAGGATAATAGTTTATTTAGAGGCAATAAAGAAAACTCAAATAAATGGGAGTGTATCTTAGATGTTTTCCATGACTTCTCCAGACCTACTCTCAATTCTTCTCCAATTCTGGAAGACTGAATTTATGGACTACATAATGGGCTCCCTTGAACTCTGGATTCTGTTAGACATCAGCCAATAAGAGGTAATTGCAGGAGATCAGAGAGCAAAGAGAGAGTATTTATTCATCCACCCACCTCCCTGCTGGATTGCAATGGATTGATTACATCCCTTTAGTGAAGGTTACAGCTTCTGTCAAGTGACTCTCTCATAAGACTAGAGATTCTCCCTCCTGGTTCTGGTTCCCACTCACTCTGTCTCCTGTCCTTTGCCCCTTCAGACATAAGAGAGATACTTGCCCGTGACTGTTGGTTTCCCTTAATCCTGCTCACTTACTTTAAAATATTTTTATTAAACTCAAATTAATCAACTGAGTAAGTTACTTCTTTTCTGCTTAAATTCTGAGAGATCAAGTAATTTGTACAAGTGACCCTAGGAAATGGGACTCTAATATTGCATTGCTCATATGTTTAAGAAGAACACAAATTACTTTCTTGCTCTAGTAATTGATGACAATGTAATGGATTCACAAATACCCAGATTAACATTTGTGGTAAAGTGTCATGGAGTGAAAATAAAATATAACACGTTGAGAGATCATGTATGACTCTTCATTGTTATGATGACAAAGGTGATTAAAAAGATGCAGGAGAGTGCAAGCAAGGAAAAGAAAGAAATCAAAGGCCCTGAATGCCAATTTAGAACTTAGGTGAAAAATTAGAACACCTATATGCCAGCTGGTGAATCCAGACAATTATGGCTGGAACATAAGCCCAAGTCTTGATTATAATCATGGGACTCTGAGATATGGGGACAGGGCATTTAAGCAGACACAAATAATCTTGTGAACTTTAAACCAGGGGTCCTCAACCCCTGCCACACAGCAGGAGGTGAGTAGTGGGGGAGCGAGCGAAGCTTCCTCTGCCGCTCCCCATTGCTCACATTGCCACCTGAACCATCCCCCCAATCAATGGAAAAACTGTCTTCCATGAAACCGGTCCCTGGTGCCAAAAAGGTTGGGGACTGCTGCTTTAAACCATCAAATATCCCTAGGACTCCTTTACCAAACAGACACCTCCTCTCCCCATTTTATTTTTTTTAATGGAACTAGCTTTCTCCTTGCATAGAAACATTTGAAAGTTGTTATCACAGAAGATGCCAACTCTTCTCAGGACCAATTACCGTCACTACTTACTTCCTAGAGGCTCACAGAATTAGATCACAATATCAAGTATAGACCTGGTGAGAAAAATGAAAATATTCATCAAATTTGTTTAGGCAGGAATATGAGGAGCATTCATGTGAGAAGATTCTAGGGATGTTAGACCAAAAATGCAAAACAATATAAGACTTTATTAACCTGAGTTTATACTGTCACCCAGAATTCATGATTTAATGTGTTACCTTGAGCATCTAGGAGTCATATTAATAGACATCTAGGTTGGCTAATTTAAGCCTGGATTCAATGGTGGATTAAACCTTCTCTAGAAGAAGAGAACAAAAGCTCAAGGAGATGGAGATGTCTGAATGGAACTACTCTGAAGCTGCTCAGCCACCCACTCAGTTTATCTTCATGGAAGGCTCAGAAATGCATTAAGAAATACATTGGCAAATTGGGAGAGCGATGTCACCAAGATGGTGTCAGAGGTTGTTCCTGACCTCACTCCCCCTTCCAAGAACAACTAAGAACTATTTATGGACACTGAAAATCCTAGCACATGGGGGTGTGGCTGAAGCACACCCTGCACCTCAGAGACAGAGATGGACGGCATTAGAAGGGTAACAGTAATGGCTACACACTGACCACCTCGCCCTTCCCCGGGGCTGGAACAGCACCAAACCTAGAGGACTCCCCTGAGCCTACAGGTAGTTCCTCCGCTGGGATAAAGAGAACCCGGGGTGGACATCTGGCTCCCCCAGCTGGCTGTTAACTAAACTTATTGTGGTAATCATTTCACAATATATGTAAGTCAAGTCGTTATACTGTATACCTTAACCTTGTACAGTGTTCTATGTCAATTATATCTCAATAAAACTGAAAGAAAAATTTAAAAAAAAATACATTGACAACAGAGCACCAGCTTCCAAAACAAGTTCTCTGGTAGCTAACTTCTGCAGGTCAGAGATAATGCTGGAGGATGCTGCAATGGAATTGAGATCCCTGCTTCTAAAGAGAATAATAAGACTCTACATGGGAAGGTCAGGTTGTTATACTGAAAAGTCAGCAACAAAACTTCGGCACAATTTTCACCAAAATTCACAGGAACAGTATGATAATCAGAATATTCTGACCCATAGGGGTCTGTGGTGATTGTTAATTGATCACAAGTTCCCTAGAAATAAAATAGATTGAGAAGTCGGACCAAGATGGTGGAGTGGGAGGACATGGAGCACACCTTTCCCCACAAACTCATCAAAAATACATCTACGTGTAGAACAATTCTTACAGAAAACTAACTGGAAGCCAGCAGAACTCCTATATAATCAAGGGATTTCCACATAACCAGGTAGATGGAAAAGGGGTATCAGGTTGGGACCAGTGACCCTGGGAGGGATATGAAAGGAAAAGAAGGGCAGCAAGGGCAGATACTTACCCTGGGGAGTCAGCAGGTTGAGCCTCAAACTGGGAGTCCCAGTCCTGGGGTCCCCTGCAGAGGAGACAAGCCCCCTTGGTTGCTGGGAGAACCACTAGGATAGATAAAAGGGGTGCAGAAGCCTAGACTCCACTTGCAAGGAGTGTGTGGGTGCCATCTAGCAAATAGACAGGGCAGAAAGAGTTCTGCACTGGCAGCTGTCACCTTGCTGCACTCCCCAGTCCAAGCTGGGTGAACAGCCCTGCTCTACTCACTCCACACCACTGCTTAGTGAGGGATCTGGGGCAGACAGGTCCTGGGAGAAGACTTGATCCAGGGATGCACAGGAGGCTCAGGGGCCTGAGGTGTGTTCCAGGAGGGCCAGCAGCAGCCAGTGTTGATACTCAATCAGCACCACAGAAGCAACATAAACTTCTGATAGCAGTGCCACCCCTTCAATTCCTTCAGCCACGATGGCCCGAACCCCAGCCCCAGCCTAGCGAATGTGTCAGCTCCACCTACCCTATGCCGCAGTCTGGTACTAGATATGGGACAACCACAACAGGGGAAGGGACACAACCTTGGCCTTCGTCAAAGCAGAGCAGTGAACAGCTACACAGGCAGCATGTGGAACCTTAGTGAGTGCACAACCCTCACTTATTTCAGCACTCCCCTCCTTTGGGGCAAAACATGCACTCTAAGGGAACAGAGCCTGCTCAAACTTGACCCTCAGGGCTTCTGCTCCAGCACCTGGGGAGAAGACTCTGCCCCTGACAGCCCTGGTGCAGAGAGGAAGTCCTGCCTTAAGCCCTGCACAGGCTTTAGCACTCCAAACCAGGAGCAAGGATACCCATTCCTGCTGCTTCTATTTAACATATTTTTGGAAGTCCTAGCCCCAGCAATCAGGCAAGAAAAAGAAATAGACTGTATCCAAATTGAAAAGGAAGAGGTAAAACAGTCACTCTTTGCAGATGACATGATACTGCGTATAGAGAACGCTAAAATCTCCACCTAAAAACTATTAGAATTAATAAATGAATTCAGCAAAGTTACAACATATAAGATTAACATACAGGGCTTCCCTGGTGGCACAGTGGTTGAGAGTCCGCCTGCAGATGCAGGGGACACGGGTTCGTGCCCCGGTCTGGGAAGATCCCAAATACCGTGGAGCGGCTAGGCCCGTGAGCCATGGCCGCTAAGCCTATGCGTCCAGAGCCTGTGCTCCACAACGGGAGAGGCCACAACAGTGAGAGGCCTGCACACTGCAAAAAAAAAAAAAAGATTAACATACAAAAATCTGTTGCATTTCTATACACTAATAATGAACTATAGGAAAGAGGAAGTTTTTTAAAATCCTCTTTAAAATTACATCAAAAAGAATAAAAAAGCCTAGGAATAAACTTACCTAGGGTGGTGAAAGACCTATACTCTGAAAACTGTAAAATACTGATGAAGGAAAATGAAGATGATTCAAAGAAATGGAAAGATACCCCATGCTCTTCGATTGGAAAAATCAATATTATTATCAATAAAATGGTCAACCTACCCAAAACAATCTACAGATTTAGTGTAATCCCTATCAAAATACCCAGGACATTTTTCACAGAATTAGAACAAATAATCCTAAAATGTATATGGACCCATGAAAGACCCTGGATTGCCAAAGTAATCCGAGAAAAAAGAAAAAAGCTGGAGGTTTAACCCTCCCAGACTTCAGACTATATTACAAAGCTACAGTGATCAAAACAGCATGATATTGGCTAAAAGCAGACACACAGATCAATGGAACAGAATAGAGAGCCCAGAAATATACGTGTGCACCTAAGGTCAATTAATTTATGACAAAGGAAGCAAGATTATACAATGGAGAAAAGACAGTCCCTTCAACAAGTGGTTCTGGGAAAGCTAGACAGCCACTTGTAAACCAATGAGATTAGAACATTCCCTCACACCATATATAAAAATAAACTCACAATGGATTAAAGACCTAAATGTAAGACCTGAAACCATAAAACTCCTAGAAGAGAACACAGGTGGAACACTCTTTGACATAAATCATAGTAATATTTTCTTGGATCAGTCTCCTAAGACAAAGGAAATAAAAGCAAAAATAAACTAATGAGAACTAATTAAACTTAAAAGCTTTTGCACAGCAAAGGAAGCCATCAACAAAATAAAAAGACAACCTATGGAATGAAAGCAAATACTTGCAAACAATGCAACCAACATATACATACAACACAGTATCAAAAAAATAACCCAATCAGAAAATGCACAGAAGACCTGAATAGACATCTCTCCAGAGAAGACATCCAGATGACTAACAGGCACACACAAAAAAAGCTCAACATTGCTATTTATCAGAGAAATGCAAATCAAAACTACAATGAGATATCACCTTACACCTGTCAGAATCAAATTCTACAAATAACAAATGTTGGAGAGGATGTGGAGAAAAGTGAACCTCATACATTGTTGGTGGGAATGTAAATTGGTGCAGCCACTGTGGAAAAGAGTATGGAGGTTCTTCACAAAAACTAAAAATAGAACTACCATATGATCCAGCAATTCCACTCTTGGGTGTATATCCTGGAAAAATGATAACACTAATTCAAAAAGATACATGCACCTCAATGTTCATAGCAGCACTATTTACAATAGCCAAGACACGGAAGCAACTCAAGTGCCCATCAACAAGTTATTGGCTTAAGAAGATGTGGAGATTTTATATATATATATAAAATCTCCATAAATTATTACTCAGTCATAATAAAGAATGAAATATTGTCAATTTCAGCAATGTGTATGAATCTAGAGAATATTATGCTTAGTGAAATAAGTCAGATAAAGACAAATACTATATGATATAATTTATGTGTGGAAACTAAAAAACAATACAAATGAATGTATATACAAATGAAACAGACTCACAGACACAGAAAACAAACTTGTGGTTACCAAAGGGCGGGGTGGACAAAGTATGGCTATGGGAGTAACAGATACAAATTACTATACATAAAATAGATTAGCAACAAGGATTTACTGTATAGCACAGGGAATTATACCCAATATCTTGTAATAACCTATAATGGAATCTAATCTGTAAAAATACTGAATCACTCTGCTGTATACCTGGAACTAACAAATATTATAAATCAACTATACTTCAATTAAAAAATAGATTAAAGTTTATTAAGGCAGTGCTTTACATATATAGGGAGAAAGAGTCTATGTCTGGTGGCACAGATATGACTAACTAGAGAATTGTGGCCTCTTATAAAATGCCCAGACTTAAACTAATTTAAGGGACCTAGAATCCCTTGATAGAAAAGCAGACCTTACAATGTAACCAGAGCAGTATACTAAAAATCACAGATCGAGCCTTACCCAGAGATGCCTGTGGCCATTTCCCACCATTTCTGTGCATTACACAAGTGGAAATGCACAGACCTTCTGGATATAATTAGGTACTGGCTAGTCACTAATGCTAATCCCTAGGTACTGAAAATATTAATATGTTTCACAAATCACAGAGGGGACTTACGGAGGTCAGGTCATAGGTAGACTGATGACTCCAATCCATCTCAAAAGCTCAAAGACATCCTGTGATGATTTACACTGTCCAAGAATTAAGACTTGGTATAGATTTAAGAAGTAGAGAACAGTAGTTTTCAAATATTATCATACACCAGAGTCATCTGGAGGATTTGTTAAAATACAGATTGCTGGGTACCACCTCCAAAGTCTCTGCCTCAGTAGGGCTTTGATGGAGCCCATCAATCTGCATGTCTAAGTTTCTAAGTGATAGCAATGCTTCTAGTCTGGGCATCATATTTTGAGAACCCTACCTATCATAATAGCCCTTGTTCTTTGGCTCAGGTAACCAACTGGTGTTCTAAGTCAGCAGTCCTCAAAAAATGATCTTCTGACCCTCGTAATGAGAGCCATTCATTCCCTTTTATCTTGTCTGAACAGTGCAAAAGCCATCATGTTTTCTAATATACATCAGCACAAACTTAATGAGGCAATGATGTCAATTACAGTGGTCTTCGTGAATGTGGTCGTTTTCAGGAACAAAACAACACATTCCTTGGCACCCAGTATACAGATATTAACTTGACGACTTCTCCCCTTATTACTATGTGCAAAGTTAGTTAGAAGCTGTTTGTCCTCACATCTTTGGGACAAGACTATGCTATTATTATCTTGTCACTGAACTATACTAACCTCCTCTTCTCTGTCCATAATATATTCCAAAGGGAGCTTGATTTTCCTGATAGCCAAAAAAATATTATTCTGGCTCCTTATATTGATAATATTTTCCTCTTTGAACCTAATGAGTAAGAACTAACAAATGTGTGCCAGAGGTGGGCACCAAATACCCATGAACATTTAGAGGCCTGCCACAGTGAGGCTCCTGGACCCACTGATCTGTAACACTCTGGAGTATCTTCTATAAAATAAACAAACAAAAAAAACAACACCACAAAACAATAACAACAAAAACCCAACCACCACCACCACCAAAAAAACCCCTGCTACACAGCCGTCCATTGATATGGGCGGGGGATTGGTTCCAGGATCCCCACAGATACCGAGATCTGTGGATGCTCAAGTCCCTTATATAAAATGGTGCAGTGCAGTCAGCCCTCTGTATCCATGGGTTCTGTATGGGTTCTCACAGAGGATTCTGTGAGAGCAGAGCCCGTGGATAGGATGGCGGCTCACCAACGAAGAAAGAGACACAATGGTAGTGGTACTCTAAATTTGGGGGTAACTATCATTTATTCCAGCACACTGTTTCAAGGTATTTACTGTGTTAACTGAAAGCCTCCTGATTTTGAGTGAGGGCTTGAAGCAAAAAGGCTCTGCAGCAAGTATAGAGTACAGTGCATGCCGCCCTGTCATTTGGGACTTGGGACTTGTAGACATACTGTTCTGGAAATATCTGTGCTAGAGAGATGCTGAATAAAGCATCTAGCAAACTCCCATAGAAGAACCACAGTGCAGACCCTGAGCACTCTGGAGCTGGGTTATGTCCTGCTGGCCTTCTTTACCTGACAACTATACTCCAGTTGGAAAGCAGCCTCTGCTTTGCTGACTGGGCACAAGAAGAAACTGAATACATGACTACAGGGTACCAAGTATCTATGCAATCTAAATCACTTATTATGTACTTGGTGTTGTACATTTACCAATCATAAAATTGGGACATTTTCAGCAGTCACTGCACTGTAAAGTGGAAATTGCACACAATCCAACACTAGCAATCCAGAGTGTGTGGGTAAAATGCACAAAGTGGTTCAGATTTCAGTGCCTACACCTTCTGCTTCACTGTCTCTTCCTCATCGGACTTACAGCCTCACAGAAAACACTGTAAGACCCGTTAATGGAAAAAGAGAAAAGGAAAGATCTGCATTATTAATTGTACATACACAGTGTTCTGTCCTAGGTGGAAATGGAGAAAAGAGAAAGAGAGTGGTGATGGGGTATCTTCCCAGTGGGTTGGTTTTCCACTTTACATAAGATGGAGATGGCTCATGGTAAAAACTGACACCAATTCCTAGGTGACACTATATGCTGGCTGATAAATTACAGACTTGAAAATAGTTGACAGTGAGGTCTGAGAGTGAAGAAAGTTGATGTATATCTTGGCACAGAGTATAAAAATGTTCTACATAAATACCCACCAGAGGTTATCCACATCAGACGCTCTCAATAATTAGATACACAACACTCATTCTCTGAAGTCAGCCTCTCTCTCCAGGCACTCTGATGTTTGCTCAATGAGCTCATGTTCAATGAGCCCCTGATAGAGGGGTAGAGGCTATACAGACCTCAGCAGCCTGAAATTTCTCTCACCAAAGCTCAAACTTATTGTGTGCAAAACCTGTTAATAACAGAGACCAACACTGAGATCCAAATGGCACCATTTCCAAGGAAACCAGCTAGGCACTAGATAGCTGATTGCCTCTAACAGACCTCTCATCAGAAGGGGAACAAAGAACTAACTGCTGAACAGGCATCAATTGGAAGACACTGGAACTCACCAGATACCCCACATCCAAATACAAAGGAGACGCCACAATGAGATGGTAGGAGGGGGCACAATCACAATAAAATCAAATCCCATAGGGCTTCCCTGGTGGCGCAGTGGTTGAGAGTCCGCCTGCCGATGCAGGGGACACGGGTTCATGCCCCGGTCTGGGAAGATCCCACATGCCGCAGAGCAGCTGGGCCCGTGAGCCATGGCCGCTGAGCCTGTGCTCTGCAACGGGAGAGGCCACAACAGTGAGAGGCCCGCGTACCACAGAAAAAAAACAAAAACAAAATCAAATCCCATAACTACTAGGTGGATGACTGACACGCTGGAGAACACTTATACCACAGAAGTCTACCCACTGGAGTGAAGGTTCTGAGCCCCATGTCAGGCTTCCCAACCTGGGGGTCTGGCAATGGGAGGAGGAATACCCAGAGAATCAGACTTTGAAGGCTAGTGGGATTTGATTACAGGACTTCGACAGGACTGGAGGAAACAGAGACTCCACTCTTAGAGGGCACACACAAAGTAGTGTGTGCATCAGGGCCCAGGGGAAGGAGCAGTGACCCCATAGGAGACTGAACCAGACCTACCTGCTAGTGTTGGAGGGTCTCCTGCAGAGGCGGGAGGGGTGATGGCTGTGGCTCACCATGAGGACAAGGACACTGGCAGCAGAAGTTCTGGGAAGTACACCTTGGCATGAGCCCTCCTAGAGTCCGCCATTAGCCCCACCAAAGAGACCAGGTAGGCTCCAGTGTTAGGTCGCCTGAGGCCAAACAACCAACAGGGAGGGAACCCAGCCCCACCCATCAGCAGACAAGTGGATTAAAGTTTTACTGAGCTCTGGTCACCAGAGCAAAACCCAGCTCTACCCACCACCAGTCCCTCCCATCAGGAAGCTTGTACAAGCCTCTTAGATAGCCTCATCCACCAGAGGGCACATAGAAGAAGGAAGAAGAATTACAATCCTGCAGCCTAGGAACAAAAACCACATTCAAGAAAGATAGACAAGATGAAAAGGCAGAGGGCTATGGACCAGATGAAGGAACAAGATAAAACCCCAGAAAGACAACTAAATAAAGTGGAGATAGGCAACCTTCCAGAAAAAGAATTCAGAATAATGACAGTGAAGATGATCCAGGACCTCAGAAAAAGAATGGAGGCAAAGATCGAGAAGATGAAAGAAATGTTTAACAAAGACCTAGAACAATTAAAGAAAAAACACCTAGAAGAATTCAAGAACAAACAGAGATGAACAATACAATAACTGAAATAAAGAATAAACTAGAAGGAATCAGTAGCAGAATAACTAAGGCAGAAGAATGGATAAGTGACCTGGAAGACAGAATGGTGGAATTCACTGCCATGGAACAGAATAAAGAAAAAAGAATGAAGAGAAATGAAGACAGCCTAAGAGACCTCTAGGGACAACATTAAGCGCAACAACGTTCGCATTAGAGAGATCCCAGAAGAAGAGAGAGAGAAAGTACCCGAGAAAATATGTGAAGAGATTACAGTCGAAAACTTTTTTAACATGGGAAAGGAAATAGCCGCCCAGTCCAGGAAGCATAGAGACTCCTAGGCAGGATAAATCCAAGGAGAAATATGCCGAGACACATAGAATCAAATTGACAAAATGTAGAGACAAAGAAAATTTATTGAAAGCAGCAAGGGAAAAATGACAAATAACATAGAGGGAACTCCCATATGGTTAACAGCTGATTTCTCAGAAGAAACTCTACAAACCAGAAGGGAGTGGCATGACATATTTAAAGTGATGAAGGGGGAGAACCTACAACCAACATTACTCTACCAGAAAGGATCTCATTCAGATTCGATGGAGAAATCAAAAGCTTTACAGTCAAGCAAAAAGTAAGAGAATTCAGCACCAGCAAAAGAGCTCAACAGCAAATGCTAAAGGAACTTCTCTAAGTGGGAAACACAAGAGAAGAAAAGGACCTAGAAATACAAACCCAAGACAATTAAGAAAATGGTAATACGAACATACATATTGATAATTACCTTAAATGTGAATGGATTAAATGCTCCAACCAAAAGACACAGCCTCACTGAATGGATACAAAACCAAGACCCATTTAAATACCATCTCCAAGAGACCCACTTCAGACCTAGGGACACATACAGACTAAAAGTGAGGGGATGGAAAAGATATTCCATGCAAATGGAAATCAAAAGAAAGCTGGAGTAGCAATACTCATATCAGATAAAATAGACTTTAAAATAAAGAATGTTACAAGAGACAAGGAAGGACACTATGTAATGATCAAGGGATCAATCCAAGAAAAAGATATAACAATTACAAATATATATGCACCCAACATAGGAGCACCTCAATACATAAGGCAACTGCTAACAGCTGTAAAAGAGGAAATCGACAGTAACACAAAAATAGTCGGGGACTTTAACACCTCACTTACACCAATGCACAGATCATCCAAAATGAAAATTAATAAGGAAACACAAGCTTTAAATGACACAATAGACCAGATAGATTTAAGTGATATTTATAGGACATTCCATCCAAAAACAGCAGATTACACTTTCTTCTCAAGTACGCACGGAACATTCTCCAGGACAGATCACATCTTGGGTCACAAATCAAACCTCAGTAAATACAAGAAAACTGAAATCATATCAAGCATCTTTTCTGACCACAATGCTATGATATTAGAGATCAATTACAGGGAAAACAACGTAAAAAACACAAACACATGGAGGCTAAACAATACATTACTAAATAACCAAGAGATCACTGATGAAATAAAAGAGGAAATCAAAAAATACTTAGAGATAAATGACAATGAAAACACAACGATCCAAAACCTATGGGATGCAGCAAAAGTAGTTCTAAGAGGGAAGTTTATAGCTATAGAAGCCTACCTCAAGAAACAAGAAAAAGCTCAAATAAACAATCTAACCTTACACCTAAAGGGACTAGAGAAAGAAGAACAAACAAAACCCAAAGCTAGTAGAAGGAAAGAATTCATAACGATCAGAGCAGAAATAAATGAAATAGAAACAAAGAAAACAACAGCATATATCAGAAAAACTAACAGCTGGTTCTTTGAGAAGATAAAATTGATAAACATTTAGCCTGACTCAACAAGAAAAACAGGGAGAGGACTCAAATCAATAAAATTAGAAATGAAAAAGAAGTTATAACAGACACTGCAGAAATACAAAGCATCCTAAGAGACTACTACAAGCAACTCTATGCCAATAAAATGGACAACCTGGAAGAAACAGACAAACACTTAGAAGGGTATAACCTTCCAAGACTGAACCAGGAAGAAATAGAAAATACGAACAGACCAATCATAAGTAATGAAATTGAAACTGTGTTTAAAAATCTTCCAACAAAAGACCAGGACAAGATGGCTTCACAGGTGAATTCCATCAAACATTTAGAGAAGAGCAAAGACCTATCCTTCTCAAACTCTTCCAAAAACTGCAGAGGCAGGAACACTCCCAAACTCATTCTATGAGGCCACCATCACCCTGATACCAAAATCAAAGTTACTACAAAAAAAGAAAATTACAGAAAAATATCACTGATGAAAATAGATGCAAAAATCCTCAACAAAATACTAGCAAACAGAATCCAGCAACACATTAAAAGGATCATACACCATGATCAAGTGGGATTTAACCCAGGGATGCAAGGATTCTTCAATATACACAAATCAATCAATGTGATACACCATATTAACAAATAGACGAAAAAAACCCATATGATCATCTCAATAGATGCAGAAAAAGCCTTTGATAAAAATTCTCCAGAAAGTAGGCATAGGGGGAAACTACCTCAACATAATAAAGACCATATATGACAAACCCAGAGCAAACATCATTCTCAATGGTGAAAAACTGGAAGCATTTCCTCTAAGATCAGGAACAAGACATGGATGGCCACTCTCACCACTATTATTCAACATAGTTGTGGAAGTCCTAGCCATGGCAATCAGAGAAGAAAAAGAAATAAAAGGAATCCAAATTGGAAAAGAAGAAGTAAAACTGTCACTATTTCCAGATGACATGATACTATAGAGAATCCTAAAGATGCCACCAGAAAACTACTACAGCTAATCAATGAATTTGTCAAGTTGCAGGATACAAAGTTATTGCACAGGAATCTCTTGCATTCCTATACACTAACGATGAAAAATCTGAAAGAGAAATTAAGGAAACACTCCCATTTACCATGCAATAAAAAGAATAAAATACCTAGTAATAAACCTATCTAGGGAGACAGAATACCTTTATGCAGAAAACTGTAAGACACTGATGAAAGAAATTAAAGACGATACAAACAGGTGGAGAGATATATCATGTTCCTGGATTGGATGAATCAATATAGTGAAAATGACTATACTACCCAAAGCAATCTACAGATTCAGTGCAATCCCTATCAAATTACCAATGGCATTTTTTACAGAACTAGAACAAAAATATCTTAAAATTTGTACGGAGACACAAAAGACCCCGAATAGCAAAGCAGTCTTGAGGGAAAAAAAACGGAGCTGGAGGAATCAGACTCCCTGACTTCAGACTATACCTCAATGCTACAGTAATCAAGACAATATGGTACTGGCACAAAAACAGAAATATAGATCAATGAAACAGGATAGAAAGCCCAGAGATAAACCCACGCACCTATGGTCAACTAATCTATGACAGAGGAGGCAAGGATATACAATGGATAAAAGACAGTCTCTTCAATAAGTGGTGCTGGGCATACTGGATAGCTACATGTAAAAGAATGAAAGTAGAACACTCCCTAACATCATACACAAAAATAAACTCAAAGTGGATTAGAGACCTAAATGTAAGACCAGACACTATAAAACTCTTAGAGGAAAACATAGGAAGAACACTCTTTGACATAAATCACAGCAAGATCTTTTTTAATCCACCTCCTAGAGTAATGGAAATAAAAACAAAAATAAACAAATAGGACCTAGTGAAACTTAAAAGCTTTTGCAAAGCAAAGGAAACTACAAAGAAGAGGAAAAGATAGCCCTCAGAATGGGAGAAAATATTTGCAAATGAATCAACGGACAAAGGATTAATCTCTAAAATATATAAACAGCTCATGCAGCTCAATATTAAAAAAACAAACAACCCAATCAAAAAATGGGCAAAAGACTTAAATAGAAATTTCTCCAAAGAAGACATACAGATGGCCAAGAGGCACATGAAAAGCTGTTCAATATCACTAATTATTAGAGAAATGCAAATCAAAACTCCAATGAGGTATCACCTCACACCAGTTAGAATGGGCATCATCAGCAAAGTCTACAAACAACAAATGCTGGAGAGGGTGTGGAGAAAAGGGAACCGTCTTGCACTGTTGGTGGGAACGTAAATTGATACAGCCACTATGGAGAACAGTATGGAGGTTCCTTAAAGAACTAAAAATAGAATTACTATATGACCCAGCAATCCCACTACTGGGCATATACCCAGAGAAAACCATAATTCAAAAAGACACATGCACCCCAATGTTCACTGCAACACTATTTACAATAGCCAGGTCATGGAAGCAACCGAAATGCCCATCGACAGACGAATGGATAAAGAAGATGTGGTACATATATACAATGGAATATTACTCAGCCATAAAAAGGAACGAAATTGGGTCATTTGTAGAGACATGGATGTATCTAGAGACTGTCCTACAGAGTGAAGTAAGTCAGAAAGAGAAAAACAAATATCGTATATTAACACATATATGTGGAACCTAGAAAAATGGTACAGATGAACCAGTTTTCAGGGCAGAAATAGAGACACAGATGTAAAGAACAAACATATGGACACCAAGGGGGGAAAGTGGCGTTGGGGGTTGTTGTTGGTGGTGGTGGAATGAACTGGGAGATTGGGATTGACATACATACACTTATATGTATAAAATGGATAACTAATAAGAACCTGCTGAATAAAAAAATGAAAAAATAAAATCCAAAATGAAAAAAAAGAAGGGGAACAAAGAGTTGATCTTACAGAGATTAAAATACATTCTGGGGTCAGATTTAGTATCCCTTTCCTGTTTCAGCACCTCCATTAAAGGACTTACAGAATGTATTCTTATTTGCCAGTGTTCCACAAAATATTACCTTGAACTATGGAACTCATTGTATGACACATGAGGTGTGAAAATAGGCTCACTAAATTCAGTAGACTTACCACATGCTTCCATAAACCATAAGAAGCGGGCTCAAATGGTGGAATTGGTTATGGATGATATCAATTAGGAGACTGTGGATACAGTAAGTCCCTTTAAGTTGTCTTAAACCAGCAATGGTCTCCCCCATGAACAGGTTGTAAAATCAAAATGGGGGATGTGTGTTAGTTCGTTTGGGCTTCTATAACATAATATCATAGACTGCATGGCTCATAAACAACAGAAATTTATTTCTTACAGTTCAGAAGTAGAAGAACTTGTAGTTCTAGAAATTCCAAGATAAAGGCACTAGCAGAGTCAATGTATGGTGAGAGCCCACTTCCTAGACACCAGTCTTTTTGCTTTAACCTCAACATGATGGGAATAGGGAGCTCTCTGGGGTGTTTCTTATAAGGGTACTAATCCCATTCCTGAGGGCTCCACTCTCATGACCTAATCACCTCCCAGAGACCATCACACTGGGGATTAGGCTTCAACATATGAATCTGGGAGCGGGGCACATATTCAGTCCATTGCAGGGTAGGAGTGATTCCTCTTAGGATTCCACCAAATCATCCAACAAAGAAATTTTACCTCCTTATTCATAGCAGCTGGGGATTTAACGTGTTTGAAGGTCTTGGAGCCCTCAATTCATTTAGCCAATCTATTATTGCTTAAAATTTTTGTTGTTTCTAGTTATGAGCTTTCATAAGTTGAATTTTAATGAACACCTTGTGCAAGTCAGTCTTAGAGCAGAAATGCTTGTTATATGATCAAAGTTTGGGAATCTTTATGAAAGACTAGCAGATAGTTTTCCAAAGTTGTTGTACAATGTTAGACTCTCAACACAAGAGTTTAAGTTGCGCTACATTCTCACAAATCCTTGGAGTTTTCAGTCTTTCTAAGGTTAGCTGATCTGATAGGTGTAGTTTTTGTTTTTGCTTGTTTTTAATTCTAAAATCTCACTGTGAGTGTGATTTGCATTAGCCATGGCATTGAGAACCTTTTCATATGCTTCGTCGTCATTCAGTATCTCATTTTCTGAAGTGTTCATCCAAATATTTTGCTCATTTGAAGAAACGGAGTTGCTTGTCGTTTTATTATTGATTTGTAGGATTTATCTATTCTGGATATGAATCCTTTGCCAGATATATGTTTTATGAATATACTTTCCGAGTCTGTGGTTTGTCTCTTTACTTCCTTTTCTTTATCTTTGGTGTTCAGAAGATTTCAATTTTAAGCCCGATTTTTAAAAAGTGTTATGGGTAGTGCCTTTTTCATTCTAATTAAGAAATACTGATATTTGCCTAGACCAGGAGATTTGTCTATGTTTCCTTCAAGAAGCTTTCAAATGTTAGCTTTGACATTTAGGTTTATGATATATTTTAAAATTAATTTTGGTGTAAGGAGTAAGAATGAGGGGGTCAATTGTAACTGATTTTGTAAACACTCTGCCATTTGGATATCCAGCAATACTTGTGGTGATGATTAACCTAATGTATCAGTTTGACTAGGTTTAGAAAGACCCAGATAGCTGATAAAACACTATTTCTGGGTGTATCTATGAGCATGTTTCTGGAAGAGATTAGCGCTTGTTTCAGTAGAGTGAGTAAAGACATCAACCCTCACCAAAGAGGGCGGGCATTATCCAACCCACTGAGGGCCAGAATAGAACAAAAGAGTGAAGGAAGAGTGGATTCCCCCTCTCCTTCCTCTCCTTCTCTCTCACTCTCCCTCACCCTCGCTCTCTCTCTCTCTCGCGCGCTCTCTCTCTCTCCCGCTCTCGCGCTCTCTCTCTCTCTCCCCTAGAGCTCGGACATCCATCTTTTCCTGTCCTCAGACCTTGGAGCTCCTGGTTCTGGGGCTTTTGGACCCAGGGACATACACAAGTCCTGCCCAGCCCCAGGCCCCAGTCTCAGACTGAATTATACCACTGGCTTTCCTGGTCCTCCAGCTTGCAGATGGACACTATGGGACACAGCCTCCATAACTGTGTGAAAGGTCCTATCATAATTCTTTCTTCCTATCTTCCTATCTATCTATCCAGGTAGCTAGCTATCATCTCTCCTATTGGTTCTAGTACTCTGAAGAACCCTAATAATTTTTAAAATAACCCTTCCTTAAGCTACTGAATCACACTGATGCCTTTGTCAAAATCAAGTAATTGTATATAGAGGTTTATTTATAGACTCTCTTTTTGGTTTCTTTGATCTGTTTGTCTCTACTAATATCTCATTGGCTCAATTAATGTAGTTTTATTCTAAGTCTTGAAGTATGGTAAGTCAGTCCTCCATCTTTATTTTTCTTTTTCAAGATTGCCTTGGTTCTTCTTTCTCTGCATTTATGTATATGTTATAAACTTACATATGTATTATGTTTTATAATTATATAATGTATAACATATACATTACAATTATTACATTAATTATATATTAATGTATAATTATATATGATAATTTTATAATTCTTTTATTAAAAATAAACTTTCCAGTTCTAAAAAAGAATTTGAATAGGAATGGGATGGGATAAATATGAATCTATAGATCAACTTCAGGAGAAATGGCATCTTAATACTCAGACTTGTAATCTATGACCATAGTATATCTATTTATTTAGATCTTTAATTTCTTTTAACAATTTTTAATATATAGGTCTTACACATAGGTCTTTAAAATTATTAAGTATTTTATGTTTTGGAGGGCTGCAATTGTATCATTTTACAATTGTACTTATGTGTTAATAAACTATGTAAGAACATTTTACAGTCTCTTAAAGAGCTTCTAACCCGTTTATAAATTATTATTTCTTTTTCTGTGATTCACTTCAGATAATTCCAAATGCCCTTCTTTGAAGTTAATAATCCTTTTCTCTTGTGTCCAGCCTACTTGTAAGCCAATCAAATGAAGTACTCATTTCAAATATAACATTTTTCAGTTCTAGAATTTATAATTTTTTAGTTTTCTTTTTTTCTGCTGAAATTCTTCATCTTTACACCACTTCATCCATCTTTTTCTTATTTTTTTAGCCTACTACTTACTGCATTTGTGTCATGTATGGTCTGCTTCTTTTGACTTTTTATTCTGAGTCACACTGTTCTGCTACTTTTCATGTCTTCTAGATTTTTGTGTATACACTGTACCTAGGGTATAAAATAGCAGTAGAGACTCATGTGGATAATACATTCTCCCAGAAAGGACTTGCTTTGTTCCTTTGTTATTCAGCTAGGTGCTTATGACTTCAATTTAATTAGTGGTTTATGTGATTCGTGTTCTGGTTCTCCGCAGTGAGGTCAAGCCCTGGCTTCCAGCAGGACTTTGAAATTTAATCAAAGAGAAATTAAGCAACTTCTCTTTATTTTCCAACTATTTTCTAGGAACACTAGAAATTCTTTATGTGGAGAATCGGTAAGCAGCCATGTAAGCCATTTTCCAGTGGTAAAATCTCAGCAAATCTCTTCTCATTAACGTAAGACCATTAGAGAACAGTCTTATTTTCCCATCCAGTTGTTTATATACACTTGGCAACAGCACTAGGAAATAAAGAATGCTGCTGGACTTTGCTCATTTCTGAAGGGCTACCATCTTTATAAATTATTTTATTTAGACTTCTTTGTGCCCATAGCTCTCTGATGACTTTAAAAAGTGTATATATATATATATATATATATATTTATTTAACATCTTTATAGGAGTATAATTGCTTTACAGTGGTATGTTACTTTCATGCTTTATAACAAAGTGAATCAGCTATACATATACATATATCCCCATATCTCCTCCCGCTTGCCTCTTGCTCCCACCCTCCCTATCCCACCCCTCTAGGTGGTCACAAAGCACGAAGCCGATCTCCCTGTGCTATGTGGCTGCTTCCCACTAGCTATCTCTTTTACATTTGGTAGTGTATATATGTCCATGCCACTCTCTCACTTCATCCCAGCTTACCCTTCCCCCTCCCCGTGTCCTCAAGTCCATTCTCTACATCTGCATCTTTATTCTTATCCTGCCCCTAGGTTTTTCAGAACCTTTTTTTTAAGACTGCATATATATGTGTTAGCATACAGTATTTATTTTTCTCTTTCAGACTTACTTGACTCTGTATGACTCTACGTCCATCTACCTCACTACACTACAAATAACTCAATTTCATTTCTTTTTATGGCTGAGTAATATTCCAATGTATATATGTGCCACATCTTCTTTATCCATTCATCTGTCGATGGACGCTTAGGTTGCTTCCATGTCCTGGCTATTGTAAATAGAGCTGCAATGAACATTGTGGTACATGACTCTTTATGAATTATGGTTTTCTCTGGGTATATGCCCAGTAGTGGGATTGCTGGGTCATATGGTAGTTCTACTTTTAGTTTTTTAAGGAACCTCCATACTGTTCTCCATAGTGGCCGTATCAATTTACATTCCCACCAACAGTACAAGCGGGTGCACTTTCTCCACAGCCTCTCCAGCATTTACTGTTTGTAGATTTATTGATGATGGCCATTCTGACTGGTGTGAGGTGATATCTCATTGTAGTTCTGATTTGCATTTCTCTAATGATTAGTGATGCTGAGCATCCTTTCATGTGTTTGTTGGCAATCTGTATATCTTCTTCGGAGAATCGTCTATTTAGGTCTTCTGCGCATTTTTCCATTGGGTTGTTTGGTTTTTTGATATTGAGCTGCATGTATATTTTGGAGATTAATCCTTTGTCAGTTGCTTTGCTTGCAAATATTTTCTCCTATTCTGAGGGTAGTCTTTTTGTCTTGTTTATGGTTTCCTTCGCTGTGCAAAAGCTTTGAAGTTTCACTAGGTCCCATTTGGCTATTTTTGTTTTTATTTCCATTTCTCTAGGAGGTGGGTCAAAAAGGATCTTGCTGTGATTTATGTCATAGGGTGTTCTGCCTATGTTTTCCTCTAAGAGTTTGATAGTGTCTGGCCTTACATTTAGGTCTTTAATCCATTTTGAGTTTATTTTTGTGTATGGTGTTAGGGAGTGTTGTAATTTCATACTTTTACATGTACCTGTCCAGTTTTCCCAGCACCACTTACTGAAGAGGCTGTCTTTTCTCCACTGTATATTCTTGCCTCCTTTATCAAAGATAAGGTGACCATATGTGCATCAGTTTATCTCTGGGCTTTCTAACCTGTTCCATTGATCTATATTTCTGTTTTTGTGTCAGTACCATACTGTCTTGATTACTGTAGCATAAAAAGTATATATTTTTAAAGTCCATCTGTTTTTTCTTAATGTTACAGGAGTGATCAATTGATGTTGTGACTATCTATGACTTAACTGATATCAAAACTGCAATGTACATTTTTTCTTGCTATCTCAATTAAGTCATAGATAGTCACACAAAAAAGAGCAAAGAGCAGTGTTTTAGATTTCAGAAAGAAGTATGACTGAATTGCTGTCTGTTGGGACTTCATATGGGAACAAAAGAGGAAAGTTAAGTCTGATGAAGAAAAAGGATGCATGTTTACCTTTTGTCCCTGAATATCTAAACTTCACCTTTCTCCACTATGCTTAAATTAAAGGTGGTCTGCCTAAGAAAATGGAGCTTTATTAATTGCAATCTTGAGATGTAAAGATACCAATTCTATCCAAATTGATCCATAAATTAAGTGAAATCTCAGAATGTGTGTGTGTGTGTGTGTGTGTGTGTGTGTGGAGAATCATGAGCTGGTTCTTAAACATATGTGAGAATGCAATGGGCCAAGAATAAACGAGACAAATCTGTAGGAGAAAAACAAAGTTGGAGGAATTTTATTACCAGATATCAAAACATATTATAAAGCTACACCAATTAAGGTATTGGTTCAAGACAGACTAATAAATCAAAGGAATAAAATAAAAAACTATATATATATATAATAAATATAATCACTTGATTTATATATTATATATATTATCATATATATATTATACTATTTATATATTAATTATTATAATATATTACACTAATAATATAATTAATATAAATTATATTAGTTATGATGTTATATTATTATATATGTTATATATGTATAATCACTTGATTTATATCAAAGTTGACTCTAATACAGTGTGGAAAGTACTGTCTTTTCAATAATTGATGCTCAGTCGATTGGATATACATATAGAAAAATATTTAGTTTTGACACGTACCTCACATCATATGCAAAAATCAAATCCAGAAGGGCTATAAAATGTAATAGATAAAGCACTAAAACTTCTGGAAGAAGATATGTTAGAATATCTTAATAAGCTTGGGATTAGGAAAGATTTTTTAAACTGGACATAAAAATATAAACCATGAAATGAAAGACTGGTTGATGAACTACATAAAAATTTAAAATACCTATTTATCAAAAGCCACCATTACAGAGAGAGAAAATGTAAAACAAGAAGTAGAAGATATATGTATGTATCCAGAATATATGAAGAACTATTATGAGTCCATAAAAGGAAGACAACACAACAGGAAAATAAACAAAAGACCTGAAAAACCAATTAATAGAAGAGAATATCTAAATGGCCAATTAATGAAAAAGTGCTAAATTTCATTAGTCCTCAACACATTGAAATTAAAACCACAAATAGATATCACTACACATTTGCCAAATGGCTAAAATAAAAATTAAAATTAAAAAAAAAAGTTTTGTGACCACCTAGAAGGGTGAGATAGGGAGGGTGGGAGGGAGGAAGATGCAAGAGTGAACAGATATGGGAACATATGTATATGTATAACTGATTCACTTTGTTATAAAGCAGAAACTAACACACCACTGTAAAGCAATTATACTTCAGTAAAGATGTAAAAAAAACAAACAAACAAAAAAGGAAACCCACTGAAATCCTTAATTTCCAACTCCAACAGGTGGAAACCCTAAACAAAACCAAAATCCTCTAGCCATTATTACAAAAAGCAGGACGTTGAAAGAGGCAATTACAATCTTAAGCTTAAGCCCTCCAGGTGCCTTTAGTTTTCTGACCAGTCTTTCCAATGCTCTCCTATCTCCCAATGATGGGACTTTTAGGAACTACAGGGGCTTTGCCCAGTCCTTCCCCATAATTAACTTGGAGAAATTGGGAATTCCTATTTAGATTGGGAATAAATTTCTCTCTCTCTTTAATGACATCAGAGCTACACTCTCTGTGCTGAAATCCACTGTCATTAAACAACTCCTGCCTTGGAGTTCTAAAATGATTCAAATAGTGGGAATCTCAACCAAACCTCAGTGAGTTCCTGTCTCCAAACTATCCCCTTTTGTTTAGGCCCTCTAAGAGATACCCACCCATTGCTCCTTAGTTACTCTGTCACTATTCGTTTATTGGGCTGAGATATCTTAGAAAAATGTTATGCTGGAATTACTTTATCCTAAAAAAGAAAAATAATTTCAGGATTTGACAGCAGCAATCAAAATAGCCAATCAGGTGAATCAAATGATCCTTCAGCATCTTTTGTTTGCTCTTGTCTCTGAAGATGCTAAAGTAAATTCCAAAGACACCAATCATTTGTCCCTCTTGGATCAGCTGCCACCCTCCTTATGGGCAATATTCTCAAGTGATATTGGCAGAATCCACAGTGCACCTCCTGTTAAGATCCAAATTGACCCTTCAAAGCCTCTCCCTAGAATTGATCGATAGCTTATAAGTAAAGAGGTCTTCCAGGGCATTAAGCTGATAAAAGAAGACTCTAAGCCCCAAGGCCTCATTGCTCTCTTCACACACACAAAAAAAAAAAATTAAAAGAAAAAGATAGTACCAGATGTTGGTAAAAATGTAGTGCAATAAAAACCCTCATATACTATTAATACAATTGGGAGTATACATTGATACAGCAAGTTTAGATAAACTTCAATGAAGTGGAATAAAGGCACATCCTGTGACACATGGATTCCATTTATAGGTATATGTGGACCTATGTGCACCAAAAGATATGTAGAGGAATGTATAACCTCACTGTTATTAATAACCCTAAACTAGAAACAACTTAAATGTTAAACTGTGAACTGGATAAAATGTGGTAACACAATCAATACTATACAATGAGAAGGATGCAAACAATTTTACTTGCAACAATGATTAATTTCACACACAGATTAAGCAAAAGCAGTTATACACACAAGAATGTAGAGATTGGTTCAAGATGGCGGAGTAGAAGGACATGAGCTCACTGCCTCTTGCAAGAGCACTGGAATCACAACTAACTGCTGAACAGTCACTGACAGGAAGACACTGGACCTCACCAAAAAATATAGCCCACATCCAAACACAAAGGAGAAGCCACAACAAGACAGTAGGAGGGGCACAATCACAATAAAATCAAACCCCATAACCACTGGGTAGGTGACAAACAAACTGTAGAAAAGTTATACCACAGAAGTCCACCAACTAGAGTGAAGGTTCTGTGCCCCATGTCAGGCTTCCCAACCTGGGGGTCTGGCAACTGCAGGAGGAATTCCCAGAAAATCAGACTTTGAAGGTTAGTGGGATTTGATTACCAGACTTTGACAGGACTGGAGGAAACAGAGGCTCCACTCTTGGAGGGCACACACAAAGCAATGTGTGCATCAGGACTCAGGGGGAAGGAGCAGTGACCCCACAGGAGACTGAACCAGACCTCCCTGCTAGTGTTGGAAGGTCTCCTGGAGAGGCGGGGGGCAGCTGTGGCTCACCGCAGGGACAAGGACACTGGCAGCAGAAGTTCTGGGAAGTACTCCTTGGCATGAGCCCTCCTGGAGTCCGCCATTAGCCCCACCAAAGAGCCTATGGGCTCCAGTACTGGGTTGCCTCAAGCCCAACAACCAACAGGGAAGGAACTTAGCCCCACGCATCAGTAGACAAGCAGATTAAAGTTTTACTGGGCTCTGCCCCCACAGAGCAACACCCAGCACTAGCCAACACCAGTCCCTCCCATCAGGAAGCTTCCACAAGCCAATTAGATAGCTTCATCCACCAGAGGGCACACAGCAGAAGCAAGAAGAGCTACAATCCTGCAGCCTGTGGAATGAAAAGCACCTTCACAGAAAGATAGAGAAAATGAAAATGCAGAGGACTATGTACCAGATGAAGCAACAAAATAAAACCCCAGAAAAACAATTAAATGAAGTGGAGATAGGCAACCTTCCAGAAAAAGAATTCAGAATAATGACAGTGAAGATGATCCAGGACCTCAGAAAAAAGAATGGAGGCAAGGATCGAGAAGATGCAAGAAATGTTTAACAAAGACCTAGAACAATTAAAGAACAAACACCTAGAAGAATTAAAGAACAAATAGAGATAAACAATACAATAACTGAAATGAAAAATACACTAAAAGGAATCAGTAGCAGAATAACTGAGAAAGAAGAACAGATAAGTGACCTGGAAGACAGAATGGTGGACTTCACTGCCACAGAACAAAGAAAAAAGAATGAAATGAAATGAAGACAGTTTAAGAGACCTCTGGGAAAACATTAAACGCAACAACATTCGCATTACAGGGGTCCCAGAAGGAGAAGAGAGAGAGAAAGGACCTGAGAAAATATTTGAAGAATTATAGTTGAAAACTTCCCTAACATGGGGAGGGAAACAGACACCCAACTCCAGGAAGGGCAGAGAGTACCAGGCAGGATAAACCCAAGAAGAAACATGCCAAGACACATGGTAATCAAACTAACAAAAATTAAAGACAAAGACAAATTATTAAAAGCAACAAGGGAAAAATGACAAATAATATACAAGGGAAATCCCCATGTTAACCAATCAGCTCTTGGTTAACAGCTGATTTCTCAGCAGAAACTCTACAAGCCAGAGAGGAGTGGAATGATATACTTAAAGTGATGAAAGGGAAGAACCTACAACCAAGATTCCTCTACCAGGCAAGGATTTCATTTATATTTGACAGAGAAATCAAAAGCTTTACAGTCAAGCAAAAGCTAAGAGAATTCAGCACCAGCAAACCAGCTCTACAGCACATGCTAAAGGAACTTCTCTAAGAGGGAAACACAAGAGAATAAAAGGACTTACAAAACAAACCCAAAACAATTAAGAAAATGGTCACAGGAACATACATATTGATAATTACCTTAAATGTGAATGGATTAATTGCTCCAACCAAAAGACACAGGCTCACTGAATGGATACAAAACCAAGACCCATACATATACTGTCGACAAGAGACCCACTTCAGATCTAGGGACAAATACAGACTGAAAGTGAGGGTATGGAAAAAGATATTCCATACAAATGGACATCAAAAGAAAGCTGGAGTAGCAATACTCATATCAGATAAAATAGACTTTACAATAAAGAATGTTACAAGAGACAAGGAAGGACACTACATAATGATCAAGGGATCAATCCAAGAAAAAGATATAACAATTTTATAAATATATATCAACCCAACATAAGAGCACCTCAATATATAAGGCAAATGCTAACAGCTCTAAAAGAGGAAATTGACAGTAACACAATAATAGTGGGGGACTTTAACACCTCACTTACACCAATGGACAAATCAACCAGGCAGAAAATTAATATGGAAACACAAGCTTTAAATGACACAAGAGACCAGACAGATCTAATTGATATTTATGGGACATTCCATCTGAAAACAGCAGATTACACATTCTTCTCAAGTGCACATAGAACAGTCTCCAGGATAGATCCCATATCGGGTCACAAATCAAGCCTCAGTAAATTTAAGAAAACTGAACTCATATCAAATATCTTTACCGACCACAATGCTATGAGATTAGAAATAAGTTACATGGGAAAAAACATAAAAAAACAGAGACACATAGAGGCTAGACAATATGTTACTAAATAAGCAAGACATCACTGAAGAAATCAAAGAAGAAATAAAAAAATACCTAGAGACAAATGACAACAAATACAGGACAATCCAAAAGCTATGGTATGCAGTAAAAGCAACTCTAAGAGGGAAGTTTAAAGGAATACAATCCTACCTCAAGAAACAAGAAAAATCTCAAATAAACAATCTAACCTTACACCTAAAGGAACCAGAAAAAAAAGAACAAACAAAACCCAAAGTTAGTAGAAGGAAAGAAATCATGAAGATCAGAGAAAAAATAAATGAAATAGAAACAAAGAAAACAATAGCAAAGATCAGTAAAATGAACAGCTGGTTCTTTGAGAAGACAAAATTGATAAACATTTAGCCCGACTCAACAAGAAAAAGAGGGAGAGGACTCAAATCAATAAAATTAGAAATGAAAAAAGAACTTACAACAAACACTGCAGAAATACAAAGCATCATAAGAGACTACTACAAGCAACTCTATGCCAATAAAATGGACAACCTGGAAGAAACTTAGAAACAAATACTTAGAAGGGTATAACCTTCCAAGACTGAACCAGGAAGAAAAAGAAAATATGAACAGACCAATCACAAGTAATGCAATTGAAACTCTGATTCAAAATTTTCCAACAAACAAAAGACCAGGACAAGATGGCTTCACAGGTGAATTCCATCAAACATTTAGAGAAGAGCTTACACCCATCCTTGACAAACTCTTCCAAAAGTTGCAGAGGTAGGAACACTCCCAAACTCATTCTATGAGGCCACCATCACCCTGATAACAAAACCAGACAAAGATACTACAAAAAAAGAAAATTACAGAACAATATCACTGATGAATATAGATGCAAATATCATCAATAAAATACTAGCAAACAGAATCCAACAACACATTAAAAGGATCATACACCACGATCAAGTGGGATTTATCCCAGGGATGCAAGGATTCTTCAACACTCTTCAAAATATGCAAATCAATCAGTGTGATACACCATATTAACAAACTGAAGAATAAAAACCATATGATCATCTCAATAGATTCAGAAAAAGCGTTTGACAAAATTAAAAATGCATTTATGATAAAAACTCTCCAGAAAGTGGGCATAGGGGGAACCTACCTCAACATAATAAAGGGCATATATGACAAACCCACAGCGAACATCATTCTCAATGATGAAAAACTGAAAGCATTTCCTCTAAGATCAGGAAGGAGACAAGGAGGTCCACTCTCGCCACAATTATTCAACATAGTTTTGGAAGTATTAGCCATGGTAATGAGAGACGAAAAAGAAATAAAAGGAATACAAATTGGAAAGAAGTAAAACTGTAACTGTTCACAGATGACATGATAATATATAGAGAGAATCCTAAAGATGCCACCAGAAAATTACTAGAGCTAATCAATGAATTTGGTAAAGTAGCAGGATACAAAATTAATGCTCAGAAATTTTTTGCATTCCTGTACACTAACAATGAAAGATCAGAAAGAGAAATTAAGGAAACACTCCCATTCACCACTGCCACGAAAGAATAAAATACCTAGGAATAAACCTACCTAAGGAGGCAAAAGACTGGTACCCAAAAAAGTATAAGACACTCATGAAAGAAATCAAAGATGACACAAACAGGTGGAGAGATATACCATGTTCTTGGATTGGAAGAATCAATATTGTGAAAATGACTATACTACCCAAGACAATCTACAGATTCAATGCAATCCCTATCAAATTGCCAATGGCATTTTTCACAGAACTAAAACAAAAAATCTTAAAATTCGTATGGAAACACAAAAGAGCCCAAATAGCCAAAGCAACCTTGAGGGAAAAAACAGAGCTGGTGGAATCAGACTCTCTGACTTCAGACTATACTACAAAGCTACAGTAATCAAGACAATATGGTACTGGCACAAAACAGAAATACAGATCAATGAAACAGGATAGAAAACCAAGAGATAAACCCACACACCTATGGTCAACTAATCTATGACAGAGGAGGCAAGCATATACAATGGAGAAAAGACAGTCCCTTCAATAAGTGGTGCTGGGAATACTGGACAGCTACATGTAAAAGAATGAAAGTAGAACACTCTGTAACACCATACACAAGAATAAACTCAAAATGGACTAAAGACCTAAATGTAAGACTGGACACTATAAAACTCTCAGAGGAAAACATGGGAAGAACACTCTTTGACATAAATCACAGCAAGATCTTTTTTGATCCACCTCCTGGAGTAATGGAAATAAAAATAAACAAATGGAACCTAATGAAACTTAAAAGCTTCTACACAGCAAAGGAAACCATAAACAAAACAAAAAGACAATCCTCAGAATGGGAGAAAATATTTGCAAATGAATCAAAGGACAAAGGACTGATCTCCAAAATATATAAACAGCTCATGCAGCTCAATATTAAAAAAAAACAAACAACCCAATCCAAAAATGGGCAGAACACCTAAATAGACATTTATCCAAAGCAGACATACAGATGGCCAAGAAGCACAGGAAAAGCTGCTCAACATCACTAATTATTAGAGAAATGCAAATCAAATCTACAATGAGGTATCACCTCACACCAGTTAGAATGGTCATCATCAGAAAATCTACAAACAACAAATGCTGGAGAAAAGGGAACCCTCTTGCACTGTTGGTGGGAATGTAAATTGATACAGCCACTATGGAGAACGGTATGGAGGTTCCTTAAAAAACTAAAAATAGAACTACCATGCAACCCAGCAATCCCACTACTGGGCATATACCCAGAGAAAACCATAGTTCAAAAAGACACATGCACCCCAATGTTCATTGCAGCACTATTTACAACAGCCAGGTCATGGAAGCAACCTAAATGCCTTTCGACAAATGAATGGATAAAGAAGATGTGGTAAATATATACAATGGAATATTACTCAGCCATAAAAAGGAACGAAATTGGGTCATTTGTAGAGATGTGGATGAATGCAGAGACTGTCATACAGAGTGAAGTAAGTCAGAAAGAGAAAAACAAATATTGTAAATTAACACACATACGTGGAACCTAGAAAAATGGTACAGATGAACTGGTTTGCAGGGCAGAAATAGAGACCCAGATGTAGAGAACAAATGTATGGACGCCAAGGGGGGAAAGGGGTGGGGGGTGGGGGTGGTGTGATGAATTGGGAGATTGGGATTGACATGTATACTCTAATATGTATAAAATAGATAACTAATAAGAACCTGCTGTATAAAAATTAAATAAAGGGGAAGATGCCCACTCACTGAGTTAAATGCTTACCAAGAGGCACTCTGTTCCCAAATCTGTTTATATGTGGTCTTCTTGTTACTGTGATTGGCATAATTTAATTAAATGAATGAAAACTGATGAAATGTGTGTGCTAAAACAGAGAAAGCCATCATTTCCGTGAAAACCTTTGGAAAGACTCCATAAAGACAAATTACTATCAGATGGATAAAGATGAGTCAATTATAAAAGATTAGGGAAAATCATAAAAATATGGGCAGCTTCCAGATTCTGTTTTCATACTGCTTCACAAGTGTCTTTAAATTTTCACTCTTCGTTAAAGAAAACAAACCTGGGAATCTTTGACATTGTATCACGGGTGTTATTTATGCCTAGAAGACAGTGAGAAGCTCCATCACTGGATCCTAGTCAAATGAAAGGCCTTGGCTCCACATTAAAAGATTTGCCAATAAATGTATACATTTAAATGTTTGTTAAAATAAAATATTAAAGATAGGCAAAAAAAATTAAAAACAAAAAAACCCAAATACTCAGAGGAAAAAAAAAAGAGAGTGTATACTGTCTGAGTCTATGTAATGTTCAACTATAGAGTACTACTAATCTTCTATATCTTAAACTATGTGGTGTGCATTTATGATTTGTGCACCATTCAGTACGTATGGTGTATGTTATTAAAAGTTTACTGAGAAAGAATCAAATATACATTTACATGTTTCCAGGAATCTATTTCCTAGGATATAATAAAATTAGACCACCAGTGTATAACAACATGTATACAATAATGTTAATTGCAGCATTTTTCATAGTAAAAGAATAGAGGTAAATGGCCTTCAGTAAGGACTGTTTAATAAGTAACGATATGTGCACATAGTGGATATTATGCAGCCATTAGAAGAAATTAGAGTTATCATTTAACTTGGAAATATTTCTGTGAAATATCAAGTGAATAAAGCAAAGTGCTGAAAAGTAAGAAAATGGTATAGGGTTTTCAATTTTTATAAAATCATCTATATGTTTGAATGCATATTAATATATCTTTTATATTCATATTCCTATTTATACATTATTGTGAGATCTTGGAGAAATTCTCAATAGTGCTTACATTCTTAGATAGAAGGTTAGAATTGATACGCAAGGAAAGACAAGAACAACAGAATTAGGCACATTTAAAAAGAAAAATACAACCCTAATAATATGACCACATTTACAGTTAATGAACAGTAGTGTAAATACAAGATAAACAATAGAAAATGTAATTATTAAAGCCCCAAAAGAAAGTATAAAAGACCAAAAATAAGTAAAGTGAAAATTACAGGCCAACTTTGACCATAGATGCAAAAATCTTTTTAAAAATATTAGCATACCAAATCCAAACATTTACTTCAAAAAGATATGTCATGACTAGATCAGGATTTATCCCAGGGATGCAAGGATCTTTCAATATTTGCAAATCAATCAGTATGATACACCACGACAACAAATTGAAAAATGAAAACCATACGATCATCTCAATAGATGCAGATAAAGCTTTTGAAAAAAGTTAATACCCATTTATGATAAAAAAAAAAAACTCTCCAGAAAGTGAGCATAGAGGGAACCCACCTCAACATAATAAAGGACATATATGAGAAACCTACAGTTAACATCATATTCAAGGGTGAAAAACTGAAAGCATTTCCTATAAGATCAGGAACAAGACAAGGATTTCCATTCTCATCACTTTTATTCAGCATAAGTTTGTAAGTCCTAGTCATGGCAATCAAAGAAGAAAAAGAAATAAAAGGAATCCAAATTGGAAAACAAGAAGTAAAACTGTCACTGTTTACATAGAAAACCCTACAGAGGCTACCAGAAAACTACTAGGACTCATCAATGAATTTGGTAAAGTTGCAGGACACAAAATTAATACACAGAAATCACTTGCATTTCTATATACTAAAAATGAAAGATCAGAAACAGAAATTAAGGAAACAATTCCATTTACCATTGCATCAAAAAGCATAAAACACCTAGGAATAAACCTACCTAAGGAGGCAAAAGACCTGTACCCAGAAAACTGTAAGACACTGATGAAAGAAGTCAAAGATGACACAAACAGATGGAAAGTTATAAGATGTTCTTGGATTGGAAGAATCAATATTGTCAAAATGACTATACTACCCAAGGAAATCTACAGATTTGATGCAATCCCTATCAAATTACCAATGGCATTTTTTTACAGAACCAGAAAAAAAAAACCTTAAAATTTGTATGGAGACACAAAAGACCCCCAATAGCCAAAGCAATCTTGAGCAAGAAAAAATGAGCCGGAGGAATCAGGGTCCCTGACTTCAGACTATTCTACAAAGCTACAGTCAACAAAACAACACAGTACTGGCACAAAAACAGAAATACAGATCATGGAATAGGAAAGAAAGCTCAGAAATATATCCACACACCTGTGGTCAACTAATCTATGACAAAGGAAGCAAGACTATACAATGGAGAAAAGACAGTATCTTCAATAAGTAGTGCTGGGAAAACTGGACAGCTACATGTAAAAGAATGAAATTAGAACATTTTAAAACACCATACACAAAAATAAACTCAAACTGGGTTCAAGACCTAAATGTAAGACTGGATATTATAAAACTCTTAGAGGAAAACATAGGCAGAACACTCTTTTACATAAATCGCAACAATATCTTTTTTGATCCACTTCCTGGAGTAATGAATATAAAAACAAAAATAAACAAATGGGACCTAATTAAACTCAAAAACTTTTGCACACCAAAGGAAATCATAAACAAAATGAAAAGACAACCCACAGAATGGGAGGAAATATTTGCAAACGGTGCGACCGACAAAAGATTAATCTCCAAAATCTACAAACAGCCAATGCAGCTCAATATCAAAAAACAACCCAATCAAAACATGCACAGAAGACCTAAATAGACATTTCTTCAAAGAAGACATACAGACGGCCAAGAGCACATAGAAAGATACTTAACATCACTAATTATTAGAGAAATGCAAATCAAAAGTTCAATGAGATATCACTTCATACCAGTCAGAATGGCAATCATAAAAGTCTATAAACAAATGCTGACAAGAGTGTGGAGAAAAGGGAACCCTCCTACACTGTTGGTGGGAATGTACATTGGTACAGCTGCTATGGAGAACAGTATGGAGGTTCCTTAAGAAACTAAAAGTAGAACTACCATATGACCCTGCAATCCAACTCTTGGGCGTAAATCTGGAGAAAACCATGGTTCAAAACGTGCATGCACCCAGTGTTCATTGCAGCGCTGTTTACAACAGCCAAGACAGAGAAGCAACCTAAATGTCCATCAACAGATGAATGAATAAAGAAGATATGATACATACATACGATGGACTGTTACTCAGCCATTAAAAAGAATGAAATAATGCCATTTGTAGCAACATGGATGGACCTGGAGAATATCATACTAAGTGAAGTAAGTCAGGCAGAGAAAGACAAATATCATATAATACTGCTTATATGCAGTATCTAAAAAAAATGATACAAATGAACTTACTTACAAAACAGAAATAGACTCACAGACTTTGAAAACAAACTTATGGTTACCAAAGGGGAAAGGTGGGGAGGGATGGATAAATTGGGAGTTTGGGATTGACATATACACACTACTATATTTTAAAAATTAACCATCAAGGACCTACTGTATAGGACAGGGAACTCTGCTCAATATTCTGTAATAACCTAAATGGAAAAGAATTTGAAAAAGAATAGATACATGTATATGTATAACTGAATCACTTGGCTGTACACCTGAAACTAACACAACATTGTTAATCAACTATACTCCAATACAAAATAAAATTTTTTTAAATGTCATGACTCTGTCAGTTTTTCCCAAGAATGATGGTGAACAGTTAAAAATGAATTTATACGTGTAACTATCTACATTTAGAAATTAAAGAGAAATAATCTATTATCTCAAAATTATGAAAAGCATTTGATTAAATTCAATACTCATTAATGATAAAAACTTCTAGCAAACTAACAATAAATGGGAACTCCCGTAGCCTAATGTGAGTCATCTACATGACTTATCGTTGCTAATGGAGATGTCAGAGGTATTCTTCTGAAAATTAGGAGTAACTCAAGGGTGCACAGTATGACTGCTACTATTCAATATTATTTTAAACGTCCTATCGCATGTGGTAAGGTAAGACAAATAATGGAAAGGCACTGTCATTATTCAAAATGACGCCACTGTTAACATATAAAGGCCAAAATCCATAAGCAAATTATAACTAAAAAGAGAGAAGAAATATTTTTTCTGATATAAACGTATGTCAAAATATATGCCTTTGAGATAGCCATGGGAGTTCTGTTTGCTACCTGCTTTGATAGTCCTGATTTCAGAAAGATAATAAAATCTCATAAGTCATTACAATCCAGGATGTCTTTGTCTTTTCTAGTTTATCTAGGACATTGTGTAGCCACAACTGCTAGGATACTAGTATGTAACCACACCTACTCAACATTAGGGGTTGGGGGACAGAAAGATGAAATAGATATGCATGCTATGCTCAAGAAACTTATGGTTTATTATGGGGAAGAAAGACTCATGAATGGTATGGTACAATAAAACATTCAGCAATAAAATATTTAGCATTATAAAAAGCATGTTCAGAATATATTAGAGGCCCAAAGATGCTAAATTTGCCTGGAATGATCAGAAGTCTTCTCAAAGGATTTAGAACTAAGTTTTGGGATAGACTGGGGAATGGCATTCCAGGCAAATAAAACAGAGGCAGGATATCATGGAGGTATAGGATACCTGAAATACTTAGAAACTATAATTAGACCATAATTACAGGAGCATAGATATAAGTGGGGATATGGAATGAATTCTTGAGAAGTAGAGAAGAGTTGAATTCTAGAGAGTTATGCATAACATAATAAGCAGCGTGCAAATTATCCAAAGGCCTGGAGATCCATTCAATATACTTAAGCAGAACACAACTCTGATCTGTATTTTAGTAACATGGAATAGGGGCAGGGTAATAGAGGCAAGGAGGAAGTTGCTATGGAAATGAAAAGGAGATGAACTGAAAAGTTATGTGCGTCTTGTTTGAGGAAAAAACATGATGAGATGATTTGGGGACACATCTAATCTGAGGTACCTGTAGGATCAGCTGGCCTAGATTTTAGACCTGCAACACAGGAAAAGGGGGAATCCAGCTCTTTTTTAGGCTGAAAAGATAGGGCTGTTTTTTCCTATTTCCACCTTCCTAAGGGTTAAAAACATCTTCATGTTCACTTTAGACTGACTAAAAATAAGTGTACTTTTCATACTATTTGTTTACGCAAGACTTTTAATACATTTATAAAAAGAGCATTTTCATGATAGAATTTTTAAACCAAAACATTTACCTACTAATTTAATGAAATTGTATTTTCCATTCAGCTACCTTGCATCTGAAATACTCAATATATGTTTATTTGAATAGTTAATAATTACATAGAGGATTCCACACTTCTCTTTTCTAACATTGATTTTTTCTTCCTTATGAATATATTTTTATTCTTCATCTTTTTATGGCAAATATTTAACAATAAAAATTGCTGTTTTATATGATTCATGTATATTTAATCTACTTTTCAACCTTTTATGTTTATATAAAAGAATAATTGGCCTCTTCCACCCTTCAGTTGATTTATTAATTTTTCTTGGATATTCCTTTAAGACATTGAGATACATCATAGTTTTCCATAGCAAATTCTAGTTTATCATATTATTTTCCTGAATCAAGAAAATTTACCTTTTTATTTTTATTCTGTTTTAAAAATTTTTTTGGATTTTTGAAATTTATTATTTTATACAGCAGGTTCTTATTACTTATCCATTTTATACATATTACTGTATATATGTAAATCCCAATCTCCCAATTCATTCCACCAACATGCCCTGCCCACCACTTCCCCCCTTGGTGTCCATACGTTTGTTCTCTACATCTGTGTCTCTATTTCTGCCCTGCAAACCAGTTCATCTGTACCATTTTTCTAGGTTCCTCATATATACGTTAATATATGATATTTGTTTTTCTCTTTCTGACTTACTTCACTCTGTAGGACAGACTCTAGATCCACCCACGTCTCTGCAAATGACCCAATTTCATTCCTTTTTATGGCTGAGCAATATTCCATTGTATATATGTACCACATCTTCTTTATCCATTCGTCTGTCAATGGGCATTTAGGTTGCTTCCATGACCTGGCTATTGTAAATAGTGCTGCAATGAACATTGGGGTGCATGTGTCTTTTTGAATTATGGTTTTCTCTGGATATATGCCCAGTAGTGGGATTGCTGAGTCATATGGTAATTCTATTTTTAGTTTTTTAAGGAACCTCCATACTGTTCTCCATAGTGGCTATATCAATTTACATTCCCACCAACAGTACAAGAGGGTTCCCTTTTCTCCACACCCTCTCCAGCATTTGTTGTTTGTAGGTTTTCTGATGATGCCCATTCTAACTGGTGTGAGGTGATACCTCATGGTAGTTTTGACTTGCATTTCTCTAATAATTAATGATGTTGAGCAGCTTTTCATGTGCCACTTGGCCATCTCTATGTCTTCTTTGGGGATGTCTATTTAGGTCTTCTGCCTTTTGATTGGGTTGTTTCTTTTCTTAATATTGAGCTGCATGAGCTGTTTGTATATTTTGTAGATTAATCCTTTGTCTGTTGATTCATTTGCAAATATTTTCTCCCATTTTGAGGGTTGTCTTTTTGTCTTGTTTATGGTTTCCTTTGCTGTGCAAAAGCTTATAAGTTTCACTAGGTCCCATTTGTTTATTTTTGTTTTTATTTCAGTTACTCTATAGGTGGATCAAAAAAGATCTTGCTGTGATTTATGTCAAAGAGTGTTCTTCCTATGTTTTCCTCTAAGAGTTTTATAGTATCCAGTCTTGCATTTAGGTCTCTAATCCATTTTGAGTTTATTTTTGTGTATGGTGTTAAGGAGTGTTCTGATTTCATTCTTTTACATGTAGCTGTCCAGTTTTCCCAGCACCACTTATTGGAGAGACTGTCTTTTCTCCATTGTATATCCTTGCCTCCTCTATCATAGATTAGTTGACCATAGGTGCGTGGGTTTATCTCTGGGCTTTCAATCCTGTTCCATTGATCTATATTTCTGTTTTTGTGCCAGTTGCCATACTATCTTTATTACTATAGCTCTAGTAGTACAGTCTGAGTCAGGGAGTCTGATTCCTCCAGCCCCGTTTTTTCCTCTCAAGACTGCTTTGGCTATTGGGGGACTTTTGTGTCTCTATACAAATTTTAATTTTTGTTTTACAGGTTCTGTAAAAAAATGCCATTGGTAACTTGATAGGGATTGCATTGAATCTGCAGATTGCTTTGGGTAGTATAGTCATTTTCACAATATTGATTCTTCCAATCCAAGAACATGGTATATCTTTCCATCTGTTTGTATCATCTTTAATTTCTTTCATCAGTGTCTTACAGTTTTCTGCATACAGGTATTTTGTCTCCATAGGTAGGTTTATTCCTAGGTATTTTATTCTTATTGTTGCAATGGTAAATGGGAGTGTTTCCTAAACTTCTCTTTCAGATTTTTCCTCATTAGTGTATAGAAATGCAAGAGATTTCTGTGCATTAATTTTGTATCCTGCAACTTTACCAAATTCATTGATTAGCTCTAATAGTTTTCTGGTGGCATCTTTAGGATTCTCTATGTATAGTATCGTGTCCTCTGCAAACAGTGACAGTTTTACTTCTTCTTTTCCAATTTGTGTTCCTTTTAGTTTTTTTTCTTCTCTGATTGCCTCGGCTAGAACTTCCAAAACTATGTTGAATAATAGTGGTGAGAGTGGCCATCCATGTCTTGTTCCTGATCTTAGAGGAAATACTTTCAGTTTTTCACCATTGAGAACGATGTTTGCTGTGGGTTTGTCATATATGGTCTTTATTATGTTGAGGTAGTTTCCCTCTATGCCCACTTACTGGAGAGTTTTTATCATAAATGGGTTTTGAATATTGTCAAAAGCTTTTTCTGAATCTATTGAGATGATCATATGGTTTTTTTCTTCTATTTGTTAATACGGTGTATCACATTGATTGATTTGCAAATATTGAAGAATCCTTGCATTCCTGGGATAAATCTCACTTGATCATGGTGTATGATCCTTCTAATGTGTTGTCAGATTCTGTTTGCTAGTATTTTGTTGATGATATTGCATCTATATTCATCAGTGATATTGTTCTGTAATTTTCTTTTTTTTGTAGTATCTTTGTCTGGTTTTGGTATCAGGGTGATGGTGGCCTCATAGAATGAGTTTGGGAGTGTTCCTTCCCCTGCAATTTTTTGGAAGAGTTTGAGAAGGATGGGTGTAGCTCTTCTCTAAATGTTTGATAGAATTCACCTGTGAAGCCATCTGGTCCTGGTCTTTTGTTTGTTGGAAGATTTTGAATCAGAGTTTCATTACTTGTGATTGGTCTGTTCATATTTTCTATTTCTTCCTGGTTCATTCTTGGAAGACTATACCTTTCTAAGAATTTGTCCATTTCTTCCAGGTTGTCCATTTTATTGGCATAGAGTTGCCTGTAGTAGTTTCTTAGGATGCTTTGTATTTCTGCAATGTCTGTTGTAAGTTCTCCTTTTTCATTTCTAATTTTATTGATTCAAGCCCTCTCCCTCTTTTTCTTGATGAGTCTGGCTAATGGTTATCAATTTTGTTTATCTTCTCAAAGAACCAGCTTTTAGTTTTATTGATCTTTGCTATTGTTTTCTTTGTTTCTATTTCACGTATTTCTGCTCTGATCTTTATGAATTCTTTCCTTCTACTAACTTTGGGTTTTGTTTTTCTTTCTCTAGTTCCTTTAGGTGTAAGGTTAGATTGTTTATTTGAGATTTTTCTTGTTTCTTGAAGTAGGCTTTATTGCTATAAACTTCCCTCTTAGAACTGCTTTTGCTGCATCCAATAGGTTTTGGATCGTCGTGTTTTCAGAGTCATTTGTCTCTAGGTACTTTTTAATTTCCTCTTTGATTTCTTTAGTGATCTCTTGGTTATTTAGTAGTGTATTGTTTAGGCTCCATGTGTTGGTGTTTTTTACATTATTTTCCATCTAATTGATCTCTAATCTCATAGCACTGTGGTCAGAAAACATGCCTGATATGATTTCAATTTTCTTAAATCTACTGAGGCTTGATTTGTGACCCAAGATGTGATCTATCCTGGAGAATGTTCCATGTGAACTTGAGAAGACAGTGTAATCAGCTCTTTTTGGATGGAATGTCCTATAAATATCAATTAAATCTATCTGGTCTCTTGTGTCATTTAAAGCTTGTGTTTCTTTATTGATTTTCTGTATGGATGATCTGTCCATTGGTGTAGGTGGGGTGTTAAAGTCCCCCACTATTTGTGTGTTACTGTTGATTTCCTCTTTTATAGCTGTTAGCAGTTTCCTTATGTATTGAGGTGTTCCTATGTTGGGTGCGTATATATTTATAATCGTTATGTATTTTTCTTGGATTGATCCCTTGATCATTATGTAGTGTCCTTATCTCTTGTAACATTCTTTATTTTAAAGTCTATTTTATCTCATATGAGTATTGCTACTCCAGCTTTCCTCTGATGTCCATTTGCATGGAATATCTTTTTCCATCCCCTCACTTTCAGTCTGTATGTGTCCCTAGGTCTGAAGTGAGTCTCTTTAGATAGCATATATATAGGTCTCATTTTTGTATCCATTCAGCGAGCCTGTGTCTTTTGGTTGGAGCATTTAATCCATTTATGTTTAAGGTAATTATCGATATGTATGTTCCTATAACCATTTTCTTAATTGTTTTGGGTTTGTTTTTGTAGGTCCTTTTCTTCTCTTGTGTTTCCCACTTAGAGAATTTCCTTTAGCATTTGTTGTAGAGCTCGTTTGGTGGTGCTGAATCCTCTTACCTTTTGCTTGTCTGTAAGGCTTTTGATTTCTCCATCGAATCTGAATGAGATCCTTGGCGGGTAGAGGAATCTTGATTTTAGCTTCTTCCCTTTCATCACTTTAAATATATCCTGCCACTCCCTTCAGGGTTTTAGAGTTTCTGCTGAGAAATCAGCTGTTAATCTTATGGGAGTTCCCTTTTATATTATTTGTCGTTTTTCCCTTGCTGCTTTCAATAATTTTTTCTTGTCTTTAATTTTTGCCAATTTGATTACTATGTGTCTCAGCGTGTTTCTTCTTGGGTTTATCCTGCCCGGGACTCTCTGTACTTCCTGGACTTAGGGGCTATTTCCTTTCCCATGTTAGGGAAGTTTTCGACTATAATCTCTTCAAGTATTTTCATGGGTCCTTTCTCTCTCTCTTCTTCTTCTTGGACCCCTATAATGCGAATGTTGTTGCATTTAATGTGTCCCAGAGGTCTCTTAGGCTGTTTTCATTTCTCCTCATTCCTTTTTATTTTCTTCCGTGGCAGTGAATTCTACCATTCTGTCTTCCAGTTCACTTATCCGTTCTTCTGCCTCACTTATTCTGCTATTGATTCCTTCTTGTGTATTTTTCATTTTAGTTATTGTATTGTTCATCTCTGTTTGTTTGTTCTTTATTTATTTTTTATTTTTTTAGAAGACGTTGGGGGTAGGTGTTTATTAATTAATTAATTAATTTTTGGCTGTGTTGGGTCTTCGTTTCTGTGTGAGGGCTTTCTCCAGTTGCGGCGAGCGGGGGCCACTCTTCATCGTGGTGCGCAGGCCTCTCACTTTCGCGGCCTCTCTTGTTGTGGAGCACAGGCTCCAGATGCGCAGGCTCAGTAGTTGTGGCTCACGGGCCTAGTTGCTCCACAGCGTGTGGGATCCTCCCAGACCAGGGCTCGAACCCGTGTCCCCTGCATTAGCAGGCAGATTCTCAACCACTGCGCCACCAGGGAAGCCCCTGTTTGTTCTTTAATTCTTCTAGGTGATTGTTAATTCCTCTAGGTCTTTGTTAAACATTTCTTTCATCTTCTCAATCTTTGCCTCCATTCTTTTTCCGAGGTCTTGGATCATCTTCCCTATCATTATTCTGAATTCCTTTTCTGGAATGTTGCCTATCTCCACTTCATTTAGTTGTTTTTCTGGGGTTTTATCTTGTTCCTTCATCTGGTACCTAGCCTTCTGCCTTTGCATCTTATCTATCTTTCTTGAACGTGGTTTTTGTTCCACAGGCTGCAGGATTGTTGTTCTTGCTTCTGCTATCTGCCCTCTGGTGGATGAGGCTATCTAAGAGGCTTGTGCAAGTTTCCTAATGGGAGGGACTGCACAAATTTATCTTTTAAATAACATTTCCCCATCTCATCTTGGATGTTGTGTTTTATCACAATGATAATCCTGCATTGTCTTATGGTACTTAAAATGACTTGATATTTATAACTGTTATGGTCAAGATATATTCTAATGTCCAAAGCAGCATATTCATTAATGTGTGGATACTAAAATATCCATAAGTTGTTCTTCTCTCTAATTTTAAGATTATATAATATTGTAATTTCAATAAGAAAGAATTCAGCATGACAATTATCTTACCCCTATTTTAATACAGAGTAATTGATTTTTCTCTGTCAGGTAGAACATATTTACATAACTGTATCAAAATGAGAACAAGATCAATAATATGCTATATCTGTGGTTATATCCTAACTGCACATTCTAAAAATTAACTTTCCATTTGTAGTTGTCTTAAAAAATAAAGCTCCTCCTGCAATTTGAATGATTGAATCCTTCAGTGATTGCAGTTAGAATAGCTCTCATATATTTACCCTGCAGCTCACAATGATCCCCCCTTTTGAGGGAATTGCTCTCTCATCCACAGGCATGAGAGCCTAGGGGTTATGTCACATAATCTCTGGCTCCACAGCCAAGTTACATAAGTTTTCATACCAGCTCTTCTACTTAAGTGTTATATGATCTTGAACAAACATCTTAACCTTACTGGGCCTTAGTTCCCTTTCTCCAAATTGAGGATGATGATTATAATACTTCCTCACTGAATTGCTGGGTGGACTAAATAATAAATACAATACTGATTCTCTAATGTAACTAAATAATATTGATACAAGTACTGCTTTTAAGAGAGTATCTGACATATGATTATTACTTTACAGAAACCCATGGGTCCATTTCCCCATCTTCATCCCAGGATGGAATTAATTTGACTGTTCCATGCTGAGTTAAGCAGATGATCTACTGGGAATATGGAATTTATACTGAGAGAACAGGTTAGTGTCTGTTCATAACTTGAATTGGAACAAGTGAACTTAGGAGTTGTGGTTGTGGCTATGCTTAATTTTGCTGTTGTTGTTGAGGCCCAGCTGTAGTTATCTCTTGACTTTTAGGGAATAATTATGGGTTTTTATATTTAGTGTTTACATTTTTCCTTGACCTGATTTCTTTTTCTTTCAGTGAAAGAGACTTTACTAATACAATATGTATGAGTTACATCTCTTGATTGTAAAGAGCATTTTCACTATTTTCAGAATGCTAAGGTGACTAGATTGATCTGTTCAACATTTATTCTTCTATCAACAACATTTTAGTTTTGAATTGTGGGCAGCAGAGAACAAAATCAGATAGAATGCTGAGTAGTTCATTCAAGGCAGACCCACCTCAAAGCTACCTCCTTCCTGAAGACATCCTTAAATACAGGCACAGAATGGTTCCTCTTCAGCTCTCGAAACAGTGGATCTCAGATATTTAGCTGTTCTATCCATTAAAGGAAAGAGATTGAGTCCATCACAGAATTTCCCAAGTTACCATCTCTATCACCATCTTTTCATAAAAGAATCATGTTCACCTCAAAAAAATCAGGAAGGACATTTACCTTAGAATTAAGTCCTTTCAATTAAATATTTAACTTTATGAAAAATTTCTATACATTTTCCTTATTTCATGATCAACTGGCACCAAAGCCCTGGTCTGATGGCACCTTTCATTCCTCACTTTTAGTACCTGTCATTTCACAGTATTATATTTATTAATGTATCTTTCTCTGTCTTCCATTAAGTGTTATTCTCCTGAGGAAAAAAAGTGTTGCTCTTATTTATCTTCATCTTCCCCATCATACCCAGGCAGCCCCTAGTATATGTCTGATGTACAGCCAGTGCTCAGTAATAAGTTGCTAGGTTGTGCCATGCATGCGACCCAGGAGCAATTGATTAAAAAAAAAAGAATTCAGTGGGTGGTTGAATGAGAAATAGGTGAAAATAAAGTTTGGGCAAACCAAGATTTCTTTTACCTACAATGTCCCAATCTTTACTGTAGAGACTACCAACTAGTTCCACAATGATACACACTTAAAACAAAGTCTTATTTCACCAATTATCTTTGCTTTATGGATCCAGTGATTACCCAGGGGATATTGTGAGGGCCATCCCTAATTACTTAGTTTTCATTTTTAAAGGCATCACTATTTTTCTAGCTTAAACAATTTCAACAGCTCTGTGGTAGACAATAGTAAGTGTCTTAGAAATAAATTATAAGCTAAAGGCATTGTTGAGCCATTTGCATTTAAGACTCATTTGCTGAAAATTATCAGGCTGCGTTTTAACAGATTGTGGCTGAGGCACCTGCTGCTTAAGACTTTCAAAAGCTACTTTGACTTAGAAATAATTTCTAAAGTAAGCAGGAGTATTTCTCTACTGACAATGTGAACTGAGGATAAACTCACTAGCTCTGTTGACCTGTCATAAAAGATAATGTTCTTGTATCTAAGACTAAGTGAGGCATTTAATGCAGCAGAAGGAACCCACACTTCTGCCTTCCTGCTGGAGACACAGCATATGGCAGAAAGGTGGAGTTCTGGTCCTAGCAGTATCAATTCTCAGAGTCTGGGCAACTCTCTGGTTTGGCAAATAATTAGTCTCAGAGGTCTTCAGGCAGCTGACTTCTGGGGCTGCCACAAACTAAGAGACAACCCCATTCTTTTTTGGGCAAGCGGAGACTCTTATCAAGAGTCAAGAGTTTTTACATACTGTGAAACTCACTCTCTAGCTCTGTCGTCAACACCTTAAATGCTTCCCACAGGAATATATTTCAAGCAACAGACCCAACACAGGTAGTCTCTGCACCAGCTCCAAAGAAATACTCTCACATACGAAATCAATTGAATTAATCTCACTTGACCACTCAGTTACTGCCAATACACATGTTAAATCATCACTTCAAGGTAATTTGTTTTATGATTAGTTGGTGTAGTAAAATCAATCACCTGGAAGTATTACAAAGTAGATTTCACTTTTTGCCAGACACAAAATGTGGTTTCCAAGGTATCATGTCACATGGGCTCTCCCTATCCTCCTCTAGTGTGTATTCTTACCAGGCTTTTCTCCCACTGCCAACCCAGCCCCATTGAGCATGCTCACTATGTTCTAGCATATGGGTATTCTGTTGCCTGGGTTCCCCCAGCTCTGTGCTTCCTCAGGTCTTCATTAATTCTCTTCATTGGTTAACTCTTCAAGTAGCTGACCCCTATTCATCATTCTGGCCTCAGCCTTAAAGGTGCTTCTTCAGAGAAAATTTCCCCAACTTCCAAGATTAGGTACTTCAGTTACATGAAAATGCTCTCATTTTAATTACAAGATAACTTAATTGCTGCTTCTCCCACAATATTACAAGCTTCATGTGCCTAGGGGCTTTGCCCTTGCTGCTCTTAAATCTGTGCCCACAAAATACCACAGAGGTGGTAGCAGCAGCCCCATTCACTTCTGTAGAAATGACATCTAGAATATCATGGCAGCAATGAAATTTCCAGGATAATCTGTCAAGAACAGTAGCATTTATGTCAGATTTTATATGATTATCTTTGTGGAGCAATGGACAAGATGGTAGTAGTCCAAATTTTCCTGGGTAACATCATTAAGTCAAAGGTTTGTAGAATCCTCTCTTGAAAGGCACACATGCATTGCTATTCTACTGGGAGAGAACAGCAAGTCTCACTAAATTCTCAGTTGTGGATATAAACATATGCATTCCTAGGGAATTTTGGAGATGTTTGAAGAGGCAGAATCTTTCAAAGTCTGTATGTTCCTGTAAGTCTAAGAGATGATAGCAGTGAGCATAGGACTTTTGGGAAATTCAGGCAAAGGTGACCTTCTTCGGTGTATTTGTCTGCTACGACTGCCATAACAAAATATCACAGTCACAAACTGAGTGTCTTAAACAACAAAAATTTACTTTTCTCACATTTCTGGAGGCTGGAAGTCCAAGATCAAGGTGTCAAAAGATTAAGTTTCTCCTGAGGCCTCTCTTCCCAGCTTCCAGATGGCAACTTCTCACTGAGTGCTCACATGGCCATTTCTCTGAGCATGTGCAACCCTGATGTCTCTTCCTCTTATAAGGACACTAATTATATTGAATTAGGGCATCACCCTTAGGACATCATTTAAGCTTAATTAATTCCTTATAGGCCCTATATCCAAATACAGTCACAGTGGGGGGTTAGGGCTTCTTCTATACATGAATTTGGGAGGGACACAATCCAGCCCATAAGATCTAATAAAAACTCGGGATTCTTGGATATCATGGGTATCTGCCCTGTCAAAGGAATAATCTTTAATGTTGCTGCATTCTGATATAAAATAAATCATATAAAGATTATTATATAATACATATTTATGCATATAATGAGTATTACACTTAAAATTCTGAAAAGATTCTCAAAATAAAGTCTTCATTTTGCTGTTAAGATTACATGGTCAAGAGATGGGATCAAGCCAGTGAGATAGCATGAAAAGATGCTCAACATCGCTAATTATTAGAAAAAGGCAAATCAAAACTACAATGAGGTATCACCTCACACTGGTCAGAATGGCCATCATCAAAAAGTCTATAAACAATAAATGCTGGAGAGGGTGTGGAGAAAAGGGAATCCTCCTACAATGTTGGTTGGAATGTAAACTGGTACCACCACTATGGAGAAAAGTATGGAGGTTTCTTAAAAAACTAAAAATAGAACTATCAGTGTGACCCAGCAATCCTACTCCTGGGCATATATCTAGAGAAAACTGTAATTCGAAAAGATACATGCACCTCTATGCTCATCCCAGCACTATTCCCAAGAGCCAAGACATAGAAGCAACTTAAATGCCCATCAACAGAGGAATGGATAAAGATGCGGTACATATATACAATGTTTTCAGTTGGCCAATAAGTTTGTTTGGTTAGTGAATACACTGTTCAATAAAGTTCTTTGTGAAAATGAAAAATGTGTCTTTTATTGTTACTTAAAACCAAATGAATTTTTTGGTCAACCCAATAATATTACTCAGCCATAAAGAAAGTGAAATAATGCCATTTGCAGCAACATGAATGGATCTAGAGATTATCATACTAAGTGAGTTACACAGAGAAAGACAAATATCATATGATATCATATATGTGGAATCTAAAAAAATGATACAAATGAACTTATTTACAAAACAGAAACAGACTCACAGACTTCAAAAACAAACTTATGGTTACCAAAGGGGAAATGCTGAGGCAGGGGATTAAATAGGAGTTTGGAATCAACATATACACACTACTATATATAAAATAAATATTCAACAAGGACATACTGTATAGCACAGGGAACTCTACTCAGTATTCTATATATGGGAAAAGAATCTGAAAAAGAATTGATATATGTATATGTATAACTGAGTCACTGCTGTACACTTGAAACTAATACAATATTGTAAATCAACTACACTCCAATAAAAAATAAAAATTAAATTTAAAAAAAAGATGGTGAAGTAGGAAGATCCTAAGCTCATCTCCTGCACGAACACACAAAAGCCACAATATATAGAGCAACTCACTCTCAGAACAACCTAAAGAGTAGCCAAACGTCTCCTCTACAATTAAGGATATAAAGGAAAAGAATACATTGAGATGGATAAAGGGAGCAGAGACACCATCTAGTCAGGACCCAAACCCCAGTGTGGTGACCTACAAACAGGAGGGGACATCACAACCATCAAGGTCCTCCCCAAGAAGCAAGGGGTTTGAACCCCCACATCAAACACCCCAGGTCTGACGATAGGCACATGGAAGATAAGTTCCCATAACTGGCTTTGAAATCCAATGGGGCTTCAGTCTGGGAGAGCCAGAGGGCTGTACTAAATTGAGACTATGCTCTTAAAGGGCTCATGCACAAACTCACTCCAAGTCCAAGTGCAGAGGCAACAATTAGAAAGCTGGAAACAAAAAACAACCCAATACAAAAATGAACAGAAGACCTATATAGACACTTATCCAGAGAAGAAATACAGATGGCCAATAGGCACATGAAAAGACGCTCAACATCACTAATTCTTAGAGAAATGAAAATCAAAAGTACCATGAGGTACCAGTTAGAATGACCACTATTAAAAAGCTTACAAATGGGCTTCCCTGGTGGCGCAGTGGTTGAGAGTCCACCTGCCGATGCAGGGGACATGGGTTCGTGCCCCGGTCCGGGGAGACCCCATGTGCCATGGAGCGGCTGGGCCCGTGAGCCATGGCCACTGGGCCTGTACATCCGGAGCCTGTGCTCTGCAACGGGAGAGGCCACGGCAGTGAGAGGCCCGCATACCGCCAAAAAAAAAAAAAAAAAAAAAAAGCCTACAAATAACAAATGCTGGAGACAGTGTGGAGAAATGGGAACCCTCCTATACTGTTGGTGGGAATGTAAGCTGGTACAGCCACCGTGGAAAACAGTATGGTGGTTCCTCAGAAAACTAAAAATAGAATTACCATACAATCCAGCAATCCCACTCCTGGACAAAACTAAAATTCAAAAAGATACATGCACCCATATGTTCACAGCAGCACTATTCACAATAGCCAAGACATAGAAACAACCTAAATGTCCATCAACAGATGAATGGATAAAGAAGATGTGGTACGTATATACAAGGGAATACTACTCAGCCATAAAAAAGAACGAAATAAAGCCATATGCAGCAACATGGATGCAACTAGAGATTATCATACTAAGTGAAGTCAGTCAGAAAGAGAAAGACAAATATGATATCACTTATATGTGAAACCTAAAATATGACAAAAATGAATCTATCTACAAAACAGAAACAGAGTTCCAGACATAGAGAACGGACTTGTGGTTGCCAAGTGGGGGTGGGGGTGGGATGGACTGGGAGTTTGGGGTTAGTAGATGCAAACTATTACATACAGAATCAACAACAAGGTCCTACTGTGTAGAACAGGGAACTATATTCAATATCCTGAGATAAACCACAATGGAAAAGAATATAAAAAAGAATGTATGTATATGTATAACTGAATCACTTTGCTGTAGAGAAGTTAACACAACATTATAAATCAACTGTAGTCAATTAAAATATACACAAACACACACACACATACATACACATATGGTAGCTGAATGGATTTTAAAAATGAGACCCTTGTATAGGCCTCCTACAAGAGACTCACTTCTGATCTAAAAACACACCAAGACTAAAAGTGAAAGGATGGGAAAAGATATTTCATGGAAATGGAAACAAAACAACAAAAAAACTGGGGTAGTGCCATAAAAAGAAACGAAATTGAGATATTTGTAATGAGGTGGATGGACCTAGAGTCTGTCATACAGAGTGAAGTAAGTCAGAAAGAGAAAAACAAATACCATATGCTAACACATATATATGGAATCTAAGGAAAAAAAAATGTCATGAAGAACCTAGGGGTAAGATGGGAATAAAGACACAGACCTACTAGAGAATGGACTTGAGGATATGGGGAGGGGGAAGGGTAAGCTGTGACAAAGTAAGAGAGTGGCATGGACATATATACACTACCAAACGTAAAATAGATAGCTAGTGGGAAGCAGCTGCATAGCACAGGGAGATCAGCTCAGTGCTTTGTGACCACCTAGAGGGGTGAGATAGGGAGGGTGGGAGGGAGGGAGACGCAAGAGGGAAGAGATATGGGAACATATGTATATGTATAACTGATTCACTTTGTTATAAAGCAGAAACTAACACACCATTGTAAAGCAATTATACTCCAATAAAGATGTTAAAAAAAAAAAACTGGGGTAGCAATACGCATATCAGACAAAATAGACTTTAAAACAAAGACTAGAACAAAGAGCATTAAATAATGATAAAAGAGCCAATCGAAGAAGATGGCATAATATTTGTAAGGATATATACACTCAACATAGAAGCACCTAAATATATAAAGCAAATATTAATAGACTTAAAGATAGAACAGACACCAATACAATGATCGTAGGAGGTTTTAATACTCCATTTACATGAATAGATAGATCATCCAGACAGAAAATCAATAAGGAAACACTGGCCTTAAATGACACCATTAAACTAGATGACCTAATAGATATCTACAAAACATTCTACCCCAAAACTGTGAATACACATTTTTATCAAGTGCACATAGAACATTCTGCAGGATAGATCATGTGCTAGGCTACAAAACAAGTCTTAGTAAATGTAAGAAGATTGAAGTCATATTAATCATCTTTTCTGGCTACAACAGTATGCTAGAAATGAATTATACGAAGAAACTGGAAAAAATATAAGCATGTGGAGACTAAACAACATGTGACTGAAAACCAAAGTATCAACAAATAAATCAAAGAGAAAATCCAAAAATACCTGGAAACAAGTGAAAATGGAAACATAATGTTCCAAAATCAGTGGGCTGCAGGAACAGCAGTTCTAAGAGGGAAGTTTATAGAAATACAGGCCTACCTCAAGAAACAAGAAAAATCTCAAATAAACAACCTAACATTATATCTAAAGGTACTAAAAAAAAAGAAGAAAAAAACAAAGCTTAAAATTAGTAAAAGAAAAAAATTAGAGCAGAAAAAATGAAATAAAGTCTAAAAAAATAGAAAAGATCAATGAAACTAAGGGCTGATTCTCTGTAAAGACAAAATTGACAAACCTTTAGTCAGACTCATCAAGAAAAAAAGAGTGAGGGCTCAAATAAATCAGAAATGAAAGAATTTACAATCAATACCACAAAAATACAAATACAAATTATACATCAAAATATCGGATAGCCCTTGTAGAAGAAATGAATAAATTCCTAGAAACATACAATCTTCCAAGACTGAATTGGGAAGAAATTAAAAAATCTGAACAGACCAATTATCAGTAAAATTGATTCAGTAATCAAAAAACTCCCCCCAAAATAAAAGCCCATGACCAGAAAGTTTCACTGGTGAATTCTACCAAACATTTAAAGAAAAGTTAGTATCTGTTTCTCTCAAATTATTCCAAAAAATTGAAGAGGAAGGAAAGCTTCTGAACTTATTCTACAAGACCTGCCTTAACCTAATATCAAAACCAGACAAAGACACTAAAAAGAAGAAAATTACAGTCCAATATCTTTAATGAACATGGATGCAAAACTTCTCAACAAAATATTAGCAAACTGAATGCAACTATACATTAAAAGGAACATACACCATGATCATGTGGGATTTATTCCAGGGATACATGGATGGTTCAATAACCACAAATCAATCAATATGATATACCACATTAACAAAATGAAGGATAAAAATCACGTGATCAGTCATCTCAATAGATGCAAAGAAAGCATTTGACAAAATTCAACATCCATTTATGGTTTAAAAAATAAAACTCTCAACAAAGTGGGTACAGAGGGAACACACCTCAATATAATAAAGGCCATATATGACAAGCCAACAGCTAAGATCATACTCAGCAGTAAACCTGAACGTTTTACCTCTAAGATCAGGAACAAGACAAGGATGCCCACTCTTATCACTTTTAATCAATGTACAATAGTATTAGAAGTCCAGTCACAGCAATCAGACAAGAAATAAAAGGCATTTAAATTGGAAGGGAAGAAGTAAAACTGTCAACCATTTTCAGATGACATGATACTATATCTAGAAAACCCTAAAGACTCCACCCCAAAACTATTAGAATAAATTAGTTCAGTGAAGTTGCAGGATACAAAATAAATGTGAAGAAATCTGTTTCATTTCTATAGACTAATAATGAACTATCAGAATAAGAAATTAAGAAAACAATCCCATTTACAATTGCATCAAACATAATAAAATACATAAGAATAAATTTAACCAGGTAGGTGAAAGACATGTACTCTGAAAACTACAAGATGTTAAAGAAACCAAAGATGACACAAATAAATGGAAAGATGTAATGTGTTCATGGATTAGAAGAATATTGTTAAAATGTCCATACTATCCAAAGCAAAGTACAGTTTCAGTGCAACTCTTACCAAAATACTCATGGGATTTTTCACAGAATGAAAACAAATAGTCTTAAAATTTGTACTGAACTATGAAAGACCCTGAAAAGTCAACACAATCTTGAGAAAGAAGAACACAACGGGAGGTATCATGCTTCTTAATTTCAAACTATACTACCAAGATATAGTAATCAAAGCAGTATGGCACTGGCAGAAAAATAGACACATAGATCAATGAAACAGAATAGAGAGCCCAGAAGGAAACTCATGCTTATATGGTCAGTTAATCTATGGCAACGGTGGCAGGAATATACCATGGGGAAAAGACAGTCTTTTATAAATGTTTATGGCAAAACTGGACATGTAAAAATATGGCCACTAGACCACTTTCTTACACTGTACGCAAAAATAAACTCAGAATGGATTAAAGACTCAAATGTAACATCTGAAACCATTAACTCCTAGAAGAAAATATAAGCAGTATGCTCTTTGACATCAGTCTTAGCAGTAATTTTTGGATCTGTCTCCTCAGACAAGGGCAACAAAAGCAAAATGAAACAAATGGAACCACATTCAACTAAAAGCTTTTACACAGCAAAGGAAACCATCAACAAAATGAAAAGGCCACCTACTGAATGGAAGAAGATATTTGCACATGATATGTCCAATAAGGGATGGATGGACTTATAGGGCATTATGCTAATGAAGTAAGTCAGAAAGAGAAAGACAAATACTGTATGATATCACTTATATGTGGAATCCACAAAACAATTGAACAAACATAACAAAACATAAACAGACTCATAAGTACAGAGAACAAACTAGGGGTTGCTAAAGGGGAGAGGGGCAGAGGGATAAGTGAAATAGGTTAAGGAGAATAAGAGATACAAACCTCCAGTTACAAAATAAATAAGTCACTGTGATATAATGTACAGCATAGGCAATGTAGTCAATACTAATGTAATAACTTTGCTGCTAGGTGGTGACTAGACTCAGAGTAACTAAATCACTAGTGATTATTTTGTAATGTATAAAAATATCAAATCATTATGTTGTACACCTGAAACTAATATAATATTGTAAGTCAACTACAGTTAATTTAAAAAAAGAATAGTAAATCATGCTGTCACATATTTTAAATCATGCTGTCACATATTTTAAATAGTATTAACCTAAAGTAAACTCCTTAAACTTTCCCCACAAAAAAAAAAAAAAAAAAGAATATACAGTCCTCCCTCTGTATCCACAGACGATTGGTTCCAGGAGTCCCTCTGGATACCAAAATCTCCTGATGCTCAAGTCCCTTACATAAAATGGTACAGTGCAAAGAATACGCTTGACCCTCAGCCCTCTGTATCCACTGGTTTTGCATCTACAAGTTCAACTAACCACGTTTGGAACTGCCGTTGGTTGAATCAGCAGATGAGAAACCCACAAATATGGAAGATGGACTCTCTAGCCAGTAGATAGCCATATATTGCTGTTTTAGGAAAGATCTTCAGGGGAAATAATATTTCTCATGAAATAGCCTTACAAACCTACATTTATAGACACATAAATTCTGCTCTACATCATCCACTGCATTTGAGGGAGTAAAAAGAAATTGCCAACTTCTGCACAAGACAGTTTTATGTTCTCTGCATATGAGAACTGAGACCTCTGTGAACTATCGATATGGCCCTGTATCGTGCACTTTAATATTTTTTGATATGAAAAATATAAAATCCACTATTGTTTTACATAGACATCAAAAATTGTTTACATACTGACTAGAATTATTTTCTCTCTTGTTCTGTCTTAATCTGTTATTTCAGATGGATCAGGAATAGGCTGAGACTCTAAGATATTTGCTTTGAAGACCATATAATGGAGCCCATTTTATCCACAAAAAGGTAAAAATGCTCAACGTGCGCAAAGTTGCTATGTGACAAGCCTACTGTCTTTTTTGACAGTAGAAGCTCCAATCCCCTGTTTAATACCATCAGAAGTCTATGAACTGTTTGAATTGAAACGAAAAACCATAATGATGACATTTATAACATCTGTCACATTAGATTTGCTTGGTCTATATCTCTCTCTCTGGAATAATAGTGATTTATACAAATTGCTTCTCACTGCAATTTATATCAGTATAAAGATGCCACCAGATACGTGGAGGATTTTATTTGCTTCAAACTGAATGTCTGTTTAATTGTATTTGCCACTAAATGAAAATACTACCCTCTGGCATATCTGTTTAGATATAATAATTTATTTTGTGGTTTTATAACTTCAGCCTCTTCCTCTTCATGGTCAAAAGTGTAACTTTCTCTTTGCAAATATATGAATATGTATATGTCTTTGTCATATACATAAAGATCTTGATGTCACAAATATGGTAACTATAATTTTATTACTCCAAGAACTTCATTGCCTAGGTATGTTTTCTCTCCCCTTGCAGAAGGAAAGAAGGAAAAAAAACTTTCCTTGGCTACTGTTACACCATAGCACTGCTTCCCAATGCAGGGGGAAGAGGCAATCTTGCTCTCCCAAGGATATTTGGCTACTGAAGAAATTTTGGGTTGTCACAACTGTTGAGAGGTGCTTCTAGCATCTAGTGGGCAGAGGCTAGGGATACTGCTAAACATCCTACAAGTCCCGGGACAGTCTTACACCAGAAAATATCCAGTCCAAAATGTCACTAGTGCCAAGTTTGATAAATCTTGAACTACAGAATTATTACCTTAATGCTCTGGAGTTTCATTATCAAGATATGTCTACATAGAACCAGACATTTCCATTAAAAGTAAGCAACTTTATAAAATCTAAATAAGTTTAATTTATATAGGCATATATCACATAGATGAATTTCCAATAAATCCAATTGCAGTCGTAGTTATAATTTGGAATACTATGGACTTCTGCAGACTTGGCTGAGCTCAGGGGTCCCTTATCCTTTTTCCACAGGTCCTCTTTTCTTTGGGGGAAAAGAGTGGAGGTGCCCCAGGAACTCACCTCCAAGCATGATTTTGGCTCTCTGCTGCCCAGCACTCTGGCATCTTTGTTTTCCATAACAGGGCCCTGTCTCAGCTTTTCCTCCACCTCAATGACCCTTTTTCTCTGTCCTTAGAAAACTTAGAAAACTAAGTTTTCTTCTTCTTCCCATTCCTCCCATGTGGGTATCACCCAAGGCTCTAACACAGAATCTCTTTTATTCTGAATATGCTCCTTTGAAAATCTCGTTTACTTTCTGCTTTCAACGATGCTTTCTAGGTGATTATTAAATTTGCAATTTAAATCCCATTCTCTTTCCTGAATTACAGATGTTTTCCTGGGCACCAGCTGCTTTGCAGAATTTTGCTGCTTTTCTTAAAGGCATATCTAATCTCCTCCTCCAAGTACCCTCATATAGAACAAAATCATGCAGATCGCACCTCATGTACTTGCCTCATCTGTCGACTCAGTCCCGTAGACAAATGGCCATGTTTCAAAAGCAGAGATTCCTTGTATTACTGCATTGCCAAAATGCACAGTGCAAACTCCTCACCTTATACAGGGAAAGTCCTCATCCTGACAGTAGAACCCTCTTTAATAGGCCCCTACCCAATCTTTCCTGCTTCAACAATGTGTACACACACCCAAAAAACTCCACATTCCAGCCAAACTAACTTGATTCTTGATCCCCAACCAACGTACCTATATACTCCCCAGTGTATCTTTTCTCAAGCTTACTTTCTTCCCTCCAGATTCTGCACCGCGTTGTCACACATCCCATAGGAAGACTTAGTCCCCCACGCTCCTCCATCTCCAACTTACTTTATCCTTCTGTCCTGTGAACACTCAGAGCCGCCATTTGTCCAGCGTTTACTGGTGGAATGGCCATGTGTGTCCTTGTCTAATTTGCCATGTTAAAAAAAACGCATATCGTTTGATGAAGGGCTTAGATTGCATTTCACATATCTGGTTTTCTTCTAAGCACTGAACACAAGGTGCTGCACACCATTCCCTTTTCAGTAAAAGTGTCGTATCTAAAGTGCAATCTATCTTGCTCTACACAACTGATGACAGCACATTATATATATTTTACCGCGAATTCTACTCACATCTCAAGTTGAACTCATCTTCCCATGATCATAAGATTCCTCTTTCACAAGTCCTTATATTTGTCAAGGTAGGACATTTTTCTTGTTAGCCATGTTTTTAAAAATGTAAAAACACTGTCTTTACTTTTACACTTTCATTTCTTTCTCTATCTATGGCCATAAACGACTTCCTTTCATCGAACCATTTACACCTGCAATTTATAGCAACCTCTTAACTAATGTTCACGCTGCTCATTTCCTTTATTCGAACGCTGACAATAACAGCTAAGTTTGTTTTGAATGCTTCCTATGTGTTAGGCACTGCCTCAACACTTCAGAATCAGTAATTCATTTAATCTTCACAACAGTCTTATTACTGTGAGACCCAGAGGGATAAAATATCTTCCCCATTTACAGCAGAAGTATAAAGTGCTAAGCCAGATATAAACTTGGCACCAAGTTTGGCACCAAGGATGAGGCTCTGAAAACACACGTTCCACTTCCCGTTCTTGAATTCATCTCCAACTATCAGATTCATTATATCACTTTCCGTGACAAAAAAAATTCTCCATTTTTTAATGGAAGAAAAATCCTATTTCTTGGACTACTAGATAGACTGGGCTCAATTTCTCCCAAAGGTACTGGTCCAAGCTTATCTACGCAAGAGTGCTTCTCTCCAGCATGGCAGGCTCCCTACTCCGCCTGGAGTATGCCCCTCCCTTCATCATTCCTGCCTCTCTGCCTAGTTCAGGCTTCTCTCTCCACTTTTTCTACTACCCAAGCCCTCCTTATCCATTAATTCGGAAGCTGCAGACTGGTAGCTGATCTGTCAGATCTGGCTTACAGAGTACTGGTTTTATAGTATCTTAAAAGAAGGTGTTTAAAAATTAGGAGGTTTCACCAAAAGATTGATTCCTGGTTCTTCAGCAAAATGGAACGATCTGGCAACACTGAGCCTGCATGTTGTCTCATAGTAGTTTCTTTAAATTTATTTATTTTATTTGTGGCTGTGTTGGGTCTTCGTTGCTGCACGTGGGCTTTCTCTAGCTGCCGTGAACGGGGGGCTACTCTTCGTTGCGGGGCACGGGCTTCTCATTGCGGTGGCTTCTCTTGTTGTGGAGCATGGGCTCTAGGCACATGGGCTTCAGCAGCTGTGGCATGAGGTCTCAGTATGTGGCTCAGGGGCTCTAGAGCGCAGGCTCAGTAGTTGTGGCACACAGGCTTAGTTGCTCTGCAGCACGTGGGATCTTCCTGGACCAGGGTTTGAACCCGTGTCCCCTGCGTTGGCAGGCAGATTCTTAACCACTGTGCCACCAGGGAAGCCCCTGTCTCATAGTATTGAATAATTGGCAGGATCTGAGTATTTGCTGCTTTATTTAGATGGAGCAAACCCCACTACTCCCTACTGAGACCAAGGTAATAGTCACTACTTAACCTGTGCTAGTTTTGTGTGTCGTTTTGTTTGTTGTTTGTTTAATAGTAGCATTAGAGGAAAGTAAAATACTTCTTACATCAGCATCGCTTTGAAAAGTTGGAAAATAAAAGGTATAAGATTTCATATGATTAAGAAAACAAAAATATTTCATAAAGCCAGTAAATATTTTTATTTTTAGTAATCAATTAGTGCTTGTCAATGAAATGAGTGAAGAGAAATAAGTGTTAGTATACAGGCAACTAAATATACTTGACACTCACCCTGTATCAGGCAATTTCCATAAGTTATTACATTAAAAACTCACCAAATCTCCTGAGGTAGGTGGTGTTAACCTCCATGTAAGAGATAAAGCAATTGAAGCTCCAAGAGGGTGGGTAAATTGCCCACAATCACATGGGCACGTAGCTATTTGGTAGTGTGGCCAGGATTCAATTCTGACTGACTTGGCTAAACCGTTTAAGCCTTTGCCACACAACATACTACCTTTGTTAGTTCACAGATTGGTTAATGATCTAATTAACTGTGAATGCAGAGCACAGATATTGTTACTAATGATCATAGATCAGTGACATGTGGGCTCAAACTGGCTAACAACAAGAGCCTCTTGTGTACATCTTTTCCCAGCCCCTCTTTGGATGTTGTCACCTTGGTTGCTTGAAATCAGCCAGGAGAGGGGTATTTATGGCACGGAATTGGCAAACGCTAAAAATCGGGGCTGGTTTTCTTTCTTTGACAGCCAGTCATTAAACATTTACCAGGATATTCTTTTTAATGAGTGATCTGGTCATTCAAAGTTTGACCCCCAAAAGTTTAATTCTTTGTTTATGGGAAAGCCTCCCCCTAATATTAAGAACCTAAAAAACTGAACAGCATAATGGTTAAGAGAATGAACTTTCTGGTTGATCACTTCTTGCTTTAAATGCCTGCCCTGCTACTAGTTACATAACCTTGGGCAAGTTATTTCATGTCTCTAGGCTTCAGCTTCTTCACCTATACTTCATAGATATGTTAATTATCTTAGGTAAGGTATATGTGGTCCAGGTACAGAGAACAGAGACAGGTACCTTGCTCTCAACCTCCAAAATGCAGGTCAGGGATTGCTGGGTAGGAAATATCTTAATCACTGAGATTATAATAAAACCGTCAAAAGTAGAAAACAACATCCACATAAATTATGAAACACAATTTATAGTTTTTTTCTGTATTGGTGAAAACACTACCCAATTTTAGTCAAGACCCCTGTCTCCCTCAAGTATTTTAGTTATGCTCTGCTTGAAATACTTAGCTCAATGTACTGTTTAGAGGATGAAATGAAATTACGTCTGTAAGGTACCTAGCACTGTGCTTGGCACACATTAAAGTGTAATAAATATAGCTATGTTTATTAGCCCTGTGGGGAGCACACCTTCTTCTCCTGTTACAAAGAAATCAAATCTCTCGAATCAAGGAGCTGCAGAAAAGGTATGTTGGGCCCCATTAGAAATGAAGCCTTGTTGACGAGTTTTCTCACTGATGCTCACAGCATTCACTGGTAACCAAGCACAGCAAGGCTTTGTCCCCATGGAACTGACATTCTACATTATACCAAAGTTCAAACTTCTGGAGCCCTGTGACCATGCTTTATACACGTTTGTACTCTGCTAAGAATCCAGAACCCTGTCGTATCTATTAGCTAACAACTGTTTAATAAGTAATAAGGTTAAATAAGGGACACTGGTCCTTGTTTGAAGGACTTCCGGGCTGTTGGTGTTACCATAAATGAAATACGAAGGCTTTGGGAATTTGAGTAAGAGTTTGGCCCGAACAGAAGGCAGGAGAAACTTCTGAAGAAAGGATTGGAAGAGAGGGGAGATGTTACCAGAGGGAAACACCCATGAAGGAAGACCAAGTGGTTTAAAGTGTCTTCCAGGGACATTTCCTGCAGGACGTGCAGTGATCAACATCTCTTTCCCCACACAAAGCTTCCTTGATATCTTTATTATTTAGCAAAGCTTTCAAGGTCGGATATTTGGGATTTGGGGGTTTGGCTATCAAAAGCTAAGACCAGCCTGACCATGAGCACAAGCAGGGCAGAGGCTGCAAAGGTACACATGTTACCGCTAGCAACCAAAACCTTTTGGCTTTGCTGTAATTGTTGCATTATGTATGCCATGAAGTAGCTATTTCTAAGCATGCATTGGGCTGGGTGGCCACTGCCCTATTTACTGAGGTACACAGTGTGTCAAGAACCCTGCTAACTGCTGGAAGCAGAGATGCTGATAATTGCCACCCAATATCCATTCTCTACTTCTTCCATAAAAACAGAACTCAGTTTTTATTTAGAGTGACAGTATAATCAACCTTCTACTACTTTTTCCAGCCTTCTTTTCCACAAGGTGTGGGCATGAGACTACATTACAGCCCGTAAGACATATACAGCGGTGCGGTATGGGACATCCACAAAAGTTACTTAGGGGGGAGTTGACTGAGCTCCACAGCCTCTCTGTCCTTCCTTCTACTTGTGTATTGTCTGTATTGAAGATAAAGATGACTTAACCCTAGAAGTCATCTTTGTTCATGAAGCAAACTTGAAAATAGAAGCCCTGTAGTGAAGATATTTGAGCAGAAAACTAGGAGGTGGCTGAGTCATTCGTGAAGTCATCAGATGAGACTGGATTAGCTTCCTTTTACGTGTTTTTATCTCATTGTTATTTTTTTCTTTCATGCAGACAAACTAATCCTAACTTATTTTATCATAAAAGCCCATGAGAAAGTGCCAAACATGCTTGTTATTATTTTTAAAATAAGGAATCTTGCTTACAAACGATTCCCAAGTGTTTCCAGAGATTTGTGGACATCCATGTCATGGACACAAAGTACTTTCATATTTTTTATTCCTGTTGATTTCATTCATGTAGATAGTTCATTTATTACATTTATTTAAGTCAATTTTTCAACTTCACCCAGTGATTATCTGGAGTATATTAACAAGGAAAGAAAATGCAGCCACTGGTAAACATTTAGTTCTGTTTTAGGACGAATCATTTTTTCTAAGACGTAAGTAGTCACTGAAATATACAACACTTTTATCTCATCAGCAACAAAATGGTAAGGCCAGTCCCATCTGTTATTTTAACATCAGTATATTTAATGTATGTAGTTTGAAAAGAGCTGTCTACCTAGCTTTCATTCCTTCCTTCTTTACTGGCATCCAATTTTAAGGGCAGCAACAAAGGGCTAAGCAAAAACAGACAACCAAAACCCCTGCTTTAGCTTGTCCCTCTCTCAAACAGTGATGGCCAAGTGAGCAATTCTGACCAACTAGATCTAAGTCCAAGTAATTAACAGATCTTCCTTAAAAGCCTCTTTAAAGGGAATAGTCTCAATGGATTCACACCCTTCTACCCTTTGCCATCACCTTCCCTCCTGCCTGCTGCCAGAATGAGAGCTGGTGCTGCAATAGTCCTCTTAAAACTATTCATGAAAAGCCAAGAGAGACACAGAAACCTGGTGTGGAGACCTTTTAGCAGCAGGACCAATGTCTGCAAGTACCTGGCTTCAGACTTCTTGTGTGAGTGGACTGTAAATCCCCAATTTGTTTAAATGACAGGAAGCCAGGCAAACAAATTCAACCCCTAATAGTTACAGGGCTCAGGGAAAAATAAATAAAAAGGGAGCGAATTATGTGTATTTGAGGAGGTGGAGTATAAGAGATGATGATTTCTCAAAACTGTTTTCAGGTCTGCTTTCTGTCCTTTTAGTATACGGTTGGCAAGATTTCCTTTTCCCATCATCTCTTCAATCATGAGACAGGCAGTAGTCATTTCCTTGTCTTTTTCTCCCATTCTTTAATAAAGCTGTTCTTCCCTCAAGGAACTATTTCTGAGCCTCTTACTTGTGGATAATTGAGAGACAGTGTCTCCGCGTTCTTTCTTTTTCACTTCCTTTCCCTGATTTCCAGTTCTTTTTCTTCAATATCCCATCACTTTCCTTCTTGTTCTACCTTTCTTTGCCTTTTTTCTCTTATCTTTTCTTCCTCACCTCCATTTCTTTTCTTCTTTAATCTATTTTTCCATTTTATGCATTTTAAAATATACAGCTATGAAAAATCAGTTAATATTTGATTCTCTCTCTCTCTCTCTCTCTCTCTCTCACCGTCCCAAATGCCTGCGGTACTGAAATCTTGGAAAATAAAAAGAGGAGATAGTTTAGCAGGCAAACACAATGACTAACAGTGTCAGTGAACTAGCTACACACACACACACACGTGTGTTATACACACACTTGGTCAGTGTTCTTTGGAGAGAGCTTTTGTTATAAAATGATAACACGTTACTGGCAAAAAAAAAAAAAAAAAAGAAAAATAGAAGTCCTCTTGCTACATCTTTGATCCTAGCAATTTTCATAGCATGACATACCACTTGCTGTCATAAAATGTCAATGTGTATGCATATACAAGAACATTTAAAATTTTATTCCATACCAGATTCAAAGCAACTTCCCCCCTTTCTTATACTTACATTAAACATGATGTGAGACCTTAAGAGTGCTTACTCACTTTAAAATTCTTTCTCTAATTCTTCAATGAACCTGATACTGGAACTTTCCCTCACACCTTCCACCCGCAGCTCTCTCTCAATTTGAAAGTAAATGAAAATCGGAATAGACATTAACCAGTGTTACAATGATTTGTATAATAAATCGATCTTGCCACAGAATAGTCTCTTTAGGGAAATCTGGTGGGGAAATAACAGTGCCTGCAAATTATTTTATTACTTGTTTATAACTTCAAAATCCTTTACCAGGTTTTAAAGATAATTCATGGTTTATTATGTTAGGGTCATTTCATGACAGCAAATGCGGTCTTTCTGGCAGAAAAATGCCACACAGTAACTAAATGAATATAAAAAGTGTCTCCACAAAAAGAAATGAAGCTCAGTTCCGAAAGCCTTGCATTCTGAAGGGAAAATGGGCAAGAAGGTAAATTGAACTGACAAGGTGATGTAAGCCGTAGGTGAAAGACTGTTATTTCATTAACTGAGCAAACGGTTTTGGTTCCTCACAGTATGTGATGTAGTTTAGCTGGGTAAGGTGCTTGGCCTCTTTCTTTCAAAAGCTGTTTTCCAACAGATTTTTGGAAATAGCTTAGCACCACCAAGCTATCCCACTGTGAAACCAGGGATCAGACAAAGGCATGTGATGAAAATGCCAAGAATGGACATGAAGAAGCTTTGTTGCTTCAGTTAAATATGGAAAGAAAAGAAGACAAAAACAGCAATGATCCCCCAATCCTGTCTGTGTGTGGGAGCCTGGCACTCTCCTCTGAGCAGACTTCTGAGGGAGACCCCCATTCCCTGGAGGTCTCTTTGTCAGCTTCCTTCCTTTAATCACCACCCAAATCCCTCCCTTAAAAAGGCACACAGAAAGGGACCACGCCACCATGCACATTCTCATTGTCAAGAGAAAGCATGGAATTCTATTTTTTTTCTATTATGGTTTATCATAGGATATTGACTATAGTTCTCTGTGCTATACAGTAGGACCTTGTTTATTTATCCATTCTATATAAAAAAGCTTACATCTGCTAACCCCAGCCTCCCACTCCATCCCTCCCCCAACCCTCTCCCCCTTGGCAACCACCAATCTGTTCTCTATGTCCATGATTCTGTTTCTGTTTCATAGATAGGCATAGAATTCTAAAGGCTTTCTTTCAGCCGAGGCACATACAGGATGTGGGCTCCAAGAGAAATCACAGCGAACACTGGTTGATCAATCCTTTTGTGCCAAGTTCCTCGAAGCCCTCCATACCCATCGTCCCTTTTATCCTCCCAACAACATGAGTCTCCTCATTTTACAGGTTGAGTAAAGCAAGGCAGAGAAATTGAGCGACTCAGGGTCGCAGAGCAGGTGGCAGAGCTCTTAGAATGTGAATCCATATGACTCCAGAACTTTTCTTCTGAACAGTTACCAATACTGCTTTAAGGAAAAACAAAACAAAAAAACAAAACCAGTCGTAACCCTGGCTTCCAAAATGCTGACCTGGAAATTCGGCCTGCTATACGCCCATTTGTTCAGCTCCTCCCCTTCGGTGGCTTTAACACCAGCTGAACGCTGCAAGGCTGCGTGCTCCCTTAAATGAGAGATACCGAAAGGGCACGCAGATTTCCAAGCAGCCTGAAAGGCCTGAGGTTTCTGCCTGGTATTTTTAGAAGTGCATTCCTTAGAAAGCTGAGCCTTTCCCAGCCCTACAGGACAATTAGAACTTGTCAATTGAAGATATGGTGCGTTATCCCCCCTACTTGAACCCTGTCACATTTGCATTTCCTTATCGCAGTGCACAGGCGGCTAATGATCTGATTTTTTTTCTTTTTTTGCAATACGCGGGCCTCTCACTGCTGTGGCCTCTCCCGTGGCGGAGCACAGGCTCCGGACGCGCGGGCTTAGCGGCCATGGCTCACGGGCCCAGCCGCTCCGTGGCATGTGGGATCTTCCCGGAGCGGGGCACGAACCCGTGTCCCCTGCATCGGCAGGCGGACTCTCAACCACTGCGCCACCAGGGAAGCCCCTAATCTGATTATTAAATAGGCACTTCACTCTGCTGCCCCAGCCCATGAAGGTGCTCTAATCCCTCCCAACCAATTCAGCTGTGTCACTTTTGGGGGTGACTGGGGTGATGCCCAGTCACGCCAGGTCATTACGTTCTCTGCTTTCTGCACTGTACTTCTTCCCTGTCACCCACATAAGCTTCTACTATGCTCTTCTTTTTCTGCCCTTGAAATCTTGTTTCAAGGTACTTTTTCTACCTGAGACCCAAAGGCAGTCTGAAGCTGCAGCCCTGTACCCTCCCATACCCACCAGGCATTCAGGTCCATGGAGTAAAACTAAAACTTGCCAAAATAAAACTGTCTGACATTCGTAGCCTCTAGCGGCCTCTCTGGACTTCACAGGGGCTTCCAAAATCACTCTGGAGATGGGAAGGAGGATGCAAGAGCAAAATTAATCATAAAATCACCGTTTCCTCTCCCACTGGTTGTGTCATCGAATTTAGAAAGTGCTACAACAATCCAATCAGGCCACAGAGACTGCTAGTAGTTTCTAACATACTAGAAAGAAGGGACCCCACTTAATTAACTTGATATTTCCAGGTTACTTATTTTAACTAAACAGGCTGCTAAATTCAGTCAATTAACAGGGTAGCTCAGTCAAATAACTCACTGGCCTATTGCTTTTAGCTAATTGACCTGTTATTAAGGAATTGTGAAAGCTATTTTTGCACATTAGTTGGCTGAACCTGGGGACCAGGCCTGATGCCTCCATTTCAGATTGTATCCAAGGGAAACAGCCCACATTTTACCCCAATAATAAGCTGTGAGCTTAATTAAGGAGTATGTTGTTATGATACCGAAAAACCCAAAATGGAGCTGAAGCTTTCCTGATGGCCTAATGAGACTCGAGAAGGATCCAGGAGAAAGGAACCAACTGTTTCCCCAGAAGCGCTCAGGTTAGATGCAGAAGTTCCCTCAATGTGTTGCTCTCTTGTGTTGAGTACCAAATTGATGGGAGAGACATTTTATTTGATATCGCCTTTGGCTTGATATTTCCACATGTTTTTCATGTATGTGGAATTTAAATTGGTCACTGCATTTGAGGCTGAAAACCAGCACAATTAGCAGGGTTAGCTAGTGGTTACCGATAACCAGTGCGTTGGTGGCATTGCTAAGCTGAGTCAACACTGGAAGGTGACCAGCAATGGCGATGTTAAAGTACAAAGGTTATTATCGAAAGAGAAGAGGTTTTAGTCCCTGGATAATCCCATCTATATGCCAGGGTCTCACAGGGGGGTAGTGAGGACCAGCCCCATGTCCTAAGGTATTCTTTTTTAAAACATTGTAAAAAGACAGGGAAGTATATATTATTTTCTTATTCCAAGGAAATGAATATGAATATGAAGGAAAGTGTGTAGGAACTGGAATCATTTTAAAGAAAGAGCTATCCAACTGAGAGGCTGGGATAATACGGAGTGAGTATCTGTTTTGTGTCTGTGAATTCACGTACTCAAAAGAACCCAGAAGCCATGCAATTTGCTTCCATGAAATGCTGCAAGATGCATTTATACTTGGAAAATGAAATGTCCTATCTTCAGAAAAACCTGTATGCTAAGATTCTGAATACAAGCCTGTGAGAATGTGTCACATTAAGACACCTGTCTCTAAATGCTCTTAAAAGTTGATAAGAAAGCCTGAATCTGAAGATTTGGTCTTGTACAAAATATGAAATGCCATATTTCTCACAAAGCCCCATAATATAGAATGTAGAATAAAACAGGAAGGGCTCAAGTTACACTGCTGAGAGGAAATTACTAGCTTATGTAGAAAGGGTTCTGCTGCCCATGTACCGGCAATAAGGAGCCTGTTTTGTTATATTGTCTGTACTTACTTTTAAAATACCTCAGTACAGACAATATATGTGTGTCTGTTATTTTTAATCTATAACTTAGGGGCACTGAGTGAACATTTAAAGTGCCTTGACTGGGAATACACCAGCCTATAACTCTGTATTCTCCTGTCCAGAGGCTTTAGCTGTCTTTATCTCCAATCACCATCAGGGCCCTTCAAAGTTAACATACTGGGTGATACAATGTGTTTTCATCAGTGAACTGAGTGGCATTTAATATGAGTGTGGAGGAGAGTTATTGCTCATGGCAGCAGGGCCCACTCCAGCACCTTTGTGAGAACAGAGAGTAAGAGACAGCAAACCCAGTCCTACAGAACGTTGTCTTAGGCTTAGGATTCTGCAATGAGACCTGTGTGTTATCACTGTATTAGCATTCTCCAGAGAGACAGAACCAACAGGAGATTACGTTGTTATAAGGAACAGGCTAAAGCAATTACAGAGATTGACAAGATCCAAGATTTGCAGGAGGCAAGCTGGACGTAGGAGAGCTGATGGTGAAAGCTCCAGTTTGAAGGCAGGCAGGTCTGAGACCCAGGAAGAGCTGATGTTTCAGTCTGAGTCTGAAGTCAAGATAAAACCCGTGTCTCAGCTCACAGGCATTTAGGCAGAAGGAATTCCCCTCTTATTTGGGGGAACTTCAGCTGTTTTGTTCTATCAGGCCTTCAACTGATTGGCTGAGGCCCACCCACATTAGGGAGAGCAATCTGCTTTACCCAGTCTACTGACTTAAGTGTTAAACACATCCAAAAACACCCTCACAGAGACACTCAGAATAACGTTTGACCAAATATCTGGGCACCCCATGGCCCAGTCAAATTGACATACGAAATTAACCATCATAATCGCCTATCAGAGAATTTGACATCTGCCCCAACTATAACATTGTCAGTGCTGCCTCTAGAATGATGTCACATCTGCCTTTAGTCATCACATACGGTGATGTTGGAACAGTGAAATGGACAGAGACCTGGGACCACATCAATATTACCGAACACGTTCCATGATTATTTTTGTGCACGCTTGCTAACAAATCCTGATATGCATAACAGAATCTGTTTTTACTGTAACCTACTACCTCATAGTGAGTCTGTAAGGGAAATATCTATAGCTCTCAACCACCTCCAAGGTACTGGAGACTTCCCAGTATCAACCAAAAGAGAGTCTCACAATTTTGAAACATCATATTACATTGGCTTAGAGTGCAGTGCCTTTTCTATAAAGTCTCTGGGCAGAAAATGACTTTCTCCACTGAAGAGGTTTTGAAATGCCCCTCCCATCTCAACAGCATCCAGGATAATACTGACTTCACAGAGAGGACACAGATGACAGAGAGCACAGCCACAGGCCTCAGAGAGAGGGGAGGAGCTTGCAAGAGCCCACAGCTATTTTTTTTTTTTTTTTTTTTGCGGTACGCGGGCCTCTCACTGTTGTGACCCCTCCCATTGCGGAGCACAGGCTCCGGACAGCCGCTCTGCACGGCATGTGCGATCTTCCCGGACTGGGGCATGAACCCGTGTCCCCTGCATCGGCAGGTGGACTCTCAACCACTGTGCCACCAGGGAAGCCCCCCCACAGCTATTTTTGATAATATGAAAAATTGGAAGCTAGCATTGAGCAGAACTCACGGGAGTAAAATACAGCTTCTATGGAAATCAACTGCTAAAGGCTGTCCCATGAGCAAAAGTGAAAACAAAATAAGGCATTAGAACCTAAAGAAAGAAGCAGACTTCTCTTTTTGAGCATAGCCAAAAAGAGAACACAGAGAAGAGCAGAACTAGACCCTTATTACACGGTTAGAAATTATCTGCTCCTTGGTAATTAGAACAGCAAATAAACACCAAAAGCCATTGAATTACTTTAGAGTTCATTATATGTGGGCACATGAAATGTTATGTAGTTCTTATGGTCCTTTTTTGTCCTCTCATACACTACCAAATTAAAGAGCCCTCCCTGTTGTGATACAGGATTGAATGGAAACCATCTTATAAAATTAGAATCAAAACTCTGGTGCCCTGAGTGGATGGAACAGGTAAGCAGTTGTGTGTATAGAACACAGTCCTAATAAGGCTTCTGTCCTGTACACTCCACACAAATGAATAATATATAGCCCAAGACACAAAATCAATAACTATTCCAAAAATATATATTTTATCCAAGACTGTACTTTTTAACACTATGGAAACAGATTTACATTCCAAAATACTTTCTATTTACCATTGAATGCGAAGTCTCCTTGCTTTAGCTGATGACATCTCATCAGGATTGGGAAAGGAAGGAAACTGTAGAATTACTTTATATGGTGCTCTCTCAACTGACTTTGTAATGCAATACGTTTTAAGACTTAGGATATGTGCTTTTGGAAGATACAGGAACTCTTATCAGCCTTAGCAATGCTTACTCTAGTAAATCACTACATCAGTGTCTAACACTGTGTGTATTCAAACGGAGAATACTAGGTAGGTTCCTTCCTAGAATAGTCTTTTGTGTACCTGATGTCTCTCGTTCAATTTACATTCAGCCTTCTACTCATTTCTTCATATCTTATCTCTTCAGGACAGTGGGTTTATTTGGATTATTAATGTCTCTTTTGCAGGGATATTCTCCCCATGAGGTTATTTTTTATCCTGCTGTGAGCTTATAAAACTAATCTGAACATAGGGGCACCACTGACATTAAAAAAAAAATCAAAAGATCTGTTCAGAAAACATGTCCATGAGACTTGGCCAAAAAATAACAAATATAAAGGGTAATGAACACAACATTCTCTCCAATCAATTCAACCCTCCAGGCGGGTCCCTAGAATGATTATAGGATGAATCCTATAATAGGATCATAAATAGGATCAAAAATAGGATTCATCCTATAGGATGAATCCTATTTTTGCTTCACGGAAAAACCAAAGCAGATTTGATTTTAGGTATCACTTATTCAAAAGGTAGAGATACTGAAATTGAATAGGTTTGTATGTGTGGAATTCACTTCGGATTCTCATAATGTGATAACGTGCATGTCTCTGTATACTGAGTTGAGATGGCGAACACACTATGGATTCTTTGTACTATGACTAAATTTTGTACCTGGAGTTTTACTTCCTGGGGAAGATAAGCTTTTCCATTACATGTAAGATTATATGTAAGAATTAGTAAGGAGAAAAAGATAGCTGAGCATTTTGACAGTACTAGAAGGGGAAATTTAACTAAGGAGTAGGAGGGAAAAAAAAACACCTTTATGAACAAAATTGGTAGAAACTTAATTTCTCTTCTCTCATGAATTGCTTGAATTCTGCCATTTCTTACAATTTAAGGCTCTGGATGGTAGCTTCTCCCCATTCTGGAACATATTTGTCACTAATTGAGGTCAAAAGGGGGGGAAAGAGAGAGAAGAAATCAAATGCACAGAACTATATTTACTCTCTTTATGCTAACCACTAAAATCACTGGGCAAAAAAACGCTGCTCAATGTTAATTTCAAAATGCCTCTGTAATAAGTCCTAAGTCATTTCTCACACTTTCATCCCATTTTGTATCCAATTTGTCCCCCATTCCAGTTTTTTCTTCTGTCTTTCAGAGTTTCATGTTTTTCTCTGTAGGACTTAGGACTGCTCTCTTATGAAAATAACAATAATAAATTCCAGTCTGACTCTCTAAATCTCTACACTTTTTACCTAGATATTTGCAAACTATAGACTTAAGTTTAGCTAAGACAGTGTGACTATTGTCAATGAGAATATCAAGTACAAATTACTCTATATTTAAAATGCATCTCTGTGAGAATAGTTGCGTCTTGCTTTTTATCTAGTCTGATTTCTGCCTTTTTTTTTAAAGTTCTTTCACATTTTTTTAAAATTTTATTTTTTAACATCTTTATTGGAGTATAATTGCTTTACATTATTGTGTTAGTTTCTGCTGTATAACAAAGTGAATAAGCTATACGTATACATATATCCCCATATCTCCTCCCTCTTGCGTCTCCCTCCCATGCTTCCTATCCCACTTTCAAGGTGATGACAAAGCACCGAGCTGATGCCCACCTATATATTAATATGCATGTGTTAAATCTGCCATTTAATATTTTTCTATTTGGATCATCAGTTTGTCACTCTGTTCCTTCTTTCCAGTTTTAGGTTAAACAAATATACTTTTAGTATTCCATTTTGAGTCATCTTTCAGCTTTTTTGCTGTACTTCCTTGCATTGCTTTTTTTTAGTGGTTGCTCTAGGGGTTACAGTATGAATCATTAAGTTATCACAATATACTTAAAATTAATATATATTTTGTGTAAAGTATAAGAACTTTGTAACAATATTTTCATTTAACACCCTGCCTTTTGTGCTATCATATATTCATATCCATATATATTAACATATACAGTGTTAAATTTTTGTTTTAAATATATGGGTTTTTTTAATTAAGAGAAGAAATTGGTATTTTATATATATAGTATTCTGTATTTACCATTGCCCATGATTTTTGTTTCTGGAGATTCAGGTTATCATCTGGTATCATTTTCCTTTAGACTGAAGGATTTTTTTCTAGCATTTCTTACAACACAAGGTGCTTGAGATGAATTCTCTACTTTTTTTTTTTTAATCTAAAATTTTTATTTTGCCCTCTGGTTTGAAGGATAGTTTTTCTAGATAAAGAATTTTTTTTCTTTCAGCAATTTAAAGATGCCCTTCCATTTTCTGCTGACCTTTTTCTGACAAGAAGTTGGCTATTATGGTTATTATTCTTTATGTAATGTATCACTTTTTCTCTTACTTCTTGAAAGAATTTCTTTTTAATCCCTAGATTTCAGCAGGTTGGTTATGTTTGTGCCTGGGTATAGCTTTCATTATATTCATCTTGCTTGGATTTCTGCAATGACCCTTTAAGCTACAAATCTCTGTAACTGATGATTCTGTCGACTCGATCCCCTTGCAAAGAGAGACAGCCTCCATCTGCAGGCATTCCTTTGGGTTTTGGACTTGCCACTTCTTCCCACGGCTACCAGGAACATCCTTAAGGAAAAGCAGCTACTGGCTTGCTATCGGGTTCTTGTTGATACTGAACATTGGCCCTATGGCAGCTTTAATGACTCTCCAGCCCGATAGTCCCATCTTGGCATGGGTCAGTTTAGACTCAATGGCTAACAGGTTGTGAAAGGGCCCATCAAGTCTCACTTGCCAAATGGAATCAGTAAGCCTGTCCCAGGCAGCAACTTGGTGTTATATTAATCTGACAACTATCACTTCGGGGGAATCTTTATCCTTTACTCCACTGTCTGAAGCAACATCACAGCAAAGACACACAGCCCAGGCAGTGTATTGAGAGCACAACTGGTGCAGTTGTCCTCTCAATACACTGCCTGGGCTGTGTGTCTTTGCTGTGATGGCATGCCTAAGCTGAAACCCAATGGTGCTGTTCAACCAGCTATGAAGAACCAAAATGGATGCGATCGCTCTCTTTGGCGGGTAATACTTGCCTTGGTGAACCTTCTTATTTTTTACTGGCTATTGGGCTCTTGCCAATAGCCTAGCTGTTTGGTCTACCACTTGTTACATTACATACTGGTAGACTAAAGTAAACCCTCTTTGGGGCCACAAACTGTGAAAACAAATCATGGCTATTAATGGAGCCATCTTGGTTACTCATGTAGATGACCATGGTCAGGGTCCATTCTTTGATAAGACTGATGGCTAGAGCTTGTGCTATTCAGATTGCCATCACTGCTGCCTGAATTCAGCATCATACCAGATAGGGCAACACAGCCACCATCATAGGCTGGACACAATTTCAAGGACTCCATTTTTTATGTACCACTTTTTTTATATATAAATTTATTTATTTATTTTTGGCTGCGTTGGGTCTTCGTTGCTGTGCACGGGCTTTCTCTAGTTGCGGCGAGCGGGGGCTACTCTTCGTTGCAGTGTGTGGGCTTCTCATTGCACTGGCTTCTCTCGTTGCGGAGCACAGGCTCTAGGCATGTGGGCTTCAGTAGTTGTGGCACACGGGCTCAGCAGTTGTGGCTCGTGGGCCCTAGAGTGCAGGCTCAGTAGTTGTGGCACATGGGCTTAGTTGTTCCGCAGCATGCAGGATCTCCCCAGACCAGGGCCCAAACCCACGACCCCTGCATTGGCAGGTGGATTCTTAACCACTGTGCCACAAGGGAAGTCCCATGTACCATTTCTGTTACCACCACTTGCCAGATTTGTTACTCATGACAAAAGTTGACCCATTTGTCTTGTAGCGTGGGAAACCACACTGGACAAAGCATAGCTCTTACCCACTCATATAGCTTGACTAGATCAAAGCTTTGACTCCTTCTGAAGGCTAACAGTGGTGTTTCAGTACTCTTTACACTTTTTGTCATGATGTTCCTGTATGATCAGCTGTATCTGGCCACAGTTGTGTCCTTTGAAACCAATCCTTGTCATGTATTTGGCCTTCCAAATCATTTGCAGTCTAATAAGTGTTTTTTATCACAAAAAAAATCACTTAATGAGTTGATTATCAAGATATTTGATGAAATTTCAATGTTTCCTTCCATCCACATATATCTGATATTGTGCATTGCGAAATCATTCCCTGAAATTGTTTGTCAGTTTTTAATTCTACCTTTCTCATTTCTTCCTGCTCCAACCTACGTTAGAGTAAGGCAGTTTGGACGCTGAATGCAACTATCCCCAGAAAAGTATCATCTCCTTTCAGCTGTTTCTTGGGTAATGATCAAAATCAATGGGGTAGAAGGTTATACAAACCTATTTTAAAAATTCAGGATTCCTCCCTTACCATTCCTGGGCATGAAGCTTTTTACCTTCCCCTAAGGGAAAGCCCAGGCCAGCTTGGTTGGTATACTCTTTGGATGGCAGCCAAAAGGGGGCATAAAGGACATAAACTTAATTCTGGTTCAACCACTTGAGTTCTCTTGGTGGATTGACATTGTCCTTTATCAGGATAATGGTTGACTACATTGCTCACTGAGTCCCCCGGCAGTGGCCCATCCAGGCCAAACTGGGGAACATAATAGGTTTCTGTAATTTTGTAAAAATGCCCTTTTTTCTCATACATGGGCTTTCTCAATGAGAAGTCTAGCTGTGAGTAGGGGATGATCGTAAAAAAAAAAAAAAAAAAAAAAAAAGTGAAGTTACTGATAATGAAATGGGGCACACTGATTTTGCGGCAGTGGAGAGAGAACAACATCCTGGCACCAGAGCGAGAAATGGCTCCGACACCAGAAGGGAGGAATGTTAACAATCTTTGTTTTTCAGAACTACCTCTAGAGCCTTTTCACAAAGGAAAATTTCCTGATTTTGTCCTCCAAAAATGCTGTAAGAGCTTTAAATTGAACTGACCACTTGAGGTACCATCCTCCATCCCCCACCAGGTATCTGTGACCGTGATTTGATCACCATCTTTCTTAACCTCACAGAGAAGTCTATCGGAAAAAGCATCTCCTATATCTCCCATTTAGTACATCTGTCAACACATCTGGATCTTTTTCCCACCTCCATTCTTAAAGCCCTTCCTCAGTCCCATGAGGTTAATTCCTCCCAACTGGTAGCACAGACAAACGGGACAGGCTTCCCTCAAGCAGTTCCTCCAAATATAATTGAGACAAGTTCTCATCTAACTGAGCTGGGGATCCTAAGATCTATCGACTAAACAAATGACCATGTTGGATGCCCTGTTAACCTGTGACCCTGACCAATGGAGGTTTTACTTTGGGGGCACCAACAATTGTAAATAGCACTTTATTCCCAAGGGTACCATGTCCATTTGCTTCTTGTGTGTAAGTCAGGCTTTAACTTGACTTCCTCCTGAAAGCACGATGACTTGACCTCAGAAGACCTTCAAGTATTTAAGAAAACACTATCAGTAGACCATATAACCCTCAGATGACTGTGGAAATCTCCCCCAAATCTGGTCACCCTTACTTACTCAGGAGATTTCTTGAGAGATAAATGGCTCATTATTTATACACACCCTGTGGGCAGTTATTCTTATAATGGGAGATATACAGTTAGGAAAGATTGTATAAAATTGGCCCTTAACTTGGCTGACATGATCAATCATACCATCTCAGCTCTAAAATCCATTCAGGTAAGCAACAACTCAATGGCCAGAGCTGTGATATGGGCTAGAATTGCCATAGACTTCCTCTTTGTGGGACAAGATGAAACTTGAAATCACTGATGCCCCTTATTGTACCTGGATTACGATTTTGGGCCAAGTAGAAAGGTCAATGCATATTTTTAAGAAAATCACTTGTATTTCTGTAATAGGCCCTGAAGATTTACGGAATTCATTCGGCTGGCTGAGTCCAGCTGTGGGGAATGGTCAATATTGCAGACTGGCTGCCTCCTGCTAGTTGGAGTCCTGCTGATGCATTCTTTTTCTTTTCTTTTCTTGAAGTATAGTTGACTTACAACATTACATTAATTTCAGATGTACAACATAGTGATATTTTTATATATTACACACCATACAAAGCTATTATAGTATTATTGACTATTTTCCCAGAGCTGTACCTTACATCCCTGTGACTTATTTCATAATTTTATAACTGGTAGTTTTGTACCTCCTAATCCTCTTGACCTATTTCACCCAACTCTCCCACCTCTTTCATTCAGTGTGATAACATTTAAAGTGCTGAAAGGAAAAAAGCTACAATCTAGGATCCTCAACCTGGTCAGGTTATCATTCAGAATTGGAGAGAGAGAATTCCAGGACAAGCAAAACCTAAAGGAGTTCATCACCACTAAACCAGCCTTACAAGAAATATTAAAAGGGCTTCTTTAAGCAAAAAAAGGCCATAAATAGAAATAAGAAAATATATGAAAGAAAAAAATCTTACTACTAAAGGCAAATATATGGTAAGCACAGTGGATCGACCACTTAAAAAGCTACTATGAAGGTTAAAAGACAAAAAAATGTTAAATCAACTGTAACTACAGTAAATAGCTAAGGCATATAAAGCAAATCAATGGACTTGGTCCCATCCTACATTGTTCAGATCAATAAGCATGAAAAACAGTGGCGTACTCATGGGGAAATTCGCCAGAAGACAAGATGAGTACCAATGAGGAGCAGATACTGTTGGGAAAGAATTCTCCAGGGACCTCTCATATTTTTGCATGTCTTATAAAAGGAGGAATTTACAGTCATTTATTCTGATCCTTTTAAAGATGTTTGTAGAGAGAACAGCATTGAAAATACAGTGTTCCCCCCCCCCCCACCCACACCAGAGCTAAGAGAAAACATGCTTACTCTCAAATATAATGACAGTAACATTTCCCACTGGAGCAAAGGACAGGCATGCTTAGTTCCTATTACAAAATATTAGGGTTCTAATCACAGTTTGTCTCCTGTAAAACATGTGCAAGTGCTTTCTGTTCCTCTTCACGTAACCACATAGGAATTGGGATTTGGACTCACAATGCCAAAAAAAAAAGTAATAAACAGTCCTTTTCTGAACCAGGAGTCTCTGTATGTAATCTACCAGCATCCATAAAACTGTGGCAGGTTAACTTGCTAGTCTGCAAGAGGAGTAAAATCTCAGAACCTTCAGAATTCATGACAATAAGGCAAGGTGAAACATTATACATAGGGAGCTAATCAAGTTTCTAATACAATGAGTAACCTTAATACTGGAAGCTGTTAGACATCATTCCCATGCATATCACAATGCTTAGCACATAGGAAAGCTTAATGTATACTGACAGAGCGATTGGTCAAATTTTTCAATAAACTATTACTGTGAAATAGTGGGGGGAGGGTGGCCATAGCTACTATCATAATACCATAAAAGAGTGACTTCCAAGTGTAATTGGATGGGTCCCCCCCCAAAATTAATAGCCAATTCTAGAATTTTTTTTAATGCAACATATGCCAATCAGAACAACAGTTCTAAGCTGACTCAATTTTTTGCTTAATTTTCTATCCAGCAGATATCAGCGATGAACTTGCTGAACTAACAAGGCTAGTTTTCTCTATTTCCTTCTAAAGTTTTGGTTTTTTCCTAACTCTTACATGTTTTAGATTTCAGAAATTTTCCTCAGAATTGGGTTTCAATAGTTCTCCAAATATTTTGGTAGTATAACAATTCATGTCAGCTGAAGATAATATTTTGATAGCATGAGAAAGGCCAGTGTTCAACCCTTTATATATCTTGAGATCATCACCAGACATGTGAGAGAATTCTTGTTTGTTTAGGATATACCTGACATACAGGGAAAGGATACTGCATTCTACTGCTAACGAAAAGCAAAGTATCAAATTACGGCCATAGCAGTATTTAAGTACTTATCTAATCCATAAGACTGTTTTTTGGAAGAGAAGAAAGGGATGGAGCCTCTTTTAGATTATTATATTACTACACAACGTGTTCTCTACTTTTCCTGTGGGAAGACTAAATATCCCAAATTATTAACTTCGGTCTTATCCATAACTTGTTTTGCCCAATAAATGTGAGCGGAAGTGATGGGTATTATTGATGAGTAGAAGCTTTTGGAACTATCATGTCCTTCTGTCACTGTTCCCTTCTTCCTCTGCCATGAGATTGGAAATGTCCCAAATGGGGGTCATTCCTTCATCCTGTGTCCCAGAATGAAGAAAAGGAGTTAAATTTAACCCCAAATGAACATATAGCTTGAGCAAAAATGAAACTTCTGTTGAAGTCACTGAGATTTAGGGAGTTATTTGATACTTAGTCTAAGTTATCTGACATAGGGGCCGTAAGAAAGGTTATTTATCACCACAGAACGTAGATAAAATTATCAAAGAGCATTTTGTTATTTCTAAAGCACCACAGATTCTGTATATTTGAAGAAGAATACAGCTTCTGGAAATAGAAAACTATTAGCTTTTCTTCTTGTTTTCCATTTGCTGTTTTTAAGATTGTCTATTCCATACCTTTGTTGATGTCTCCTGCTATTAATCATAAAATTCTCTCTGTTCATTCTCATTCTCTCCCCTCCCCCTTCTTAAGCAAGGATTCATTCACTATCCTTTATGTTCAGCCATGTGTCAGCATTTCTCTGTTCATTCCTTCTCATATCTTATAAGAAAAACTTATAAGTGTAACCATTTATGAAACAACCACTATGTGTGAGGTTCTGCCTTAATGTTTTCATTATCAATTTATTTCATAACAAATCATGTTATACATCATTTTTGTATTATATGTGACTCAAATGAGATCACCGTGGTTAAGGAAATTGAAGACAATTATATGCCTGCTAAAAGAGCAGAATTAAGATTTGAATTCAGTTTGTCTACTCCTAAAGCCAATGATCCTTCTATTGTACCATTTTTATAAATGGTAGCATGAGAAAACTATATGGATTATTAAATCTAATCTCCTCATGAAGCCAGCAATGAAATATTAACAATGAGAAACTGATAAACTGCAATTAATATTTTTACTCCTAATATGTGTATCTTTAAATTTGTTTACTTTCTTGATTTAATGCTATAGAATTGTTGAATTTGACAGTATGTGGCAAATAATTAAGGTTCAAGAATTTCTTTGGACAAATCTAGGTAACTGAGATAAAATTAATGGCCTCATAACGTAACTTTTAAAAAATTAATTTCACATGACCTACCTAGTAATTATTTGAGAGCTAAACTGGGCTTACTCAATGTAAACCTAGAACTGCTTTTTAATTTAATGATATAAGACTCAGAGAAACAATGTGAAAAGTCTCATTGTTAGTTTTTTACTTAATTGATCTAGATGATTCTTCAAATAAATGTTTTAAGAAAACTTATCACCACTAGAACAGCTGGAGAAAAATGACTGGCATGGAACTAGATAAATCCTGTCTGGCTTTTCCTGAGATACATGCAAGAAGGTAATTTCAACAAAAGAAATAACAAATGTTCTAAATTGGGAATAAAAGATGGAGAATAATAAAAGAAAACTGGACATTTGATGTAGTATGAATATCTTGGTGTGTCTTCCTAGCTCAAAACTATTTCCTCTTCTCTGAGAGTACTGGCAAGGGTGCTACTAGCCCAGGTCTGCTTAATATCACCCTCTCCTCTTGTCCACAGCCAAATAAAGATGGGGCCCATTAGCCTTTTCCTTCAGGGAATATGTAACTTGTAATAGAAGCAAATAGAGATTGGGAGTTTGGAGCCGAGTCATACTGATGATGGCAAAACTCTCAGAATATTCACATATACTTATGTTGCTGAGTTGAGCAGAAATTCTTTAGTTTCTGCCAGATCCAAGCTTATTTCAAATACATGATATATTCCTGTAACCTTGTTGTTGGTATCTCGGCTTTCTGGGGATTTTTTTTTCTACCTTTGTTTTACTACTTTATTTAAATATTCATGTTGCGTATACAGTAAGTCCCCCACATACGAACCTTCAAAGTTCCACACTTTCAAAGATGTGAACGTGCTTTCTGTCAACGTCAGGCGTGAGTGACATTGCAGCTTGCCCTCCGTCTCCTGTTGCTGATGATCCTTCAGCTCTACCATCTCCCATCTCCTCTCCCTCCTCCAGTCAGTAACTCTTCTTGCCTGTTCACTCGATGCCAGCCCCTGTATGTCAGCTGTTGTACTGGACTGCTGTACTTTAAGGTACTGCTCTGTAAGATTTAAAATGTTTGCTTTATTTTTTGTCTTTTATGTATTATTTGTGTGAAAAGTATTATAAGCCTATTACAGTACAGTACTATATAGCTGATTGTGTTAGTTGGGTACCTAGGCTAATTTTGTTGGACTTACGAACGAATTGGACTTCCCAGACAAACCCTCTAAGTGCTATTACCGTTCAACTTTCAGGATGATGAGGTATGTGGAATTAAATAATTTAGCCAAGTTCGCCCAGCTGGAAAGAAGCAGAGCTGGGATGCAAACATAGGTAATCACACTCTTCTCCCTCTGCTGGCTGGCTGGCCCCTAGAAAACCTGGAAGAACTTGAAGTCTTTACATATAATAGCGTGTTTCCTGCTTAACTATTTTTGTCTGTTCCCACCATTCAAAAAGTGAGGCATAAACATTTAAGCTGAGTCTTTCTGTATGCATTTTAAGCAATGCCACACGAATATTTTGGATTTATTTTACTTCACAGAATGAGGTAGGGATCAAGCTATGTGTCTTTTCCTGATAGCCAGCCAGAATTTTACTGCACTTACGTATCTGTTCATTTGTCTGCCTGTGCACAACATGGTCTGGATGTCTATTTTTCTCCTGTGCTTAGAAAGCAACTCTACACTCACCTGCTGAATGAATAAATAAATGAATGAATGGACAACATATCTCTTTTATGAATTATTAGCTCATTGAGTATAAGTCAAATAATTCACAAAACTCTGATGATCAGATGAATAAACTTTGAAGTGCTGAGAAATGAAAACTGTCATACTGTTCTTCTTTGTACGCTTACAGGTAACTTTGCAGAGTCGGTATTTTAAAAATACCTGACCATGTATTCAAAACGCTAAACATTCTTTGATTTCAAAGTTGCTATTTCCTGACTCTACTAAAAGAGAAATGTCTCAAACTTTTTTGGTTTCTCTGATTCTTCAGCTTATTGAAAACTTTCCCCTTTCATTAAATATTCAGTTGGTCTTTGAAAAACACACCCAAGCTTTGTGACTGTGATTTACTTTGCATCCTGTCTGCTACTCTAGGCTTGAAAGAAGGAAGCCCTGGGCCACTCCACTCCTCACTGGCTATGGTAGTCCTCCCTGGTTCTGTGCCGACACAGCTGGCAGTGCTGAGATGATTAAAGGATTTGGGGTATCTGAAGAGCAGAGCACAGAATTTTGAATGTGTGAACTACTTGTTAAAATTTTATAGTAATTAGGAGCTGAGCTAAGAAAAAAAGAATGTGGCTGCTTAGAACTTGGTAGAATTTCAATGTGATATATTTCTTTTGAGATTTTTAAATGGACTGAATTCATTAAGAAGACTCAAAAACTTCAAATTCCATTTGGAGAAAAAAAAGTTAATTTGTGTAGTATCTTAGGTAGTGTCCTTTAGATATGTACCTCTATTTGGAAGTGGTGTCTTGGAATTGATTACATTGAGCACCTATCACCTGATCTGCCTTTTCTTGAAGGAAAGTACAGTTGACCTTGAACATGGGTTTGAGCTACATGGATCTGCTTATATGTGGATTTTTTTCAATAAATACGTACTGTACCCAATGGGGGAGCCCATGTGTCAAGGAATTAAAGGCACCCCTGGCCAATAGCCAGTGAGGAACTGAGGCCCTCAGTTCAACAACCACCTGGAAGGAACTGAATCCTACCAAGAACATGAGTGAGCTTGGAAATGAATCTTTCACCAGTGAAGTCTTCAGATAAGACCTCCAGCCCAGCTGACAGTGTGTCTGCAACCCCTTAAGAGACCTTGAGTCAGAGGCACATGCTAAACTATGCCCAGGTTCCTGACCCACAGAAAGTGTGTGATAATAAATTTTACCACAAAGTTCTAGGGAAATCTGTTACACGGAAAAAGTTAACAAAATACACAAAAGCAAATCCAAAACAAAAAAAGGCACATGCTAAACTATGCCCAGGTTCCTGACCCACAGAAAGTGTGTGATAATAAATTTTACCACAAAGTTCTAGGGAAATCTGTTACACGGAAAAAGTTAACAAAATACACAAAAGCAAATCCAAAACAAAAAAACAAAAAAACGTACTGTAGTGCTACATGACCTGTGGGTCTGCGGGTGGTTGAATCTGCAGATGTGGAACCTTGGATATGGAGGGCTGACTCTAAAGTTATATGCAGATTCTTGACTGTGCGGGGGTCAGCGCCACCACCCCCACGTGTTCAGGGGTCAACTATAGTCAGATCTGACCTTTCATTTATTTGTTCCTCCAGTCCATTTATACAGCCAGACACTGTAATAGGCATAGGGATAAAATGGTGAAGAGCAGACATTGTATCTGACTTTGCAGAGTTGACAACTTGGTATGACATTTTATCACAGTTTTTGCTATGTCGTTTACAACTATTTAAGCATTTTTAGGCATCACAATCCTTCCATGATTGAGAACTACAATTGTTTACATAATTGTTTCTCTATTTGGGAACATAAAAGTTGTTTCTTTTTTTTTCATTAATAAATCTAAATTGACTATAAATGTCTTACCCTTAAATATATTATTTGCATTGCCAAAAGGAGAGTTTTGAGGTAGAAACCCTCACTTAATGCCAGGCCAGATCCAATTTATCCAAGGCAATCTTTTCTTTAGGGGAGCCCTAAGTTTTCTGTGTGGCTTTGGCAAAAGGAAATAATTTAAAAGCCTAATTAGAGGGAATAAGATTTAGGAATCACTTTTCCTTTATTAGAGATGTAGGTAGAACATTTATTTTTACAGTAAGGTGGCTTCTTGTCTATCAGGAATCTATTACTTGTTGCCCTCTTTATAGTCAGGGGACATGAGGTGACATGTTTATTTTGCTTTGTGTGACTGTATGGTAATGGATTTTTACTCTAGCTTCTAAGGATCCAGAGGAACTGAACAACTTGCATACTTGAGAACACTTTGAAATTCTGGATTATAATGACAAGAATGCTGGAAAGAAGACTGTAAATCCCTATAATAGGTAATTGAAAAAAGTGAAGTAGGGAACTAACCTTCTTGTAGAGATGGAAAAGCCTGAGGGCTATATAAAGGTGTGTTGCCAAGGAAATAGTGCATCCCTCCCTCCCCCACCTAGATAAGTGCAATAAAACCAATCTCTCTGGTCTATTCCCATCAGAATGGTGTAACCAGTTCACCCTAGCCACAGTAATAAATGTTACTACTTCATTATTTCCATTATGAAAGTCTCAGGAGAGAGAACAGATTAAAACTATTCCAACTAAGAATACATACCACCTCAGCTAAGTTTTACCCATTTCTTTGCCATTTCCTCAGGCTGCAGAAAAATGGAAATAATACAAAGTATTCAGCTCCCACTAGAGCTCATGATGAAAAATAAAAATAAAATAATAAAGCAAAGATATACTTCTATGGGGCGTGTCTAAAAGTTAACCACAATGTATCAGAAGAAATAGAATGTGTAGATACAGACTCCCAAAAAGGAGCAAAATAGAAAATAAAGCAACCTTGGCTACTAGGCTAGTCTAAAGAAAAAATAAAAGGAAAAGAAAGGATGAAAGAAGAAAGAAAGAGAAGGGAGGGTAAAAGGAAGAAGGAAGAACGAACTGGCCCATTCAAAAATTCCACATTAGATACAATATGGTTGCTTGCATTTTACCAGCTTGATACAGACAAATATGTTGACTCTGAAAATTACGGGTTGAAAATGGTAAAGCCACAACAGAGAAAGAGCTTGGGTTCTTGGGAGGAAACCTGTCAGAGCTGTCTACTCTCAGGAATGCCCATATAAGAGATAAACTTATATTGCATATGAAACATTATAGATATTTTTTATTTCTTTGTTATGGCAGCTAGCATTACCTTAACAAATGCACTGCGTAAGCAAATAATAGAAAACAAGTCCATGATAGATGAAAATAAAATTCAAAGATTAGAAGTAAATGTCTCTCACTGTTTCAAATTATAAAATCTTAGTGCAAAAAGAACTCAAAAGACAACATATTAAAACAAAGTGATGCATAAGAAGGGAACTAGTACAAAAACCATTGTTATGAGAAAGAAAACCAAAAACATTATGCATTTAAATAAATTAGAAAGTAACAGAATATTTCTGTTATTCAAATTACTGACATAGATGTAAAACATAATATAAACACAGAAAATAAAAAAGACAGACAGTAAAAATAAGTTAAAGAAATTCAACAGACAACAGTATACCACAATGTTAACTGGTAGAGAATACTACAAGAAATAGGAAAAATACAATGCAAGAATACTTTAATTTCTAAAGACAAAAATTTGTATATCAAAAAATTTCTATTTCATTTTTAAGAAAAATATATCCGAAAGCTTTATACAAAGACATGCACTAGGCAATCTGTAAAAGGTCAGGAACAGAAAAGTTATTTTTAGATACCTAGGCTAGGTACCTAAGCAGAAAACTCAAATCCATTGTCAAGGTGAGACTGAGATTTCTCCCAGCATTATTCAATGTCAGAGACAACAGCAATGACTTCTAAGTTCTGAGAAAAAAGACAGTCAAAAAAATTTTGCCTAGCTAAAATATCTTTCAAAAACAAAAATCCCATTTCTGGCACTGGTGGACAAACAATTCAGACCAAATCTCCTTCAGTAAATAAAAACACGAATATATTATTAAATATATTTAAATTCACTACTGGAGATTAAAAAAGAAACAAAGCAAAAAGTTAGTCCAGGGCTAAAAGCATAGAGTGAGGGGAATCCCAGAGAGGTGAAGCCCATATTTGTGCCACTTTTTCACTTTAAACTTTGCTAGTTCAAAGTTGTGGCATAGAGTTTGAGAATATGAGCAGAGGGTAGAGAAACTGAGAATCTGAGCAGGGATTTGGGCTATTTCACAGGAATGAACAACAAAACTTAGAGCTCAGGAACCACTAGGGAGAAAGAGCCTTGTTAAGTATTCCAGATTTCCAGCTGTAACCAACCCTAAAGGACCACACAATAGGAGGGCCACACACAAGAAATAAAGGTAAACTGGAAATCGGGAGATTTCAAAGACAGAAACCCAATTTCAAATTAGCTCAATTCCTGACTGGATTAGTCTGCCCTAGCCTAACCTCGTAACAGAAGCAAAGTCAATCTTTAGAAGGGGTGGGCTGAAGATTAAATCAGAGAGAAATTGACTGTAAAAGTATCAATTCCAAAAAATATATAATATATGGAAGTCAATAACATTACATGATCATATCAACAGATGGAGAAAAAAGCCTTTGACAAAATCCACTCATTCATAATAAAAACCCTTAGCAAACTTGGAATAGATAGGAGCTTCCTCAATTTGATAAAGAACATCTTCAAAAACCCTATAGTTAACATCATACTTAGTGGTGAGAAGCTAGATGTTTTCCCACTAAGATCAGGAAGAAGACAGGATGTCCCCATTCACCACTCCTTTTCAATATCATACTGGAAGTCATAGTCAATACAGTAAGTCAAGAAAGGGAAATAAAAGAGATACAGATTAGGAAGGAAGAAATAAAGCTGTCTTTATTTATGGATATCATGATCATCTAGGCAGAAAACCTGAAAGAACTGACCAAAAATCTTCTGGAACTAATAAGTGATTACACCAAGGTTGCAGGATACAAAGCTCGATTACAGAAGTCAACTGCTTTCCTAGCAATGAACAAGTTGAATTTGAAATTAAAAACACAGTACCATTTACGTTAGTACCTCCCCTCAAAATGACATACCTGGATATAAATCAAACAAAACACATACAAGATCTATATGAAGAAAACTATAAAATTCTAATGAACAAAATCAAAGAAAAAAGAGGGAGATATTCCATGTTCGTGAATAGGAAGACTCAATATTGTCGAGATGTCAGTTCTGCCCAGCTTGAGCTATAGATTCAATGCAATCCCAGTCAAATTAACAGCGAGTTATTTTATAGCTATCTCAAACTGGTTCTAAAGTATATATGGAGAGGCAAAAGACCCAGAATAGTCAACACCTTGTTATTAAAATAGCATGTACTTTAAAATTTTATACAAGTACTTATATCTATTTATCTTATCCATCTATTTATAAATCATTCAACCTATCTTGATATCTAGAAAATAACATCGAACTATGTTGATTAAAAAAAAATTCTCTTATTTTTGTTAACACTTCATCTTTGTGTGTACTTTTAATATTTTAGAGCAGTTCTAGATTCACAGCATAACGGAGTGGAAAGTACAGGGAGAGTTCTCATATATGCCCCATCTGCCCTGTCCACCTCTCCACACACGCGAAGCTCCCCTGCTATCACCATTCCGCACCAGAGTGGCACATTTGTTACAACTGATGACTTTTCATTGCCCCATCATTATCACCTCAAATCCATAGTTACAATAGGGTTTACTCTTGGAGTTGTATATTCTATGAGTACTGACACGTATTTAATGACGTATATCCACCATTATAGTATCATACAGATAGTTTTACTGCCCTAAAAGTCCTCTGTGCTCCAGCTATGTACTCTTCTCTTCCCTCATACCCTGGCAACCACTGATCATTTTACTGTCTCCATATTTTTGCCTTTTCTAGAATGCGATATAGTTGGAATTGTACAGTATGTAGCCTTTTGGGATTGACACCACTGAACAGCTGAAGCCACAGAGGGGCATGAGTCCTGAGAGGTTTCCAGTTTCTCAGCATTAACACTTTATGATAAGGCTGGGGGAAAACAACAAGCAAACCCCCTCTGCTTTAAGCCTTGAACACTTGAGAAGCAAAAACAAAGGAAAGAAAAAGAGATGGGGGAAAAGAAAATCACAGCCACAATGGCCTTCGGTTCATGTGGGTGCTAACAGAGGGAACAAACCAGAAAGCTGGCTGCCCTTTGGTTCCCTGGGTCCTGGGCAGGGGGAGGGGAGAAACTCAGCCCTCTACTTCCTCTGTATTTCACTGTTTATCCCTAGGATGAGCCTTTTGTGGATGACTTTTATTAAACTTTTCAGACACGTGCTTGTTCGCTGGCATTCTAGCAGCTTTGTTTGATAACGTGTATTGTTTTCTATGCTAAGTTGAAGAAATCACTCTAGCAAGACAGAACAAACATCCAGTGATTAAAGGCCTAGGCCCCAGGCATTATCCACCACTCAGCGGTAACTGCTGTGTGAAAGAGTGCTAAAGCTAAACTCCAAATTAAATGCCTCATCAAAAGGCCCACCTAATCCCAGGTTTTCATGAAATCCTGTAATGTCTGCCACCCTAACTCAGCTTTGGGGACTGTGACATCAGGAGGGGGCCTGGTGCGTTCCTGGGATTCCTCACAATTGAGGAGAAGGTTTCCACAGGAAATGAAAAAGCATCCAGTTACAGACACGCAATTTGGAGCCTGGACAAGACTGAAAAGATCAGCTTTCCTCAGAAATGCTATGGAATTAGACCTATCTGAATCAACCAGAAAATCTATCCTTTTTCCCTGTTTCTTAATCTACCCAAGGACACAAATAATGTGAATGTCTATGTTAAATAACCAAATAAATGCTTTTTTCATACTTTAGGAATTCACTGAAAATGATAGTGATTTGAAGCACTAAAATGGAGCACATAGAAAAATACCTCAGTTGTAGGATTTATAAGGCACTACTTACACCTGAGTGACTTTTGCTGCCCACCTGAACCTGAGTCTCAGTTTCCTCGTTTGTAACATGCGTATGTATAACCTGGAGAACTTTTGTAATGATAAGAGGTAATAAATGCAATAAACTTGGCACAGTGTCTAGCACACAGTAAGTAATGATTTTAATATTATTTATAGATTATTTTTTCAGGGCAACCCTAATAGTTAGCCATTGTTGGAAAAAAAACAAGCAATTTTGGCCATGTAAAATCAGTGTTTAAAAGTACTTTAAAAAAATCATAAATTCTAAAAAAAAAATCAAATTCTCAAGAAGGTATGTGTTCTTGATATGGGTCCAAACTTGTCTATTGCCCTAATATATATTGAAATAAGGGCTAAATGTCGCAACACAAGTGAAAAGACAAACAGCAAGAAAAGAAGGGAGACTCTATGACCTGGAAAAAGAGAACTTATGTTCCTTTTTAAACCAATCCGCATCAGCCCACAGAGAGGGCAACGTGAGAGGCAAGATTAAGGAGAGAAGGGGATCCGTGCGCAATTCTGTAGCCATTACCGCTTAATCACCTTATCAGTCAGCATCACCGCTGATGGTATTTAGGAGTTTCCCACAGCACCACATTTTTTCTCTCTCATATCCTGTTCCCCCATAGCCACCATAAGTTCTGAAATTATTATAGAGAATTTTAGGTTCCAAGAAATGATTGCCCAGACACAACAGTATCTGCTCTTAACACTTCCTGCTTGGCGCACTGGGTAACGTCTCCCCAGCAGAGCAAAGAAATCCATGTTGGAGGCAGATCAGAGCCTGCACATATGGGACAGAAATTCAGACCATCTCATTCCTCACTAATTGTCATTTTAGTCCAAAGCCTTCCTGAGAGTGGCTTCACTTCACTTACCAGGACTCACTGCTATGCTATGCCACTGGAATTCACAATCAGAATAAAACAAGGAAGATGCAGCAATTTTAGAAGAGCCCTGTTAATAAAGGATGCGCACTGTTTCCACTTAATGTGGCAATCATTCGTCCCCGGCAGACACCAGGCTCTGAGGGAAGAACATTTACTATTTATTGCATTTTTAAAAATTCTTTTCCTCAAAGGATATATCCCAAATTCCAAACTCTTAATAGTTTATAGTGCAGGATTGAGAAAAGTGTACGTGGAAGAACTGTCCCGTCACTTTATTGTTTTTGTGTGTTTAGCTATGTTCATGTGTTTACCTAGAAAATAAATTAAAATACATATACCCAAGAATGAATGGTTTTGCTCGGCCATCCTGCAAAGGTGCTGCTAATTCATAGCACTCTGCTCATAAAAGCAGGTTGCTTAAGTAGGTCTTTAATTTCAGTCACAGGGACCTCTGAGAAGAATAAACGCCTTAACTTACTTAAAATTCAACAAACTTTTTTTGAGCGTCTTCTCTCTGTCAGCTACTAGAGATGCATGCAGAGGTGAACCAGATTTGGCCTATGCTTTCCAGAGGCGTACTATGTAACAATACTAATAATCTGATTAAGGATAATATCAATACTACCAGCTGAATTCTTCCCACAAGCCTGGCTCTGTACTGAACCTTTCATGCACATTTTCATATAGAAACCTGTGAGCAACAATTTCATAGAAAAAGAAAAAAAATCGAGGCTCAAAGAGGCTAAATGAATTTCCCAAGGTGTTTCAAAACATAGATTTCATTAACTTTCAGGTATGGAAAAGCCAACAGATCAGGAAACAACTGTAATTTAAAAAAGAGCTTCTTACGGTTACCGAGTGGAGGAGATACACCACACTGATGACGCCACGCCACGGAAGGCCACGCAGAGAAGCACCAGGGCTGGTCAGCAGGCAGAAGTAGCAGGAGGAAGACATGGCCAGAGCCTTTATTCTCCTTCCAGGACAAGGAATGGGCGAGGCAGGGTAAACAGGCTTAGGGTTGGTTGGCTAGTTTGAACAATTTCAGCTGGCTCTAGGGTGTAAGGGCTGCCCCTAGCTGTCTGGTAGGGGTGATTAAGGCAGGCGGAGAGTGGCCTGGTGTGTAGGAGTCCCCTAATGGAGGCTGTTGAGGACACAGACTCTGGATTGGTCGGTTTGCAGGGAAAAGGTGAACTTCCAGGTGAGTCCTTTAATATTTCTAGAAATAGGCTAAGCCTGGGAGGGGCAGCCTCTCCAGGGGTCTCAGATGTCAGAACATCAGAAACACATGGTAACACTCAAGGTCACAAAGCTAGTAACAGAAGCAGAATTTGAACCCTGGCTACGGAACTATCAATCCCTTAATAACTCTGCTATACTTCATCAGAGGAATGACATGATATTCCTCCATCTCTTGCATTTTCTGTCCAGTTTACTCCACTTAGCAGTTGATAAAAGAAATTTTCACATATTGAGGTATGGGGAAATTATTCCGGCTTATACATGAGTTAACTTGAATTTTACGCTAATGAAAACTGCCTGTTTGTGGTCTATCGAACATTGTAGATCTGCTTTAATTATTAAAGGGCACACGGACCAGATGTAAAGAATATCGTGTTAAAAATAAAGATTAAATGCCTCCCTTCCTGGGACGCCAATACTGGTCCTCCTTCAATAAGACTCCCTTCCCAGGTGCCAAGGCCATACTGACTCACTGTGTACATGCTGACCTGTTTTTTGTTTTGTTTTTTTTCTGAAACCTTGAAGGAATATATCCCTGACTCGTTTGATGTTGTTCTTTGTTCTGACAAGACATAAAACTGTGCTGAAAACCATGCTTCTCTGGATCAGTTTCTCAGAGTAATCTGGGAAGCTAGTTTCTGGGCTACAGTCCTCAGTTTGGCTCAAATAAAAATCTTTTCTTTTCCTATTTTAGGTTGTCTATTACTTTCATCAACACAGTAATACAGAAAGGATACTAATTTTCTGTTCATACCTATGACCAGAAGCAGAATCTAGTTCTTTAGAGTTAAATCTTACTGCATCTACCAGCTAGCTTTTTTAAACCTTAGGTAAGTTACAAACTTCACTGAGCTTTAGTCTTCTTACCTGCAAAGAGGGAGTAATAATGTTTACCCTAAAGAGTTATTTTAAAGATGAGAACACGTATTAGCACAGTTTTTGGAGCATAGCAAGTGCTTAATAAGCACTATTTAAGAATTACCCAGGAAAGTTCCCTGTCTGTGGAATTCTTGTGGGCACAGAAACATTAGCAGACGCTTAAATACTTTTTAATGAGTATAATGATAATGTTTAGACAGAAAGTATTATTATGGACTAAATGTTTGTCCCCCCAAAATTTATATGTTGAAGCCCTGATGCCAGTGTGCCATGAGAATGGGGCCTTTAAGATAGGAGTGATGCCTTTATAAAAAGAAGAGACACTAGACCTACCCACTCCGCACAGCCTCCATGAGGTCCTAACAAGAACACAGCCATCTGCAAACCAGAGACACGGTCTCACCCAATCCCACCAAAGCATTCTGTTACAGCAGCCTGAACTGAGTCAAGTACTCAGATGCTTCTAGGTAAAAAGATTCCTCTTACTAGAGTATATAGAATCAGAAAAGCATAGCAATCTGGACAAAGTTCTAGAGAACTTCTACAATTCTGTAATCAGTCTTAAAGGGATTAAAAGGCTTTTTTCCCCCAAATCCCCCCCTTTTTAGTGGCAGCCAATATAATAACAGGGTTCTCTGGACTCAGTTCCCAGTACAGGCTCTTTCCTTCAACCTTGCTAAGGTTGGCTTTGGATAAACATGAAATGGCATCCACATGTGAAAGCATGACGAGGCATGAAAAAAATAACAGTTCTCCTTATGTAACTCTCTGTACTCACCACTTGGGATTGGGGACTCACTCTCCTGGGTTTAAGGTCACTCCGTATTGTCCTTGTTAAAGAGCACACAGTTAATCTGAGAGCTAACAGCACGCACAAAACTGATCAGAGTTAAACAAGTTGTGAGTCCTCAGCCAGATGGCTGTGGTTTATTTTCCACCCTAACACGCACCCTATCAACCCCACAGCCATAGGTGATTAGTTATCTGACCAATCCATCAGGATTGGTGGTCTGAACAGCTGAGTAAGTGGTGGGAGGTCAGGTTGGGAATTTGGGGGCATCAGGAAAAATGAATACCAGCCCCTATATGAGTTTTACCTCCAAAATATATGTCTGGATGGTTCTTTAATTGTGTCCTGAAGAATAGTAGTTTTTAAATTAACTAGTTGGTGGATCATTCTGGACTGGAAATAAAAGGGGGTACAGAGAGGAGCAGCAGGGCTGAGAATACAGCACCCAGGATGTGGTGTTTGATGAGGGTGTCTCATCCCCTTCTGCTTGGGGTGTTAGCCACAAAGAGCCACCCGAGATTCTCCACATAATAAGAGCCGCAGTGCCCATTCCAGGTGGGGGAATTCTGTTGGGACCTTCAGGCGCCAAACAGGGAAGGAAGTGCTAGGTTAGGCCCTGAGATGAGAGCCCTGAGCATCAGAGCACAGGTAAAAGCTCTGCGTCCCACAGTTAAGACAGATTCCCTGATTATTTTCCTGAAAAGAATCTTAGAGGTCATCTACTTACATTATTTTGATGAGTAGCCAGTGTGTGAATAAAGATGCTTTCGAACATTGTTAAAAGGTTTTTTAAAGCTTTTTCTGACGTTGCTTTCATACTTATTTTGCAACCCAGAGATGCAGTATGGTGCAGTGGTAAACGGCATGGATTTTGAAACTGAATAGATTTGTGTTAAAACCCCAGCTCTGCCACTGAGCAAGTTTCATTACAAATCCTGCAACCCCAGGCTCCTGATCTGTAAAATGTGAAAATAAAACCTACCTCATGTAATTGTTGCAAATGTTAAATAAGCTAATACAAGTATTTAGAGTCTACATCATTGAAAGTGGTGTTGTTGTCATGGTTATGATTGTTTTCTTCCTGATTATGTCAACTTGGTGGTGCTGGATCGTTCTGTTACCAACTAGGGTCCTTGGACTCTTTAATCAATAGCAACTGATAGGAGACCACAGGAAGAATTCGGGCAAGGCTTCATTGGGGCTTGTGTGGCAGCAAGAGGGAGCAAAAACAAGAAACTGGTCCTTAAATGGGGTGAGGGTAGGTGGGCTGGTGGGTTGGGCTGGAGAGTGGCTTGGGTGGTCTGCCCGCCCCCTTGGTGGTGCTATGTGTGCAGAGTACCCTGCTTTTGCTCCCAGGACTTCAGAAGCGGCAGTTAATTTGTGCCCTTTTTGTATCTTATTGTTCATAATTGCTCCCCCCGACCCCACCCCCACCCCACCCCCCGCCGCCCATGCCTGTAGTTATAATATTTGTGTAGTTACTTTTAGTCCCGTCTGGTTTCTTTGTATGCTGTTGCTGGAGGAGACATCTGTCCAGGTGCAAGTGCAAGTACTCTGGGAAAGGGCTCCAGCCTATCTCAATTATTGAAACATGGATGGACTGAACAGGACTCAGTCATCATTAACTGACTCCGATTATTATTCCTCAACTGAATCCAATTATTGATTTCATTACTACACCTTACTATTTTGTCTGAAGCAACCTCTTGTTTTGGTTTCATCTAGACGGAGTGTCCGTAAGTGACAGGGGCTAACGTTCATCTGAATGAGCTAATAAATCCATCTAAGCAGGCATTCTCTTGGCCCTTTCCCTGTCTACATTCTCAATTCTTTGTACTTTGTCTCCAGAGGGACGTTTGTAAGCACAGTGAGAAGATCGGTAGTTAAAATAAAGGTTCATTTAACCTTAATATACAATTTGTGTGAGGTGATTAAAGAAAACTATGGATCTGCTGTATCAGGAAACGAAACGGAACCAGTTGCATTTTTCTTCCTGAAATGACAGCAAAGCAGGTAACACTGGTGTGATAAAACTGAGTCTAAAATTAGGTGTTTAGTTTATGTACTTAAAGCCAACGAAACAAGATTTTTCTTTTTAAGCCCTCTATTAGGTTTTTACCTTCCTGATCTGCTGTAAAATCCAAGTTGTCAGCTCTTCTTGTCACGAGGAACCCTCTGGCTCCAACACTACAAAAACCCCTTTCCTATTGCTTTTTCAGTAAGCTGTGTGTGACGGAGGTCAGTTTCTGTGTAATCTCTGTGTTCCTTCCCAGATTATCTTTCTCTTCAAGGGACCCAGTGGGAAAAGGAACGTTTTATACAATATTGGCTAATTTGAATTCTTAGAAAAAAGTGAAGCTTGCAAATGTTTGCTGATCTTCCTGAAGTTAGTGTTGATGAGTCAGGAGCTAATCTCAATGAACCCCAGGTAAGCACTACTAAGCTGAATGCCAAGATTAGTTCCTTAGTTCCAGGGAAGGCCTGGTACCTCTTATTTTAAGGGGTTTGGGATCAGTAAGGTTGGGAGTAGAATAAACAGGGGCTTTATAACCAGGTAGCCATGAGATAATATCCTGTCGAGATCTGTGATATGTGTATGATTTGGGGGCTTGTTACAAAATTGCTCTGGGCTAAAATATTTCCATGTGAAAAATGTAAATAATAGGATCTCTGTAGTGGACCCCTGCTGTTTCTGCTCATTTAGGGTTGCCAGACTTAGCAAATAAAAGTAGAGGACATCCATTTAAATTTGAATTTCAAGGAAACATGAATAATTTCTCAGTGTAAGAATGTCTCAAATATTGCATGGGACTTATTTATACTAAAACTGATGCAACATTGGGGACATACCTATACTAAAAACATTCGTTGTTCGTCTGAAATTCAAATTTAAATGAGAATCCTGTCATTTTATCCAGCAACCCTATGCTTCGCCCATCCCCCTATTCTCTGAGAATTCCTGATTTTCCCTGGGAAACTACCCAACCCTCAAAGTAAGCCCATGTGTTTCTGGTAGAGAGTTTCTTGCCTCAGTACTAAACAGGCAATAGAACACAGGTCTGGCTAATCAGGCACTAAAGTCTCCTTGTCACTGTTTCTTGCTCAAAGCTGGTCATGGGACCCAAAGAGGTCCAGGTGGACTCAATCCTGGGACACGATGAAGTAACTGAAAGATGAATTTGGTTTCTCTTGGGGCTGATGAGATACAGATAAAAGTTGCTGGCAGCCATTTTGCTAATATGATTTGAGATTCCTGGACAACTGAGCCAAGATGACACAGTTTAGACTTCAGAGCTGGAGAGTATGAATGCATTTTGATGATATTATATGAGCCCCTGGAATTCACCTGTGACTGCAGCCAGGCTGCCCCTGAATTTGTGGTTATATAAGCCTGTTTTATAAACCATTGTTTTTGCCTAAGCCATGTTGAGTTGTATTTCTGTCACTTGTAAGTTCTGAAAAATATAGAGCATCATCAAATTTTGTGACAGTGAAATGAAAAACAACGTAAAGAGCTGAACAGGTCACATGTAAGATGTTTAACAGATTCCCACCCTCCCCCATACACACTTCCTGTTCTAACACAAACAGTGATACATGTATGAGAACAGATGGAGTAATTCAAATGTATCCTCCAAATCAGAAAGGAACAACTTAGAAAAATATATCTTAATAACTATGGGGTCAGGCACATGTGTTCTCTGTAAAGGAGAGTGTTATTTTTCTCACTTTCTGTAAACACTAGATATAGCAGCTCCTCTTCAAATACATGAAAAGCAAACGCAAATGAAAATTTTCCTATTGATAAATAAGGCTCATAATGCTAAAATATGAGGAATTTTAATCTTCTTGAACCCATGCAACATTGCTGTGATTGCCAGTTGGCTGAGATATTTGCTTTGCTAAAAGTTTATAGGGAAGCTGAGTATTTGCAAGGTTATACTAACCCAGAAAGCACTGAGGAAGTAAGATGATCTTTAATTCTGCGTACTGAGATGAGAGAAACATTTTTCTGTTTGAGTCTGTGTTCCAGTGTAGTTCAGTGTTTCTACTGGGAAACCCAGTGAGAATACATCCAATCAAGAGAGTCTAGTGATCTGGTTTTGGAACCGAGCAGGATCTATGAGGCCTTCCCAGAATAGATCCCCACCCATGTCCTCTGCCTGCCTTCCGTCTGTAGAAAAACTTGAGTCAAATAATAAATTTAATCAGAGAAATGAGAAAATGCAGAAAGAAAGGAAAACAGTCAAGCAAGACAAAATAATAATACTTTAGCCATTAAACAAAGCCAAGGACCTTTAGTTCCTCCTCAAGGGCTATAGATAATATTCTGAGCCACCTCCTTTGGGCTGTTTTGCAGCTACTGAAACCCCCAGCAGGTGGAAGAAGTTAACCGTATGCGGCCCACAAGCACGCAGACCCCAGACCGGTTGGAACCAGAGGGTTGATGACGCTGACTCCCAATTACCTCACCTCCAACCAATCAGAAGAATGCCCACGAGCTGATCAGGCCCTGCTCCTTGAACACGATAAGTCTCCTCACTAGCCCCCCCAGGGTGGGACACACAATTCTGAGGGCCTTAGCCCGCTGTGGCCCCCTTTGCCTGGCAAAGCAATAAAGCTATTCTTTTCTACTTCACCCAAAACTCTGCCTCCGCATTTCTATTCAGCACCAGTGAACGGAGGCCGAAGTGTCAGCAACAGTTTTAGGGTGAGATGCTTAAATGTTGCCCAAGTCATAAGCCTAATCACAATATATTCTAATGGATTATAACATCATCCTGGCTTCTTTAATTATGGTAGTGTTTGTTTGTTTACATTTTACAATCATGTAACACAAACAGTGGTTTATACTGAAGGCTTTGGAGTTTGAGGAACTTGGCTTAAAATGTAGGTTCTGACACTTGTTAGCTTTATGGGTGCAAACAATTACTCCAAGCACTCTGATACTTAGTAATATCATCTGTAAAACGGGTTGCTGTGAAAATTAGATGGATATCTAGCAAAATATCTGGAACAAGGTCAATAACGCTCCCAAAATGGTGAGCTCCAGAGATAGCTGAATCACGGCTATGCTGAGCTTCTATAGGTTAGTGTCTGAGGAGATGGTTGTCAGATCCATAAACTGGCAATTTTTCTTCTGTTCTCTTCAAATCCCCTGATGTTTGGACATGTTCCCACCCATAGTTTCTTCTACCTACACTTGAAATAACTGTTGGTAAATAATCCCAGATGGAGAAATTTATAATGCTCCTTATAATTCCAAAACTCAACCTAGGAAAATATAAAGTGCAATGGGGTTTCAATAACACAATTAATAAAGCACAGCACATCAGAAAGATCAAAAAAAAAAGCCTATGAAAGAAAAAAATAATTCCAAAACTCTTCCGCCATCCCAATTACTTTCTGGAATTTGACCACGGTTTCCTCCATTTCTTTCAGTCACCATGAAGTTGGCATTTTAGCTTCTAGTGTGATATTCTCTTTTGGGCCTTTGATCCATGCCTATCCCTTGTACACATTTAATCAGACACTTATAGGTCTAAATTCTTTACTACAACACAAAGAGGTGATAAGAAGAGAGACTATCAGGGAAGACAACACTGCAATACTCAGTTCAAGATAATATGGCAGATCATTGATTAGCAAAGAGTGAAGAACACAATTTGCAACTAGGGCTGGGACCAAGGTGAGGCCAGTGAAACTCCTAGGGTGCAAAATTTAAGAAGGTGCTCACTCAGAGAGTCGTGTAAATACAGTGTCAGCTCTGAGAGTGTCTCCTGAATTTCGCCCTAGTCCTGGCCCTGAACTGCGACAGTATCATCACATTTGGCTATAAACGTGTAATAGCATTTGAAGCTTGGAAAAAATATCAGCTTTGGGCTTCCCTGGTGGCGCAGTGGTTGAGAGTCCACCTGCCAATGCAGGGGACATGGGTTCGTGCCCCGGTCCGGTAAGATCCCACATGCCGTGGAGCGGCTGGGCCCGTGAGCCATGGCCGCTGAGCCTGCGCGTCCAGAGCCTGTGCTCCACAACGGGAGAGGCCACGACAGTGAGAGGCCCATGTACCGCAAAAAAAAAAAAAAAAAAAAAAAAAATCAGCTTTAACTTGTAGCGAACTATACTATAAGTCAGTGCTAAACTGTGTACACCATACACAAATATATTTCAGTAACAGACTATTTTATAACTAATCAACACCATGTAGGACATGCCTTTACTATCTTTGGTTCCAGGAACCACTGTGGTTCAGTACAACAGAAAGAAAATCATAGGTATGGTGAAGGAGTGGTTTTCAAAGAGGCATAAGCATAAAATGTTTTCTAATTTGCTTTAGTTGTCCAGTACAGCCTCAATTATTTTTCTGAGATATTCAGAACATAAAAGATACCTGGTGTTTTCTCTCCTGTGTGAATTAATTTTTATAAATTGGCACATTTGAGAAATCCAACTTTGCGAACGCATTTGAAAAGAGAAAGAAATGTGAGAGAGGATTTTAAGGCAGCTCTGATAGCTTCCTAGCCCAGCAGAGAGAAGAAAAAATATTAGTCCAAACTAAATTTAAAAATCAAGAAGTTGATTAGCAACACTTCAAGTTTCCAAGCCTAGGACTCATTATTTGGCCACCATTTTCCCCTAAGATTAAGGCTCAGCTATGTTGCTCAGGATTCAAGGGAAATGTATACTGATTGCTACTTTCACAGAGCGCTCTGTACATCCCCATCGTTGCTGCTCTCAAGCAACTTGTGTCCTTATGCTCAATGTGCACTGTCCCTATTAAACTCCATCAGGCTAATCTTTGCTTTCAGGTTTTCAGAAACCCGACTAGTGTACATTTTTTGGCAGCTCACGCCTGTGTCTGCAGGCTGGCAGCTGCCACATACCTGTCTGTGGGTAAGGTTTGGGATGGGGGTCAGGTAGTATAATCTCTGCAAGAGAGAGACCTGTCTGGTGTTTTCTGTCACTTTTGCTTTTTGTCTGCCCTTTTCCTTCCTTCTCTTACTGCATGTTCGTTTCTTTTCGTTTGGAAGAAAGTTTATATGCTGCTGGGAAAATGCTGAGAGATCTGTAGCTGGAAGGGACAGGCGGGGTTCTGGTGAAGTCTTAAGTTCGAGCTAGACCTTTTCCACTTGGCACTTGTCACCACATTCAGACTTCCTAACTGCTAGAGGAGACAGAAAGAAGCTCTCATAGTCATGTAGGTGATTTACTTTAAATGATATTAACTCTCCTTCTTGATGATTATTAGGTAGAACCAAAAAGCAGAGACAGTGGTGAGAAAAGCCAAAGCTCTCTGCTCCAACCAAAATGGATTAAATGTTCTTTCAATGGAAACTCTTCAGTTTGCCAACTTTGAAAAATGCTCCCCCTACAAAAGAAGTGGTGGGTTCCGATCCATGTGTTTTGGAGAATGCCCCTAAGCATTTCCAGCTCTTTAAAGTAATTAAATTTGTCCCAATACATATCAGATGTCGGAGGCTATCTGGTATAAAAGAAAAAGCATTAGACTTGGGTCCGAATTTTATACCCAAGTTTTGACACTCTTACTCTTTAAAAGACATTGGAAAAGTATTTTTCCTTTTATGGGTCTCACTTGCCTTATCCTTAAATACAGGACTTTAACTTAAATCTATTTCAGCTCAAACAGTCCATGAATCCATGTTGTTCTATGTTCAGTGCTATGGGTATACAGAAGAAGTATAAATCACAGTCATGACTCAAGGAACCTATAGTCTAGTTGGAGATATAAGGCTATTCACATAAAGCAATAGCAACCATTATAGAACAGACTGTATTTCAGTCATGAATTGGGTGGAACAGATCATGAGTGTCAAAATATTTCAGAAGAGGGAGAGATCAGGGTGGACTCGAAGGATAAAGAAAATCTTCCCAGAGAGGGTTAGACTTTTGTTGGGCCTTTAAGGTAGGTAGTTCCATCATATAGATAGATGGAAGGGCAAAGATAATGGGTGACAGTAATTCAATTAATGGGGACTACATGACCAGGGGCCCAGATTTGAGAGTGAGCATGGTAAGGTCAAACAAGGAAACAGCTCAATATATCGTTATTCTCGAAAGGTAGAAATTTGTTCATTTTTAACCCCTATTTCCAACTTACATAACACCTATTTCCAACTTTCTAACTGGTTTGGATAAGAAGCAAACTCAGGACCTGGAGTATAATCAACAAATCTATCCATATACATTTGTGTGTTATTCACTTCTTAGGAGAACTTCCCTACATTATAGCTCATCCTCCCTTGCTCCATCTCTGATTCTTTTCCACCTCTTCTAATAATTTTTATTTTTAGAACTAAAGAGTTCATTCCATTCTCTGAGACTTCTCCAAGTTTCAGATAAAAGAAAAACTATAGAAAAGTCTAAAGAACAGATCATCTTCTCATTCTTGTATTATGGTGCATAGTCACTGCACCTTGATTTACTACCTAATCCCACCATATCTCATCTTCAATCAGTCCTCTGCACGTTGAAGTTCCCTAAATTATGCCCCTGATACCCTGTCCTTCAGGACCATAAAGAACCTCAAAACTTGTGTTTCTATTACTATTTGGAAGTACTAATACTAATATGCTTTAGCTGTGGATGTACACCTGCTTTCCCAAGTCATGGAGTAACAACTGGCTCATTCACTTCCATGATCCAGCCACATGGAATGATACGGCTTGCTTTATTCCTCTTTTCACCCATTTGTAGTTTCTCAAAACTGTTCTTTCTACCTAGTGGGAAAGAAGGAAAATTGCTTGAAGACATTTGGTGTCAGATCGCAGAATTCTGTATTAGAAATACATGGGTGGCAGGAAAGTGCAGTGTCTCATATCTGGGTATCAGAGAGACCAAGGCATGCATTTAGGTTTCCTCCAAAGTATGTAAAAATGTATCTAAGGACCTTTCTTGATCCAAGACTAAGGGAGGAGGAAACTTTCCAAGATCTGCCTCATTTAACTCTGAGAAGACACCTCTGGATGGATGCGGTCCCGTCGTGCATATTCCATCTGGTGTTCATTCATTACTAAGAACATTAATGATGATTCAAAAGCCATTTTGCAAAACAATAAAGTGGAAGTTGCTCCTCGGAATATTTAATACTCTACACACTCATTTTATCCCACCAATTTGAACAGGTGGGTCTATTATGCTTTTTGCTATTCGCCTCATATGACTCTCACTTTTTCAACTTTCACAACTTCATGCTAAGTGACTAAAAAGGTGCTTAATTAAATGTGTGCTTGATAGAGAATTTCCACAAGCAAGTACAGATGGAGCAAACGTAACTGAATGAAGAAACAGCAATGCAAGCCACTGAGTTTTTATATAGCTGTGGATTCTATGAGCAAGATATCAGGAGAGGATCTTAGTGGAAATCTAATAATGGAAGTTTTTATTTGCCTCCCCCAAATTTAATTGTTTTTAACTCTTCAGATTCATATTCAAGGAGGGAAAGACAAACATATTCCTAATATATGAGGCCAACAGTATGGAGACCATATGTCCCAGACAATCTCAGTTAACATAGAAGATGCTATTGGTTTTCACCTATAACACCTTGGCGTCACATTCAAGTCCGTGTCTAAGGTGTCCCAGTGTAGGCACCCGGGACTCTCCTCTATAAGGGCTTTCTCTTGGCTCAAAATAGAGGCGAGCCAGAGTGTATAGTTGTTTATGCTTCTGAGATTGAGCCTCAGACACTGAAAGATGGAAGGTGAAGAATAAACACTTTTTACCTTGGGGGATAACTCTGAGGTGTATTCTAAAGTGAGCTTCTCAGAGCGACTGGGCCCCTGATGACCATGATGGTAATTGACTTGATGTGTATCTATTACTGGCCTCCCTCCTGTTCTTGTCTTAGTTCTTCCATGTCCCACTGCTGCTCCCTGGAACCTCCCAAATAAGTGGCTTATTTTTCAAACACTTGTCTCCAGTTCTGCATCTGGTGGAAGAAACCCTGAGACATGCTTGCTGTCCTTGGGTAATTTTGAAAAGAGCCTTCTTTGCCTCAGGTTTCTCAGCTTATGGGTGGATAGATAGGTAGCTGATAGTCAGCCTTGTCATTATATATCAGGATGTATCATTGTTGGACTCAACTGCAGAAAATATTACCTGTATTTCAAGATGTAGTTTGGAGCCAACAGTTCTAAACAGTCCTTCACTTCCTCTTCTTGCAATCTTCTAGGAGACGGATAACTGGAGTATTCTAGTCACTCCAGAAATGCCTCCAGGGTTTTCAACTCATCTTTCTGTGTTTCCACAACATTCTATTTGGATATCTTTCACAGAACTTAGCATATTAAGTTACAATGACAATTTACATATCTGTCTCTTTCACTTGACTTTAAGCTCCTCCAGATCTAAGGACATTGGTTTATTTATCTTTCAATTTCCAGAGTGTAACAGCACCTGCAATGTTTAAGTGATATTCATTTGATGAGTGAAAGAAGGAGTGAATTTCATGCATAAATTCTTGGGTCTATTCCCTTTGGAAATTAGGTCTGAATTTCTAGATTAGGGAAAGGATGTTCACCAGACAATGAAGCCTCACGTTCCTGCCATAAGCCCAGGTACTTTTGCAGAAAAGAAGTTGCAGGAATAACTGTGGTTCATGTATTGTATAATCGCAAACTTTTTCTCTTAGTCTTAACTCATTAGGTCATGGATTAGCGCTTGAAGGAAAGGCAGCCTGTAAAATATATTGGGGCAAAATTCTACCCAGTAGGGTTGCTCTTTTGTATGGTAGCCAAAGAGCCTATCAGTTCCACTCTTGTGGAAATAAAATCATAGGTGCAAAGATGAGGCAATACATATGCCTATGGTGTGATCTCTGAAGAATTCTGAGACATTTCTGTAGTTTTCCATAGGACCTGCCTCCCTCCCAGTCTTAGAAATACTGGAAGCCTGAAAAATTATCTGGATGAAGTACTGAAGTTCTTTGCTGCCCTTCATATCTCTGTATCTTTGAAAGAGCTGTGTTACCAAATGAAACATGTTTACACCTCCTGCTTGCAACCTTAAAAAAAAAAGAAATTCAGATACAGATGTGGATAAATGGATTGAGTTCAAAGCGAGATATCATTGTGTCAGAACAAGTGAGGAACAGGAACAGGAAGATCATGTTCTAAAATATATTCTCTCAACCTCCTTGACTGTCTGGTTTGACGCCTGAGTGACGTGAGCCTGAACTTTCAGTTTGCGTCATCTTGTATCTATAGGTGTCTCAGTGCACTTGCTTTGTGGAAAAATGACTGCTATCCCTAGTCTTATTTGGGCATATGCTCTAGCCTCCAGGATGCAGGGCACCTCTCAGATTTAAGATAGAGTAACTTACAAGACAGCCACCAGGCAGCAGACTGTCTAGCCAGGGCAGGTGACCACATCTGCAGCCCTCTCTTGGGACATGCATAGAGTGACAATCCTCCAGGCCTACGTGGGGCTTAATGCATCTAGGATACAACTTTGTTAAAACGACATAGCAGAAACTGTCCTATTTTGAAACTCAAATTGGTCAGATGTGATATGACCCCAGAAGTCATCTAAGCCAGGATTTGCCATGGTAAAGAGGAAAAAAAAAAAACGACAACCATCAAAAGCTAAAAGTTATTACACAAAATTTGGAAGATGTCAACCCCCTAATTAGGTACAACATTCTAAAAAGTTTTCAAATAGTTTGTTATGTCCTTGCACTCATAATGCAATAAATCTATTAGGTGGGATGGAAAAAGAGAACACTGAGACACAGGGAAGGTAAGCCACTCAGCTAGTTATTGGCTGAGTCAGTCCATGAGCTCTTTACTATCACAGGATTCTTACCGCACATCAGCAGATATGCCCAATGTCGGTCTCTCCCACTCCTTCCAGAGAACCACACTTCCTTAATCTACTTTCCTTAGGATATAGGAATGGGCACATGTTCTAAGTCTGGCCAATTTTTATATACCGTCTAACTGAACAACCATCTGGTCCAAGAGACAGACATTCCTTTTTTGCTTTTTGACTTTTGTTTTTTGTGTTTTTTTGCATACGCAGATGCTGAGAAAATGAAGCCATCCTTGCGCAGGAATTAATAAACCGGTGGTATGAATCTGGAGCTGTTGGAAGGTGTCTTCCATCCACTTAGAGGGATATTTTCAAAGTGAAGGTTAAAAACAAAAAACAGAAATGGGACTTGAATCCCAGGGTTATTCTGTGGGGTGAGGCCTTGGTTCTTCCAGCTCTTCCTCAAATCTTGGTATCCTTTATAGCTTCCTAAGCCAATAAATGCCTTCTATTTTATTAGTTTGTTTAAGATGCTTCAGACTGTATTGTTCTCCCTTGCAATATTTGATGTATTAAAATATAATAAGGTAAAATGAGAAATCATCTTTTACTCAGAGTACAAAAGGAAATAAAAGCAAAAATAAATAAATGGGACCTAGTTCAAAGCTTTTACACAGCAAAGGAAACCATCGACAAAATGAAAAGACAACCTACTGAATGGGAGAAAATATTTGCAAACGTTAAGACCGATAAGGCATTAATATCTAACATATGTAAACAGCTCACACAACTCAACATCAAAAAAACAACCCAATTTAAAAAATGGGCAGAAAAACTGAATAGACATTTTTCCAAAGAGGAAATGCAGATGGTCAACAGGCACATGAAAAGATGCTCAACATAGCTAATCATCAGGGAAATGCAAATCAAAACCACAATGAAATATCACCTCACGCCTGTCAGAATGGCTATTATCAAAAAGAACACACATGGGGCTTCCCTGGTGGCGCAGTGGTTAAGAATCCACCTGCCAATGCAGGGGATATGGGTTCGAGCCCTGGTCTGGGAAGATACCACATGCTGCGGAGCAACTAAGCCTGGGTGCCACAACTACTGAGCCTGTGTGCCACAACTACTGAAGCCTGCATGCCTAGAGCCCGTGCTCTGCAACAGAAGCCACCTCAATGAGAAGCCTGTGCACCGCAATGAAGAGTAACCCCTGCTCTCCACAACAAGAGAAAGCTGGCGCGTAGCAACGAAGACCCAATGCAGCCAAAAATAAATAAATAAAATAATTAATTAAAAAAAACACACATAACAAATGTTAGCGAGGATGTGGAGAAAAGGGAACCTTCCTACACTGTTGGTGGGAATGTAAATTGGTGCAGCCACTGTGGAAAACAGTATGGAAGTTTCTCAAAACACTAAAATTAGAACTACCATATGACCCAGCAATTCCACTCCTGGGTATATACCCGAAAAAAACAAAACCACTAATTCGAAAAGATACATGCACCCTAATGTTCATAGCAGCATTATTTACAGTTTCCAAGATGTGAAAACAACCTAAGTGTCCATCAACAGATGAATGGATAAAGAAGATGTGATACTAACAAACGTAAAATAGCTAGCTAGTGGGAAGCAGCCGCATCGCATAGGGAGATCAGCTCGGTGCTTTGTGACCACCTAGAGCAGTGGGATAGGGAGGGTGGGAGGGAGACGTAAGAGGGAGGGGATATGGGGATATATGTATGCATATAGCTGATTCACTTTGTTAACAGCAGAAACTAAGACAACATTGTAAAGCAATTATACTCCAATAAAGATGTTAAAAAAAAGATGTGATATATATATATATATATATATATATATATACATACACACACACACAATGGAATACTATTCAGCCATAAAAAAAATTAAAGTTTGCATTTGCAGCAACGTGGATGGACTTGGAGGGCATTAAGCTAAGTGAAATAAGTCAGACAGAATAAGATAAATACTGTATTACATCGCTTTTATGTGGAATCTAAAGAATAAAACAAACTGTTGAATATGACCTAAAAGAAGCAGACTCACAGATCTAGAGAACTAGTGGTTACCAGTGTTGGGGAGAGGGTCAACATAGGGGTCGGGGCGTGGGAGGTACAAACTATTGGGTGTGAGAGAGGCTCTAAACATCCTGTACAAATACAGACAATATTTTGTAATAACTGTAAATGGAAAGTAACCTTTAAAATTGTACAAAATGTAAAATTAAAAAGAGTGGAATTAGCTAGGAGATAAAGAAAGCAGCATTGCTAGAGTGTAATCAAGGTTCTGTGTCAAAGAAGAGAGCCTAAAGGACGTGTAGGACAGGTAGAAGAAACGGAGCAGAGGAAGATAAGGCTGGTATGGAACATGAGACATGTGTCAGCATCAACGATTTGAGGATAGGTCACAGGTCAAGAAATAGTCTAAGGCACACAACTTGGTCCACTCACCCAATGCATCCAGTGAATCAGGGGATGTCTTGCAGGTTGTACTAGTCCACAGGTTCCCAGTAACCAAGGTCTCTGCCTCTTGATCGTATACTCCTGCATGTTGGTCTCCACCAACCAGCCTCAGTGAACCAATGTAATGCTTGGTTTCCTAGTAAAATGTCTGTCTTTGGACAAGGGTACCGACCAGTCTTCTTTAACACTGCAATCATATGTGAAAATCCAGAGCCAGCAGAAGCCTGCTTTCTCTGGGAAGCACTGGGCTTATTTAAATCCTATTTAAGGAGCCAAGAAATTAAAACACAGAGAAAAATGGGGATTATTCCATTTTGTGCTCATTTAAGCATTCACAAAACCTCTTGGTTGCTGAAGGATCACTGCCTCTGAAGTAGAACTGTTACCGAACCAGGTTCGTTTTGCCTGACACACAGCAAGCCAAAATGCTGAGACACCGAGGTTGGCAGCAGAGAGGATTTATTTGCAAGGCAGCCAAGTGAGGACACAAAAGAGCAAGCCTCAGATCTACCTCCCCAAAGGCAAGGGGATTGAGGTATTTATGGGATAAAGAATAAAGGAGCAGGGCAGTCTGAGGCGTGGGGAGCATGGGGAAATGTGATTGGAAAAACGTGTGATAATCATAGTTCTACGCAGGTGTAACCAAGCTACAGGCCTCTGCACATTCAAAAGGTCACCAAGCAGACACTCGCACATGCCCAGTTAAAGGGTCACTGGTCCTATCCAGTCTTAACCAGCTCAGCTTGAACTAGACACAACTGACTCCAAGTTCCTGGAAAACAACTCAGGCAATGTCTTATTGTTTAGGCTATGAGTGGTCAGAAGACATGCAAATCTTTTGTGGCAACAATTAAAACGACCTTGATTATTAAAGGCAGGTGAAATGGGTTTGACTGATTACCCATGGTTTCAGAACCATTGACTTAAGAAGGACTGAATGAAGGGTAGAGAGTCAAGTACCTTGGTACAAAGCCTGCCCGGTCACAAAATACTGTGACACGTTGTTTAAAGGCAGAGTTTTACAACCTGTTAGCTCTGAAGTTAATTTGGTAAGTAGGGTCTTCATATTAACAACCACCAGTTGATGGATGGTTGATCCAGAAAGCCTAGAGTTGGAATCTAACTTTGCTAACTTAGAGAACACCGAGCTAATCCCACAGATAGTTTTTGCTAGTCACTGTGCTACCTCCTAGAGGTTGGCAGGGCACAAGTGTGTGTCCTAGTCCATTATGTCATACAGCTGTTGGTCTAAGGGGAGGGCGGACAGTTAAGACAAGTAATAATGACATTGTGAGAAGAGAGTTATGGAAAAGTTCAAGGGGTTGGGAAAGTTACAGCAGGAGGCCTGACTAATCTAGAAGCATAGAAAGCCTTCCTTTCAAAATTGATGTTTAAGCTGTTGATGAAAATAATTAATAAACAATCAATAATAAGAATAGAAAAGAGTTCTATTTGAGCCAAACTGAGGCCTAGCCTGGAAGCCCGCTTTCCAGATAACTCTTAGAAACTGCTCCAGAGAAGCAGAGTTTTCAGCACAGTTTTATATATTTTCAGAACAAAGAATATCAAACAAGTCAGGGATACATTCCTTGAAGATTTCAAAAAAAAAAAAACCAGATCAGCACATATACACCAAGTCAGTACAGCCTTGGCATCTGGAAAGGGAGTCTTATCGCTGAAGGACGACCAGCATTGGTGTCCCAAGAAGAGGGGCATTTCATCTTTATTTTTAACATGGACATTCTTTACTTCTGGTGTGCCCTTTTCTCTAATAATTAAAGCAGATGCACAATGTATGTGTGATAGGTCACAAACAGGCTGTTGTAGTTAGCATAAAATTCAAGTTAACTCATGTATAAGCCAGAATGACTTCCCTATATCTCAGTATGTGAAATTTTCTTTTATCAAAGCCAAAACCACAGGGATGAATAGGATGATCCAAGTGAAAGTGGCTGTAGAAAGCGTGTTAGGCAGCAAGAATAGTATGTGTGAAGGATAAGCAACACAAAGGGAGCATTGACCCTGGTGGAAATACAATGAGTTCACTATGATTTGCACATAAGTGTAGGGTAAAGGGAGACTGGGGAGAGATGGAGCTAGCATAGCAACTGGCATAAATAATTATTCAAAAAATATCGATCTGTGAATATATCCATGGATCAGATCAGTGACCTCTCAGAAGAGTCCGATTCCAACACCAAGTCTTTCTTGTTCAGCCACTCATTGACTAGTCACTAGGAGCCAGGTTGTGGAGAGTCTTATAAATTATTTTAAAGAATTTAGATTTTGTGTTTGAAATTTAAGATAGCTCTCCACCCATTCATCTATCCTATATATGCTTAAACAAGCATATATATATACTTATTTAACAAATACTTATTAAGTGTCTATTATATGGCAGGCACTGTAGCAGGAACTAGCTTTGTATGAGAGAAGAGACACACTTCCTGTCTGTGAAATTTAAGAAGGTTGAGAAATGGACAATAAATAAGTAAAGAAACAAATATGTAATACTGCTATCAGTATAGCAAAGAAACAAACCTTCTTATAGTGGTAGCGATTAATAACAGGTAACCCACCTAGGTAAGGTGGTGTAGGAGATTTCTCTGAGGAATTATAACTTACGCTAATAAGTGAAGGATAAGAAGGAAGGCAGCTACATGAAGAGTGGGATGAAGAAGATTCTAGGTAAAGGAACAATATATGTACAGGCCAGAGGAGAGAAATATGTTGGGAAATATGAGGAAATGAAAGACAGCCACTGTGGTTGGAGTGTAAAAGGAAGGGAGAGTGACTGGAGGTGAAGTTGAAGGTTTACCAGGTCATAGATGACTTTCAGGCAACAGTAAGGCTTTAGATTTCATTTGAAGAGCAATGAGAAGTTATTGAAAGTTTAAACAGAAAGTAACATGACCTGCTATATTACCCTTATGCTTTAGGTTTTTAAAGATTATTCTAACTGCTGTATGGGGAATTGATTTCCAATAGATAGCTCAGGCTGGTATAACAAGACACCACAGACTGGGGGGCTTAAACAACAGACATTTATTTTCTCACAGTTCTGGAGGCTGGAAGTCCAAGACCAAGGTGTCAGAGGGTGGGCTTCTGGTGAGGCCTCTCTTTCTAGCTTGCAGATGGCCACCTTCTTGCTGTGTCCTCTCATTTCTTTCCTTCTGCATGTGCAGAGAGGGAGAAATTTGGTATCTCTTCCCCTTCTTGTAACAACACTAGTCTTGTTGGATTAGGACCTCAGCCTTATGACCTCATTTAACCTTAATTATCTCCTTAAAGGCCTCATGTCCAAATACAGTCATGTTGGGGGTTGGGACTCCAACATATGAATTTTGGGGACACAATTCAGCCCATAACAAGATTAGAGATCAAGAACAGAAACGGAAAGACACAAGTATGTTAGGAGCATGACTGGGACTTGGAGCAATTAATGCTAGCGTGTTAGAGAAAAGTAGATGAACTCAAGAAATGCTTAGAGGTAGAAACATTAGAACTTGTAAATGGTTTGGATGTGGGAGGTGATGCCACTGCTAAGGTGGAAAAGCCAAGGAGAGGAAAGACTCGGAAGAGGAAAGCAAGTGTACAGTGTTGGAATCGTTATATCTGAGAAATCTGTGAGCCACTAATAGTGGAGATGTTTGACAGTTAGATATAAAGACTGGAACTCAGAAGAGAGACTTGGAGAGAAGATACAAATTTGGGAATCGTTGGCCTAAAAACTGTCACTGATGGTGCTGTAGTGAATGAAGCATCTCCAAAAGAGAAAGCCCACCGCACAGTAACATTTAATGGATTGGGAGAGAAAGGGGCATCTAAAATTGAATTAAGAAAGAGACAGAGAGGCAAGAATAAAACCAGAAAAGTGTGTTTCCAGAGGTGGAGAGAGTTTTTAAAAGGGGTTATGTATCTGCGTTGGAGCACCCAAGACCATCCCCAGGTTCAATAATTCTCTAGAAGGACTCACAGGACTCAGCATAGAGCTGTACTCACGACCATGACTTATTACAGTGAAAGGACGCGAAACAAAATCAGCAAAGGGAAAAGGCACGGGAATGAAATTCAAAGGAAACTAGGCACAAGCTTCCCAGTGTTCCCTCCTGGGAGCAGTCACACAGGACGTGCCTAATTCCCCCAGAAGTTGTGACAACACTAGTGAAGTGCGGCCAACCAGCGTAGCTCATTAGAGACTCCACGGCCAGAGGTTTACCTGGAGGCTGGTCACGTAGGCACCCTCTGCATGGTGCAATCAAAATGCCAGGGTCCTTGCAGGAAGGCAGGTGTTCAGAGTAAATCCTGCTGTCTGCACAGACAGCTTAGGTATAGGGAGCCACTCGTATTAGTTCTGGGAGTGGTAGGAACCCTCCTGAAATTCAAGTTCCCCAGATGCTTCCCAAGGGCCAACCTTGCAAACAGGCCTTCCTAAGGATAAGCAGTCAGACCTGTTTTGTTAACTCTTTTCTGCACAGCGTCAAAGGGTAAGATGTTGTTTATGAGGGTTAAAGCTAGAGGGAGCTAAGAGCCTGATTAAATAGCGTGACAGGGCTCTTACTGGTGATGTAAAGTGGCCTCTGCATAGGGTAGGGTAAGCTAGTTTGCCACGGGTTGAGGCATAAGCAAGGGTTAAATAATTGAAAATAGTCAGTGTAGAAAACTCTTTGCAAAAAGATTTGGCTGTGAAGGGGAGCACAGAGAGCGTAGTAGCTAGGAGTGAAAGTTGGGTAAGTGTGTTTGTTTTTAAACAAGGAAGTCTGGAGCATATTGCAAACATAGTATGTACAAGCCGGCAGAGAAGGAGAGGTTAAAGGTACCAAAAAGAAAGAAGATAATCAAATGAATGACAGTTCTGAGGAGGCATCAGTGTACCAGAGGGAAGACTGGCCTTAGACTGGAGGAGGGGCTTTGCTTTCACTTTGACAAAAGGCAAGGCAGAACAGGTGGGTTTAGGGGCAGGGAGATTTGAGGTTTTCCTAAGAAGTTGAAATAGTTTGCTTCTGTTAGCATTTGTTTACTCAAAGAAACAGAAGACTAGATTTTCTGCTGTGAGTCCCACAGAGGTAAGTGCTGGAAGATTAAAGAAAATGGGACAGAGTTGAGTACAGAAACACAATAGAAGTGACAGTCTGGTTAAGGTTGGTGACCACAAATTTATAACTGCAGTGGATGCCTAGTTGGAGGACTTCTTCAGAGAAAATTGAGAAGGAAGAGGTCTGTAGTGGGGATAGGCTATAATTCCACTTAGGAAACCATATGAAGATGATGTGGCACTTAGAAACGTTAACAGACGTGGACCCAAAGCAGCTCTGAAAAGGTTAAGGTGGGAAGCAGGGAGGTAAATCTTTTAAAAAATTTAAAAGAGGATTTATTCTGACTTGGCTTTCTTGTCTTTCATCTCAGAAAAAGGTGCTGGAGGGAGGGGAGGATTGGTAGTTTGGGATGAGCAGATGCAAACTATCATATATAGGATGGATAAACAACGAGGTCCTACTGTATAGCACAGGGAACTCTATTCAATATTCTGTGATAAACCATAATGGAAAAGAATATGAAAAAGACTATATATGTATAACTGAATCACTTTGCTGTATAGCAGCAATTAATACAACATTGTAAATCAACTATACTTCAGTAAAACTTTTTTTAAATACATAGAAAAAGATGGGGGATCTGGGAGTTCAATTCGATCCAAACAACATTTACCGAGCACTTGTTATATAACCAGTTTTATTTCTTTATTATAATCACATTTATCTCCTCCCAGGCCCTAAAGGAAACCATACTGCTTTTGACTATCATGTCTTTTGCTCCCTTTTCTGAAATGATTGACAAGTTGATGTCCCATTTAACTAGAATATTCTTCTATGGTCTGGATAGTAAAGATGCGGTCGTAGAGGGAGATTATTTTGTATTATAAAATAAACAATAGTTTCATTTATGTATAAAAAATAAAATAAAATTCAAAAATTAAAAAAAAAAACACAATAGTTTCATTTACCATGACATAAAAAGAGATAATTAAATCAAAAGTAAAAGGGATAGCTTTAATTATCTGCTCTCCCATAGGGATAATAATAATAATAATGTTTTACATTATTTGGAAATAGTATGATATTTTGTTTTAGTTTTGGTGTTGTTTTTTTTTTGTGTGGTACGCGGGCCTCTCCCTGTTGTGGCCTCTCCCGTTGCGGAGCATAGGCTCCGGACGCGCAGGCTCAGCGGCCATGGCTCACAGGGCCCAGCTGCTCCACGGCATGTGGGATCTTCCCGGACCGGGGCACGAACCCCGCGTCCCCTGCATCGGCAGGCGGACTCTCAACCACTGCGCCACCAGGGAAGCCCTGGAAATAGTATGATATTTTCCTAGAGTTCCCTTGTGATTATACATAAAACATTCTGGCTTTATATTATTCAGGTTGTATATTCTAACTTCTCATAGTTCATTATAATGCATCTCACTAATCAGTTATTTCCTTGCTCTACAGCCATTCAAGTTTTATTTGTTGGGCTTGTTATAGATAGTGCACATTACAGAAGCAATGCTGGGAGTTGCTATTTCCTCTATTTTAGTAAAGCTGGGCTTTAATGAGGTGTCTGGCTGATACACTGCCCAGAATTTAGATGACAAAATCAAGCTCTCATTTGAAAATGAGGATCTAGACTTTGCTAAAAATGCCACAGTACTATGGCAGTCTGGACTGACAAGAGAACAAAAAGCTATTTTTAACATTCATTTTATGGTGATGTTATTCTTGAATATGTAGACATATTCTGACGAGAGCATTTCCATTTTAAACTTAGGGAAAGGCTTGAGTGTAGGAATAAATTGAGAAAATAGTGTAGCATTTCATCTGTATTTCTCATTCAATCTCAGCAACCCAAAAAAGAGAAATATTCTAAAATCAGATGTGCCAAAATTCATGTGGAAGAAATAAAAACTTCTACAATGACACTGTGTTTATCTGTTTAGCTGACATCCTAAGAAGCAGACTGTCACAGATCGATCACACTGTATTTAATAAATATGTTCCTAAACATTTTAATGCAACAACTATATAGTTAGGGCCACTGTATACCAAGAACAATACGAACATCGATAGAAGACACAAATGAAGCACGGTCTGTGCCTCCTGGAATATAATCGTGCAGAGGAAAAGTGAAATGCATGACATTTTTGATGAGTGCAAGACAAGCTGAATAAAAGCCTGAATAAGTGGCAGAGAAAGGCTTGAGTAGGGAGTGATCACCCTGGCCTGTAAGATCCAGTTATTATTCCAGGAAGCAGCGGCTCCAGAATAATGCTCCAGAATAAACTCTGCCATGATTGAGCCATTTCCATCTCTGGCATAATCCTCATCCATTCCCTCATATGAAACTTCTGGATTAGGCTACAGACTACTTAATGTTACCCCCAAACCCCATTTGGTTTGATGCCTCCATGATTTGCACTTGCTGCTCCTTCTGCCTAGAAAGCTGTACCCAACTCTTCACCCTATATTGACCGCCAATTTCTAGCCATTCAAAAGCAACTCAAACATCATTTACTCTGGGATGCTTCTCAGACCCCACTTGGCTGGATCAGGAAACCCCTTCTGTGTGTTGCTAAGATATCTTCCTTTACCTCTGTCCTAGAAGTTACCACAATGTCCTGAAATTGCCTTCTCCTTGACGGTCTGTAAGCTCATCAAAGGCAGCATATCCTTGGTCTATAAATGGGCTCCAGCACCAGCCCCTAGAATGATGCCTGGCCCCTCAAGGGTACTCCAAAAAATTATCACATGGTTGAATGATAAGAAGAATATTCTAGTTAAATGGGACATCAACTTGTCAATCGTTTCACAAAAGTGAACAAAAGACATGATAGTCAAAAGCAGTACGGTTTCCTTTAGGGCCTGTGAGGAGATAAATGTGATTATAATAAATAAATAAAACTAGGTTCTATGGAAAAACTAGGATGACACATATAAATTGTGAAAAAACGATACACAACGTAATTTTTTGGATGTGTAGGTACTATCTGCTAATCATTCCTGAATTCAGTAACCCATTTACTCCTCAAATAACTTTGCCGTGTAAGTATTATGATGGGTTACAGGCACTTTCTACTTTAAAATTGTCTAAATTCTATCATATTCAGTCGAATTTGATCGATATTTTCATTATAAAACAATACGTACACATAACGGTATAAAATGCATTGAAAAAAGCCATGACATGATTGCTATTCTCACTTACTTCACAGCTAACCTCACACTTGTAACGATTTGCATTTTTAGATCTCTAGCGGTTAACCATATTTTAATAATATGGATACAAGTCCATTGCTTGATTTACCATCTTAGGATAGTGTTCTTTTATTCAGCTATTGAAGACTAAAAATTCAGTTCACCACCCACCAAGTCTTTCCCTTTATTCTAAGTTCTGAGAGAGATTATTTTAGTTCTACACATTTCGTTAAAGTATAAATAAAATACCTGGGCCAGTATTTTTGTTCCATCAACTTTAAACCTAAAAAAGAGAAGAAAATTCATACACCAATCTACTCTACTCTCTCCACACCCTCTTTCCTCCTGTACCATTATCGGAGTTTCAAGACTTATGAAATTTACTTTACAGTATAAAACCAAAATTCAGATACCTCACAGTTTGAGATTCTAAAAATCAGAATGCCAATAAACAGTATTAATATTTTGACTGAATACTACTCCTTTTAGAACCAAGTAGTGTGCTTGAACCTACAGAAAGAAATATAATTCAACATCATGTAGAATATGTTGATGAAAAGAGAATGTGCCTCTCATTAATCAAAATAATTATCTTTTACAATTTTCTATCAATTGTTCAAAGCATGCCACATTTTGCTTTGCTGTATATTTCAAGCATGACCTTCTTGTACAGATCTTTGTTTGTCTGATGGTTTGCAATCACGCCTCTTCTCTTTTTTTTTAAGATTTATCTATTATTTTATTCATGTTATTTTTGGCTGCATCAGGTCTTAGTTGCGGCACGCACGATCTTTGTTGAGGCATGCGGGACCTTTTGTTGTGGTGCGTGGGCTTCTCTGTAGCTGTGGCGGGCGGGTTTTCTCTTCTCTAGTTGTGGCGCGCAGGCTCCAGGGCGCGTGAGCTCTGTAGTTTGCGGCACGCGGGCTCTCCAGTTGAGGCGTGCGAGCTCACTAGTTTTGGCACATGGGCTCAGTAGTTGTGGCACGCAGGCTTAATTGCCCTGCGGCACGTGGGATGTTAGTTCCCTGACCAGGGATCGAACCCGCATCCCCTGCATTGTAAGGTGGATTCTTTACCACTGGACCACCAGGGAAAAGTCCCATGTCTCTTCTCTTGATTAAAAGAAATCATGTTTTCTTTATAGCATCACTGAAATCTTCCAACTTTAAAGCAGTAATATTTGATGAATAAGGCCACTTCCATCTTTTAGTCAGTCTTCTTTGTACCGGCTTTTCCTCTCCCCAGAACAGCCATAACCCAGAACAAGGCCTGGATCCTGGGGTGAAGACACTGTGGAACAGTCATAGCTCTTTAACCTGTAACTTAAGCATGTGGCATCATTTGTTATCTCAGCATTATGTAGCCCATTCTGACTGATATGGGCTTGATATGCATGGCTGAGATTTTTTTAAAGTAATTTTGAATTACTATTCCAGCATCTAATACTTTTGAGGAAAGGTTTGATACCAATTTAACTATCATTTATTTGCTATTGAGATATTTTCTCAAGAAAATTTAAGATCTTGTCTTTATCTTTGGTGTTCTGAACTTTCACAAGAATGTGTCTAGGTATCAACCTTGTTTCATTCATACTTCAATTAAGCATTTCTGATTCCCTCTAGTTCCAATAAATTTTATTATTTTCCTCCTTCATTAATTAATTTTCCTCCTTAATTTCCCTTTTCTTTTTTTCTTTTTTAAATTGAAGTGTAACTGATGTACAAAATCATGTAAGTTACATGTATACAATATAGTGATTCACAATTTTAAAAGTCATATTCCATTTATAGCTATTATAAAATATTGGCTGTATTCCCTCTGTTGTACAATATGTCCTTGTACCTTATTTCATACAAAACAGCTTGTACCTCTTAATCCTATACCTCTATATTGCCCCTCCCCTCTTCCTTCTCCCCACTGGTAACCACTAGTTTGTTCTCTGTATCTGTGAGTCTGTTTCTTTTGTGTTATATTCAGTGGTTTATGTTTTTAGATTCCACATATAAGTGATATCAGACAGTATTTGTCTTTCTCTGTCTGACTTATTTTAGTTGGTGTAATACCATCCAAGTCCATCCATGTTGTTGCAAATGGCAAAATTTCTTTTTTTTATGGCTGAATAGTATTCCATTGTGTGTGTGTGTGTGTGTGTGTGTGTGTGTGTGTGTGTACACATATATCTTCTTTATCCATTCATCTGTTGAGGGACACTTAGGTTGCTTCCATATACTGGCAATTATAAATAATGTTGCTATGAAGATTGGGGTGTATGTATCTTTTTGAATTAGTGTTTTTGTTTTCTTCAGATATATACCCAGGAGTGGAATTTCTGGATCATATGGTAGTTCAATTTATAGTTTTTTGAGATGCCTCCATACTGTTTTCCACAGTGGCTGCACCAATTTACATTCCCACCAACAATATATGAGGGTTCCCTTTTCTCCACATCCTTGCCAACATGTTATTTGTGTTCTTTTTGATGACGGCCATTCTGATAGGTGTGAGGTGATAGCTCATTGTGGTTTTGACTTGCACTTCCCTGATGATTAGTGATGTTGAGCATCTTTTCATGTGCCTGTTGGCCATCTGCATGTCCATTTTGGAAAAATGTCTATTCAAGTCTTCTGCCCATTTTTTTAAATCAGATTTTTTTTTTTGATGTAGAGTTGTATGAACTGTTTATATTTGTTGGATATTAACCCCTTATCGGCCAAATCATTTGCAAATATTTTCTCCCATTCTGTAGGTTGTCTTTGTTTTGTCGCAGGTTTCCTTTGCTGTGCAAAAACTTTTAAGTTTAATTAGGTCCCATTAATTCACTTTTTGCTTTTATTTCCTTTGCTTTAGGAGATAGATCCAAAAAGATACTGCTGCAATTTATGTCAAAGAGTGTTCTACCTATGTTCTTCTCTAGGATTTTTATGGTATGTGGTCTTACACTTAGGTCTTTAATTCATTTTGAGTCTATTTTTGTATATGGTGTTAGAGAATATTCTATTTTCATTCTTTTACATGTAGCTGTCCAGTTTTCCCAGCACCACTTATTGAAGAGACTGTCTTTTATCCACTGTATATTCTTGCCTCATTTGTCATAGATTAATTGACCATAGATGTGTGGGTTTATTTCTGCTCTCTGTTCTGTTCCATTGATCTATATATCTCTTTTCGTGCCAGTACCATACTGTTTTGATTACTGTAACTTTGTAGTGTATTCTGAAGTCAGGGAGTGTGATACTCCAGCTCCATTCTTCTTTCTCAAGATTGTTTTGGCTATTCGATGTCTTTTGTGTTTCCATACAAATTTTAAAATTATTTGTTCTAGTTCTGTGAAAAAACTTTAATGATGGTAATTCTTCCAATCCAAGAACATGGTATATCTTTCCATCTGTTTGTGTTGTCTTCAATTTCTTTCATCCGTGTCTTGCAGTTTTCTGAGTGCAGGTCTTTTACCTCCTTAGGTAGATTTATTTCTAGGTATCTTACTGTGATAGCAAATGGGATTGTTTCCTGAATTTCTCTTTCTGATAGTTTGTTGTTAGTGTATAGAAATGCAACAGATTTCTCTATATTAATTTTGTATCCTGCAACTTTACCAACTTTGTTGATGAGCTCGAGTAGTTTTCTGGTGGCATCTTTAGGATTGTCTATGTATAGTAACATGTCATCTGCAAACAGTGACACTTTTACTTCTTCCTTTCTGTTTTTGATTCCTTTTAATTTCTTTTTCTTTTCTGATTGCTGTGTCCATGTATCTCAGGCTGCTCTCTTGCTTAGGAAGTTACCAAATTAGTTTTTCTGAATATTGAATAAAACTATGAATCTGTTCATTACTAGATGAAAATTTTTAATTATACTAAGATATTTAGGCAAGAATGATATAAGAAGGGAAGGAAAGAGGACTAAATTTGTTGATCACCTACTGAGTGCCAAGAACTGAGTGAGAGAGATTCTTTATTTGCATAACCTCATTTAACCTGTACAATAACTCTGTTAGGTGTCACTGTCTCCAATTTATAAAGGTATATATTGGGGCTCAGGGAGTTTAAATAAATTGTCCATGTCATAGGACTAATAAGTTGTAGAACCAACTTTGGATGTGTCTGGCTTCAAATCACCTGCTAGTTCCTTCACAGCATGCTGAATGATTTTAAATGGTTTAGACTGAATGCTGTAACACTGTAGTTTGTTTGTATCTTGTTATTTCTCAAAATAAGAGAATAACACAATAAATTGATGTTATTTATTTGCAATTTCCAAACTCAGAGAAATTCTATATAAAGGAGACATTTTTAAGATGCATTTTATCAGTGGCATAAATAGTGGGTATACTGTTTCCCTGTTGTTCACTGAAATCCAAGCAGTTATATATTCTTCTCCTCTCTGTAGATTATTCAGAGATAGTGACAAAGATGCAAATATTAGCATTGTTCAATGTCAAATCAAGGCTAAAACAACAGGTGCTGTGCATTGGTTCCCACAAACTATGAGACAGACAGTAAAGGAGGTTAAACCTAATTCAGTCCTCCCCCACCATATCCTCTTCACCAATCAAATATTAGCAAAGGATAGCTCAAGTGCCATTCACTTCATTCAGTCAAAAAGCAGTATGTTTCTTCCTTCCCCAGTGAGTTAGGGTATACATGATATTATCAGTGCATGCCAGACATTGTGAATTTTGTGTTGGTGGGTCTGACTTTTTTTTTTTTCCAATTTCTTTAAATATTTTGGAGCTTTGTTCTGAGATGCAGTTAAATCACTTGTTGTATCTTTTTGAGACTTGCTTTTAAATGTGTTAGTTGGGGATAAAATAGCCTTTAATTGGGGGCTTTTGAAGACCCCTTTTGAGGTACATATATTAGGAGATATTTCCACTTTGGCTGCTTGGAAACAAACTATTTCTGGACTTGTATGTGCTCTGAGTATTATACTTCCTGCTGCTTTTTGATAATTCTTTGCTTGGTATTGGTAGTTCCTTCACATGTACTAATCAGTACTTAGGTAAAGACCTAAGGAAAACCCTCTGAAGAACTTTAGAACTAACTCTCTCTGAAGCTGTTTTGTCTTTAGTATTCTGCCTCATAAATTCTAGTTGTCTTGGTCTACCTGAAATTCAAATGTGTTTGCCTCAACTCAGAAAGACTGCCAGGCTCCATTTTGGTTCCCCTCCCTACATCATTGCCTGAAAATTCTCTCCAGTCTGTGGGCTGGGACAATCATAGGACTCATATTTGTTGGTACCTTTTCTCTGGAGGATCATCGTTTTGCACTCTCTTGGTATGATAATATCTAGGTCCATCCATGTTGCTGCAAATGGCATTATTTCATTCTTTTTTGTGGCTGAGTAATATTCCATTGTGTATATGTAACACATCTTTATACTTTACTTAGGTTGCTTCCATGTCTTGGCTATTGTAAATAGTGCTGCAATGAACACTGGGGTGCATGTATCTTTTTGAATTATGGTCTTCTTCAGATATATGCCCAGGAGTGAGATTGCAGGATCATGTGGTAGCTCTATTTTTAGCTTTTTAAGGAACTTCCATACTGTTCTCCATAGTGGCTGTACCAACTTACATTCCCACCAACAGTGGAGGAGAGTTCCCTTTTCTCCACATCCTTTTCAGAATTTATTATTTGTAAACTTTTTGATGATGGCCATTCTGACTGGTGTGAGGTGATACCTCATTGTAGTTTTGATTTGCATTTCTCTAATAATTAGAAATGTTGAGCATCTTTTCATGTGCCTATTGTGCATCTGTATGTATTCTTTGGAGAAATGTCTATTTAGATCTTCTGCCCATTTTTTGATTGGGTTGTTTGTTTTTTATTAAACTGTATGAGCTGCTTGTATATTCTGGAGCTTAATCCCTTGTCAGTCCCATTGTTTGCAAATATTTTCTCCCATTCTGTAGGTTGTATTTACATTTTGTTTAGTTTCCTTTGCTGTGCAAAAGCCTTTAAGTTTAATTAGGTCCCATTAGTTTATTTATTTATTTATGGCTGCGTTGGGTCTTTGTTGCTGCATGTGGGCTTTCTCTAGTTGTGACGAGTGTGGGCTACTCTTCATTGCAGTGTGTGGGCTTCTCACTGTGGTGGTTTCTCTTGTTGTGGAGCATGGGTTCTAGGCACATGGTGTCAGCTAAGTGTGGCTCGCGGGCTCTAGAGTGCAGGCTCAGTAGTTGTGGCACACAGGCTTAGTTGCTCTGTGGCATGTGAGATCTTCCCAGACCAGGGATCGAACCCACATCCCCTGCATTGACAGGCAGATTCTTAACCACTGCACTACCAGGGAAGTCCCCCATTCGTTTATTTTTGCTTTTATTTCCTTTGCTTTGGAGAAAGATCCAAAAAGTTACTGCTGCTATTTATGTCAAAGAGTGCTCTTCCTATGTTTTCCTCTAGAAGTTTTACAGTGTCTGGTCTTACATTTAGGTCTTTAATCCATTTTGAGTTTATTTTTGTGTTTGGTTTTAGAGAATGTTCTAATTTCATTCTTTTACATGTAGCTGTCCAGTTTTCTCAGCATCACTTATTTAAGAGACTGTCTTTTCTACATTGTATATTCTTGCCTCCTTTGTCACAGATTAATTGACCATAGGTGTGTGGGTTTATTTCTGGGCTTTCTATCCTGTTCCATTGGTCTATGTGTCTGTTTTTGTGCCAGTGCCATACTGATTTGATGACTGTAGCTTTGTAGTATAGTCTGAAGTCAAGGCATCTGATTCCACTAGCTCCATTTTTCTTTCTCAAGATTGCTTTTGCTATTCAGGGTCTTTTGTGGTCTGCACTCTCTATTTTTCAATATCTGAAAAGTATCACTTCACATATTTTATCTTTTTTAGTTGTTTAAGACAGGAGAGTGTCTTAGCTCTGTACCATAAATTGGATGGCTTCAAAAAGAGACATTTATTTCTCACAGCTCTGGAGGATGGGTAGTTTAACATCAAGATGCCAAGAGATTTAGTTTTTTTTTTTTTTCTTTTGGCTGTGCCACACGACTTGCAGGATCTTAGTTCACTGACCAGGGATGGAACCCAGGCCCCAGCAGTGAGAGCACCAAGTCCTAACCACTGGACCGCCAGGGAATTCCCTGTATTTAGTTCTTGGTGAGGACTCTCTTCCTAGCTTGCAGACAGCTGCCTCCTTGCTTTGTTCTCACATAGTGGGGATAGAGAGAGTAAGCAAGCTCTGGTCATTCTTCCTTTTCCTATAAGGACACTGTGTGGCTGAACCTCACTGACTCCATTTTGTTAGCTCCATCTTAGGTCCCACAGCCCTATCCCCTGCCCTTTCTGCATGACTGAGCTGCTCACAAGGAATGAGCCTTCAGTTGATATGAAAGCTGGAAGAATGCCTTTTGCTGATGCAGATGGTTACCTTGGGGGAGGAAAAACCCCTGGTTCCCATTGGTGTGAATATGATTCTCCCTTAGTAGTCAGATCCTGTCTTTAGCTTTGGCCCTTTTAAATCCCCTTGTACCCCTTTTGGTGGTGTAGAATACAGCTGTAAATGCTTCTAGATTGCAGTCCAACTGATCCTGCCTGTATGTGAGTTACCCACAATAAACTTCAGAATTGCATTTCACAGAGTTGCCTGCTTCATTTTTCCAGTCTTAAAGTTCCTTCTCAGTTTGGAGAATATTATTCAATATCTCTGCCCTACAACAGACATTAATCCCATCAGGGGGTCCCTATTCTTATGACCTCATTTAAAAAGGTCCCACCTCCTAATACCATCACATTGAGGGTTAGGGCTTAAACATATGAATTTTAGTGAAACACATACATTCAGTCCATATAGAGAGAAATTCAATCTTGCTACTCTTGGTTGGGAGTGGAAGTTGTTCCTCTGCAATTTTTAGTTATGTTATGTCCACTTGGTTTTGGTCAAAAACTAGCTGTTGGTCAGAACACAAGTATAGATAGCTTTGCTTTCCACTCATCCCTATTTTAGGCCACAATAAATCAGTCCAAAGATCACAAATTTTAAAAATGTATTTTAAAGGATCCGGAACATCTTGTGGGAGAAAAAAGCCAATACTTAGAGGATGTAGGGCTTATGTCAAACACCTATATTCTTTTGACATCACACCCAGAAGTTTTACACCCTTTTGATAAAGGCTTACTTAAATAAGATGAAAGATATTTTATCATGCAGATTTCTTCTCAAGTATTCACTCATATTTGAAATATATTTGAATAAAAAAGACAGTCACACAGTAAAATAGGTGTGGTGGTCTATATACAGAAAACAGCTGGCTTATTGATAAGCAGGCCGGTTAGGAAATGAGGTCCCACGTCCAGCCAGATTGCTTGAGAGTAATTTAAAGGCCAAACACAATCAAATAAAAATATCAGGGCTATTCACTGTGTACAGCTAAGAAAGAAAACAAATAAAAACCAATTTCAGAGTACTTCTCAGGCACTCAGACCTGGAAAACATATCTCCAGTGAGTCAGAATAGCAGGGAAAGGCTGTAGTTGTAGTTTGCATTCAGTAAATCAGTGGCCTGTGCAGCCTTTACAATTCAAGAAAACCTCTGTGTTAGTTTTGAAAGCCCCCAACATTTCAAAGGCCCATCTTTTTCTTCATGTATGCTATGACACAGAAGCCCTGTTTTACCACACATTTACTGACTACTTCAAGCCAAGCAGTGTGTGCTGATTATGGGATGTACAATGAGAAGCAACAGCAGTCCTATATCTGATGGATAAGGAGGTTTAAAACAGTATGTCCAAATATTTACAGCCCAAGGCACTGTGGGTTATATCCCGCAAGGATGGTCTGAAAAAGAATGTATAAGGGAAGACAGCTCTGAACTAGTCTGTAAGGGAAGCTTTCGTAGAGAAGGTAGCCTTCAAATTAGATGTGGGCAGGATTTCTGTAGGAGGAGTTAGGAGTGGGGTGGGAACTTACTAAAGGTAGAGGCAGCAAACCATAAGGTGGTGATTTAAAAGGGCAAGTCCCTCGGTGTACATAGAAGGTCAACCCGAAGGACTAATGGTGGAAACATCAGGAGAGAAAAGCTGGTCACAGGGTTATAATGAACTCTACATGATAGACTAAAAGGTAGCTGTGGCAAGCTAGGTCACCTCTGCGTTCCCTCCTCTAATACATCTGGGTTCAGGACCAAGTTCACAGCTTCACGTGGTATGGATTAAGGAAAAGGAGTCACTGGGAAGCTTCCATAAGCCAAAGGTAAGCAAGGGCAAAGAAGCCAGGGAGTCCCCGGTACTCCCTTCATGCCGCAGAGAATTGTATTGGGGTCAAGGCAGTGCTGGACTTGCCCAGTTTCTATGCACCAGGCATCAGATTGCTTTCCTCTGTTACTCTCACTTCTTACAGGATAAGTATGGGAAAGTAGCCCATCAGTGGATGTATTAGTCAGGGTTCTCCAGAGAAACAGAATCCATAGGAGATATATATATATATATAAAGATTCAGTATGAAGTATTGACTCATGTGATTACGGAGGCTGAGAAGTCCCATTATCTGCCATCTGCAAGCTGGAAACCCAGGAAAATCAGTGGTGTAATCCCGGCCCAAGGGCAGGAGGAGACTGATGTCCCAGCTCAAGCAACCAGGCAGGAATCAAAAAGGAGGGATTTCTACTTTCTCGGCCTTTTTGTTCTCTCCAGGCCCTTGACAGAATGGGTGATGCCTCCATATTGGGGAGGGCCATTTGCCTTACTGAGTCCACTGATTCAAATATTCTTCTCAGTCAAAAGCACCCTCACAGACACACCCAGAAATAATTTTAATCTGGGTACCTCATGGCCCAGTCAAGCTGACACATAAAATTAAGCATCACAGTGGGTAAATGCTCAGACTACCTAGTCATATTGAGTCTGAATTTGTGGTGCCAGGTATTTATAGGAAGCATCTGGGGAAGGCAGATAGCCTTGATCTGGAGCCCTTGGGACCTATGAGGTGTTGCTGTATCCTCTGTGGAAAGAGGAAACCATATGGGAGGCTGAGTTTTGATGGAGGTCGCAAGTCCCAGCTAGCTGCCAGGGTTACTTTGGGGGCAATTCTGCTTATTATATCATCAAAGGATTGGAATTAAGTGGATTAACAGATGTGACAAATCCAAAAATCTTCAAGCGCCAAACAGAATAAAAGAGTAAAGGAAGTAATGGGGTTTGTGACATAATGGAAAGAGAAAGAACATTCAGTGTTAAACCTGTAAACACACACGCACACACACACACACGCATGCGCACACACACACACATATTCATCCTGTTCAGGCCTTTAACGCTCCGTCTCCTGATTTTGCCAGTAGCAATTGCTGATACTAATATAGGTAGTGGGGCTCTGAAATCAAAGAGATAATTGAGGAGACTACTGAATTACACCAAACAAGATATAGGACAATGACAATGAAAATGGGGGACGGAGTGTAGATATTAGCCAAGAACCTGAATAGCGAAGGTCAACAGAATTTGCTGACCCATCAGAGGAGTGAAAAAGAGGGAAGAGTCAAGGATGACTCAACTCATGAAAACAGGTGACTAAGAACATGACAGTATCATTAAGAGTATTAAGAAATTTAGAAGAAGAGCTGGTTTTGTGAGAAGTGGGCAATAATCTGGGCTTTAGACACGTGAGATTTGAGAAGTCAGCCAGAATACCTAGAACACGTTCTGTACACCAGGCACTCTGCCAAGCAGTTGCTATAAAATATCCATGTAGTGCTTACAATTATTCTATGCACTAGAAACTATTATTATTACCTCCTGTTTTATTGGGAGGAAAATGAAGACTTAGAGAAATTAAAGTGATTTGCTAATTATACCGTTCATCTCTCAAAGCCCAAACAACAAAGTCTTTCTGACGTCAAAGCTAATCAACCACTAAATAAATACACAAGTTCCAAACAAAAGACCAGATCTCAAGCTCCATCTGAGGGCACGGACAGAGAGAAACCCTGCCTACCCTATCATGAGAGAAACTACAGGGAGAAACTGAAGTTGTTTGAAGGGAACATATAGCAATCAAGAGAAAGATGGCCATGAACAAAATGTTGAGATTGTCGAATTTGGGTGGATAGTGGGAAGGAGGAAAGAGTAAGAACATGGAGAAGGAGAGGAAACCAGAAGACAGAAGTGGGTCTGAGTCACAGAAATAGATTTCAAGAAAAATCCGTAATTCACAGTGTAAATTCTTGCCAGGGAGAAAAACAAGTGGAAGGGTATTGGAAACTTCGGGATAACAGTGACAACTACTTAAAGGTGCTTATTATATGTCAGGAACTGTTTTAACTACTTTATACATATTAATTGTATAATAATCACAAGCTTATTATCCCATTTCACAGATCGAAAGCTGACGCAGAGAGAAGCAATCACCAAAGTCAGCCAACTAGTAAGCGTCGGAGCTGCAATGCCACCCACAGAGTCTGGTACAAGCACGTACATCCTTCTCCATCATGCCACAGTTTCAGGAGAATGGCACTTACGCTGACCAGACTATAGCATGCTTAAAACAAATGGTTAAGTAAGTGATAGCTTTTCCCATCTGGATGTGTAGTGGTGGTTTACGGAATAACCTGGCTTGCACTCTTCCTTTTCTGCATTTTTTCCTTTCCAATCCTAAAAAAATACTTCCAGGAGCCCAGGAAAGGTCAGTGTACTTGTGTTGCCATGGCAACGTGCAGCTTCTGTGGCCCTGGGGCTGCGAGATCTTGACAAATGGGCTGAGACCTCAAAGGCCAGGACCATCACTACTGTGAGGGCTTCTTTGACTATCTGTCACTTTCCTTTTGGCATATTCTCCCCAAAAGAGCAGAGAAGCCAAAGAGCAGAGAACCATATGTTTGATAAGAAGAAGCAGAGAGGACAGTGGAGAAGAACAAGGGGTCTGAGTCAGTGCTGAACAAGAGGAGGTCCTGACATCAAACCTCTTTCATTAGGTGTCAGGCCCTTGCTCCTTGTTTTGCTTGGGTTACATAGCTCATGCTACATACATGTTGAACCTTACTTGTGCAGAATGGCAGAAAGGCACCAAAGGGAAGGAAAGATTGTAAACAACGCTCACCAATCCTCTGTCTTGCCAAAGACCCTCCTTGACCAAACGCCAGCCAGGCTCCTCCGAGCCGTCTTCTCCACGAGACCTCAACCTTGGCCTATAAAGACTTGAACAAGCACTAACATGGTTGTAATAGCTCAAGGCCACATCCCTAGTGTGACCTTAGCTCCCATTAAAGTGCCTGCCTAAGAGAACTCAAGGCTGCTAAAAGAATTTACTGTTCGTTCCAGCCAACACCTGAAGATTTGGCCCCTGCCTCCTGGGCTCTGTGGGACTGCAGGAATCCAACTTCAAGAAGCTCCAGTTAGCAAACCCAGTTGGGTTTCACGTGGACCAGCCCCTTCTAGCTTGTTGTCATTTTCCACTGACTCTACTGGGCCCCCCCTCACCCCCTGCTAATCCTTCATCCTCCCCTTCAGACACCCAGTCACAAGTCAGAAGTTGAGTTCGGTTCATGCTGGACTCTGCTGTTGCAACAGTTACTACAGGTTAAAAGCTATCCCTACACTTCTAACTAGTGTCTGGCTTTCTCTTTGACAATCTCCACAGAAATATCCTCTCTAGAGCCTTTAATTTCCCTATTCATTAGTTCCTCTGCATTTTTCCATTTTAGCCCATTAGCAGGAGCAAAAGTGGGAGTGAAATTATCCTGGGGGCACTGAAAGGGCTCTGGCTCCAGAGAGGGACAGACTAGGATTTAAATAACTGCTCTTATCATCTTGGAGCCCCAAAGCCCTAAATTCCTCATCTGTGATTTTGTTGAACTTGTGGCCTCCACACCTCCCCACCTGCTTTTTGTTTAACATGTCACATTCTTCTGCCATCGGCTCAGCAATGGTTCCATTGATGGAGGACACGTACGGAGGGGGAGAAAGCAGAGCAGAGCAGCGGAGCCGGGGTCACTGCCCTTCCTTGCTGGGCCGTGGAGGTGAGCATGGAGAGACATTGGTCCTTGAAATTGGTGTTGGAAGAACTGAAAGCAACTCTGTCTACATCAGTGGTTCCCAAACTTTGCTGCACATTGGAATCACCTGTGCATGTTTGAAAACTATGGATGCCTAGTTCCCTTATCCAGACATTCTGATTAAACCAGGGTGAGATGGGCATCTGAATTTTGAAAAGTTCCCCAGGTGATTCTAATATGCAGCCAAGTTTGGGGACCACTGGTCTACGTCACACTTAGCCCCTTAGGCAGCTATAGTAACATTACGAACAGGCCATAACTTTTCAAAAATTTTATGCCTGTAACTCTCAGTGATAAAAGTAATAGTAGCGGTAGCAGCCTCACGGAGTGCTTCATAGGTAACAAGTGTTTCACATTCATTCATTCATGTAACAACCCTGAGGTAGATATTATTCCTCAATTTTATAAATGGGGAATCTGAGTCTCAAATATCTTAAAAAGCATGATTCAAACTTACAAGGTAGGTAAAGAATGGGGGCAGGATCTGAACACAAGATTCACCCCAAAGCTGTTAGTCTTAACCACTATATCATACTGCCCCTACCCAGGACTCCTTGCTCTAGGTGCTTGACAAGTAGCTTTGAACATGCAGCCTAGAGACTGCCCAGAAAAGGGTTTGGCCCAGGGAAGACGGGGTCCAACAAACACATTTATTCAAGTTGGCATGGTGGTCTTTTTCTATCTGGATCTACTATGATGTCATGCTGTTTGAGTGAACTTCCTGACCCCTAAATCTCTTAGCAACAGTGGTCAACAATCTGGCTTGGTCAACTGGGGACTGAGCTTACAGGAGACATAGCAGGTGTCAGGGTCAAAACTGATGAGTTCTAAAGGTCGACAGAAATCCTGGAAACAGATAGTAAAGCATATGAGAGGAAAGGAAGAGGAAAATAAAAATGTGTTAATTCAGCAAGTCTTGGTACATGAGAAATAGCAACGATGATGGGGATACTGCTTGATTCCAGAGACAAGGCTGTCCATGTGGAAGACAATTTCAAGCAGATGAACAGATTCTCTAATCTTCATTCTATTTATTTTGTACGAATGTGTGAATGATATGTGTCCAGGACAAAGAGAACTTCATAAATGAACACTATGAGGCACCACAAGTGGGAATATACATTTGGGCAGTGTCATCTGCTAGATGGCAGTCCTGAAAGAGCCTGGCCCAACACTTGCTAGTTGTGTGATGCTGGGCAAGTGACCTAAATGTTCTGAGCCTTTGTTTCCTCGTCTGTAAAGTGAGGACGTGATTTGCTCGCATTAATCTGTTGTTGCATTAAGTAAGATGATGGCATAAACACCTCGCCCATTTCCTGGCACACAGCATGAGTTCAACACGTGCTGCTTTCCTCACCTTCCTGTATCATTCTGTTCTTTTATCTCTGGAATAGAAACATATTCAAACATTTTTGTAATACGCGGCAGGTTCCGAATCACATTTAAAAACATTGCAGGTGATTAAATGTAATGGTATATATAAAAGTGTTTTGACAATTATCAAATACTAAATGACTCTAAGGTATCATTATTTTAATTACATAATTATACACGAGCGGATTCTATCTCAAGGCTCTGACTACTACCTCCTGCTGCTGACTCTCACACCTGCATTTCTAGGACAAATCCCTAAAGGCCCCTTTTCCTTGGGGACATTCACCAATCTCCATTTTACATTTCCAAAAAATGGACTGATCACCTTCCCTCCAAGTGCTTCTTCCTCTTCCTACCACTCCTATTGATTCTTGGGACAGATTTATCCTCTCTGTCTTTAGGTGATCGAAGGACAGGGTGATGGAATGAGCTGAAGAAGGATGGCTGTGGAATCAGAAGTCACAGTTTGCAATCTTGGAGAGGCAGAATAGCACATGGTGAATATCATATGTTCTGGAACCTAAAGCATCGATTCAAATGCCAGCCTCACCTCTCATAAGCTGGTGACGTCAGACAAGCTACCTGACATCACTATGCCTCAGCTGCCTCACCTGTGGAAAGGAACTAGTAATAATAGCATCACCTCAGAGTGCTGTGGTGATGATTAACTGAGCTAACACAGCGTAACTACTTACAATTATTATTAGCTTGGTGCTGTCTTTGTAGCTACATAGTCTTGGATAAAGTAGCTGACCTTGGAGCCTGTTAGGTCATCTGTGAAGTAGAATAACAATGCTTGCCTGTTAGTGAATGTGATGATTAGATGAAAAAACAAACTTGCTGCCAAGGAGTTGGAATCATTCTCTAGGTTCGTCGTTGCCCAGGAAGATGGCAAATGGAGTCCAGCTGCCAACTAGAGACAGAACATGGATGTGGTCCCCTTCTGCTTCTCCTTTCCATGGCTGGAGGGGTCATCTTACCTGGGTTTAGCGAGCTACACCCTCTTAATTTGTTTTTTTTTTTTTTTTTTTCTTTGCTGTACACGGGCCTCTCACTGTTGTGGCCTCTCCCATTGCAGAGCACAGGCTCCGGACGCGCAGGCTCAGCGGCCATGGCTCACGGGCCCAGCCGCTCCACGGCACGTGGGATCTTCCTGGACCGGGGCACGAACCCGTGTCCCCTGCATTGGCAGGCGGACTCTCAACCACTGCGCCACCAGGGAAGCCCCTACCCCCTCTTAATTTGGATGCTCACTCTTCATCTCACCTGAAAGCCAGGTGGGGCTAGTACCCAGGCTCCTGGACGGGCTAGCTCAGCAGAGGCACTAGGGGCAAACACTTTTTCTCTTGCTGTCTATCAGCTTCCACCCCCATCATGGCTGGGATTGGGAGGATTCAGGATCAGACTTAAGGAGAAGGCTTCTAACCTGAGCAAAAGGAGTTCTGCCCATGGTGGATCCCAGTTTCTACAGTTCTCTTTCAGTGACTGGCAAAGAATACCCACAGTAGCCAAGAATACTGTACCTTCTATTTGCTATGAGTATTTTCCTTTGCAATCTTCTAAAAACCGGGTCTCGGTTATGTTGGGTACCCCTAGACTCTGGAAATAGTACTGCCATAGGAGAACGGCATACTTCTCATGATTGCTAAGCACTGTAATAACTGGAATGACTAGTCATATTATTTCCATGTTTGATGTGGTCATTCAGGCCAGAAAAGGGGCATTTTTTTCTTTTTCTTCAACCACTGGGTGTTCTTACCTCCTGAGGTCCATGGCCAATATAAAGTGGACAGACTTTCTTACAAGCAATAGCTGTTTCCTTGCTAAACCCTCTAGTGTATATTCTCAACCTTCCTGTCACTTGGGCACCTCCTTCTCTGTCACTGTATCTTGTCAGACATCTAGTAAGTGTTGATATTCTCTCTGATGTCTCTCACTTTTTGACTTCTAAGTGTTGTTCTCTCCATACTCAGTTGCTTTTCTAGCTATGACAACACTAGATTCATCTTCCTTAAATGATAATCCTGACGACTCACTCCAGTGGTTTTCCCATTTTACTTAGGCAGAGGTGAATTTGCCACAAAGTTAATGAGGCGTAACGCTGAGGGTACTCCCTGGCATTGAATCCAGCACCATGTTCACGTGGTCATATTCTATTGTAAAATTAGCAAAAGTAAGATATTTTAATCCACATCCATTAAGACTGCCATGTCTTTCTGCTTTGGCTTCCCCTTGTTGACACACCCCCTTTTGTCAGGAGTTGATGGAGTAGTGGGACAATTTTGGATCTGTATAATGGGAATTTTAGTTAGAGAATACACTTCAGTCCCATTTACTGCTATATATCCTCTTTGGTTCACAATCACATTGTGTTATTTTCCTAAATTTTGTAATGTTTCTGAAATCTGTCAGCCTTTAAAAATTTGTTATATGTTGTGATTTATTTCCCCACTTGAAATACACATTTGTACCTAATTTTGTATGAAAATTCTTATGAGGGTACCCAATTATATAAGCTTCAAGATTAAAAAAAAGATCCACTCCTGCTTATATTATGTGTATTTTTTAAATACGACTAGTTTGGGATTCAGTGCCCTCTCTCCTGGGATGTTCATATTTATTCCAAATTTCCCCAACCCCATGACTGTCAGCAAGGAACTTCTACTCCTGTTGTTTACTCCTTTTCCCCTCAAACCTTCAGGTATGTGTCTGAATTCTACCTATCCTTTGGCACCCTAGCCACACTGCACGTCAAAGATAAAGATACCAAACTCATAGTTATTGGTTATTTTCATGTGATAGGCATCGTCCATACATTGTCTTTAGTTCCTTTTCTTTAATTGAAGTACAGTTGATTTACAATGTTGTGTTAGTTTCTGGTGTACAGCAAAGAGATTCAAATGTATACGTGTATCATACATACAATTATATATATATATATTCTTTTTCATATTCTTTTCCATTATGGTTTATTACAAAATATTGAATATAGTTTCCTGTGCTACACAGTAGGACCTTGTTGTTTACCTATTTTATATATAGTAATTTGTGTCTGCTAATCCCATTCTCCTAACTTATCCCTCCACCACCCCCTTTTCCTCTTTGGTAACCATAAGTTTGTTCTGTATGTCTGTGAGTCTGTTTCTGTTTCATAAATAAGTTCATTTGTGTCATATTTTAGATTCCACATATAAGTGATAGCATATGGTATTTGTCTTTCTCTATCTGGCTTACTTCACTTAGTATGATAATCTCTAGGTCCATCCGTGTTGCTGCAAATGGCATTATTTCATTCTTTTTTTATGGCTGAGTAGTATTCCTGTGTGTGTGTGTGTGTGTGTGTGTGTGTGTGTGTGTGTATTATCTTTAGTTCTTACACCACCAGAAGAGGGACACATCATTATGCTCATTCCATAGATGAAGCAGCGGAAGCTTTGGGAGGTTATTTTGCCCACTATCACCGAGCACAGGTGTCAGGAGCCAGCATTTTCTCTTGCCCTGCAGAAGCACCTCTTAAAAATGATAACTCCTCCCCACATCTGCCCAGCAATATCTCTGAACCCCAAAGTACTGACAGTGCCCACCTTGTAAACAGCCAACTGCTTGTGCTGTTACTTAACTATTTTGTAGACACACTTCTTATTTCCTCCCCCTTGCTCCACCCCAGCTGGAGTATATTAAACTAGAATCTGGGATGAGATCTTACACTCCCTTTGTCCACTGAAAGCAGCTGGAGAAAGAGCTCAATTGCAATTCATAGGAGCTTGCAATCCATGAAAATGGGTGTTTCTATTCTAACTTTTTAATACCAGAATAGAAGAGCTAAGTTAAAAGATAGAAATGTCTTTAAATCCACAATGACAAAAACTATATACTAAAAATATTTTTCACAGAGAAGCACAATTCACATGTGTCTTGATACTGACAGTTCAGTATAAGTGATTAAACTGAGAAGGAATTCATAGTTTTTAGAATATAATTGAAAAATTATGTTGGAATTTTAAAATCAGTTTCCATCCTTCAGCCTAAAAAATGCATACTTTGAAAACCCAATAAAAACACAATGATAATGAGGAAAAATAAATACCTTGCATATCAGAAAGATTATGATACCAGTGCAGTTTTTTAAATCTCTCTTTTGGTACCAATTTGTCCATATATTGTTTCATGGAATATTGGGAATAAGGATTATAATCTTCGAGTTTTCATTTTCTTTCTTCCTCTCCCTCATTCATTCATATTCTCTCTCTCTCCCTCTCTTCCTCTTTCATCATTCATGTATTGGATGGAATGATGGAATGTTTTGTTTCTATACACAAGTTATAGGCATCTGCCTCCACAGAGTATGCAGGGAAAATTCCTGTCATCTGGCCATTGGTGAGTCATTTAATCACAGAATCTCAGCTTTATAAGAAATGTTAGATATTATATACGGCAAAACATTTCATCAAACTAATAACCATAGCTGTTCAGTGTGTTAAGAATTATGTTAATCATACATCACTTCTTTTTCAAAAGAAATCTATGAGACAAATATTATCTTTATTTTTACCAACGAGAAAACATAGGTTTAAGTAGTTAAATAATAACAATCATTATTAACATTTATTAAGTGCTTATTATATGCCAGATGATATTCCAAGAGTTTTACATTATGTTGGCTTCTTAGTCCTCACACAACACTGAGCACAGTCCTTGGGAAGGAGGTACTCTTGTCTACAGTTTATAGATGAGATAACTGAGGCCAGGAGAGTTCTAATGACCTGCCAAGGTCACACAGCTAGTAAGTGGCAGACCTGTATTGAAAAGAGGCCAACAAGCTCTAGAAACCACCACTCTGCCCCAAATAACACAGCTATTTAGAGACAGCCTTTGAACTTTTTCATTCCAAAGTCTATTTTCTTAATTACACTGTTTCAATCCCCTTTCCAATTACCTGACAAAAGGTTATTAAGCCTCAGCTGGAACCCCTGTTACTGCCACAGGGCGATTGGCTGCTTCTGGAGAGAGTTCATTCTATTTTTGGACAGCTGTGTTGTTAGAAAATTCTCCCTTATATTGAGCTAAAATCTGCCTCCCCATTACCTGTGTGAAGAGAGTGGGATTGGGAGAAAAGGTCATTAGATATGAGGCTGACGGGAAGGTAAAGACCAGAGTGTGTAGTGCTTTAAAGACCACACCAGCTTCTAATGCTGACGGGGAGACTAAAATTCCAGTAAACGCCCAGCTGTGAAGACACATCTCCCCATCCTGCACCTGGATGGCAGGCTTTCTAACTTCAGGGCAGGGATTTACACGTATCCATCCTGCATTTGACATTCTTGGTTTCCCCTCATCATTCCAACATCAAGATATTTTTGTCTCCTGATTCTGACTTTTTGTGTATTAGCGAACTTTTCCAGCTTTCCACATTTAACAATATCTTTAATCAAGCTATTGACAAGCTCCTAAGAAAGATCTTACTGGATCGTGCCTAAAAATTAGAATTGAAATCATCGATCACCACTAAGCTAGTGACAGAACATTGGCCTAGTGACATTCATGCCTAGTGACACACCATTGGCCTAGTGACATTCATGCCTAGTGACAGAACATTGGCCAGTCTCTTCTTTTTCTCACTCTTCACTATCCTGGGTGCTTCAGCAGCCAAATGGCCACTGGGTAATAAATAATAAACATCATAAAATTTGGACTACTATAGCCAGGGAGGACATTTAATGGTGTTAACAAAGGAAATGAAGTGGTATTTATGTTTCTGCTTAGTGGAGAATCAATATTTAGTAATGACCTCATTGGAAAGTTCCTCTTGCGTACCAAAAGAAAACAACGTTTCATGGATCTTAAAAGCCTACCCACTGCCACAGCTTTAAGAACAACATGGAGTCAACTGGGCAGAACACAGAGCAAGTACATGAGGCCGAGACAGAATGAGTACACGGACCCAAGAAAGCAGAAAAAGAGGCTGTTCACTCCTGGCCATTGAATAACCCACAGCAGGACGGGCTGGCTTTTTGCAGACTCTAGTGGAGAAAGAGTGCCCCTTAGAAACACCTGGTGAAGGCTTTGTTACTTAAAATCTTTCACTGGTTGTAGCTATAGAGAGGAAATATCTCAGAAATTACAATAAACATTGTGATACAAGGATGCCATCATCCCAGCAGCCTGGGACCCAGAGGGATGCAACCCAAAAAGGAAATTAAGTTCTGCTCAGAGAAGGAAGTAAGGAACTCTGAGCTAAACCAAGCCAGAAGCCATGCCCATCAGCATTCCCAGCTGACCAAAGATTCACCAGATATGACTAAAGAGAGAATGAAATGTAAGAGTGTGCCATTTATAATTTTTAGTTTACTATATGTAACTATTCTCAAGTTACTTCTTAATAACCCACGTATAGTTTTCATTTCGCAAGAGCCCATCTATTCTCTCATAAAGTACCCTATTATTAAAAATTAACAATAATTACTCTCCCTGTCTCATGTCAGAGAGAGGTCTGATCTGAGCTAACCCAAACTGAAAATCACATTTAAGACTCACACTTATGACTCTGGGGCTTACAGTAAGCAGGGCGGATAAGCAATCCCTTTTGCAATGTTGTCTTATGCAGCTGACTTTCACCATACATAGGTTGACATCCATATAAAACTCAACTGTGGATAGCAGAGTTTGCCTCATATATGATGTCTGGAGCAGGGTGTCCATTCTAGTTCTGCGTCGCATGCCAAGTCTCATCCTACCAAGTCCCAGTGATATCATGAGAGAAATCATCAATATCATAAGGATAGTTACGATTTATATGGCACTCAGTATGTGTCCTCAATTAAAGCAATGACTTTTGTTTATTCCTTTCTGAATTCTCATAGAAATTCTGGCATAGGTCTAATCATTCTGATTTTATATTTGAAGAAACTGCAGTTCAAAGCCTTTAAGAGTCTTTTCTAAAGTCAAATACCTGAGAGACAGGGGAGGCTGTATCTGCTTCCTACCGTGGAGTTATTTGCATGCCTGGTACAATTCTTAGGTTTTACTACCAGTTCCTTGCCTTTTTTGTTTTGTTGTTTTGCTTTTCCTTATGGCGCTTCCAGCACCACGATTCTGTTTTGAACGCCCTGCCTTTTATGGACTGCTGCTAGCTGCCTACTCTGTCTTCCCAGAGGGCTCTTAAAGCCTGCCGATCTCGAGTCAGGGCCACCCCTGGCTTCTGCTGGCACGGGAAAGAGTATCAATGCAGGCCCACATTCCATGTGTCGAAATATTTAATTTACAGACCAAGATAACAAACTGTTTAATAAAACATGTTCAGTCCTTCTACCTTGACAAGCATACCTTTACAATAACCAGGAAGGCTACGTTTGAGTTTAGAATTATCAGATTCCTTGAGAATGTGGTGATGCCAAAAGAGACAGGCCCTTGGGCTTCCCCGGTGGCGCAGTGGTTGAGAGTCCGCCTGCCGATGCAGGGGACACGGGTTCGTGCCCCGGTCCGGGAGGATCCCACGTGCCATGGAGTGGCTGGGCCCGTGAGCCATGGCCGCTGAGCCTGCGCGTCCGGAGCCTGTGCTCCGCAATGGCAGAGGCCACAACAGCGAGAGACCAGCGTACCGCAAAATAAAAAAAAAAAGAGACAGGCCCTGGGCCCCAGTAAGCCTCTTCTCTCCACTTCTGGCTCCATTCTGTGCTGAGAAGGGCCTCTCATGTTCACCACCCTGGGCCTAGGACTGTGCATGCCTACGGTGTGATCCACCCTAGGGAGAGCAGACCTAGAGAAGAAGGCTCTGTGGGCCTTGGAAAAGGGCTTGGGGGCCATTTGGGCAATGAATTCTGAGATTCTGGGCACCTGGACGATGGTCTGGGAGGGGCAGGTGCCCGTCCTGAGGGCATGTTGCACTGGCCTCACGGAGGCCTTATCTTGCAGCAAAGGGCACACTGCAATTAGTACAGAGTGGGATCTTCTTACATGGCAATATTGCTTGACATTTCTCCAAATCCTGGCTTCTCTCATTCAGAACCATTGAAATAATGAGGAATCACTGGGCCAAATGCCAGAGAAGTGGCTTTGCAAGTCAAGTTGGTCTTTTAAAGCCAATTCCCTTCACCTCTTTAGAATCACTTCCTTCCAAGTACTCACGGCTTTTCTGCAGAGCCAAGCTTTCCATTCACGGAGGACATAATGTGAAAATTCATTCTCTGAAATATGTTACTTTTCCTAAGGGACCTTATGAATTTTGTTTTAAAAGAAGCTGCTATTTAAACCAAAGGAATAAATTTGCTAATAGATTTTTTAACAATAGTGGAAATGTACTTGCAGACAGGAATTTTCTTGCTATAAATCTCTGTTCATTTCCTAGGGTTGCCATAATGAATTAACACAAACTTGGTGGCTTCCAACGACAGAAATTAACTTGCTCACTGTTGTGGAGACCAGAAGTCTGAAATCAAGGTGTCAGCAGAACTGTGCTTCCTCTGAAGAGTCTAGGGAAGATTCCTTTCCTGCCTCATCCAGCCTCTGGTGACTCTAATTGTTCCCTGGTTTGTGGCTGCATCACCCCAATCTCTGCCTCCATCCTGTAACTGAGCAGGACCCTATGGGGCCTTCCTGGGACAGATCCCTCCCCCCATGTCCTCTGCCTGACTCTTGTTTGAGGAAAAGCTGTAGTTTCCCAGGCCTCCCCTGAGTCACAAAAGCCTGGCTCAAGAATTAATGATTGAAAGGATGTGAGGAGGAGCTCCAGGAAGATGGCAGAAGAGTAAGACGTGAAAATCACCTTCCTCCCAACAGATACACCAGAAATACATCTACACGTGGAACAACTCCTACAGAACACCTACTGAACGCTGGCAGAAGACCTCAGATCTCCCAAAAGGCAAGAACCGCCCCCATGTACCTGGGTAGGGCAAAAGAAAAAAGAATAAACAGAGACAAAAGAATAGGGATGGGACCTGCACCAGTGGGAGGGAGCTGTGAAGGAGGAAAGGTTTCCACACACTAGAAGCCCCTTCGCAGGCGGAGACTGCGGGTGGCGGAGGGGGGAAGCTTTGGAGCCACGGAGGAGAGCACAGCAACAGGGGTGCGGAGGGCAAAGCGGAGAGATTGCCGCACAGAGGATCAGGGCCGACCGGCACTCACCAGCCCGAGAGGTTCCTCTGCTCACCCGCCGGGGCGGGCGGGGCTGGGAGCCGAGGCTCGTGCTTCGGTCGCAGCGCAGGGAGAGGACTGGGGTTGGCGGCGTGAACACAGCCTGAAGGGGCTAGTGCGCCACGGCAAGCCGGGAGGGAGTCCGGGGAAAAGTCTGGACCTGCCGAACAGGCAAGAGACTTTTTCTTCCCTCTTTGTTTCCGGGTGCGCGAGGAGAGGGAATTAAGAGCGCTGCTTAAAGGAGCTCCAGAGACGGGCGCGAGCCGTGGCTAAAAGCGCGGACCCCAGAGACGGGCATGAGACGCTAAGGCCGCCGCTGCCGCCACCAAGAAGCCTGTGTGTGTGCACAGGTCACTATCCACACCTCCCCTCCCGGGAGCCTGTGCAGCCCGCCACCGCCACGGTCCTGGGATCCAGGGACAACTTCCCCGGGAGAACGCACGGCGCGCCTCAGGCTGGTGCAATGTCACACTGGTCTCTGCGGCCACAGGCCCGCCCCGCACCCGTGCCCCTCCCTTCCCCCGGCCTCAGTGAGGCAGAGCCCCCGAATCAGCGGCTCCTTTAACCCCATCCTGAGTGAAGACCAGACGCCCTCTGGTGACCTACATGCAGAGGCGGGGCCAAATCCAAAGCTGAGCCCCGGGAGCTGTGCGAACAAAGAAGAGAAAGGGAAGTCTCTCCCAGCAGCCTCAGAAGCAGCGGATTAAAGCTCCACAATCAACTTGATGTACGCTGCATCTGTGGTACATGAATAGACAACGAATCATCCCAAATTGAGGAGGTGGACTTTGGGAGCAAGATAGGTAATTTTTCCCCTTTTCCTCTTTTTGTGAGTGTATATGTTATGCTTCTGTGTGACATTTTGCCTGTATAGCTTTGCTTTCACCATTTGTCCTAGGGTTCTGTCCGTCCTTTTATTTTTTTACTTAAAAATTATTTTTTCGTAATAATTATTTTTTATTTTAATAACTTTATTTTATGTTACTTTATTTTATTTTATATTCTTCCTTCCTTCCTCCCTTCCTTCCATCCTTCCTCCCTCCCTCCCTCTCTCTCTCTCTCTCTCTCTTTCTCTCTTTCTCTCTTTCTCTTTCTCTCTTTCTTTCTTATTTTTTCTCCCTTTTATTCTGAGCCGTGTGGATGAAAGGCTCTTGGTGCTCCAGCCAGGAGTCAGTGCTGTACCTCTGAGGTGGGAGAGCCAACTTCAGGACACTGGTCCACAAGAGACCTCCCAGCGCCACGTAATATCAAACGGCAAAAATGTCCCAGACACCTCCATCTCAACACCAAGACCCAGCTTCACTCAATGACCAACAAACTACAGTGCTGGACACCCTATGCCAAACAACTACCAAGACAGGAACACAGCCCCATCCATTAGCAGAAAGGCTGCCTAAAATCATAATAAGGCCACAGACACCCCAAAGCACACCACCAGACGTGGACCTGCCCACCAGAAAGACAAGATCCAGCCTCATCCACCAGAACACAGGCACTAGGCCCCTCCACCAAGAAGCCTACACAACCCACTGAACCAAAAACCTTAGCCACTGGGGACAGACACCAAAAACAACGGGAACCTTCAACCTGCAGCCTGCGAAAAGGAGACCCCAAACACAGTAAGATAAGGAAAATGAGAAAACAGAAAAACACACAGCAGAAGAAGGAGCAAGATAAAAACCCACCAGACCTAACAAATGAAGAGGAAATAGGCAGTTTACCTGAAAAAGAATTCAGAGTAATGATAGTAAAGATGATCCAAAATCTTGGAAATAGAATAGAGAAAATGCAAGAAATATTTAACAAAGACCTGGAAGAACTAAAGAGGAAACAAGCAATGATGAACAACACAATATATGAAATTAAAAATATTCTAGAAGGGATCAATAGCAGAATAACTGAGGCAGAAGAACAGAAAAGTGACCTGGAAGATAAAAGAGTGGAAATAACTACTGCAGAGCAGAATAAAGAAAAAAGAATGAAAAGACTTGAGGACAGTCTAGGAGACCACTGGGACAACATTAAAGGCACCAACATTTGGAATTTGGGGTCCCAGAAGAAGAAGAGAAAAAGATAGGGACTGAGAAAATATTTGAAGAGATTATAGTTGAAAACTTCCCTAATATGGGAAAGGAAATAGTTAATCAAGTCCAGGAAGCACAGAGAGTCCCATACAGAATAAATCCAAGGAGAAACACGCCAAGACACATATTAATCAAACTATCAAAAATTAAATACAAAGAAAACATATTAAAAGCAGCAAGGGAAAAACAACAAATAACACACAAGGGAATCCCCATAAGGTTAACAGCTCATCTTTCAGCAGAAACACTGCAAGCCAGAAGGGAGTGGCAGGATATATTTAAAGTGATGAAGGAGAAAAACCTACAGCCAAGATTACTCTACCCAGCAAGTATCTCATTCAGATTTGATGGAGAAATTAAAACCTTTACAGACAAGCAAAAGCTGAGAGAGTTCAGCACCACCAAACCAGCTTTCAAACAAATGCTAAAGGAACTTCTCTAGGCAAGAAACACAAGAGAAGAAAAAGCCTACAATAACGAACCCAAAACAATAAAGAAAATGGGAATAGGAACATAAATATTGATAATTACCTTAAATGTAAATGGATTAAATGCTCCCACCAAAAGACACAGACTGGCTGAATGGATAGAAAAACAAGACCCGTATATATGCTGTCTACAAGAGACCCACTTCAGACCTAGGGACATATACAGACTGAAAGTGAGGGGATGGAAAAAGATATTCCATGCAAATGGAAGTCAAAAGAAAGCTGGAGTACCAATTCTCATATCAAAAGTCTCAAAATAGACTTTAAAATAAAGACTATTACAAGAGACAAAGAAGGACACTACATAATGATCAAGGGGTTGATCAAAGAAGAAGATATAACAATTTAAATATTTACGCACCCAACACAGGAGCACCTCAATACATAAGGCAAATACTAACAGCCATAAAAGGGGAAATCAACAGTAACACATTCATAGTAGGGGATTTTAACACCCCACTTTCACCAATGGACAGATCATCCAAAATGAAAATAAATAAGGAGACAGAAGCTTTAAATGATACATTAAACAAGATGGACGTAATTGATATTTATAGGACATTCTATCCAAAAACAAAAGAATACATATTTTTCTCAAGTGCTCATGGAACATTCACCAGGATAGATCATATCTTCGGTCACAAATCAAGCCTTTGTAAATTTAAGAAAATTGAAATTGTATCAAGTATCTTTTCTGACCACAACGCTATGAGACTAGATATCAATTACAGGAAAAGATCTGTAAAAAATACAAACACATGGAGGCTAAACAATACACTACTTAATAACCAAGAGGTCACTGAAGAAATCCAAGAGGAAATCAAAAAATACCTAGAAACATATGACAATGGAGACACAATGACCGAAAACCTAGGGGATGCAGCAAAAGCAGTTCTAAGAGGGAAGTTTATAGCAATACAATCCTACCTTAAGAAACAGGAAACACCTCAAATAAACAACCTAAACTTGCACCTAAAGCTATTAGAGAAAGAAGAACAAGAAAACCCCAAAGTTAGCAGAAGGAAAGAACGATAAAGATCGGATCGGAAATAAATGAAAAAGAAATGAAACAATTGCAAAGATCAATAAAACTAAAAGCTGGTTCTTTGAGAAGATAAACAAAATTGATACCATTAGCCAGATTCATCAAGAAAAAAAGGGAGAAGACTCAAATCAATAGAATTAGAAATGAAAAAGGAGAAGTAACAGCTGACACTGCAGAAATACAAAGGATCATGAGAGATTACTACAAGCAACTCTATGCCAATAAAACGGACCACCTGGAAGAAATGGACAAATTCTTAGAAAAGCACAAGCTGCAGAGAGTGAATCAGGAAGAAACAGAAAATATGAACAGACCAAATCACAAGCACTGAAATTGAAACTGTGATTAAAAATCTTCCAACAAACAAAAGTCCAGGACCAGAGGGCTTCACAGGTGAATTCTATCAAACATTTAGAGAAGAGCTAACACCTATCCTTCTCAAACTCCTCCAAAATATAGCAGAAGGAGGAACACTCCCAAACTCATTCTATGAGGCCACCATCACCCTGATACTAAAACCAGAAAAAGATATCACAAAAAAGAAAACTATAGGCCAGTATCACTGATGAACATAGATGCAAAAATCCTCCACAGAACACTAGCAAACTGAATCCAAGAGCACACTGAAAGGATCATACACCATGATCAAGTGGGGTTTATCCCAGGAATGCAAGGATTCTTCAGTATATGCAAATCAATCAATGTGATACACCATATTAACAAATTGAAGGAGAAAAACCATATGATCATCTCAATAGATGCAGAAAGAGCTTTCGACAAAATTCCACACCCATTTATGAGAAAAACCCTGCAGAAAGTAGGCATAGAGGGAACTTTCCTCAACATAATAAAGGCCATATATGACAAACCCACAGCCAACATCATCCTCAATGGTGAAAAACTGAGAGCATTTCCACTAAGATCAGGAACAAGACAAGGTTGCGCACTCTTACCACTCTTATTCAACATTGTTTTGGAAGTTTTAGCCACAGCAATCAGAGAAGAAAAAGAAATAAAAGGAATCCAAATCAGAAAAGAAGAAGTAAAGCTGTCACTGTTTGCAGATGACATGATACTATACATAGGAAATCCTAAAGATGCTACCAGAAAACTACTAGAGCTAGTCAATGAATTTGGTAAACTAGCAGGATACAAAATTAATGCACAGAAATCTCTGGCATTCCTATACACTAATGATGAAAAATCTGAAAGTGAAATTAGGAAAACACTTCCATTTACCATTGCAATAAAAAGAATAAAATATCTAGGAATAAAACTACCTAAGGAGACAAAAGACCTGTATGCAGAAAATTATAAGACACTGATGAAAGAAATTAAAAATGATACAAACAGCTGGAGAGATATACCATGTTCTTGGATTGGAAGAATCAACATTGTGAAAATGACTCTACTACCCAAAGCAATCTACAGATTCAATGCAATCCCTATCAAACTACCACTGGCATTTTCCACAGAACAAAAAATTTCACAATGTGTATGGAAACACAGAAGACCCCGAATAGCCAAAGCAATCTTGAGAACAAAAAATGGAGCTGGAGGAATCAGGCTCCCTGACTTCAGACTATACTACAAAGCTACAGTAATCAAGATAGTATGGTACTGGTACAAGAACAGAAATATAGATCAATGGAACAGGATAGAAAGCCCAGAGATAAACCCATGCACGTATGGTCACCTTACGTTTGATAAAGGAGGCAAGAATATACAGTGGAGAAAAGACAGCCTCTTCAATAAGTGGTGCTGGGAAAACTGGACAGGTACATGTAAAAGTATGAAATTAGAACACTCCCTAACACCATACACAAAAATAAACTCAAAATGGATTAGAGACCTAAACGTAAGGCCAGAAACTATCAAACTCTTAGAGGAAATCATAGGCAGAACACTCTATGACATAAATCACAGCAAGATCCTTTTTGACCCGCCTCCTAGAGAAATGGAAATAAAAACAAAATTAAACAAATGGGACCTAATGAAACTTCAAAGCTTTTGCACAGCAAAGGAAACCATAAACAAGACCAAAAGACAACCCTCAGAATGAGAGAAAATATTTGCAAATGAAGCAACTGACAAAGGATTAATCTCCAAAATTTACAAGCAGCTCATGCAGCTCAATAACAAATAGAAAAACCCAATCCAAAAATGGGCAGAAGACCTAAATAGACATTTCTCCAAAGAAGATATACAGATTGCCAACAAACACATGAAAGAATGCTCAACATCATTAATCATTAGAGAAATGTAAATCAAAACTACAATGAGATACCATCTCACACCGGTCAGGATGGCCATCATCAAAAAATTTAGAAACAATAAATGCTGGAGAGGGTATGGAGAAAAGGGAACATTCTTGCACTGTTGGTGGGAATGTAAATTGATACAGCCACTATGGAGAACAGTATGGAAGGTCCTTAAAAAACTACAAATAGAATTACCATATGACCCAGGAATCCAACTACTGGGCATATACCCTGAGAAAACCATAATTCAAAAAGAGTCATGTATCAAAATGTTCATTGCAGCTCTATTTACAATAGCCAGGACATGGAAGCAACCTAAGTGTCCATCAACAGGTGAATGGATAAAGAAGATGTGGCACATATATACAATGGAATATTACTCAGCCATAAAAAGAAATGAAATTGAGTTATTTGTAGTGAGGTGGATGGACCTAGAGTCTGTCATACAGAGTGAAGTAAGTCAGAAAGAGAAAAACAAATACCATATGCTAACACATATATATGGAATTTAAGAAAAAAAAAGTCATGAAGAACCTAGGATTAAGACGGGAATAAAGACACAGGCCTACTAGAGAATGGACTTCAGGATATGGGGAGGGGGAAGGGTAAACTGTGACAAAGTGAGAGCGTGGCATGGACATATATACACTACCAAACGTAAAATAGATGGCTAGTGGGAAGCAGCCACATAGCACAGGGAGATCAGCTCGGTGCTTTGTGACCACCTAGAAGGGTGGGATAGGGAGGGGGGAGGGAGGGAGATGCAAGAGGGAAGAGATATGGGAACATATGTATATGTATAACTGATTCACTTTGTTATAAAGCAGAAACTAACACACCATTGTAAAGCAATTATACTCCAATAAAGATGTTACAAAAAAAAAAAGAAAGGATGTGAACATGTAGTGACAAAAATGGCAGTGGGCCGGAAGAACTGGCAACAATTTAAGCAGTAAATTAGCCATATGGCAGTCACAGAATCTTTAGTTCCTCCCTGAATTACAGAGATAACAGTATCTGATGCACGTTTCCTGAGTTGTTTTACAGATGCTAAAACCCCCACCAAATGGAAGACATTAACTACTTGATGACCATGAGCATTTAGCCCCCAGACCTACTAGACCCTGAGGAATGATAATGTTAACTCCCTTTGCCAGGATTGATAATGTTAACGATTGACACCACCCTGTTACTGCACACGAGCTGATCACATACCTTGCGACTCCCCTCCCTCCCCTGGCCTTTAAAAATGCTTTTCCTGAAACCGGAGCGGACCAACTTTAGTTCGGTAACAATCTCACACGGCCTTCTCCTCTCTGTCTCTCTCTCTCTCTCTCATACATCTCCCTCTGCCTTTTTGAAGGCACTTATCATTGGATTTAGGGCCCACCTGGATAATCCAGGATGATCCATCTCAGGATCCTTAACTTGATTACATCTGCAAAGGTCCTGTTTCTAATTAAGGTCACATTCCCAGGTTTCAGGTAGACATATCTTTTGGGAGTCACCATTCAACTCACTACACCATCCAATTCTGCTCTATGGACATGATTCTTGCAGCCCCACACACTAAAGGCCAACCTGCTGCAGGCACAGGAAGAAGGAAATGTTAGTCCAGCCTTGTAGACCTCAGGGAAAGTTGACAGACCTTCTCACAGGAGATGAGCCTCAACTGTAAGGGAGAGATGAGATAGAGCTACAGCACTTGAGAGCATGAAGCAAAGGTTATGACATTGATTTTTGGAAAGTTTTCGCCAAACTGAAGCAGAGTAAAGAATAAATCATCTCTCCTTATTTTACAAGACCCTTCATCTTCTCACAACCATACCTGGAGATTATATGAGCTTAAGATCCAAAATTTAAATGCTATTTATTTTTTTCCTCTAAGCAGGGGAAAGAACTATTAGTATGTGACTGCCTATCATGTCCTAAGATTTGTAACAATATTGCTTCATTTTCTCTTTATAATAGCACTACAAGGAAGATATTAACATTCACACCCATTGTACAAATGTGGAAACTGAGGCCATGAGATGTTAAGTAATTTGGCGGGATCCTACAGCTAGGAATTACAGGTGCTGAGACCCACAAAGTCCATGCTCTTTCTATGACTCCACTGCCCTGGAATCAGTCTAGATTAGCCCTACACTTCTACGTTGATTGCCTTGACCTGGCTGATTTTCCTCTTCTCCTGAAACGGCAAGTAAGCATCGCTACCAGTAACAAGAGAAGCCAAGGGTAAGGAGCCTGGTTTTCTTTTTGCTTACACTGCACTGCCATCTAGTGGGAAAATAATTAATGGCAGAATAGGCCGTTTCTGGCATCTTCGTTTTTTGGTATTGGTAATTAATTTGTATTTAAATTTTGCTCTTGAAATTGCGACCCAATCAAAATCCACATCAAATTCCTGCCCCTGCCTCTACACGCACACGCACACTTTTTCTGTACACCAGTCTCACATAAATGTACCCCACCTGTAACAGAGAGAGAAAGAATTAGGCTCACCTTCAACACACAGACTTAGACTGCAGTTGTGCAACAGTTAAAATCACAAGCAAAAAACCTATGCTCTCCTGACGTCCCATTAACTAAACTGTGACCCTCTGACTCTAATCTGACAACAATTTTAGGGAGGAGTTCAGACAAAAATGACTAACAGATTTGCTTTTAATCATTTTTCATACCTGAAAACACAATTTCTGTCCATCAAAAATAGTTTCTATGCTAAGCCGACGGCAGAGCCGATTCTGGTACTAATAGTACTCAGGACACATGGATGTGAGTTGGCCCCTGGAGTAAGACAACCTTTAGCTGTAGGTGAACAAAATCCTGCCGCCTCGAAGTGTCTTTGGCATGCCGATTATTTCGAGCTGAAAACAATCAAGGCCCAAAAGACTCAGGAAGCAAACTTTGACCTTCCCCCTAACTGCTTATATGAACCTGTCGATAGATAGAGGACCTATTCCAGGAAGGGAGCTATCACCATATATAATTACAGTACGAACTAAGCGAGTAGGCAGGGAGAAACCTAGCAAAGTCTGTTAAAATTCCTCTCTCTGTCCCTTTGTCTCTGCCCAACCCAGCAAACATTTATTTACCAAACATTTGCTTTTCCATCTCCATGTGAATTACCTTCTTCCCCATTTGGAGTCCCAAACCACTACTCCCAACATCCTCTTTTGTCTTTAGCTGAAGATGGTATTTAAGGTGAGGGTTTCAGCCATTTGGGGGAGTTACTCAGTTTTTCTGAGTCTCTCCCATGTATACACGTTATTAGACTTTGGTCTGATTTTCTCCTGTTAATCTGTCTCACGTCAATTTAATTCTTAGACCAGCCAGAAGAACCAAAAAGGGTAGAGGAGAATTTTTTCCTCCTCAACATAGGTAATGCAATGATGAATGCCTCTGTGTAAACGTAGAACAGGAAGGTGCAGCTCTGATCACCCCACTATAAAATATACATTCTAAGGCCCCTAAGACGTCTTTTAGTATTAGCAGTAGTCTCCTGCTGCTGCTGCTGTAACAAATTACCACAAACTTACTAGCTCAAAACCATACATGTTTATTATCTTACGGTTCAGGAGGTCAACAAACTGAAATGGGTGTCAACGGGCTAAAGTCAAGATGTCAGCAGGTCTGTATTCCTTCTGCAGGCTCCACGAGAGAATCCAATCCCTAGCCTATTACAGCCTCTACAGACTACCTGCAGGATTGGGTCTCTTCTGTCTGTAAAATCAGCAACGTGGGTCCCAGACCTACTCACACTTCCACCTCTCTGGTTCTCACTGTTCCGTCTCCTTCTTCCACCTTAAAGGACTTTATGATTACACCGGACCCACTACAATAATCCAGGATAATAGCCAATATCCCCATTTCAAGGGCAACTGACTAGCAACCTTAATTCCATCTGCTACTTAATTCTCCTTTGCCATATAATGTAATACATTCTCAGGTTCCAGGAATTAAGGTATGGACATCTTTGGCATTGGCAGGGGGGTGGCGGGGGAGGGATTCTTCCCCTCCAACATCCAAGAGAAGAGAAATCTTGACTGGAATGTTTCATACTGTGGGTCGTGGTGGCATTGGGAGAGCCAGTCACCATCCAGAGTCCTTTCTTTCCCCTCCCACCCCCTCCCCACTTTCGCAAACTGCAAGGAGCCTTGCAGGCATGCATGAGGACATATCCACCCTGAAATTCTACCTTCACTTTTTCCAAGTCGCCTTTAACAGTAGATAAGAGCATAGATTCAGATAGACTTAAGTTTAAGATTCATCCCCACACGTGAAAGCTTGAATACATTGCTGAGTATTTCACTTAGCATTTTTTTTTTTTTTTTTTTTTTGCGGTACGCGGGCCTCTCACTGCTGTGGCCTCTCCCGTTGCGGAGCCCGGGCTCCGGACGCGCAGGCTCAGCGGCCATGGCTCACGGGCCCGGCCGCTCCGCGGCATGTGGGATCTTCCCGGACCGGGCCACAAACCCGTCTCCCCCGCATCGGCAGGCGGACTCTCAACCACTGCGCCACCAGGGAAGCCCGTGTATGAATTTTTGAATATAGAAACTTATGGAGTTAAAAGTTATTTTGCACATTAGAAATATAAAAAAGGACGCCCAAACTTTAAGCTCTTCTTTTATCCCTATGGCCTTTTTGATTCCCCCAAGAGGATCAGAAAACAGAACACTTCCCTCCAGGCCTATTAGAGCTTCCTGGAACAAAAAGGGAGAGTTTGGCCATGACCAGTCCTTCCTGACTTTCTGTCAACCCTCTCACTTAGGTGGCAGTGTTGAGAAGGGTCTCTGCATTTTGGATGTGGCTACAGTTCTACTCCTGATGGCATCTCTAAACCTCAGGAGATGGAGGACTACATGGCAACTACAAAACCTAGAACCTACAACAAGATCGTATTTCTCGGGTTTGCATAAGCTTAACATTTGTTAAATCCCGGGGAACTTCAGCAAGAGGATATCGCATGCGGCGTGACAAACCAGACCTCTATCTTGACTTTACACAGCTGAGGCTGACTTGGGGGGGTGGTGGTCATGGCTTAGGTAACGAGGCTACTGCAGAGTATGTAGGCAGCTGTACCTTGGAAAGAACATCCCATGGCGCTGCTGTGAATATGCCAAGCACCTTTCTCCCTCAGAGAAAGTCACGGAGCTTTATATTTGAGAAGTCTCCAACCCTCAGCTCAATGGAAATGCCAGGCAGCACACTAATTCAGTGTGGCAAGACTGCCAGCTAAGTCCAGTAGGTGGTAGCTAAGGCCACATTGCAGCAGACCTGGGAGTTGGTGAGCTCTGTTAGAGGCATGATGGAAAGAAAGGGTTCACCCAAAAATCCAGCATATTTTGTTCCTCTCTGCCTCACTGGGAATTTTTTGAACCCTGAAGTTCTGTGGAGTGTAGCTTTTAGAAAGAAGCAGCTGGTTCAATTCAGAACTTGGACCAAACTGGCTGATAATATCTATTTAGTTCCTTATAAATGGTGAGCACTCTACTAAACATACATACATATATGCATTATTTATTAACCACACTATTAGGTGGGCAGAATTAATCACTGATGAAACTGAGGTCTAAAGAAGTCAAATGATTTTCCCAAGTTCACACTGAGAGTAAAGATGAATGTTGATATTTCCCTCACATCTTTAACCCCTTTGATTTCCTCTATGTTGCCTAAGAACACAGCAGCTAATATATATATATATATATATATATATACCAAAAAACTAATCAGTCTTAAACATATTTAACTGACTTTCCTAATTTTTATTTAACTGGTCTCCTCAAACACAATTTATCTTTGTCCCCTCTTCAACTTTGGTCGCCTCTATACCCTCCCTGCTACATCATACTAAAGTGAGTCCGAGAGGGGTCTATCTCATTTGGATTGTTTATGGGATGGATTTTCATTGAGAGCATTCATAATGGGTTAAGAACTATCATTTCCCCTTTGGACAAATGATAATCCAGGTGATAACAGGATTATTAAATAAATAATAAAAATAATAAAATAAATATATCTTAATTATTTTAAATTATTTACTTTAAAATAAAAAAAATTAATAATAAAAATCATTTTTAAACAAATAAAATCATATAAGAATAGATAAGCAGATTGGTACAATAATTATTAAGAGTAACCGGTGGGAGAAAGTGGAAGTCAATACAATGTTTTATCCCAGCTATAAGATAAAGGAAGGACAGTTGTGTGATAAGATACATTACATGGTATATATTAAATATGACAAAATTTCTTGGTTTCCTCTATCAGCACATTGAATTAAAATTTCATTTCTGCTGTATGATTCTTTATTTCTACAATCAGCAGAAAGGGTCAACAGGTATTTGTGTCAAGCTTCTGTGAATAAGTCCAGTAAGTGAAAAGGATTGTTTTGAAGTAGATACTTAACGTTTCCCCTTCATCGGCCTGAATTAAAGGTGAAACTCAACTGTCTCATTACAATGCACTTCCTTATCTTATAATGAAAAGGTGATGACGAATAGAAATGCATTAACACATAATAAGGCCCAGAATGTATCATAAAATATTAGCTAATGCTTTCCTTTTCCTGGTAATTGATGTTTGGGATAGCTTCTTATCTATTTAAGAAATAGGCTGTATTAGTCCCAAAGTCATGTGACTCAATGTTCTATAATTTACATAGACCCAGTTCTAAGCTAAGGTGCTTACTGCTGTTAAAGCCATTAATTTTTTGGATGATTAAAAATAAGAGCTATGCATTAACAATAATTAAGTGTCTCTTAGAAAGGTCAGTGGTTCAAGGAAATAGTTAATTACACTGAAAGAAGAAGAAGAAGAACATTGAAGAGAATGTATTTTTTCAACTACAAAACTGGGTAAAAGTGATCCAACCTGGGAGATTTACTAATTCATAGCAATTAAGTAGTTAATTAGAAGTCTGTAATTATCTTTGCCACATCATTAAGAACTCTGTACAGACTTCCCAGGATAACTTTTTGGAAACCCTACGTATCTTGGTTATTGCCATTTCATGAGGAAACTGCTTTCAATGTCTTAGAGGAGCGTCTCATTAAAACTTTGCTCAGCCGTCTGTAGAAGCACAAGTTGATTCCTATGAGCCTAATGGCTTTGGGTTTGCTGGTGAAGTGTGACTGAAAGGGCACAGGATAGCATAAGTAACTCTCTAATTTCTGACCACCAGGGCAGATATTCACCCAGTATGCACAGGTATAGTCTTATTGCTTACTTGTGCAGGTATACATTCTGATTGGCTGTGGCATTGTTCTGATTGGTCAATGTCCATGCTGTTTTAGTTTGTAAACATTATGAAGATCATCTGTTCTGCAGATGGATGACTACCCTTAGAGAAAGCTAGAACCCATAACAAGATAATGACTCCAGGCCACCTATCTTGGCAATGATATGGAAGCTCAACCTTACTTCTATCTATGACTATAACAGCCTAAACCCATGAAGACAAGACCCTCCAAAAATGATCAAAATGCAAAATGGTGGTAGAGCTCTACTTTTCCATATTTTGTTTGATAGACAGGTCCTGTGATTATTATGAATACTGTCAGCAAGCTTTCCAGAGTGTTTGCAAATGTAGTGGCTACAGTGCTGTAAATAGGTAAATAGCAAAAGGGTAGTAATACCAACCTCATCAGGTGATATAGGGAGAATGAAATTAATGGATGTATAACCTCTTAACCCAACTCTGGCATACGGTAAGTATTCAATAAGTGGTAAAGAATATGAGTAGTATTTCCCTGTTTTTCAGACAGATTGCTACTTAATTTTTAACAATATATATTAATATTTCTTCACCAAATGAATGCACTGGGATGTTTTTAATGGCCTAATTATAGTTAGACATTTAGGTTATTTTGAAATTTTTGCAATTGTAAACAAACTCATCATGAACATCTGTATGCATAACACTGTTTCTGCATTTTGCGTTATTCTTCATTCTAGATTTTGCCAACTGGATTGGCTGCATTTAAGGGGTATACTTTTTTTTTTTTTTTTGGCGGTACTTGGGCCTCTTACTGTTGTGGTCTCTCCTGTTGCGGAGCACAGGCTCTGGACGCGCAGGCTCAGTGGCCATGGCTCACGGGCCCAGCCGCTCCGCAGCATGTGGGATCTTCCCGGACCGGGGCACAAGCCCGTGTCCCCTGCATCGGCAGGCGGACTCTCAACCACTGCGCCACCAGGGAAGCCCAAGGGGTATACTTTTTAAACACTCTATTACAAATAGCCTTCCTCTCCTTATTTACCATCTACTAACTGATAATAGTGAACTATATCTGGTGCCGGACTTTATGTTTAGAGATTTGTCATATTTGTAAAAAAGATTAACAAAAGTACTACATAGCATGTCAAAAATGTGAAAAAACTATGATGCAGAAACTAAGGACCAAAATTTCAGAGTTAAAGTAGGAACTGAATCTGGAATTGTGAATTCAAGGAATAATTTAGATCATTTCATCAGAAAAAAAGATAGGAATATATAACAGTATACTTGCATAAAATAAACAAATGAATTTTGCTGGAATGAATGGTTCATTCCTATACAGAAATAACAGGGTATCAAAAGTAGGTAGAGACCAGATAGGAAAGCGCCTTGAATATCAGCTAAGACATCTTAGCTTTATTATCCAGGCAATTTGAAGAAAAGTCAAGATTTCTCAGTATGAGGTGGACATGCAACAAGTCATTATAGGAATCTGTGAGTTTTAGATTCCAAGTAGGGTATAGATTGTAAGTGGTTTAAAAAAGCAAAATGCCAGAAGTCATTGATTTGTCATTAAGAATCTAGAAGGGGTTTGCTATAGAAAAGAGAAAGTACTTGAAAGAAATAACTATAGTTCTTCTTTTATGTGTTAAGAATGTTGGATTAATTATAATATTTAAATTTTGACAGATAATACAATTAAAAATAAGCATACATAACATTTTTAGTGCTTGTTATGTGTCAGGCACTGAATGAAGTATTTTATGTTCTTTATCTTGTTTAATCTTCCCCAAAACCTTTTATGGTAGGAATTATGATTATCTCAACTTCATAAAAGAGGAAATAGCAGTTTACAGAGCATAAGTTCCTTATTTCATGCTGATAATGAGTGACAAAACCAGGATTTGAACCCAGTTCTACCTGGCTCTAGAGTATATACACTATCTTCCTTCAAGTGTGGACACATTCATGATGAGTATAATTTATTTATTAAAAGAACTTTATAGAAGTCCAGGCAGGGCTTCCCTGGTGGCGCAGTGGTTGAGAGTCCGCCTGCCGATGCAGGGGACACGGGTTCGTGCCCCGGTCCGGGAAGATCCCACATGCCGCGGAGCGGCTGGGCCCGTGAGCCATGGCCGCTGAGCCTGTGCGTCTGGAGCCTGTGCTCCGCAATGGGAGAGGCCACAACAGTGAGAGGCCCGCGTGCCGAAAGAAAAAAAAAAAAGAAGTCCAGGCAAAGGGTGGCTCCAGGAGAAATAGAGATGACGAACGGATGCAAGCTAAATCACTAAATTGAATTCTAGAAGAGAGATGAGGATCCAAGGACAACTTCAAGTGTTTGAATATGGGATACAGTAGGGCCACTAATGGAAATAGTATTATAAAAACTAGAGAATAAGCTGGTTTCCAGTAATAAAATAAGTTTTGGTTTAACAACAAGAAAACAGTATGGGCTCATTTTAGGCCAAATCCAAGTTTTAGAATTATATCCTTTGAGCCTAGCAATCCCCAAAATAATGTTAATAGGTGTTATATAAATTGTTCCTAGACGGTGGCTTGAGCACAGTGCTTATCTTCTCTTCTTCCTAAGATAAGAATACACAGCAATAACTAAACATACCGTTTGATGAAGTAGTTCAACTACTATGGGGATTGGTGCCCTGACTCAAAGATATCTGTCTTCAATCATTTAAAATTTGCCCAACTAATGGGATAGTTTATCTACTCCTCCCTTAGTTATTCCTGCCAATTAACAATGCCCATTCGTGTAAACCAAAGCCTCCATCAACTTTTCAACTGCCTTGTTCTTAAATATGAATAGAAACCCAAGAATCTATAGGCATACAAGAAAAGTCGACAATAGGAATACAAAAAACAAATAAAAATACAAAGGAAGGAAGGTCAAAAGGGTGAACATAGAAAGTAGTTAATTCCAAGACTAGGAAATAAAATAATAATTAAGAAAAAATAATATTGATTACTACCTATAGAGAGTCCAGAATATATTGAATTTATAAAAGCAGCATTATACACCTTAGAAGTCATCACTTCTAATGTCTTTTGTTGATATTGTTTGTTACAAAGAAAAATGTTTGGATGAATCCTACAGGCCTGAGAGCTTTTGACATGAAAATGTCAGTATTAATTGTCAGTACCTTTTTAGAAAATATCATTGAATAACTATAGCTGTGACACAACAATGCAAGACAGTTTTGATTTAAAGCATTTTTCTATATCACAAATTACATATCCTTCAACTAAGGTTGCAATTAAAGTAAAGTTACCCCTATGAACCCTTTGAGAAGGCCTAAAATATATTCTGTGATCCTAGCAGGTATCTCTTAGAAACACCACATCTCACCAAAGTTCTTCCTAGGCAACCTGTAGCAGTATAATAAGGTTTAAATAATATTCTCCTGAAGCGTTCACAGTTCACTGAAAGTCACCTGTCATGGGTAATTAATCCAGAAAGTGAATTTCCTTTATATCTTCAAATCTTTGTAGCTGTGATATAAAAATCTACATACGGAATTAGGAGAAGGGGATTAAAATTACAGCTGCTTACCATTTGACTTTTAAAAAATCAATTACCACTCTCAGTATTTGGTTTCTACCTAAAACATGAACACAATAATATATTTGTAGCATAACTTGCTAAAAAATTAATTAATTATTTTAAAGTACTTATCATGGTGATTAGCATATAGAAACTATTAGATTGAACATACCCTTTTTACATAGATATAAACTAAAATTTCCACATAAAATTATATATAATGATTTTTAACCTTTATCACTGTCAAGAAGTCATCCACTATGTACATATAGTATTTTATCTAACCAAACAAGTCAGGCTTTATTGAAAAATCTCTGTCTACTCCAAACCATTTAGAGAGAGACGGATATTAATTCTGAGCAAACAACCCCCAAACAAACAAAAACAAATATACAACATAACATCATATGACCCTCATGACAAAAAATGGGGTTTTAATAATGTAAAACCCAAGTTTCATTCCCAATTCTGTCATATGTGAACAATAATTACTTTTTCCTCTAATGTAAAATTTAAAAATCTGAAATAATGACTTCTAAGATCTATAATGCTCTGGAATTGAAACTCTAAACATTTCTAATAATCATTCAACCTAGACCATAATCTAAATTGAATTAGTTCAAAACATAGAATTTTTTTTTTTAGTGTTCTCTTTATAGTTTCTAGGAGTATTTTTGGAATAGCAAATCTAATTTTGAGCAAAATTATAATATCTCTTGATTAATTATACAGACAAAATATTTATGATATTCATAAAACTTTATCTTATAGACACAGTGATGCTATTGCAAATGTCACCAACAGAATTACAACCAAATGTATTGTTGAATATTCTTAGCAAAATTCCTTAAAATGTTAAACGTTAGAGTTACCATATGGCCCAGCATGTCCAGTCTTATATACCCAAGAGAAGTATAAACATATGTCTGCACAAAAACTTGTACATGGATGGACATAGCAGCATTATTCATAATAGTCAAAAAGCAGAAGCTACCTACATTTCTACCAACTGATGAATAAATAAAAATGTAGTATATCCATATAATGAAATATTATTTGGTAAAATAAAAGGAATGAAATACTGACACATGCTATACGATGAACCTTAAAAACATTAGGCTATGTGTATGATTCCATTCATATGAAACACCCAGAATAGGCAAATCTACAGAGACAGAGAGTAGATTAGTGGTTGTCCAGAGCTGAGGGAGAATGGAGAGTGACTGCTAATGGGTATGGCAATGTGAGAGTATCTATCAAAAATTTTACAGAACTTAATTTTTGAGTCAGCAATCTACTTTCAGAGATCTAAAGTGTACAAAGAAAGTAAGCAATTAAACATGTTATGAGAAAATTGTTTATTAACACATTGTTTGCAACAGTGAGAAAATATATTAATTCTGTGGAATATTATGCAGCACTTACAAATTATAATAATATGTACAGACTTGGAAAGAGACCAAAGCCATATATAGATAGACTATACAAATTGAGATATAGAGATATGCCTTTTATATGATAATATGTATATGGCATATAGCAATATACATGTCAAGATATGCATTTATACAACATACATATATCATATATAAGATATATCATATATATATAATGCATATGCCACATAGTTATACATATAATATGATTCCACTGATGTTAAGGACAAAAATAAGTTATGCATATCAGTACATAGACACAGACTGAAAGGAGGCTTAACTGACTGTCAAAGAGCAGTTATTTCTGGGGACTGAAGATTGGGAGGTAACCAAGAAGGTTTTTTATATGTTACTCTATATGCTTTATATTGATATTTGAAATACCACTTTCATATTATAATATATTCATGTATTATTCATGTCATTAGAAAGAAGGACTAATATTTTTAAATAACCACAGCAAAAATCTTTTTCCCACACAAAAGGATTCTCTTAAGTGAATAAATTATCCCAATATACTAAAAACATCCAAGTAATCAGGTAAACCATCTGGTTTCCCTCAATAGACATCAGGTCCCAACAGGTTTGGGGAGTCAAAGTATTTGGGACCTAGACTAAGGAAGAGGATTAGAAAACTAAAGTCAACCCAGTTGTCAAAAGAACGTGTCAGGGCTCCCCTGGTGGCACAGTGGTTGAGAGTCCACCTGCCAATGCAGGCGACACGGGTTCGTGCCCCGGTCTGAGAAGATCCCACATGCCGCGGAGCGGCTAGGCCCATGAGCCATGGCCGCTTAGCCTGCGCGTCCGGAGCCTGTGCTCCGCAACGGGAGAGGCCACAACAGTGAGAGGCCCGCGTACCACAAAAAGAACGTGTCAAAAGAAATCTATTAGAAAGAGAGGCTAGATTAATTGATTCTCATTTTTATGATTTTAAAAAGACTTGCCAGTTGGAAAACTATAACTTATTCTAATCCTTACCATTTTTGTAGGATGCAGTACATAATAGATGACTGTATGAATCATGGACCTGGACAGGAAACAAACGGTGTAGAGAGCATGGCTATTGAAAGAGTTTAATGAGGGGACTATTTAGAAAGCAGGAGGCCAGGTTAAGGGAACCAACAAGAAAACAAGAAGTATAAAGCCATTACCGCGGCAAGGCCTGAAGTGAAGAGGGTGAGTGGTTGCCAGAACCTGTGAGAGCTACAGCTGTAACAGAGGGGTTGCCCAACAGGAGCCTTGGGTGTAGTTGGAGCAGCACAACTACTGTTAACTGGTGAGAGGCAATCTGAGGAATATAGAACTTTTTCTCCTCCTGCCCTCTGACCATCTGCCAATGCCCTCTTTAGTCATATCCAAAGGGCAAATGACACAGGAACAGGATGAAAAAGGGTTGAAAGGGGATTAATAACCAGTGCTATCGCCTACTTTAACTATAAGGTACTTGTTCTTTTCAAATGAACTGATATTGGGACATCACTGTGCTATTCTGGTCCTATCTTACTTTTCCATTGTCATGTAAATATCACAGGAATAAAAATGCAAAATGAAGTGCACTTAATTACTCAACCACAATGGAAATGTGTTTAAAAGATGCTAGCATAGGCTCTGCAAAAGCTAGAATATTACAGGGACAATTCACATGTTTGTTCTAGCTAGTATAATTAGAAACCATAAAGTAATTCTCCCATCTTTGTCATGAGGCTGAGACAATTTTCAGCTGTCCCATTATTCCTCATCGGAAAGAAGACAATATGTAAGCCATGGTTATATTTTGCAAGGTTTTTGTTGTTGTTGTTGTTGTTTGGGCTTTTTTGTTTTGCTTTGTTTTTTGTAGCAAGACAGTGGTAGATTTGAATTCAAATGATGTCTCTAGAATAAACCAATAGCTGCTCTTTAGGAATCCTAAATATTAGTTAGGAAGATACTATATACATGTAATTTCCTTTGAATATGAGTAAAGTAAAAATTTGAACAGTAATGCATTTTATTGATTAATCAAAAAAGCACCCATTCCATTGTAAATCCAAATATCATCCTATAGGACTTTAAATAAACATGTAAGTGTATTGTAATGTGCAAAGTGCAATGTAAAGAAATACTGTAAAGTACAGGAGTGACCATAATGGGAGAGTAGGAAGACCCTGAGCTCACCTCCTCCCATGGGTACTCCAAAATTACAACTATTTGCAGAGCAACTATTGATGAGGAAGACTTGAAGACTACCAGAAAAGATCTTCTACAACTAAGGATATAAAGAAGAAAGTACGGCAAGATGGGTAGGAGGAGCAGAGATAGAAGATTGTCAAGACTCACACCCACAGGTGAGTAATCCAATAGGATAGTTACAATTGCACAGGTTCTCCCCAAGTCTCAAGGAATCTGAGCTCCACATTGGGCTCCCAAGCCTGGAGGTCATGTACTGGGAAGATAAGCCCTCAGAAAGTTTGATTCTGAGGGCCAGTGGGGCTTACTTTCAGGAGAGCCAGAGGGCTGTCGGAAATAGACTCTGTTCTTAAAGGGTGCACACAAAATTTCACACACTCTGACACCCAAGGCAGAAGCAGTAATTTGAAAGGAACCTGGGTGAGACCTACCTGCTGATCTTGGAGAGCCTCTTAGAGAGGCAGTAGGCAACTGAAGCTCACCCCGAGGATAAGACACTGGCAGCAGCCATTTTTGGGAGGTCATTCTGCCATGAGGACACTAGTGTTGGTAAATGCCATTTTGGAACCCTCCAAAGCTTATTAGTGCTGGGACCTGCCCAGCAGCAGGCTGCTGCCTTAATACCCACTGAGCCCCTAGGAGCCCTGGCACATGGCCCCACCCCACCAGAGGGCCCATGACCCAGACTCACCAACCAGGAACTAGAAGAAGCAGAACAAACAAAACCTAATGTTAGTAGAAGTAAAGAGATCATAAAAATCAGAGCAAAAATAAATGAAATAGAGACTAGAAAAGATCAATGAAACTAAAAGATAGTTTTTGGAAAAGATAAACAAAACAGATAAATTAATATACATAAATCTATTGCATTTCCATGGACTAACAATTAACTATCAAAAAGAGATATTAAGAAAATAATCCCATTTACAATCACATCAAGAATAAAATACTTAAAATAAACCTACCTAAGAAGGTAAAAACTTATACTCCGAAAACTGTAAGACACCGATGAAAGAAAATGAAGATGACACAAACAGATCAAAAGATATTCTGGGCACATAGACTGGAAGAATTAATATTGTTAAAATGACAATACTACCCAAAGCAATCTACAGATTCAATACAACCCCTAACAAAATTTAATGGCATTTTTCATAGAACTAGAACAAATAATGTAAAACTTTGTATGGAAACTCAAAAGACCCCAAATACCCAAAACAATCTTGATAAAGAACAAAACTGCAGGTATCATACTCCCTGATTTCAAACTATACTACAAAGCTACAGTAATCAAAGCAGAATGGTACTGACACAAAAACAGACACAAAAGCCCCAAAATGAACACACATTTTTATGGTCAACTAACCCATGACAAAGGAGGCAAGAATATATACAATGGGGAAAAGACAGTCTCTCCAATAAATGGTATTGGGAAAACTGGACATCTACATGTAAAGGAATGAAATTAGAACATTTTCTCACACCATATACAAAAATAAACTCAAAATGGATTAGAGACAAATCCAAATTGCAGGACACTCTATAATACATCTGAGCAGTATTCCTCAAAACTGTCAAGGTCATCAAAAGCAAGCAAAGTCTGAAGGACTTTCTCAGTCAAGAGGAGCCAAAGGATATATAACATCTAAATATAACGTAGTGTCCTGGACAGGATCCTGGGACAGGAAAAAGAAATCAGATAAAAATCAAAGAACATCTGAAAAAACTATGGTCTTTAGTTAGTAGTAATATATTAATTGAAATAAATGTGTCATGCTAATGTAAGGTGTTACAGTAAGGGATATTAGGTTTAGGACACATGGGAACTCTCTAGTATCTTTGGGCTTTTTTTCATAAATCTAAAACTGTTTTAATATTAAAATTTTATTTTAAAAAAGTGAGAGTGGGGACTTCACAGTATGGGGGATTGAAGTGAGAATGTGGAGTCTGCCATTTTATATTAATTTTGGCTTCTGAATCATGTAATGTTTTACATAGTGAAAACAAATAAAACAAATTAAAAGGACCCAAAACTGTCTAATTATAAAAAAAGTGCAGAGATACTTGAAATTTCATTTAGTGTTGTTATTGTTAACAGAAATAATGATACTATAATTTTAAAACCATTTTTAACATTTGAAAATCCTGTGTTGTAGGAAGGATAAAGTAAAATTTTTAATGCTGTTAGAAATAGTATTATTCGGTGAATAAAAATATAAACATAAATGTCATGTTAAAATTGAATTGAAAATATCAGAACTAACTTATATTTAAATATGTATGGGTGTATGAGTATACTTCTATCTCAGTTCACTGAACATTTCAGGGAGCAATCTCATGCTAGTGGCAATGGGTATAACTGGCACCCTTATTTGGTTTCTATATATCACTGTTCACTAAAAACAATCAGAGCTACTGGCTAATTCCATGCTTGAGGCAAGGAAAATATAAGGTGAGTCTGGATATCTTAAGTTGTGTTTAAAAAAATGAATTGGACATCTTAAAAGGATATAGGAGATACCCTGAAGGATTCCCACTCATCAGTTTTGTATAATTTGGGCATCCAGCAGCAGCAGCATTACCATGATTGCAATAATTATATTTGATTGCAAGATATTACATAAATATTTTTTAGACTTTACATACAAGTCATATAATTGTATACACATTCCTATACAAATATTTCACAATGAAACAAAGTAAAATGATTTATTCAATATTTTTCCACTGGTAAACTAGATTGATTTTCAGGGCAGCTTCTATTAAATATTGATCTAACTGCATTATTTTGGAACTTTTTCAAACAACAAAGCATACTAATCACTGTTAGGTCACATTCATATTAAATCCAAATTAGAAAAATGACTAGATAGCTAAATATTGCAGCGGTAGAATGTTTAGTTTAGGTTCCAAATAGCATTCTCAAATATGAAGACTGAAAAATGCTTACAATATAGGATTATCCTTTTGAGCAACCTTGTGTTTTTCATAAGTCTATAAAAGACAATTCCCAAAATGTTACCTGAAATCTCAAACACAAGAACAGCCCCTCAGAATATTTGGCTATTGGAATCCTCCTGTAATAGTTGATGTTTGGCCTTCCTATTTTAATGTGACTTTTCAAACTGACACAGCTGTGCTCACAGATGTGTCTAAGAGCTTCAGTGTATGACTGAAGCTTTTTCATCTAGGGATGGTTTTCTATTGGCAAACAGAGCCTCTGCTATTTTTATAACCTACTTCTTGTTTGTCTTGGACATGCTCTGGAGACTTTGCTTAAAATGGGCACCCTCTTTTTGCTTGGGGTACATAAACTGTTTGGTTGGTTGCTATTGTCTGTGCCATGAGATTACCTACAGCTTAATCCAGGATAGGCTGATGCACTCTTGCTTGCCTCAGAAATTCATTACCTTTGTGATGGATTTTGCTAAAAAAAATCCAAAATCATTGGACATATATTATTAAAACATTTCTCATAATTCATACTAAAAAATATCCTTCATTGTGCAAAGCATATGTAGTTTATTATTATAAAATACTTTTCATTATAACAGACACACCATTATCAATTACATTCGGGAGATTTTTTTCAGGGGTGGTGGCAATAAAAACAGCAGAGTAAGGACCTTCAAAAATTCCCATTTCTATAAAAGCAATGAGAAAACTGGCAAAGATTATCAAAATCAATGTTTTCAGAACTCTAAAAATTAAATAAGATTTGCAGCTATGCAAAGAAATGGCAGAATATCAATAAAAACATTTAGTTTTGTGACTCTTTTACCTGCTCTATTCCGATTCCACCCCTCCAAATTTGCTATGGCTTGCAAAACAGCCTGCAATCTCAGTGAAAAACAGCAGCCTGGTAGCCACTGTGAAGGGCATAATGGGTTAAAGCTCCTTGAAATTACTTTTCTCAGAGAATTGTCATTATTTTATTCATCTGGTGGTTCCCTGGAAGACCCCACACACAGGCTGTCTTTATTTTACCTGCCTCAGAGCTCACACAATATGAACAGCCTTTCTCCCACAGGTGATGAAAATATTTAGAGACAATTACTTAACTTCAAACTGCATGAGGTGGTAGATAACAGAGGTACAAACAAGAGGCTAACCAAAAAGCTACAAAGGAAAAGTGGGGGAATAAGATGTCCATAGGGACTTTGAAAAGCCCCGACATTTTCCTTGGAATGTAACAGGACATGCCCGTGTCCAGCCTCTCACTTCTGGCTGAACTTGAGGCTCTGTAAAAGCAGGAAGTGAATGCTAAGGTAGAGTTGTCACCTACCTGGTTTGGTGTTGAAGGCATACCTGAACACACACACAGAACCCCTTGACAAAGACAGGGAGACATATTGGTTCCAGGCATTTAAGAAACTTTCTATCCAATCATTAGCTGACCACTAAGCTAACTGAGCAGAGACTTGAGTGGCCATACACAACAAAGAGTGCATACCTTACAAAATTAGTTTACAAAAAAAATTACTAAACAAATAACAAAAAGCAACTAGAGTAAGCCTGGGGGATAGGAGAGAATCTGATTTCCAGAGTTGCCATATTATATTATTTGACATGTCCAGTTTTCAATGAAAAGTTATGAGATATGCAAAGAAACAAGAAAGTATTACCCATACACAGGGAAAAAAATAAAATAAAACTATCTCTGAAGAAGCCAGACATGGGATTTAACAAAGATTTTCTATCAACCAGTTTAAATATGTTCAAAGAACTAAAAGAAACCATGTCTAAAGAATTAAAGAAAGTAAAAATAATGTCTCACTAAATAGAGAATAGCAATATGTAGAAATTATGAAAAAGAACCAAATAGAAATTCTGGAGTTGGAAAGTATAACAAATAAAATGGAAAATTCACTACAGGAACTCAACAGCAGATTTAAGCAGGCAGAAGAAAAAAATGCATGAAATTGAAAATAGATCAATTGAGATGATTCAGTCTGAAGACAGGAATGAAAAACGAGTGGAGTCAAATGAACAGAGCCTCAGAAACCCTGGGACACAATCAAGCATACCAACATATGCATAGTGGGACTCCAGATAGGAATGGAGAGAAAAAGAGGTACACAGAATATTTGATGAGCTAACATCCAAACATGTCCCAGATTTGATGAAAAAGATAAATTTAGACATCTAAGAAGCTTAACAAACACCAAATAGGATAAACCTAGGGATACCCACATCTAGACACATCATAATCAAATTATCAAAAGTTAATGACAGAGAATGTTAAAAGCAGCAGTAAAGAAGCAATTCATCTTGTACGAGGGACCCTCAATAACATAAGCATCTAATTTCTCATCAGAAACTAATGGAAGATAGAAGGCAGTGGGAATAACATATTCAAAGTGCTGAAAAAGACTGTCAATCAAGAATTATAAATCAAGTAAAACTATCCCTCATAAAGGAGTAGAAGTTAAGAGTTTCCCAGATAAGAAAAATCTTAGAGAACTTATCACTAGCAAACCCTGGCATATAATAAATACAAAAGGGAACCTAAGTGCCCATCATCGGATGAATGGATAAAGAAGATGTGGCACATATATACAATGGAATATTACTCAGCCATAAAAAGAAACGAAATTGAGCTATTTGTAATGAGGAGGATAGACCTAGAGTCTGTCATACAGAGTGAAGTAAGTCAGAAAGAAAAAGACAAATACCATATGCTAACACATATATATGGAATTTAAGAAAAAAAAATGTCATGAAGAACCTAGGGGTAAGACAGGAATAAAGACGCAGACCTACTGGAGAACGGACTTGAGGATATGGGGAGGAGGAAGGGTGATCTGTGACAGGGCGAGAGAGAGTCATGGACATATACACACTAACAAACGTGAGGTAGATAGCTAGTGGAAAGCAGCCGCATGGCACAGGGATATTGGCTCAGTGCTTTGTGACAGCCTGGAGGGGTGGGATAGGGAGGGTGGGAGGGAGGGAGACGCAAGAGGAAAGACATATGGGAACATATGTATATGTATAACTGATTCACTTTGTTATGGGGCAGAAACTAACACACCATTGTAAAGCAATTATACCCCAATAAAGATGTTAAAAAAAAAAAATACAAAAGGGAGTTCTTCAGGCTGACATCAAAGGGCACTAGACAGTAACTGAAGCTCTTTGAAAATACAGAGCACCAGTAAACTTAACTACATAAGTATGTATAAAAGAGAGAAGAGATGTATTTTTTATTTGTAATCTTTTTTCCTCCTATTTAAAAGGCAACTGCATAAAGTGCTTATATAAATCTGTGTTAATTGGCATATAATATATAAAGATGTAAAAACTGTATGACAGTAATGGCATAAAGATGGGGAGGGAAGGGAACTAATATAGAAACAAAATTTTTATATACTATTGAAATTAAGTGGATACTAACATAAAATAGATGATTAGACATTAAAATGTCACTTATAATCCCCAGGGTCACTGTTAAGAAAACTAAAATGTGTGTGTGTGTGTGTATACACACACACACACACATATATCTCAAAACAAATAAAAAGGGAATTAAAATGGTACACTAGATCATGTCTATTTAACACAGAAGGAGGAAGTAATAGAGAAAAAGAAAGACATCAGTGATACAGAACACCAACAAATGTAAACCTTACCTTATTAATTAAATCATACTTAAATACTTTAATTAAAAGACAGATATTAATATAATGGACAAAAAATATGATCCAACTATAAGCTACCTACATCAGATACACTTTAGATTCAAAGACAGAAGCAGTTTGAAAGAAAAAGCATGGAAAAAGATATACCACATAAAGAGTAAACAAAAGAGAGCTGGAGGGGTGTACTAATATCAGACAAAATAGAGTTTAAGACAAAATTGTTATTACACACAAAGAAGGATATTTTATAAAGCTAAAAGGGCAAATCCATTAAAAAGATATAACAATTATAAATATATATGCACCTAAAAAATGAGCCCTAATATTTATGAAGCAAAATTGTCCAACTTGAAGGGAGAAATAGTTCAACAATAGTTTGAAACTTCAATGTCCCACTTTTCATAATGGATAGAACAACCAGGACAGACTGGGTGTTTGGGATTGACATGTACACATTGCTATATTTAAAACAGATAAACAACAAGGACCTACTGTATAGCACCAGGAAGTCTGCTCAATATTCTGTAATAACTTAAGTGGGAAAAGAATTTGAAAAAGAATACAAAAAAAAGGACAGTGTAGCTCTAAGGAAGCTCCTCAATTTATTAAACATGTGATCTCATCTACCTTACTTTCTGAGTTCTGGTACCTTAGCTTTGAATGCTGGTGCTGTCCTGTCCACCCAACAGAGTTTTGGTGAGCATCAAATAAAGCACGTAGATGAATGTTAAAAGAAAAAAAAAAGAACAACCAGGCAGAAGATCAGATCAAAAGGAAATAGAAGATTTAAACAAAACCGTTATCTAGCTAGAACTAACATACATCTATAGAACACTCCACCCACAATACATGTTATACATTCTACTCAAGTACACATAAACCATTCTTCACAATATATATTTGAAGATAAAACAAGTGTCAATAAACTGTTGACAGGATTGAAATCATACAAAGTATGCTTTCAGACCAAAGTGAAATAAAATTAGAATTCAATAAAAGAAGGAAATTTGGGAAATTCACAAATATGTGGAAATTAACAACATACTGCTAAATAACCAATGCATCAAAGAAGAAATCACAAGGGAAATTAGAAATTATTTTGAGATGAATGAGAATGAAGACACAATATACCAAATTTATGAGATGTGATGAAAGCAGTACCTAAAGGAAAATTTATGTCAGTAAACACCTTTATTAAAAAAGTAGAAAGTTTCAAAGAAATAAATTTTTATTTAAAAAAGTAAAAACAAAGAGCAAATTAAACTCAAAGCAAACAGAAGGACGTAATAAATATTACTGTGTGAGAAAAATAGTGAACTAAAAACAATATAGAAAATCAACAAAACCAAATGTTAGTTCTTCACAAACATCAACAAAGTTTACAAACCTTAATTAGACTGACAAAGGGGGAAAAAAAATTTCAAATTACTAATGTCAGGAATAGAGAGGAAACATTATTTCCAATCATACAGGAAAAAACAAGATTATAAGGAAATACTATGAACACTTGTATGAAAACAAATTAGATTACCTGGATTAAATGGACAAATTCCTAGAAAGATGCAAACTATTGAAACTGACTCAAGAAAAAAAAATGAAAACCTGAATAGACCTAAAACAAGAAATTAAATTACCAATCAAAAACTTCCCACAAGAAAAGGACAAGATGACTTCACTTGTGAATTCTAATATTTAATGAAGAATTAACATCAATACTTTAAAACATTTCCAAAAATAGGAGAGAAAGTATAATTTATTTTATGAGGTCAGTATTACCCTGATGCCATGACCAGCCAAAGACATCACAAGAAAATAAACACTGATGACTAATATATCTTATGAAAGTAGATACAAAAATCCTCTACAAAATACTAGCAAATGAATCCAGCAATACACACAAAAAATGATGTATACCATGTCCAAATGGGATTTGTTCCAAATATGCAAAATTTATTCAGAGCTATGAAAAATCAATGTATATTACCCCTAGTAAAAAATTCAACAACCTAGAGATAAAAGGGGACTACTTCAATCTGATAGAGGGCATCTATGGAAAACCACAGCCAGCATTATGTTTGATGGTGAAAGACTGAAAGCTTTCCTCTGAGATCAGGAACATGACAAGGATGTCCCTTACTGCCATTTCTACTTAACATTATAGGTTCTAGACACACACACACAAACACACACACACATCCAGATTGAAAATAAAAAGTAAAATAATCTATATTTACAGATGACATAACCTAAGGAAGCCTCACAAATGAATAAACAAACAAAAAATATTAGAGTTAACAAGCAAGTTCAGCAAGGTTGCATGATACAAGATCAATATACCAAAACAATTATATTTTATATACTAGCAATAAAAAAATCTGAAAATGGAATTAAGAAAAAAATTCATTTATTATAGTATCCAAAAGAATGAAATAGGAACCAATTTAACCAAACTAGTACAAAATTTGTACTCTGAAAAATATAAAACATTGTTGAAAATAAATTAAAGAAGACCTAAAAAAAAAAAAGGAAAGCCTTTCTTGTTCATGAATTGGAAGATTTGATATTTTTAAGGTGGTAATACTTCCCCAAAATATTTACAGATTCAATGTAATCCCTATCAAAATCCCAGTTGACATTTTTTTGTAGAAATTGAGAAGCTGATCCTAAAATTCATACAGATATTTAAAAGACACAATTGTGAAAACAATCTTGGAACAGAAGAACAATGTTGTAGGACTCACACTTCCCATCTCCAAAACTTACTACAAAGTTACAGTAATCAAGACAGTGTGTTACTTGTGTAAGGATAAACATATAGATCAATGGAATAGAATGAGAATGAAGACAAATGGACCCATATATTTATGGTCAATTGATTTCAACCAAGGTGCCTAGACAACCAAATGGAGAAAGAATAGTCAATGAATAGTACTCAAACAATTGAATCTCTACATGCAAAAGAACGAGGTTGCATTACCCTTACCTCACATCTTATCAAAAATTAACTCAAAATTAAAAACCTAAATGTAAGAGCTAAAACTATTTAATTCTTAGAGGAAAATATAGGTGTAAATCTTCATGATGTTGGATTATGCAGTAGTTTCTCAAATATGACACCGAAAGCACAAACAAACAAACAAAAACCTAAAAGGGATAAAATGGACTTCATCAAAATTAAACAAAACAAAATGAAACAAAAACATTTGTGCTTCAAAACACACTATCGAGAAAATAAAGACAACCCACAAAATGGGTTAAAATATTTTAAAACCATATATCTGATGTCCAGAATATATAAAGAACATGTAAAACTCAACAATAAAAACACACATAACCCAATTTTAAAAAGAGCAAAGGATTTGGTTAGATGTTTCTTCAAGTAAGATACATGAATGACCAATAAGCATATAAAATGATACTCAACATCATTAGGGAAATGCAAATTAAAACCACAATAAGGTACCAATTCACATCCACTAGGTTGGCTAAAACCAAAAAGACAGACAATAACAAGTATTGAAAAGCATGTGAGAAAAATTGGAACACTTATTCATTGCTTATGGAAAAATAAAATGGTCAGGCACCTTGGAAAAGTTTATCAGTTCATCAAATGGTTAAACACAGTGTTACATATGACCCAGCAACTCCATTACTAGATATATACCCAAGGGAAATGAAAACATACATCCACATAAAAATTTATATATGAACGTTCATAGCAGCATTATTCACAATAGCCAAAAAGTGAAAACAACCCAAATGTCCATCAACTGATGAACTACTAAACAGAATGTGGTATATTCAGAGAATGGAGTTTTATTTGGTAATAAAAATGAATGAATCACTGATATCTGCTATAGAATAGATGAACCTTGAAAACATTATGCTAAAAGAAGGAAACCAGTCACAGAAGACCACATATTATTATGTTATTTCTTCATATGAAATTTTCAGATAGAAAATTTTCTATAGGGACAAAAAGTATATTAGCGGTCATCTGGGGCTGGTGGCAGGGATGGTGGAGGTAATGGGGGATTGTGAGGTTATGGCTAAAGGGGGCAAGGTTCCTTCTGGGAAAATGAAAATGTTCTAAAATTGATTTGGTGATGACACTCAACTCTGTGAATATGCTAAAAGCCATTGAATTTTTAAAAATCTTTATTGGAGTATAATTGCTTTACATTATTGTGTTAGTTTCTGCTGTATAACAAAGTGAATCAGCTATATGCACACATATATGCCCATATCCCCTCCCACTTGCGTCTCCCTCCGACCCTCCCTATCCCACCTCTCTAGGTGTTCACAAAGCACCGAGCTGGTCTCCCTGTGCTATGAGGTTGCTTCCCACTAGCTATCTGTTTTACATTTTGTAGTGTATATATGTCAGTGCCACTCTCTCACTTCATCCCTGCTTACCCTTCCCCCTCTCCATGTCCTCAAATCCATTCTCTACATCTGCGTCTTTATTCCTGTCCTGCCCCTAGGTTCTTAAGAACAATTTTTCTTTTTTAGGTTCTATATATATGTGTTAGCATACAGTATTTGTTTTTCTCTTTCTGACTTACTTCACTCTGTATGACAGACTCTAGGTACATCCACCTCATGACAAATAGCTCAATAACTCAAATAACTCTTTTTATGGCTCAGTAATATTCCATTGTATATATATACCACATCTTCTTTATCCATTCATCTGTCAATGGACAATTAGGTTGCTCCCGAGTCCTGGCTACTGTAAATAGTGCTGCAATGAACATTGTGGTACATGACTCTTTTGAATTATGGTTTTCTTAGGGTATATGACCAGTAGTGGGATGGCTGGGTCATATGGTGGTTCTATTTTTAGTATTTTAAGGAACTTCCATACTATTCTCCATAGTGGCTGTATCAATTTACATTCCCACCAACAGTGCAAGAGGGTGACCATTTCTCCACACCTTCTGCAGCATTTATTGTTTGAAGTTTTTTTTTTTTTTTTTTTTTTTTTTGCGGTACGCAGGCCTCTCACTGTTGTGGCCTCTCCCATTGCAGAGCACAAGTTCCGGACGTGCAGGCTCAGTGGCCATGGCTCACGGGCCCAGCCGCTCCGCGGCATGTGGGATCTTCCCGGACTGGGGCACGAACCCGTGTCCCCTGAATCGGCAGGTGGACTCTCAACCACTGCACCACCAGGGATGCCCTGTAGATTTTTTGATGATGGCCATTCTGGCCAGTGTGAGGTGATACCTCACTGTGCTTTTGATTTGCATTTCTCTAATGATGAGTGATGTTGAGCATCCTTTCATGTGTTTGTTGGCAATCTGTATATCTTCTTTGGAGAAATGTCTATTTAGGTCTTCTGCTCACTTTTGGATTGGGTTGTTGGCTTTTTTGATATTGAGCTGCATGAGCTGCTTGTATATTTTGGAGATTAATCCTTTGTCAGTTGCTTCATTTGAAAATATTTTCTCGCATTCTGAGGGTTGTCTTTTGGTCTTGTTTATGGTTTCCTTTGCTGTGCAAAAGCTTTTAATTTTCATGAGGTCCCATTCATTTATTTTTGTTTCTATTTCAATTTCTCTAAGAGGTGGGTCAAAAAGGATCTTGCTGTGATTTATGTCATAGAGTGTTCTGCCTATGTTTTCCTCTAAGACTTTTATAGTGTCCAGCCTTACACTTAGGTCTTTATCCATTTTGAGCTTATTTTTGTGTATGGTGCTAGAGAGTGCTGTAATTTCATTCTTTTACATGTAGCTGTCCAGTTTTTCCAGCACCACTTATTGAAGAGGCTGTCTTTTTTCCATTGTATATTCTTGCCTCCTTTATCAAAGATAAGGTGACCATATATGCATGTGTTTATCTCTGGGTTTTCAATCCTGTTTCATTGATCTATATTTCTGTTTTTGTGCCAGTACCATACTGTCTTGATTATTGTAGCTTTGCAGTATAGTCTGCAATCTGGGAGCCTGATTATTCCAGCTCCGTTTTTCTTTCTCAAGATTGCTTTAGCTCTTGGCGGACTATTTTGTTTCCATACAAATTGTGAAATTTTTTTTCTACTTCTGTGAAAAACACCACTGGTAGTTTGATAGGGATTGCATTGAATCTGTAGATTGCTTTGGGTAGTAGAGTTATTTTCACAATGTTGATTCTTCCAATCCAAGAACATGATATATCTCTCGAGCTGTTTGTAACATCTTTAATTTCTTTCATCAGTGTCTTACAGTTTTCTGCATACAGGTCTTTTGTCTCCTTAGGTAGGTTTATTCCTAGGTAATTTATTCTTTTTGTTGCAATAGTAAATGGGAGTGTTTCCTTAATTTCTCTTTCAGATTTTTCATCATTAGTGTATAGGAATGCAAGAGATTTCTGTGCATTAATTTTGTATCCTGCAAGTTTACCACATTCATTGATTAGCTCTAGTAGTTTTCTGGTGACATCGTTAGGATTCTCTATGTATAGTATCCTGTCACCTGCAAATAGTGACAGCTGAACTTCTCCTTGTCCAATTGGGATTCCTTTCATTTTTTTTTTCTTCTCTGACTGCTGTGGCTAAAACTTCCAAAACTATGTTGAATAAGAGTGGTGAGAGTGCGCAACCTTCTCTTGTTCCTGATCTTAGTGGAAATGCTTTCAGTTTTTCACCACTGAGGATGATGTTGGCTGTGGGTTTGTCATATATGGCCTTTATTATGTTGAGGAAAGTTCCCTCTATGCCTACTTTCTGCAGGGTTTTTATCATAAATGGGTGTGGAATTTTGTCAAAAGCTTTCTCTGCATCTATTGAGATGATCATATGGTTTTTCTCCTTCAATTTGTTGATATGGTGTATCACGTTGATTGATTTGCATATATTGAAGAATACTTGCATTCCTGGGATAAACTCCACTTGATCATGGTGTATGATCCTTTTAATGTGCTGTTAGATTCTGTTTGCTAGTATTCTGTGGAGGATCTTTGCATCTATGTTCATCAGTGATACTGGCCTGTAGTTTTCTTTTTTTGTGACATCTATGTCTGGTTTTGGTATCAGGGTGATGGTGGCCTCGTAGAATTAGTTTGGGAGTATTCCTCCTTCTGCTATATTTTGGAAGAGTTTGAGAAGGATAGGTGTTAGCTCTTCTCTAAATGTTTGATAGAATTTGCCTGTGAAGCCATCTGGTCCTGGGCTTTTGTTTGTTGGAAGATTTTTAATCACAGTCTCAATTTCATTACTTGAGATTGGTCTGTTTATATTTTCTATTTCTTCCTTGTTCACCCTCGGAAGGTTGTGCTTTTCTAAGAATTTGTCCATTTCTTCCAGATTCTCCATTTTATTGGCATATATTTGCTTGCAGTAGTCTCTAATGATCGTTTGTCTTTCTACAGTGTCAGTTGTTACTTCTCCTTTTTCATTGCTAATTCTGTTGATTTGAGTATTCTCCCTTTTATTCTTGATGAGTCTGGCTAGTGGTTTATCAACTTTGTTTGTCTTCTCAAAGAACCAGCTTTTAGTTTTATTGATCTTTGCTATTGCTTCCTTCATTTCTTTTTCATTTATTCCTGGTCTGATCTTTATGATTTCTTTCCTTCTGCTAACTTTGGGGTTTTTTGATCTTCTTTCTCTAATTGCTTTAGGTGTAAGGTTAGGTTGCTTATTGCAGATGCTTCTTGTTTCTTGAGGTAGGATTTTATTGCTATAAACTTCCCTCTTAGAACTGCTTTTGCTGCATCCCATAGGTTTTCGGTCATCATGTTTTCATTGTCATTTGTTTCTAGGTACCTTTTGATTTCCTCTTGGATTTCTCCAGTGATCTCTTGGTTATTTAGTAGTGTATTGTTTAGCCTCCATGTGTTTGTATTTTTTACAGATCTTTTCCTGTAATTGATATCTAGTCTCATAGCATTGTGGTCGGAAAAGATACTTGATACAATTTGAATTTTCTTAAATTTACAAAGGCTTGATTTGTGGCCCAAGATATGATCTATCCCAGAGAATGTTCCATGAGCACTTGAGAAGAAAGTGTATTCTGTTGTGTATGGATGGAATGTCCTATAAATATCAATTAAGTCCATCTTGTTTAATGTATCGCTTAAAGGTTATTTTTCCTTATTTATTTTCATTTAGGATGATCTGTCCATTAGTGAAAGTGGGGTGTTAAAGTCCCCTACTACGATTGCGTTACTGTCAATTTCCCCTTTTTATGGCAGTTAGCAATTTTTATTTGCCTTATGTATTGAGGTGCTCCTATACTGGGTGCATAAATATTTACAATTGTTTTATCTTCATCTTGGATTGATCCCTTGATCATTATGTAGTGTCTCTGTCTCTTGTAATTGTCTTTATTTTAAAATCTATGTTGTCCGATATGAGAATTGCTAATTTAGCTTTCTTTTGATTTCCATTTGCATGGAATATCTTTTTCCACCCCCTCACCTTCAGTCTGTAAGTGTCCTAGGTCTGAAGTGGGTCTCTTGTAAACAGCATATATATGGGTCTTGTTTTTGTATCCATTCAGCCAGTCTATAGCTTTTGGTTGGAGCATTTAATCCATTTACATTTAAGCTAATTATCAATATGTATGTTCTTATTACCATATTCTTAATTGTTTTGGGTTTGTTATTGTAAGTCTTTTCCTTCTCTTTTGTTTCCTGCCTAGAGAAGTTCCTTTAGCATTTGTTGTAAAGCTGGTTTGGTGGTGCTGAACTCTCTCAGCTTTTGCTTGTCTGTGAAGGTTTTAATTACTCCATCGAATCTGAATGAGATCCTTGCTGGGTAGAGTAATCGTGGTTGCAGGTGTTTCTCCTTCATCACTTTAAATATGTCCTGCAAGTCCCTTCTGGCTTGCAGAGTTTCTGCTGAAAGATGAGCTGTTAACCTTATGGGGATTCCCTTGTGTCTTATTTGTTGTTTTTCCCTTGCTGCTTTTAATATGTTTACTTTGTATTTAATTTTTGACAGTTTGATTAATATGTGCCTTGGCATGTTTCTCCTTGGATTTATCCTGTATGGGACTCTCTGTGCTTCCTGGACTTGACTAGGTATTTCCTTTCCCATATTAGGGAAGTTTTCAACTATAATCTCTTCAAATATTTTCTCAGTACCTATCTTTTTCTGTTTTTCTTCTGGGACCCCTATAATTCAAATGTTTGTGTGTTTAATGTTGTCCCAGAGGTCTCTGAGACTGTCCTCAATTCTTTTCATTCTTTTTTCTTTATTCTGCTCTGTGGTAGTTATTTCCACTATTTTATCTTCCAGGTCACTTATCTGTTCTTCTGCCTCAGTTATTCTGCTATTGATTCCTTCTAGAGAATTTTTAATTTCATTTATTGTGTTGTTCATCATTGTTTGTTTGCTCTGTAGTTCTTCTAGGTCCTTGTTAAACATTTCTTCTATTTTCTCTATTCTATTTCCAAGATTTTGTATCATCTTTACTATCATTATTCTGAATTCTTTTTCAGGTAGACTGCCTATTTCCTCTTCATTTGTTAGGTCTGGTCGGTTTTTACCTTGCTCCTCATCTGCTGTGTGTTTCTCTGTCTTCTCATTTTCCTTCACTTATTGTGCTTGGTATGTCCTTTTTGTAGGCTGCAGGTTCGTAGTTCCCATTGTTTTTGGTGTCTGTCCCCAGTGGCTAAGGTTGGTTCAGTGGGTTGTGTAGGCTTCCTGGTGGGGGGGACTGGTGCCTGTGTTCTGGTGGATGAGGCTGGATCTTGTCTTTCTGGTGGGCAGAACCGCATCTGGTGGTGTGTTTTGGGGTGTCTGTGACCTTATTATGATTTTAGGCAGCCTCTCTGCTGATGGGTTGTGGTGTGTTCCTGTCTTGCTAGTTGTTTGTCATAGGGTGTCCAGCACTGTTGCTTGCTGGTCATTGAGTGGAGCTGAGTCTTAGCGTTGAGATGGGGATCTCTGGGAGAGCTTTCACCATTTGATATTACGTGGAGCCGGAAGGTCTCTGGTGGACCAATGTCCTAACTCGGCTCTCCCACCTCAGAGGCACAATCCTGACAGCCGGCCAGAGCACCAAGACCCTGTCAGCCGCATAGCCAGGTATGTGGGGAGTTTCTTGCCTTTTGGGAAGTCTGAGGTCTTCTGCAATCATTCAGTAGGTGTTCTGTACAAGTTGTTCCACGTGTAGATGTATTTCTGATGTATTTGTGGGGAGGAAGTTGATCTCCACGTCTTACCCCTCTGCCATATTGAAGGTCCTATCTCTCCAAACTCTGGAACTCCACACTCCAGAGGCCCTCCTTTCCACATACTCTGATTTTTTCTTAATTCAAGCTACTTGAGATGTAACCAATGAAAGGAAATTTTTACAAAGAAAAAGACTATAGATGGCCTTCTATAGAACATTCTTATTTTCTGCGTCCATATTTTTTTCCTCAACAGTACCCTCAACGGCAGCATATGTATGAAGCAAGAGCTGTTAATTTTGGCATTGTCTTTAGAAACTCTCAGGGCAAACTCAAATGGGGTCTGGTGTCTACTATGACCTTTTCCCTTCTCATGGAAAGGGTATGGGTCTAAGAAACTATTGCTTCATTGTTTTCAACACAAGTTATTTTCAAATTTTCTGTGTCTCTTGCAAATGTGTGCTAAGGAAGAACACATGACTTACTGATCCTTTTGTTTAAAATCTTGTTTGGTGGATTTTTTTGGTGTAGGTATATTATATATACATATCTATATATGAAGCGTTACCTACAGATATTTCTTTATATCCCAAACAATAAAAACTAAATTGTTATATACCCATTGTTCTGCAGTTACTCCTAGAGAAGACAGTAAGGGGGGTTAGAACACCAGCCTCACTTCTTTGCAGGAATAATAACATGATTATATTCAGTGGCTTGGCTACAGCATGCAAGCAAAGTAATATGTTCCATCAACATTATCCATTAGGAAATAAATAACTGCTTTTGTGACTGCAGTTAACTCTCAAAGCGGAGACATCTGAAATACATGATACATGTATTGTCTAGTCCCCTTTACAGCATTTCCCATTCAGGGGTCTCAACTAACAATGATTCATTGGTGTCTATACTTTATGATTAGAGAAATTTAGTTGTATGGGAGTAGTTGTTCGGTTACTGTTAAAGTGAATCATGTTTATGCAAAGTACCAAATAAATGTATTTTAGAACTACTGGTATCAAAAAAATAATATGTCCTCTTAAGTTTCACTAAAAAAATCATTCTTCAACTATTTATTCAGCGAGGTTGTCAGTCTACACGTTTGTGGCCAACTAAGAGCAAAAAAAGTATGATCGGGCTGGCAGGACAGCCCTAGGGTGAGAAATACCGGCGTGTGGTGGAGGCTAGAGGCCTCTGGTCCCAGACTCATTCACAAGGACTCTGGTTCTCATCACCTATCAAGCAAACCCCATCCTCATCAATGCCTCACTCCCCCACTGAGAGTCACTGTGTGGCACCTGTTCGCAGGGGCCCGTGGCCTGGTGCTGGGGACCGGGCTCAGGCCCCAAGGCTGAGCAGGGGAGGGACTCGGACTGCTAACACCAGAATGGAACCAGCTTTGAGATTGGGGCAGATGGCGGAAGAGTAAGACGCGGAGATCACCTTCCTCCCCACAGATACACCAGAAATACATCTACACATGGAACAACTCCTACAGAACACCTACTGAACGCTGGCAGAAGACCTCAGACCTCTGAAAAGGCAAGAACCTCCCCACGTACCTGGGGAGGGCAAAAGAAAAAAGAATAAACAGAGACAAAAGGATGGGCACGGGACCTGCACCAGTGGGAGGGAGCTGTGAAGGAGGAAAGGTTTCCACACACTAGGAAGCCCCTTGGCGGGCGGAGACTGAGGGTGGCGGAGGGGGGGAAGCTTCGGGGCGGCAGAGAAGAGCCCAGCAACAGGGGTGTGGAGGGCAAAGCGGAGATATTCCCGCACAGAGGATCAGTGCTGACCGGCACTCACTAGCCCGAGAGGCTTGTCTGATACCCGCCGGAGCGGGCAGGGCTGGGACCTGAGGCTTGGGTTTCGGTCGGAGCGCAGGAAGAGGACTGGGGTTGGCGGCATGAACACAGCCTGAAGGGGGCTAGTGCCACATGGCTAGCCTGGAGGGAGTCCAGGGAAAAGTCTGAAGATGCCGAAGAGGCAAGAGACTTTTTCTTCCCTCTTTGTTTCCTGGTGCGCGAGGAGAGGGGATTGAGAGCTATGCTTAAAGGAGCTCCGCAGACGGGCGCGAGCCGCGGCTAAGAGCGCAGACCCCAGAGACGGGCATGAGACGCTAAGGCTGCTGCTGCCGCCACCAAGAAGCCTGTGTGCAAGCACAGGTCACTATCCACACTCCCCTTCCGGGGAGCCTGTGTGGCCCGCCACAGCCAGGGTCTCGGGATCCAGGGACAACTTCCCCGAGAGAACGCACGGCATGCCTCAGGCTCGTGCAACGTCTTGCTGGCCTCTGCGGCCGCAGGCTCGCCCCGCGCTCCGTGCCCCTCCCTCCCCCAGGCCTGAGTGAGCCAGAGCCCCCAAATCAGCTGCTCCTTTAACCCTGTCCTGTCTGAGTGAAGAACAGACGCCCTCCGGCGACCTACACGCAGAGGCGGGGCCAAATCCAAAGCTTAGCCCCGGGAGCTGTGAGAACAAAGAAGAGAAAGGGAAGTCTCTCCCAGCAGCCTCAGGAGCAGCGGATTAAAGCCCCACAAACAACTTGATGTACTCTGCATCTGTGGAATACATGAATACACAACGAATCATCCCAAATTGAGGAGGTGGACTTTGAGAGCAAGATTTATGATTTTTTTCCCCTTTTCCTGTTTTTGTGAGTGTGTATGTGTATGCTTCTGTGTGACATTTTGTCTGTATAGCTTTGCTTCCACCATTTGTCCTAGGGTTCTATCCGTCCATTTTTTGTTTTGTTTTCCTTTAAAAAATTTTTTTTCTTAATATTTATTTTTTATTTTAATAACTATTTTATTTTAAGTTACTTTATTTTATCTTCTTTCTTTCTTTCTTTCTTTCCTTCCTTCCCTCCTTCCTTCCTCCCTCCCTCCTTCTCTCCCTCCCTCCCTCCCTCCTTCCTTCCTTCCTTCCTTCCTTTCTTCCTTTCTTCCTTCCTTTCTTTCTTTCTATTTTTCTCCCTTTCATTCTGAGCCGTGTGGATGAAAGGCTCTTGGTGCTCCAGCCAGGAGTCAGTGCTGTGCCTCTGAGATGGGAGAGCCAACTTCAGGACACTGGTCCACAAGAGACCTCCCAGCTCCACATAATATCAAATGGCGAAAATCTCCCAGAGATCTCCATCTCAACACCAAAACCCAGCTTCACTAAATGACCAACAAGCTACAGTGCTGAACACCCTATGCCAAACAACTAACAAGACAGGAACACAACAACACCCATTACCAGAGAGGCTGCCTAAACTCATAATAAGTCCACAGACACCCCAAAACACACCACCAGATGTGGAGCTGCCCACCAGAAAGACAAGATCCAGCCTCATCCACCAGAACACAGGCACTAGTCCCCTCCACCAGGAAGCCTACACAACCCACTGAACCAACCTTAGCCACTGGGGACAGACACCAAAAACAACGGGAACTACAAACCTGCAGCCTGCAAAAAGGAGACCCCAAACACAGTAAGATAAGCAAAATGAGAAGACAGAAAAACACAGCAGATGAAGGAGCAAGATAAAAACTCACCAGACCTAACAAATGAAGAGGAAATACGCAGTCTACCTGAAAAAGAATTCAGAATAATGATAGTAAAGATGATCCAAAATCTTGGAAATAGAATAGACAAAATGCAAGAAACGTTTAACAAGGACCTAGAAGAACTAAAGATGAAGCAAGCAACGATGAACAACAAAATAAATGAAATGAAAAATACTCTAGATGGGATCAATAGCAGAATAACTGAGGCAGAAGAACAGATAAGTGACCTGGAAGATAAAATAGTGGAAATAACTACTGCAGAGCAGAATAAAGAAAAAAGAATGAAAAGACTTGAGGACAGTCTAGGAGACCACTGGGACAACATTAAACGCACCAACATTCGAATTATAGGGGTTCCAGAAGAAGAAGAGAAAAAGAAAGGGACTGAGAAGATATTTGAAGACACTATAGTTAGAAACTTCCCTAACATGGGAAAGGAAATAGTTAATCAAGTCCAGGAAGCACAGAGAGTCCCATACAGGATAAATCCAAGGAGAAATACGCCAAGACACATATTAATCAAACTGTCAAAAATTAAATACAAACAAAACATATTAAAAGCAGCAAGGGAAAAACAACAAATAAGACACAAGGGAATCCCCATAAGGTTAACAGCTCATCTTTCAGCAGAAACTCTGCAAGCCAGAAGGGACTTGCAGGACATATTTAAAGTGATGAAGGAGAAACACCTGCAACCAAGATTACTCTACCCAGCAAGGATCTCATTCAGATATGATGGAGAAATTAAAACCTTTACAGACAAGCAAAAGCTGAGAGAGTTCAGCACCACCAAACCAGCTTTCAAACAAATGCTAAAGGAACTTCTCTAGGCAAGAAACACAAGAGAAGAAAAAGCCTACAATAACGAACCCAAAACAATTAAGAAAATGGGAATAGGAACATACATATTGATAATTACCTTAAATGTAAATGGACTAAGTGCTCCCACCAAAACACACAGATTGGCTGAATGGATACAAAAACAAGACCCATATATATGCTGTCTACAAGAGACCCACTTCAGACCTAGAGACACATACAGACTGAAAGTAAGGGGATGGAAAAAGATATTTCATGCAAATGGAAACCAAAAGAAAGCTGGAGTAGCAATTCTCATATCAGACAAAATAGACTTTAAAATAAAGACTATTAGAAGAGACAAAGAAGGACACTACATAATGATCAAGGGATTGATCCAAGGAGAAGATATAACAATTGTAAATATTTATGCACCCAACATAGGAGCACCTCAATACATAAGGCAAATACTAACAGCCATAAAAGGGGAAATCGACAGTAACACATTCATAGTAGGGGACTTTAACACCCCACTTTCACCCATGGACATATCATCCAAAATGAAAATAAATAAGGAAACACAAGCTTTAAATGATACATTAAACAACACGGACTTAATTGAAATTTATAGAACATTCCATCCAAAAACAACAGAATACACATTTTTCTCAAGTGCTCATGGAACATTCTCTGGGATAGATCATATCTTGGGTCACAAATCAAGCCCTGGTAAATTTAAGAAAATTGAAATTGTATCAAGTATCTTTTCCGACCACAATGCTATGAGACTTCATATCAATTAAAGGAAAAGATCTGTAAAAAATACAAACACATGGAGGCTTAACAATACAGCACTTAATAACGAAGTGATCACTGAAGAAATCAAAGAGGAAATCAAAAAATACCTAGAAACAAATGACAAAGGAGACACGACGACCCAAAACCTATGGGATGCAGCAAAAGGAGTTCTAAGAGGGAAGTTTATAACAATACAATCCTACCTTAAGAAACAGGATACATCTCGAATAAACAACCTAACTTTGCACCTAAAGCAATTAGAGAAAGAAAAACAAAAAAACCCCATAGTTAGCAGAAGGAAAGAAATCATAAAAATCAGATCAGAAATAAATGAAAAAGAAATAAAGGAAACGATAGCAAGGATCAATAAAACTAAAAGCTGGTTCTTTGAGAAGATAAACAAAATTGATAAATCATTAGCCAGACTTCTCAAGAAAAAAAGGGACAAGACTCAAATCAATAGAATTAGAAATGAAACGGGAGAAGTAACAACTGACACTGAAAAAATACAAAAGATCATGAGAGATTACTACAAGCAACTCTATGCCAATAAAACGGACAAACTGGAAGAAATGGACAAATTCTTAGAAATGCATAACCTGCCAAGACTGAATCAGGAAGAAATAGAAAATATGAACAGACCAATCACAAGCACTGAAACTGAAACTGTGATTAAAAATCTTCCAACAAACAAAAGCCCAGGACCAGAGGGCTTCACAGGCAAATTCTATCAAACTTTTAGAGAAGAGCTAACAACTATCCTTCTCAAACTCTTCCAAAATATAGCAGAGGGAGGAACACTCCCAAACTCATTCTACGAGGCCAGCATCACCCTGATACCAAAACCAGACAAGGATGTCACAAAGAAAGAAAACTACAGGCCAATATCACTGATGAACATAGATGCAAAAATCCTCAACAAAATACTAGCAAACAGAATCCAACAGCACATTAAATGGATCATACACCATGATCAAGTGGGATTTATTCCAAGAATGCAAGGATTCCTCAATATACGCAAATCAATCAACGTGATACACCATATTAACAAATTGAAGGAGAAAAACCATATGGTCATCTCAATAAATGCAGAGAAAGCTTTTGACAAAGTTCAACACCCATTTATGATAAAAACCCTGCAGAAAGTAGGCATAGAGGGAACTTTCCTCAACATAATAAAGGCCATATATAACAAACCCACAGCCAACATTGTCCTCAATGGTGAAAAACTGAGAGCATTTCCACTAAGATCAGGAACAAGACAAGGTTGCTCACTCTCACCACTCTTATTCAACATAGTTTTCGAAGTTTTAGTCACAGCAATCAGAGAAGAAAAGGAAATAAAAGGAATGCAAATCGGAAAAGAGGAAGTTCAGCTGTCAGTATCTGCAGATGACATGATACTATACATAGAGAATCCTAAAGATGCTACCAGAAAACTACTAGAGCTAATCAATGAATGTGGTAAACTTGCAGGATACAAAATTAATGCACAGAAATCTCTGGCATTCCTATACACTAACGATGAAAAATCTGAAAGTGAAATCAATAAAACACTCCCATTTACCATTGCAACAAAAAGAATAAAATATCTGGGTATAAACCTACCTAAGGAGACAAAAGACCTGTATGCAGAAAATTATAAGACACTGATGAAAGAAATTAAAGATGATACAAATAGAAGGAGAGATATACCATGTTCTTGGATTGGAAGAATCAACATTGTGAAAATCACTCTACTATCCAAAGCAATCTACAGATTCAATGCAATCCCTATCAAACTACCACTGGCATTTTCCACAGAACTAGAACAAAAAATTTCACAATGTTTATGGAAACATAAAAAACCCCGAATAGCCAAAGCAATCTTGAGAACAAAAGACTGAGCTGGAGGAATCAGGCTCCCTGACTTCAGACTATACTACAAAGCTACAGCAATCAAGACAGTATGGTACTGGCACAAAAACAGAAATATAGATCAATGGAACAGAATAGAAAGCCCAGAGATAAACCCACGCACCTATGGTCACCTTATCTTTGATAAAGGAGGCAGGAATGTACAGTGGAGAAAGGACAGCCTCTTCAATAAGTGGTGCTGGTTAAAACTGGACAGGTACATGTAGAAGTATGAGATTAGATCACTCCCTAATGCCATACACAAAAATAAGCTCAAAATGGATTAGAGACCTAAATGTAAGGCCAGACACTATCAAACTCTTAGAGGAAAACATAGGCAGAACACTCTATGACATAAAGCACAGCAAGATCCTTTTTGACCCACCTCCTAGGGAAATGGAAATAAAAACAAAAATAAACAAATGGGACCTAATGAAACGTCAAAGCTTTTGCACAGCAAAGGAAACCATAAACAAGACCAAAAGACAACCCTCAGAATGGGAGAAAATATTTGCAAATGAAGCAACTGACAAAGGATTAATCGCCAAAATTTGTAAGCAGCTCATGCAGCTCAATAACAAAAAACAAACAACCCAGTCCAAAAATGGGCAGAAGACCTAAATACGCATTTCTCCGAAGAAGATATACAGACTGCCAACAAACACATGAGAGAATGGTCAACATCATTAATCATTAGAGAAATGCAAATCAAAACTACAATGAGATATCACCTCACACCAGTCAGAACGGCCATCATCAAAAAATCTATAAACAATAAATGCTGGACAGGGTGTGGAGAAAAGGGAACACTCTTGCACTGCTGGTGGGAATGTGAATTGGTACAGCCACTATGGAGAACAGTATGAAGGTTTCTTTTAAAACTACAAATAGAACTACCATAAGACCCAGCAATCCCACTACCTGGCATATACCCTGAGAAAACCATAATTCAAAAAGAGTCATGTACCAAAATGTTCATTGCAGCTCTATTTACAATAGCCCGGAGATGGAAACAACCTTAATGTCCATCATTGGATGAATGTATAAGGAAGATGTGGCACATATATACAATGGCATATTACTCAGCCATAAAAAGAAACGAAATTGAGCTATTTGTAATGAGGTGGATGGACCTAGAGTCTGTCATACAGAGTGAAGTAAGTCAGAAAGAGAAAGAAAAATACTGTGTGCTAACACATATATATGGAATTTAAGGGAAAAAAATGTCATGAAGAACCTAGGGGTAAGACGAGAATAAAGACACAGACCTACTAGAGAATGGACTTGAGGACATGGGGAGGGGGAATGGTAAGCTGTGACAAAGTGAAAGAGTGGCATAGACATATATACACTACCAAAGGTAAAATAGATAGCTAGTGGGAAGCAGCCGCGTAGCACAGGGAGATCAGCTAGGTGCTTTGTGACCACCTGGAGGCGTCGGATAGGGAGGGTGGGAGGAGGTAGATGCAAGAGGGAAGAGATATGGGGACATATGTATATGTATAGCTGATTCACTTTGTTATAAAGCAGAAACTAACACACCATTGTAAAGCAATTATACTCCAATAAAGATGTAAAAAAAAAGAAAAGTATGATCGAGCTGCCAGAGACAATAGGGCACCTTGACATGATAACAGAGTTGTTATTAATGAGACAGATATTAAATAGAAGTTCAAGAACATGGGGATGGAGGGCAAAATTTTTTCTACCACAATCATCATTAAAACTTAATGAACTAAACTAATGATCTAAACTTAAATGATTAAAACTTAAAAGATCTACAAATTAAGAAACCTAACTAAACTCATAGATACAGATTGGTGCTTATCATAGGCAGGGGTGGGAAGTGAGCGAAATTAATATTTTACATTAAATTTGGGGTAATGTCTGAAAAATGTCCCAGGGATAACTAGTTACCCTGCCTCTTCTGTCCTTAACATTTCAGGACAATGTGTATTTACCAGACATCACTCTCAAAATTACTCAAGATAACATACTGAGAGTTGTGAAGTCCAAATGTTCTGTGATGCCCCTTGGTATTTATAACTATTTTTGTAGTTTATTTACAGTAGGTTTAATTGACTGCGTGAATCCTGAAGTCCCCTGGAATAGTAAATGGAGACAACCTCAATACTTTTTCCCAGGGCTGCTTAAAGTAATGTCTTTGTTTCTTACAAACATAGTTAAAATTATTCAGTTCTAAAATTGCAGTGCTGTATTTCTTATCACCATATCATTATTATTTGAGCATCAATTAAAACCATTTTTATAAAGATTCCTATTTTAAATACATATATATAAGAAGTCCTTTTTAAATGTCCGTTTCACTGATGGAACTGCTTGCCATTTGTACTGTTTACTATCGCTTTATTGGATTGTTTCAAAAGTGGAGAATCCCCCTTCCCCATGCAAAAGCAAAGATTCTTTCTCCATAGCTGATATTCAGCAGAGGCCTAAGAGCTGGAGAAGTGAATATTGAATCTCTTTCTTCTACTCACTAATTCTATGACTTTGAATAAGTCCTTTGGATGAATCTCAGTCTCCTCATACTTAATGAGGTCAGGGTAACAATACACATTAAACTACTATTGAAACAGCACTCTCAATTATTATAAACAAGGTCTGTAATTATTATTCTATTAAGTATGGTACAGGTGTAAGCAATATTATATCTTAAGTACTGTACAAATATATATTGTTAATATTAATAATTTGAAAAGTGGGAAGGTTCAAACACAGATAAGGTTATTCAATACAAAGTTATTTCCCAAAACTTGTATGCCAAGATTTGAACTACTGACCATATATTGAAATGGACAGTTCATTTGTCCATGTTATTCCTAGCCAGTAAATTCTCTGAGGGCTGCTGCACTTTTTACTTTAATCATTGTTTTATTCTAGTATCTGGCATGGTGCCTAATATGTAGTAGGCACTAAGTACACAAACGCACACCTTATATACACAATAGTTGACTTGTCAGATGACTACATGTATGAATGAAAGAGGAAAACCTTTCCTTTCTCTATGCAGATATAGGGGTGGAGGAAAAGGTTGGAGTTAAGGGTATAGGTGAAAAATTAGGACCAACTGGTAGAGCTAAGAGAAAATTAGTAAATCTAAATTTTTAAAAACTTGTTCAAAAACAGAAATATCTATGCTAAACCATAATGGAAAAATATTTTTAAAAGAATGTATATATGTGTGTAAATGAATCCCTTTTCTGTATAACAGAAATTAACACAACATTGTAAATCAACTATACTTCAATTAAAAATGTAAAAAATATCTATATTCATAATAGAAATTTCTGTGGAATGGGACATGTTCAACAAAGGTTAGATGGCCCCCACCACAGCGACGGCAATATTAGAAGGACTCACTGCACTGGCTGGGAGGGTGTTCAAGGTGACATCTATGATCCTTCTAATAGTCAAATGTATTTCAAAGCACAATTTTTAGAAACCTCTTTGGATAATGAATAATTAAGATGTTTGAAAAAATTATCTGGCCAATTTAGTTAATATAATTGATTCTGTCATCTTGTATTCCAATTCAAAAGAACATTTTCTGCATCTGACATTTCTGCATAACTTACCACGGCATAAAGCAATGAATTAACTACACTGTTAGGAAAGCATAAGTGCTACATCCCTTTTGCAGGCAATAGTCTTGCTTGCCTTCCTATCAGCTGACACATGACTAAATATTTTCTTGAAGAATTGACAGGGACCAAGGACTTCATGGGCATGAGCTTTCTGGACCTTAAAATCTTTCAAAGGATCTCAGAAGATGCCCTTTGCCATCACAAGTGTTCTGGAGAGAAAAGTGGGAGCTGGCTGACAACAAGCTGAGAGTAACAGTCATTAGTTCTAAACGCTGAGTAACGGAGCATAACATGTTTCATCAAGAACATCCAGGAGAAATGGTCCTTAAAATACCTACAGTATCAAGTATTGTAAATGAACAATTACTATGTGACAGATAAGCCAAGTGTGAGCACACAGGTTGTTATTACCGTGATCTGCTCAAAATTTAAACAGAATGACACTCCTTTTTATGAAGGAATAGACTTTTATATATATGTGAGGGTTACCTCATAACAATCAAACTGCAGTGAATTATAGTCCTGGTGGAATGCTTTAGTTAAATGCACTGTTAAAAACATGAGAGTCATAAAAATAAGATAGGTGAGAGGAATTTTAGAGATCAGCCTTTTTATTTTGTATTTCAGGTAAGAAACCTAAAGCCCAGACTGATTAAGTGGCTTGCCTAAGGTCATGTAGTAAGTTATTAACAGGCCTATTTGCCCTTAATCTCAGGCCAATACACCTGCAACTATTACACAGAAATTCATTAAAATATTGATACGGTTAATTAAACGGTCTAAATGAACTAAATGACATATTTCAGTATAACATGGCAAACTGGCCTTGCACATTTAACTGCTTTCCCTACTACCTTTCTAACTCCCCCAATCCATAGAGAAATATTTATACCACATTGGAAATAGAGGAAGGGTGCCAGCCACATGCCAGAAATTTTGTGGAATCTTTGCAAGATATAGTACAGGTGAGAACAGAACAAGGGAAGGCTGACCAACAGTTAAGACACAATGGGTAAAGTCAAGGTCGAGGCCAGCAGAACCAAATGCCACCAAATTCAAAGCTAAGTGCTAGGGCAAAGGCAGTAGATGAGAAGTAAACATTAATCTTTCCAGTTCTTCTGAGAGGAGCATTTCAGAACTGGTACACACAATGTCAGCCAAAGTACTCACGTCTAGCTTGCCTTTACTGTGGGGTGCAGGGCTCTCTGTGAATATGGGGGTGTGTATAATCGGCTGGAGTTGGGGGCTAGCCACTGTCATCCATAGTCTTGTAGTAGAAAAGCAGTACTCCAGCTAATTTGGTTTGTAACAACTGACATGGACAGGGCAACTTCAGCACAGTGCCACAACACTTCCTCTGACCAAGTCTCATTCTTTACTGATAATTTAAAAATGGATTTGTCATCTGACATCATAATACTATAATCCAAGTGTTTCCATTCTCTTACTTCCTGGGACCCAAGTGTTTGAACAGATATTCAGAACAACCTGACAGAAACCATGTCATAACCATAAACATGAAGATACTGTATCATTCAAAGTAAGAAACTTACACTCTGTGTAGCAATCACCTATTTTGGAATAATTACAGAATAATAATTATTAAAGTAAAATTTTAAATGTCTATATTTCAAGAAAAAGAATGTGAATGTTCCCAGTTGGAACATGCATTGAGGTCTGTTATATTTTATGGCCAGTGGAAATTGGAACCCAGTCTTGTAATTCAGGTGGTCAATCCTCAGGACACACGGAACAGAGTCTATGGTCTACCCCACGAGAATCTATTTTGTATTGAGTCAGAAACTTATAGTACGTTATTTTTAAGAATCAAACTTTTAAAATGATAAAAAGAGAAAATTAAATACAAAGGGTAAAAAAAGGAAACTTCAGCCTATAATTTTAAAGACTCTCCCTTTTTCAGAGTCATTCAATATAAAGATGGATATACTGCTTCTCTTAATAGAATACCAAATGACCAGTTATTAACTATTATTAACTAGAATAATTAGATGATCAGTTAGGTATCTGGTCACCTAATTAATTCCCCTTACTTGACTCCATACTCACAATCAAACCTCTCATCATAACTGTGGCTTTGCTTGTAGTGAAAAGAAGTAGCCCACTCACATCCTACAAGTGTTTAGTTTTACATTTGGTTACAAAGCTATAGTATGGCTTTCTGATTTTATGGGTTGGTGTGAGGAGAAAGGGATGAGCGTCATACTTACAAACATGCATCAGTAAAGAATGAATAAGCATCAGTATTTTTGTATGATAAAGAAGACTTAAAGCCAAAATAAATAGGATAAAAAGGTTTCTTATGGATTATCGTATTGTTTATACACAGGCATATAATAACATAGCATTGCAATATGTAAAGCAAAAAGACAGACTAGGAAATGTCATTAACACACATCCTTCAGTCATTTGCAAGTTAAACAAAAAGAAAATACAGATATAGCATATGTGATTATATTGGGCTGGCCAAATATTTCCTTCGGTTAGTGAATACGTTGTTCAATAAAGTTCTTTGCGAAAATGAAAAATGTCTTTTATTTTTACATAAAACCAAATGAACTTTTTGGCCAACCCAATATAATCAATAATACATATCTTATATGAAACTTCACAAAAAATGTACAAATATTCTTTTCTAATATCCACGGCACTTTTATACAAATTGAACATACTTAGGCTACAGAGAAAAACCTAATCATGAAATTTCAGTGCCAATATCCTCTGGACACATTGCAATAAATTGAGAAATAATAACAAATGGAGAGTAAGTTCCCCAAAGTATCTTACTGGAAAATTTAAAATCTCAAATAACTCATATCAAATAAGAAATAAAAACTACAATGGCACATTACTTTGAAAATAAAAACAGTAACAAAATTATTCTTATCAAAACTTGTGAACAGCCAAATTAAACTCAGAATAATACTCTATAACTTTAAACGACTCTATTCTTTGAAGAAAGATCTAAAACTTTATTCCCCTCATTTGTACAAGACCCAGAATGCTTTACCAAGGGGATTTAACCTAAAGAACAAATTCTACGCTATTTAAACATTTCCAGTGTATATATTTAAAAATAAATTAAAAGCTAACAAATTCTTTCTGAGAAGCTCAGAACAACAAAAAGGAAAATTAAAAAATAAAACATCGCTGAAAAACAAAACCAAAAATTGTACAGAACTATTAGCAATTGAATTGAGTATGATGCCAAAAGAAATATGAAGGATCAAGCAATTTACTCTAGAACTATAAGAATAATTCAATATTGTCATCATATTTTTCATCATATCAGTAAGTCAGAGGCCCCACATTTAAATCCATTCTTGATATGAAATACAAAAATAAACCTTTTTAATAAACAGAATACTTCCCTAAAATAGCAAAGAATGCATGACTCAAACCAGCCAATATTGCACACATTGTAGAAAAGAAGAGGCTTTCATATATCTGCTCTTACTTTTCTGAGAAAAGAAATAAGAAGGCATAGGAGGAAGAGAAGGAAGAGTAGTATATTTGACAGTGTCTTAGATTTGATAACATACTGTTTATAACTTGTTAAAATCTTGTCCATGAATATAATGCTTTTTTCAGTTAATCACAGAAAGATAAGTTTATAACCATTTGCAAAAGAAATACCTCCAGAATGTGTGTGTGTGTGTGTGTGTATATAATTTCTGAACTTCCTTCTGCATTCAAATATAAAAGTGGCCTGAGGAGGTAGAAATTACTGAAGGTGAAATTTCCTTCCATACCTTTTCTTGTTAACAAGAGAAGAGGTCCTTTACCAACATTTTAAGCTAAAAAATCAATATTTCCAAGAAATGCATGTTTGTAATAATCAAACTGATTGTTTTATTAATACCTGTTGCAAAATGGATAATCACTAATCTACCTGTAAGAGTGAGTTACAGCATTCTACAGCCCCTGTCCAATCATTGGAAACTGAATGAGAAATCTGTCAGGTTTTGACTTAATTGTAAAATATATTGTCCAACATGTGTGACATAGTTGAGCAAATTAAAATTAGGTCATAAAACAGGAAAAGTAAAGGTGTCAAATCTAAACATGTTTCAAGAAACCGAATGTTTCTGCTCAAGGGAGAAAAATTTTATCTCCAATGTTAAAAGAAAACATAAATCTTGGGCTTCCCTGGTGGCACAGTGGTTGAGAGTCCACCTGCCAATGCAGGGGACGCAGGTTCGTGCCCCGGTCCAGGAGGATCCCACGTGCTGTGGAGCGGCTGGGCCCGTGAGCCATGGCTGCTGGGCCTGTGCGTCTGGAGCCTGTGCTCCGTGGCGGGAGAGGCCACAGCAGTGAGAGGCCCGCGTACCACACACAAAAAAAGAAAACATAAATCTTAAAATATTTACCATCCTCCTCTCAAACTTTTATTCTATGATGTATAAAATCATATTTTTACCTGTGCCTTTGAAATGTCATTTGACCATGTATTTTCTAACAGGGATATTTTGTATCAGAGATCAATGACTATTTTAGATTTAAACTTTTGTTGGAAAAAAAAAAACCCATAGATCTGAACCCTTGAAATTCTTGTCTATAGAATTGATATCAGCTATTTATATCATATATACCATCCAGAAGATAACCTGATAACTGACAAATAAACAGGTTTTTAGTCTCTGTGATGTCATATATTAGGACATGTTTGGACATGTCATGATATGGGGTATTTTCCAAATTGCTGGATTTGTTGTGGTATGTGGAGCGTTTGATTTTTTTCTCAGGTTAAGCCCTCCTTATGACCCCACTGACAAAACTGAAAGAAGACATAGAACCTATTTTCCTTGGTATTTGTTGAGCCTAATTTTTTTTTAAAAAAAGAAATCTTAAAGGAAAAAAACAACCTCCCCAAAAAAGCAACATAAACAAACAAACAAAAATACAACCAAACCCCAAACCTTTCACTCTTGAGAAATCAAGTATAGGATCAAGTGACTATAAGGTGTGACTGGAAAATACTGAGTTAACTGAACTTGAAAGAAATGAATTAGGTCTGTATGTAGCAATGAAGGATACAGTTAAAAAATATTGATATAATGTTGTGAGTGAAGACTGCTGCCATATACTGACTGCCATGTGCTGCACACAGTGGGTGTAGCTCCAGGACCTTGTTAAAATGACCATATTACTGAAGGCAATCTATAGATTTAATGCAATCCCTATCAAACTACCAATGGCACTTTTCACAAAACTAGAACAAATAATTTTAAAATTCGTATGGAAACACAAAAGGCCCCAAGTAGCCAAAGCAATCTTGAGAAATAAGAACAGCACTGGAAGAATCATGCTTCCTGACTTCAGACTATACTACAAAGCTACAGTAATCAAACAGTATGGTACTTCCCAAAAACAGACACATAGATCAACATAACAGGATAGAAAACCCAGAAATACACCTATGTACTTATGGTCAATTATTATATGACAAAGGAGGCAATAATATACAATGGAGAAAAGATAGTCTCTTCAACCAGTGGTGCTGGGAAAACTGGGCAGCTACATATAAAAAAAAATGAAATTAGAACATTCTCTAATATCATATACAAAAATAAACTCAAAATGCATTAAAGACCTAAATGTAAGATCAGATACTATAAAACTCCTAGAGGAAAACATAGGCAGGATAGTCTTTGACAAAAATTGCAGCAAAATTTTTTTGTATCTGTGTCCTAGAGTAATAGAAACAAAAGTAAAAATAAATAAATGGAACCTAATTAAACTGAAAAGCTTTTGCACAGCAAAGGGAACCATAAATAAAACAAAAAGGCAACTGACAGAATGGGAGAAAGTATTTGCAAATGATACAACTGACAGGGCTTAATTTCCAAAATATACAAACAGCTCATATAACTCAATACTAAAAAAACAACCAACCCAATCAAAAAATGGGCAGAAGACCTAAATAGACATTTTTCCAAGGAAGATATACAGATGGACAACAGGCATATGAAAAGATGCTCAACATCACTAATTAGAGAAATGCAAATCAAAACTACAATGAGGTATCACCTCACACTGGTCAGAATGGCCATCATCAAAATGTCTACAAATAATAAATGCTGGAGAGGGTGTGGAGGAAAGGAAACCCTCCCACACTGCTGGAATGTAAATTGGTGCAGCCACTATAGATAACAGGATGGAGGTTCCTTAAAAAACAGAAAACAGAATTACCATATGATCCTGCAATTCCACTCCTGGGTGTGTATCCAGAAAAGACGAAAACTAATTCAGAAAGATACATGCACCCCAATGTTCACTGCAGCACTATTTACAATAGCCAAGACATGGAAGCAACCTAAATGTCCACTGACAGATGAATGGAAAAAGACGTGATATATACACATACACATACATACACACACACACACACACACACACACACACACACATATATAATGGAATATTACTCAGCCATAAAAATGAAATAATGCCATTTGCAGCATTATGGATGGACCTAGAGATTATCATAATAAGTGACAGAGAAAGACAAATATATGATGTCATTTAAATGTGGAGTCTAAAAAAATGATATAAGTGAACTTATTTACAAAACAGAAACAGACTCACAGACATTGAAAACTAACTTATGGTTACCAAAGGGGAAAACGGGGGAAGGACTGATAAATACACACACACACACACACACACACACACACACATACACATAAATATGTATATATTTGAGTAAAAAAAACAAGCGGTAAAAATATTTATCATTCATGAAGCACAAAACAATATTTTATTTTTTTATGGATAACTTTACTAGGAAAGTAGGCATAACAAGACTGTAAGCACATGCACCAAGTTCATAATACTCGGACAAGATGGAATCCCAATGAAGACAGAAATGTAGAAAAGTTTATAACATTATAAAAGGTTACAACATTTTATAATATTCTAAATTTAAAAGGGGCATATATCATACATGTAGGTATATCAATACATATGTGTGTTCCGGTATATACTATATAAAATTAATGTAGTAATTATCTAGTACATTTCAGGTAGATATAGAGAGGTAGATAGATATGATTAAGGTTATTATCTCTTCACCAAACTTGTTGCGTTTGAATCCTTTTTTTAGCTGTGCGGTTTTGCTCTAAACTATTTCCTCATTTTAAAACTCTGATGATATTAATACTAACCTCATAGGTTTATTGTATTAAATTAATTTATATATTTAAATGTTTAGAACAGTGAAGGCAATATAGCAATCCATAGATACGAAATATCATCATTATGTTATAAACAGAAGAAAAACACTGAAGGCAAATATAGTAAATATGAATAATGGTTAATTCTAGTTTGTGAAACATGACTTATGCTAACTTGAATTATTGTTCACAAATACTCATTGCCCTTCTCTAGGAAAGAATTGGACTCCTCCATCTCGTTGACATGTATCTTCACCTTGCAATTTGCTTTGGTCCATGAAATGAGAGGGAAATTAACATGAGTCTTCTGAGCAAAATCTTGAAAACCTAGTATGTGATTCACATTTTTTCCCTTTTCCCCTATATCTGTGATGATGAAAACACGAGGAGATGGAGCCCCCATCATCCTGGGGCCCTAAGCCACTACGATGTGAAACCCCCCCTTGCAAATCTGCAACGGATATGTAGCATGAGTGAGAAATAAGATTTTTATGTCTAAGTCACTGAGACTTTTGTTTTATTTACTCTTGTAGCATAACCCAGCTTGTTCTGACAGATGCAGAGGTACTGAGATTGCACTTTTATAAATGTTTAAATTGTAATAAATGTGAGATTGGTGTGTTGTTCCTAAACAAACACAACTCTCACGTAAACCTGTTTAAGTATCAAGCCATGTCAAGTTTGAGTTAGGCACTTTGGATACAAAGAAGTTCCATCTCTGTTCTCAATGTGTGGGTAATGCATGTGTGATTGTACGTGTGTGTGTGTGTGTATGTGCGTGTGTGTGTTGGGGTTGAGGAGTAGTTCTGTGCACAAATTAGTAAATCAAAAATATATTGTATAACAGGATATTAACTGCATTTTCCCCAAAGGCCTCGCATATTTTCCTGAGATTCAGCAGTAAGAACAATGGCTGCTGGGTGAAGAGGATAGGTCTTCTACGGTGCTTCTCTGTTGGGCAGTCCCCAAGCTGGCTCTGCAGTCTTCAGCCCATCACACACCTCTAAATAAGAGTATGTGTAAAGAGAGGCTAGAAAATTGGGGAGAAGAGATTGGTGAGGCTTTCCCTCAAACCCCTCCCCTACCACCTCAAGAAATGTGAAGGCTGCCCCCAAAGACCACTTTAAAGGAAGGAACTCCTGGAGTCTGAAAGGATAGCAATCATTGCTTGACTCTTTCCAGAAAACCTCTCTGTGAGAAGCTGGCCAAAGTGTCTCGTGTTGTGGAGGGAGGAGAAAACAACATAAATTCTACTAAATTCTGTAGTTCTAGAATATAGAAATATAAGAAAAGTGAGATTTTCAGGTGGGAAAAGTTCATTTCATGGGAGGTGACAGAACTGTAGTCATCTTAAAAGACCCCAGTGCCAGAGGGGGGCCTGCCAGGATGAAGTGACTCAGAGTCTGCCAGGGGACGCACTGATCCTGCAAACCAATGGTGCCATGGGGGGTGCCTGCTGAAGTGGACCCTCCCCAAAGAACAGACAGTAGCACCTGAAAGGGTTCCAAATACGCCCCCCCACCCCAAACATGTCACTTTGGTATAAAGATTATTTTAAGTTGAAGACGTCTGAGAGTCAACAGATGCCAAAAAAAAACACCCCCAAACAAAAACACCAACCAGCCTTCTAAGGGCTTCCACTACCTGACAAAAAGCAGCCACGTCTGGGAAATAGGGCTGCCATAAATTCCTCTTCAGGGCAGATCTACTCCAAGAAGGGAGAACACAAATAAATCTACCAGAATTTTATGGCCTCAAAGGGGACAGAAAGATCACTCTGACCTGTATAGACAAACATTATCACAAACTTTCTAATTTCCTGTTTTGTTCTCCTGAAAATTCATTTATCTTTCCAAAGAGTCATTTGTTTTCCCATAAGTGCCCTTTCTCCCCTCCCCATCATCTGTTAACTAGGTATATAAACCCTAAGCTCTCACCATCCCTTGAAGTTACTCATCACTGAGTTTCTCTCGTGGGTGTACACATTACACATGTAAATAAACTCTGTCTTTTTTTCTCCTGCTAATCTGTGTCTTGTCAGTTTTGTTTGTAGGGCCCCAAACACTGAATTTAGGAGGGTAGAGGAAAACTTATTTTTTCTCCCTACATATCCGAAAGATTCAGACCTTGGACACCTGCCATCAAGCCCCAGGCCAGAAAGACTGGGCCCCAAGGACAACTCCTATATAAGGCTATCTCTCCAAGACTGTGGAATGTAACCAACCTACCTAATACATAGAAATAAACACAGAGAATTAGGTAAAATGAAGAGACAAAGGAATACATTCCAATAAAGGAATAAGACAAAATCCCAGAAGAACTAAGTGAAGTGGAGATAAGCAATCTACCTAATAAAGAATTCAAGGTAATAATCATAAGGATGCTCAACAAACGGGAGAAGAATGGATGAACACAGTGAGAAATTTAACAAAGGGTTAGAAAATATAAAGAAGAACCAAACAGAGATGAAGAATATAATAACTGAAATAAAAAGTACACTAGAAGGAATCAACAATGGATTAGATAATAAAGAGGAACAGTTAAACAACCTAAAAGATAGAATAGTGGAAATGACCCAAGCTGAATAGGAAAAAAAAAAAAAGAATTAAAAAATGAGCATAGCTTAATAGACCCCTGGGAAAATATCAAACGTACTACCACTCACATTACAGGAGTCCCAGAAGGTTAAGAGAGAAAGAAAAGAGAAAAAAGCGAAGAACTTATTTGAAGAAATAATAGCTGAAAAGTTCACTAACCTGATTTGAAGAAATAATATCTGAAAACTTCCCTAACCTGGGAAGGAAACAGACATTCAGGTCCAGGAAGCACAGAGAGTCTCAAACAGGATCAACTCAAAGAGGTCCGCCCCAAGACATATTATAGTTAAAATGGAAAAAATTAACGATAGAGAGAGACTCTTAAAAGCAACAAGAGAAAAGCAACTAGTTAGGTACAAGGGAACTCCCATGAGGCTAACAGCTGACTCTTCAGCAGGCTTTCCTGCAGTCCAGAAAGGAGTGGCACAATATATTCAAAGTGATGAAAGAAAAAAAAAAAAACCCAAAACAAGAAAACTCTATCCGACAAGGGTATTATTCAGATTTGCAGGAAAGATAAAGATTTTTACAGACAAGCAAAACCCAAAAGAGTTCAGCATCACTAAACTGGCTTCACAAGAAATGTTAATGGAACTTCTCTAAGTGGAAAAGTCCACAGCTAGAAATGTAAAAATTACAAAAGAAAAAAATCTCATTGGTAAAGGCAAACTACTGGTAAAGGCAACTACTACCCACAATAAGAAGTTGAGGGATACATAAAAGATGTAAAATATGATGTCAAAAACATTAAATGTGTGTGGGGGGGAGTAAAAATGCAGCGTTGTTAGAATTTGTTCAAACTTAAGAGATCATCAACTTAAAATAACTATATATGTATGATTATATATGTCATTTTATATGACTTTATGGTAATTAGAAACCAAAAATCTATTACAGATACACACAAGAAAGAGAAAGGGATACAAACATGACACTAAATATAATCATCAAATCACAAGGGAAGAGAGCAAAAGAAAGAGAAAGGTAAAAAAAAGAACTGCAAAATCAACCCCAAAACAATTAACAAAATGGCCATAAGTACATACCTATGAATAATTACTTTAAATGTAAATGGACTAAATGCTCCAATCAAAAGACACAGTGTGTCTGAATGAATACAAAAACAAGACCCATATATATGTTGCCTACAAGAGACTCATTTAAGATCTAAAGACACACACAGACTGAAAGTGAGGGGATGGAAAAAGGTATTCCATGGAAATGTAAATAAAAATAAAGCTGGAGTAGCAATTCTCATATCAGACAAAATAGACTTTAAAATAAAGACTACTACAAAAGACAAAGAAGGACATTTCATAATAATAAAGGAATTAATCCAACTAGAAGAGATAACAATTGTAAATATATATGCACCCAACATAGGAATGCCTAAATATATAAAGCAAATATTAAACATAAAGAGAGAAATTGACAGCAACACAATAATAGTAGGGCACTTTAACATCCCTCTTATATCAATGGACAGATCATGCAGACAGAAAATCAATGAGGAAACACTGGCCTTAAATGACACATTATATCAAATGGACTTAATACATATATCTAGGACATTCCATCCAAAAGCAGCAGAATACACATTCTTTTCAAGTGTACATGGAACATTCTTCAGGATAGATCTCATGCTGTGCCACAAATCTCAATAAACTTAGGAAGACTGTAATCATCAAGCATCTTTTCCGACTACAATGCTATGAGACTAGAAATCAACTATAAGAAAAAAAATCTGCAAAAAACACAAACATGTGGAGGCTAAACAATATGCTACTAAACAACCAATGGGTCACTGAATAAATCTAAGAGGAAATAAAAAAGTACCTGGAGACAAATGAAAATGGAAACACAATGATCCAATGTCTATGGGGTGCAGAAAAACAGTTCTAAGGGGGAAGTTTATAGCAATACAAACCTCCCTCAGGAAACAAGAAAAATCTCAAATAAACAATCCAACTTTACAGCTAAGGAACTAGAAAAGGAGAACAAACACAACCCAATGTTGGTAGATGTGAAGAGATAATAACGATCATAAAGAGCAGAAAGATCATAAAGATAATAAAGAGCAGAAATAAATGAAATAGGGACTGAAAAAAAAATCAATGGAACTAAGCCTGGTTCTTTAAAAAGAAAAAAAAATTTTGATACACCTTTAGCCAGACTCATCAAGGAAGAAGAGAGGCCCAAATAAATAAAATCAGAAATGAAAGGAAAACTTACAACAAACAACACAGAAATACAAAGGGTCATAAGAAATACAAAGGATCATAAGAGATTACTACAAACAATCATATTCCAATAAAACGGACAACCTAGAAGAAATGGATAAATTCCTAGAAACATACAATCTCCCAACAACAAATCGGGAAGAAATAGAAAATATGAATAGATCAATTACCAGTAATGAAATTGGCTTGTAATCCTTTATTAGACCCTAAGTCTAATAAGTTTATTAGACCTTGCAGTTCCATCTATGTGAGAAAGAAGAGAGTGATTCAAATTCTCACTCCACAAGATTTGTGACCATAGGCAAGTTACTTAATGGATTTGAGCCTCAATTTTCTTATCTGATGGAAAGTGGTTAATGACACCACAATGTATGCAATGTAGAATTACTTCACAAAGAGGAAGCTTGACAGTTATAATCTATTAGATTCTTTCTAGCTCCAAATGTCCCTGACTCTAATAACGAGTAAGATGTCTACCACCTAGTAAAGAGCCCTGCTGAAAGGTAGTCAGGCAAAGAATATGGAGGGAAACTTTTCCTTTTGTCTTTTTCTTTTCATCCATTGAGAGGGAGATGAAGTCAACAGCTGCTGAAACAAACAAGCTCACTTAGTGAGTTGAATAATATCAAACTATTGCTCAAATGAAAAGAGCAGCTGGCTTTTTACCAAGGCATCATTGTCATACACACCCTCACATTTGGGATCATTAGACATTTACATGGGGTGAATAGCACTGGAAAACTATATTTACTTTTCCATAAATCATCAGAAAAATGCTAGCATATTCTCAGTGAGATATGCACAAAAAAAGAAAACACACACTCACACAAGCAGATGTGTATTTTTCATGTGAATGTGAGGGAAACTGCTAGAAATAAATTTAAGCTTTCCAGAGACAAAGAAGTGGCAGGCATTCAAAGGAAGATAGATGCTGAGAGGAAAATGGGGAAGTGTAACAGAGAAAAATGTGATCAATTTAAAAGCATAAATTACTTCAAATGTTTTAGATAGAACTAATTATTCCTAGGCCTGTTAAGTAAGGAGTTCTACCTCAGGATGATAGCATTTCAGACCTAGCAGTATCTAAGCACACACTTCCAAATTGTACTAAGTTTACTCTTGTCTGATTATAAAAATTCAATACAGAAAAATTATAAAGTGTAAATGATAAGAAAAATTCATAACTCATATTCTAGTAAAAATTAACTCATGGTACAGGATAACTCTTTTTAGTATATTTTTCATATATGTTAACACAGAGGATATCAAATAGTATATAAAGTTTTGAATCCTGCCTTTGTTATTTGATATTATTTCATAATATTTTTCAATGTCATTCAAAATACTTTATAAACACTTTTAATGATTGTAAAATGTTCCCTTTATGAATGTTCACAGTTACTAACAATTCCTTAATAATGGGAATTTTATTTTATTTTTAGGTATCTTATAACTATAAAGTTATGCAGTAATCAAAATTTAATTTTCTTTTATAGATTATAAAATTAATACATGTTATTGTGGAAAACATAGAAAATAAAGAAAATTATAAACAAATTTTATCTCCATTTCTTTTCTTAGTAAGGCAATCACTTTTAACACTTGTTTTCTAGCTTCCAGAAGCCTTCTGCCATCTTTGACCTTTTCCAGATCTATCTTCCCCATGCTCCATTGCTTCAGTTCTCGTGAACAAAACTGTATCTTAAATTCAATAAATACCTATAATTATATTTCAAGTTCTGTGAAAAACCCCTAAAGGAGGTACCTTCTGGCATTATGTTCCAAATATACATATAAAACAGATTTCTGGTGTTGCATTACAAATTTAGATATAAAATAGGTTGCCAATTTCCTTCACCTGTTGGACTGGTCTCATGTTACCTGTTCAGTGTGAAGCCCTCATTTCCTTTCTAATCTTACCCAAATATTTCTGAGGGATCCCTAATGAGTATTGCACGGCTGTTGGTTTAAGATGAAATCTGTATATAGTTGTCTGCTCCATGAAGAACCCTGATCATATTCTGGTTATTGTTATTTTATTATAAAGCTCTTTGTTACCATGTTTCTTAGGTCAGATTCTCCTCAAGATGACCTTGAGATGAGGATTCAGGTGGAAGTGATTTATTAAGAAAGTGATTTCAGAGGAAATCAGGAAAGGGATGGAGGAAGAAAGGTAGGGAAGAGAGAGAGTCAAGCAAGATTGGCTATCCCATTGGATAGGCTTCTCTGTTACTGCTTAATTGGAAACACTTCTGATCAAAATGAGACATAAGAATAAAGAGAGATGATCCTAGGAGGCAGAGCTGACATGACTTACCCATCAAAACTCAGGCAGAAAAGTTGCAAAATGTTGTAGCTTCCCCGCCTAGTGGCTTGCAATATGGGACCAGAAGTTTAAACTTCTGCTATGACCTGCTATGTCTGAGTCCAGACAGAGCAAAAGGAAAGAAACTAGATTTAAAAACCTGGGAGAAGTTATTTTATTTTTGGCCTAGTTACCTTTTCTACAAATAATATGACCGAGTATTTTTCAGGCGTACAAACACCAGCCTCACAAAATAGGTAACTATTCAGTGTGGAGATAAAAAGAGACTAAAATAGTTCTCTTCACACTTCCTGAATTGGAAGAGAAGCAAAAATCCACTTGTCTGTAAGGTAAAGCAGAAATATTAGGAGAAGAAATGTAATATTACATTTCCATCCCCATCCCCATTTTTCATGTATTTTTGTTGGTAGCTGACCTAGGGTGTTCAAGTTCCATCAAGAAATCCAATACCAGCTCAGACATTTATGCAACCACAGTAATTTACAAATAACTGTTCCACCATCTATTATAAATCATTCACTACCAAAATAACTTCAGTACAGTAAATGGCTGTTTATACAAGGCTCCCCAATTAACCTCATGATGCTCCTTTAATGTTTATAACTATAAAACACTCTCCCTGACATAGGGCATTGGTTTGTAATCCACACTGAAATAAATTTTTTTAAGGATCAAATTTTATGCAGTGTATTTATAGTTAATATACAGATGATTTTAGATGCCCATTAAGCACTGTGTTTCCCTAATATGTACTCACATGCCTGAGTTTTTAAAATTTCTCACCTTACACAACACTAGGTAAATAAATGTGGGAAGCCAACTAGAGATACCTATAAATTTGAGAAGAATATCTTTGTGATATGAGTTTGGACAACATAGTTCAGGGGAGGGTGAAGTTGAATGCTTGCCAAAGACAGGCAAGTTGAAAGATTCAGTGAAATCATGTGAAGTATGTTATAAGTGATATGCTATCCTACCACTAAAGGGAATGTGGCATCCTACACACAACTAGCTTTCTCTTCACCCCAGCAGGAAGGGATCAGGCTCACCTGAGCCTCTGGTCAGGCTTCAACAGAAAACACTGATGTGGAGATTTATCCCTCATGGGTAGGCAAGGGACCAAAGGACAAGAGAGGAGCATCAGAGCCTAGGTACGAACACTGACAAGAAAGTGGCCTATCCAGGGAAGAGGTTGGCTTTCAAAGATCTGAGGGCACATCTGGGAGAATGGCAACATGGGTCTCCTGCAAGGTGCTAGATTTCCTGATATATAAAGAGCCAAGAGCCTTTCTCCAGGTACCTTGGAAAAAACCTGCAAGAGCAGGCCTACAGGGACAAAGTCCCTTTCTTGCATCATCTGTATTTTTCCAGTAATCAGAAACGGGTCCCTGTGAGATGACAAAGAAAAGTAGGGCAAAAAGCAACGGACAGGAAGATCAGGCAGAGCAAGTTTAATGGCAGAGCAAGTTTAATACACACCCGATAAAATAAAACCGCTAGAGGAAAAGAAGGAAACCTATAACGAAAAAGTATATAAGGAGATTCAAGTGCAACACCAAAAAACTACAAAAAGAGAATATGGAACTCTACAGGAATATATTTGAAAACCTAGAGTAAATTAATGAATTCCTAACAAAGTACCCATTACCAAATTAAGCGGGAGACTTGGGTGGACCAAACCCAACAGAAGAGAGTTAAAGTTTATTAAAGATATATTATTGGAAAAGGCTCCAAGAAAACTACAAAATATTTAGGAATAAATTTGACATGAATGGCCCAAGATCTATATTTATGATTCTCAACCTTGGCTTTAAATAAAATTACCTTGGGGATAGCTTTAAAATATCCTGATGTTCTCAGACAAAACAAATCATAATTTCTAGGTGTGAACCCCATGCATCGACATTTTTTAAAGCTTGTAAGTAATTCTGGTGTTGTGCTATTGAGTTCAAGAGTCACTGGTCTACATGAAGAAAACTGTAAAATTGTATTAAAAGATAGCAGGCAAAGTCTGAAAGGAACACACAATCTTTTTGATGAGAAAGCTTAATTTCATGGCATTGTTCATTCTCCTGAATTAATATATAAATTTAATGAAACTCCAATCAGAAACTCAACAATTCTTTTCAACTCTTTTAAATCTAATGTTTTCATTAAAGGTGATAACCGTTACCAAGGAAGAGCCAAGAAAAAGACCATGATGATTTTACCGGTTATTAGCAAATACTATGAATAATTAATTCATGATTGTTATTTGTGTAAGACAGGACAAACAGATCAGTGGCACAGAACAGAAAATCCAGAAATGGTATCCAATACATAAGAGAAGTATCAGAAGATCTATGTGGTGGTTCAATTACATGAGTTAATGATGGGTTATTTAATAAATAGTACTGATACAACTAGATGTACACCTGGAAAAGTCCTCCATCTTTTAATGTTTACCAGTAAACCCAAAATTATTTATCATTTTAAATGTGCAATAAAATAATTAATAAATGTATACATACATACATACATATGTAGACTTTCTAGGGGACTTCATGTTAAAAATAGGGATGGTGGGACCTTCTTAACCAAGACGGCTTCCCTTCTCTATTTTTCTCTAGCAATTATCTCAATTTTTCCCCTTCTCCTTTATCCTTTTCAGGCACACAAACCTATATCTCCAACAGCATCCTGCTCCATTCAATTATTTAGAAATTCTTACCATTTCCATCTGCTCTTCTATCAGAGACTTTATGTACACAGTAAAAGGTAAACAGAGCCTACAATGGTCATTCATATGCAGCACCTTTCCAGATACCCTCCCCACACACTGAAGCATCAGGACGTGAAGACCACTCTGAGTCTAAAATTTATCACATGACTGGCTTCATCAGGACTAGAAGAAAAAGGGTTACTTTGCCTTTCATTTTTCCTACTTCTAGAAATAGATTTTCTCTTTGACTTTTCAATTGAAAGAAAAGCATTTGCTATCTTAAGCTGTTTAGTTGGTCTAGAAGTTAATTTGGCTAAATTAGGAAATCTCTATGGTAAATTGGCTTCAGTATATTGGCTAACCCAGCAGAACAGCCTGTGAGAAATTATACTGACCTTGATTACACAGCACATCCATATTGGATACCCATGCATGCTTTGGGTCTAATTTCTTCTCATACTTAAACACTTATAAACATTTTACAATGACGTAAATGTAGATGCTCAGAATTATGTTATTAAGGAATGTTTTTCTTTATGAAACACACCAGAATTTATATACTGAAATAAGTGCTACCTTTCCAAAGCATCCCATGACATTGCCATTGTTGTGACTAATAATAGGTTTGTTGCTCTTTTCTCAGAATTTTCCTTAGATCCCGTCAAAGATTCCTTAAATCTCTTAAGTGACACTTTGAAGCTAAATGTGCAATCTGAAAACAGCCAAACTCATACAGAGTAACACCTGCATAGTCATATATAGGCTAAGATGGTAAAAGTATATATAGTTATATAGAATAGAGTTGGGGAAACTCCCTGAATAATACTCTGTGTGCACCCACATGTACCTGTAACAAAGTAATAAGTTCAGGTTTCTTAGGTGTCTCAAATTTATTTTCAACATAATTCTAAATATTTAATGTTTCTAGGTAACTACATTGAAGCGCACCACTCACTGGGGATACAACTGTCATTTTGGAGGGATTACACTTGCTACCTTATGGTCACACCTTTTAACGCTGCACAGACACATAAATGTCTTTATTCTTTTAGACCCATATGGTCCCTTCACTGAAGCCAACCCAATCTGCTCAGCAGTTCTCCAAGGGTCTTGATATCTCCAACTTCAGGGTACTTTGTATGTCACAAAAAATCCTGGGGCCAAATGACCCTCCTCAACACTCTGTCAATCCCTGTCCAGCACTGCTTTTGAGACCTGACTCTGGATGCCCCCTCCAGGTATTCTTTTCTATAAAATGAATTTTTTTCACTTGCAGCAGCACTTGCCTAAGAGATAACAAAATCAAGTGTCATGTTTCATTACAACGGGTCCTAATGAGCTGAAGCTGATTAACAACTAGGGGCTTTGAGTGACCCTCATACACCTTGCAGTAGGAGCACCACCTGGGAATTTGTTAGAAATGCACATTCTCAAGCCCCAGCTCAGACCTGCTGGATCAGAAACTCTGGGGGTGGCGCCTAGAAGTCTGTTTAAACAAGCCCTCCAGGTGTTTCTGACCACATACTCAAATTTGACAACCAGTTACCTGCGGTATTGCCCCGGGGTAGTATCTCAGTAAATGTCTGTAAGGTTGACCCTTCCAATCCTTCTTCTCGAGCTAAAGCTAAAATTAAGGCAACAGGGACTTCCCTGGTGGCACAGTGGTTAAGAATCCACCTGCTAACGCAGGGGACACAGGTTCAAGCCCTGGTCTGGGAAGATTCCACATACCGGGGAGCAACTAAGCCCGTGTGCCACAACTACTGAGCCTGTGCTCTACAGCCAGCGAGCCACAACTACAGAGCCCACGTACCACAACTACTGAAGCCCGCGTGTCTAGAGCCCGTACTCTGCAACAAGAGAAGCCACCACGATGAGAAGCCCGTGCACCGCAATGAAGAGTAGCCCCCGCTCACTGCAACTAGATGAAGCCCGCACGCAGCGACAAAGGCCCAACGCAGACAAAAAAAAAAAAAAAAATTAAGGGAACCCCACAATTCTAGGCAAAAAACTGGAAAAAGACACAAAGAATGCAGTCAGAACTTTAGGCTCAGAGAGGGAGCTGAGTCTTCAAAAAGAGACAGACACTTGACAATGCTATTAAAACTACGAACATATAGATCTTAAAAGTTCTCATCCCAAGAAAAAAAGTCTCTAACTTTGTATGGTGAGAGATGATAATTAGACGGGTTGTGGTGATCATTTTGCAACATATACAAATATTGAATCATTATGTTGTATATAACATACCTGTTTCTTATCTCAAGTTTGTTTTCCTACCTTGTCTCATCCAGGCTATGTGATTCCACATACCTCTCTGACTCTCCTGGTTGCCTTCTGCAAGGTTACATACAGGTCCTAAAAAAAAAAAATCATCTTTAACTTTCCATCTTTTATTCGTATTTCAGTTTATTTCTCCACAGAAAAGCAACTATAAGCACAATTTACAGGAAATCTTGTATCATTCACAGAGTTTTCCAGCAAAATCTGCTTCTCTTTGTACCTCTTTACTAAAGGTGGGGCTTTCTGATATCTCACATTTCTATTACTACCATAGTTTTTATCCATCCAGTGGGACAGTCCCTTAACTGCTAGCTCCTTGCAGCAGCAGGAGGTATAAGTTACTGGGGGGTGGGGAATGGGAGTTGGAAGTAAGGAAAAGTATGGATTTTGAATTGGATGCTGATTGTTAAAGTAGGAGAATACTGAATTTTTCTTATCTTTTCTTTATGCTAGGCCTTCCTAAATCATAAATCCTGTGGGCACATGATAAATCAGCTCTTTGGAGCAGTGAATCTTCACCTTGACTAGGATGCCAGAATCACTGGGAGGTTTTATTTTTTAATCTCTGGGCATGGTACCCAGGTTTCAGTGACTCTTAAATTTCTCAGGTGGTACCAATGAGTAGCTAAGGTTGAGAACCACTGTTTTGGATTTCCTAGTTCAGGATTGTTAACTATCGGATATTTTTGCCTATTTCTCAATGTTCTTCTTCTTACAGTCAGCTCCCAAAGGTCAGACCACAGCTGGATCAAGAACCACACAAAAAAGGAAAACTGAGTCATCCGTCAATAGCTCTAGGACCAAAACAAGACACAATTACAAGATCAATAAGCTCTGATGCTATCTCCCTTTGTTTACACCTGTTTTTTTTGGTCCTATCTACCCAGGATCCCCACTCTGCCTTTGTGACAAAGTATCCACTACTGTTGAAGAAAACTATGGGACGACCTGCTAATATTGAAGGCTTCAGTGACCCAAAAGGGGACTACTGTTCTCTTTGATGGACATTTGCATTTTCAAAAGTTATCTGAAGAGGAAAACATCTAACTCAATGAGCTGAAATGCTAATGTCTATGATTCAGGCTAGGGAGACTTCTTTGATCCAAGAGAGATTCCCACAATGCTCTGTGTGTTGGCTCTGGGAAAGATAGGTTGCAGATTTCCAGGCCCAGCATCTCAGGAAAAGATATGAAGTAAGGGCGTGGAGCTGAGAGGTGATACATTAATAACTGACATGTACAGACATGATACAAGAGAATAATATCTAGCTCACGTCCTGGCACAGAGTAGACATTCAACAAATGTCCTCACTTTCATAAACGTTTTCCTCCTTTCCCAATTATGATTTTTTAGAATCCTTGAAAACATTTTACAAATTTTTCAACTATTCAGGGAATTTAAAACAATGTCTGATTTAGAGGACAAATATTGACTTTGGCTAATTTCTGGAATTATAAATAGTTTTTCATATGATTGGGGAACCTCTTCAATTTGTAGAGCAACACTGAAACACATCAGGTCCAAACCTTGCTAAATCACCCCCCTCTACAAATCACAATGGCACTAAAATTCATTGTCTTGATTAGTTTGAGGACATTCCAAACCCATAAGTGGCAACACCAAACTATAGCTTCCACACATTTGTATCTATAACAAACAATTTGCAATGCCATACTAAATAATTTCGAAGTAAAAAATTCAACGCTCAGTAACTTTTCATACATGTTTAACATTTTGATTATCAGCTTACTTTTAAAGAGTACCTGAATAGAAAAGAGCTACTAAGTACAATGGCATAAAAGAGGCCTTTCACAATTTGCCAAGTTACACATCAATTATTTAAAATAAAACAAGACGCTTGTTGAAAAATATGGAGAATGGTAGGAAGGAAGCTTCCTTCATGGGTGTTGTCACTAAGTACTGTCTAAAGACAGATACCAACAGGTGATTATAGAATCACTGCAAAAACACTATTCACTGAGGTCACTTCCTCCGGGGTTAAGAGCCAACCTTGTGGTCAACTGTGGTGGGTCAAGAGCTCAAGATGGGGGTGTGGCTGGCAATTTAAGTATGAAATTAGATTTCCAGTATAATCAGTCACCTAATTGCACATCCAAATGTATTCTGCATTTGCACATTTAAATTAATTATGTCTTAATTGAAAGCATTCTGCTCCTAATGACTTGTTCTAATTTTCTTTTAAACCAAATTACCAAGAGAAAAATTTAGTTTGGGAATTCATTTATAGAGGAGTTTTTATATATATTGAAGAAAAGTAAAAATAATGAATTTTCAAAATGCTTCTTAAAAGGAAAAGTCTTTCAGTTTCTTTATAGGTGCAAAGGAAAACATGAAAGACAATCCAGATAAATTGGATTTCATTTGAATGAGCATCTAACTTTGAAGATGGAGAGACTATTCCTTTTACTGTTGTAGATGTGCCCATTATAATATTGGTATAATTAGTCTTTCAGCTACAACTCAGATTCCTGGGTCAGCACAAAAGGCCTTGTTTATTTAGAAGAGACAATTCTCTGAAAAAGTGTCTCATTAATCTTAGACTTCAGGCACACACAGTCTGGTCTAGAAATTAAAGCAGTCATTTAAATTCCCTTTATGAAAATTGTGCCTCGTAGCACACTTCCACATGCAATGAGGTCTTTATTTCCACATCTAAGGGGTTCCAGAAAAGGTGGGTTTTGTATCTTTAGATACGCTACGGTTGATAAATCCTAAGATTCAGATATTAACAATTGGGTAGGCTCTTGCATTTCCCATGATTTTAGCTTTAAAGCCATCCATTAACTTAGTACTGTGGAAGAAATGTCAGGAAATGCAGAAAAAGAAAGCATTCCCAGTTATGTTTTTGGGGCATATAATTGGAAAGAAGTCAGATTGGGTTTTTAAAATTAATGCCATATAATGTTACACAAACTATGTCCTACGGCATGCTCAAAGAGGTCAGTTTGTGATTCACTTGGGAGGCATAGTCCTGAAATTACTGACTTGTGCATGTAACAGTTTAGCTTCAACTTAGGCATTCAATTTCGCATCCATTATAGCTTCTCTACTATACTGATCCTTGCCCTGAACAAGATGTCATTTCATAAACCTAATTAAACATGGTACTTACTGTGGCTTAAATACCAAGACAGATTTAATGTACTGTCTAATTTCACAGATCAGCAATGTTTCTCTCCCTGCATCGCTTGCTCATGACAGTAACATGAGTGAACAGCCTGTACCAGTGGCTGGGCCAGAATGAAAATGGTAAAAATACTGCTGTGCTGAAGGTAAGACCAGTTGGAGCTTCTCACCCAAGGTGTCAGAGAGTTGTTGCATATAATGTGAAATTAAGACTCAAAATATAGATTTCAGCCTTTTTGAAATAAGGCAGAATGGCTTCTGGAAGACAGAGAGTCTCTTTCCAACTTGTTGAATTAAAATGCTTAATCAATAAATAAACCACTGATCTTTTCACCAATATTTGAGTTGCTTTTCCATCTTGGTGCATTTTCCCAATTAGAGGAGACTTCTGGTTGTATAAATAGTGAGAAGTCAACGCGGAACTGTTTCATTCTTGCCTCACACTGGTCTCTGCCCATCCCACTCTCTTCTCTACGCAGGACATACCCATCATGATGTTGATGTGAATTATGTCAGATAATGTTGACTGTCTACTCAATGACTACAATCCCTTATTCCCACAGTTTATAATAACTGTATTTTGTGCATGTTGCAACAACTTTACAGAACTTGGATTCCTCTCCCAATCTGAAGGGATGAACCATGATTGGTCTAAGTCATGACTGCTGTGGTAGATTGTCTTGTTGGTTTATGATTAGTTGTTCCCTCCCCACAATGGCCATGCTTTGATGAGGGAAAAGAACACTTCCTTGTCTCATTGACTTCAGCTTGGTTATATGATTCCTTTACCCAAGTAAATGCAGGTAGAAGTGAGAGAGTGCCTATTTTAAGCAGAACTTTTAAGACGCATCATATGTTTCTGCTTTTCCTCTTGCACTCCTGCACTGAAATATAAAAATCATATGTCCCAGGTAGTCTCTGTACATCAATGTGGGTCCAGATTGAAGGACTCATGAACCACACCTGAACCTCACCCATGGTCTGATGTAGAACTGCTGCAACTAATCCACAAACTCAAGAGCAAGAAACAACAAATATATGTTTCTTGACACATTAGTGTGTTCCTTTAGCTGCATTATTGCAGCAAAAACTGACTAATACAAATGTTGAGTTAATTCCTCCTTTTTCTGCAATTGGTTTAGAGATGAACATTTGACCCTGTTCTAACTAATCAGATGTGTTATGAAGTACGCTGTGGGAGGGAGCTTATGAGTAGGATTTTGACCTCTGATGAAAATAAAAGCAAATGGTTAAAAAAAAAAAAACCTGTAAATTTTTTATTTGGTTTATTGTTTAAGGACATGATCATTGGAGTTGTGGTAGCAATTTTAGAACTATAAAAAATTACAGGCTATGGGAAGATGGCAGAAGAGTAAGACGCAGAGATCACCTTCCTCCCCACAGATACACCAAAAATACATCTACACATGGAACAACTCCTACAGAACACCTACTGAATGCTGGCAGAAGACCCCAGACCTCCCAAAAGGCAAGAAACCCCCCACGTACCTGGGGAGGGCAAAAGAAAAAAGAATAAACAGAGACAAAAGGATAGGGACGGGACCTGCACCAGTGGGAGGGAGCCGTGAAGGAGGAAAGGTTTCCACACACTAGGAAGCCCCTTCGCGGGCGGAGACTGCGGGTGGCAGAGTGGTAAGCTTCGGGGCCGCGGCGGGGAGCACAGCAACAGGGGTGCGGAGGGCAAAGCGGATAGATTCCCGCACAGAGGATCAGTGCCGACCGGCACTCACCAGGCCGAGAGGCTTGTCTGCTCACCCGCCGCGGCAGGCGGGGCTGGGAGTTGAGGCTCGGGCTTCGGTCGGAGCGCCGGGAGAGGACTGGGGTTGGCGGCGTGAACACAGCCTGAAGGGGGTTAGTGCGCCACAGCTAGCCGGGAGGGAGTCCGGGGAAAAGTATGGACCTGCCGAAGAGGCAAGAGACTTTTTCTTCCCTCTTTGCTTCCTGGTGCACGAGGAGAGGGGATTAACAGCACTGCTTAAAGGAGCTGCAGAGACGGGCGCGAGCCGCGGCTAAAAGCGCGGACCCCAGAGACGGGCCTGAGACGCTAAGGCTGCTGCTGCCACCACCAAGGGGCCTGTGTGCGAGCACAGGTCACTATCCACACCCCGCTTCCGGGGAGCCTGTGCGGCCCGCCACTGCCAGGGTCCTGGGATCCAGGGACAACTCCCCTGGGAGAACGCACGGCGCGCCTCAGGCTGGTGCAACGTCATGCCGTCCTCTGCCACCGCAGGCCTGCCCCACACTCCTTGCCCCTCCCTCCCCGCGGTCTGAGTGAGCCAGAGCCCCCGAGTCAGCGGCTCCTTTATCTCTGTCCTGTCTGAGCGAAGAACAGACACCCTCCGGCGACCTACATGCACAGGGCACAGGCAGGGCCGAATCCAAAGCTGAGCCCCTGGGAGCTGTGCGAACAAAGAAGAGAAAGGGAAATCTCTCCCAGCAGCCTCAGAAGCAGCGGATTAAAGCTCCACAATCAACTTTATGTACCTGCATCTGTGGAATACATGAATAGACAACGATTCATCCCAAATTAAGGAGGTGGACTTTGAGAGCAAGATTTATGATTTATTCCCCTTTTCCTCTTTTTGTGCGTGTGTATGTGTATGCTTCTGTGTGAGATTTTGTCTGTATAGCGTTGCTTCCACCATTTGTCCTAGGGTTCTATCCGTCCTTTTTTTAAAATTTTTTTTTCTTTTTTTCTCTTAATAATTATTTTTTATTTTAATAACTTTATTATATTTTATCTTTATTTCATTTCACTTTATCTTCTTTCTTTTTTTCTTTCTTCCCTCCTTCCTTCTGTCCTTCCTCCCTCCCTCCCTCCCTCCTTTCTTTCTTTCTACTTCTACTAATTCCTTCTTTCTACTTTTTCTCCCTTTTACTCTGAGCCGTGTGGATGAAAGGCTCTTGGTGCTGCAGTCAGGAGTCAGTGCTGTGCCTCTGACGTGGGAGAGCCAACTTCAGAACACTGGTCCACAAGAGAGCTCCCAGCTCCACATAATATCAAATGGTGAAAATCTCCCAGAGATCTCCATCTCAACACCAGCACCCAGCTTCACTCAACGACCAGAAAGCTACAGTGCTGGACATTCTATGCCAAACAACTAGCAAAACAGGAACACAACACCACCCATTAGCAGAGAGGCTGCTTAAAATCATAATAAGTCCACAGACACCACAAAACACACCACCAGATGTGGACCTGCCCACCAGAAAGACAAGATCCAGCCTCATCCACCAGAACACAGGCACTACTCCCCTCCACCAGGAAGCCTACACAACCCACTGAACCAACCTTAGCCACTGGGGACAGACACCAAAAACAACGGGAACTACCAACCTGCAGCCTACAAAAAGGAGACCCCAAACACAGTAAGATAAATAAAATGAGAAGACAGAAAAACACACAGCAGATGAAGGAGCAAGATAAAAACCCACCAGACCTAACAAATGAAGAGGAAATAGGCAGTCTACCTGAAAAAGAATTCAGAATAATGATAGTAAAGATGATCCAAAATCTTGGAAATAGAATAGACAAAATGCAGGAAACAAGGACCTAGAAGAACTAAAGATGAAACAAACAACAATGAACAACACAATAAATGAAATTTAAAATACACTAGATGGGATCAATAGAATAACTGAGGCAGAAGAACGCATAAGTGACCTGGAAGATAAAATAGTGGAAATAACTACTGCAGAGCAGAATAAAGAAAAAAAGAATGAAAAGAACTGAGGACAGTCTCAGAGACCTCTGGGACAACATTAAACGCACCAACATTCAAATTATAGGGGTTCCAGAAGAAGAAGAGAAAAAGAAAGGGACTGAGAAGATATTTGAAGAGATTATAGTTGAAAACTTCCCTAATATGAGAAAGGAAATAGTTAACAAAGTCCAGGAAGCACAGAGAGTCCCATACAGGATAAATCCAAGGAGAAACACGCCAAGAAACATATTAATCAAACTGTCAAAAATTAAATACAAACAAAACATATTAAAAGCAGCAAGGGAAAAACAACAAATAAGACACAAGGGAATCCCCATAAGGTTAACAGCTCATCTTTCAGCAGAAACTCTGCAAGCCAGAAGGGACTGGCAGGACATATTTAAAGTGATGAAGAAGAAGAACCTGCAACCAAGATTACTCTACCCAGCAAGGATCTCATTCAGATTTGATGGAAAAATTAAAACCTCTACAGAGAAGCAAAAGCTGAGAGAGTTCAGAACCACCAAACCAGCTTTACAACAAAGGCTAAAGAAACTTCTCTAGGCAAGAAACACAAGAGAAGGAAAAGACCTACAATAACGAACCCAAAACAATTAAGAAAATGGGAATAGGAACATACATATCAATAATTAACTTAAATCTAAATGGACTAAATGCTCCCACCAAAAGACACAGATTGGCTGAATGGATACAAAACCAAGACCCATACATATACTGTCTACAAGAGACCCACTTCAGACCTAGAGACACATACAGACTGAAAGTGAGGGGATGGAAAAAGATATTTCATGCAAATGGAAACCGAAAGAAAGCTGGAGTAGCAATTCTCATATCAGACAAAATAGACTTTAAAATAAAGACTATTAGAAGAGACAAAGAAGGACACTACATAATGTTCAAGGGATCGATCAAAGAATAAGATATAACAATTGTAAATATTTATGCACCCAACATAGGAGCACCTCAATACATAAGGCAAATACTAACAGCCATAAAAGGGGAAATCGACAGTAACACATTCATAGTAGGGGACTTTAACACCCCATTTTCACCAATGGACAGATCATCCAAAATGAAAATAAATAAGGAAACACAAGCTTTAAATGATACATTAAACAAGATGGACTTAGTTGATATTTATACGACACTCCATCCAAACACAACAGAATACACATTTTCCTCAAGTGCTCATGGAACAGTCTCCAGGATAGATCATATCTTGGGTCACAAATCAAGCCTTGGTAAATTTAAGAAAATTGAAATTGTATCAAGTATCCTTTCCGACCACAATGCTACGAGACTAGATATCAATTACATGAAAAGATCTGTAAAAAATACAAACACATGGAGGCTTAACAATACAGTACTTAATAACGAAGTGATCACTGAAGAAATCAAAGAGGAAATCAAAAACTACCTAGAAACAAATGACAATGGAGACATGACGACCCAAAATCTATGGGATGCAGCAAAAGCAGTTCTAAGAGGGAAGTTTATAGCAATACAATCCTACCTTAATAAACAGGAAACATCTCGAATAAACAACCTAACCTTGCACCTAAAGCAATTAGAGAAAGAAGAACAAAAAAACCCCGAAGTTAGCAGAAGGAAAGAAATCATAAAAACCAGATCAGAAATAAATGAAAAAGAAATGAAGGAAACGATAGCAAAGATCAATAAAACTAAAAGCTGGTTCCTTGAGAAGATAAACAAAATTGATAAACCATTAGCCAGACTCATCAAGAAAAAAAGGGAGAAGAGTCAAATCAATAGAATTAGAAATGAAAAGGGAGAAGTAACAACTGACAATGCAGAAATACAAAAGATCATGAGAGATTACTACAAGCAACTCTATGCCGATAAAATGGACAACCTGGAAGAAATGGACAAATTCTTAGAAACGACAACCTGCCAAGACTGAATCAGGAAGAAACAGAAAATATGAACAGACCAATCACAAGCACTGAAATTCAAACTGTGATTAAAAATCTTCCAACAAACAAAAGCCCAGGATCAGACGGCTTCACAGGCGAATTCTATCAAACATTTAGAGAAGCGCTAACACCTATCCTTCTCAATCTCTTCCATAATATAGCAGAGGGAGGGACACTCCCAAACTCATTCTACGAGGCCACCAACACCCTGATACCAAAACCAGACAAGGATGTCACAAAGATAGAAAACTACAGGCCAATATCACTGATGAACATAGATGCAAAAATCCTCAACAAAATACTAGCAAACAGAATCCAACAGCACATTAAATGGATCATCCATCATGATCAAGTGGGGTTTATTCCAGGAATGCAAGGATTCTTCAATATATGCAAATCAATCAACATGATACACCATATTAACACACTGAAGTAGAAAAACAATATGATCATCTCAGTAGATGCAGAGAAAGCTTTCGACAAAATTCAACGCCCATTTATGATAAAAACCCTGCAGAAAGTAGGCATAGAGGGAACTTTCCTCAACATAATAAAGGTCATATATGACAAACCACAGCCAACATTGCCCTCAATGGTGAAAAACTGAAAGCATTTCCACTAAGATCAGGGAAAGACAAGGTTGCCCACTCTCACCACTCTTATTCAACATAGTTTTGGAAGTTTTAGCCACAGCAATCAGAGAAGAAAAGGAAATAAAAGGGATCCAAATCGGAAAAGAAGAAGTAAAGCTGTCACTGTTTGCAGATGACATGATACTATACATAGAGAATCCTCAATATGCTACCAGAAAACTACTAGAGCTCAAACAATGAATTTGGTAAAGTAGCAGGATGCAAAATTAATGCACAGAAATCTCTGGCATTCCTATACAATAATGATGAAAAATCTGAAAGTGAAATCAATAAAACACTCTCATTTACCACTGCAACAAAAAGAATAAAATATCTAGGAATAAACCTACCTAAGGAGACAAAAGACCTGTATGCAGAAAATTATAAGACACTGATGAAAGAAATTAAAGATGATACAAATAGATGCAGAGATATACCATGTCCTTGGATTGGAAGAAACAACATTGTGAAAATGACTCTACTACCCAAAGCAATCTACAGATTCAATGCAATCCCTATAAAACTACCACTGGCATTTTTTACAGAACTAGAACAAAAAATTTCACAATTTGTATGAAAACACAAAAGACCCCAAATAGCCAAAGCAATCTTGAGAACAAAAAATGGAGTTGAAGGAATCAGGCTCCCTGACTTCAGACTATACTACAAAGTTACAGTAATCAAGACAGTATGGTACTGGCACAAAAAGAGAAAGATAGATCAATGGAACAGGATAGAAAGCCCAGAGATAAACCCACGCACCTACGGTCACCTTATCTTTGATAAAGGAGGCAGGAATGTACAGTGGAGAAAGGACAGCCTCTTCAATAAGTGGTGCTGGGAAAACTGGACAGGTGCATGTAGAAGTATGAGATTAGATCACTCCCTAACACCATACACAAAAAATAAGCTCAAAATGGATTAAAGACCTAAATGTAAGGCCAGACACTATCAAACTCTTAGAGGAAAACATAGGCAGAACACTCTATGACATAAATCACAGCAAGATCCTTTGTGACCCAACTCCTAGGGAAATGGAAATAAAAACAAAAATAAACAAATGGGACCTAATGAAACGTCAAAGCTTTTGCACAGCAAAGGAAACCATGAACAAGACGAAAAGCCAACCCTCAGAATGGGAGAAAATATTTGCAAATGAAGCAACTGACAAAGGATTAATCTCCAAAATTTATAAGCAGCTCATGTAGCTCAATAACAAAAAAACAAACAACCTAATCCAAAAATGGGCAGAAGACCTAAATAGACATTTCTCCGAAGAATATATACAGACTGCCAACAAACACATGAAAGAATGCTCAACATCATTTATCATTAGAGAAATGCAAATCAAAACTACAATGAGATATCATCTCACACCAGTCAGAATGCCCATCAACAAAAAAATCTAGAAACAATAAATGCTGGAGAGGGTGTGGAGAAAAGGGAACCCTCTTGCACTGTTGGTGGGAATGTAAATTGATACAGCCACTGTGGAGAACAGTATGGAGTTTCCTTAAAAAACTACAAATAGAACTACCATATGACCCAGCAATCCCACTACTGGGCATATACCCTGAGACAACCATAACTCAAAAAGAGTCATGTACCGAAATGTTCATTGCAGCTCTATTTACAATAGCCTGGAGATGGAAACAACCTAAGTGTCCATCATCGGATGAATGGGTAAAGAAGATGTGGCACATATATACAATGGCATATTACTCAGCCATAAAAAGAAAGGAAATTGAGCTATTTGTAATGAGGTCATAGACCTAGAGTCTGTCATACAGAGTGAAGTAAGTCAGAAAGAGGAAGACAAATACCGTATGCTAACACATATATATGGAATTTAAGAAAAAAAATATCATGAAGAACCTAGGGGTAAGACAGGAATAAAGACAGAGACCTACTAGAGAATGGACTTGAGGATATGGGGAGGGGGAAGGGTAAGCTGTGACAAAGCGAGAGAGAGGTATGGACATATATACACTACCAAATGTAAGGTAGATAGCTAGTGGGAAGCAGCCGCATAGCACAGGGAGATCAGCTCGGTGCTTTGTGACCGCCTGGAGGGGTGGGATAGGGAGGGTGGGAGGCAGGGACACGCAAGAGGGAAGAGATATGGGGACAGATGTATATGTATAGCTGATTCACTTTGTTATAAAGCAGAAACTAACACACCATTGTAAAGCAATTATACTCCAATAAAGATGTTAAAAAAAATTACATAGGATGAAAAGCAAACATGCTAAGGACAGCAAAGCAGAAAGACAAAGAAAAGCTAGGTGTTTGATAACGTTGAAATGCTGCAGAAAATGTGCCATTTCCAGGGGTCTTGTTATATAGAAAAATCGAAAGACTTAATTTCTTAAGCCAGAATTAGTGCCTCTTCTGTTACATGCAACCAAATCACTCAACTAATACTATACATTTGTAACAATACGCCAAGAAACTCAGACCACATACACATGGGAATTTTTATTAAAGTAACATACTACATAAATTGTACTATTTTTCATTTAAATGTGTGAAAGGATATTCCTATACTATAGCACCTATATACTGTAAGACCAACACCTGTTTAATTTTTTAAAAAGCAGCTACCTAGTATTCTATGCATGAGTATACTATGCCTTTGTATGCAATTAGTAATCTAGAAGATCAACCTCTGTGACCTATTATTCCAAAATAAATTTTAAAATATATAAAAAGATTAAAAAATATTAAAGAACAGTTAAATGACATGGAAATTAAATCCATAAATTATATACCCACCTAAAGGAGTCACCAAGGGATAGAACACGGAAAATGAAAAGAAACACTCAAAGAAGTAATAGAGGAAAACTTTAAAAGGTAGAATAATAAAGAAATACATCCTATAACAATAAAGAAACAATGAGTCACTACCAACTCAGTACTAAGTAAGATGACCCTAAAAACAGGTATAGCTTTGGAGTATATGTGTGTGCACATGTATGTGTGTGTGTACATATAACATTTTAAAAATTACTTTTATTCAAATATCACATATGTACATATAAGGACAAATTTTAAGCTTGATAATGTTTTACAAAGTGAACACAGCCATTTAACTATCTGTCAAGTCAGGAAATAACACTTAACCGGCAACTTTTACACTATTTCATGTTTCATGTTCACTATCAATTATTAGTCCTCTCTTTCCCAAAGGCAACTATTATCCTCACTTCTCACACAAAAGATTCATTTTGCCTGGGTACTGAACTTTATATAAATAGAATTATCTATCTATCTACCTATCTACATATATTTTTTCTTTCAGATATCTTCACTTAGTACATTATTTTTGATATCCATCTATGCTGTTTTACATAGCAGTAATGCATATTTATTCATTGTTCTATAGTATTTCATGTGCAAACCAACAATTTATTGTTTTTCTTTCTAATGGATATTTGTACTGCTTTCAATTTTGGGTTATTATGAATATGATGCTTTAAATATTCTAATCCTTTATTTTTATGTGAAAATATGAATGGATTTACAGGTGAACCAGAAAAGCTCTGTCTTTATCTCTGGGGGAAACTGGATATCTGGATTTTCAACTCTTAGCCAAGATAACAGCAATGAGATTTATAATGTGCAATTTAAAGTCAATAAGCATCCTCTGGTGACCTGCAGGGTCAGGTATTTTTGTTTATTTGGTTTTGATTTTACTGATGGTTTATAACTGGTCTAATTGGTTTAGCAACCTAGCTTGATTACAAGGTCATATAAACGGCTTGCTGAGTGTTTCTCCTTTGAGTTCCCCAGAAAGCAGGATTACTAGCTCAGATCTTGGTGGTTCAAACTGGTGATAGAGTACAGTCTGTGTGTGTGAATAAAGACAGCCCTGGAAAGCTTGCCTGTGGGATGTCCTTCACACCCTCAGTGCTTGCCTGAGCTGTCTTTCACTTGCTACACTATATCTGCTGCATTTAAAGGAACAGCTTATATAAGTAGGTTCTGTGGAATGTGATGGTTCCTTTCAAATATCCAAACTTTGGGAAACTTTGCAATGTATATACCTCCCTATGCATATATTTAGGAATGAAGTTACTGGTTCATAATGTAAACATATATGGAGTTTTAGAAGATACAGCATAGGTTTCCAAATGTTGTACTAATTTACCCTACCAGCAATGAGTTAATGTTCTAATTTCTCCGCATTCTTGTCACTACTTGGTATAGTCTCTGTGTGTGTATCTCTCTCTCTTTTTCATTATCCAGTGGTAGCTCTTTAAATTTTTTTAATTCAGAAATAATTTCAAACTTAGACAAAAGTAAGTGGAGAGTAAAATATAAAGAAATCTTTTCTTCAGCCATTTGAGAGTAAGTTGCTGACCTGAAGCCCAATAGCCCCTAAATACTTTGGGGTATACTTCTTACAAAATAAAGACTTCTCCTACATATCCACAACAAACAGCATAGGTTGTATTGTCATTAATACCCCACTACTATCTAACCCTCAGACCCCATTCAAGGCCCTGGCATTCTACACTAAGCTGTCCCTGTATACGCTCACCCTTCTTACACCACTGTGACTCCGACACCACTTGACTGTCCCACTCAGGCTCTGATCTGCTCTGTCAGTCACTACCTCCTGCAGTGTTGTGTTGTAATATTCTTCGCGTCCTTCCTGAGCTAAACTCATGTGGGGGCCTGTTCCATGCTGCTCCAGCTTTGACACTCCACAGCATGCCACACTGTGGTGGCAATGCCCTTTTCATCTTGCTTCGGCTCCGGCATCCCTCGCTGGCCTGCCTCCACTTCTACGTGGACCCCTTCCTTTTCCCTTTCCTTGGCTTCAGTAGCCTGCACCATGTACAGCCCTCCAATACCGATGCCCTCCTCACCCTGCTTGGACCCTGAAACCCCACATTGAACTTCTTCTTCCACAGGGACACCTTTTTTTATTCCCGTTTCTCTTTCTGAAGCTCCACTCTGTGCCACTGCCCTGAATGGGGCTCTTCTCCCACTAGCCCCTGGGACTTAAAAACAAATGCTAGAAAATACTTCTATCTGGATGGTCTCCTTCCCTGTTTGGATTCTGACACCTCATATGGGGTCACCTACAGGCACTGAAGCCCTCACCTAGCTCCAGCTTCAACCCACACTAGACATCCTTCATATGTGGATACCATGCATTCCTTATTCTGTCCCACTTAATGATTTTAGGACTGAATTGTGCAATAAGGGAAGGGAAAAAAAAGGGAAGCGAAAGAAAAAGAAGGAAACGGAAGGCATGGGGAAGGGGAAGAGGAAGAGGAAGAGAAAAAGCTCGTTTTGGTTTTAATTTGCAATTTCCTGATTACTCATTAGGTCAAGCACGTATCCTGAGTTTATTGACCACTTGCTACCTGTTTCAGTGCAGTGCCTGTTAAAAGTCTTTTGCCCAATTGTCAAAAATGTTTGATTGATCTGTAGGAATTCTTTATATATTCTGGATATGAGACTTTTACAGTTATATGTATTACATATATCTTCTTCCAATATGTGGCTTGACTTTTCAGGTACCTAATCATATATATTTTTTAAAGAGGCTCTTAATTTTTTTTAACATCTTTATTGGAGTATAATTGCTTTGCAATGGTGTGTTAGTTTCTGCTTTATAACGAAGTGAATTAGCTATACATATACATATATCCCCATATCTCCTCCCTCTTAATTTTAATATAGTCCAAATTATATCTTTGCCTTTCTGGTCAGTGTTTTCTTTGTTGTTTTTATTTGCTTGTTTGCTTGGTTTTAGATATCTTATTTATATAAAAATCACAAAGATATCCTCATATATTACATTCTAAAATACTATTTCCCTTTCATATTTAGATCTAGAATTCACCTGAAATTAATTGTTGCATATGATGTGAGATACCAGTCAATTTTCTTTTTTTTCTCCACATATGATTAAGTATTTCACCCAAAACTATTTTTTAAATAAAATACCTTCATTTTCCACTGCTCTACAGTGTCCACTTGGTTATAAATAACATATCCATATATGCGTTGATCTCTGCTTAGTTCTGTTCCTTTGGTTATTTTCCTATTATCCAATACCATACTATCTTTACCCCTGGAGCTTTTCATGAGGGAAGGAGGAATTGAACTTTAATTCTGAACTAAGTTTAGACTTATAGAAAAGTTGTGAAAATTTCTGTATACCCCAGAGTTTCTGTATGCCCCACACCAAGCTTTCCTGAATGTTTTTATCTTATATAACCATAGTACAATCATCCAAACTAGGAAACCAGCATTGGTAAAATACTGTTAACTAAGCTGCAGACCTTACTCAAATTTCATCTGTTTCTCTACTAACATCCTTTCCACGTTCCAGGATTCTATTCAGGATCCCACCTTTCATTTAGTTTTCATGTCTCCTCAGTCTCCTCTAATCTATGACATTTCCTTAATCTTTCTTTGTCTTTTAGAACCTTGCCACCTTTGAAGAGTATTAGTTAGCTATTTTGTAGGCTGCCCCTCAATTTGGGTTTGTCTGATGTTTCCTCACGATTGGATTGAGGCTATGCATTTCGCGCAAGAATAATCAAAAGTGATGTCCCGTTCTCAGTACATCATAGCAGGGATTATGATGGTGATGGTATGTCTTATTATTGATGTCACTTACCTTAGCCAAGGGCTAAGGCTGTGTCTGCTAGATTTGTCGACTGTTTAAAGGTACTATCTTTCCCATTGTAGCTAATAAATCTCTTGAGATATTTTGAGACAGAGCAAATGTCCTTTTACCTCCAACTTTTGTCCGCTAACTTGAGCATCCGTTGGTGGATCTTGTCACTAATGACTATTATTGTAGGGGCTGCCTAATGGGGATTATCCATCTCCTTTCTGTCTACATTTATTATTCAGAATTTTTCTTAAGCAAGAGCTCTCTTACCCCCCTCCATTTATTTATTTATTCAATTATTTATATGAGTATAGACTCACAAATATTCTATGCTATGGAACAAAATCCAATAATATCACTATTTATTTTGTTGCTCAAACTGCTTGAGCTTTGGCCTTTAGGAGCCCCTTTGGGGTGTCCACTGTGTTCTTTCAACAAGTACCTATCTTTTTCTTTTATTTTTTATTTAATTATTTTTAGCACTCCCTTATTTTCTGGGACCACGAGATGTTCCAGGCTCTTCTTGTATTTTCCCTACCCAGTCCAGGAATCATCATTTTTCAAATGAGCACTGACACCTTTTATTGAAAAATAGTGTTTAGACACCGAGGTCTAGTGCTAGATGTTCCACTTGAGTGTCATTGCTCCTAGGCTCTCTCACTGGACAAAGGTAGGAAACATCAATGTATATACTTCCCAGTGCATACTGTAGGGCTAAAATGATGAAACTTTGAGGCGGAGCTGGCTATCTCTTCACACTCTGCTCCTTGAAATCTTAATATGCCCAATAAGATGTCTAAATTTTACAGTGCAAGTTCGGTGACACTCTCATCTTGGAACTATAAATACACACCTCCAAAATTAACTCAGGAGACTTTCACAAGGAGACTATCACCAGGTGTAGCCCTTTGTCTTTTGAGGAAATTAAATAAGTTATTTTTGCTTCTAGTTTGCTACATAAATTATGTGAAAATATGTCCAGACTTTTTAGTCACTTTTTCTGCTACCTTGCATTCATGTAAATCTGATAATGCTTACTTAGTAATAAACTGTCCACTCTTCTATAACGGTTCAGAGGGGTCTTTTGTTGGCAGGATCATTTTACTTCCCTCAACACACACACACACACACACACACACACACACACACACACCCCTGTGTTTCTGAATCTTTGCTTTAAAGACAGGGATGACTTTGGATTGTTAGACATTGGTGGAAAGGCACTAGTAAAAGAAGAATACAGAAAAAAAACAGACTTACAGCTTTGGTGGCAAAAAATGGAGGAATTTTTCATTTGAGGCACCAATTATCTCTAAAAAGTGGAAGATACGTCATTTATGGAAAGTAACAATAGAATTGGTAGGAGTGAAGGTTTACAAAATTAAAATAGTTATTGCAAATAATGGAAGATAGAGTTTATTAAAAAACAGAGCATGCATGGTTGCTGAGTCGTTTCTTGAATGAGTTTACATTAATAACTCGCCATAATCTATTCTTGCGTAACAACTCACTCCAAAGCAGGCTGTGCTCTAATGCTTTCCAGCTCTCTCCTATACACCTTGGCCCATGGTTGATTACTGACTGCACATTAGATTCACCCAGGCATCTCTGAAGAAACGCTGATTGCTGGGCCCCACCCCCAGAGATTCTGCTGTAATTGTTCTGGAGTATGATGTCAGCCTCCAGAGTTTCAAAGTTCCTTAAGTGATTCTAAAGGTTGAGAAACACAGGCCCAGATGTACTACTCATTCCCCCCATTGTTTTCCACAAAAAGCTGTCCAGGCAAGGCATCTGTGAGCTTCGAAGAGTTTACTGAAAGTTGGAAACTGCGAGTTGAACAGGCAAACAAATTCAGTCAAATCAAATTTCATCCCTAGTTTTAAAAATTTCCTGCGGCTGCCCCAACAGCAAGAAACATTCACTGGGTCTTCGGCCCATATTATTATCTCCAACTTCAAACCATTTCACTAACTCCACTTTCCCCTTGACTTAATTGCTTCTTCTTACCCACGTCTTCCTAGTCTCCCTGACTCTAGGAACTGGAACTTCTCATTCTATTATGCACTGTGAATTAGCTCCCAATAACGATCTGGTGTCCTCCCATTTTCCTCTAGTGTGGACTATAGCTGTTTATCACCTTTGAGAGTTTTCAAGAGGCAACATTCTTGCATATTATCTGGTCAGTAGAATCAGGACAAAAGGTTGATCTGACTCCACAGCTTCCAGGGTCCAGAAGCTTCTAGGAACACATGACAGATACAGACTTGCAGGATGAACATAATATCTTTATTCTTTTTTCATTCACTCAATACGTAGTAACAGCCTGCCATATGTTAAGCCAATGAAGGAAAAAAGACAGAAGTTACAAGATAGTGGGGACTTCCCTGTTGGTCCAGCAGTTAAGACTTTGCACTCCCAATGCAGGGGGCCGAGGTTCCATCCCTGGTCAGGCAACTAGATCCCACATGCTGCAAATAAGAGCCTGCATGCCGCAACTAGGAACCTGCATGCTGCAACTAAAAGATCCCGCATACTGCAACTAAAAGATCCCGCTTGTTGCAACTAAAGATCCGCACGTAGCAACGAAGATCCTGCATGCCGAAACTAAGACCCGGCACAGCCAAACAAATAAATAAAAAAAGAAAAAAGCAAGTTACAAGATAGCGTAATCAGTATAACGGTTTAGTGACCATAGGAAGTATACAGCAGAAACATCTAAACAAATAGAGGGTGGGAGGAGAGAGGGGTGAGGAAACACTGCAGGCAGTAAAGAACCCAAGGTTCTAAGCTGGTTTCCTGATTCCAGATTTATAGAACTATAGAATTAGAGCACCGCAAGGGATGTTAGTGATCCTCGTCTAATCACCCCCTGTTACAGATTAGGAAATAGAAGTCTAGCAGTCTAAGAGTTGAACTGAGTTGTAGAAGGTCTCTTACCAAGTCAGTGGCAGTGCCAGTATTAAATCAGAATCTGGTCCATCGGCTACAAGTCCAGTTATACTCCTCCAATACGTGAGTTTCTAAGATCTTGTGAGCATTCCTATAGAAGAAAGTAAGGCAGCAATAGAATTGCTGGTGGCGATTGAAGCCTGAACTTGCATGGTGTATCCCAGGTATATGGTATAGCTTTGGAAAATTACAGAATGAACAAGAGCAAATAAGACTAGAAAAAGATGACTTTGGGACCTTGTGTCTGAAACAAGTGGAGAGGTATTTGGGGGCATAGCAGGCAATGAATACACATCTACCATCTGAGGACGAACGTAGACAAATTCACGACAGGTCTTAAAAATAAAATCCAGTTTATATGGAGTCAAGTGGGGAAGAGTAGATCATTTCTCAATTCACTGTGTTTACAGTTGCTTAAAAACTGACTGAGGTGGGCTTCCCTGGTGGCGCAGTGGTTGAGAGTCCGCCTGCCGATGAGGGGGACACGGGTTCGTGCCCCGGTCCGGGAGGATCCCGCGTGCCGCGGAGTGGCTGGGCCCGTGAGCCATGGCCGCTGAGCCTGCGCGACCGGAGCCTGCGCTCCGCAGCGGGAGAGGCCGCAACAGTGAGAGGCCCGCGTACCGCAAAAAACAAACAAACAAACAAAAAAAAAACAAAAAAACTGACTGAATCAGGCAAAAACATCATCTAATGGGGCTGTTCTAGTGTTAGTAATTCTCTCTTTTTCTTTTTACTTACCTACCACAGGGGGCTAACACAGAGAAATTCTCTCCATTCAATTAGTTAGTTTTACATTCCCCAGTTTCCACATTGGTAATTATAACTCAGCAAACTTCTTTGCTTGGACAAAGATGAAGAAACATTAAAACATAAAGCTTTTCCCAAGTGTCCACTAGTTCATCCAGTAAGCAATTTCTTCACTACACACCAGAGGTCAGTATTGGCTTATTAATTTACATGAGCTATTAATTTTTATTTTCTGTTAATAACAATAAGAAACAAAACACTAAGGACCACTGTTATATTGGAACTTTGGTACTTTTAAAACATCCCTTAAGCAAGCATCATATAGGTGGATATGCATAGATCATGAATGGCTTAAGAACAAGAAGGAAAAGCAAAAAGGGGCAGGGGAAAAGCCATGCAATGAAAGTGGCCTTTGGTCTTTAGGAAAATGTTCATAACTCATTCCAGGCATATTCATTAAGTACCCTTCACATGATAGTTACCCTTATGTGTGAGAAATGTTTGTAGCTAACAGTATTAACTTACATACTGAAAGGGTATTGGAAACGTAACTACAGAGTCTAAACACTTAACCCTCTAGTGTTTAGAGCCAGGAAGTAAGAATCTTATTTAACTCTGCATACCTACAATAGCATATCAGTCACAGATAATGTGCACAAATAAGACAGGGGTCCAGCAGTATAATAATGATTGTGGTACCTAAAGAAGTTAAAAAGATTTAATGGAAAGAAGAAAAGACTAAAGACAGATCCGATAGCAGTCTACAGATGTATTCAAGGCTTTCCACAAGAAGAGAAAATAGATTTGTGTTATGTTGCTTCAGTCAGCAAGGGGTGGAATTATAGAGATAGAGACTGCAACTTCATTTGAGCTAGACTTTTCTAAAAACTATAGCTGTTCCAACACTTTTGCCCAGGGTGCTATAGAAACAGTTCCAGCATGGTCTATCAGGAGAATCTAGATGCCAAAATCTTTACATTTTCGAAGGTTATATGAGTATATAATTGTGATGCCAAAGAGTAAACATTCTTGGAGATTCCACAAATTCTAAGCCTCCTTCCAGGCATATATAATTCTAGGGGCCACCTGCTTTAAAAAGTCTCCCCATATCCTCCAGAACACAGTTTGCTCACCATAAATACTTCTCATATTTTAACCATATATTGCTTTTTGTCATCTTTTGAAACATATTGTACATTTTTATATTATTCAGCTTTGTGTTTCTATGTCCTATCTACAAAATAGGTTCCTCTTTTAGGAATACATGTTATTTTATCCTCTATAATGCTTACTACAATACAATGGATTTAGTAGATATTCAGATAGTATTTGTGGAGTGAATAGATTTATCTACAAAGTAACAAAGTAACAAACACCCACTTTCCCTGCCTCTCTGTGCTGCTTTGAGGATCAAATGAGATAATGTGTCTGAAAGCACTTTGAAAAGTATAAACCGTTATACAAATGGAAGGCATTATTATTTCCAAGGGGGTTCTCTCATTTATAACCTTCCATGTCAGCTTGAACATAATGGCAAACTAAGGAACATTTTTATTTTATTTTATTTCCCTTTTTTTTTAACATCTTTATTGCTTTACAATGGTGTGTTAGTTTCTGCTGTATAACAAAGTGAATCAGCTATACATATGCATATATCCCCATATCCCCTCCCTCTTGTGTCTCCCTCCCTCCCACCCTCCCTATCCCACCCCTCTAGGTGGTCACAAACCAAGCTGATCTCCCTGTGCTATGTGGCTACTTCCCACTAGCTATCTATTTTACGTTTGGTAGTGTATATATGTCCACGCCACTCTCCCACTTCATCTCAGCTTACCCTTCCCCCTCCCCGTGTCCTCAAGTCCATTCTCTACGTCTGCGTCTTTAAAAAACTTCTTCTGAAAAAGGAACTTGTCGCTTCTGGGTGCACATTACGAGACTCCTGAAAAAAAGTGTTTGTGCATATTTTTTGTTTGCTTCTAAATAGCATAAGGAGCTATGGTCTTTCAGGGAAAATGTTGCTCTCACAGAAGTAATTCCTAATGTAGAAAACTGCCCCTGTGTGCTTTCGGGAAGGAACTGCAAACAAATGAGCCATTTTGTTTTCTCAAACAAAGGGACTTACTGGGCATGGGTGGCAGCTGTTCAAGTGCATCTGGTCAAGAATGCACTAAGATCATAATGTGAAAGTAGCTCAAATACAGATTTGCAGGACAGCCTGCAAATGTTCCTTTGGAGACAAAATGGTTTCTCAGGCCAATCAACTGCATTTGGAAAAGTCTCTAAGATGGGTTTCTGGAATAATTCATAACGGCTTTAAGGAACGATTATGGTGCGCTGGGAAAGTCACCCACGTTGCACGACCTACTTGTTCTGTTAGCTTGCGAGCATTTGTTTAGAGTTGGCTTTGACCACATCACAATTTTATGACCCTTTTTTTTTTTTTAAGAATAACTTTTCCAGACAAAATATTGTAAGCAAATAAAGGACATGGCTGGATTTTTGAAACACCTTACTAACTTCAAAACTTAAATTTAAGACATGCATGCTCATATATAAGTGGGGGAGGGAAAATAATGAACTGAAAGTTCATAAAAGCTTCTCAGGGACTATGCAGATAGGAAAGAGAGAAATGATAGAGGCATCATTTATAAGCTACCCTATAGTATATTATATTTTCATAACCCCTTCAAGTATTTCCAGCACTTTAACGTGCTTTTTCTTTTTTTAAATTTTATTGAAGTATAGTTGATTTACAATGTTGTGTTAATTTCTACTGCACAGCAAAGTGAATCAGTTATACATATATATATACATTCTTTCTCATGTTCTTTTCCATTATGATCTGTCACAGGATACTGAATATACTTCCCTGTGCTATACAGTAGGACCTTGTTTTGTTTTGTTTTACTTTCTGGCCACGCCTACGTGGCGTGTGGGATCTTAGTTCCCCGACCAGGGATCGAACTGCGCCCCCTGCATTGGAAGTGTGGAGTCTTAACCACTGAACTCCATAGAAGTCCCAGGAACCTGTTGTTTAACATGCTTTTTCTTATTATGTGAAGAATGTTGTGAGGTAGAAGATATATGTTTTACAGATGAGTAAACTGATGTGAAAGGAGTTAAATAACCGATCTTGTATTTCCACAGCTGAAGTAACTACGTTGGATTGTCCTTTGTGTCTGGGGCCATTCATTGCTTTAGTCCTATTTGCTGCAAGTCTCCAGGGTACCCAACACTGATCACACCACCCCTAAGCCCTCTCCTCACCTTGGCCTTCCTACCTTCTCTATGCCAAACACCTGTCTCCTCTCTTCAGAATCCTCAGGAAACTTCAGGACATTGATAGGTAGGGAAGTTATTTCGAGGCTTGTTTCATAATTATGCTGCAGTGGGCTAGGGCTGCTTTAGAACTGGGGGAGAGGAGCAAAAGGGCATGGGAGAGTGAATATCTGTTCCAGAGTTTGGGTTAGAGGCACCGGGGCAATCTCACCTTTCCCTAGGATGTCCTAAAATCCCTGATATATCCATCTCAGGCCCAAATATCATTCCATCAGCCAAAGGCCATGGCCATTCTTAACCACTCGGAGTAAGGAATATTTTAGAAGCCCTTGGGCAGTCAGGGAGTTCCAGGGATTTCTCAGCTGTTTCCTCAAGAAGTTAGGAGGTAGTAGGGACATCCTGGCGGGCATTTCCATTAGGAACACAACATCAGCCCCCTGCTACTCAGAGGTTAATGCTGACTTTTGAAAGTTACAGTAGGTTTATCACCAGGGTCTCCTTCTACCTGTTCCAACAAGCACTGCAATCAGATCGGAAAACTTTCATCCCTTCAAGATATCCAGCTCCAGCTAATCCAGAAGGGTGAAATGAAACAAGGTGGCACTCGATTCGGAGGTTTGGGGGAAGAAAGTAGATTTGTCAAAAGAGTGACTGAATTTACAATTCCCCATCCTGTAGTCATCAGGTTCAAGGTAGATCACCTGCAGATTGAGGGGGCAGGAGTCAGGTTCACAGATTATCTGTTATAAAGGGCTCCTATCGACTTCTTAGGGCCAGAAGATGCATAGTATCTGTCTCTGGGAGGTGAAAGGTCTGGGCACTCCAGGCCAGGGTGAATGTCTAGGTTTGACTCACAATTCTCAGAAGGGACCTCTGGCTCCAGTCCCAATGTGTTGACAAAATACTGGCATAGCATAGGTTTTTAGCAAATATTAATAGAATGAATGTTTATGGAAGGACAATTGTCTGACCTATGATATCTTATTGAGAAAGGTTCTTAGAACTTACTGTTAAAACATATTTCAATTGTTTGCTTATTTATTCTGTCATCCAGAATGAGCTCTTCAAAAAGGAAACTAGGTCTTGTTCAGGTCCACCTCCCAGTGGCCAATATCGTTCCAGGCATCCAATAAGCACTCAGTGTTTTCAGAATGAACAAACCAGGTAAATCTAGTTAGTGTCCTATAGCTCAGGTGAGGAAGGGCCAGGATTTGGAAAAAGACTCAATCACTACATTGGATCTGGGTGAATGGATCCCATAACAGATGTAAACAGAGACCAAAGCAGCATGTCCAATAGAATAGCATGATAGCAGGTAATAATCCTAGTAAGTAAATATCAACAAAGGGTTACAAATGAAATGCTGGCCTATCCAAGCAGATGAGTGGCTTATGAGACAATTCATTCTTACAGGAAGTACAAGCAAATCGGAATGAGGGGCATCTGTCATTACAGACAAGGTTCCAAGCCAAAGGTCCAGGATCTAGGACTGCATTACCCCTTCCTGAGATGGGTGATAGCAGATAACAAAAGAGAGCTTGGGAACAGGGATCTAGCTGAAGCTTAGTCACCAAACTTAAACGTCTAGAGAACAGGCAAATAAGACTTAGTATGAGACTGAGATCCATTTAGCAAAACTAAGTTATGACTTTAGAGCAGAGGCAAAGGAAACAGGATCAAAACACAGCTTCCAGACATGCAGCCATGTAAATCTCCCCAGCAACATTTCAGGATTAGTGGTGAAAGTCCAGGCAGTGGTAAAACTGCAGGAGGGCTTTATGCAGCCACAGCTCAGGAAGGATGAGTCTTAGAGAGAATAGAAGGCCTGAGCCAACATTTACAATAGTGGATTTGATTTGCGATGTTTGTTCTAACAAACACCAATTTAATTTCCTGATTTTCCAGGATGTTTACAAAACCTAATTTCCTTGGAAGTGATTTTTAAACATTAATTATAGAAAGTTATTTCACTGTGCACACTTTAGAAAAAGGTGTATTACTTACACAAAGTTGGGGCTTTCTCTACTAGAGAAAGCAGGAGGGAATGTCTTCACCAAGTGCCTTCTCCAGCTACTCCTTACATATGTATTCTTAAAATGATTACTTGACATATTTATATGTACATCTTTAGTTTAATATCTTACCTAATTGTCCAACAAACTAATTCAGTGTTGTTGGTATGCATTAAATGAACAAAAGATAAACTGGGTAATAGAGAATGCAGAGAGCCTAGTGGCCCATGAAATACTGGATTTGCAAAGTGATTTTCTTTTCAGTGCTGTGCAGTATCTGAGAATAAATTCTGTTGGCAAAGCACTTTAGTAGCATTCAACGAATTAGAATATAGAGACATTACGAATGCTGCACGGGGTCAAACCAATGGTCCATCCAGGCCAGCCTATTACAGAAGCACCATAAGATGTTTTTTGGAGATCAAGGCTGTCTGGTGAAGTATCCGTTTATAATGATGGAAGTATTTAATGTATCTTCCTAAAATCTCTTTGTGAACCAACCTGTAACTCTAATCTACCATTTTATGCAAACACCTGAATTTTATTTTTATTTCTATTTTCCTCCTTTGTGATTCAAGTTTCATTCCCCTTTTTCTACTTTCAGACTTCTAGACGTTTCCACTATTTCCTAAAACCCCAAATTCTTACTGATATTTCAAACTGTCCCCAACCCGCTTTGCTCTGCAGTAGTAGTTCTCCATGTATGGTTCCCAGAGCAGCAGAATCGGCTGGAAAATTATTAGAAATGCAAATTCCCAGGTCCCACTCTGGACCTACTGCATCAGAAAATTTGGAGTGGGGCGCAGCAACCTGTATTTTAACAAGCCCTCCAGATGATTCTGAGGTATGTTCCAGGTTGAAAGCTGCTTCTATACAGCAAGTTTATCCATCCATGCTCTGGCAAAAACATATCACTGCATTTACTCTTTATAGGTATCTTGGTAACTTTTGATCTTTCAGTTGGCAACAAAAACATTTAGAATTTGATACACTGAAACACAAAATGGGAGTGAAGAAAGAGACAATACTGGTAGTAAAATCAACAACTATAAAACAGTTGCAGTCATTAAGTTCAGAGGTAGGCAGGCATTATTCCTGAAGATGTGGCACATATATACAATGGAACATTAGCCATAAAAAGGAACGAAATTGAGTTATTTGCAGTGAGGTGGATGGACACAGAGTCTGTCATACAGAGTGAAGTAAGTCAGAAAGAGAAAAACAAATACCATATACTAACACATATATATGGAATCTAAAAAAAAAAAAAGTTCTGATGAAGAGTAGCATTGACATATATATGCTACCAAATGTAAAACAGATAGCTAGTGGGAAGCAGCCGCATAGCACAGGGAGATCAGCTCGGTGCTTTGTGACCGCCTGGAGGGGTGGGATAGGGAGGGTGGGAGGGAGACTCAAGAGGGAGGAGATATAGAGATATATGTACACATATAGCTGATTTACTTTGTTATACAGCAGAAACTAACACAACATTGTAAAGCAATTATACTCCAATAAAGATTTTTTAAAATGCAACAAGAAAAAAAAAAAAACACGAGCATCACCCACAAAACTGATGATTGCCAGTGATGATCCTTAGTCACAAAGAGAGGATTAACTCACGTTCATTACATCCAAATTCCTCTGATCAAAGAATAAATTATTAAGGCATTTTGGAGATATTTTCATCAAAATGAAAATAATAAATATTTCAAAAATAATAAAGCAAACTGAGATATATATGAAATATTTACTCCTTTGAATATCTGAAGTTGCTAGAAACGTGTCATATTATTCTATTTGTCCTCTTTAAAACATAATGTGCATTTTTTTAAAAAAAAGTTATTGGGGCAAATATATATAACATAAAATTTACTTTCTTAATCGTTCTTAAGCCCATAGTTCAGTGGTATTAGACACATTTATAATGTTGTGCAACCATCACCACCATATTATCTCCATACTTTTCCATCTCATAAAACTTAAACTCTGTATCCATTAAACAATAACTCCACATCCCCCCAAACTCCAGCCCCTGGCAACCACCATTCCACTTTCTGTCTCCATAATTTTGAATGCTCTAAGTGGAATCATACAGTATGTGCCTTTCTGTGAACAGATTATTTCACTTAACATAATGTCCTTTATGTTCGTCCATTGCATAGCATATTGAAGAATTTCCTTTTTAAGGCTGAATATTCCATTATATATGTAAATATTTTGCTTATTCATTCATTCATCAGTGAATCCTTATTTTACTTTCACATTTTAGCTGTTGTGAAAAAGGCTGCTATGAACATGGGTGTACAGATATGTCCTAGAGACCCTGCTTTTAATTTGGGGGGTATATATCTAGGAGTAGAATAGCTGGATCACATGGTAATTCTATTTTTAATTATTTGAGGAACTGCCATACTGTTTTCCACAATGGCTGTACCATTTTACATTTCTACAAATAATGTACAAGCGTTCCTATTTCTCTACATCTTTACCAATGCTTGTTGTTATCTGATTTTTTGATAGTAGCCATCCTAATAGGTGTGAGGTAGTATCTCATTGTAGTTTTGATTTGCATTTCCCTAATGATTAGTGATGTTGAGCATCTTTTCATGAGAGTCATGTGCTTATTGGTCATTTGGATATCTTCTTTGGAGAAATGTCTATTCAAATCCTTGGCCCATTTTTGAATTGGGTTGTTCATTTTTTGTTGTTGAGTTTTAGGAGTTCTCTATGTATTGGATACTAACCACCTATCAGATATATGATTTGCAAATATTTTTTCCCATTCTAGGGTTTGTATTTCTACTCTGTTAATAGCATATTTTGACGCACAAAATTTTTAAATTTTCATGGAGTCCAATTTGTCTATATTTTCTTTTGTTATTTGCCTTTGGTGTCATATCCAAGAAATTGCCAAATCAAATGTTATAAATCTTCTCTCCTATGTTTTCTTCAAAGAATTTTATTGTTTTAGGTTTTACATTTATGTTTTTAATCTATTTTGACTTAATTTTTGTATATAATGTTAGGTAAAAATCAAACTTCATTCTTTTGCATGGGGATATTCAGCTTTTCCAGCACTATTTGTTGAAAACAGTGTCCTTTCCCACTGAGTGGGGACCTCAAGCTCTTCACACCCTTGTCAAAAATTATTTGACCATATATGTGAGGGTTTATTTCTGGGCTCTCTGTTCTATCTCATCGGTCTACATGTCTGCCTTTGTGCCAGTACCACACTCTTTTGATTACTGTAGCTTTGTACTAATTGTTGAAATTAGGAAGTGTGAGTCTTCCAGTTTTGTTCTGTTCAAAATTGTTTTGGCTATTCAAGGTCCACTAATATTCCATATTAATTTTAGGATCATTTTTTCTATTTCTGCAAAAAAAAAAGTCATTTGGATTCTGAAAGGGTTTACAATGATTCTGTAGATTGCTTTGGATAGTACTGACATTTTAACAATATTAAGTCTGCTAGTTGATGAACATGGGATGTGCTTCCATTTACTTATGTCTTCTTTAATTTCATTCAGCAATGTTTTATAGTTTTTATTATATGAATCTTTCATTTCCTTATGCTGATTCCTAAGTATTTTATTCTTTTTGATGCTATCATAAATGAAATTGTGTTTATAATTTCTTTTTCAGATTGTTCATTGTTAGTATATAAAAATGCAACCGATTTTTATGTGTTGACTGTATCCTGCTACTTTACTGAATTCATTTATTAGCTCTAATAGTTTTTTTGTGAGATTTTTAGGGTTTTCTATTGGGTTGGCCAAAAAGTTCGTTCGGGTCTTCTGTAACATCTTACAAAGAACCCAAATGAACTTTCTGGTCAACCCCATATGTATACGATCATATCATCTGTAAACAGAGATAATTTTACTTCTTACTTTCCAAGTTGGATGCCTTTTAGTTCTTTTGGGTTGGCCAAAAAGTTCGTTCGGGTCTTCTGTAACATCTTACAAAGAACCCAAATGAACTTTCTGGTCAACCCCATATGTATACGATCATATCATCTGTAAACAGAGATAATTTTACTTCTTACTTTCCAAGTTGGATGCCTTTTATTTCTTTTTCATACCTGTCTAGAACTTCCAGTAGTGTGTCAAATAGAAGAGATCATCCTAGCCTTGTTCCTCTTCCTATAGGTAAAGCTTTCTTTCATTCTTTCACCAGAGTATGATGTTCACTGTGGGTTTTCCATATATGGCTTTTATTATATTGAGGTAATTTTCTTCTATTCCTAGCTTATTAGTGTTTTTATCATGAAAGGGTATTGAATTTTGTTAAATGCTTTTTCTGCATCATTTGAGATGATCATGTGGTGTTTTTCCTTTATTCTGTTAATGTGGTGTATTACATTGATTGATATCCATATGTTGAACCATCTTTGTATTCAGGGATCATCCAAATTGGTCATGATGTAATAATCCTTTCAAAATGCTGCTGAATTTGGTTTGCTAGTATTTTGTTGAGGATTTTTGCATCAATGTTCATAAAGGGTATTGATCTATAGTTTTCTTTTCTTGTAGTGTCTTTGGCTTTAGTATCAGGGTAATACTTGCCTCATAGGATGAGTTAGGAAGTGCTTCCTCCTACCCAATTTTTGGGAAAAGTTTGAGAAGGCTTGGTATTAGTTCTTCTTTAACTGGTAGATTTTACCAGCAAAGTCATCAGGTACAGGGCTTTTCTTTGTTGGGAGATTTTTGATTACTGATTCAATTTCCTTACTAGTTTTAGGTCTATACAGATTTTTTATTTTATTTGTATTTTTTAAAATAATTTTTATTGGAGTAGTTGATTTACAATTTTGTGTTAGTTTCAGGTGTACAGCAAAGTGAATCAGTTATACATATACATATACTCTTTTTTTTAGATTCTTTTCCCATATAGGTCATTACAGAGTATTGAGCAGAATTCCCTGTACTATATAGTAGGTTCTTATTAGTTATCTATTTTATATATAGTAGTGTGTATATCTCAATCCCAATCTCCCATTTATCTCTCCCCCTACATTCCCCCGGTAACCATGTTTGTTTTCTACATCTGTGACTATTTCTGTTCTGTAAATAAGTTCATTTGTACCAATTTTTTTTAGATTCCACTTATAAGTGATATCATATGATATTTGTCTTTCTCTGTCTGACTTACTTCACTCAGTATGACAATCTCTAGGTCCATCCATGTTGGTACAATTGGCATTATTTCATTCTCTTTTATGGCTGAGTAATATTCCATTGTGTATATGTACCACATCTTCTTTATCCACTCCTTTGTTGATGGACATTTAGGTTGCTTCCATGTCTTGACTATTGTAAATAGTGCTGCAATGAACATTGGGGTGCATGTATCTTTTCGAATTAAGGTTTTCTCTGGATATATGCCCAGGAGTGAGACTGCTGGATCATAGGGTAGTTCTATATTTAGTTTTTTAATGAACCTCCATACTGTTCTCCATAATGGTTGTACCAATGTACATTCCCACCAACAGTGTAGGAGGATTCCCTTTCCTCCATACCCTCTCCAGTAATTATTGTTTGTAGATTTGTTGATGATGGCCTGTTTCTTCATGATTTAGTCTTCGTAGATTTTGTGTTTCTAGGAATTTGTCCATTTCATCTAGGCTATCCAATTTGTTAGTGTACAATTATTCATAGTACTCTCTTATAATCCTTTTTATTTCTGTAGAATCGGGAGTAATGTCCCCACTTTCATTTCTTATTTTAGTAATTTGAATCTTCTCTCTTTTTTTCTTAGTCCATCTAGCTAAAGATTTGTCAATTTTATTGATTGCTTTAAAGAACGAACTTTAGGTTTTATTGGTTTTCACTACTATTTTATTGTTCTCTATTTCATTTATCTCTGCTCTAAACTTTATTATTTCCTTCTTTCTGCAAGCTTTGGGTTTAGTTTATGCTTCTTCTAGCTCCTTAAGTTGTAAATTTAGGTTGTTGATTTGAGATCTTGTTTTTTAACGTAAGCATTTACTGCTATAAATTTTTCCTCTGCTTTTGCTGCATCCTCTAAGTTTTGGTATTTTGTGTGTTCATTTTTATTGTCTATATTTCATGATATTCCTTGTGATTCCTGCTTTGATCCATTGGTTAAGAGGGTGTTGTTTAATTTCTACAATTTTGTGAAAATTCCAGTTTTTCTTTTAACTTTAAAAAATTTATAACTCCATTCCATTGTGGTTAGAGAAGATATTTTGTATGACAGCAATCTTTTAAAATCAATTGAGACTTAACTTGTGGCCTAACATATAGTCTATCCTGGAATAAGTCCTATGTGTATCTGAGAATAATGTGTGCTATGTTGAATAGAGTATCTTGTATATGTCTGTTAGATGCAGTTGGTTTACTGTATTGTTAAAACCCTCTAATTCCTTATTTACTCTCTGTTTGATTGTCCTATCCATTATTGCGAGTGTGGTAGTGAAGTGTCCATCAGTTTGAATGGGGTATTATTATAGAACTATTTCTCCTTTCAATTCTGTCAGTTTTTACATTATATATTTTGATGGTCTGTCATTAGTGTGTAAATTTTTATAATTATTATACCTTCTTGCTCTATTGAACCCTTTAATAATATGTAATGTGCTTGTCTCTTATTATCTTTTTTGACTTAAAGTCTATTTTGTCTGATATTAGTATAGCCACACCCACTCTCTTTTGGCTACTGTTTGCATGGAATATCTTTTTCTACCCTTTTACTTTCAATCTGTTTATGTCTTTGGATCTAAAATGAGTCTTTTGTATACAGCATATAGTTGGAGCATGTGTTTATATCCACTCTGCAAATCTCAATCTTTTGATTGGAAAGTTTACTTCATTTACATTTAAAGTATTTACTAATAAGGATGGACTTACTTTTGTCATTTTTCTATTTGTTTTCTATATGCCTTATTACTTTTTAAGCCCTCATTTCCTGCATTACTGTCTTTTTTTCATGTTTAGTTGATTTTTTATAGTGATATTTTTAAGTTCCTTTGTCATTTTCTTTTATGTGTATTCTATAGGTATTTTCCTTGGGATTACCATGGAGATTACATTTAGCACTTAAACATATAACACTATAATGTGAATTTATACCAGTTTAATTTCAGTAACATACACTCTGTTTCTTTACAGCTCTGTCTCCACTCCTTTCAGATGTTGATGTCCTCCAAATTATATCTTTATTTATTGTGTGTCCATAAACATAAACTAATAATTATTTTAAATGCATTAGTCTCAAATTATTAGGAAAGAAAATTATAGAGTTACAAAGCACAATTACAATAATACTAGCTTTCAGACCAATACTTTTTTTTCAGTGTATAGATCTCTTAAATCATGTAGAAAACAAACAGTGCAGTTACAAACCTATGTTACAATAATAAAATTTTTATTATAAAATTTTTTTACAATATTATTACATATATAATTATATGATAAAGCTTTTATAATCACCCATGTATTTACTATTGTTGAGATCTTTATTTCTCAATGCAACTTTGAGTTTCTGTCTAGTGTCCTTTCATTTCACCTTGCAGTACTCCCTTGAGCATTTCTTGCAGGGCATGTCAAGTGGTAAGGAACCCCTTCAACTTCTGTTTATCTGTGAGTGTCTTAATTTCTTCCTTGCTTTTGAAGGACAGTTTAGCTGGGTATAGACAGTTTAAAAAACCTGTCTTGGTTGACAGGGCTTTTTCCTTTTATATTGGCTCACTGCCTTCCGGTCTCCAAAATTTCTGATGAGAAATCTGCTGATAATCTTATTGAGGATCCCATGCATGTGATGATTTGATTCTCTATTCCTGCTTTCAAGATTTGCTCTTTGTCTTGGTCTTTCAAAAGTTTGATTATAATGTGTCTCCATATGGATCTCTCTGAGTTCATCTTACTTAGAGTTCATTGATCTTCTTGTATGTTTATATTCATGTTTTTCATCAAATTTGGGAAGTTTTTAGGCATTACTTCTTCACACATTCTCTGTTTTCCTTTTTCTCTCTCCTCTCCTCTGGAACTCCCACAATGCATATATTAGGCTCTGTTTACCTTTCTTCAATCTTTTTTTTTCCCCTTCCTCAGACTTAATAATTTTCATTGTCCTAGCTTCAAGTTCACTGATTCTTTCTTCTGCCTGCTCAAATCTACCTTTGAATCTCTCTAGTAAATTTTTCATTTCAGTCAGCATGCTTTTCAGTTCCAGAATTTCTTTTTGTTTTATTTTAGATTTTCTATCTCTTCCTTGATATTCCCATTTTACTCATACTTTTATTTTTTTTTTACCCCTTTTATAACTTTCCATTTAACTACAATAACAATATCATGACTGGTAATATTACGAGGAATCTTACCACTGGGCAGAGTTGTTAAATCACTGTACAGAATGGGACATAAAGCAAAGAATGCGTTTCTTTGTTTAATGACTATAACCATGACTGCTACGTGACTTTCACACTTTTCTGCTGGGAGGATGCATATTTATCTCATACATTGTCTTTCATTTGTCTGTTTGCTTTTTGTTTGTTTCTTTTGTTTTTACTTTCTCCACATCTGCCTTTAGTTCTTAGAGTGTTTTAAAGACAGTTATTTTAAAGTCTTTGTCTAGTATATCTGTCATCAGGTCTATCTCAGCAACAGTTTCTGTTTATTTTTTCATTGAAAGGGACATATTTTCCTGTTTCTTTGTATGCTTTGTGATGTTTTTGCTGAAAACTGACCATTTGACTCTAACAACATGGTAACTCTGGAAATCAGATTCTCCCACTTCCAGGGTCTGTTGTTTTATGTTTTTGTTTATTGTTTTTATTTTTTGATTGTTTAGGTAGTCTCTGTGCTGAGGATCAGGTATGAACTTAAAGTCTTTTCTGAGCCTTTTCTTGGGCATGTGTGGTCACTTTCTAATTTTCCCAGTATGTGCAGTTGTTTTTGAATGTCCTTTTCTTTAATGTCTGGCTCCCAAAACAGGGGTGGGGGGGGGTGGAGGGAAAACGAAGGGAAGCATAAAATGGCATTAGCCCTTTAAATACCTTGGAAGTAACTTCAACAGAGAGGGAGGGGCTTGAAACAAAGGAGTGGGTGCAAAATCAATGGCTGCTCACCCCTTTGTATACACTGCGGGATCAGAAGCAGCAATCAGTGATGTGAGTACAGATCTTTGATATTTGGAAGACAGGGTCCTCTTTGTCTACCCTGCCTCCAACCAGCTGTGTACAAGGTACTGTGTGCTGTTGCCTGCCACGTGGTGGGGATGGGTAGGTGCTACTGTCCTAAGTGCTGATAACTGTAATTAACTGCAATTGACTCTCCAGGTATTCTCCTGGAAGTTGTCTTCAATAGACTCCAGAGTTCCAAAATAGTTACATCAGACAGATTCTGCCAGTACACATGCTGTCTAGGTAGGGAGACAGATTCCTGGTGTTTCTCATTCTGCCATCTTCTGCTTTGTTAGCTTTTAAACATGTTCCAACTGAGGCACAGGACAATACTGAAGAAGCTGATATTTTGAATCAGATTTCACAATGACATTATCTCATGTGTTTGATCATCAGCATGGCACTTTTTACACACAAAAGCTTTTCCTTTTTATAAACTTAAATGCAAACTTCATAATCTTTGACTTATTCTGAATTATACCCTCACTACCAGGAGAAGTCTGATTTCATGTTCAATTGGTATTTGTTGAAAGAGAGAATATGTGTCTGTGTTCTGATGAGCATTTCTGGAGTCACGCTGACCAGTACAGCACACAAATCCCAGACCAGCTGCATCACAGATTGAAATAATACCAGAAAGAATATCTCCCTGAGTCCATATCCTTGCAGAGCCAAAGTACTCAGCCAAGCAAGTGAGGGATCTGGGACAAAACATTATTAAATTTAGTGGGGAAAAAAATTCTATAATTTTCTCATATTCTTTGTCACCTACTTTCTGACATGTTTTTATACACTCAGTTGTTCTCCAGATTTCAAATAAGATTTGTAATAATAAATGTGAACCAATTCTATCATCAAGTTGTTCATGTTCTTTACATGTCTGTTCTTAATAATTATATGCTCTGACCCAGTATTCATAGTGCCTATGCCTTGAGTTGTTCTGTTTTGCTAGAGGAATAGTTTGTGTTGATCCCTATCACTACAGTTTATTTTTCAGTCTTTGTGTGACCAATAGCATGATCTGCATGATGTGAGTGTGGCTTGCAACTTATACCAAATATAGGACTGATCAACCAAGCTGATGTGGGAATTCAGCAAAGGCCCTTTGGCCTCACTAGCAACAGGAACAAACAAATTGGGTGATCACCCATCAACCATTTAAACAGATACTTTATCTCCAGAAAAATCCAAAGGACAAAAATAAAGACTATATACTACCATAAGTCTGCTGCTCTGGATACTTGAATGATAAAAGATAAAATTGACAAGGCTGGGAGCTTTGCAATGGTCAGACTATCAGGAAGAATTAACAGTGTGTTCTGACAGTAAAAGAACAGGAGAAAAGAATGTCCTGGTGATACATGAACTTGAAATACCGTGGAGCATTCTGAAGAAGACAGATCAACCTATGGGCATGGGAACAAAGGGAGGTAGTTCTGAGTGAACTGGAGGTACTGGACTTGAGATCCAAGTGGATTAACTCAATGTTCTTCTCACAGATACTTTTTAAGTATGGAAAAATTAATTTTATTATGGTTACTAGTGTATGTTTACTATTTAAATAAACTTACAAAAATGTATAATCAAGAAAATAAAGTCCCTTAAATTAAGGTGGTTATACACCCTGTCTCTTCTAGATACTCCTGTGTCATTATATCAGGTTCAGATATAAATATTAACAGTTCCCCCTTTAGTTCGCAAAAGTGGACAGTGTCCTGATGTGTGTGTGTGTGTGTGCGTGCATATGTATATATGCATAAAGCTTTTGTTTTTATTCTTTTTTGTTTGTTTGGCAAAGATGGAATGAGAGTATACATGTGGTCCTATATAAGGCTTTTGTTTTTATTTTTTTTTTGTTTCGTTTTGCAAAGGTGGAATGATAGTATACATGTGGTCCTAAACTTTTTTCAATGAATATGTATCTTAGAATCTTTATTTTTTAGTTATTCAAAATAATCCTTTTTTTAACCTACTACATACTCTCGATTAAATACACTTATCTAATCCTCCATTAAAACCATTTGCATTGTTTCAAATTTTGCATGACTGCAAATAATTTTGCCACGCATTTTTTTTTGCTATAACTTTGTGCACGTTTCAGTGTTTCTGTAGGATAAATTTTTGGAAATGGTATTATTAGATCCAAGGACATGAATATTAAAACCATAATTAATATTCTCAGGTATAAGAACAATTTGGAATCTTCAATTTAATAACTCATAAACTTCAACTTTTTCCCTGCTTTCCTTATTTTCCACTTATCCATTCCTCTTTCCTTCCACCCCTGTTCAGTCCCCAAATTTTTCCCACATTATCAAATGTGTACCAACCAAATGACAACTATAGGTCTTGAAGATGACTAAGATGGAGCTCTTGCCCTTGAAAACACCACAGTTTAGTCAGGGAGACAGACATGTAAATAAAGAATTAGACAGCCTGATGAATGCTGTAATTATGTATCTAATATCATTAGCAGGATAAAGAAAACTGAGCAACTAATTTTGCTAGGAGAAATCAAGACAGCTCTACAGAGGAGACAGTACTTATGATATGTCTGGAAGGTCATTCTTTTTGAGTGTGGGAGAAGGTTATTGGGGCACATGGACAGATGGGCCCTGGGTTCTGACTGCATCAAACACAGGCTGCAACCTGGAGGGCAAGTGATGTCGTTCTGCCCTCAGTGTCTATCCCGCTTAACACAGACAGCGGTAATAAAGTTGTAATAAAGTGGTTTTCACTTGTACCTAAATATGTCACTGCTGGCTGAGGGGAAGAAAATGCCCCTGAAACAACGGAATAAGAAAGAATGAAGTAATGCCATTTGCAGCAACATGGATGGACCCAGAGGTTATCATACTAAGTGAAGTAAGTCAGAAAGAGAAAGACAAATACCATATGCTATCACTTATATGTGGAATCTAAAATATGACACAAATGAACTTAACTACAAAACAGAAATGGACTCACAGACATAGAGAACAGACTGGGGGTTGCCAAGGTGGGAGGGGGTGGAAGGGAAGGAGGGATTGGGAGTTTGGGGTTAGCAGATGCAAACTAGTATATATAGGATGGATAAACAACAAGGTGCTACTATATAGCACAGGGAACTATATTCACTACCCTCTAATAAACCATAATAGAAAAGAATATGGAAAAGAATGTATATATATATATAAAATAAATATTATATATATATATTATATATATAATAAATATGTATATATATAAAACTGAATCACTTTGTTGTATAGCAGAAATTAACACAATGTAAATCAACTATACTTCAATAACATAATTTTTTTTAAAAGAAAGAAACAATGCATCTAGCTTCTATTAGTTCCCTGCCTTTGTAAAAATAATCTCAGAATTTTGATTTCCTCCCTTTAGGAGAAGCATAATCTTTACATATATTAAAAAAATTTACTCCATTGTTTTTGACATTTGTAACTATTTCTTCATAAATTAGACCAAATGCTTGGATACCCCCATTTTATACACACTACCCTTTACTCTGGCTTATCCTCAAAGGTCAATACTTGGCGAAGAGATAGGTACTGCTCATGCTGCCAGGAAGGAACAAGCATGATGAGGCTCATACAGGTAGGTGTGTAACTACAGACATCATTAGAATTGTCTAGGCAAAACCACCAGACTATTTGCTACATCTAGAATGAAGCTTCTGAGGCCTATCAGGAGTGTGTGTGTGCATGTGTGTGTTTCCCTCTAAAGAACTGAAAGCTTGCTTCTCAAACTTTGGATATTTCACAAGGAGTTTAGAGAGCTTTTTTTATTATTGATTCTATTTTATATAATTTGTTATTTAATTAGATTGCCCTCAAGCAAGAGGCAACCTGGTTATATTATTTATTTTATTTTTTTTTTTTTTGCGGTACGCGGGCCTCTCACTGTTCTGGCCTCTCCCGTTGCAGAGCACGGGCTCCGGACGCACAGGCTCAGCGGCCACGCCTCATGGGCCCAGCCGCTCCGTGGCATGTGGGATCTTCCCAGACCGGGGCACGAACCCGTGTCCCCTGCATCATCAGGCGGACTCTCAACCACTGCACCACCAGGGAAGCCCAACCTGGTTATATTAATCTGGACAGGTTATGCTATGCTATGGTAACAAATCCTCAACCCTCAGTGGCTTTAAAGCACCAAGGGTTATTTCTAGATTATACTATATGGAAATTGTGTGTCTGGGAGCTTTGCTCTGTATTATCCTTATTCTAGAGCTCAGGCTAATGGAAGTTCTACCATCTGGAGCATCTCCAATTGTGGCAGTAAGGGAAGAAGGTTCTAGAACATCTCAACTGACAAATGTGGGCCAGAAATGGCACACATCATATCCAGCTGTAATCCATTGCCTAGAATGAGTCACATAACCATGCCTAATTTCAAGGGCAAGGAGAAGCAAATCTTACAAATGCCTGGAGGAAAGTGGGTCAGAATTAGATTTTGAGGGGGTGGGGATGCTCGTGGGCTGTGGCCAGGGTCTGGTCCGGCTGGATGGAGTGTGGGGTTTGTCAGGAAGGCAAAAGGCGCAGTTGGAGCCCACAGCGTGTGCTGTGTGACTTTGGGTGTGTGGCAGAGTAAGTGCAGGTCCTGAAGGAGGGGCAGGAAGAGGATGGGATGGGATATACTGAATATGGTGCGGGGCAGGGGCTCAGAGAATGGTGGAATAAGATTGAGACTGGAACACTGGTATCCAGAGCATGGGGGTCATTGATGACACTGACTAAAATCAGTTTTGGTGGAGAGATGGGAACAAAAGCGTGAACAGAGTACATTGATCAGAGAGAGGAGAAGGAGAAGGGGAACTGAATTTAGCAAGTATAGACAACTGTTTCAAGGAAGAGAGACAGGAGAATCCAGAGGGGGAATAAAGCACAGAGTTTAGTGCTCGTCCAGTTTCTCAAACTTCCCAACCTCTCGAGTCTGGGTTTTCCAACAGGTCCTCTGAGATCCTGAGTTTTCAGCAGGTAGGGATTCGAAATAACAAACACTTTATTCGGATGGGTGAGAAAAGTTCTACAAGAGATTTTTTTCCAGCAAGACACATGTGACAGGAAGCCGCAACATGCGGCAATTCAACTAGGATCAGCAACTTTTTTTCTGAATTTGTTGATTTGGAAATCATCTGTCTGGCTCTGCAACTGAATCATCATTTACCAGGTTTTTTTAAAAGTCTCACATGCTGATGCTAGTTAAGACTAATACATTTTACTCTGCCAACTTCTGCTTGCCACTGAGCATCTGAAAGTGTGTTCAGAGGTAATTTGAACAGACTCTTTCAAGAGAGTGCATCTTTCAGTAGAACCACAGAACAGTAAATATAACTTGATAATCATGCCAAACGTTTCTTTGCACTGTAAAATTGAATTGGCAGCTTTGCATAATAAAGGGCTAAAATTATGAACCACAGACGATTTGCCTGAAACTTGATTGTTCAGGCTCAAAATTCTCTGCCGAATACTCTTATGCTTGCTTTTGTATTTATCCATTTTCATGTGACTGCTTAGAGTGGACACTTTGGTTTTTTATCAATTCCATAAAAAATACATTTTAATAAATATGCCAAAGCCACTCCAATACCATCCACCTTATCACATGTATTATACAGATGCATATTTTACCATCATAATTGACATACTAGCATTTATAAACTTGGTTCTTTGTGGATGCATTAGGAGTAGTATCCCTTTATAGAATGTAACATTTTCTAATCTTCTATTGCTTTATTTCTTGTTATGGTGCAAAACTGCTTTATTTCTTGTTATGGTGCAAAATGCTTTATTTCTTGTTTTGGTGCAAAATGGGCAATCACCAGGGTAGAGGCGTAAGAGAAGAGAAAGTCAAGTGAGGATCATGGGGTACTTCCACTTACTTTTAAAGTGTGGGTAGATTTTAGCCCCATGGAAACTCTTCAGAAAGAATCCAGAAGGAGTGAGATCATGGAATGTTAGCTTTCCTCACGTAAAAATTCTGGAACAGAATTATAAAATTGCTGCTTACAAATTTAATTATCTACCTTCTGACTGAAATGAGGGAATTACGGAAGGGCCAGGAGGGACCTCTGCATTCATGTCATCTGATCTCACTGTGCAGATAAGAAAGCTGAGCAGTGTTATTCTGCAGGTCACCCTAATGTGACATAGAAAATAGTGGAACCTAGGTTTCTGATACGGTTCCAGTATCAACCTGGAGGGATACTGATCCACCCAACAAGTGTTGCAGGTGTCCATCTACTACAACATATATTTATCAAGCACTTAGCAGGTACAAGAGTCATCCAAACCTTCTCTGAAGATACAAACTTGGGGAAAACACTCTTTGCCCTTGGAGAACTCACAGTCTATTATCAAAGAATAAGATAGAAATTTCAAGATCTAAAATACACGATTCATTTTGTTAAGTGCCATGAGAGTGATAGAAAGGTTTAAGAAGGGAAAGAGAAAATGAAGTTTCCTTCAAAGGATGGCACTTAACTTGTGATGCGAAGCTAAGTTTTCATCAAAGAGAGATGGGGAAGAGGTTGGTGAGCCTGGCAGAGGGATTATCATTAGCAAGGATGGGAAAGTACACAGTGATGAAGAAGGGCAAGTCACCTAATGTGACTGGATTATCATCTACCTTCACATTTTCCTGTCATGTTATTTCATGCCCATAAATTATGACAATATTTTAAAGGAACTTAAATATCAGACCAAATAGCTTGTCTTACATAGTAACTCACTGAAGTCTCTAAGCCGCAAATAACTTGTTCACCATACCCTGGGCTTGGAGAACAAAAACAAGCTGTGCATGCTTTATCGAAGTTTACAATGCATCCTGAAAGGAAAGAGGAAAAGAGAACTGATGTACCCCAACCACTGGCCATTTGTTTGTTGGCTCTCAAAGTCACCCCCTCCCCCTCTCCTGCTCTGCTGTGAATTGCAGAGTCTTACCTCCACAGATGCCCCAGGCTCCCTTTATTAAATGGTTACCAGTTAGGTTCAGTTAATGGGGGCAGGAGAGGGCACTCGCGTCAAAGGGTGGAAGGAGAAGAAAAGTCAGGAAATTTCCTATCACTCTGTGTTTAAGGCAGTAGCTCCACAAGGGTCACATCTCCCCTTTGGTTTCAGCTCTTGTGCCATCTCTGCCATGGTTCCACTTCGAACCTGGCAGACTCGGCACTTTCCAGGCAGCTCCTTCTCCATGGTCCCAGGTCCTGCTGGGCACCCCTAGCTCTTGGAATCTGGTAGTACCAAAGCCTTCCTTTGGGCCCCGATTCTGGCACAAAACAGACTCCCCGATGATGCTAATCTCTGGATGCTTCACAGTTCCTTGTTTTGCCCTTTCAACTCTTCCAGCACAGGAAATGAAAGAGTCACATCACTGGAATATTTAAAACTGAAACTGTCTTGAGATATAATTAGAAACAGGGCTTCCAACAAAGTCAACATGGATCTGTCTCTTTCTCCCCATTTCTGGACCCTGCTGTGCTCTGTTTGCATTGTCTTCACCATCAAGCTAGGTCTTTCTACACAGCTAGAAAGCTGATTGTTGGTTGGCCTAAGTCTACACCCTTGAAGTTCATAATCCAAATGAAAAAGAGACTCCCTTTTCCAAAAACTCTGTATTAAATGTCAAGGTTGAGTCTGACTGATTTACTGGAGCTCAAGAGAATTCAGTTCTCTGATTGGTCTTGGTCATGGGGTATAGAGGGTTGCTATTCCAGCCTCATCAGAGGTTCACTGAATGAGGAGTACTGGTAACTCAAAAGAAGGCATTCTAGACAAACAACAAGCACCGAATGTTGGGGGATGCTGAATGTTCTCCATTTGCCCTTCCATATCCATTCTTCATCCTTTCTGACCCAAATTTATGTCCAGGAACCTGATCTCTTTGACCTCTATCCCCTGTCCTCCTTTGTTCTCTGGCTTTCTGTTGAGTGCTGCCAATGGAGCACATGGCCAGGTGATGGGAAAGAGCCTTCAGGGTGTGTATTTCACCCCACCCTGGCAGGCAGTGATCTGCAGGTGGCCACATCCCTCACTACAACAGCTCTTTATTGGGCAGTCTCTCCTACTCACATGTTCTACAGTGTTCTCCCAAGAGCTGCCACTGTCCTGCCTTCATTAGGGTGGTAATGGCTTTCACCACTGTTAGTCTCTGGGTGCCTCACTACTCCTGGTAGGTTCCCTTAACTCTGTCCACACACTAAATGGCCTCCTCTTTAAACTCCCTTCAATTACTCTTTAAAAAAAAAAAAAAAAAGACTTTTTTAAAGAGCAGTTTTATATTCACAGCAAAATAAAGAGGGAGGTTCAGAGACTTCTCATATACCCCCTGTCCTCACACATGCATAGACCTCCCCCCCATTATCAACATCACCCCAGAGTAGTACATTTGTTACAGTTGATGAACCTACATTGACACATCATCATCACCCAAACTCCACAGTGTACATTAGGGTTCACTCGTGGTGTTGTACATTCTATGGGTTTGGACAAATATGTAATGACAGGTATCTACAATGGTATTATCATACAGACTATCTTCACTGCCCTAAAATCCTCTGGGCCCCGCCTATTCATCCTTCTATCCAACCCTCACCCCTGGAAATAGCTGATCTTTCTACTATCTAAATAGTTTGCCTTTTCCAGAAGGCCATATATTCAGAATCATACAATGTGTAGTCTATTCATTGTGATTTCTTTCACTTACCAACATACACTTAAGTTTCTTCCATGTCTTTTCACAGCTTGATAGCTCATTTCTTTATAGCACTGAATAGTATTCCTTTGTTGAGATATCCCATAGTCTATTTCTCCATTCACCTACTGAAGGACATCTTGGTTGCTTCCAAGTTTGGGCAATTATGAATAAGCTGCTATCAACGTCCGTTTGCAGGTTTTTGTGTGGACACACATTTTCGGCTCCATTGAGTTAATACCAAGAAATGTGATTGCTGGATCATAGGGAAAGAATATGTTCAGTTTTGTAAGAAACTGACAAACTGTCTCCCAAAGTCGCTGTACCATTTTTCATTCCCACTGGCAATGAATGAGAGTTCTGTCACTCCACTTTCTCACCAGCATTTGGTGTTGTCAAGGTTCCAGTGTCTAATAGGTTTGTAGTCATATCTTCTTCTTGTTTTTGTTTGCATTTCCCTGATAACATATGAGGTAGAACATCTTCTCATATGCTTATATGCTATCTGTATATCTTCTTTGGTGAGGTGTCTATTAAGGTCTTTGGCCCATGCGTTGTTTTCTTACTGTTGAATTTTAAGCAGTTACACTTTCTAGCATGCCAACTGCCCCCAGCAGGGATCTTGCTGGTGAAATTATTATTTCTACATCATAGCTGAGGAATCCAAAGCTTCAATATTTTCAGAAGCTTGCTGAAGATCACACAGATAGGAATGGCTGGGATTAAAACTGAAACTCCAGTTTTAATCCCGGTAGACTTTGTCTACCTTCAAAGTCTGGATTCTAAAATAACAATTTCTCTCCTTTTGACAGATACATAAACCCTAGAGCACATACCTCATTGTCATTCACCTGTTCTGACTATACAAATAGGATGGACCTGGCAGACAGAGCTTTTGCCTCCTACAGCCAAAATGGCTCATATGTTAAAGGGCAAAAGGGAATACAATGGAGAATATCACCCCACCTACCACTCATGATGGTTGATGAACCCAGCTTGGCTTTTTTATTTTGGTTGTACATGTGCTCAACTTCTCATCGTCTGTGGAGATCTGGGACCTTTGTAAGTCTGTACAAAGAGGTAAGTTTTGCAGTTATAATTCCCCCCTCTCCTTATACATTTCTGAGAGTAAATTGCGAATTAACTCATGAAAGAGTAAAATTCTCGGTCTTATCTTGGGGGAAATATGTAGTTTTGTGTGGAGGAAAATAGGGGTCCGTTGGAAACTTGGTCTCAATGAACCTCAGTCCTTTGAGGAAGGTCGGCAATGGGTACAGGATTCATGAGAGGCACCCTCAGTGATCCTCAGCTATAAATGTAAACATTTTTTTTTAAGTTACATGATTACTTTTAATTCTTTACCATAAAACTTGCTCCAGCACCAAATTCATGGAAGTATAATTCAGCAATATAAGTGCCCAAGCCCTGGCTTGTTGTCCGGGGCTTCCAGACACACAGTGTTTGGAAGGCACAAAAACAAATGTGTAAGGGTAAACAAACACAGCTGATCCAGGGTGCTAAAGTTCATTCCCTTCTCACTTCCTTTCCATGATATCTCCTTACCCAAATGATGCACAAAAATGCATTATGAAATTAAGAAGCTTAAGAAATTAAATGGAAAATCATAGCAGGAGTAAACTGCAATTAAAGGCATAGGCAGGAAAGAAAAATGCATCTGAGATTTGACACACTGGGATTCAGCTCAGCAAAGCAAGGAGGGAAATTGGGCCAGCCAAGTCCTGCTGAGAGAGAGAGCTGCTTTCAGTTCTGCATCATCCATTTATGTGAAGAATCACAGAAGATCCGATATGCAGGAGAAATGAGCAGTGTGGTTTGTGGGAAGAATCTAACACAACGAAGCATTTGCATGCAGGCTAAACACTGACTTGGAACGGCCAAGGAAGACAGAAGCTTTGTTTAATGACAGGGTAACAAAAAGGAAAGAATATATACAAAATTATAAAAATCTTACTTCTTACAAATAGACATGTCCCCAAGTTGGGGAGACTTTTCAAAAGTGCAAATTCACAAAGGAGACAAGTTTATTGTGAGGAAAGTTTAGAGCAGAGAAGGATGGACAGAGGCTCTTTGTGGTCAGAGTCTGCTTTGAGAGGGGACCCTTGTCTCTCAGGGTGCTGGGAAGTCATGGTGACCCACAGATGCAGCAGCAACGATCTTGCATTTTCTCCTACAAAATTCCAGTCACCTCCCAGAGCCTTCACAGGTGGTGAAGATGACCTCTGAAGGTTTGTGTTTATTTGTTTTGCTGCAAGGTTGCAGGCTCCTTTGTAGCCTATGAGCACCCTGAGAGCAGGGACAGCCTTTACTCATCATTGTTCTTTATTCCTTAGCTTTGTACCTGGACACACAGCAGGCATTTAATAAAGTCAGTTCTGTTGACCTAATTTTTTTCTCTCTCTCTTATTCCTTTTTTTAAATTGAAATATAGTTGGTTTACAATGTCTCTGGTGTACAACAAAGTATTCAATTATACATATATACCTATTCTTTTTCAGATTCTTTTTCATTATAGGTTATTACAAGATATTGAATATAGTTCTCTGTGCTATACAGTAGGTACTTGTTTATCTATTTAATATATAGGAGTGTGTATCTGTTAATCCCAAATTCCTTATTCCTAATTTATGCCCCTAATTATGACCTAATTTTTATTTTATTTTTTATTTTTTTTTTTGCGGTACGCGGGCCTCTCACTGTTGTGGCCTCTCCCATTGCGGAGCACAGGCTCCGGACGTGCAGGCTCAGCAGCCATGGCCCACGGGCCCAGCCGCTCCGCGGCATGTGGGATCTTCCCGGACCAGGGCATGAACCCGTGTCCCCTGCATCGGCAGGTGGACTCTCAACCACTGCGCCACCAGGGAAGCCCTATGACCTAATTTTTAAATGTCTATATTTTTCCTCCTTAGGAAAAAGACTTATACACAAACACACACACACACACACACGTGTTTTAAAAAATAAAAATTAATAATAATGGTAAATCAAAGGCAATAAAACATTCATTTATGCTAAAATTTAAAAAAAGCTCAAAGTGAAAGATTAAAATACAGAGAAGCTACAGAAAAACATAGACCCACAAAGCATATTTCATGTCTCCATATCTTGATTTTTTTTTCTCTTTAACATGGAGAACGAGGTAGGATTTCTATGGCCCGCATTTTCTGTTGGCTGCTGAGGACCATACTTTCTTTTCTAATCAGAAACTCAGCAATTAACCATAGATGTTCTTGTCACTAAATAAACCTTGCTTATCATTAAACAAATATAAATTATAAAAAGGAAGGCAGTGTAGTGGAATAAAGTATCCTCCCAAAATGTATGTGCACCCTGAACATCAGAATGTGACCTTATTTAAAAATAGAGTCTTTGTAGATGTAATTAGGAAGTAGAAAAGAATCTTGAGGTGAAATCGCCCTGGATTTTTTTTTTTTTTTTTTTGGTGTGGTTACAAAGACTTTATCAAACTATTTCAAATGTTGGCATTTATGTATTCGCATGTATACATAAAACAATTACATAGAATCTTCAGGTCACTGGGGTGTTAATGTGGTATACACATGAGCCTGGCAGGGACTCAAGTGAGGCCAGGCTTGGAGGCACGGGGCTTTGAAAAACTGGACGTGCTTCTAAGGACCTGAGAGGAGTACGGTGAAGAGGAAAGGGCATTTCAGGGGTTTGGCTTAAGTCCACTGCTCAGAGCTCCACCTCAAGCTCCTTTTCCGTCTTCAGGGGGAGGAGACTCATTTTCAGACTGTAACCCCACTACACAACAAGCCCGGTCCCTAAAGTCTTCATGTGGCAAACACACCCAAGAATCCACAGGACCTGGTCCTTACAAATATATTTATATCAGAGAAAACAAGGCACTTTGGGAGCATGACGGCTCACTCTCCTACACATACATCATTCTAAACAGAAAATAAAAATTGCTTAGTTTCTCAAGTGAGTTAAGTGAGTAAAGTTAGTACAATAACAAAATTGTTCCCTAGCCCTTCCTGAGGCACAGGATGAGACGCATCTCTGGGCGACACCTGGTCCCAGGTCAGGTGAACTCCGGTAGGGCTCAAAGCCCCCAAGAAGCCTGACCTCTCTCCTGAGCAAAAGCCCCTGGCCTCGGGGGCACTGGCCCCCTCCTCAAGCCCCAAGGTCAGGTGAGAGGGGTTGCAGGGGGCGACAGGCTGACAGCAGAGCTGGGATATGGTGGGAATGCTTAAGCAGCGTCACCAAAGCCACAGAGACCTCAGTCTGTCCGAGCTGGTGCTGCCGAGCCAGGGGATTGGCGCCACGGGAAGAGATTTCACATTAGCCCTGACAACACCGCCTCTGCTCTGCGGTGACACTGGCCAGGGTCGTTTCTGAGGATGCTCGAGCTTCCGTTGGAGGCGAGGTTACCTGGATTTTAATCCTAAATCCAAGACAGGTGTCCTTAAAAAGCAAGGGAAGGGCACAGAGACATAAGAGAGAAGGCCATGTGAAGACAGAGGCGATACAGGAGTTGAGAAAGTGTGACTGCTTGGTTTATCTCTACATAAATACTTCCTGCCCAAGAAATGCCCCATCACCCTCCTCTACTGCCACCAATATTTCATTTTTATTCAGACTTTTCAATCCTTTAGAAGTGTTAGATGAAATTCCAGACTTTGTTCCTGGTTTGAATTGAGTTATATGCTAGGTAGTATCAGTGTCCCAGGGAGGGAAAGGAGAGCTGAAGTAGATGCCCCCTTCCAAATCTGTACCACCCAGAGAATAATGTTCTGGATTTTTCTGACATGCTTCTCGAGGGTGATGATGCTAAATGTCCCTCACAGTGTCACTTCTCATTCCTAAATTAACAGACTTTATTATGTCTCAGGAATCAAATTTTCGGATTAAGTCTTCCCTTTGCTCCTGTTGAATTGTAATGACTTTAGAATGACTGCCCTTCTTAGGTATGATTTGATTTCACTGTGGTGGTGGAGGCTTTAGGTTGGGAGGACTAGATACATGTGTTGTGTCTCACTCCTCCAGGAGATAAAATTAATGTTCAGAAAATATGGCCTTTCAAGGGACATGGTTGTCAACTATAGTTAATCTTATGAGCTGATTCTTTTTTTTTTTTTTTTATAATTACAAGGTGAATACAAAAAGTGTTTCTAGTTAAGTACTGTTATTTTTGAGACATAAGATCTAGGCTTTGGAAACTGGAGCCAAAATTGTCCTAAGACCTGAATTACCTGATGAGATGGGCTAGTTGTCACGAAAACAAAATATTTTATTTTCTTTGTTTTATCTCATTTATACCACAACTGAGAAGCCCTGACATTTGCAAATATATGTTCTTGCTCATAAGCACACATACACATATCTTACACATAATTATTTCAATATATCTTCACTTAACAGATGAGCAAACTGAAGCTCAGGTGGGTTATGGGACTTATCCAAGCCTACACAGTTCATTAATGCCTTTAGCATTAATGAAGAGCTTAACAGAATACCTTAAGCTCTTGTTTCTCAGGTTTTAAAACTAATACTCCCTTCGGATAAACCTAAAAGTTTTGTGAAGTTGCATGGAGTTTATTATAGACAGCTCCTCTCCCTTCCCCCATACTTCAGCTCCTTTACAGTCACTGGTATACTTAGAAGATGGCTTATTTTCTGTGTACACTAGTCAGATTGAGCTTTTATTTTTCTGTGGTTGAAAAATAGATTTATTTTCAAATTTATATATTCTACCCTGATCCTTGCTCCATTACCCTCAAAACATGAGTTAAGAATGGTATCATTTTGGGACTTCCCTGGAAGTCCAGTGGTTAAGACTCTGTACTTCCACTTCAGCAGGTGCAGGTTCGATCCCTGGTTGGGGAATGAAGATCCCACAGTCCATGTAGCATGGCAAAAAAAAAAGAATGGTAGCATTTTAATTACAAAGTTCTTTGTTTACACTTAAAACATGCTTTTTATTTATAAATGTTGAGGTGAAGCTCCAACTTGTACAGACAGCCTCTGAAGAATGTTACAAACGTGTGTGAACTTTTTAAATACCTTAGCTCCACCTTTTGGTTCTTCATTTACATCTGTCCCTAATCCAGCCCTGTGCTGGAAGCCTCTTCAGAGTAAGCCAAGTTAACATTAGGCCTTTAAAACAGTTGTTCAGAAGTGTGTTGTTTAATTTCCACATATTTTTAAATTTTCCAATTTTCTTCCTGCTATTGATTTCTACTTTCATACCATTATGGTGGTAAAAGATACTTGATATGATTTCAATCTTCTTAGATTTGATAAGACTTGTTTTGTGACCTATCAGATGATCTGTCCTGGAGAATGTTCCATGTGCACTTGAGAAAAATGTGTATTTTGCTACCACTGAATGGAATCTCTATATATGCCTCTTAGGGCTATTTGGTATATATTGTTATTCAATACCAATATTTCCATATTGGTTTTTTTGTCTGGATGACCTACCCATTGTCGAAAGTGTGGTACCGAAGCCCTTTACCACTATCTGTGTCTCCCTACAGTTCTGTTAATATTTGCTGTTTATATTTAGGTGCTCCGATGTTGAGTGCATATACATTTACTATTTTTACATCCTCTTGATGAACTGACCCCTTTATCTTTATGCAGTGACTTTCTTTGTCTCGACTTCCTGATTTCATATTATGTTACAAAACTATAGTAGTGAAAACAGTACGAATACTGGCATAAAAACAGACACATAGACCAATGGAACAGAATAGAAAGCCCAGAAATAAACCCTCACATATATGGCCAACTAATATTTGGCAAGGGCATGAGGAATACACAGTGGAGACAGGGTAATATCTTCAACAAATGGTATTGGGACAACTGGATAGCCACATACAAAAAAAAAAGAAAAGAAAAGAAAAAAAAGAAAAGAAACTGGACCTTTATCTTACACTATACACACATACACACAAAAGCTCAAAATGGATTAAAGACTTAAATGAAGAACTGGAACTGTAAAACTCCTATTAAAATAAATAGAGAAAACCTCCTTGACATTGACCTTGGCAATGATGATTTTGGATATGACACCAACAGCACAGGCAATAAAAGCAAAAATAAACAAGTGGAACTACATCGGACTATAGCAAAGAAGCTATATCAAAGCTTATATATAGGGCTTCCCTGGTGGCGCAGTGGTTGAGAGTCCGCCTGCCGATGCAGGGGGACACGGGTTCGTGCCCCGGTCCGGGAAGATCCCACATGCCGCGGAGCGGCTGGGCCCGTGAGCCATGGCCGCTGAGCCTGTGCGTCCGTAGCCTGTGCTCCGCAACAGGAGAGGCCACAACAGTGAGAGGCTCGCGTACCGGGAAAAAAAAAAAAAGCTTATATATAGTAAAGGAAACAATCAACACAATGAAACGGCAACCCATGGAATGGGAGAAAATATCTTCAAACCATGTATTTGATAAGGTGTTAATATCCAAAAGCATATAAGAAACTCATACAACTCAATAGAAAAAAAACCCAATTAAAGATTAGGCAAAGGACTTGAATAGACCCTTTTCCAAAGAAGACTTACAAATAGCCAACAAGTATATCAAAAGGCACTCAGCATCATTAGTCACTAGGGAAATACAAGTCAAAACCACAATATCACCATCTCACACTTGTTAGAATGGCTATTAACAAAAAAAGGAAGAGATCACAAGTACTGGCAAGGGTGTGGAGAAAAGGGAACCCTTGTGCACTGTTGGTGGGACTGTAATTGGTATAGTCATTGTGGAAAATAGTATAGAGGTTCCTCATAAAATTAAAAGTAGAACTACCACATTATCTACCAATCCCACCTCTGGGTATATATCCAGAGGAAGTGAAATCAATTTCTCAAAGAAATATCTGTCCTTCCATGTTCATTGCAGCATTATTCACAATAGCTAAGATATGGAAACGACTTGAGTTTCTATCAACAACTAAATGGATAAAGAAAATGTGGTATATGTATGTACATACACACACACACACACACACACACACACACAGTTATTTAACCTTAAAAAGAAGGAAATCCTGCCATTTGTGACAAAATGGATAAAGCTGGAGGGCATTATACTAAGTGAAATAAGCCAGACATAGAAAAACAAGTACTGTATGATCTTACTTATATGAATCTAAAAAAGTCAAACCCATAGAACTAGAGAGTAGAATGGTGGTTGTCAGGTGTTGGGAAAATGGGGAGATGTTGACAAAATGGTACACATTTTCATTCATAAGATGGAAGTTTCTTGGGATTTCTCCCATCACCAACACAAGAACAACTAAAAAGGTAACTGTGACATAACAGATGTGTTAATTAACTTGACTGTGGTAATCGTTTCACAATGTGTATGTATATTAAATCATCATGTTGTACACTGTAAACAAAGCAAAACAAAACTAAATAAAGAGGTGTTAGCTTTTCTTTCTTTGTTTAAAAAATCATCTGTGGAGTTGACCCCAAGGAACCTTTTGCACTGAGGTAAAGTTTGCATAAATTCCAACCTATACACTTTGAGAAAAGGGATATCACAAACTTGATTAGCTCTGCTTGGTCTTTGCATTTGAAAAAAAACCCACCAGCTGTTTTCAGAGATAAAGCCTGAAATCTCAGTGGATTAACAAAAAAAAAAGAGGTTTATTTTTCATCATGTAAAATCCAATATGCAACAGGGGTGGGGATGGGAGTGTGATCTATGTTGGATTTATCAGCTCAGGCCACCATAACAAAACACCACAGACTGAGTGGCTTAAACAACAGAAATGTACTGTCTCATAGTTCTGGAGGCTGGAAGTACAAGATCAACGTGTCCCCAGGGCTGGTTTCTGGTGTGACCTCTCTGGTTTGCAGATGGCCGCCTTCTGGCTCTGTCCTCACATGGCCTTTTCTCTGTGTGTGCACAAAAAGAGAAAGCACGAGCTCTGCTGTTCCTCTTCTTATGAGGACCAGTCCTATTGAATTAGAGCCCTACCCATATGACTTCATTTAACCTTAATTCCCTCCTTAAAGGACCTACGTCCAAATAAAGTCACACTAAGAGTTAAGCCTTCAAAATATAAAATTTCTTTTTGAGGGGAGAGGCCACAATTCAGTCCATAACAGTGATGTACACAGTCTCTCAGAGATTCAGGCTGAAAGAGAATCCAACATTTTCAGTGCAGAGCTTCCAAGGTCTCCCTGAGTGTCAATATCCAACAGTAATAAGTGAAGAGAAAGGACTGAGCACAGGAGGGTAAGGGGCGAAGGGTAGTGATCACTTTTGCCTGCATCCCACTGGCCAGATGCAGTCATGTCACCTAACTGCAAGGGAGATTGGGAAATGTTGTCTAGTGTGTGCCTAGGGTAAAAGAAATCTCTACTTCAGCCCTTGGTACTCCTAGACATGGTTAAAAAGAAAAGAGAAGAAAGGAAAAAGTGTACTTTTTATTAGCTCTCCCAGAGTGTTCTCTAGCTCATGTTACTTTCAAGTTCTTTTCCCCAAATTTTCCACCTGCTTTTGTCTACAGAGCTATGTGACTCAGGAAGTGCGTGGGCAATGTGTTCATGTAGGAAAAAGGGAGTGTAAGACCACATACAGCTTATGTTTTAGATCTAGAGAATGACAAAAGATGTCAGTCTGAGGATGTATGTGCAATTGTAGTGAAGAGCTTCATCCACTTCCTTTTTTTTTTCTTTTCTAATTGAAGTACAGTTGATTTACAACGTTGTGTTAATTTCTGCTGTACGGCAAAGTGATCCAGTTGCACATATATACACACTCTTTTTTATATTCTTTTCCATTATGGTTTAGCATAGGATATTGAATATAGTTCCCTGTGCTCTACAGTAGGACTTTGTTGTGCTTCATCCACTTTCAATCTGAGAAGTCCTGAAGCCCTCACATTGCACACGCAGAGACACCAGATCTGTGTACAGTATCTCTGTGTACAGAAGAAAAGAGAAGCAAGCCCCTGTGTGCACTCCATGTTTGCTGTCATGGTGGGAAGCGGGAGGAGAGAGCTAGAATAAGACCCTAGAAAAAGAGGCAGCAGCAGAGCACAGATACCTTCTGTCATCCCTTCTACTATCTTTCCAAGAAATCCCATGTCAACCTTAAGCACACTGCAAAGCCCTGGCTTAGACACGTTTATCTCCCCAGTATCAAAGCCCAAGCCCTTCCCCGATGCCACTGGGGCCCTTTCAGGGCACCACTCTCAGCATAAGCTATTGGTTGGGTCGAGTATGTAGGGGCTCTCCTAGTGCCACTGAGATGAGGTGATGATCCTGGCCTCCCAGCCGAGGAAGCAGGCTGGTCCAGCTGGCAGGGAGGGCTGGGTGTGCCGTTCGTTCCTTTGTGAGAAATTCCTCAGACACACCTCCCCTTCCAGTTAATTCTCCTAGGAAACTCAGTATCTTTTGCTATTCTTTTTTTGTTGTTTTGTTTTTGTTTTTTTTTTAATTTTTATTTGTTTTGCTATTCTTTTTTTTTTTTTTTTTTGCAGTTCGCGGGCCTCTCACTGCTGTGGCCTCTCCCGTTGCGGAGCACAGGCTCCGGACGCGCAGGCTCAGCGGCCATGGCTCACGGGCCCAGCCGCTCCGCGGCATGTGGGATCTTCCCGGACCGGGGCACGAACCCGTGTCCCCTGAGTCGGCAGGCGGACTCTCAACCACTGCGCCACCAGGGAAGCCCTTTTTTGCTATTCGTTAAAGGGTACAAATGAAGACCCAATTTTTTCCCCCAGCAATCTGGGTATAATAGTCTAAACGTTTTAATGTTTTGTTTCCTGAAAACAGTAAAATTTCATTGTCATCCATTTTTTTTCCCCATACAATCCTCTTTACTGTAATTTCAAAGTAAGCCTTTCTCATCACCCTGAAATGCTTTTGTCCTTAGGTGGTCAGTAAAAACAAGTCGGCCTCTTTGACTCAGTTCATTGAGATATGAGTGCACTGAAATGTGTCCAAAGTGCCATTGCCAAAGTTGCTGTATTTCAAATCGTGTTTGAGACAGAAGAGTCCGAGGAGGATTCCACTTGTGTAGGTTGTATAAGAGCCGACAAACAAAGCTGAACGGGATAAGAGTATAAAGAAAATAAAAGCAGCATAATATGTGATAGAGGCCACAGATACTGCGAGGAGGGAGAGCAAGATTGTGACAAGGTGAAAAGAAGCTGCACATTTATTAAGTGGCTCAGTCCTTCCTGAGAGCTCTCTTCCATATCTCCTTTGCACAGGTGCAGATTTTGCCTTTAGTTTTACAAAGATTAGAGCAAGAAAGAAGCTGCTTTAAAAACAGAGGGAAAACATCAGTTTCAGGGCACTGGCTTGTAGTATATCCTGGAGCACCCTGTTACGGTCCCTGCATCATCTTATTCTCACATTGTGCCATGTATATAGTATGAGCTTAATAAATGTCTGTTGCACTGAATTGCCCAATTTTCTATGAATTCATAGAAAGAGAAATAACCCATACTATATGTCATTTCCGTGCATAATTCAAGTATTACACTTTGAATGTATCAACCCGAAACATTTTATAAGCCAATCACCAGATTCATTTTGCCCACTCCACCATCTCTAGGCAGAACTCTGTCAAACCTACCTTGATTAAAAAAAGACATTTACAGCTGACTTTATGATGGTTGTACCACAAACCTCTCTAAGTAATTAATCCCAGTATTAATTAGCAGCTACTTTTAGGAAAGTTCTCCACCGGTAACTTGGATTCCAAACACCTAATGCAAAAGAGTGTGTGCTTCTCTCTTCCTGTTTATTTGGCTTTTAGAGATTAGGAAAAGGACCAACCATACATGCAGCTTGTCGACCACAACAATGTACCTTTTCAACTTTTGGCGGATCAAGACATGAAAAGGTAATAATTTGACTACTTTTTATACCAATATACATGCATATTTTCACAGCTTTGCTTCAAGACTTAAACTTCTCCAGCTGATTACTAATTGCCAGGAAATGTCTGCCCAGTCTATCACAGCGTCTTATTTAAGCCAATGCACAGAAATTACATGGGAGCAGAGGGCCATGGAATTCACCAGGTGTAAAGAATTCTGAAGAAGCAGTAGCTATGGATTTCCCAGGGTGTGCTAATAATACATACAAGTTAGGGGACAACAGAATTAAGAATTCTTTTTTTCCCTCCTTTCTACCAATCTCCTCCCTTTCTAACTCTTCAGTCTTTAACTCTCCATGTAGGTGCCTCTTCTCTCCAGAGAATTTCTCAGTCTTCCTTTTCTGCCCTCTATTAGGCTACATTAAGTGACCCTCCTCTGCATTCCTACCGGTAAACAGCATTGCCATTGTTCTAACCACAGCCTGCTCTAATGACTTCGTTAGGTGTTTGTCTCCCCCCGATAAGTCTACGGTCTTGCCCATGCCTTATTCATCAAAGTATTACCAGAATTATATAAAATGCCCAGTCTACAGTTCTCTCCAAAAACTGACTGGTGAAATGAAATGTACAATATCACCATTTTGAACTACCCAGGGCACTTTAGAAAACAGAGGAGCAGAAGGGGTTATTTCTTTTTAACTTTTCAATATTATGCTTATTTTGTTGAGATGTGGATGGATCTAGAGACTGTCATACAGAGTGAAGTAAGTCAGAAAGAGAGAAACAAATATCGTATATAAACGCATGTATGTGGAACCTAGAAAAATGGTACAGATGAACCGGTTTGCAGGGCAGAAGGTGAGACACAGATGCAGAGAACAAACTTATGGACACTAAGCGGGGAAAACCACGGTGGGGTGGGGATGGTGGTGTGATGAATTGGGAGATTGGTATCGACATGTATACACGGACGTGTATAAAATTGATGACTAATAAGAACCTGCTGTATAAAAAAACAAAAAAACTAATACTAAACTTCCTTTGGGTTATTTGTATGGAAATGTGTTAATATAAATGTTTCAGACATTACAGGAAATTTCTAAAAATCTTATATGTTCTGGTATAATGTTATAAGTCATAATTCTAGCTATTACTTTAAAATGTATATCTCTGAAAAAACTAAATTTCCTTGTCAATTGCATTATTATGAACTTTCATCAAATCTTTAACCGTGGTCATTTTTAAGTCTTTTGTCATTTACAGACAGTTCTGGGTGTACACTGATGCTTTTGCAAAAATGTTCCTATAAAAGCGTTTCATCTTCAAAGAATTCATGGAAAAGACTGACAAGTACAGGTTTCTGGTAACTGACCATAATGCTGAACTGAATGAATAAGCATTTTCAGAACTCTAATGGAAAACTGGTGAACTCATAAAAGTGCTCACAAAAGATCAAGATGAAAAAAAAAATTAGTTACATGGGACTGAGTGAACCAATGAGGAGGATTATAATTTTTGTGACTTTCTGTTTGAATATAAATAAATAAATAAATAAATAAATCTTACGCTTATGAACAGAGCCTGCAGTGGGCAAACCTTCAGTTAATTCCCTATCTATTTTTTGCCAAGCTGGGAACTAAAACATTTTGGATTATATTCTCTGTAGGCTGCTGTGTTTTCCGTAAGTCACTCCTCAGAGGACTTTACCAAGGGCCTGGGGGTGGAGAGGGGCCCACTGGTGAAGAGCAGATGCCCAGCAGACCTAAGGCATGTCTGACATATGCATGATGGAGAAGATGGGGAAAGGGCGCAGCAGTTCCTGCCGTGACATATTTAAGAGACTGAGGAGGTGTATTGCTTTAAAATGACTGATCCTAAGAAACAGTTGCTGCAAATGGTGTGTGGGATGTACCCTTCTGTCCACACCAATGCAGTTGGCAAACACAGAGAAACGGAATCTTCCCTGAGTACTTGAAGCTCAGAGAAATGTCAAGAGGAAGAGGGGTGATGCGGTTAGAATCCCTGAATAGTCTGGAGCTCAAGTCTGAAGGTGAGAGAGGATGAAGGAGCTAAGAGCGAACAGGCTGGGGCATCAAGCAGCAATAATACGTGACTCGGTGCTTGTCTAAAGGAAGGGAGACAAAATGTTCACTGCTTTAGGAAAAGTCAAGTGCTCACCTTTCTGAGGACCTGGCCTTCCAAGAAGAGATATGTGAGCTGCACGAGATGAGCACTTTCTCCAAGAAGCTGCGGGTTTGGCTTCCTTAATCTTGCAAAAATAAAAGGAAAAGCAAATGCAGCCACTGATGTTCAAAGAGGGGGAGGGAAGCCAGAAATGACCACATCAATGACTGCAGAGTTGTTCACAGGATTTGCAGGAGTACATGGGATTTGCATCCCAAGGAAGGGCACTGGCCCTGTTCAAGGAAGATTAATTTGGGTAACACTGGTTGAATTTCCCCTCCCTTTGGCATTTGAAACAACAAAATCTATTACTCGTGCATTGTTAGCAGGGTAGTAAGGGAGTACAAGCAGCAAGAGACATTCTCTGTCCCAAAGGACCGTCAGGACTTTTGAGAAGATTGTATAAATAGATGAAAGTCAGCAAACCATGGTGTATACATTTGGCATAGAATGGGCAATAGGTGAATGCTTGTAGGGATTTCTGCTTAGTGATAAAGCGTGCAGTCTAGCTGCTAGATCGTACTAGGTGTTAGGTGCATGGTATCATCTAATCTATGCTCAGCCTAGACGAAGAGCGAGGCCTGGACTTGGCACTGCCTCTTCCTCAGGTCTGCACTCGGAGTCCCTGTGGTTCGCTGTCCTCAGGGATACCTGCCCTTTAGTTTCATGAGGCCTCTTTCAGGACGTGACTCCTTGGCCCCAACCTACACTCGTAGCCTGGCAATTGCTGCAATTCCAGTTTATCCGCCAAAGGAAACTCATCTGTGCGATTGTGAAAGTCTGTAGTACTGGGATCACGTGTGAGGGCTCCACCTTTCGACAAGAGATTGATGAGCTCTAACGCAGAGAGAAGACACTGCACTTGGAGTTGGAGTGCAAAGTACAGTCCGTCCGGGTCTGTCTTTTACAAGCGTGTGCCCTCACACAACTCACTGACTCAGAGCCCCAATTTCCTCATCTTTGCAGAGCAGGGATCCCAAAAGCAGTATAGGCTTTGCTAGCCCAGTGGTGTGAGCCGACCAGGAGTGGACAGGCTTGAGTTCGTTTTGCATGAACGATGCTTTGTTTGACTCAAAACACACATGTTCCTGGAAGTCCTTCATTGGTGAATGTTGGCAAAATCAAGTAAAACTTAGGTTACAGCCAATGATTTGACCTCACCTGTGCCAGTTTCATAGAAACTTGGGAAATGCAGCTTACATATAATGGGAAAGTACATCATTTTCCTCAGTAAGGTTATTATGAGCATCCAATAGAATCTAATCTCAGTGCCTAAACGTTTCTCTTCTTTCCACTTTTTGCAGACTTACTGAGATATAATTGACGATAAGGTGCACATATTTAAAATATACAGTGCCCAAACTTTTCTTAAATCTATTTTACAACTAAAATGATTCAGAAAAAAATGTTGTTGATAGTAAAAATAGAAGGCTTAGGGTACAGGGAAGTAATCTGGGCTTTGTACTCTTACTCCAAGGTGGTGGCCACCCGCTCTATGTTTCTTCTGGGGGTCAGCCCAGCTGCCAGCTTTCAGTACCTTGAGGCATCGATTCCATCTTATTTATCTCTATATCCTCCACAACAGCTCATAAAGTGGCTTATGACACTAGAAGTTCAACACTAATATGCGAAATGAAAAAGGAATAAAATTATAATTGGAAGTCCATAACATCAAGGAGTGGCGATACTAACGCATGCAACACAGTGTTCGCTGAGGAACTGCTTAGCAACCCACGGTTTGGAAATGCTACGCTCACGAGTGTGCCGTTAATTAATGAAGAGCCAAGCTCTGAGTTCAGGAATGCGAAGACAATTATAGCTCAGCTGCTGGTGAGGCAGCCCTTTCATCGACATGTGAGCCCTGCATAAAGCCTTGGATATTTCCATTTGAATAAAAACAACCTTGGAGAATCACAGGCGACAGGAGAATCTGTTCTCTATCCCTGACACCTTGGTTGTCTCTCACAATGAGGTTCTGCTAGCCTGATGCGAAATCCTGGCTGCTAGCTCTGTTCACATTTGCAGGCCCCCTCTTGGCCCTCTATAAAAGAGACGGGAGAGAGGTTGTGGGTATTCAACTCCCACCAGACCTCTTTCATGCTGACTATAATTAGATTTTAATCTGAGGTCAGAAGGAAAAGGGTAATTGGGGCAAAATGTTATCAAGCCAGGCACTTGGCGTGTGACTTCGGTTCTGAACTCAAACGAGCTCGGCCTCTCTTGCGGATTTCTGCTTCTGTGGGATCTCTCCTGCCATTCCTGGTGGCTCCCCCACTACTAGTGGCCCTTTTCACTAATCAGTCCTCTTTGGGATCTCTCAGTCATTATTTATGTTCTTGAGAGGCTCACTGACTCTTTTCCCCTTAGATCTCTAAGGATCCCAGTTTTCAGCAGTCTCTGCAATCCTTTGCAACTCTAAAAGAAACACTCAACTTAATCATTATTTGTGGATTGCCAAGAGCTAGATCCCAGTAGGATAGTTTTTCTGACTGACATGAAGGATTCAGTCAGAGATGAGCTGGGAGTCAGATGAGTTGGGTAATTAAAGGCGTTTTTGCTTAAAAACCATGCATGGAGAGTTCAGTCAAGACAACTAAGACTCATCCATGTGTTGAAAGCAGTCATAGAAGTGCATTTGAGCCCTGAGAGGGGGAAAAGAAGACACAGGATGGAACCCGCTTTGTCCATGTGATGATGCCAAAGAATCCCAGGGGGTTTGTTATCCTTGTCGACGCTCTTTTCATTAGGGGCTTGGGGTGGGCGTGAGTGAGGACGGCCAGAGTCTGAGCTAACTCAGTGACACTCTGCAGTACTGGGTTTCAAAGCCAATGAGGAGTTAGGACTGGTCCAAGTGCGGTGAGTACAGGTTGCTGGGTGTTCTAGCAAAGCAGAGACCATATCCTGTGGGAAGGATGGACTTTTGGGTATCAAGGATTATGGACAAGGACAGCAGGACTGCGGTGAGTGTCCTAAAGCAACCAAGGAAGGGAATAAATAACAAATGCAATATGGTCTTTTTTCCATTTTCTATTGCTGCTATAACAAATTACTATAAACTTAGGGGCTTAAAACAACACGGATTTTTTTTATCTTCTAGCTTTGGAGGCCCGAAGTCCAAAATGTATCTCACTGGGCTAAAATCAAGGTGTTGACCAGGCTGCCTTGCTTTCTGGAGGACTAGGGGAGAGTCCTTCTTCTTGCCTTCTCCAGCTTCTGGAGGTTGCCTGCATTCCTTGGTTCATGGCCCCCTTCCATCAAATCTTTCTCATGATGTCATTTCTCTGGTTCTACCTCTTCTGCCTCCTTCTTCTATTTCTTTTTCCTTTTTTGCTCTGTTTTTGAGGAGTTATCCTGAATTTTATCTTCTAACCTTTCTATTGCATTTACCTTGGCTATTGTATATTTAATTTCATTTTTCATAGCACCTTAGTCTTATGGATATATCAGCTTCTCTTATCTATTTGAGATTGTTAATGATAGCATTATTTTGCCTTATAATCTTGTTTCTTCTCTCTGATGATCTCTGTTTCCTCCATGTTCTGCATATTTAACCTTAGGTTTCCTGGACATTCTCTCTTGTCTTGCTTCCAGAGCACTAACTGGCAGTCAGGAGCTATACCCCTAGGCAAAGGCAGAGGGGTCCTCTCTAGAGAAATGGAAGAGCCCCAGAAACTATGTCTACATATTGTCAGGAAAAGGATCTTTGGTTTAAAAAAAGCCAAAATTTGGTAAACCTCCATGACAAAATCTACTTGCTGGCAAACTCTCCCTATGCATCCTGAGTGAGCCCTTAAAAAAGTATTTAGAAGCTCAGGTCCATGGGTGCAAGCATGTAGATGTTTACATAAACTGCATTCATTCCCTAACCCTCATATAAAGTGGTATCCACGTCTATCACAGGCCAATCAAATTTCTCCCCAGAATTATCCTCCTGGGATGTGAGAGAGGGGTGTTATCTATTCTAGCAGCTGTCAACCAAAAGAATATGTGGAATATAGAACTGAAAGACAAAGTGTCTGATCTGAAGAAGGCCAAAGTGTGGTGACACTGATATGCATTTAAACTGATCTAATATACATTGCTTTGATAGAAGTATAATGAGGAGTTGATAAGAACATTGTAAGATGAAAACAAAATGCAATCAGTGATGTCACAGAGGGAAGAAGTGTTGTATCTGCTTGGGGAAACTTTTAGAAAGCTTTCCAGGATGAGGGAAGCCTTTGAACAAGAAGTTTCTGAAAGAAATGTGTAGACAGTAGGGTGGAATTTCCAAGCAGCAGGAGGCATTAAGAAAGGTACCAAGAGGGGCTTCCCTGGTGGCGCAGTGGTTGAGAGTCCGCCTGCCAATGCAGGGGACACGGGTTCCTGCCCCGGTCTGGGAAGATCCCACATGCCGCAGAGCGGCTGGGCCCGTGAGCCATGGCCGCTGAGCCTGCGCGTCTGGAGCCTGTGCTCCGCAACGGGAGAGGCCACAGCAGTGAGAGGCCACAGCAGTGAGAGGCCCGCGTACAGCAAAAAAAAAAAAAAAAAGAAAAAAGAAAGGTACCAAGAAATCTTAAAATGCCCTGTTATTTTTGGAAAATCATAAGGAGTTACGGGTGATGGAATGTTGGCCCTGAGAGTAAATATTCACTCTCAGAGATCAAGATTATCAGCAGCTATGCACCTATACTGTGATATTACTTCAGTAAAATTCAATTGTTACCTTATTCCTTGAAATGTTTTGGGCCGCTCATTTTCACTGTCTTTCTCACTGTGATTTTGTCCACGTATTACTCCTTTCCTAAACTACTGTGGTTCTCATGTCTTCTATTACTCAGTAATTTAAGAGAGATCTGAGGCTTACTGAATCAAAAGGAAACAGAAGGGGGTAATTCGAACATATGTGATGGGATTTGCAGTTTTAATTCACATCACACCTACTGCTATCAGAAACCTTGTGGATTCCAGCTCTGGCTGTGAGTTTCATAAGAAATCATTAAAGTATAGATATTTATGGCTGGAGGACCTTTACAGACTAGACATGTTATAATGTTGCACAAGGTGACATGGCTCTTAATCTCAGTGCTCCAAAAACTTAGACCTCTGGTATACCAGCTCAGTGTTCTTTCTATTCTGCGTCAACCCTGCTTAGGTCCACAGGATCAAGAATCAACAAGATTTCTTCTTTCAGTGGAAACAGGGTCACAAGCCACCAGGTGGCAGTGGTTGTTAAAGGTGGATGCAAATCAAGAATACTCTGTACTCATTGTTCTTCTTTTCATTCTGGCCATATTTAAAGACTTTTACACATTCTAAAGGTTCATCTAAAACACCGAGCCAGATACTTCTTTTCTAGGGGCGTTGCCATGCTCTCAATTTCTCAAGTTAGGAAATCTGAATTATATTTCACCCTTCTAAGGCCTTAATCATTATCCAATTAATCTTTACTTCTTACTGAAACGGTGCTGTTGTCTGAATCTTCTCACATACTTCTAATGGCTTAACTACTGAGCAGAATCTAAGCACTTCAGGCTAATAACCAGAGTTCTAACAACCCTTGCCTTTATATAACCTTGCCTTTATTTTTTTTGAACTTTTGAATTTTATTTTATTTACTTTTTATACAGCAGGTTCTTATTAGTTATCCATTTTATACACATCAGTGTATACATGTCAATTCCAATTGCCCAATTCATCACACCACCACCACCACCCGCCGCTTTCCCCCCTTGGTAGCTACACGTTTGTTCTCTACATCTGTGTCTCAGTTTCTGCCCTGCAAACCGGTTCATCTGTACCATTTTTCTAGGTTCCACATATATGCGTTGACATACGATATTTGGTTTTCTCTTTCTGACTTACTTCACTCTGTATGACAGTCTCTAGATTCATCCACGTCTCTACAAATGACCCAATTTCGTTCCTAACCTTGCCTTTATATAAACATAGAATCACACTGTGTTATACTTTGAAGGTGCTTAATAAAATTTGTTCTTTGATTGACATTTATATATAACTATACAAATTTATATAAATGAAAATATAAGGGATACTGTCTTTCAACCATTTGTATTACTGCTAGCTCTCTCTGCAAATAATATACCAAAAGCAAATAAGTCATTCAGAGCCTATAGGCCCTTGAAGTATAAAGACTGTATACTGTAAAGGTCAGTGTCGCCTCAGAATCTAACCACAGAGCCACAGCAGAACACTACACATCTTTCTGTGACAAGAACCAGCTTTTTCTTCCATTCGGGTTAACTAGTTTAGTTCACTTACATCCAGGAAATAAACTCACCAACTGATTTAAGATTTCATGCAGACAGTAACGGTAATAATAATTTCATCTTGCACGCCCAGAACAGTTTATAAGTGCATAAGATATCTTTGCTCATTATATCATTTGAAGTTATGATATCATTTGAGCCGTACAGGTCTCATATGAAGTTGACAGAAGAGTATTAGTTGTTCTATTTTACCGAAAGGGGAATGTAATTTTAGTGGAAATAAGGTATTTTTCCATGGTGACATGGCTAAGAAATATGATCTCCACTGGGTCTCCAGACCCCCAGTTAAAATATAAGCTGGACAAACTTTGAATGTTGGAAAAGGAACAGGTGGCCAGGTGGCCACTGTGGCTTACTTCACTACCAGAATATTTCACCCAAGTCTGGAAGAACAGCTCTGTCTTGGTATACAGGGAAAGTCCAGAAAAATTAATGGAATTTGGTAGAGACTAAAGAACGTCTTCCCTGCTACCCAAATGTGGGTTCCAAACTTTTTTCTTGGCAGTAGAAACCCTTTATCATAAGAAAACATTAAATGGAACTGCTCTGGTTGAAGGGGACGGTGAACCCAGAGAAATGCAGGCTTGGCGTACTTTGTCTTCTCCACGTTGCTCCTGGGGTACCCACAGAACCACAAGATTCCAAGAAATATAGTCAGAAACAAACAACAAAAAAAAAGCATTTGCAGTATTCAAGATCCCGCTTTACAAGCAACAGAACCTGAGTCTAGCTGATCTGGGCAGAGAAGGCATTTATTTACTTGAACATTCTGAAGGGTTTTGAGTCTCTCACAGGGAGGCCTAGAGAAGTGGATCTGAGGGCTGCTTGCCAGAAACAAGCCAGAATGATGCGATGAGGATACTGCTGCTGCAGCAACTGGTGCTGGGATGCACCTGCTTCCACTGTGGCCCAAGAAATTCATTCTTGGTGTCACAGCCACTGCCAGCAGAGAGACCTGCTGTGACCTTAGCGTCCTGGGATCTCCAATTCCCATTCCAATTCCCCAAATCCAAGGCTGGTGTGTCTGATTGAAAGGGTTTCACTCTCAGGCCCTCATGACCTTCTAGCTGCAAGGGAGGCTGGGGACCTGGGAAAAGGTGTTGCCACCACCACAACTCACGAGGTGGGGAATTCCCTGAACACAGAGCCCGGGATCAGATGCTACTGGGCAGCCAAAGCAGGTGACCAGAGTATCTCAAATCTTTGGTTCATAGGCATCATTCTCAAACCTGGCTGCACAGCCAAATCACCTGGTCGGAGGGGAGGGGGGGTGGGGAGGGCTTTGAGGACAAATTAAAAGACAAAATACCAAGGAGACCAAATGAATCTGAATCCCCAAACAATGGGGCCCAGGCATCCATACATTTATTTCTGTCTCCACTGGGGATTCTGAAACCAAGTGGGGCCCTGTGTGGCTCCCAGGCATGGAAGCACCTTTGTCCACCATTTCTTGTAGGCAAGACTCCAGCCTCCATGACCTTCCCTGAGTTCCAAAGGGCAGATTATCAAACAGTTGCTAATCAAGGGATGAACAGCCAAGGACCACCTGAGGCAAGATTAAAGGGACCAGAGAAGCTCATCAAGATGAGATGAAGGGAGTGTAAGCCCTACATAGACCCTAATCTTGTCAGAGACCCTACCCTGAACCACTGTTATGAACCCATCATCAAATCCTCTGGGGTTGAGACACATAGTTTCTCGAGGCAGAAGCCCAGTGTGACCCGGTTTGCCTGGCAAAGCAAAACTTCACCCAAAACTCTGTCTCTAGGATTTGATTCGGCACCTGTGTACAGAGAGGCCAAGCTTTCAGTAACAATTCTAACACACAGTGAGGGTTGAAAACCAACAGCCATGATGGTTTCTAAAGTAGTTCCAGCTCTATTTTTAGGATTTCAATACTGTAAGTCCAGTGCTCGTTCCACAAGTTTTTGCACATTTTACATTTTAAGAAACTGAGTTTCTCACACCAAAATGGAGCAAACCCCAGCAACAATCATCCTAATTTTTGCCTTCTAGCCTGTCCAACCTTCACAAGAAGAGACCTTGAAGGTAGAAGAGTGGTTTTATATTCTCCCACAGTTGCATGCACCCCTGGGGGGCTGCCCATGTATCCAGAATCATCTGACATGAGACACATTTTTCCTACCATGTAAAGGGAGGAATGAAAGGGAGGGAGGAAAAGTCTTCCTCTGCCCAGCTTTTCCGGCCCATAGTTATGGGCACTCCATAGCCGTGTGCTCCATTTATTAATCTAACCTACCTCATGTGCCAAGGACTGTGAGAGGCACTAGGAATAGACAGAGATCCACCTATGGCTCAAGCACACAGTTCCTGGCCCTTCTGGTATTTCAGCCTAATGAAGATCTAAGGGATCTTCGATCTTTTTCTTTTAAGGGAAAGATCTAAGTTATATTGGAGAATAACAGGTTGGAGGAGGCCAGGAAGGGGATTGGAAAGGGGGGTGGGGGGTGGTCAGGGATTGTCCCTCTGATGAGATGACTTTCAGGTATGAGTTAATGTGGCCAGATCAGATGTGAAATAGAGACACCAACTCTCTTCCAAGTTTTTAAGTCAAAGGCAAATTTCTTTTCCTCTGTTTAAAAAGAGGAGATTTGACAATCAGATAGGCATTTGCTCAACTGGTTTCCTATTTATACTGTGAAATATATTGAGAAATACTGAATCCATTACAGAGAGTAAAACACACAACATTTGGGCAAACCAAAGCCTCTTGAGGAAATGTCTCAGGAAGTGCTGGGGCCCATCTTCCTTGAACTATGTTTGCTTAACAGGACTAGATCTGGGATTTCCTAGCTAGCCTTCTCAAATCGTTTGGGGAACAAGGCACAGCATAAACAAAGATATTAATCTCTAGTTAATTACTTCCTGCCTCATGAGGGAAAACCTGCCTGACACACTCTTTGAATTGGTCAAATCCCTTTCCTATAGCACATGGGAGAGGAGATCTCAGGCACTCTTTTCTGGGTTTGGATTTTCAAATTGACGCTGCCTGTTGTGCAAATGGCCTTTGACTGAGAGAACACTGTCCCCCAGCCTGAGCTACCTATTTCTATGGCTTTTCTAGACCAAATTAAAACAGTAAGAGCAAACCCATCAACACAGCATTGGCTGCAACATCATCACTAAAAGATGTACCCAAAGTGGAGATTGCAGACTCATTCCCACCCACACCCTTTGACCACTGTCCAGAAGGATTTCACTGGGGGTGACATCCCTGTCAGTGGCTCTGGACTCATAGCATTTGGGCAGAGGCTACATGGGGTTCTAGATTGAAGCCAGTGCTTAGAACCCGATGTAAAACAAAGAATGTGGCCCGCCATCCAGTCCTACATGAATCAAGTCATTAGCCACTACAGTCACTGACCTACAGTATACCCTGAAAGGAATCCAGGGTGACGATGAGGATGAGGCAGTCTGTGCTCTGGGAAAATAGGCAAAGCAAGCCCTTAGACAGTTAGAAATATTTCAGGAGAAATTTTTTATGAACCTAGGTTCTTGCATCTTCCCATACTTAGAGAAGCACTAAAATCATTTAACTGAGATATGTGACTAGCAGTGATCTTCTACCAAGATGTTTGCTTGATTGCACGTACCCCTTGGCCAAAATCGTATATATTTTTTGGTCTCTCCCCCTACCTCTTCAAAGCAGTTCCTCAGAGCTACCGGAGAAACTGTCTCCTGGGACTACAGTATCCAAATAAAACTGAAACTCACAACTCTCATGTTGTATGTTTTCATTTTATTCAGCACAGGAATCCTAGCTCACATACAAGCTTTTTCACGTACTAGCCCTGTTTTCTCATCTGTAAAATGGGGGGGCAATGAACCCTACCTACACGAACAGATAGATGGAATATTACAGGAGCTCGTTTAAGATTATCATAAACTATAACACACTTTACAAAAAGGTAGGATTATTCTATCTTTCTCGTCATTCCTTCCCTAGTCCCCCACTTTCAGAGGTCCTGCAGAAAAAGGAACCCCTCGCCTCCCCACCAACTTTCTGTGCGACGCTTTTCCATCAGCACATTTTCTCCCCTGATGCTCTATCCCAGGTCTGAATTCTTTTCATCATCATTAATTAGATGCCTTGGTTCTCAAAGGTTTTTTTGCACAAGAAGAGAAATCAGGAAATCATAGCAAGCTCTGAGGAAGAGGCGAAACTGAGGAGAGGTGAGAGGGAGGGGGCCTTTGAAATCGTAATTAGGGAGGCGGAGAAGTACCAGTAAGATGTCAAGTCTATTGATGGACTTATGTAACAGAAAGCTAAACTGACACACTTTTTTAAAATGTCAAAGTTGCTAACGTTTGCTTGTTTGTTTATTTTTAAATTTACATATGGTAAAATGTCCTCATTTGGGGCGTACAGTTCTAGACATCTTGACAAATGCCATGACCACGCTCAGACTACGGAATAGTCCCATTAACTCCAAAAATACTCTCTCTCGTTGTTTCTTCATAGTCCAAACCCTCCCCCTGACCTTTAACCCCTGGCCATCACCCATCTATTCTCTGGCTCTACCAGAATTTTAAATGTGGAAATGAAAATTTCTCATGTGGATGGTAAATGTGGTTTCCTTTTTATCTTGGCATTGCCCTTGGTCTGGATTTTTGGTTGTACTGTAGCTCACAGCAATAAAGTTCAGAGAAGAACTATTATCTTCCAAGCATTCCTATCATTGTTTTGGCAAATGCTCTCCTGTCTGGGTACCAGAGGAAGGTCCTGGGGGTGGCGATATACTGTTTTCGAAAAAATGAACAAGATCTCATAGAAGGGCCATTTTCAGCATAGTTGCAAGCCTGGTATAAAATTAGAATTGCTTCTCAATGAGAAACAGCCTTTATTAAAGAAAGTACAAATTCTTTCAGGAGAATCCCAGGTTTGATACAACTTTTAATTAAGTTTCTCAAAAGCTAGAGCTCATTTATTCTTCTCTCTGTCTGCCATCTAGCAGCAGTGTGCAGGACCCCATATTCACCAAGACCTTGCTTTGAATTCTAATTCCAATGTGAGTCTTTATACATAATTTAGGTTCATTCCATGGGTTTTCTAAAATTATTTGTTTGAATATCATTAATATCTATCTCCCTCTCTCCCTCCATTTTCACTATGAAAATCTCTCTGGATAGAGCTCTTAAGGAGTGTAAGCTATCTCTTCTCAATACTGGATTACAGCTAGCATTTTAAAACCAAATTAAACAAAATGAATTCCCTACACAAATTAAATTCCAGTATGCATTCACTTCTTATCCTGACTGGAGATAAAAAGGTGATAAAATGAAACTTAAGAAAATGATTCTAGCAGCAATATTATGAAAAACAGATGAGCTTTTCGGTGTTTATCTGGCCAGCGAAAGACCAAATACTGTGAAAAGTTTTAATCAACTTTGGAATTCCAACCAGTGTTTCCTCTGGCATCCAAACTAAAGGCAGACTATAAAAAAGAGCAGGCATTTGTGGAAGGCAAAAATCACTCTGTGATCTTTTTTGTGGGGTAGGAGGGAGTGATATGATGTTTCGGCGGCAAGGTAGCCCACACGTGTATTCAGAATTCCCCAAAGCAAATTTTCAAAATTGACTGAGTTAATTCCACATACTCTCACCACCTTTGACCCAATATGCATTTCGCTGCTGCTAGAACTGTCCCAGGTGGAAGTATTTCTTTGGACTAGCAGAATAGAGAGATTTCATATGCACTTTGTACACTCGATGCCGCTTCCTTAAATCATGTGTTTATTGACTGCAAATTTCACTTGACTGCACAAAATGCATTCAGAACTGATAACTCTGAAATGTAACAGCAATTGTGTTTATGGGAGACCATCTTCTAGCTACTGAAACCGGCTAACACTCCATGTCTAATGTCTGATTACAGAACATCCTGGGAAAAGAGTAAGTTCTTCAGGTCCTGCAGGTATCAACAACTCTTAGAGGCCTATATAAGAAATAATAAAAACAGATTTTGATATATATACATGCTTTTTGCTTTTAAGTAGCCATATTGATAAACAGATCTTAATTATTTTCTACTGCCTGAGAGCATATGGGTAATTACTATACTCTCCTTATGTTTACCAAATAATTAGTGCATTATGATGATATCATTTATGCTTAAAAATGGAAAATAGCTTTGAATTTAGTGAAGGAGGAACACCAAAGAGTCAGAGAACGAGGCATACATTTCTGAGAAGTGGCATCCTGTTTTCCTACCTGAAATCCTAGCCACTGGCTCCGAATAACAGGTTTATACCCAAGTAATCTTAGAATTTTAGAACCGGAAATGGATGATGGAATCTAGTGCTTTACATTTGAAGAAACTCAAGGCCAACTGATTTAAATACTTGCTCAAAGTCACACATGGAGATAGTAAGCAGAGTGGCAAGAAGTAGAACCAGCAGTCACAGGCTGCTCTGCTTACTAACCCCATCTGCATAGAGAAGAGGGGACTTAGCCGACCCTGCTCCTGGCCGGCTCTGAAACGTTCAGAGGTTAGAGCGGCCCCCCGTGCCCACTGATGGGTCTTTGTGATGAGCTTACTGAACCCTGACAGATTCCCAAGAGACACCAACCAAATACCCACCTCCTAAAACAAAGCCAATCTTCCTGATGACCTGAGGGAATTAATGATCATATCTCAGCTCCTCATTTTAAAGATTTTATAAATGTCAGCCTTCCTTTGACCCTGCAGCTATCATAATAACTATAATAACAACATAATATATAACATATATGATAATACCATAATAGCTACAAAAATAGCATCATACAATGAAAACAGCTTTTATTTTCACTATTTTACTGTGATTATCTGGCATTCATTGAGCATTTTAAAAACTATTTTATTGAAGTATCATTGATTTTCATTGAGCATTTAATATGTTCTAGGTGTTTCGCTTTACACTTTTTTAAAAAAATTTAACTCTCACAACAAATTAATCCAGTAGGCACTTGTGCTGGGTTTTGCCTGTTTTCTGTGAGAGCTGCTTCTGGTTTTTCCCCTGCTCTGTGCCATACTGAAGGGGGCTGAACCCTGCAAGTTACGTCACCCGAGCTTTCTTGCCAACTGGTCTTCAGTTTGTTTTAGGAAAGAGGGAAAGTGACAAAGATGAGAAGGTAGGAAGCGGAGAGACACTGGACATTTCTGCCCATTTCCTTGGGTTTCAGGGACCATCTCCAAGAGCGGCTGAGTCCCCTTCATTGTTCTGGCTCTTACTGCGTAGCCCAGGCTCCAGGGGTTTGGTAACAGCCCTACAGGTGGTAGGAGCTTCCTGGTGGGTCGCCGTACCATCTCGGTTGGCCCCTTCAGCTCTCCCAGTACCTTTACAATTAGTTCCCGCTATGAAAAATGCCCTCCGGACCACTTGACATGGATTCTGCCATTTGGACTTGAATCTCACGATTGTCCTCATCCTATAAATGAAGGCCGTGAAGGTTAGAGAGGCCTGTCTCACACCAGAGAGAGTACTATGTGTTAAGACACTATGCCGAACACTTTTACACAGTATTTCATGTAATCCTCACAAAAGTATTATGACGTAGATGTGATTATTCCTATTTCACAGACAAGAAAATAAGGCTCAGGGAACATAAATAACCTACCTAACATCATAAGAGTTAGTGGCAGACCTAGGAGCTATGCTTATAACGAAGCACGACCCTATGGGGTCTGCCTGGCACAGACCCCCTCCGTCATATCCTCTGCTGTAGCTCCTCTCTGAAGTGCCCAAATAATAGTATCTCAGGCATATTTCCTGAGGTTTTCAGATGCTAAAAACCACCACCAAATGAAAGAAATTAACTACTTGATGATCACAAGCATGAGCACATAGCCCCCAGACCTACTGGTGCCTAAGGATTGATAATGTTAACTGCCCTGTTACCTCACCATCAACCAGAGAATTGTTCATGAGCTGCTCACAAACCCTGCAACCCTCCTCCCTCACCTGGCCTTTAAAAATGCTTTGCTGAAACCCTTCGGGGAGTTCGGAGTCTTTTGTGCCTCAGCCACCCGTCTCCTTGTATGGCCCTGTAATAAACCTTTCTCTGCTCCAAACTCTGACGTTTTGGTATTGTTCGGCCTCACTGTGCATAGGGCACACAAATTTGCATTTGGTAACATTCCAGACATTCTAGATCACAGTGAGGGTACAACCAATTAATTAAGAGATGCTGGAAGATGGTACCACCTCTTCCAGAGTTTGACTGGTCAAACTCTTCAGGAAGGGCATGCTAGAGACTGGAAAAGGAGGCCTCTGCTGCATTACCACAACTCAGGTAGTTTACCAGAAGGCTCTCCACAGCTGCTTTGCAAATAATCACAGGGCTAAAAGCAGTGGGGTGCTGCTAATGGTTTAACAATCTGCCCTCCAGGAAAAAAAAAGTCTAGATCCCTTTCTTTTGCCAATTTCCATGGTGTAAATGTTCCCACTATGGGTGATTTTAAGCTACTAATGTGATATCAACCAGCTCATGAGATTCCTGAAACTCTAACAATCAGCTCCACCACACCAGTGGCTGAAGGTATGAAAGGCACGAGGGTAGTTTTAGTTGACTTGGTTCTATTAAACACATATATTTCCAGATTAAGTCGGGATTTAAAAAGGATAAGTTGATGAATTTCTATTCTTCAAAAAAATCATCAAAAAATGAACAGCACATCACAGACTGGGAGAAGATATTTCATACATACACATACATTTACATATATATAACAGGATATCTAGAATATAAAAATTAATCTTACATAAATCAATAAGAAAAGAGGCAAATGATACAGTTTAAAAAACGGACAAAAGATTTTAACAGGCCCTTCATAAAACATTACGTAACTTTTATGGCCCACAAGTATTGGAAAAAATCATTACTCAAATGCAAACCACAAAGAGATGCTGCTATATAATCCCAGAAGAGTTAAAGCAAAGGTGACTGGCAGGGGCTTCCCTGGTGGCGCAGTGGTTGAGAGTCCGCCTGCCGATGCAGGGGACGCGGGTTTGTGCCCCGGTCCAGGAGGATCCCACATGCCGCGGAGCGGCTGGGCCCGTGAGCCATGGCCGCTGAGCCTGCGCGTCTGGAGCCTGTGCTCTGCAATGGGAGAGGCCACGACAGTGAGAGGCCCACGTACCGCAAAAAAACAAAAACAAACAAACAAAAAAAAAAGGTGACTGGCAATACCAGAATTGCTGAGGATATGGAGAAATTAATATCCTTATATTTTGCTGGTGATTGTGGACATTTGCAAAACTTTTTTTTTTTTTTTTTTTTGTGGTACGCGGGCCTCTTACTGTTGTGGCCTCTCCCATTGCGGAGCACAGGCTCAGCAGCCATGGCTTACGGGCCCAGCTTCTCCGCTGCACGTGGGATCTTCCCGGACCAGGGCACGAACCCGTGTCCCCTGCATCTGCAGGCGGACTCTCAACCACTGCGCCACCAGGGAAGCCCTGCAAAACATTTTTGCGATGCCTTCTACAGTTAAATATTTGCTTATCCTATGACATTTTACTCATGGTAACAAAAATAAGTGCCTATATCCACCGAAAGATATGTACAAAAATGTTTCTACCAGCTTTATTCATAATAGCCCCAACCTGGAAGAGCCCAAATATCCATTAAGAGAAAAGTGGTTTAAAAATTATGAAATATTTATAAAATATAATGTCTAGCAATAAAAAAGAATGAACTGCTGATGCCTCCCCCCCAAAAAAATATGGGTGGATCTCAAAAATATGATGATGAGCAAAAGTAGTCAGACACAAAAGAATGTATTGTGTGGAGCTTTCACATGAAGTTCGAGAACAGGAAAAACTAATCTATGGGGATAAAAGTCAGGACGGTGGCTCTCTGGAGTGGTGGGCAGGCAGTATTATTGACTACAGACATGAGTTAATCTTCTAGGATGTATACATGTGCAAGGTTTCCTCAATCTGTACACTTGAGATTTATATATTTTATTGTATGTAAATTATGCTTTGATTTTTTTAACAAAAGTAATTTTGGGACCTCTTGGGTGTGTGTATCCTTTCATTCTCTGGATCATTCACAGGCAAGGTCCCAGGTGGAAGGATGTTTTAGCCTGGCACATTCTTGAGCACATGCCCCTGTACCAAATGCCAGAGAAGTTTATTTACCATGACCACTCTCTTTATAAAAGCTTCTCTTGGACTTCCCTGGTGGCACAGTGGTTAAGAATCTGCCTGCCAACACAGGGCACGTGGGTTCGAGCCCTGGTCTGGGAGGATCCCACATGCCGCGGAGCAACTGGGCCCATGAGCCACAACTACTGAGCCTGCGCGTCTGGAGCTCGTGCTCCGCCACAAGAGAGGCTGCGATAGTGAGAGGCCCGCGCACCGCGATGAAGAGTGGCCCCCGCTCACCGCAACTAGAGAAAGCCCTCGCACAGAAACGAAGACCCAACACAGCCAAAAATAAATGAATTAATTAATTCAGAAAAAAAAGAAATACGGGAGTCCATGTATTTAAGAAAAAAAAAAAGTTTCTCTTACATGAACCCTTAACCTTCACCAGATCCCTAATTCAACATGAGACCTACTCCTTAGGGTCACTGAGTCAGTAACCGAGATGATCTGTATCACAGGCTCAGCAAAGGTTGTTTGATGAATTGTATTATTTTATGTTTTTCTTTTCTTTTCTTTCTTTCTTTCTTCCTCTCTCTCTCTCTTTCTTTTTTTGACAATTGTCCAGTTCCTGATAATTTACCAGGTTCTAAGTACTTACCAACCTCTATCTTTGCAAGGGATTCTAGACTTTTGCAGGTGACTTTTTAAATTTTTGGCTTATTAAATAGGAACTAAGTTCTTAGACTATTTCTTCCTTGTCTTGTCTCATAATCACCCTTAAACATTTCATATAAGCTTTACATCTCTAGAATATCACTGTTTTCTACAGCTTTTAACATTATTTGTCTACCCATCCACCCCTCTCCCTCTTAACTAATGAATCCCCAAATATTTCTTCTGCATTATTTTGTTTGGTTTGTTTCCTCTCTGGGTATTTTGGGACTTTTTTTTTTCTGTTATAAGTTAATTAAAACAAAACCATTATAAACTGCATGTCAATAAAGTGCAATTGAAACAGCTATGCTATTAAAAACAAGACATATGGCATATCATCACCTATGTGAGCTTAAGCAATTTACACTGATAAAATATGGCCAGTGACATTTCATATAAAGTCAAGGGGCTGCCTATCCAGAGACTATCTTTAGGTTATCAATTATCTACAGTCTTTGGATACAGTGGCTCTCCTAGGTATGAATCTATCTATTTTCAGTTTCACAGGCTCACAGTTATTTTTTTTTTTAAAAGATGAAGACTAATCGGAACTTCAAGGAACGTTTAAGATCATCTAGTCTACCTTCTTTTCCCATATTTACATATAACATGGATGCGGGGGAAGGAAGCATAGAGCACTTACGTTGTTTATCCAATGTTGTTTGGTTAGTAAGAGGCTAAGCTTGTACAGCACTCAGGTCTCTTGCTTCTTGGCTTGTTTCTACACTCATGAGAAACTTAGCCAATTGTCCTGTTGAAACTAAGATTCCTGATATCTATTATATTTGCCTGAAATTGCTAGTCTAATTGAGCTCTAAAATCTTAGGTACTATGATTTCAAACCTCCCTTCAAGACTACTGTGGTCACCTACTTGCTAAATTTCAAACAAACCAACACACCAAGTGAGCCAATCAATTTGTATAAAAACATCTTCCTTCTCTTTTCTTGTTGAGAGAAAATAAAATGAACTCTTCTAACTATTTGATTAGGATAATTTAACAATATTACCATTGTCATATACATATATGCTATGCTATGGGGCATATTACTAAGGGTAAGAAGCCAGTCCAATAAGGACTGTATTCAGAAGACTATATACCAGGGTGAATGAGAGTGCCAAAAGATGCTATGCACAATAAAGATGCGTCCTTAGAATTCTGCTAATGTATCTTTTTCTCTTTGGTTCATTTGTTTGTTTTTTTGGAATAGCACATAAGCCTAATAAGAATAAAGCAATGGAATAAGAATATAAGAGCAATAAGAATAAACAAGGGAAACCCTTTGCTTTTTGACCTAGCACACATAGTATTATATTACTAGGTGATTGGATCAATACAGAACTACTCCACTTTTGTTTTGTTCTAGTCTTCTCTACCATGGAAAATAATCCTTATGTTGGAAAGCTACAAAGTGGTGAGAGGTAATAGGATGTAATTTTTAAAAATCGGTCCATGGAGTTCAACAACATGAATTTGGACCCAGACTCTTCTCTCATGAGTTATGTGATCTTGTACAACTTATTTGCTCTGAGTCTTGCTTGATGATATCAATAGTTTCATCCCCAGAGGGTTAGGAGTATTAAGGGAGATAATTCATGGAAGGCACTTTGACACAGTAACAGCCTAATAAGTGGTAGGTAACAGGGAACAGAAGCCCAAAGTAGGTAAGAGAATATCTAAGAATTCTAAACTTGACAATCTTTCAAGGCCTAGAAGAATCGTATCCCAATGTACTAAAACAATTTATAAAAGCAATAATGATGCTATGGCCAGTAACCTTCGAGAAGTCATGGTAAATGATAGATGTGCTGGACTGTTTGCCCCAATTTTCAAAAAAGAGGGGAAAACTTAGTCATCCCAACCAGCCAGCTAGATGTTTTAATCTCCAGGGACATTCCAGATGCATTATGGATTACGAAATGGATATTCTAAATGCAATTTTAAAAGGTAGTTGTGATTGCTAAAACCAGCATTTAGTCAAGTGCAAGTCATGCTGAAAGTGTGACTCCTAATGCAGGAAAGTGGGTGAGAAAAAAAAAAGAGAGAATCTCAGTATCATGAAAGCAACAAGAATGGAGAGGAAATCCTTGATGAGTCACACATGAAGAGCAGATTGTTGGGAAAGACGTGTGAACAAGTGAGGCAGGTGAGGGCCTCAGGTGAAGACTGAGTTTTAGTTAAAGGTAGTTTTTAGTAGGAAGATAGAGGTTAAGGTTATTTCTTCTCAGCAGAATGGCACACAGTAGACCCTTACTAAATATTTGTTCAGTAGATGAATACATGAATGAATGATTTGGATTAAGTTCTAAAGAGAAGGGTGGAAAATGGTAATATAAGAATTAAAAACTTGTGAGAGTCAGTATGAAGAAGGTGAGGCTCTTCGCATAGAGATGGGAGTTAAGTAGCACATGTATAGAGGCCTAGGGGTCGACCAACCAGGGCCACTGGGCCAAATCCAGGCCAGCACTTGATTTTGTGCAGCCCACGAGCTAAGAATAACTTTTACATTTTTAAATGATTGAAAAAAATCCAAAGAAGAGTAATATTTTGTGACATGTGAAAATAATATAAAATTCAATTTTCAGTGTCCATACATAAAACCACTGCTTTTTTGTTGTTCTACTGTTGCAGAAGGAGCCAGTTATTAAGCAGTAATAATGTGCTAAAGCACTTTATAAATGTTATTTATATAATTCTCACTACAACCTGTGAGATATAATTCACTGTTCCCATTTTACTGATGAGCAAACTGAGACTTATGTTTCAGCCCAGTTCACACAGTTTATTAGTGGCAGAGTCAGAAACTATCAATACATCCACAGTAATCTGACTTTCCAGAGTTTCCATTTCCTCCTAGGATGAAAGCACTGGCTCTAAGAGCAGTGAGACCATGAGATGTTTATTAAAGAGGGGTGAGGAGTGCGCTGAATGCTTAGAGGGCAGCTTTGGACCTGCATCAGAGGAAGAGAATGGTTTAGGCAGACACATTTCTAAGAGAGGTATATGAATTTAATTCTCATAACTCCTTCATCATTTGGATACTATTATTAACATCCCATGTTGGATAAGGGGTGGATTTCTTAAAGACCATTTCCCAGGTAAAAGGCCCAGCATGTGGACTCCCAACCACTGTGCCACCAGGGAAGCCCCGCTTTGGCTCTTTAGATGGGTGACACCACTGGGCCTCCAAAGGCTCATCCAATCCTACATTTTAGGATCCCACGTTCAGAAGCACTTAGGGAAGGTTTCCTATGGATTGAAGGATTCCAGTGTCCTGCATTCTTCCCTGAGACTTCTTTCTCCGCCCCCTCCTCCTCTCCCCCATCTTCACCTCCCAACTAGGCTTCTCAGACCTTTCAGATAGCTCTGTTCCTGAATCACAACAAATCAATCAGCATATGAAGAAATGCAGCAGAGTTTAAAGTTCAAGTGTTTAGGGATGTGAAGGCATGAAACTCTCCCAACAGAAAGCCTGGAGGCAGATGACAATCTTTTGTCAAAGATTCAGCAGCTGTAGATTTCTGGAAGTGGTTTGTAACCTTGCAGCTGGCCTGTTTATTCCTGCCTTTGCTGCCTTTGGCGCTGAAAGCAGCCACGTTCCCACTGGGAACTTACTGGCTGGCCCCTGATGCCAAAACAGGAAATGATTTGAATGTCGTCTGTTTTTAGGGCTTTCTGAACTTCATGAGTTTTAGAACAAGTTTCAGCAGTGGATTTACTGCTTTGCTTTACTACTCATTTCTTCTAAAACGCCCGTGCTGGGGTTAAAGTCTCAGGGGCAAAGTCCTGTACAAACAGTCACTTAGTAACGAGCTTTGCAAACCTAACCTCTCCAGCACATTAAATTCAAAGCAGGGCTTTTTTGTGGGTTTTTTTTTTCTTGAATAGAAACTGGTGCGGGTGAAGAGAGAAAGAAGGAACAGGGAAGAGAAGGAAGGGAAGAGGGAAGTTAGACCTCCCTTCCCTCCTTGTCTTTCTCAGAAAACCAAACATGGCATCTTCCATGAAGAGCTTGTTTTCTGACCACAGCAGATATGTTGAATCTTTCCGGAGGTTTCTCAACAATTCCACGGAGCATCAGTGCATGCAGCAATTCATGGACGAGAAGCTGCCGGGCATAATAGCAAGGTAACCAAAAAAAAAAAAAAAAAAAAGGCCGTTTTTGTCCCATGGACAAGCCTCGGTCTCATTCTGTGCAGTGATAGATGGGTCAAGGCCATTCCGGGAGGCTGGGCGCGGGGATAAGAACGAGGTACTGACAGCCGCCCCGCTCGACCCTCCGGTGCCCCTTCTCCTGCCGCGTTTCAGTTAGACGCTCGCTTGAAACATTCAAAGGCTCTGATTTGTGCTGGATTTCCAGCTGCTCGGAGATAAGCGTTAACCATCTGAAGGCACAAATCCACGTTCCTTTGGGAAAAGATAAGATCCCAATCTTTGAGCTCAAATTTTTCAGCCCTCCTCCAAATTTTACCTTCCAAAAAAAAAAAAAAAATCCCCAACGAAGTCCAGTATTTTTGCATTAGAATCAAATAATTACCAAATACTATTTACCCCTGAGGACTGAGTGGGTGCCTCTCAATTCTCTTAATACCCATTTAAATTCATTCTCCTTATCCATTATTATAGTTACCTCTCTCCAAAATAATAATAATTGTCTTTTACTTTCAACTTAATATTAGCAATGTGGCCCTAAAAAAGCATTTTCCCATTATCAGTGAAACTCACTAGTGTCTACCCTTCTCGCAGACTCCTTTTTTTTTTTTTTTTGGGTGATTAATGTGTTCAATTTGTGCCAGAGCTGATAAGCATTATGAGAGTAACAGATTTCACATGGCAATGATAATCAAATCACTTATCTGGGGGTGGATTGCGGGAACTTACTCTGCGCTTCAGGAAATAATGATGGAAAACTGGGGGAAATGGCTGGGGATCCAATTTGCAACTGGAAAGGAAAGTTTCCTATCAGCAAAGGAAACTGATATTTTTATCTTTTGCTGGATTTTTCTATTGTAGGCCTGTAATGCTTTCACCAGGACAGTTAACTCCACCTGACCAGAGAAGGCATTGTTGGATGTATATGGAATTTTATTTCCCTTTCTATCTTCTATTTTTCATGGTTCAGTTTTTAAATGTGTTTTTTTAAAATTGAGTATCATATATTAATAAGTAATAGGATAACAATGCAAAAATCAAAGCAGACAGCAAATACAATTTCTTATCTAGGAACTAATTATAGTTTACTTCTTTGAGTCTTTTTGTTCATTTCAAAAATTAAAGGTAATGAGTTAATTTCTGAGTTCTTTTGCAATACTGAGCATCTGTGTTCATGTCTGTGGCTTACGCAGATCCTTGGTTTACTTCCGCCATCCGTTTGGTTTGAAGACATACTATGGATGCTTAGAGTAACGACAACAAAGATAGTGGTTCCTTGCCTTACCCACTTCATTCCTGATTGGGGCTCTCCGGAGACAACCACTTTCAACACTCTGAAAACATTTAGTTGTTGCTTATGGAATTTTCTTTCCTAATTCTAAATAACATGTTATTCTCTTTCTTAATTTTGATGTATTAAAGTAGCTAAATAAACATGCACACCCCTCTCCCCATCATGTCAATACAACATAGATATATATAGTGGGTATATATAATATATACGTGTATGTATATATATATGAATATATACATATATATGTCTAAATTTTGGTTAATTTGTTTATATCATATCATTTTGCCTGTGTAAATATTTTTCATAATTGAACAATGCATTTATACTATCATTACTACTATCATTATATTTCCTTTCATGTACAGCCTTTTGTTCTTCCTAGAGTTAACTACTGTCTTGATTTTAGTTTATTTACTTAGCTTCCTATGTACCTATCACTACTTATACCCCAAGCAGAAGTATTAATCTCCTCTCAATATATTCCAACAGATCAAGTGACCTGCTGATTTTTCCTCATGGGAACATCTTTTCTGGAGTTCTCTGTTCTTTTTTTCCAGTCTGGGTTGATTTGCTTTTGGCCTGCTATACAAGTATTGATGAGGAATTTATTTCATCTTCTAGAAATTCCCTTCTCTCTCCAGTACTGAATTCCCAGCTTCTGGATCTGATGCTGTCTCTTTCTTGGTTTCTTTAGTCTTTTTTTTTTCTTCCCTGCTAATCCTTTAAGAGCTTTCTAAGAAAGAGCACATGGGAGGTAAATTTTCTGAGACTTTGTGTGTTTAAAAATGCTTTCACTCCTTGCTCATCATTGTTAGATAGTTAGATAGTTTGGGTATAAAACTCTACAATGAAAATGATTTTATATCAGAAATTTAAAGATATTTTTCCATGGTCTTCTAGTTACTGTTGAGAAATCTAATGCCATTCAAATTCTTCATCTTTGGTTTGTGACCTTTTTGTTGTTTTTTGTTTTTTAGGATCTTCTCTTATATCTAGTATTCTGAAATTTTAAGATGATGAGTTATGGTGTGGGTCTTTCTCACCCATTTTTGTGAGTAGTCCCTGGGCCATTTCAATTAAGATTCAGATCCTTCAGTTTAGGGAAGCTTTGGTATTATTTAATCATTCCTGACCTCTGTTTTTTTTTTTTTTTTTTTCTTTCTGGAACTTCTATTCATCAAACAGAAGACTTTCTCAGTTGATTCTCTAATTTTCTTATATTTCCAGTTTTCCCAATTTTATCTTTCAGCCCTCTATTGTTTGCTATTGTATTTTTAATTTCCAAGAATGTTGCTTTTTTATAGCATCCTGTTCATCTTTCATAGATATAATACCGACTTTTATCTATTATAAAATTTTCCTCTGCTCTGTGCATGTTTCTTCTGAATTCTCCTTTTCTGTTTCTTTTGGTCTCTCTCATGTTAGGGGAGCTCCCCAACTACTGATGAGTCTTGGTTGTCCATCCAATCAAATAATGAGGCAGTAAAAATTAGTTCAGGTCCTCTCTGTGTATGTACAGGAACAGTCTGTTGAGCAGTTGGCTTACTGTAGTAATTGGATGTAGATTTTGCACTTGATGGGAGATTCTCAGATGCCAATATAGATAAGTTTATTTAGTGACGTGGATTATTTTTTCACAGAGGAATTATTCAATCCGCTATCTGGAGGTGGTAAACAGGGTGAGGATGGTTATAGCATACAGCTGTAAATAGTAAAGTTTGTTGTTGTCACATATAATGCATTTAGATCCTTGCCCGGAAAATAGCAAGTTTTCAATAATTCTTAGTTATCATCATAATATATGAAATAGGATGATAATAGTATCTAACTCATAGAGGAGTTGTAAGAATTCAAAGAGTTAATTCACTACAGATGACCGACAGGCACATAAAAAGATGCCCAACATCGCTAATTCTTAGAGAAATGCAAATCAAAACTACAATGAGGTACCACCTCACACTGGTCAGACTGACCATCATTAAAAAGTCTACAAATAACAAATGCTGGAGAAGGTGTGGAGAAAAGGGAACCCTCCTACACTGTTGGTGGGAATGTAAGTTGGTGCAGCCACTATGGAAAACAGTATGGAGGTTCCTCAGAACACTAAAAATAGAACTACCATATGATCCAGCAATCCCACTCCTGGGTATATATTCAGGCAAAAATATAATTCAAAAATATACACCCCTATGCACCCCTATGTTCCTAGCAGCACTATTCACAATAGCCAAGACATGGAAACAACCTAAATGTCCATCAACAAATGAATGGATAAAGAAGATGTAGTACATACACACAATGGAATACTACTCAGCTATGCCATTTGTGAGACTTCCCTGGTGGCGCAGTGGTTAAGAATCTGCCTGCCAATGCAGGGGACATGGGTTTGATCCCTGGTCCAGAAGATCCCACAAGCCACGGAGCAACTACGCCTGTGAGCCACAACTACTGAGCCTGTGCTCTAGAGCCCGCAAGCCACAGCTGCTGAAGCCTGCACACTCTAGGGCCCACGTGCTGCAATTACGGAGCCCACGTGCTGCAGCTACTGAAGCCTGCGCTCCTAGAGCCCATGCTCAGCAACAAGAGAAGCCACTGCAGTGAGAAGCTGTGCACTGCAACAAAGAGTAATTAGAGAAAACCTGCACGCAGCAACAGAGACCCAGTGCAGCCAAAAAAAAAAAAAAGAAAAAGAAATAACGCCATTTGCAGCAACATGGATGCAACTAGAGATTATCACACTAAGTGAAATAAATCAGAAAGAGAAAGACAAATGCCATATGGTATCACTTATATGTGGAATCTACAATGTGACACAAAAGAACCTACCTAGGAAACAGAAACAGAATCACGGACACAGAAAACAGACTGGTGGTTGCCAAGGAGGAGGGGGTTGGGGGAGGGATGGAGTGGGAGGTTGGGGTGAGCAGGTGTGAGCTTTTTTTTTATATATAAATTTACTTATTTATCTATTTATTTATTTTTTGGCTGCTGTGGGTCTTCATTGCTGCGTTCAGGCTTTCTCTGGTTGAGGCAAGCAGGGGCTACTCTTCATTGTGGTGCACAGGCTTCTCATCGCAGTGGCCTCTCCCGCTGTGGAGCACAGGCTCTAGGCACGCAGGCTCAGCAGTTGTGGCATGCGGGCTCAGTAGTTGTGGCTCGTGGGCTCTAGAGCGCAGGCTCAGTAGTTATGGCACACGGGACCAGCCCCTCCGTGGCACGTGGGATCCTCCTGGACCAGGAATCGAACCTGTGTCCTCTGCATCGGCAGGCGGACCCCCAACCAATGCACCACCAGGGATGTCCCAGATGTGAGCTTTTATATACAGAGTGAATAAACAACAAGGTCCTACTGTATAGCACACAGAACTATATTCAGTATCCTATGATAACCCATAATGGAAAAGAATATAAAAAAATAATGTATATATATGTATAACTGAGTCACTTTGCTGTACAGCAGTAATTAACACAACATTGTAAATCAACTATACTGCAATAAAAAATTTTTTTAAAAAAAGAGTTAAGTCATATAAATCACTTAGCTGTGCCTGGAATAATAATAATAAGTTGAGTGTTTGTCATGTGCAGACACATTTCTAAAAGATTCACATCAGTTACATCATTTAATCCTCACAACTCCTCCATAAGGCAGATACTATAATTATAACCCTACAAGGTAGGTGGTATTATTATCCTATTTCTTAGAATCAATAATAAAGGCACAGAGAAGTTCAATAACTTGCTCAAGGTTACATATTAGTAAGCTAGGATTTCAACCTAGGTGCTCTGCTCCGTAACCTCACTATGCTAGCTAATGATAGAAGCATTTTTAAGCATTAACCAAGGGCACAGACAGGGATGGGTGTATTAGGACTCATTATTATGAATTGGAAGATAATTAGAACTGAGGAAGGCAACTCATTCACAGGTGTCCTTGACTCTGTGTTTCCCAGTGTCCTTAAGAACTCCGCTTCAATCTGTCTTCTTCCTATTACTCTGGGCAGGCTCTTCACTTTAGCCAAAAACTAGGCTTGTTTACCATCCTGAAGCACAAACAAACAAGCACCGTTCTTTCAGTTCATGTTTCCTCTCTAGCAGTCTCCCTTTTTCGTTCTCACTCTTTCATCCTTTTTCAAAAATCTCTAGATCTTCTTCTTCTTTATTGAGTTCACTTTTAATCCCACTGCCATCTGACTCCTGCCCTTAACCACCTTTTAAAGCTGCTATTATCAAAGATATTCATATTGCCAAATTCAATGGAGAGTTGTCCTCTTTTTATGTTTTAGTAGTAGAGTCTGCCATGTACAATGGCCTTTTCCTTCTCTAATTCTCTTATCATCTCTCTGAGCTTTACTGCTTTCCTCTCTGTCTTCTTTGTGTGTTCCCCATTATCCCATGACTTTTAAAAGTTGGTATCTTGTCATAATCCCACTGCTCTTCTCTTTGCAATACCCTTGGGTGATAGAATCTATTCTCCTAGTTTCGACCATTACTATATGATAATTCTCCAGAATACATCATCAGTCCTGATCTCTCTCCTACCCAGCTTCAATCTTGCATATCCAAATGTCTGTTGAATTCAGATCAAAAAAAGAAACACAAAACACTGAAAAAACATAAACTTGCCATAAAATCATATTGTCCAGCTTCCTTTTCGATACCATCCTTCACCCAGTCATCCAAATTCACAACGTGGCAGTCATCGTGCACCTCGTCCTTTTTCTGACCCCCTTTTTTTTTTTTACATCAGTTTAAAGAAAGTCCTACTGTTGCATCCCAGTCCATCAGTTCCACTCTATTTCTGTATAGAGCCATAATACTGGGCTTTATTGTCTCACATTTCAACTTGACAGCAAAGTGGTCTCTTCATTTTTACGTATCAGTGCTTAGGATAGGCACATAATAAATGCTTAATAAACATTTGTTTATTGAAAGGAAGTTAGCAAGAAGAAGGAAACAAGACAAATATCAGAGATAGTATGAATCACCTTAGCCTTTCTCCCATCTACAATGAGTGGCTTATTATATTACCAGACTCAAAGGCCCACTTTTTCTGTTTTTGTTCTCCAAACAATCTTCAAACAAATGCTATTTCCTGAGATGTTTATAGTGATGTTTATAGTGCTGTTTCTAAAAGTCTCCCAGTTCAAGGTTGGTAATAAGTGGAACCTTTACTTCTAAAGATGTCTGAAGACAGCAATATAGCCACTGAAATGATCGAGGCCTTTCTTGTTGGCCTAGTTTTTGTTCACTGTAATTTTAGTCTGTTCTCTTCAACTAGACTTGATAATCAGATTTTACAAACCACCTGGCACATTTTTCTTAAACTACATAATTTTTTTTTTTTTCAGGATTGGAGACACAAAATCTGAAATTAAGATTCTAAGCATTGGTGGAGGTGCAGGTATGAATAACACATTTTAAAATTTGTACTTCACTCCAAACATCATGCTGTCTGACAGCGATATTGTTCATTCTTTAGGAAAGCCATCTTCCTTTGCTTTCAGCAGAGATTAGTTTATTAAAACTAGTAAGAGACATACCACTTCAACTAGGATTAATGTCCGCGTAGATTTATAGCGTTTAGGACATCGGCCTTCATTATTATCTGTGATATGGATACGTGTGGCTTTCTTATTTTATTTTTATATAAATGGAAAAAATATAGGATAACTTTGAGGATACCTTTGATCCAAAATGATTTAACTGTTCACAGAAAAGGAAAATTTCATAAGACATTCCTTAAGCTTGTGCCACTTAAAGCAAGGTCCATAGACTGGTTAACGGTTTGCAAACTATTACTGGTGCATGAGAAGATAAGTGTGCACTGGAACGTAAATCAGTGCACAGCTCCTTTCATTGAGAAAGCATTGCTATGGGGAAAAGTATGCTTAATGACGTAGTTAATTTACACTCTTGTGACCCCACTCTTTTTGAGTTGCACTGGCCTAAACCATTCCCTTCCTCTGGCTCAGTTCTAAAGCTGCCCTCTAAGAATTCAGCACACTCCCCAACTCCCTTTCGTAAGCAGTTCATGTTCTCATTACTTAGAGCCAGTGCTTTTATCCTAGGGGAAATGGGAAGTCTGGAAAGACAGGTTAATGTGGGTGTAGTTTCTGACTCTGCCACTAATGAACTGTGTGAACTTGGCTGAAACATAAGCTTCAGTTTGCTCATCAGTAAAATGGGAACAGTGAACTGTCTCATAGGTTTGTAGTGAGATTTATATAGATTAGTTTCTAAAGTGCTTCTATAAGGTGGAGGTAGGTCCTTTCTGCAAAAATAAAACAAGAAAAATCATCTCCAGACTTTGCCTCATATCAAACTCCTGAGTAATGTATGCTTTACTTTTAAGTTGCTAGTCATCTGGAGGTCCGAGTTACCATAATAATAATATATATTATATAATATATATGATATATTAATACTATAATATAATATAGTCATATATTACTTATAATATATAATATATCCATATATAATAATATATAGTCAGGTATAAGATTTAAACATATTATTCATATGTTTATATCCTTATTATTGTTTTCATTTGAAATAACCATGGAGTGATGGTTAGTATAGGTTACAACTTGGTAACAAGTGGACACTACATTACCACTTGTCACATAGTGCCAAATGGTAATCTCTTGAGTCTTCTAAGTGTAATGTTCTAATCCTACATGAATGAGTTGAATCGTGCCCATCTTAACACAAAGGTAACCAAGAGCCCTCTAAAGGAATAGGATAGCTAGTTTTTGATGTCATCATTTGCTCATTTTTCATAAAATACACTGTAATATAATGTAATAAGGACTGACTCTTAAAATAATTTTATGTTATTATCATCTTTCACCAAGAAAACAGAAACCAACAAGGACAGGTAATGAAAGATACTGTCATGAATGATCTAATACAGTGTGTTTAAGCTAAAATACTCTATTATTGCTTGTGATATTTTATGTCCTAAGGTTTATAAGAGTGATGAATTGCCCAAAGAGTGTCCTATTAATTCATTTAACCAAGACAGTCATTTCCAGTGTGTTTTGCAAATGAATTTCAGGCAACCACAGGCAATGAGACTATCATTTGATAGTGTCACTTGTTCTTGGACAAGAAAAGAAGCCCTACAAGGAAAAGTAATTAAAAACAAACTCTACCGTGGCCAAGTTAATTGACCTTTTAATATAAAGTTAATTGAATTTCTAATGTAAATTTATCAAGCAAGATGCTTATAAGCTATCTAGAGAAAGGAACATTTGCCCCACACAGTGATTCCTTACATAAAGGTGCACATAGGGGCTGATATAGAGAACTTTTCCAAACAGAGGGAGCAGTACTTGGTGTTCTTCTGACTGAGCCCTAACATTGTATTAATAACAAGCTCTGCCTTGGAGAGAATATGGGTGCCCTTTAAGCTCATTCTTCATAAGAAACTGATCAGAAACATAAGAACTGCAAGAGAAATTCAAACTGTAAATACTTAGTCTTCACTGCTCAAGTAAGTTACATGAAATCAAAAGCAAGGCACTTAAAACCCCTAGGTCTAGAGGTCCTTGGCATGAAAGAGTAGTGTTTTGGGGAAAAGGACACCTCACTCAGTTAGTCTGAGTGCTTATATACCAACTGGGAGATGCTTATCTAATAATCTGTCATTGCCTAACTGCAAGGACTGCATGCGCAGAAGAAAAATATATAGTGAGGAACTTCCTGTACTTGCCTTAGAGAAATGGGTTCGCCGCATGTTTCACAATCTACAGTGTGCCTGAGACTTTTGCATTATCCTGCGGCTTAGGTATCCTTCCAAAGCAGTGTCTGAACTCCAGTCCCTGGCAAATGAGGCCATTGGCCCCATGTGACACCTTGTGCTCGGCTCCCATAATGCATCTTACAGGGTTCTACTCTGGCCTTAGCTTATGGGCCTCTCTGGTTTCACTTCCTAGATGTTTTCTTTTGGATGTTCATATACCTACAGATCCTATTCTGCATATCTTTGGTGCAAATACTCTCTCTGTATTTGTAATGGTGATACCATTCTTACCATCATGATGAAAAAACACACCAAAAGCAAACAAACTAAAAACTTCCCTAAATCAAACTGCTGCATTTATATCATTAATGTTCATATTCTTTGGGGGCCTGTTTGATTTTCTTCTCAGAAACATGAGCAGGGGCTGCTATGTACCCTATCTGTCTTCTGTCTCTTCTATAGAGGTTGGTATTTCGGTGGAGAGGGATTTCATAATTTAAGAGAGAATGTAAGGTTTTAGAAAAAGGTGTCTGGCAATTCAGTTCAGAAGCCAAGCAATTATTAGGGCTCTGAGCAGTTCAAAAGAAAGGAAACTGATGGAAAACTTTTCCAGGTCTTCTGTAAGTGATCTACTACATCAGTGAAATACAACTGATAAGCAGCATTGTTATTCATAGACTATATATTTAATGTTAGAAGAATGTTTGAAATAAATATTATGTGTATCCACAATGAAAAAGAGGAAATCAGGAGAAAAACAAACCATGCACAGAAATATAGACCATATAGGTTTTACAAAGGCTAAATAGAGAAGTGTAACGCTGTATGTATATGTGCATAAGTTTGTATACTTTCATGAAACAAAGTGAGCAACGGGAATGCTTCATTCAAGGTCTCAGAGTATTCATATCATGCTTATTTCAACAATTTTTTTTTTTTTTTTTTTTGGCTGCGCGGCTTGCGGGATCTTAGTTCCCTGACCAGGGATCGAACCCATGCCCTCAGCAGTAAAAGCACTGGACCGCCAGGGAATTCCCAATTGTTTTTAGCTATTGAGAGCAACTGCATTGTATTCCAAGTCTCAGAGAACATGGTTTTTTGGTCCATCTTCAACACTGATGCTTCCTAAAATTAAACCACCCAATGGAGCTTCTTCATTACTCAACTTTTAATGAGTGTTGTCTTTATGTTTGATGGTACATGAAGAAAAAGAAACCCATACTCTTTTTGGTAAGGGAGAATGCTGTTAATTTACAGTGCACATTTATACATGGAAAAAGGGTCCAGAAGGCAATAATGGGCAATGTTTTCTCCTTGCTCTGGGCTTTGCTTCAAGGAGAATCACTTTATCTGCTGCATTGTTCAGTTCTTATGTTCAAATGCCAGAAAATTTTATAAGGTTTAGACAGGACTCAAGTAATCTCATTTTATCCAGCTCTCTACTTTTATTTTTATTAACCTATTATGTACCAACTCAGGTGTCATAACTTATATAATAGTGTATATACAGATAAATTTTTAATCCACTGAAGCAATTCACATATGAAACACAGGTGGTATAAACCCTTTTATAACAATTTTTGGAAAATAATTATGCCGACATATGTTGAGTTAGGTTGTTCTCTTATTCTGTAACATATAGACACCAACATTACTACAGAGATTAAAAAATAGAAGAGAATTCAGAGACCATCAATACCCTCATTCTACAAACAAAAAGCCTGAGAACCATCAAGGCAGAATAAAACCCAGGTCTCTTGATTGTAGTCTAGTCCAACAAGCTGTACTAAACAGATATAAAAGTTAACTATCGACTTGGCAAAAGAGAGATTCGGTATTTAGTAATGACCAGCTATTTGAAAATCTAATTTTATCAGATTATTAATCTTGTTTCCTTTCATAAATGGCATGTTAAGGTGACCCTGAAGTTTAAGCTAGGTGGATAGAAGTAGAAAAATGTAATTAAGGCAAGAACTGGAAGAGCCAGTGTATCCAGTTTAGAAGCAGGAGCTGGTAGCAAGCAAAGGTTAATGTTTCCGATGGTCTAGAGTAAGACAACAGTCTATATCAGCAACTAAGGAATGACTGGGGAAATATAGGGAATTGGGGGATTTTTTTTTTGCCTAGAAAAAAAGAATTTGAATGTGCTTATTGCCATCTGCAGATATTTCCTATTGAGCAAACCACAGAATATTTGCCCCTAAAGGGCCAGTGGTTAAAAGAGAGAGATTTCTTTGTTCGGTATTAGAATTTACTAATGATCAAACCTGTTCAGAAATGAAAGCACACATCTTGGGATATAAAGACCAGTCACTCTAGGGGTACTAGCTTAGGCTGGAAAAACGCTTTGCACATATGCTATGGAAAGGAATCAGGCACTGATTTCTTGGGTGTTTGGGCCATTGAACGTGCTTTCAGTCCAGAAAATCTATGATCTTATGAGTAACCTTCTAGAAAGAGGTAGGCATTTCTTCATTGTGGTGTGGCTAACACCATGTTTTGTTATATTGAAGAAGTAGACTTTAAATAGGACTTCTAGACATGCAGACGATTTTTGTCTGGATTCTAATTGCTTTATAACTTGACATGAGTAAGAACTGTTTTACTTATGTGCAGCATGCTAGCACTTATTCCATAACCGGAAGGATATGAACTCTAGTCAATTATTAATCTGTAGGATTTAGGACTGTCTACTTCAGATAATTTGGGGCATCAGATACAAAGTACTGTTAAAGGCATTCATAATTATGTTATTTTGAAAAAAAACTATTCTACATATATAAATTTACCGAAATAGTTTACCTCATTGTATTGTATTTAAAACTTTCAGTGAACATGAAAGTACTGTTAAAGACAGACACAGTACAGAATGGAGAGACGTGAACATAATGCTACAATACTGGAGCCACTGTCATTAAAACCGAAATAAACAAGATTGTTTTGGCTAATTCAATAAGGCCTGAAACAGGAAAATGGGGATAATGAGCAGAGTGAAGACAAAACTATCATTATCTGCAGATTAAATGACTGTATACTTAGAAAAGAAAAGAAACTCAGTTGTACAGCCTTAAAATTAATAAGAATGCAGTAATGGCCTGATAAAGGTAAAATAGGAAGAAAGCAATATGGTAGATCCACCTTTCTTTTTTTGTCAACATCTGAGTGTTCTTCATTTACAGTCTTGATTATTTTACAATGTACTAGAAAGTCTGTGGCATGTGGTTATGTGTAATTTTGCTGAAGGACAAGTTTGTATCTTCCCAGTTCTTGTGCCAGCTTGGGACACAGTCTCTTAGTCGATGAATATGCTTCTACTTGACATACGCTATTGAATACAACTTTGCGATTTAAGACACACAGTCACATAACCCTGGTGTAGGGTGTCTGCTGTCATCTTCATTTTATACATGGTGAACCTAATTATATATGCCACAAGGGGATTGGGGGTCCTAGAGATTGGGGTCAATGCCCAAGGTCTTCTGAGGCTTTATCTCTATTAACAATAACAAACTGATAGGAGTGGTTAAAAAAAAAATACTGGATTGCTGAGCTACTAATATATTCAGTACAAAATATAAGAAACCTCTTTGAAGAAAAGTTCAAATTTTTACTGAGAACAATTTGAGAAGATTTAAAAAGCAAATATGCAATAGTGATGAGGTTACAGTGACATGAAAGCTTTCATGTACAAAAGGTAAGAGTTTGAAATGAAACGAAGTTTTCCTGAAAGTAGCGTGGCGTTATATATCAAGAACAGTTCTGATATTCATCTATCACACAAGGCCCTTGTGATGCTTGTTGTTAAAATACTGACATACTTGGTAAATAGCCAATCCCTGATGTCCCAACACAGGCCCTGCTGCTGCTTCAGCCTCTCCTCATAGATTCTGTACATCCTCCACCCATCCTGTACCTCAGCCCCCCACCTCCAAGCGTTCCAACTATTGGACTGGTCTTGCCTACCCAGAGGGCCTCTGAGAATGTTCTTTAGTTCTTTAGCCTGCATCCTTTCTCAGCAGCTGGCGTCTCACACCTGTTTTTTTGTTTGTTTTGTTTTGTTTTATATCACCAAAGATCAAGGATCTCATTCTAATCATTAATTCTGGTTCTTGGAATTAATCTGCAAAAAAGATTTTTGCACAAAAATTCACAGTTCATTGTCAGATGCCTAATAGCAAAAATACTTAAAACTAAGTATAACTATACATATAAAACTATATATAAAAATGTATTTCTATGTATAAATACATATTCATATATATTTCCACATATAAATGCACACATTTATATATTTTTTAGATACTTTTATTTATATTATATATAAAAGTTTAATAATGAAATTGATTATCCCACATATCCGTCTTTGAGAATACGAATAGCACTTTCAAATAAATTTTGATATATTCATGGTTTAAGTCTCAAGTAGGAAAGTCAAAATAATTCATATACATAATAATCATAATGGGTAAACTAAAGAAAATTATTTGCTCAAAGGGGAAAAAAACAACTTAGGAGAAAATAAACCAAAACATTAGCCTTTGCTTTCTCCCGTAGTGAGATATTTATTTTATTTTTACTTTACACTTCTATGTCTTGAGTTTTCTATAGTATTAATTTTACAGCCAGGGACAGGAAAAATAAACCCAATTTAAATTATAATTTTATAGTTGATGAGAGATGATGGTAAAGAACAGACTCACTGACTTCTGACAGTTCCTTCAGCTATTTGGCTGACGCCCAAAGCACTGTTCTGACACACGTTTTCATGACAATTTTCCTTTGGTTATTTCTGACCCACCGGTAATAATATTGCACCCAGACGAATACTTTAAGAACAATCTCGCTTGTGTTGTAGCTTAGCAGATCTTTTCTTCGGAGTCCATCTGTTCTCCCATGGCTGCTGCGAGGACATGGTGGCCATGGTGATGAGAGTGAGGGTGACGTGGCAAGAGGATGGTGGTTGTCGGCTCTCTGGTCCTTCAGGTCCTTGATTGTTTTCTGTTGATTATTTCTTGCTTTTTTTTCTACAAGGGCAACAGGCTCTCAGACTCTACGCACGCTAGGGCTGAAAATTTTCCTCGGCAACATTTGTGTTTTAACCACTATTAATGTGGCGGGCCAATGGTGTAAGGGTCAAATGAGAGATCGTGAAGGTTAAGAGCGCGTAAGAACACGGATGCACGCTGATATTGATGAAATCACACCAACGACGCGATTATCTTGGACTACCTCTGTCAGCTCAAGTAGTTTCATCTTATAAATCCTGTCTTTGGGCATGAAGAAGGTAGAAGAAAGTTGGTACTTTATTAAGGGTAATTCAATATAACTTATAAACATCATAATATGGTAGGTATAGAATTTACCTCTCTATGTGATGAAGTAGCAAATATCTTTATGTTTAAAATATATAAATTGAAAGGTAAGGCAAAATGCAGTCTTTTTTGAGTTGTTTATGAAATATCTCTACACTTCAGTGTTCATCACCCTTTGGGACATTTTCTCTATGTTTGTGTTTCATAGAACATTTTGGTAGCATGGCTTTTCTTCTGAAGTTGCAAAGCAATCAGGCAGTATTGTTCCTGGGCCAACAGCTGGAAGACACACGAAAGTAAATGGCAATGCCCTTTTGGCTCAGAATTTATATTCATAATCCCCTTCCTGAGACTCTCCAGCTATTTTAATATTCTACTCTTGTCTTTCCATACTGACAGAACTGCCTCCATACTGAGGCTCCCATGGGGCAAGAGAGAGAGAGAGAGAGAGAGAGAGAGAGAGAGAGAGAGAGAGAGAGAGAGAGAGAGAGAGAGAGAGAGAGAGAGAGAGAGATAGAGAGAGAGAGAGAGAGAGAGAAGAGAAGAGAAGAGAAGAGAAGAGAAGAGAAGAGAAGAGAAGAGAAGAGAAGAGAAGAGAAGAGAAGGGATCTCGTCAAGAATCTTTCATCTTTTACACTGCAGCTCAGAATCAGATTGTTCTTGTTCTGGTTGCAAACCCATAGCTGAAATTACTTTTCATCACTAAGCAGAGAGTTATCTGGGCAATTTTTCTCCCTAGAAACAATTTTTTTGTGCCTGATACTCTAGTAGAGGGAAAAAGGAAGATTGTAATCTTAATGCAACTGTAATAGAATAAAATTTTTCCTGCTGATACTCTAAAGAATTCACTTTTTTTTTTTTTTTTTTTTGCGGTACGCGGGCCTCTCACTATTGTGGCCTCTCCCGTTGCGGAGCACAGGGTCCGGACGCGTAGGCTCAGCGGCCATGGCTCACGGGCCCAGCCGCTCCGTGGCATGTGGGATCTTCCCAAACACGAACCCGCGTCCTCTGCATCGGCAGGCAGACTTTCAACCACTGCGCCACCAGGGAAGCCCTTCACATATATTTTGATATTAGAAATGAAGCAAGAATAGATGGAAATCAAATGGCTGGAGATAACTTGACCAGTCTTTAATCCTCCATTTTCTTGGCATGGAGGATGTTCTTATTTGGGGCAGCCCCAGGGTTCTCAAGCTGGGCTTTGTGTTTCATTGAATGTAGCTCAGTCAGAAAGACAAGCCATCACGAATACATGATGAGTGCTCTTTCACAGTGTCATTTTATTATGGAGCTGCCCATTTAGAAAGGCAAATCTTCATTTCCTTCTTTCCCAGTCTCCTTCAGCCTTCTCTTAAATGTCACCTTTTCCTGGAGGCTTACATGACCACCCAACTGAAAATCACAGAGCTTCCCCTCATGGCTTCCCCTTGCTATTTTTTGCCTTGGTTTTCTCCATGGGACTTATCATCATCCATAACGGTTGGATATTTTGTCTATTTTATTCATTGCTGTATCTCCAGTGATTAGAACCTAGCATTTAGTAGGTGCTTAAAAATATTTGTTGAGTTAATGTATAATAACTTCAATTTATTGAATTATGACTATATATCATGAACTGTGGTAAATTATCTCCATATAATGTCTTTAACATTCAGAGTGACCCTGCAGAGCAGACCATATTATCCCTAATTTACAGATATGCAATTTAAAGGGCAGAGATATTAACAAATTTGCATAAGACATTTCTAGTGAATACTAAATTTGAGTTCAATTTTCTCTATAGCCTCTAACTTTTCCTTTTCATATTTTTGTTTTCCTTTTTAATCAAATGACCTCGGATTTCAAGCAAAAAGGCAACATTCCTCTGCTAGCTCATGAAATATATCCTTGAAGTTCAGGCAATGGAGAAAAGTTGTCTGGAAGATAATGTCCCCACCTTTTCCCTATTTTTGAACTTTTCAAGTTCCACTGTCAGGTTTCAATTGTATGTTGTTCTTCAAATATAGGTATGATGCATTTAAAATATGGCCCATATGAAAGCAAGATATTATAACCACAAAAATACCTGACTGTGAAATTAAGTAAAACACTCAACTTAGGTCAGAAAGGAGACATGGGAAGTCATACTATAGTTATAGCTGATTTGAGGGACAGAGTAGTACAAAGGAAAGAGATTTGCGAGGAAGGAGATTTTAAAAAGTTAGTTTTCATTTAACTTCCCAAATCAAAAAGTCAGGATAGAAAATAATACAGGAGTGAACAGAACAGAAAAAAACAACAGAACACCCACAACCCAGCCTAATAGAAAAAAACCACAAAGAAACAAAACAAAACAAAAAACAACCCACAACTCAGCCTAACAGAAAATAATTTTTGATTCATGCTGACACATGTTTGGATTTTCCTCTTTGCTCAATCTCCACATATTGATCAACTGAGAAAATCAGTTACATCATCATAGAATGCCCAGACTCCAAAATCATTAATTTGCTTTGCTAGTCACAAAAGGGGGTGCGGGAGGGAAGGAAAGAAAAGAAAAAAAAAAGAAGGATGGTATATTGGAAAGAGTTTGCTTAATCCCTATACTTTTTCCATTTGTCACAGGAAACTTTGCAGATTTTGTTCCAAAGCTTTAGGGGGAAACATGTAATAATAAGGCTTTAGTTAACTCAAACAACTGCTGGCCTAAAGGCTTAGGATGTCATCAATAAGTAGTCTACAATTGCCAGAATCATGATCAAGCAATGCCTAACGAGAGATCATATATGAAAGGAGACTGACTATAAAATGAATAAGTACTCCCTTACTCCTCTTAAATATTGTTTTCTGGACCTGAAAGTTAAGATTTCCAGAAGGCTCTGCGATGCACAATAAAAGCAGCAGACTGCTGGCTTCCACGTTTCTTTTGTTTACCCCTGAATTTGTGGAGAATTTCTGAATTATTTGACTGATTCATTTCTAGTTTACTTTCCCCCATTCTTTTGGCATATTAGTTTGGCTTGGGTGCTCTTTAAAAGCCTTTATAGGGCATTTAACGTCTGATACTGGAACACATTCATAATGTTATGGCTCCTATTCAGAAGGATCCAGCCGAGAAAGAACAAATGATCTTCTTTCTTTCTTTTTTTTTTTCATTGTTTGAATCTCTTTACTGCTGGCTCATGGTACTATAGGGTCTGATAACCCCTCACATGCTTTTCAGTGATTAATGATCAACCTGCTCAGTTGCTTAATCTAGCATTTTAGAGTCCTTGATACTTTTTAACAAACTCATTGGAATCAAGCCTTTGCTAGTGAATAAAATAAGTGCATTAAAGCAATAATTCAGATCAGGGAACACAAGGTTTTATCTGTGTTGCCAACTCCAATCAAATAACTGGCAGCTTCTTTTTTTTTTTTTTTTTGTGATACGCGGGCCTCTCACCGCTGTGGCCTCTCCCGTTGCGGAGCACAGGCTCCGGACGCTCAGGCTCAGCGGCCATGGCTCACGGGCCCAGCCGCTCCACGGCATGTGGGATCCTCCCGGACCGGGGCACGAACCTGTGTCCCCTACATTGGCAGGCGAACTCCCAACCACTGCGCCACCAGGGAAGCCCAACTGGCAGCTTCTGTCTGAAGGATTCTGATGCTACTGCTAGGCTCTGTGAGAAAGCCTGTAGTTAGTGATGTGTGGAAGAGTTCATGCCTAAGAGTCAGTCGGATGAAGTGAGGCAGTGAGGGGAGAGTCTTCCTGGCAGAGGAGAGAGCACAGGCAAAATGTAGGGAAGAGTCATGATGTCGATGGGGGGGGCGCGGGGGAGAGCGAAGCGTAGAAACACAAGAAATTCAAGGTTCCTAGAGACAAGAGTTTCAAAACATGAAGTTGTGAGAGATGAGAATAAGAAAGCAGGCAAGGTGGTCTGTGCTCAGTTAAGGAGTTTGGACCTAATCCAGTTGATTAGTCATTAGAAGGTTTTAACCTCAGAAATATTGGGCTTGCTTATTAGCTCAGGGTTTTACATGGCTGTTGTAGTGATGGCTTTGAGGGAGACAAAGTTCAGCAGAGACAGGCTGAGCTTTTAGGTTATTATTTTAGTATTCCAAGAGATAGGTAATTTGGGCCTAAACATGGACATTGCTAGTATGGATGGAAAAGAGAAAGTAAAGAAACATTTAGCAGGAAAACTTACAGGTGGCCAGGGAGGGAAGATGAAGAAAAGAGCAAAGCTTGGATGTCTGGATGGAAAGTAAACAGGATAGGTGATGTATCAAGAAAATATTTGTAACTAAATTTATTTAGAACTGAATTATACATGTTTAGACTGTAATACTACAGAACATCTGAACTACCTCTCTACTGACTCTCTTTTATGGGGGAAAGAGGTTCATATAATTTTTTTAAATGCATTTCTCTTATTTCTGAGTGATACAAGAATGCAAACTACATATGGTATGAGATCAAGGAATATATTGTCTTATGGGAGATCTCTCTCTCTCTCTCTCTCTCTCTCTCTCTCTCTCTCTCTCTATATATATATATATATATATATACATAATCTCACAATAAGAAATAATAGAGTCTGTTATAAATAACAAACATAACACAGAAAATAAGTGCCTTACGAGCATGGTGACATTGTTTATTGTCAAACCCAGGATACTTTTAAGAATGAGAGTGGGAGGGAGTGAAAGGAGTAAAATTATTACAGTTTTTTGAAATATTTATTTATTGAACAAATTGTTTTTATTATATCGGTCAATTTATAAAATAGTTCTTTTATGTCATCAAAAAGTTTATGAATAACAAATGTTGGCAAGGATGTGGAGAAAAGGGAACCCTAGTACACTGCTGGTAGGAATGTAAATTGGTGCAGCCGCTATGGAAAACAGTATGGAGATTCCTCAAAAAACTAAAACTAGAAATATCAAATGATCCAGAAATTCCACTCCTGGGTATATAGCCAAAGAAAACAAAAACACTAATTCGAAAAGATACATGCACCCCAATGTTCACAGCAGTATTACTTACAATAGCCAAGATACGAAAGCAACCTAAGTGTTCATCAACAGTTGAATGGATAAATAAGATGTGATACATATATCACCATGGAATATTACTCAGCCATAAAAAAAGAATGAACTTCTGCCATTTGCAACAACATGGATGGACCTAGAAGGTATTTGTGCTAAGTGAAATAAGTCAGACAGAGAGAGACAAATACTTGGTTATCACCTATACGTGCAATCTAAAAAATAAAATGAAAGAATGAATATAACAAAACAGAAACAGACTCAAAGAGAACAAACTAGTGGTTACCAGTGAGGAGAGAAAAGGGGGTAGGAGCAAGACAGACGTACGGGATTAAGAAGTACAAACTACTATGTATGAAGTAAATAAGCTATACAACAGCACAGGGAATATAGCCAATATTTTATAATAACTACATATGAAGTATTATCTATAAAAATTTTGAATCATTCTGTTGTACACCTGAAAACGAATATAATATTGTAAATCAACTACATCTCAATACAAAAAACTTTAAAATATAGTTATTTTTTTAAAAGTATTTTCAAAAATAAAATTGCAGTGATAATATTTTGTTAGAAATTAAAGAAGCTTGGGAAACAAAACCAGATGGGACATTAGCACCAGGAGCAAGTACAACTGTCCCTGGCAAACAAGAAGTGTGGTCACCTGACTTATGAAGTCAGAACTGCATTTTACGTGCTACCCCTTGAGGAAATAATTTCATTATCTCCTCTTGTTGTTCATTAATTTCTTCTAGGGACCCAGCAGTGAATGCACAGAAGGTTCGTGTCCACACGTGGGCTCACACTCTATAGAGGTTGTTACATGAACCTACGGGTTCCGAGTCTCCATTGCAATTCTAGCATTGTGTCCTCTGTCATTGCCATAGGAGGTGGGACTGGGTGGCTCTATGGTAGAACATTCTGCAGGTTGGGAAAGGGACAAGATTGGAATGAGCCCTGGGGATGTGCTAGATACATTCTTCCATTTGGGTAGATCCCACTATCTGAATTTTAAAATGTTGGGTTTGGGAGCCTCAGAATTAATGATTTTTTTAATCTAAAATATATGGCTAGGCGCATAGCACAGGGAGATCAGCTCGGTGCTTTGTGACCACCTAGAGGGGTGGGATAGGGAGGGTGGGAGGGAGGGAGATGCAAGAGGGAAGAGATATGGGGACATATGTATATGTATAACTGATTCACTTTGATATAAAGCAGAAACTAACACACCATTGTAAAGCAGTTATACTCCAATAAAGATGTTAAAAAATAACAATAATAAAATCACTGCATGCTAATAGAAAAAGTAAAATAAAATACATGGCTAGGCTGATAGAGGCAAGAACAGAACTTTTGGCCTCTGGGCCTTTGGGGCAAGGTGGAATCTCTCTATTTCTCATTAGCCCACAGATTTTCCTATCAGCCTTTTGCCTTAGTTATCTTTTGTACCCTCCAAAAATAATTACTGTAGAGAAAAACTTCCTATGTCCTTTTAGTATTTGGTGTTTTCCTATTGCTTAGTATGAAGTTGTTAGAAAAACAAACACTTCGGAGTCAGACAAGTATGCCGTAAACTTTAGGCACATTAATGTCCCCTCGGCGTCCAGTTACTCAAATCGCCTTATCTAGTTGGGAACAATACTGTGGCATTTGCGATAGCATTGTGGTCAGGATTAAGTGAGATGTTTCAAGTCAAGTGCCTAGCACAGTGTTTGACAAATAATAGGTGGCCAATAAATGACGGCTAGAATAATGATTAAGGAAGGACTAAAAGGTGTCAGGTCCAGCTACGGAGAAAACTGTCACATAGGCTTCTTCATCCTCTGTTTCAGCTTCCTTCCCATATCTTCTCCCCCCTAATCCCCACTGTCTCCCATTACCAGTACTTGGGACTCTCATTATACCATTAGACGGCCCTCTTTTCCAAGTCTAGCATCTTTTGTTCCTGATTTATCTTCCTCATCTCCTTCTTTTCAGACCTCTCAGTCTTATGACCTATGCTTTTTCCGCCCACCATATCTAACCTTGTAAAGGTTCTGTTAATGCCATTTATGCCAAAATGTTAACTACTAATGTCATTTTCATATGCTAGTCTTGCCAGCACGTAAGTCTGTTTTAGTGAAGGTCAACATGACAACTAAGAGAATAAAAGTGCAAACTTAATTTGGAGGCATCAGTAATAGGGAGAGAAGAGAGATTTTTAAAGAGAAGGACTCAATGATAACAATAAAAATAACGAACAGCTAACATTTATTAGGTGCCAACTCTATTTTGCACCGTGCTTTATAAGCATTGCCTCATTTAATCCCCTCACCCAATAAATTATGTACTATTAATATTGCTGTTTTTCTCATGAGGAAAATGCACCTTGGAGAGATAAAGCAAATTTCCAAAGGTCCTAGTACCAAGTAAGCGGATCAGACAGGTTTGGAACTCAAGTCTATCCAACTTACCGTCATCTATCTCTCTTACATAGTCACCTACAGGCTAAATTTTCATCAGGGCAGGTATCTATTTGCTCCTCTTATCATCATTTGCTAGAGCCTGGTGTAGTGCCTGGCACATAGTAAATAATCAATCACTGGTGCATGAATTAATGCATAAATATCTATTCTGCCATAACTTCCTCTCCATTTACCTCTCTGGGATCACCTCTTGCATGGAGGCACTGCCTTGCCTAACATTCCAAAACTCTGAATTGCCAGTAGTCCCACATATACGATTCTGTTTCCTGACTTCCTGTCCTCTCTACCTGCAATTCCCATTTCCCCAGAAGTCCCTGGGCTAACTTCCACTTACCCTGTAACAGAGAACTCAGGAGTGATCTGCCATGAAGCTTTCCCTCTCTCTGGTCTCTCCTCCTATCCTCTCCCTCACTGTCTCCTTTCTCCTTCCCACCTTGGTCCAACCCAGCCAGAGTTCTTTCCATGTCTGTCTATGCCACTAGACCATGGTGTTTTTGAGGGCACATGTCTGATATACTTGTTTATCCTTTTTTATACCTGACATATTTTGTATGTGACATATATTTTGTATGCATCTGGCCCAGCCTAATTTATCAATTCTATGGCATGTTTTTTTCATACTTAACATCTCTGAAATTGATATACATCTTCCAGTTGATGAAATCTTAAAATTATAATTGACAGTGTTTTTTCTGATTTAATGATATAAAAAGAAGGGCTGTTTGCATCCTATAATGAAGGGCATCTTAGACTTACTGTAATATAATAATTGATATTAAATAAAGGCTATATGAATGAATGAATGAATGAACAGCAATCATAGCCCTCCTCAAATCACATTATTCTTCCTACTTACAACTTAGCTGTTCTGCATCATAGACATTGTGGCAGGGCAACAGCTGAGTATTATTCTTTATTTATGCTGGGCTTTCCTAGAGATAATAAACTCGTTCAAATTATTCTTACTCATTTCTTTCTGGACTGAGGTGATCTGTTCCCTATGCTTTTCTTCCAGGTGAAATTGATCTTCATATCCTCTCCAAAGTGCAGGCTCAATACCCAGGAGTTAGTATCAATACTGAAGTGGTTGAACCAAGTGCTGAACAAATCACCAAGTACAAAGGTACTTGTAATCCACAGTGCTGTAGATCAAATTCTGTTCTGAAAGGCCTGTCACCCCAAATGCGTCCCTTCAGTCATTAACAACACAGCTGCTGTGGTATGTTCTTTGTAAGCTTATTGAGAGCAGAACCTGATTAATTTGTTTTCTTGGCAGGAATGACGAAACATCTCAGAATATAAATAGTGATGAGAATTCCCCCCCCCTTTTTTTTTTTTACTGACTCTCCATCCCTCCCCTGGTCATCAACTATTATTTTTGATATTTATTCTTAGAGACAGAGTCATTAATTCATTCAGAGGTATTTAAACAGAATCCCTGCCCTTAAAGAGCTTACGTTTCATTGCTTACAGCAGGAATCAGGAAACTTTTCTTTAAAAAGGGCCACAGAGTAAGTATTTTAGACTTAGAGGGCCACATGGTCTCTGTCACAACTAATCAGCTCTGCCACTGAAGCCCAAAAGCAGCCATAGATAATACATACACTAATGAGTGTGGGTGTGTTGCAATAAAACTTTATAAACACTAAAATTTGAATTTTATATCATTTTTACCTATCATGAAGTATTATTCTTCTTTTGATTTTGTTCAACCATTTAAAAGTGTAATGGCACAAGATATGAAAGAAGCACGAAATCAGAAAGTAGTGTATAATTTTTAGCTTGCAGTCTATTTAAAAATAGGTGGTGGGAAGATATGGCCCATGCCATGGTTTGCTGATTCCTGACTTACAGAATCATATCACCTGTCTTACATCAATCTTCCATTGATAAAATTCACCAGTTGATTTCCCATTAACACCAAGATAATAGTACCTATGTCTGATCAGGATTCTCATAATTATTTCTTATTGACTCCATTCTCTAATTTCATTTAACACTAGAGGAAAAACTAGGATGAACTCTTTGGTCTTCTGGAGATTTATAAAAAAGAAAAATGTGCTTTATATCTGTTATGTATATAACACTGATTGCATTAAAATTCTAAATGGAAATGGGTTCCGAATTTGCAGTTAAAATTGATGGTGTGCCACCTCTTCTCCGTATTTTAGAGCTTGTAGCCAAGACATCAAACCTCGAGAACATAAAGTTTACTTGGCATAAGGAGACATCATCTGAATATCAAAATAGAATGATGGAGAAAAAAGAACTTCAGAAGTGGGACTTTATTCATATGATTCAGGTAAGAAATATTTATTGTTATATACTCTCAGAAGAAAGATTTTTCAGAAATATTTCAGAGTACCTAATATTTTAACTTTAAAAAGAAAAATGAAATCTGATTTCTGATTTTACAAGTGACCATTATCTGTCCAAATTGAAGTTAAAGATGTTGACAATACTAAGAGATCCTCTGTAACATTTAAAAAGCCAGTTTTCTCTATGCAAAATACCCCCATAGTTACTGATTTTTTTTCAATGCTGGCTTAACTTTTGTGGGATTGAAAGTTCATAGATAGTAGAGTGTAGCACATCCTAACACAATTCTCCAGTAACTCTAATGGTCTGGATGGACCAACATCCCAGAGTTTTTCTGAATCCTCTTGCTTTTGCCTTCTTTTGATGACCTGGCTCGTGTGCACATGACAGAAGGGCAGGCTAGATGATTTCTCAGGTCAACAAAGTGTTACTGACATTAGTCAGCCATTACATAGGAATTTATTCCCATGGTCCAGCACTTATAGTGTATTTCTTAGAAATACGGTAGTGTATTTCTTGGAAAGGGGGAGACAATTCAGTAGGTGGTATGGGGACATACTTCCAGAGGCCACTGACATATCTGGATAGCATATAGGTGTATAGGCTTTGGGTGTTGGCTACCATTAAAAGATGTGTATATTTTAGAAATACCACGATGAACAACAAGATGCTTTTTGCTTTCTATAGTCCACAAGCACAGTCATCCCAAAGGAATAAAGTTTTTAAAATCATAGGAAGAAATGACTCCAAGATCAGCATATGCAGGCAATCCTACATCTTTGCTTTCTTAGCGGACAAAATCTTTTACCTATAAGGGAGTCCTAACATTGCTCAGCAAACCTATGTTTCTCTAGTAGACTTACTTTCCTACCTTCCCAAACAGCTGGCCCTTGAACAACACAGGTTCGAACTGCGTGGGTCCACTTATATGTGGATTTTTTCAATAATAAATGCTACATGACTGGACGCAGAACCCCAGAAACAGAGAAACTGCATACAGGGAGGGCCAACTCTGTGTTATGTGTGAATATTTGTGCACAGAGTGTTGGTGTTCCTAACCCCTGCCTTGTTCAAGGGTCACCTACTGTATAACTATCTCATACCTCCCTCTCTCTCCTTATACCTCCTGTAATCCCTCCTCCATCACTCATTTCCAACTGATGACCTCACGTCCTATTCTGTAGCAAAAAGAGAAACCATCAGGTAGAAAATCATCTTCCACTCTCCAAATTTACAAACATAGCTGCACCTGTACGCACCATGTCTTTCTTTCCCCTTATTACAAAAGCCTCCCTTTATCAAAAGCCAATCCCTCCACATATGCTCTGGATCCCATTCTTATAAAATTCTTCTTTTTTTTTTTTTTTTTAGCATCTAAAAAAATCTGTATTCTACAAACATACCAGTGAATGCTATAAATAAGGTAATATGACATAAAACAAAATGAAAAATATATGTGAGACTGTTCTCTTTAGTGTACAGAATTCATGGCAGTTGCTGTACTATCAGGCTACTTAAATAGATCTATATCTATAACTGTATTTATATCTATATCTATATTTATATATATATAAAATTCTTATATAATGTTGCAGCTTCAGAGATCATTCACCAGTTTCTCTCAAAAGCACCACGTCTGTTCTTTCTTTCTCACAGCAACTCTGCTTCCTCTGCATTACTCCTCTGTCCCTCTCCATCTACTCTGCATTTTTCTGTGCTATTTCTCTGTCTCTCTATTGCTCCTTGCGGTCCTAGCATTCTCATGACATCCTTCAACTTAATATTCATAATCAACTGCAGAGATTCTGTGTCTATTAGATCAAATTTCAGAGCATCTGCTATGACCCACCTCCTCTTTTCAGCCAGGTCATGTCATGGATGGTTAGCCATCTTGTGGATTAGCGGCATCTGGGTGCCTGTCTATGTATGGTCCCTGTGATGAACAGCATGGAGTGACATGATACTAAATATGGCCTGTGATGCTGCACAAGCCGTGTGCAGCTCCACTGTATTTCATTCATTTGTGTGAGAGGGGCATAGCTTAGGTTGTTTATGTTTTACGCAATAAATTCTATCATGGCATCTACATAAAGCATTGAATTCTTGTTTAAGAGAGCTGAAGATGAGACGTAAGAAGTGTCTATGGGGGTAGACTCCAGGGATGTAAGTCCTTAGGGAAAATTTTCTACTGCCAATGTTTAATTCCAAGCTCTATCTGTGTTGGGTGGAAAGACCTCTCCCTGCACTTCACCAGAGATGGTTCAGTTATTAAAAATGGGTGGGCTTACTTCACTCTGGGTCAGAAAGAGAAAAACAAATACCGTATGCTAACACATATATATGGAATATAAAAAAAAAAAAAAGCTACTGGTGAACCTAGTTGCAGGGTAGGAATAAAGAGGTAGACATAGAGAATGGACTTGAGGACACGGGGTGGGGACCCGGGGAGAGGGAAGGGTAAGCTGTGACAAAGTGAGAGAGTGGCATGGACATATATACACTACCAAACGTAAAATAGATAGCTAGTGGGAAGCAGCCGCATAGCACAGGGAGATCAGCTGGGTGCTTTGTGACCACCTAGAGGGGTGGGATAGGGAGGATGGGAGGGAGGGGATATGGGGACATAGGTAGGCTTATGGCTGATTCGCTTTGTTGTGCAACAGAAACTAACACGGTGTTGTGAAGGAATTATACTCCAATAAAGATCTATTTAAAAAAAAAAAAAGGGGGGGGTGGGCTGACTCCTAGCACCCTGGGACCATGCATGTAACTTTAGGCTTTATCCAGTCCATTTCCCTAGAGAATCTGTCAACATCAAAGCCTGTCACATTTTCCATGATTTTAAAAAAAGCATCTGTGAGCCTACGGTGAAGCTAGTGCAAAGGGCTTAATTTTAAAACAACGCTCCATGAAATGGAATGTTTCTACGGTGCCAGCACCATTTTTGCCCAGAACTACCAAAACTCACAAAATATAGAGTGAGCATTAGAATTCAGTGCCCCCATGTGGAATGCAGACTGTCTCGAGCTATAAATGTCTGTGTTAATGAAGCCAGAAAGAGTAAAGTTTAAGCTGTTTGGCTCTAGTTGAGTAAATACCATAGTTTCCCCTCTCCCCAAATATTTTCTCACACTATTATTCTATCTCTATATATAACATTTTTAATTTTTAAATTTCTTAAGTGTTTTGTTGAATAAAAATCCACTCAACTTGGACATCAAACCTTCTAGTGAGTATTTAGTCCAAGCAACAAAGACATTGACACAGAAAAGCATCTCGTTTCTCTCTTCCTTCATTTCTAGATGCTGTATTATGTAAAAGACATCCCAGCCACGCTGAAATTCTTCCATAGTCTCTTAGCTACCCGTGCTAAGATTCTCATTACTGTTGTGTCCGGTAAGTTATTTTCCTTCAGCCTGAATTTTAAAACAGTGATAGCGCATGGATACGTGTGTTTGAAGGCAGCTGGTATATTTCATCTTCCTTATGAAATTCTTGATTTGGCTTCTGATCAGAGTCAATTAATTAACACAGTATTAGGAAAATCCTTCACAACGGCTTTCAATTTAGGAGTTCCAGTGGAATTAAATGTCTGTTTACTTCTTTCTCTCAGGCAAATATATCCTTGTTGTCTCTATATAAAAAATATTTAATATACAGCAAATACAACGGATAGGAATGTTTTTAACGAGACTAAAAATAGTAAATATTTCTATTTACCTCCTTTTTGTCTCTTGAATGTCTCTCTTCTGTGATGTTTATTAATAAATATCAATAAAATAAAGGTTTAAATATTTGGGACACTATCATATTTGATTAATCTGCATTTCTAGAGCCATTATCAATGTTCATTTAGGTTTTCTCAAATAAGTATCAAACATGGTCCCCTTGTTTTGTTTTGTGTTGTCGTGTTATTTTCCAAAGAAGGCATTTGATCATGTCATGTTGTTTCCAATGATACAATAAGTACCACACAGAGAACATAAGTAAACAGATTAGCAAATGAAACACAGACATTGTTGCATTCATTAATTCATTACTTCTTTCATTCAGCAGTCTTTGTGGATTGTCCACACAGTGCTAGGCAGGTTCACTCCACGTACACAGCAGCCTCTATCTCCCTAAGCTTATACCAGACCCTGTACTCAGAAACCATATGTCGCAAAATGCATTTATTCTTTTCTTTATAAATTTATTTATTTATTTATTTTTGGCTGCATTGGGTCTTCGTTGCTGGCCGTGGGCTTTATCTAATTGCTACGAGCAGGGGCTACTCTTCGCTGCGGTGCGCGGGCTTCAGTAGTTGTGGCACCAGAGCTCGGTAGTTGTGGCTCACGGGCTCTAGAGTACAGGCTCAGTAGTTGTGGTGCATGGGCTTAGTTGCTCCCCAGCATGTGGGATCTTCCCGGACCAGTGCTCGAACCTGTGTCCCCTGCACTGGCAGGTGGATTCTCAACCACTGCGCCACCAGGGAAGTCCCCATGTATTCTTAAATATGAAGAATGGCTTTAAGGATGGCAAACATAGCTGTTGCCTATAATCCTGGGTTTGAACTCATGTGGGAGTTTGGCAAATGAGAGTTCCTGTACACAACCTCTTCTCTAAGGGAACATTTGATATACTATTTTTATCTCAGGTTAGTTAAAAATACTCATTTGTGTGGGAGAGTTCTATCTTACCATTTAGAAGGGCTTCTGTAAACTGGATGTTTCCCACCAACCTCTCTCTAAATTAGGACACTTGGGTAAAGCACTTTGTACTGCATTTAGGAATACAGAAGTCAATTTAGTTATCAACACTGAGGGCAGTCTATTCTTGATAATCTGTGTCAATAATAAAGAAACAGTGTTGCAGACAGAAATAGCAATTCATCCAGTAGTCATATATGTTTGATTTTAGGATATATATCATATCAAATGAAGATCTACTGTTATATATATTTGGTTTATGCTTAAATATTTTCAGAAGTCAAGTATTTGAGTGTCAGAAGGCAGCTGTCTATGAGTATATGCCTACCAATAAGAAAAAGCCAGCCTAAGGTTTAGGAAGTGGAATGAGCAGTCTACAAGCAACTGAGAACGGACTAAGTGCCCTTATGGATACAGTATTCTGCTGGCTACATCATGAATACGTTAATAGAATCCATGGTTTATTGGCATCAGGATATGTGCAAACCAAAACAGGTCCAGTGAAATGCAGGATGATACATAAAATCAAGAATGCTGAGGCACTTCCTAGCTGTGTGAACTTGGTCTGTGAGTCTTAGTTCATGCAAGGCCTATTTCCAGATGATCATACCTACATAATACGGCATCTATGCACACATGTAGTTCACATGTACTATGTCTATATACATTCATGGGGAAAAAAAATCAAAGAAAGGGAGTAAAAGCACAAAAACCAGTTAGCTTTCATAAAAAAAGGTATTTTGAGTCAAAACTTATTCATTCTGTAGTTTGACGGTGGAGATGTTTTACTAACTTTTTCAGCACACAGCTTACAATTTTTCATTACTGCACACAGCAGTGGGAGGCAGGTATCCCAAAGAGGAAAACACTGGTAACACACAACCCTCTTAACTCCGTGCTCTTCCTAAGATACCAGCTCCTTACTTCCCCCTTCTACCCCTCTTATTTGTTACCTAGAGTAGTTTAACTCCCTTTTGCTCTGCCTGTCTGACCTAGATAAACCTGTGCACCTATAAACCCATCTTAACAACAGTATATTTCTCTGAGATAAATTCTGTTGGCCCCTCGGTGTATGGAAGTGCCTATGGTCTTCTTTTTTAAAAATAGTAAGAACTGCTTTGTCGTATTAATAAAGCTGATATAAACATATGGGTCAACTTTCAGGAAAATAGAGCATAGTCAATTTCCAACAGTGAAAACAAAGTTAATCGCAAGAACTTTCCAATCAGATTTGTTTTATATCGTTGTCAATTAACATGTATAGAATTGATCCACATTTTGATTAGTCACTTTTTCATTCGATGATATCACTGCAAATCCCTATCTGCCAGACCGGTCTGTGGATAGCAGACAGGTTTGGGAAAGCTCCCCAGGTCATCTGAGGTGCCTGATCAACTTCCTACCTTACCGCTGTAGAAAAACCATTACCCTAAACTACCTTCTCAGCCCCAACTTGAACCCCATTCTTCATACTTGCCCAATGAAAACATTCCTTAAACTTGAATATTACCCTAAAACTTGAAACACCCACACCAAAATGGTTCACACTAGGCTCTGTTTATATCACATTTGTTGCAGTCACTTTCTAAATGGAATCTGCTTCATAATTACCCAGAAGTGAAGAAGCCTGTTTGTATATTTCCTTTCTTTTGGGGCAATATTCTCATCCATAGCCTCATTGCAATACAGCAAACTGAGTACTCGATGCCAACAGAGTCAGACAAACCTAGAACTAGTCACTAAATTAAATTTCTAAGAACACTCATCAAGCCAGTATCTCACCTGAGTGCATAATGGTATGTCTGGATTAACATCTTGCTCTAAAAGGTCATCTTAAATATGCCCCACAGCTAAGGCTTCTGCCTGTCCATCCGAGTCAGACACTGACCTGTTACTGAACTGATGCGTTCTCTCTGTGAATAAACTGAAGTACTCAGTTATTTGAGCACCATATGGACACCCACTGTTTGCCATTTATTAGATTCTAAGATAATGAAATATGGGGTCAGTTTCTAGATTTAATTATGCAGGGCACCTAGGCTGGTTAAGGTGACAGGTGTATTCAGCATATTCAAACACAGCCTACACTCTTGGTCCCAAGTTCACTGCATAGGTTAGTCCTGTAGATTTGGTTCATTCAGCTTTTATTGAGCTCCTCTAGTTGGTCACTGCTAGGCTCCGGGGTTGCAAAGATGACTGTTACTCCTCTGCCTTTGAAAGGCTCCTAATCTAATGGAGGATTCAGACATGTACATACTTTCAAAAAGGTGCTAATTTCTGATCAGAGGCCGATAGGGAGTTTAAGGAGAGTTCCCGGAGAGCAAGAGGCTCTGCCTCTTACCTCTAGTCCCAGATCTTTGCAAAACCCTTGCCAACTAGAGGAAGACACCCAGTGAATGTGTTTGAATTGAACTGAATAATTGTTTATTATTTCTGCCTTATACTATCCCAACTACAGCTAGTTCTGAATGTCCATTCAAAAAAAGATACCGTGTTTTAGCTAACATGATAGACATGGAATCAGAGAATACAGCAAGTTCTGGAGATTTGAAGATGGATTTAATAAACAGGAATAAAAGACTCAATAAAGAAGATACACATATTCACACGCACACAGTGCACACCGAAATAGGCAGAACAGAGGTTTTTCTCCAGTTCCTAAGTATCCATTAAAAAGTTAGCCCAGCTCAGTAAATATTTATTTATTTATAACAAACAGAAGTTCCTGATTATAATGATAAAAGATTTGATTTGGGGATGAAAAAGAAGAGAAATAAGAAGAGGTGGATTTTTAAAATGAGGAGTATCCCACACTAAAATAATGTTAGTGGCATGTTTTTCTGCAAAGGTAGTAGCCAGGCATTCGTTGAGAGAGTTGCTAATTAAAATGCAACTTATCTGGTTACAGGAGATTAGCCAGGAGGTCAGTGACATTTTCTGTCTTGCCCTCTCCTTATCTAAGGAAGGAGGCAAATCATGGTGTGTTATTTTTAATAAGGGGGGTGGGGGTGAGGGACCTGGTTTGTATCATGTTGAAAACAAAAGTAACACCATATGTTGTGCCCCCCGAGAGCCATTATGATAATGTATCAGTCAGGAAGTTTCTAACTGCTCAGCTCAGAAATGGCACTGAGTCACAGAACGCTGACGCCAGCAAATTCTCTGCAATTCGTGTTTGGTTCTTTTTTCTCTGCCAGGGTGAAAAAAAAGAAAAATGATAACAGAGCTCTTCCTCAACCACCGAAATATTTATTTTCTTGTAGTCTTGTTTGCAGGCAAATTCTTATTTAGGCAGTCGCTGTCTTTGGAATGAAAGATTTTTGTAGTACATGCTCATGACCCTCATTTTTTTTCCCACTGAACTGAGGTTTTATTTTTTTCTGCTTCATTCCAATTCCACCTTCTTCTAGAGCTTATCCTGTAGTTATCGTTCCCTCTTCTGAAATGTTAGTGGAACATCAATTATCTAGGCTATTTATTATTTACCATTTTCTGCCTTGGTTATTCTCTTTTGTTGAGTTAAATCAGGAGACTTTAGCCAAGCCCATGGATGAGGCCAACGTCCTATAATTATATGCAGAATTGTGTGGCTATATAGTGTTTGTATACTTTTCTGGAGAGTCCGATTACTTTGATTACATCATAAAGGAGCTTTCGGAACCAAAAAAGTTCACGCCTTTGAAATCTTAATTTTTAATCCTGGAAACTCATAGAGCTGTAAGTTCTCTCTTATATTGCTTTGGCCAAGTCCAACTTAATTTCCTAACACTTGAGCAGTGTTTACTATGTGCCAGTCATGGTTCTAAGTGCCTTACTTTATCAACTTGGTGATCCTTGGAACAATCCTATGAAGATAGTCTATTATTATCCCTGATTTATAGATGACAAAACTGAGGCACAGGTTCATAAAGCTAGTAAGAGGAGAAGCCAGGCTTCCCACTCAGAAAGTCAGGCTTTAGAGACCGCTCTTAAATGCTGCACATATCCACTGTCTCTGTAACAGCCCACTATTAGATGCGTATATTAGAAAGTCCATAAACAGCTGTTCTTTTGTTTTGATTTATTAGTATTATTACAGATTTCTGAAAAGCAGATTTGTCTTTTTACATTCTCAAGATTACAACCAGTGGAAATACATTATCAAAGTAATTCCATATAATATTCATTTATTTTGTAAGCACTTATTACACATCTGCCATGTGCTTACCATTGAGCAATGATTCACTTCAATTATCTCATTTAATACTTGCAGTTGCATTTGGGGTAAGTATGGTTATCTCTATCTTATAGATGAGAAAACTGAGGTTCTGAGAGACTAAATACCAAACCTCATCTCATTCATGAAGTGTCAGAACAGTCCAACCTATCTCTCCCACAGATGCTGTATCTCTTAGCTTCTACACTGGGCCAGGTTTTCAACTAAATACAACATACACTGCTAATATATCTTCTAAAGCTGGGGACAAAATTTTTAGGACTCAACCTAGTTGTTGCTGCCCAAGGCAGCATCCTGTAATTGTATAGACATGAGAGGCTACCCCATCTTTGGTCTGGGTAAACTATCATTGTATTTGCTGTGCTCTTTCTTTCTATTTCAATTTTTACTCTTAGACCCTTTCCTCTGAACCAGACTAACATAAACAACTGCCTTCCTCCTATCACCACCTGAATGTCCAACGGGGACCTCAACCTTATGTCTCCAAAACCAGATGCCTGATAACACATTTAAACATGTTCCTCCCTCATTCTTCCCATTTCCAATAATGGCAATTTTCTCTTTTCAGATGCTTGGGCCAAAATGACTGGGATCATCACTGATTCTTTTCTTTCTTTCACTATCCAAATTATTATTGTTAACAATATCCAAATCATTAGCAAATGGCATTGGATCTAGGAGTGTAATATATAAAAAATTCAACCACTTCTCATCACCTCCAATCTTGCTGCTGCAACGTAACATCATCTAACATCCAGATTATTGCAGTAGCTTTCTTACTGTTCTTCCTGATCTGTCCTTATGCCCCTATAGTCTATTCTCAATAGAGAATAGTCCATCTGTATGGCCAGAGTGACCTTATGAAAATGCAAATCAGGTTAAGTCACTCTAATATTGTGTTGTCCAATATGGAAGCCACAGTTGGCTACTGAAAGTGAAATGAATTAAGATGAAGTAACACTTAAGGTTCACTCCCTTAGTCACACTAGCCACAGTTTACATGTTCCATAACCATAAAGTGGTTACTGGCTATGATACTGGACAACGCAAATATGGAACATGTCCAAGAGTCCAGAAAGTTCTATTAGACCACACTACAATGGCTTCCATCTTTTTCCATATGATTTAGCACCCAGTCTACTGCTCACCATCACCCGTACAACCTCCTCTCCTTCCACGCTCCCCTCTGTTCACTCAATTCCAATCTCACTGGCTTCCTGGCTAGTTCTTAACATGCCAAGCCTGTTCCTGCTTCAGGTCCTTTGCAGTTGCTCTTCTCTCTACCTGGAGTAATCTTCTCTCTGACATCTGTGTGGATTGCTGTCATGTCTCTGCTCAAATGTCACATTATTAGAGAGACTATATCTGCGGCCACCTGATATAAAACAGCAACCCATCCAACTCTTTGATCCCCCTTATTCCTTGCTCTGATTTGTTTTTCATTAGCACTCTGCACCATCTGATATACGATTTATTTACTTATTTAACTTTCTCTCCTCCCACCCCCTTCACTCCTTGAACTGAGCTACACAAAGGCAAGAATTTCTTTTTTTTAAATTGACTGCTCTATTCCAAGCATCTAGTGTACTGGTTGGCAGAGTAGGTAAAGGAAAAGAAGGATAGCTGAAAGCATGAATTTTGTTCTGTTGCACAGGAACCAGTGGCTGGGAGAAGCTATGGAAAAAGTACGGATCTCACTTACCCCGGGAGGACCTCTGCCAGTATGTCACGTCATCTGACCTCATGCAGATGCTGGACAAGTTGAGGATTAAGTATGAGTGTTATGACCTTCTTTCCACCATGGACATATCTGACTGTTTGATTGATGGCAATGAAAATGGAGACCTGCTTTGGGATTTTTTGACAGAAACCTGCAACTTTAGTACAACAGCACCACCTGATCTCAAAGCAGAAATTATGAAAGATCTGCAAAAGCCTGAATTCAGTGTAAAGAAAGAGGGAAAGGTTCTTTTCAATAACAGTCTGAGTTTCATAGTGATTGAGGCATAAATGTCCACCATGAGAATGTATTCAAAAACTATAGTTTGAACAATTTTGATCATTCACTTATTTGTGCATTAAAATTATAAATATATCTCATAATATAAACAGAGCATTTTCTCTGATATGTAAAATCTAGAAAATCCCAAGATATTCTTGGACTTCCATGTGGAATCATATATGACACTGCTGGTCTTATCCCATCCCTTCTATCGGTAAAGAGACTACATGCTGTCTACACACCACATAATCTGGAAAAATGAGACAACTAAGTTTCACGGGCTTATTGACAATAAAACCCTTTCCATTTGTTGATTATAATGGAATTTCCTGGAATACTAATAAAATATGTGCTATGGATTTTTAAAATACTAGTAAAGTATATGCTTATTGATACCTTGGACATTAAGAAAGCATATGTTTATTGATTTTTCCCCTTCTGTGAAGAAGTATTTCTCTATGTGCATTTCTTTATTGTAGTTTCTTATTTTTAAAGATTACTCTAATTAACTTTGTTATGTGTTGTCATTTCCTCCCACTTTGTTTTCTCTTTTAATTTTGTCTATGATTTTGTAGTGTTTTGTTTGTTTTCTGCTATACTAAAGTTTTTCTACTTTATTCAGTCAAATTTAGTTTTTTTCCTTTTTTAATTTCTGGACTTCTGACACATTTTAAAAGGCCTCCTAAAACCAAGGCTTTAGAATATTAACATATTTAATCATAATAATTTTATAATTTCACTGTAAAAAAATCTTTGATATGTTTGAAGTTTACATAAGTATCAAGAGTGAGTTGAGAACAAGCTGATTTTCCTCAAAAAAAAACCCCATCTATATCAACACAATTGACATAAAAACCCACTGACTTAAAATATACCTTTTATCATTCACTAAATTTCTTGAAAACACTTGAGTCTATTTCAATACTCCATCATCCTTATGCCCCTCTGTCTTAAGATCTCCTCTAAGATCAAGAATAATCTTTAGGGCTTCCCTGGTGGCACAGTGGTTAAGAATCCACCTGCCAATGCAGGGGACATGGGTTTGAGCCCTGGTCTGGGAGGATCCCACGTGCTACGGAGCAGCTGGGCCCGCGTGGTACAGCTGCTGAGCCTGCGCTCTGGAGCCTGCGAGCCACAACTACTGAAGCCCGCGCACCTGGAGCCTGTGCTCCGCAGCAGGAGAAGCCACTGCAACAAAGAGTAGCCCCCGCTCGCCACAACTAGAGAAAGCCCACTTGCAGCAACGAAGACCCAACGCAGCTAAAAATAAAATAAAATAAATAAATATATTTTAAAAAAAATCATCTTTAACAGTAGTATTTCAGAGGATTTTTGAAAAGTTTTTGATAATCCTTATATTATCTTTAATAATAAACATCTATCATTCTTAAAAAAAAAGCACACCTCTTAAGTAATTAAGTAATTTTATAATTAATACATATATTTTAAAAATATAAGTAAATAATTACTACTCCCTGTTAGAAACAGAACAAAAGTAAGGTTTTACTAAAGAGGTCACGGACCCTGATTCACCAGTGATGAAACGTTCAACATAGTATGATATTCACTCTTTCACATCACAGAGCTACCACTTAATGCTGTGGTATAGTCACTTAAAAAGGATTAATGCCTTCCTTCAGGCCCAGGAAATACACTGGAGTATAGAGCCTATTTCTACCCACAAATTACCAAGCTTTATTGTTCATAATAAGTAAAACTGACTTGCATTACTCTCTTTTCATGGACAACTTTATCAATATTTTTTTGAATTGTCAGTTGCAACAAATGAAATGACAGTTATCCAATCAGATTCCTGAATATGAACCCTGAACCATTAATCATACTGATACGTACTACTGACAAAGGAAATCTGTGAAGCAGGCATGATTGATGGATATGGACCATGACGACCTTGAACAACTTCACCAAAAAAAAGGAAATCAAGACTACAGAGCAAATTACGGTCTTTTCTAAAAAGCACATGTGCAAAACAAAACAAGAATAGAACTACCATGCTGCTTAAAGATGAAGAAGACTAGCCGTCTATAGACGGATGCTTGTAAATATGGCCGTTTTCTCATACAGCCCTTACTATAAAATACGAGGATAAATAAATTCTCACCTGCTTCAATTTAATGTAATGTGAACAGTCAAGCCTTTTTCAAGAGAAAATCCTTAGGAGTTACCTACCAGTCAGTGGTGGAAAGATACAAGGGTACAACAGGTGTGAGGGATGGAACTACTGGCTCCTGCCTGCACTGCGTGATATTACAAAGGACTTGAGGCAGTCACATATTGAATATTCAAGTCCGTTTTTGTGGTTCAGGAAAAAAGCCTACAACATGAATTTGGAATGTTGTTTTATACATCATCATACATCTCCCAGTGCTTAACATGGGGCCATGCATAGAGAAGATGCTAAGTAATGGATTACTTTCTTTCTCAAGCACCTATCTTATACCTATGTGTTTATATTCTTGTTGTAACCACAGCTCAAGAAACCCAACAAAACTGTTTGTTGCCCTTAGTATAAACCTTAACTTATTTAAAGTGTTTCTGACACTTTTCTGCATTTGTTAGAGAGTCCTGCCAAATCCAAAGTATTAAGTGGAGCAAAGTATTTTAGGGCCTTGATCCTTGCTTATTGTAAAAATAGGCAACTTTCTTAATTGAAAACTCTGCCAAGGATATAAAATGGAGAAAAGACAGTCTCTTTAGGGAGTGGTATTGGGAAAGCTGGGCTGCCTCATGTAAATCAATGAAGTTAGAACACTCCCTCACGCCATACACAAAAGTAAACTCAAAATGGCTTAAAGACAAATATAAGACATGACACATAAAACTCCTAGAAGAGAACATAGACAAAACATTCTCTGACATAATTCATAGATAGCAATGTTTTCTTAGGTCAGTCTCCCAAGGCAATAGAAATAAAAGCAAAAATAAACAAATGAGACCTAATTGAACTTACAAGCTTTTGCACAGCAAAGGAAACCATAAACAGGATGAAAAGACAACCTACGGAATGGGAGCAAATATTTGCAAACAAAGTGACTGACAATGGCTTAATTTCCAAAATATACAAACAGCTCATACAACTCAATAACAACAACAACCAAAAACCCAATCAAGAAATGGGCAGTAGACCTAAATAGACATTTCTCCAAAGATAACACAAAGATCCCCAACAGGCACATGAAAAGATGCTCAATATCACTAATTATTAGAGAAATCAAAACTACAATGAGGTACCAACCTCACAACAGTCAGAATGGTCGCCATTAAAAGTCTACAAATAACAAATGCTAGGGAGGGTGTGGAGAAAAGGGAACCCTCCTACACTGTTGGTGGGAATGTAAGTTGGTGCAGCCACTATGGAAGACAATATGGAGATTCCTCAGAAAAATAAAAACAGAACTACCATATGATCCAGCAACCCCACTCCTGGGCATATAACTGGACACAACTATTATTCAAAAAGATACATGCACCCCTATGTTCATAGCAGCAATATGTACAATAGCCAAGACAGGGAAGCAACCAAAACGTCCATTGACAGATAAATGGATAAAGAAGATGTGGTACATATATACAATGGAATACTATGCAGCCATAAAAAAGAATGAAATAATGCCATTTGCAGCTACACGGATGGACCTAGAGATTATCATACTAAGTGAAGTCAGAAAGAAAATAACAAATACCATATGATATCACTTATTTGTGGAACCATAATATGACACAAATGAACTTATCTACGAAACAGAAACAGACTCACAGACATAGAGAACAGACTTGTGGTTGTGAAGGGGGAGAGGGATGGGGGACGGGTGGATTGGGAGTTTGGGATTAGCAAATACAAACTACTATGTATATAATAGGTAAACAACAAGGTCCTACTGTATAGCACAGGGAAATATATTCAATATCCTGTAATAAACCATAATGGAAAAGAATATGAAAAATTTAAAAATACATATAACTGAATCACTTTCCTGTTCACCAAAAACTACCCAGCATTATAAATCAACTATACTTCAATAAAAAATTAAAACAAAAAAATAAAACAAAATAAAAAAAGAAAACTCTGCCAATCTGGGCAAAAGAAAAAAATTAAATTTCTGGTGTGCATCCGTAAAAAACAGATGCAAGGGTCACAGAAAATACTAGATCTTAAGTCTGTGACATTGCACAGACTCAAAGTATATTTAATGTATTTAAAATGTTTGCTTAATAAAAATAGCTTACACAGAGTATTTTGTCATTTTAAAAGCATATTTACATATATTTACCCCATCAGAATGTTATTTCTAAGAAAATAAGGACTTCTTGATAAGCCCCACAAGGGACTGATTACCTAAAATAGTCTTGTTAGATGGACAGCTTGAACCAGATTTCCTGGGTTCAAATCCTGGTTCTATTAATTACTCACTGAGCGGTCTCAGGCAATTCATTTTCTCTATTATCAGATTTCTTCATCTTCAAAATGAAGATGATAATCACAGTACCAACCTTAGAGGGTGGTCATGAGGATTCTAGGAGTTAGGGTACAGAAATATGCTCATAAAGTGACAGGCTCATAGGGAATTTCAAAAATATTAACTATAATTATTATTAACTGCTCAAAAAAATTCAGTATAAAATGTAGAACACATTTAAAAAAATTAAAATTAAGGAAAATTATGACTGAGGCCAGAGAGAGAGATAGTACCTAGAAGAAGCAACCTATTCCCTGACCTTGACATTTCTAGCTAAAGGTAGATGGCCTCTCTGTTATTGCTGAACTGGTGCTTCACGAAGCCTAAGTGCCACCAGGGCTGAGCCACTCAAATCCCACCTGAGGGCATCTGCTTGCCTGATGCTATAAGTACCAGCGCTCCATACTATGAAAAGTGGCCCCATCTCAACCCTGTCTGAGTAGACCAAAGAAAGGGTGGGCAGCTGACACAAGGATGGCAATACATAGGCTGGCCAGAGATTGACTGGAGTGGTTTCTCTTCACAAAATATAAAAGGCATCCCTTTAATTCTCTTACCAATTTAGAATTCCAAACCTGGGAAAATTAGGTTTTCATCTTTTCATTCATTCATGAAATATACATTCCACCACTACTGATTGTTCTAAGCAAAGGTGATAAAGTAGTAAAGAAAACAAAGTTCCCAACGTCAGTGACCTGATTTCTAGTGGGAGGGTGGACCGAAAAATCAATATTGGTCAGATAATGATAGGCATGATTAAGAAAACAAAAGTAGATAAGGAGAAAAGAGTACTGGAGGGGAAAATAAGAGTGGTTGGAATGGTCAAGGAAGGCTTTTTTTTTTTTAGAAAAAGGGTGAAATTCGAACAGAGATTTAAATGAAGTGAAGGGGCAACCATGCAAAGAGTTGGGAGAAGAGCATTTCAGAAAGAAGGAAGTGCAAGTACAAAGTCCCTGATGTGGGAATGAGCTTGACACACTTGAAGGACAGTCAAGAGGTTAGGTGGCTTTCTACAGTAGGTGGGCTGAAATGTCATGAGATGAATTCTAGTCCAGAGCAGCCACCACAGTGGCCATACGTGGGAGGACCTCACTAGGATGTCACAGTTAGAAAGGGAAGAATGGAGCAGAGAATAAGACCATATGGCCTTGGAACAGGAGATGTGCTTTGGTTGTCTTGAGTAATGCTCCTTACCATTTCCAATTCCTGTCTATGTTTAGCCAGAAAACAAGTACCCCTTTCCCCAAGGTGTCTGTGTGGGTGTCTGCCTCTTGCCTCCCAGATGTCATTGTTAGAATAACATGTAAGATCTCACTTGATTCTTAATTAATGAATTTGAAAGACTGATTATTACTATCCCATTTAGGAGGTGATGAAGCTGAGATACTAAGTTAAATGACTTGCTCCGCTCTCAAAATAAGTTTGTAAAAGAAGGTAAGCTAGCCCTTACACATTCTGACTTCACACTGTGCCTCTATACATTGGGAAAATTAAGTTTATGATCCTCTGTCATCATAGATGTAGGTTATCTTAAAGAGTAACACTGCATCAGACCAAATTGCCTTTGCCCCCAAATGCCCATCTGCAAATTGAAGGGATCTGATTGCAGAAAAGAAAAAGCAATAGGATGGTCAAAGGGTAGTATAAAAAAAAAATCACCTCACTGAATGGTGAAATGGCACTCTTTCTGAACACTGTACTTCAATAATAAGGTAGTTTTAATCTATTGCCAAATACCTGGGTTCTCTCATCCATTTGCCTTGACTTTTGCTTTTATTTCTCTACCTCTATTCCTACCAGGTCCCAAGCATCACCCATTTCATGTTTAAATTATCTGTCACCCCTATCCTAGCTCCCCCGTGATTCATACACTGTGCAATATGCATTCATAGTATGCGATCAACAAATGCAGGGTAGTTAAAGCTATGGCTCATGTAATCCATTCCTCAACATGAGATACACCGTAAAAAGGCAACTGCAGTAAAAGGGGGGTTGATTTAAGAGGCTCCCTGGGCAACAACAGTCACAATTTCCAAATGTGCCAAAAATTCATTAGGACTCCATGTCAGATTGCTGTAATCTCTGCAGCGATGGTTTAATAAATACAGTGATGTGCGGTTCTGGAGGCTATCCTATATAATCAGTGTCTTCCCATGATCAGATTCTTCTCCTGAAGAATTATCTGTGTTTCCTGATTTGTCTTAATGATACTTGAAGGACTTTGCAAACAACCTGCCTACGGTAGAAAATGTTGAAATAAATCACAGGGGTTATCAACTACAGTCCAAGCTTCGTGAATTCTCCAAAGACATTTGATACAAAAGAGGCAGGAAAATGTCGGTCCCTCTATTTATGTCCTACAGCTAACTAATTTTATGCTAATTTCATTTCTATACTGTGCTTCCTTATTCTACATGTTGATGGATGGATTTCATGAGTTAATTCTCTAGCCCCCGTTGCAGGCGGACTGGACATAAATCCCAGGGTTTTGTAGAAGAGGCAGTTGTTCCATGCTACCTATTATCAGCACAAACACATTGCAACCGTGGCTTATTTATCAAGAGATTGCTACTATTCTGCACATTTTCCAAGTGGCTTCATCTATCCCACAGTAGCTTTTAATGGGAGAAGTATAACAGTCTTTGTGGTTTGTTTATTATTATCTATTAGGTTTTTTATTTCTCCAGGTCTGACTGGGAGAAGAGTTTGGACTTCTTTCTCATTTTATAAAAGACACCTAGAAAATGGGACAAGCAAATTAGCTAGGGCTTACTGCTTCAGGAGACACCTCATGGGAGGGATTTATTTGGGCAAGGTTGGCGACCCATGGGTTTCCCATCTGTGTGTCCTCAGAATGGGGAAGTAAATATTAGCTTCCAGGCTTAGCTGTTTTCCCTGTGTTTTCTTTGGTCTCTCTAGTTTATAGATTTCCAGCCTGAAAAATAGTTGATCATGGAGATTCTTTGCTAAATAACAGACATTAAGGAATTTTAAGGACTCAACTTTAATAATAGTTCATATTTATTGAGTGTTTATGATGTGTTAGGTATTGTGTCACATTATTTAATCTAATCCTTGTAACAAGCTTATGCGATAGTCATTATTTTTATCCCAATTTCACAAAGAAGGAAATTGAGGTTTAAGTTGCTTATGTAACTTTCCCCACATTCTCACAGCGAATGCCAATCCATAGCGATAAACCACAGATACCATTTTCTTAACCATCACATTGCTGCCTAAGGGTGATCCTTGTTGATTCTGTTCCTTTCTATCCTAAGTATCCAAGCTTCCTTATAGGAATTATCTCCTAGCTTCGAATTTTCATTCTACTTCCTGGGGACTGATCACAGCTGCTGACTCTGGTACAAAGAGAACACCTGTTTGACTTAATCAACTTTGATCCAACAATGTATTATCTTCAAGCGGCAGCTCCTGTATGACTGGCCTGCCCTCTTGGGCAGAGAAGGACAATCCCAGTGAATTGATTTTTTATTTTAATCTCGTGTACACATATTTTCACTTAGTGAGTATCCATAACACAAGAGACTTTGAAATGGCAAATCATAAGGCCTGTGTAGCTCCAGCTGGCCAGAGAGTCGAAGGTAATATGGCAGAGACTGTTTCCTAGTAGCAATTCTCCCCTTCTTCTGTGACAATGTAATATCGAATTTTTAATTAGGTATACGGCTGCCCAGATGAAGACTACATTTCCCATACTCCCTTTGTGCCAGATATAGTCACACGACTAAGTTCTAGCCAATGGGATGTGAGAAGTAACATTGTGGGATATGCCAACAAAGGAAGACATATGTTCTCTTCATCTGCTTTTCTTCCTTCTAGATGGCTGGAATGTGGATGTGACAGTGAGCTAATCTCAGACCAGGCAGACAAGAGTGGCAATGCCCTAGGAAACGCAAAGCAACAGGAGTTGGGTCCCTAAACCTGGTGAAGCAGAGTTGCCACATTAGGGGTGGACTGCTTACCTTCAGACGGTTACAAGAGACAGAAATAACTTTCTACCTTCCAAGTACAATGTTGACTTATTTGAAGTAGCAGTGGCTGAATCCATGCCCTACCTACCACAAGTAGGTTAATCTTAACCAAGTCCTTCCCATCTTTTTCAGAATCTTTTTTTTTTTTCTTCTAATCTATAAAGCAGGCCAAAAGGAACACTGAGAAAATAAGAAAAAACTTTGAAAAATACAACACATGTTATACTGGGTCTAGGAGAGTAGGTGACTATTTCTGAGAAAAAAACTTTTTTTCCCCAAATAGTGCTAAAATATCAAGATAAGTGTACCTATTTTATCAATCACCTGCATTCTAGATGCTTAACCTGCATGATGTCACATATCCACCTAGCAGATTAGTCATTCATCATAGTATTTAATTCTGTTTCAACAAGTTATGCAGACATGAACCTCAACAAATTCTGTAAACCACAGTCACTCACTACTTTTAAATTTTCAATGGGCAGACGAATCACCTGGGAACCTTATTAGACATGCAAATTTCTTGGTTCTACCCTAGATCTGAACCATGTGTGAGGCCCAGGAATCTGTCTTTGTATGAATCAACCAGGTGATTCTCTGGCTCACCAGATATGGAAACTTGTATGGAATACTGGTAAAAATAATAGGAATAATTATAGAAATATTGCATCATTCACTGACATATCTGAACCAGTAGCCTCTGAACGTTGCATTTGCATTATTATTTAATAATATCTAAATGAAGTGAGAACCAATTATGTATCAGGCACTATATACAATTTTTGACATGTTATTTCATGTAATTTTCAAAATAAAAAGGCATTTTTTACTAATTTTTCTTATTTTATAGATGAAGACAATGACGTTTGATAAGTTTAGATAGACTTGCACAGTTTCTAAGCTAAGACATGGCAGAGCTGGGTCTCTGCTCCAAAGTCCAAGAGTGTAACTCTGAGATGCTAAGGCCTTTCCTCATTCTTAGCACTATCATCAATCGGGGAGAAAAAACCATGTTTCAAAGGTTATTCAAGTAAGGACAGTAGTAAGTGCATCGGCGTTCATTAGCCTACAACGCTATTTGCAAGATACCATATAGGACTCACGAAAAAAATGAATTCAGGAATTAAAATAAAAGGAAGAGCATTAACACGATTTTGCTAATTTTAAACACCAAGCTTTTTATAAACCATCTTAGCTCTTAACATGCTTACACACACATTTGATAGATATAAAAATGCTTTCAGTGATTTCCCAAGATTGTGCCTGCTCTGTTCATAATTTTAAATTCACTATCATTTAACTTAAAATCTTTTAGTGAATTGTTTCGTTTTTTGAAATTTAATTATATATATATTTTGGTCTATACTTGACTAAGCTGTGGTTAGCATTTTTCAGTTTTGTCAGTTTTTGTCACAGTGTATATACATGTATATAAACTGTATGTGTGTGTGTGTTTGTGTGTATGCCAACCCGCCCATATACACACAAACATAAATCATTTATACATGCACATCTACATATTACAGCTATCAATCTCTGTAGAAAGAGGAATCATGATGTGGATTACAAATTCATGTTAATTTAACATGTATGCTTGTGGGTTTTCTTAATTTAAAATAATACTTACATAAGTAAGACACCAGAATATATCAAATCTTAAGTGGGTCTCTAATTACAGCAGGAAGTTAAAAAAAAGAAATTAACATACAAAATGTTACATTTAACTCAAAGACATCAATAAATCTCATGCTTCTGTTTTATAGGAAGAATCTTTAACCAACAATACTTCTCAGGAGAGAAAAAAGTCTCCATTTTCAACAAAAATAAAAATGCTAAAATTAAATAGATTAATATCTAATTTTATACCTTCATTTGTATTATGTGCAAAATTATCTTAAATATTTGTTATGGATGAAGTGGCTTTCTACCAAATTGGGCCTTTTCATAGTAGAAAATGTTAACATAAATTGTTGCATAAATCATTGCCTTGTAGCATACCAGAAGGCGCATATAAAAACCCATATCTTTACCGCACATATTTCCCATTAACCATAATCTATTAGTAATTGAAGTTCATTACAAATTCTTGTAGACTTTATTGCTATCGCGCTGCATGACATACCGAACCTGGCTTGCATAACAAGAAGTCCTTGCTGGGAAATATCCTATTAACGATGACAGTGCATTTGTCATTGTAATAATAAACCTGTAGATTATAAATTATCAAGGCGCCATTTGTGCTGCCCTGGCTTGAAGGTTTGTCAGTGCCTCCATTTTAAAACGCTGATTGTCAGTGAGTTGTAACTCAACTATCAGAATCTGCAGTGAGCTGCAACTCTGCATCCAAGGACTCAGCTCGAGAGTCTTTTTGGAACAATTCTTAAGTATGATTTACATTTTCCAATTAAAAACAACAGTGTCTGCTGGCCTGTGCACAACAGTATTGAAGGGACCCGTGAGACATAATCATTTCCCACCAAGAAAAATATGTTTAGACCTGGCCCAGATACCTAAGGCTGTTTAAGACCAAACTTTATAGCAGTCCCAAGTTTGTGCCTTAAAAAGACATTATTTAATTTTTAGGAGGGTAACAACTAAACTCAAATGTCAGGCATTCACGTTAACGACATATACCAAGTGATTCTTCCTTTCATGCAAGAGCCGCCACTCCTGCCCCTTTCATATTAATAACTTGAAAAATAGAAGAATTTATACGGAGCAGTGAGAAAGCATTACTGAGAAGGGAGAGGAGCATGGGAGAAGCAAATGTAATATTGAAACAGAAATAGCTACAACTGTGTAAACAGATGTGCCTTTGGCTTGGAGGTGAACTTTACCAGTCTGTGATATTTCTCAGCCAAGGAGATGGAAGCCCGCAGGACCAGGATAGGGCTTTCTGCATTACAAGGGCAACTGGTTCCACAAACTTTGATCTTTCTTACCTTAAAATGGGGTATTAGATAATTACGGTTACTTGAAAAATCTCCCCAATTCCCAAATTAAGAACATGCATTTCCATGACTACGATCACAGTAACCAAGAAACTCACGTCTTGGGGTTCTGCAGAGAGGGAGTGATTGATAGGGGCTGACTTTGGACACTTGTGCGCAAGACCGGAAGTTAGGTAGGATGGGAAAGTGACGGCGAAGGAGGAGCTCAGCCTGGCCCTGACAGCTGTTACTGACTGCTCCAGTGAACTGACAAGTAAGAAAAATATAATACATGATAAAGTGAGCCAGAAATGCAAAATTGAGCTGTAGAAACTCTCAGTACTTGGGGGAATGTAACACAATTAATTCTCACTAGAGGATTAAAGAAACAGATTTCATGGACAGGACCCTTTTGAGCAGGATCTTAAAGGATTACATCTTTTTTTTTTTTTTCTCCTTTTCTTTAGAGACTCCTCCCCCAGCCCATCCCCCAGTGCGATGTTCTTTTCTGGGATAAGTCACAACAAGAGGAGAATAATAGATTCCTGTTTCAGGAATGACCATTAGCTTGGGGTGGGGAGGACTAATTTATGCTTGTAGAACTCGGAGCCAGAATGTACTAATTGCTGGCGGGGGGGCGGGGGGGGGCGGGCAGGGGAGCAACTAAACTGTAGCCAGAAGGAATAAATCTTTTTTATTTCGAGGAAACGCTAATATCTAGGTCCTTCTAGCCTCTTTCAATGGGACATTGGGCCTTCAGTTTTAGTCAGTCATTAAGTGGGAAAAAGCAGAGCAAATGGGCTCTTTTATTGAATTTATTCCCAAATGTCTTTGAAAGAAAAGTCAAATAGTTCTGACGGTATCAGTGCAGTCTTCTGCATAGCAAATTCACTAAGAAGGACTAAATGCAAAATCCTAAACCCATGTCCCAGATACTATGCTAAGCAATCAATGTATTTCACTGCGTTCCTGCAAATCATGAAGTAGGTTTTAATGTTTCCATTTTACAGAGGGGAAAACTTGATACTTTGGCAAGTTGCGCAAACTAAGGCAGGTTAAGATTTGCCTGATATCAAACAGCTATTAAGTGGTACAGTGGGAATTCAGATTCAGGCCTATCTGATAGCATAAACTGTGCCACGTGCCAGCTCTATACCACCCATATTGTTGTTTTTAAAATGAATCTCATGAAATAAACTAGAGAGAGCTCAAAAGAGAGCCAGTTTCCACCCGCCAAACCTTAATTCATGTTACTTAATAACTATGCTTTTCTCTCCCTTCCTTCCTTCCTTTCTTTCTCTCTCCCTCTCTCTCTCTTTCTTTTCTTCCTTCCTCCCTCTCTCTTAGTTTGATTGATGCCCTCAGTCATGGTATCATTCTGCTCTACTTTTATTCTCAAGAGCTATTCCAAAATACAGTGATTTCATGTTTAACTAAAGGCAATAAATAAATAAATACTGTTATCTCCTCAATAAAAATGATTGGTTCTATCAAAATTACACAATATTGTCTTTGACTTTTTTAGAACAAAATCCACAATTCAAGATCTACTTTTCATTTGACAATGCTTTTGGTCTCTATAACAATGAAGCACATAGAGTTTGCCCACCCCTAGAGAAAAGCTCTGCCATCTTAACTTCAAATTTCTCAATGTGCTCAGACTCTTTACTTCCTCTGTTAGCATCTTTGTCATTTGGTGATAGATATCTGTTCTTTCACTTGCTTCCTTTTCAAACTCCATCCTAGTGTTCTAATAAATCACATTTTTTTTTCCCTAGCGAGTTTTATGTCCTTTTATAATGGTGAACGTGACTTACATAGTACACAGAGTACTGAAATATTCTGAACAAATGGAGTAGGGTCATTTCGATTCCAAATATTTGCCCAGGCAATAGTTTGCCATTTGGAACCAAACTGGAAGCCAATGAAAGCATGAGGAGCCACCTGCTCATTGTCTCTTTACCATCCCCAAGAATTTGAAACAATTATTCCCATTCCTATAGCACCTTTCTTGCAAAGAGTTTGCCAGTTGCCAGGTATATTATTTCATTTATCAACCCAAGCTTCTCACTAAAATAAAAATGGATATTTCAGGAGAATGTAAAAACCTACTATGTGTCATATCCAATGATATGCCCAAAGTTTTCTCTTCACGGGGAACTAAAGAACAAGGACATCAAATGTCTTACTCCAAGGATAAAGCATATGACTTCAGTAAGGAATGATTTCCTCTCTGCCCTGACCAAATTCCCATGTCTTCATAAGCTAAAGATGGTTTAAACCCAGAATAGCAAATATGGTTATTGGAAAAGAAGGAATGTTAGACATAAGAGAGAATTCTTGTTATTGGGGGATGGAGAAGAAACACATATGCACGACTCCACGTCAAATGTGTGAGGCAACACAAAAAATACATTTTAAATTTGGAGATCGGATAGTATAGTGTATCTGGGTCTTCCATCCTGGGTCACGGCAAGGGAGACAGAAAACCTCATAGAGCAATCTTTCTTTAATCATGAGGAGCTACTGCAAAGTAAAACTGTCACTTCTAGCATAGCATGGCTAAACCTGTAAGGGCAAGAGAGGGAAACAGGGCTTCCGTGGTGGCGCAGTGGTTGGCAGTCCGCCTGCCAATGCAGGGGACACGGGTTCTTGCCCTGGTCCGGGAAGATCCCACATGCCCGGGAGCCATGGCCACTGAGCCTGCGCGTCCGGAGCCTGTGCTCCACAACGGGAGAGGCCACAACAGTGAGAGGCCCGCGTACCGCAAAATAAATAAATAAATAAATAAATAAAAAATAAGAAAGGGAAACAGAGGACACCATACCCCAGGATATGTTCTCATAAGCTCCAGAGTGACACAAAAAAGCATTCCTGAGATCCCTATTCACTCTGCCCTCTAATACCCAAATGAGTGTGCAAGGGTCAAGAAATGGCCACTGGTCCTCATCAGATATTTTATACACGATAAGGAGATGCAGTCAGAGAGGGTTTCTTGGGCAGGGGGGCTGGAAGACACTGAGAGCACAGTGGATGCCAGTGGTCACGTAGCGTTCATTGCTAACAGGCCATGGCACCATGTTTGTTCACTTTACTCTCACTATACAGACCAAATGTAAGTGCTGGCTCTCCCTTAGAGTGACAGCCAAACTCTCCCTACCCAAGACATATAGAGAAGGATGGGTAGAGGAAGACTTTCTGAATTTGAACTTTTACTCAAAATGGCTAAGTAATCCATTATTTGTCTGAATTTACCTAAAAGTCATTCGATTATATTTTCCACCACTGGATGGAAATGAAATTGAAAGCAACAAAAACCAAGTCCAATTTGTGAAAAAATAAATTAAAATTCTGCTTTTGTAACTTTCGAAATATGTAATCTATCACTCACGTAAGGACTCAAAATCTATGTAAGTCGGTTTCTTCCTCCTTCCACCTTTGAAATCTATAATACCGATACCAGGGCATGACATACTGTTGACAGTGGAAGGAACATTCCCATAACAGTAAGATAGGCTTGATTTCAGATATGTTGTTTTACACTCTAATAACCCCTTCTTCCCACTGCCGTGCGAATCTCTCCTAATCTGTAGAGATCTTGCTATGCTGAACCAAATTCTGCTTTCCGCCCAATTTCCATATGTTATCTCTTAGGCACAGTGCATCACAGCACAGGGACAATTATCTCTTAAACACAGCCCAGTACATATGTATTCACGCCTGTGCATCTTGCTCCATGAGAAGAAATTAGTCCCTCCATAATTAGACAAAACTATCAGTCAGTAGTTAAAGAAACTCAAAGTTTCAGCAAAAGAAAGCCACCCCAGAAGTCCTGGTCTCCACTGTTAAAGAGATCACACAGAACTTTTCATTCTCTATACTCCATATGCTAAACCCCATGAAATCGTTTTCTGATCACATCTTCTAACTGTACCCAATTCCTAAAACTTTCCCACTATGACTTATAGGACTCCTGGTCTATTATAATTAAAGACTCCTTATGTTTCAGACCCTGACTCTCTCTTGAGAAAGCCCTTTCAGATGATAACTGTTAGCCCTTCTGCAGTCTCCTACACTGGGCTTGCAGGAGGGATGGGTGTCCTCTTACTCGCTCGTCGCTCCTTCCTTTGTATTTTCTCTTCCTTCTCCACAAAAACACTTTGAATCTCAGAGGATCAGGTGCTGTACTAGTCGTCAACTCAGACTCAGGCTACTTCTGAATTTTGGAAGATTTTTGATCCTGGCTCATTGTCACTTTCTTTTGCACCACTCCTGCTTCTTGGTGATATCAACGCCCTTCTAGTCCAACCTGGCTTCTCAGTCCCAGAGCTCCTCTCTTCCTACGATCTGCTCCTCTGTGTTCCTCAGCCATTTGCTCTCATGAATATAACACAGACCTTGTCATTATCTGAACTACGTCCCCTCCATATTCTCTGTTTCCAGCATTGCACTCTCTGATGACTACCTGCTATCTTTCCAGCCCACTCCTTCCAGTATCTTCTCTCCAACCTCCCTTTGAACCCATCAGAACCTAAAATCTATCAATGATAGCAATGTTTCACTTTTCCTGACCATTCTGGATTCACTCCCCTTCTCATCCAGCCTTAATTCTGTGACCAAGAATTATAAGCCTTCCCTTGCAGGTATTCATGATTTCTCTGCCCCTCTCTAGCTTCATCATAGGGAAAAGCACAGCCCTAGTTAAGTTCAATTGTCTACTCCATGCCTGCTACTGTGCAACTCAACATGATTAGAGAAAAGCATAAACTATGATAAATGGCCTCACTTTCAATTCATGACCACTCATCTCACATGGGCTCTTCATGCTAACTGGCAATTATATGTCCATATCTGTTTCTCTCCCACTCTAACAGTGGACTATTTCATACTTGAAATCGCCAATTACCTCTTCCCCCATCCTCCTTTCTTAGTTGATGACTTGGTTCGTCCTCCTCAACTTTATATTTTACTGAGAAAGTACAAGCAACCAAAAGAACTTCTGCAAACTCCCCCCACATCTGCTGACCTACCCGCATCTGTCCCTGTACACTCCGCCTTCTCTCCTGGTACTTTGGATGCATTGTCCATGCTCTTAGCTAACGCCAATGTCTCTCATTGTGCCCTGGGTGCCAATTCCTCCAGTTTGCTCAAAGATATTGCAATTATCCCCTCTTTTTCCTGAACCATGATTTTCCTTTCTCTGTTAGGTCTTTCTCATCAACATCATAATTTACTGTTTATTCTCCTACATAAAAAATTTCTTAACTAATTCTACTTCCTCCTCCAGCTACTAGTTATTTCTGTCTTTCCCTTTACAGAAATTCTCCTCAAAAGTGTTCTCCAGGGCTTCTCTGGTGGCGCAGTGGTTGAGAGTCCGCCTGCCGATGCAGGGGACAGGGGTTCGTGCCCCGGTCCGGGAAGATCCCACATGCCGCAGAGCGGCTGGGCCCGTGAGCCGTGGCCGCTGAGCCTGCGCGTCCGGAGCCTGTGCTTCGCAACGGGAGAGGCCACAACAGTGAGAGGCCTGCGTATCGCAAAAAAAAAAAAGAACAACAAAAAAAACGTGTTCTCTATACTCACTGTCATTCATTTTCATGTTACTTCATTCTCCCTTGAGCCCATTCTGTTTACTTCATACTACTCCACTGATCCTACTCTTTTCAACATCTCCAGTGATCTCCAGGTGACTGGATCCAATGGTACACCCTTAGTCCTCACCTTATTCCATCTATTAGCAGCATTTGTCACATTCTATCTTGAAACGCAGTCCTGTGACTTTCAGGACACCCCCTCTCAGGTTTTGCCTCACACCTCATTTGCCACTACTTCTAAGGATTTTTTTTTTAATAAGAAGGAAGTATAAGCCTTTTAAAAATATTTGTTTGTTTGTTTATTTATGGCTGTGTTGGGTCTTTGCTGCTGCACACGGGCTTTCTCTAGTTATGGCGAGCAGGGGCTACTCTTCACTGCGGTGCGCCGGCTTCTCATTGCGGTGGCTTCTCTTGTTGCAGAGCACGGGCTCTAGACGAGAAGGCTTCAGCAGTTGTGGCACGTGGGCTCAGTAGTTGTGGCTCGCGGGCTCTAGAGCACAGGCTCAGTAGTTGTGGTGCCTGGGCTTAGATGCTCTGCAGCATGTGGGATCTTCCTGGACCAGAGCTCAGATCTGTGTCCCCTGCACTGGCAGGCGGATTCTTAACCACTGCGCCACCAAGGAAGTCCTTCTAGAGCTTTTGTGATGGTTAGTTTTACATGTCAACTGACTGAGGGATTCACAGATAGATGTGCTAAGGGATTCACAGATAATTGGGCTAAGGGATTCACAGATAGATGGCAAAGCTTTATTTCTATGAGGCTGTTTTTGGAAGAGATTAGCATTTGAATTGGTAGACTGAGTAAAGAAGATCATCACCTCACCAATGTAGGTGGACATCATCCAATCTATTGAGCGCCTGAAGAGAACAAAAAGGCAGATGAAGGGCAAATTTGCTCTCTGCTTGAGCGGGGATATCCATCTTCTCCTGCCCTGAGACCTTCATGCTCCTGGTCTTCAGACTCAGACTAGGACTTGCACCATTGGCTCCCCTGGTTTCTCAGGCCTTCCGGTTTGGACTGGAACTACACCACCAGGTTTCCTGGGCCACCAGCTTACAGATGGCAGATCATGGGACTTCTTAGCCACGATAATTATGTGAGCCAGTTCCTCATTATATATCTCTTTCTATATCTCTATATTGCTACATAAATCCTGTTGGTTTTGTTTCTCTGAGGAACCCTGACTAATACAGCTTCTTTTTTTTTTTTTTTGCGGTATGTGGGCCTCTCACTGCTGTGGCCTCTCCCGTTGCGGAGCACAGGCTCCGGACGCGCAGGCTCAGCGGCCATGGCTCACGGGCCCAGCCGCTCCGCGGCATGTGGGATCTTCCCGCACCGGGGCATGAACCCGTGTCCCCTGCATCGGCAGGCGGACTCTCAACCACTGCACCACCAGGGAAACCCTACAGCTTCTTTTTGAGGTCCTCCTCATCTCCCTGACCTCTTACTTTTGGAGTGGCAAAGACTCAATCTTGGGTCTTTTATTTTTTTAATCTATGCTTACTCTTATTACCTTGGGGCTGTTCATTTAATTTATTTAAGTACTCTTGATAGGCAGACAGCTCTTAGATTTCTCTCTCTCTGAGTTCTAGATTTATAGACACAACTGCCTTTGTGGAATCTCTTCTTAAGCGTGTAATAGGCTTTACACAAATTTAATACACGTAAACATTAAGCTCCTAATCTCCCCAAGCAAACCTTCTCCATCTCAACCTTCTCCATCTCATCTTTGCTGCATTTCAATGAATAAGAATGCCATCCTTCTAGAAGCTCTGGCCAGAAACTTTATATGCCTTCTTGAGTCCCTCTTTAATCACGCCTCACCCCAATGTAATGCTATTAGTCCTTTACATCTCTCTGCCTGTTCTTTACTCAGAAGACCCATGACTCTTTTATCTCCTTCAGGTCTTTACGTAAAGTCCATTCTACATTAGGCCTTCCCTGACTTTCCTGTTTAAAATCGCAACCCTCTGCTCTCAACACTTACCATTCACTTTCATGGCATTTTCACCTGCACTGACCCTGCAAAATCATTACCTGACACACAAGGAGCCCCTTAGGGAGCTAGATGCCCTCTCATGAGACAACTGCCCTTCCAGGGTGGAATCCTCAGGTCTCCTTGACAGCCACCCCCTCCTTTTGAACATTTTTTTGCAGAATTTATTGCTCACTCTGACCATGAAAATGCACACTGGTTTGCTTAATTAGCTGCAGAAATAATACATGTTGACAAAGGAAAGTGGTGATGAAAGGAAGTTCATTACTTTCACTACATAAAAGACTCTGGCAGGATGGCTTACTAACATATCATAATAATAATGATGTGATAATTATTACAATAACTGTGATTTGTTGATCACCCAATGATAGAGAAAATTTTCCAGGTAACTCTCTCTTTCCTGCCTCATATAAAGACAAAGGGCTCTCACTGTGGATCTCTGAACTCTTGGGAAGGAGGCAGGAGCAGCTGAAGTGGGACAGGGTTGGTGAGACTGATGCCTCCGTGGCAGGACAAAGGGCCTCTTACCTTGTGAAACTACGCAGACTAACTGTTGTTGAAGAGCCCTTCTAGGGAGAGCAGGTGTGGAGATGAGTGATGCGAAGAATTTACCAAGAACTAGGGTAGGAAAACAGTAGTAAACAGTTTGAATACTACATTTTAAACAAAAGACTGCTGGGGGATCCGTCAGGGGTTGTAAATCCCTGATACTGACTTCTGGGGCCCTTCAAATCCTAAATAAAGTTTATAATCTGAACATCAGCGTCCTACTTTTTCTGTGTGTGCTGCATAATTTTTTCTCTTGTCTCTTTTTTTTCCTGAGAGTTAAATTTTAAACAGATTTTACAGATAAAGGAACTAAGAAAAAAAAGGTTTATATATACAGCACTGTTAGTTTACTCACCGAATATTTACTGGGCACAAACTATGTGCCAGGAACTGGGCTAGGTGGTGAGGAATCATCAGAGTACCAGACGGACAGGATACCAGCTTTCTTGTATATATATTCTAGTGAGGGTTACAGACAAAAGGGAAATAAATAACAGGGTGTTAAATGGGGCTTTCCCTATCTTGGAGTTTTAACTGGCCTTAAAGCTGAGAATAGTAGGTGTAATGTACTCCCAACTCTAAATGTAGGGTTAGATCTTCTATGTTGGCTATACAAGAAGATTGGATAGAATCACTTCTGCCAACTGTTTTAGCACTCACCTCCTGGCTATAAAGAACAGGAAATAAGAGAAGCCTGGGAGTAAGGAGTAATGAACAGGGTGTTGTCAGAGTACAGCCCAGGGTAGGGGAGCAGATTCCTTCATCCTCAGAAAGTTTAATCCTCAGAAAGCAGAAGTCTGGGAGATATAGGTTCTGATATCTTACTACTCATAGCTGAATGCCTCTAGCCAACCCTGTGTAACCTTTGGTAGCAGGTTTCATTGGAAAGTCTTTGCTATGAACTCAACGTGTCCCCACAAAATTCATATGTTGAAACCTAATCCTCAGTGTGGGGGTCATTTGGAAATGGAACCTTTACGAGGTGACTAGGTCATGAGGGTGGAGCCCTCATGAATGGGATTAGTGCCCTCATAAAAGAGTTCCCAGAGAGATTCCTCACCCCTTCTGCCACATAAGGTTACAGTGAGACAATGGCCATCAGTGAGGAAGTGGGCTCTCATCAGACACAGCATCTGCCAGCCCCATGATCTTGGACTTCCCAGCTTCTAAAACTGAGAAATAAATGTTTGTTGTTCATAAGATACCCAGTTTATGGTATTTTTGTTGTAGCAGCCTGAATGGACTGAGACAGTCTTGCATGCCTTGAGGTGGGCAGCACAAAGCTGAATTATTTCCTCTGCTCCAGATATGGTCTTTGCAAAAGGGAACTGTACTTGGGTTATCTCAAAAGTGGATTGGTCAAAGGAGTGAGGAGACACCAACATGGCTGTTTGGGGGAATAGGCCACAGGAAGCCAGGAATTGAAGGAGGTGTAATCAACCAGCACCTAAGGCATTTACTATATCAGAAAATTGCAGAGGGGGAGTCTCAGCTGGAGAATCAGTAGTCAGGCCTACAACTCATAGACAGCCCTGATGCCAGGTTACAATTATCCAAGTGAAGTAAGTCCTTTTACACCCCACCTGGCTCTGCTCTTGCTTCAATCCTGAAGAAGACACAGGAAGCCTACACCCTTCAGTGAGGGCGGGAGGGGGATGTAAACTATGGGAAATAGTAAAAAGGCTGATCCTGTCCTCTTTGCCCAATGCAGTCTCTCCAGCCTGAGGCAGGCCCAAGTTGGGGAAGCTAAAAAGCTTTAAATAGTATAAGTCTAAGGAATTAAAGTGTAGATGTCTCCCTCGATTAGAATTTTAATACCTGAGAGGAATCGGGGAGACGCTATGGGATTATCTATTGTGGAGGATAATGAGTTAAGAGATCAAGGCTAATAGAAAGTTGTTTTCTGCTTCCATACCAGTCTGGCTCATTCAATAGTCAGGTTTGCAGAGAACAAATAAATAACCCCGCAGACTGAGATTAGTGCTGTGAATGAGCTAACAGGTCAGGAGAGGCCTCTCAGACAAGCGTCCTTGAACACTTGAGAGACCTGAATGATGAGAAGCCAAGCAAACAAAGAGATGAGGAAAGAGCTTTCTCACCAGAGGAGACAACAAAAGGGAAGGCCACAAGGCGAAAGAAGCTTTTAATGATCGAGGAGTTGACCAAAGGGCAGCAGCAGAAGCAGCAGAGGGAGAGAGGCTGCTGCTGAGGTTGGCATTGGGGGCAGAGGCCTGACTCTCTGGTGAATCTGGATCTTGACCTTGAGTTCAAGATTAATTACAAAGGCAATAAGAATCCATTAAAGGATTTGAAGGTGATCAGACTGGTGTTTTAAACAAACACACAAACAAAGAAAACAACTCTGGCTTCTATGAGGACAGTGTATTGCTGGTGAGTAAGAATAGACCCAGGGGTGCCAGATATGTGAGACATGATAGTAGCGTGGCCTAGGTATTAGACGTAGAGTTGAAGAGAAGTGGGTGCAGTTCAGATAAAAGTTGTAGGTAGAATTTGAGCCACATATTGAGGGGTCCATTAAGAATCTTTAGTGGATGCTACTGCTACCCCGGTCTTCCCCTCTCCATTGGGAGATACACCCATTCCCCAGCTGCCATGAGTGCTGGATGCTAATTGCTCACCGCTGCCACCTTTTCTGGAGAATTTTCCCAGTAAAACGGTGCTTGGGAACTTATGTCCTCCAACCTCCCACTCCTAGGGAGCCAGAAACCTGACACGTGGTTATAAAAGGCCAGCTTCCTTGCCTCAAGGTGAGACCAACGTAGTGCACACTTTGCATTCCAGAGCTTCCCTGTGGGATGATACTGAAGCTAGTCTCACTTAGCTCTTTTCTCCAGCCCTCTCCTATTCCCCCCCCCCGCCGCCCTCCCCGTTCTCCCGAGAGCACTGACCAAATAAATCACCTGGATATCACTAAATCAATATCAATATAATAAATCACTTGAGAATTCCTGCCTGAGGCTCTGCTTCTAAGGAACCCAACCTGAGACAGAATTTAATTTTGAACATGTTACATCTGACATGACTATGAGGCATCCAAGTGATGATGTTAAGTAGGCAGTTTGATATATGACTCTACCTCAGAGAGATGGAGAATCTGGGCATCAGTAGCATATGAATGGTATTCATAGCCAGAGGGATGGATGAAATCTCCAAGCAGGCATGTAATTAGATAACAGGGTCTGGAACTGAGCACTGAGATCGCCAACATTTAGAGGTAGAAGGTAAGGATTCCACAAAAGAAAGAGTATGGTACCTTGGAATCTGAAGAAATCCTATCTTTAGGCCTAGATTTGGGGACATAATAGGGCTCTACTATATAACATTATGGAGAGTATTAGACTCTCGAGTGACTGGTGATTGTCTCTTTTAATACACAACACAGAGAAAATTCAGGAAATGCCATTTCCCATTAAAGAATCTTTTAATCATTGATACCTGCAAACTGATTCTTTTAAAATCTTTGTAATGCTAGGTAAGGTTATTTCATGTTAACTGCACAATTAACTCATGTCATCAGTGAAGCTTTTTTCATTTGAATCAAGTCCCCGGTCCCTATAAAATTAGAATTTTCCTCATTTGCTGAAGTCTTCCAATTACTAAGTTGAATTAGTAGTGCACTAAACTTTTATTTCCAGAGAAATGAATTCAAGTAGAGGTCATCCATGCAAATGAGCTGAGTGACCTCAAACTAGCATTTAAGTGTACCAGAAAGTTCTATCTATATTAGTTGTTTTTTTAATAAATTTATTTATTTTTGGTTGGGTCTTTGTTGCTGTGTGTGGGCTTTCTCTAGTTGTGGCGAGCAGGGGCTACTCTTTGTTGCAGTGTGAGGGCTTTTCATTGCGGTGGCTTCTCTTGTTGCAGAGCACAGGTTCTTCTCATGCGGGCTCACTAGCTGTGGCTCACGGGCGCTAGAGCACAGGCTCAGTAGTTGTGGTGCACAGGCTTAGTTGCTCTGCCGGCATGTGGAATCTTCCCAGACCAGGGCTCGAACCTGTGTCCCCTGCATTGGCAGGCGGATTCTTGAGCACCGTGCCACCAGGGAAGTCCCTATATTAGTTTATTTTTAAAGGCAAATGAAAGATAAGAATATGAATTTCATGTATTTATTTAAGGAGAGATTTCTGAAAATGATAGTACTTTCATCTAAATCTTCAGCACCCATCAGTTAACTTATCAGGGAGCAAAGTTTATGGCAGGCCTGAGAATCTGAAGATGAAAAGACAACAAGCCAAAGAGGTAAGTCCAGCAGCAAAGATGCTCTGAGTTAAAGGTATCATGGACAAGTTAATCTGTAAATTACTAAAGCTTATACAGATTATAAAGTAATGGGAAAGACGCAGACCTACTGGAGAACGGACTTGAGGATATGGGGAGGGGGAAGGGTGAGCTGTGACAGGGCGAGAGAGAGTCATGGACATATACACACTAACAAACGTAGTAAAGTAGATTGCTAGTGGGCAGCAGCCGCATGGCACAGGGATATTGGCTCGGTGCTTTGTGGCAGCCTGGAGGGGTGGGATGGGGGGGTGGGAGGGAGGGAGACGCAAGAGGGAAGACATATGGGAACATATATATAACTGGTTCACTTTGTTATGGGGCAGAAACTAACACACCATTGTAAAGCAATTATACCCCAATAAAGATGTTAAAAAATAAATAAAGTAATGGGTTTTTGTGATGACAAAGCTCAAAGCTCTCAATTCTCATTTAATCTCCCCTGCAATGCTTTAAATTAGGTGGTATTTTCTTCGACTTAATAACGGTACAAATGATTAAAAGAGCTAAACAACTTGTTTGAGAAAGCAAAGCTAGTTAAGTGGTAGATTAGGATTCTTATCCAAGTTCCTCTGATTCCAGCGTTTGTAAGTTTCCCCTGTATACTAACAACAATCACAGAGACCCAGCTTCTTCAGTATTGCAACAGAAAAGGTCTCCGGAAGGTAACATTTAGGGGAGAAGTGATGGCTGTATGCCTAGGCTCTGACTCTCTCCCTGAGTACACCTCCCCACTGGTTCCTCACCCATTGATCCTTATACTTCTTTTTGTCCCTATAATGTAAATACTCCACCTTTCTTTGTCTTTAAGCATAGTTTGCTTAGACATATTTTTCTAAGGAAGTTATAAGAAGTGTGTGGGGGGCGTGTGGTCGGGAGAATGACATTAAATGAGGGTATAAACACCTTGCTCCAAAATTCAGGTGTAAAGTCCTAATAACATGTCTGGGTCACGTCTGGAGCTTGGATAATACTGGTGGGTAGACATGGGCATTTAACTTTTCTATGTCTATTTGTATCCTCTTTTTGCATAAGGGGTGAAAAAGATTTGGTCAAAAAGGAATCAGAGCGCCAGAGCTGTATATCGAGAGATGTAACAGACTGTCTGAGTACAGGAATTGTGTTTTAGCAATTTCCCCAAGGAACTATAATGGAGGCCCATATTTATGAAGTTCAGCTGCTAGTTGCTTGGGACTATATGAAAATGAGTCTCAAGAGGGTCTGATTTCCTGCTTAACTAGCAGTTCTTTATTTTTTAAATTTTTTTATAAATTTCTCTGTCTCTTTTAAGATCCAAACAGTTTATTTATTTATTTGGGCCACACAGTATGTGGGATCTTAGTGCCCCAACCAGGGATCAAAGCCCTGATTCCAGCAGTGGAAGCGAGGAGTCTTAACCGCTGGACCACCAGGGAAATTCCCTAGCAGTTCTTTAAAAAGTGCAAGACTGATTCACTGTGTAAGTTAACTCGCTGCCATGGCCCTACGCCTACTCTGGGATTTCAGAAATATTTGAGCCAGGGAGATTCTAGAAAGACTGAGCTTACTGCAGATAAGTTAGAGAGTCATTCGGAGTAGCCAGACTTGGCTTTTCACAACTGGGACCGTCTCATCTAAATTCATTCTCTTCTGTCTTCCTGCCTAACTTTTCAGTATTATCATCTCATCACATCCATTACCTTTCATGGGTCCACTCAGGTTGTAGTTTACTTAAAGGCTTTGCTCCACCCTCTTATGCAACTCAGGGAATTTACCTTTTAAGTTGCCTCACCGTAGATTCACAGTATCCTAGTGTAGTGGGCTGAATGGTGGTCCCTACAAAGATACATCCGTGCCTTAGTCTCCAGAACCTGTGAATGGGACCTTACTTTGAAAAAAGGTCTTTGCATCTCAAGATGATGTTATCCTGGATTATCTGCGTACACCTTAAATCCAAGGACAAGTGTCCTTATAGCAGTCAAAATAGGAGAAGACAAAGAGAAGAAGGCCGTATGAAGACAGATGGAGACTGGAGTTATGCAGCCGTAAGCCGAGGAACACACAGAGCTGGCAGAATTTGGAGAAGACAAGGAAGGCTTTTCCCCTCGAGCCTTAAGAGAGCACAGCCCTGCCAACATCTTGATTTGACACTTCTGGCCTCCAGAACTGTGAGACAATCATTTTTTATTGTTATAAACCACCCAGTTTGTTGTAGTCTGTCACAGTAGCCACAGGAAACAAAAGCAATTGGTAATGGCACTGAAACTACACAATAGCTCTAACACAAGTACCGTAAAAGATGGAATACATACTCCAAGAATACGGTTATTGAACAAGAGTAAGCTTACTGAACACCTACTAATATTTTTGGAGCTTTTCGTACTCAGAATTCTCCCATATTTCTTTGTCATTGAAAACTTATAGAACCATGCAGGTGGGCAAGCCAGCCCCATAATACAGCTGATGAAACTTCATCTCAAAAAGGTTAAGGATTTTCCCTGAAGAGCCCTGCAAGTAGGTGAGAGAGTGGGGATTTGTGTCCAGGTCTGTCTAACGTCAAAACCTTTGTCTTTCCAATATGTCATTCAGCCTATTCCACAGGGGGCTCATTTCTTTTAAACTATTTCAAAATTACAGTAAACTGGTGGTGTAGCTGGGGATAGGCTAACACAAACACTGGCTGTCAGAGATGCAGTGTCATTAAAAGCACTGTAATTTTCATCTCTCTGTTTTCAAACATTTCTTCCGGAATATTCTCTTCCTAGAAAAAAGGCTAAGAACTAGCTATCAGTGAGTCAGATTTGCATTCTCCTTTGCTTAATGGCTTCAGAAAGATTTTTAGAAAAGCGAAAGTGACTCACGAAACAGATCCATCTTAAGTAGTTATCCAGAAAGCTGATAAAAATTGACAAAATTATATTTGTCAAAGATGAACAATGGGTGTAGACTGGTTAGTAAGTTTGGCAAAGTCTGACCTAAACTCTTGGCACATTCTGGGGAGAATTCCAAAAGTTTCCATGTGTATCATGGCCAGAAGAAGGTTGTATCTGGCATGAGAAATTATGCCAAAACAGAAACTTCTTGGAATAAGAACATTAAGGAAGATAAAATCATTTGTAACCATACCCCAAAAGTTCTTCTCGAATTGTTAATATACTCCTGGTTCTTTCCTTGGACAAAGTGAACAAACCGCTGAGACTGTGAGCATTTGTTACCGTCAAAGCAGAAGGTAAACTATTTTCATAAATATTCAAATATCTTCTACTGGGCTTCTATAATATTTCCAGCAAACCTACTGCAGTGTATGTCTATTTCAAATCTGATGATATTAAAAAGGAGGAGAAAGTGCAGAGCACGCAGCTTGGAAATATTTCTGCCCAGGAAAGCTAGCAATTAGAGCAGAGGATAGGCAGGCAGGCCTGGGATAATGAACATTACCAGGATAACCTGCTTAATCTGATCTGCCTGTAAGCCTCAGGATGTTGTACAGAAATGGGCTTCATTTCTATAGGGGGAAAGGACTGAAACGAGCTCAATCTCCTTATGACCTCACTGCTTATGTACTCAGAGTTTTATATTCTTTAGAAGAAAAGTACTACGTATATCCCAGACAAGAGCCCTTATCAAACAGGATTGTATTTGTCCATCTATTTGTTGCAGTTCTGGGGACTTTCTCTCCACCATTCTATGAGCTCATGGAAGTCTGGGCCCTTGAGGATGAGGACAGCCTCTCAGGATATCCACATATCCAGCTCTCCTTAAGTGTGAGTTAAATGAATGAATGAATGAATGAATGAATGATGAATGAGAGGGCGAGACAGATATAATGATAAGAGCAAAGCTTTTGGAATCGAACAAGACTGGGATTAAGTCACTCCTCCATCACTCCCGAGCTACTTGATCTTGGACAAGTTCACACGTTTCCTCATCTGAAACTCACCAGGCACTGGGCCTGGCTTATATTCAGCATTAGATTCACACTGGTTGTTATTAAGTTCTCAAGCTGGTGAACTCCATAGCTGACCTTGGTAGAACAAGCCTAGCAAGAAATTTATTTTTTTCACAGGAAAAATATTTTTGAGCACCTATGGTGTGACAGATGCTGCGCCCAGCTCTTGAGATACACAGATGAACCATATGGTCCCTACTCTTACCACATCATGAAGCGATGTATCCCCAAAATGGCAGTAATAAATATAAAACGTGTTTCTATTATTACCAAAACAAATGCTGTTAGTGTTAAAATAATATGATGGATGTTATAACAGAGCCATGTACAAGAATCAATGGGAACATTGAAAAAGGAATGTCAGGAAGACAGGGAGATAGGGAGCCATGTATAGTTTTATAAGGGAGATGGTAATTGAACTTATTATAATTGAACTTATAAAATAATAAGAGGGCTTCCCTGGTGGCGCAGTGGTTGAGAGTCCACCTGCCAATGCAGGGGACCCGGGTTTGTGCCCCGGTCCGGGAAGATCCCACATGCCGCGGAGTGGCTGGGCCTGTGAGCCATGGCCGCTGAACCTGCGCGTCCGGAGCCTGTGCTCCGCAACGGGAGAGGCCACAGCAGTGAGAGGCCTGCGTACCGCAAAAAAATAAGAAGAAGAAGAAGAATTTTTGGAAATGGGCTGAGTTGAAGATCACAGGGCATTTTAGAGATAATGACTAACCATTGCTAAGACACAGAAGCGGTTACCAGTGTTCCTAGGAGGACTGTAAAATCTCCTCGTCCCCAAATATTTCCCGGCAGATGCTTGCCTTTCTGTTTAACACTGCCCTGTCCCCTGCAAACGTCCCTGGGAGGCAGGGCACCAGGTGTCTGAGGCCACAGCATACACGGGTGATTAGACAGTTTTCTTTGGAAGAGACCAAGTCCCTCCAGGCAATGCTGGGTGAGCACAGGGCAAGGAGTGCCAGGTTCCATAACACATTTCCGTTTTTCATAAATTTGTCAAGGAGCAGCCCTACTGAATTTGCAAGGTTTACAGCAATCCATGTTTGAGGGGAATATAAATCACTTCCTACACCATTTCCAGACACCAAAGGTTTGGATATTTAGCTCTTTGAAAAGAAGCTGCTGCCTCTTCACTTCCTACGTCCACATTTGGATTTGGGGCGAGCTGGGACAGGACCTGGGACTTCCCAAGGCAGATCTTTGTTACTGTGAACTCCCCAATCCCAGCTTTCCCGTCTGATTCTGTAAATATTCAAAAGGCCCCTTTTTTATGTAGAGATTTTGAATAGCTCACCCTAAGACAGCACTTCAGGGATTATAGAAAATTTGAGCATAAATGGTAATGGGGCAGTACCCTAAAGTGATGAGAATTGCGGTGGATGTAACATAGCATCTCTCCAATCTTTCTCTGTCCGAATTGTGACTCATGGGGTCCTAGAGCTTCCTTGGAAATGTTCTCAAGCGCTGTCATGTGTCTTCAGGAACAAGCGGGTTTCTGGGCTCCTTGCCTCCACTTCAAGCAAAGTAAGTTGCCCTTATCGGTACTTATCAATATATTGAGCTCCTATACAATATTCTATGTTAAAAAATGTTTTTGCCATTTCAAAAATTTGGAAAACACTGATCCAAAGCAGTGGTTCTCAAACTTGGGCAGGCATCCGAGCCACCTAAAGGAATTTGTTGGTCCAACCCCCAAAGTTTCTGATTCAGTAGATCTGGAAAGGGTCTGGAGAATTTTCATTACTAACAAGTGCCAGATGATGCTAGTACCACTGGTCCAGCGATCACACTTTGAGAATCAATGGTCCAGGGAGATAAAACTAACTTGGAAAGAAGGGGCCCTAGATTCTAGACCTAACTATGTCCCTAACCAGGAGTAACAAAATTGAGAAAATCATTCTCCCTCTCTGAGCTTCAGGTTCTACAACTATAAAATTGGTGGGGATGGGGAAAGCATACTTTTTCAGGTTCTAGTGATAGAAAAATGACTCAAATTGGCTTAATAACAAAATGGAATTAACTGGTTCATGAACTTGGAAAGTCCATGCATAGATGTTTGACTTCATGCACGGCTGGACGCAGGTTCTCAAACAATGTCATCGGGGATTCTGAGCCTTTCCATCTCTGGGTATGGCTTCTTTTCAGGCAGGCTCTCCCTCTTGATGACAAGAGGACCATGAACAATGCCAGGTATGTATCCTACCAGCTTAGAGGGTGTCACTTTCTCAATAGTTCCAGTGGAAAAAGTATGAGGGCTGGAGCTCCTTTCCTGGAGTGGGTCTCATGAATCAATCTGGGACCCTGTTGACCAGACCAAGGACCTGTGCAAACACAGGAAACTAAAGGGCAGGGTAAACACAGCTCAGGCCACGTGGACTGAAAATGGAGGAGAGCGGACTCTAAGAAGTTACATCAAGGTGTTGCTATCAGAAGAAGGGGGAACTGGCGAAGCAAAATCAGAAGGTTGTACATCTGGGGTGGATAAATCAGATCAGCCCTTCTCAACTTTGTTTTTTGACCTGTGGACCAGCAGCCAAGAGAACTGTGCAAAACTTCCTCTACAGGGGTTCACGCTTCGAAAGTTATTGGAGGTTATTTTTTGGCTCTATTTTGTAATATCAAATCACACTGACAATTTCACATGCTTTTCAAATATTGTCCCCTCCCCCAGAGCTGTGATTCCCCGGATGGGGTCAGGGAAGGTGTTGCCCGTGAGAGAGAAGGGATTTTGGAGTCACTCAGACCTGAGTCTGAATCCCAGCTGCACCAACATCTATTTACCTTGTTCGATCTCTTTCTGTGGGATGTGAGACTATCAATACCTATCTTTACGGGGAGGGTGGGCATCAAATTAGATGATGTATGTAAACCACCTGCCCAACTACAGACAGTCAACAGATCACAGCTATTTTTACTATTATTGCCAAACTCGGTGGGCCCATTTGGTTACAATGGTCTAGAAACCAGCGAGAAGCTTAAGGTTAGTCTAGGGACAATCAGACCCAGAGAGCCAATTTGAGTAAAGTCATTGATTTGACAGACTTGGGCTTTCTTCTTCTGATCAACTCACGGAAAATCCTGACATCTTCTAAATAAGGAATCTGGAGCATTTCTAGGAGTTATATAAGCTAAAGCAGAAAGCAGCCTGGTTGAGACGAACGTAAAAAATAGAGGGAAAACAAAGCGAACCTGGGAGCAGTGGGAAACTTCATTTTCTTTATTTAGCATATTTAAGTGAAGCTTAGAAGCTGCTCCTTCCCTGAAACACTGCATTTTATTAAAAGCTGTTTAGAGCTCATAACCATTATGACTTTCTCAAAACACATTCTCCTTATAGGCCAGTGCTAAACTGTGCATATGAAATGAGCTTGGCTTAATGTCGTTAAAAGAATTTGGTCTCCAGAGCTGCCTCTCCTCTTAATAATATGTAATCATACTCCATCTATTTACTTTTCATTTAACTTGCCCCATGCAGGCAATGAATCCAGTTTAATTAAATGTGCCTTTAAATAGTCAAAACGGCACTCATCTACACCTAGCAAGCCTCCCTTTCATCCTATTAGGACCCCCTCAAGATATAAAAACCCAATAAAGATGCCATGTAATATGTGTCTGATAACGCAAAAGAAGTCTGACACTTGCTCCGTAATTGAGTGAAACCTGCGGTAGCTTTTGCACACACTGTCATAGCTGAATGGAGCCAGCATGGGGCCTCTTGGGTTCTGGAGGGCAGTATCTGGATCAATCCTCATAAACAGCACATTTGGAGATGAGCTGGTGATCCTCTGGACTGGAGCCATGCCCAAAGAGAGGCCCACTGAGACGCCAGACAGCTGCCTGTGGAGGGTCTCAGAGGGCCTCTGAAGAGGGCATGGCCCAGGCCTCTGGTCATATTCCTGGCAACACTGGGTGGCCGGGCTGCAGTTTCTCCTATTGTGAGATTCGGTAAAAGAGCAAAAAAAGCCAGTCTTGGAAATTGAGAGCGGAGAAGCAGGTGGTATTTTCCAGTCAAGAAAGGATAATATTAGAGCACTGTTAAAATGATGATCCTAAAAGAGTCATGTACCAAAATGTTCATTGCAGCTCTATTTACAATAGCCCGGAGATGGAAACAACCTAAGTGTCCATCATCGGCTGAATGGATAAAGAAGATGTGGCACATATATACAATGGAATATTACTCAGCCATGGAAAGAAACGAAATTGAGCTATTTGTAATGAGGTGGATAGACCTAGAGTCTGTCATACAGAGTGAAGTAAGTCAGAAAGAGAAAGACAAATACCGTATGCCAACACATATATATGGAATTTAAGAAAAAAAATGTCATGAAGAACCTAGGAGTAAGACAGTAATAAAGACACAGACCTACTAGAGAATGGACTTGAGGATATGGGGAGGGGGAAGGGTAAGCTGTGACAAAGCGAGACAGAGGCATGGACATATATACACTACCAAACGTAAGGTAGATAGCTAGTGGGAAGCAGAAGCATAGCACAGGGAGATCAGCTCGGTGCTTTGTGACCACCTAGAGCAGTGGGATAGGGAGGGTGGGAGGGAGGGAGACGCAAGAAGGAAGACATATGGGAACATATGTATATGTATAACTGATTCACTTTGTTATAAAGCAGAAACTAACACACCATTGTAAAGCAATTATACTCCAATAAAGATGTAAAAAAAAAAAATGATGATCCTAATCCCTGAGTCCCTTAGTTAAAGAATGGACTCTATTCAAACTAGTACCTCAATTTTCATGCATTTAACACGCTATTTATTCAGTGACGGCCAATTGTGAGCCCCGTTACTGACCAGGGACGCAAGAGCAAACGAAGCACAAGTCTCTGCTTTCTTCAAGCTTACTTTTTTTTTTTTTTTTTTTTGCTGTACGTGGGCCTCTCATTGTTGTGGCCTCTCCCGTTGCGGAGCACAGGCTCCGGACGCACAGGCTCAGCGGCCATGGCCCACAGGCCCAGCCGCTCCGCAGCATGTGGGATTTTCCCGGACCGGGGCACGAACCCGTGTCCCCTGCATCGGCAGGCGGACTCTCAACCACTGCACCACCAGGGAAGCCCCAAGCTTACATTTTAGTTGGGGGAGACAGAATAAACAAAAAGAAGCAGACAACAAGCAAATAAATATATGGTGTCGGGTGGTGAGAAGAAAGAAAACATATCATGTTAAAGGGAAGCCAGGTTAAAGGGGTGGGGAGTTGCAGGGTTGGGTGGACATGGCGTCAGAGAGAACCTCTTTTGTTAGATACTATTTTGCAGGATCAGAGGTAACACATTCTTGTGGCTTATGTATGCTGGGCTAAGTCCAGTGCTGGGGACTTTCACATAGGACACTGGAGATCTGGCTATAATTGATGACACTCCTTTGGTTCACTCAGTAGATTAGGTTGACTGGGCGGGGTCCCTTTATTTGTATCCTTCCTCAACAGAATGCAGAAGAGGACTTGCCCCAATTATTCTCTCCAGCATTTATTAGTGTCATATTATACTCGTCTCTATGAGTTCTACTATATGTAAGTCTTGCCTGCCTAGTGAGGAGATAAGCTCCTTAAAGGTGGGGACTCAGCCTTTCAGTTATTTATTTTCCACTCAGCAGGAATGCCTGTGTAATACAGGGTAACCCAAACTTCCAAAATGTACCATGATTTTTTTAAATTTACATTTTAGTACTTTATGCTTTTCAAAAAATTAACACGTATATCATTCCAACAACCCTGCGTGGTAGAGAAGCTATGCAATGTTTAGAAATGTGGTCTTGGGCAAATTCATTCATTCATTCATTCCATAAATATGATTTCAGGGCCAGGATCAATTTCCCTGGAATTCAACTAAAAATTCCTTTCTCATCTAAAAATTAATGACATTAATGTTCATTTGCATGAAAGCTGTGATAGGATATAATATAGGCTACATTACTACCATAATACACATAATAGGTGCCCTAAGAAAAGCCATTCGTGAGCACTGCTGTGTGTAGGCAGAGACTGAGGATGGAGGAGAGACGTAAGATATCATGCAAAAGAAATAGCTACAGGCCAGATCGTGATGGACTTTATAACCTAACTGTGCTGAAGACTGCTTGAAGTGTTCTAAGCCAGGAAGTGGCACGATCATACTAGAGAGCGTGTAGTGGACAGATGGAAAGGAGACCAGAGCGGAGGTAGAAGGACCATTTAGATGACTGTCGCAGTGCTGCAGGTGGGAAGTGATGGTGGTTTAGGTATGACAAAGGATGAAGAGAAGGCAGCAGACACAAGGTATGGTGTGACAGCAGCATGGACGGGACTTGGTGGGGAACAGAACATAGGAAATAAGGGAAAGGGAAGAGACAGTTTTCTGAGTTAGGCAATGACACCATTTTCTGAGGGTAGTAACTCTCAAGGATAATAAGTTTGGCCTTTAGTTTTTCATACATCATATTGAGATTCTTAATGATTCTTAGTGAAGCTCAGAAGATAATGCTGGGCAGGAAAATAAGTTTGAGACCAGTAATAATAGATGGTATTTATAAAGCCATGGGAGGAAATGAGATCACTGGGAAAGAAAGTGCAGCATGAGAAGAGAGGTCTCTGAAGAATTCCACAGCTTAAGGGCTGCATAAGAGTCAGCAGGGATGCGACTGAGGACCAGGGACCCAGAAGGAAAATCACAAAAGCCATGAGGAATGATTCAAGAGGAAGGGAGTTACCTATTCTATCAAAACCTGCTGTGAGGTAACGTTAGATGAGGATTTAGCAAAGGAGGTCGCTGAAGACCTTAATAAGAACAAATGTAGAAGTCAAAGAAGCAGACCAGTTTGGAAGGACCGTGAGAATAAAGTGGAAATAATAAGATGGGACATTTTCAGGAAATAATTATTGAGACCTACTACACGCCAGGTTCTGTTCTAGATGCTGGAACTAGAGTAGTAAATGTAAATCAAAAACAAAATAACATGCCTGAAGGCACTTTTGTTATAGAGGAGAGACAGACAATAAGCATACAAATAATTAAATATGCAATATGTCAGGTGGAAAGAATAAAGTGCTATTAAGGGGGAGAGGAATTACTGAGTGGAGGCGGCGTTGTTTTATCTAGGGAAGTCCTCTCTCTAGGGTAATACTGCAGCCCAGACCTACAGGAAGTAAGAGAGAGAGCACGTGTCATGAGAATTTCTATGGGAGCACATTCCAGGCAGAAGGAGCATCACATACAAAACATCTGAGGCAGCTGCACACAGGGCATTATTTTTTACCAGGTTGGCAAAGGTCAACTTTACTTCTCATATACATTCTCTTTCGAAGAATATCTTCCTGCTTTATAATCTTAATACAGTGTTAAATATTCCAAGGTCTCTTCAAAATAAAGAAGGGTCATTACGTGGTTTGGTGGGGAGGAGAGAGAAGCCTGCTCTAAGTGCCCTTTTTCATTATTATTACAAAGAAAAAAAAATCCCCTTTATTGAGGACCTTGGGATAAATGCCTTTATGTTCTTAAAAGCAGAAACATTTACGTTTTTCAGTTATACATGCCTCTATTCTTTTTCAAATTCTTTTCCACATTAGGATGTTACAGAATACTGAGCATAGCACAGGGCATTTTTGAGAAATAACAGCGAAGCCGGGTTGGCTGAAGGAAGTGCATAAAGCGAAAAAGGGTTGGAGGTGAGGTCAGAGTGGGGACGGGGCGGGGGCTGGAGCAGATCGTGTCAGGCCTTGAAAGTCTGTTTTCAAGACTCAGGCTTTTCCTCTGAGATGGGAAACCCCTGGGGGTTTCTCAGCAGAGGCCACTGCAGGAGGCAAGGTAGAGGAAGCAGGGGGAGCACACAGCTGGCTACTGGAGTGGACAGGTGAGGGATGAGAGCAGCTTGGGCCAGGTGCTAGTGGTCAACATGATGAGAAAAGGCAGATTTATGGAAATATTCTGAAGCTACAACGGATTTAATTTGCTATTAAATTGGATGCTACGGATGAGTGAAAGAGAGACGTTAAGGATGCCCAGGAAGATGATTTAAGCAGTTAATGGCGAAGACCAGTGGGAAAATAGTGGGCAGTGGCTGCATGGGGTTGGGGATCAAGCTGGTGGTTCAAGAATATGTCTGAATGCTAAGGAGAAGAATCCGCTAAGAAAGAATACTTCAAATTTAAGAGAAAAAAGATATAACTGATATGGAGAGGTCTCTGGGAAGGCGAGAGAAGACCTGGATATCTGGAGCCTTAATATCTGTAAAGGATATTTTTTCCTTAAAGTAAGACGGAAAAGAGGAGGAGGGGTTTTATGTAGGAAAATTGATCTGGATGAAATGGAGGTCCCATCTCATCGTTTCTGTTTTGTGGTATGAGGCACAGACTTCAATAGTTAGTGAAACTGAGTAGAGGGGAACTTTAGGTGTTATGAAGAAGGTGAAGAACATACAAACGATATTTTAAAGCATGTAGTAGAATCTGCGTAAGAGTAGCACGGTCAAGTTAGAGTGTTAAGCACTTTTGGAAGCTGTTGAAATTTACAGATCATAGATTTATAATCACACTTTCACACAGGCATGTGGAAATGGGTGGCTGAAGTTAAATGGAGGCGAAGGCCATTTGAAATGAAGAGTTAATTCAAGGAAATGAGAGACCCGTGGGCTGAACAAATCGTAGACATTGTCTATGAAGTCTTCTGGAAGAGGGGTCAAAGTTGAGGTGGACGTTAAGAGAGTGAACAAGGGCTACAATATTCAGCGAGTGAGAGGCGATGTCTCAGTGTTGGTAAAGGATCAGTAGGATGATATAGAAGGAGTCTGTCCTTCTCAAAGGCGTATGGAATGGCTTGGAATTAGCCCCAAGGAGAAAGGGAGACAACCCCACCTACTATTCCTGTTACTAGATAAACTCTCCTTTTCAGTAGGCTACAGGGAATGGGGTTTGGATAAAACAAAGGGATAGAGGGACCTCTGTAAGATAGGCTGAGGATTAGGGGAATTTGCCCATGGGGTCACGTTTCCAGAGGACCGGTGGAAGGGTTTGGGGAAAGGGGGTGTGCAAAGGAAGCCTCCGTGTTGGGGAGTGAAGTGGGTGTGAAAGCTGAGTGTGATTGGTGGCTGGTGATGCTTTTACTTCAGCATATGATGGCATGAGTCTCCTGCTGACAGAGGACAGTGTTCATTAGGCCTCAAAGGATCTGTCTGTGGCCGGGAGGTAAGGCCCAGACAGCTCCTCCCTTACTTCCCAGCCTGCTGATATTGGAAGCTTCGGTGAGTGTAATTACGTCTGGCAGCAACGGGAGAGCTCAAAACAGGTGGTTCTTTACTGGGGGCGCATTTTGTGGGTTTTTTTGCGGTACGCGGGCCTCTCACTGTTGTGGCCTCTCCCGCTGAGGAGCACAGGCTCGGGACGCGCAGGCTCAGCGGCCATGGCTCACGGGCCCAGCCGCTCCGCGGCATATGGGATCTTCCTGGACCGGGGCACGAACCCGCGTCCCCTGCATCGGCAGGCGGACTCTCAACCCCTGCGCCACCAGGGAAGCCCTGGGGGCGCGTTTTGACTCTTGGTCACAGCTAGAGCTGCAGCTTCTTCTTCCCAGTCCAGTTGGGAATGATCACAGAAAATGAGGCCCTCAGATAAAAACTATCAGGAAATCACTCTAACTTCAAGAAATATTGTTAGGCTAACAGCACAGAGGCTGCTATAAGCAGTAAAGTGGCAAAAAGGAGCTTCTTCTCTTTGGAACTGCTTTCTGCCACAGAGGTCACAGCCTAGGCCCTCTCGATGATGATGGATGTTCTGGTAACTTGTAATGTACCCTTCTCTGCAGTCTCCTGCTGCTGCCACATTCCCTCTCCTTGCTCGTCAAGAGCATCTTAGGAAAACTCACGAGGAACAGAACATAGCTCCGTAGGAAAATCTGTTCTCCTGAAAACAGTTGCATTTCGTACTTCCCGGATCAAAGATCATAAGAAAGACGAAACTGTGTTCATCCCTGGGAGAGGCAGACTGATGTATGCATCTTAACCAGGGTTGCCCGCTCCAGTGACGGCAAGAGGGAAAGCGCCTCCCCTACCCTCTGCACCCTGGACAGTCCAGTGCCAGCAATACAGCAGCCTCTAGGCAGGACAGGGAACGCTCAGCATAAGGTCGACATATTCTCTACCTCAGCTGCCAGCTCCTCACAGGCCCATTTAACGGGAGCCCTACAGAATGTGCAACATTTAGATTCAGACTTAACAGCAGTGGGGAAAGATGAGAAACGAAACGAAAAGGAAACTTTTCATCCCCTTGCATATCACAGACTGAAATATCATCTAAGTTTTGAATTTGGAATGACTGGTGTAGTAGTCAAGGGAGAGAGAGTGAATGCCTGGACCTTTGGATTGTTCCTGGAGTTAAAGGGTGAACAGGACAGAAAAGAACAGTTTTCGGATGCATTTGCAAGATTGGTATGGAGACCATGTATGCTTTCTTGGAATCAGGTTCTAGAAATCCAGTTCTACGGATTTTGAACTTACTATCTATACTGCACACAATTTTCTAAACTGAGTCTCAGAGACAGAAGGAGTGACCAGGAAATAGAGATGATTAAGTGAATTAAAGTGCAATATTGACCTGAGGACCTTAAGCCCAACAACAGTTCACTCAAATATTCCTCACTTTCAATAAAGAAAATGAAGTGAGAGAAGGCAGGTGATTACTGGTCTACTATCACCTCATTAATGCCTCATTAAGACAGATTTTAGTGGGCCATAAACTTACTATAAGGTAGTACTATATTTTTTAAAAGGCAAAATAAATCAATAAAGGGTTAAAAGTCCAACAAGTCCCATCATATTCTTGGACTGAGCATTTTAAAGACATTTCTCACTTATGCTTATGAATGCAGCACACTGGCTCCAGCTTCAGTCTGCCAGAGTTCAAATGCTGACCCCAACACTTACCATGTGACTTTAGGCAAGTTTCTGAAGCTACATCTCAATTGCCTCCTCTGTAAAATGGGACTACTGAGAACAGTGGTCCCAGAGAGGTGCCATGGTGATTACATGGAGAATGTGACTTAAGTGAATGGCACAGAGTAAGTGCTTAAAAAATAGTTTAAACCATTGTTAGGAAAAACGAGATAAAGTGAACCTTAGTCACTGAGGTGATGTAGGTGTGTGGGTACAATGTAAGCCAGGACAGAAGGTGATAGGGCCCTGTGGAAATATAAGCGGCTAAGGTGAAGTGTGGACACTGCGATATATGCCACTCTCACTCAGAACAGAAATGAAAATGAGATTCCTTGCTCAAAAATCGGAAAAAAAGTACCATCAAAAGTACCGAAATGAAAGGTAATTACCTTTCTTCTGCGTATGTCCTTTGCTCAAGTATGTGCTCCATTGTCCCATGAGGCTTCATTTACCAAACACACATTCAAAGATTAAATTATTAAGTTTCAAGACAGCAATAGTAGAGCATTAAACTATAGTAGAGCATTAAACTAAGTGTGGGGTTCTTCTGAGGGCCTGCTCTCACTGTTCCATAATAAGCAGTGAATGGCTGGAAATGGAGACCATTAAGTAGAATGAATTAACTGGGACTTTTCAGATTTATCTGAATGAGAGTCTCAGATGTCTTTCCATTGGTCAAACCACGGGCGTGCTTTCCATTTAGGTGACTACAGCTAGGTTATCAACCAGTCTCACTTTGTTATGGTGTGCAAAACGTAAGCACACACAGAGGTTTCCAGAGAAAACTATATACCAGGTTGTTTAGTAAACTTCCCCCAAATGAAGCTACCAAATACAGCCTTAAAACTAGATATAACTTCTCAAGAAGCACCCTGGGTCTAAACTGTGCCCCAAATTGGATTAATAGGATTAACTCCTAGGATTTGTCTGCCTAAACCACATGGACTCCTGACTGGTAATTTGGGAACTTTATTAACTAATGGATTTCAAAAGGAAGGCTTTAGGGGGATGGCTAGTGATAATTTGGTCAAAAGAGACAGTTAATCTTGGACAAGGTTATCTACTGGGTGGGGTTGTTTCAGTTATTTCAGTTATCCCACGGCCCACCTCATAATCAGTAGGGCAGAGAAAACAAGTCCACACAGACTAAATGGCCAAGAACAGATGAAGAGTGAGCTAATAGCATAGTAATTAGGAACAAAGCCAAAACAGGACCCACAGATGCCCAGTGTTAAAAGACAGGCAAAGAGAAGTGTTCATATTCTGAAAAATGGACTAGCTGGAACAGATTTTTCATCAGCAAATATTTTTAAACTGGGATTGGGGAGGAAGGTCAGAAAGAAAAGATCAGCCTCATAGCTGGGTTTGCTGATGGGTGGGGTAAAATATTTGCAAAGTCCCCCTCCCCTTTCAAATAGCAATTAACATTGGAATTCTGTTGTTTTCCAACATGGTTGTTAAAATTTACAAAGTAATCATTTTGAAAATGAGAGCTAGAAACAAAGTCTGCCTGATGCCTAGGGGAAAAGTAAAGGATGCTGTCTTTGAGTATTTCTTAGATAGTTTTTGATCAGGGCCAGGTGGCACCAAAACAGATCTGATTCCAGTCCCACTTCTGCTGTTTACTCTGTGTGACCTTTAGTAGGTCTCACTTCCTCAAGGGCCTTCGGGGTACTTTTTTTTTTTTTTTTTTTTTTTGTGGTACGCGGGCCCCTCACTGCTGTGGCCTCTCCCGTTGCGGAGCACAGGCTCCGGACGCGCAGGCTCAGCGGCCATGGCTCACGGGCCCAGCCACTCCGCGGCATATGGGATCTTCCCGGACCGGGGCACGAACCCGTGTCCCCGGCATCGGCAGGCGGACTCTCAACCACTGCGCCACCAGGGAAGCCCCGGGGTACTTCTTTGTCAGATGAAATGACTAGACAATTTCCAAGTTTCTTCTACAAACCTTCTGTAATCCTTCCCTCAAAAGGACTTCGCAAGACAGCAGAAGAATAAATAGCAACTAGAACTTACTCTGAAGAAAAGCTGTTATCTGTGATCACGTTAAATCACTTATACTTGTGTTTTATACTGTCATACATTTTCCATCCAGCTTCCCAGTCTTCCCCATGTCCTTTCCAACTATAGCAGTAAAAACATAATTTTGGTTTCAAGTACTGTAATTCAGCCTATAAGTTTGATGACAATTTATTTCTCCAAATTAAAATAAAACCAGATCAAACTCCCAGAGAAACTTTAGAAAAGAGTTGCCCACCCTCTTCTTTGACTGCCATGTCCAAAGAAGGAGAGGCTGGTTTTTTAATCAGTCTGCTGCAGCTTCTGACCCCATGGTTTTTTACTACCAGAAAGTGTCACTGAAGAATCTGGCTGATAATGTCCAGCACTGCAGGTTTTCACTCGACTAGCTTCCAGCAATGATTTTTCAAGGGAAGAAGAGATTGAAAGTGACTCCATTTTTTTCTTTTTTTGCGGTACGCAGGCCTCTCACTGTTGTGGCCTCCCCCATTGCGGAGCACAGGCTCCGGACGCACAGGCTCAGTGGCCATGGCTCAGGGGCCCAGCCGCTCCGCGGCATGTGGGATCTTCCCGGACCGGGGCACGAACCCGTGTCCCCTGCATCAGCAGGCGGACTCTCAACCACTGCGCCACCAGGGAAGCCCGAAAGTGACTCTATTTTTTGGTGCTGAATTCAACCCACACATATCCTATTTGGTTCCTGAAGTCAGCTCTCTCAGTTTACTGTCACTCTTTCTCTGAAGGATCAGGAAAGTTTCCTTTTTTGCCTGTGAAATACACGTGGTTATTCTGGATATACCTCTCCTCTGGATCATGAGGTTTTACTTTACCTTTCCCAAGGGTGGTTACCTGTATTGTTTTTGGGAACCCCTACACCTAAGAAGTTTTCAAAGTGGTTCCAGAAGGCCCTTATAAAAATAAATGAGTTACTTAAAAACAAAAAACTAAAAATAGAGCTACCATATGATCCAGCAATCCCACTCCTGGGCATATGTCCGGAAAAGATGAAAACTCTAATTCGAAAAGATACATGCACCCCAGTGTTCACTATTTACAATAGCCAAGACGTGGAAGCAGCCTAAGTGTCCATTGACAGATGAATGGGTAAAGAAGATGTGGTACATGTATACACAATGGAATACCACGCAGCTATTAAAAAAACAATGAAACATTGCCATTTGCAGTAACATGGATGGACCTAGAGCATATCATAGTAAGTTAAGTCAGAGAAAGACACATATTATATCATATAATACAGATGATCTAGTTACAAAACAGAAACAGACGCATAGACATTGCAAACAAACTTATGGTTACCAAAGGGGAAAGGGAGTGGGGAGGGATAAGTTAGGAGTATGGCATTAACAGATACACACTACCATATATAAAATAGATAAGCAACAAGGATTTACTGTATAACACAGGGAACAATATCCAATATCTTGTAATAGCCTATAGTGGAAAATAATATGAAAATAATAATATATATATATATCACTTTGCTGTACACGTGCAACTAACATAATATTGTAAATCAACTCTACATCAATAAAAATAAATGAATTAAAATTTTAAAAAATTTAAAATGAGTTATATGAAGGGATAACTCAGTGTCCTATTAAAATACTTTATCCTCTATGCCTAATTAACAAAAGGCAGGGGTATGAGACAAAATAAGAATATTTAGCTCGATCCAACAAATATTTGCTGAAATTCTGCTCTATATGAGCAACTTACCTATGTATGGGAGAACCCAAGATGAAGCCAATTCTGGCTTCTAGAAAGGTCACAAAGGAGGTGATGGCAGTGGCAAAAGACAATATATGACTCAAATAAAAGTCTTTGAAACTGTGATGAGTTATAAAAGAAGAGCAAAGCACAGTTGTGTTTGAGGGGAGAGAGGTGTTGGGATGGGGTTCTTTAGGAATGTCTGGATTTCACTTTGACTTGGAGGCTGGGTAGGACCTCAACAGCGAGAGAAATAAAGGAAAAATGAATAATAATGGCTAATATTGAAAAGAAAAATAAAACCATTCCTTTAAAAAAGAAAGGAAAAAAACCTTATAAGATACTTACTGGCATCAATCATTATTCAATCAAGTCTTTAAAGGGTCTCATTCCTCCTCCAAGGCTCTTGGTAGTATACTAGACATTTGTCATGTTTTCTGGCTGTCTGATACTTTCCCAACACCACCCCAAGGGAGAAACCAGAAAACTGGCTTTGCCAGCTGCCTTGCCACTGGAATTCAGGCATGTGACCTGGACTCTACGACAACTGGATACACCTTTGCAAAACTGGTAGAAAGTAAGCAGTGGCAAAAGCAAGAACTGCACAGAATTCAGTCCTGTTGTTGTCGTCACTGTTGTTGTTTTGCAAGATTTAAGAAGGTGTCCATCATTTGGGATCTGTGGTGGCTGCAGGAGATGTGGAGTTGCTTTGTACAGAAGAGGCATCATGCAGGCAGCAACAGTGGCTGCAGGAGCAGAGGTCCTGATGCACTACTGACTGGTACCCATTTTGTCATCTAGTGTACAGTGGCCTCAGCTACAGTTTCCTCCCCAGACCAGGGTTACAATGTGGTTTTAAAGCACTGCCATGAACATAATCGTCTCCAGCCTGCTTTCAATGGTTCTGTGATCCGCTAAGTATCTTTTAAATAAATTCCTTGTCTGTTCAATCTTCCTGAGCTAGCTTCTGTTGCTTAGAACTATAATCCTCATCTGGTACCCAATTTCCTTTCCTTTCTGATAAACTCAGTTTTCTCCGTCTTGTTACATATCCAGTGACGTTTTCAACCCTCAACTGATGGTTTGGCAGCTGATATGGATGGGTGCCTCAGGCAGCTGTTGTCCCAACGTGCGACTGAGTCTGCAACTGAATATTAGAGGGAGCAACTCCAGGAGGGCAGCCAGGCGGTGGTGAGAGAGCATAGATCATGGCGTGGCAGAAAAATGGGGACAGAAGGCACTAAAATGAAGGTGTAACTCTGCGGCTGAAAACTATGGGGCTCCAATTCACAATTTGCCTTGGACTAGTGCTGAGCACAGCCGCAGTAACATTTAAATTGTCAGTTGGTCCCATCTCCAAATTCCCATGGCACAGAGCACAGGTCTTTATTATAGCATGTCACATGCTTTGCTACAATTATTATTGATTCACTTGTGTGTTTCTACCCCAAGACTGAAGCCAGGACCATGACATTGTTTTTTGTGTACCTAGTACATATTGTTGGACTGCATGGGAAACCCAGTAAAATGCATCTCTCATTCTCATTCCTCAAATTCTGTACAGGGTGGTAGATAAGATAACATAGTAATAGCAAACACTGCTATAGCATTTTTCTAAGCACTTGCCACTAACTCTTTCCACCTCTAACAATCCTGCAAAAGTAGGTAGAGGTATTGTCTCATTTTACACACGGGGAAACTGAGAAATAGGTTGAATAGTTGGAGAAAGATCACCTGGCTTATACCATAGAAGTCTTTCCAGTGTCTACAACAAGGCAATGAGAATTAAAACATTAACTTGCCATTATACAGCTGAAAGAGATTGTAGTTTAAGTGAAAAGCAACAGTGTACTTCATAATACATAATCTCAAATAGCATAAGAAAACTACAGGTCTCCCCAAAGGAAGCCTCAAGCACAAAGTCAGCACAAGGCCAAGAGCAGGCAAGAGTACACGTTCTCTGAAGGCAGAGAGAGCGCAAGAAAAGACAGCAAGGGACTGAGAATCCCCGGTCCCTCTCCCTGTCACACCAATCTGATAATTCATTCTATCTGCCTTAGCGAGGAAAAAATAAGATAGGAGGAGAGAAGCCAAGAGGTTACTGATTGATGTCTCTTCCCTTGGAAACAGGAACCAAGGTAAAGGATGCTTTCCAATCAACATTCCCAAGACTGTGGTTCTCTTAACTCCTTTGGCTTAACCCTAAATATATGGTCAACACCAGAATGATTATCTCATTGGAGGAGGAGAGTGGCAGCCCATTAGGGTGGTTTGATTCTATCTTCATAAAGCTCTCCCCCATACCAATCACTCCTTCATTAAGGACCCTCCTGAGGTTGCATATGACAGTGTAGATCGTTCCCCAATGAAATGGGTCATTAATTAAACTAATTCTAAAACCACAGCAGCCAGGTGAAATTTGTCTGCCTATTTTCGCCCAGTTCTAAATTATGTTCAAGTACACTGCCTAATATAACTCGTTGGGAAACTTAAAGTTAATTCAGTAGTAAAATTCCCAATACCTGAACATAAACTCCCTTCCAGGATCAAATTCCTTGAGAGAAAATAAACCTATAGATTAGAGTCCCTTGAAAGTTCAAGTTCAAATACATCAAAGTTGAAAGTAATTAAAGTCCAAAATCAGATATTGTTCTTGGGTATGAAAAGCCCAAAGAAAGTGGAGTCTTTTTTGTATTCTGCTTTGTCTTAGTTGAAGGTGCTCTCTCAGTGATCAAATGGAGCTGGGTTCCTTTAGAAGCCACAGCCTGTGTTGTCCATCACTAGAATACAGGCAGTTCCCTTGGACCTCAAGAGCTGAATTAGTTCCACATAAAATCTTGAATGTACCTCACTTTTTAAAGAGTTCAAAGGTATATTAGAATACAAGATATTATTTCAGAACTGCTGCAAACCTAGCAAACATAGAAACAAAGGTAATTTTCAGTCCTCAAGTCCTCATCTCAGGCAAAGAAACCCAGAATTTAGGGCTGCCAAAGGATATAGCAAAGATTTGATGGTATTTGAAAGAAGTGCGGAAATTTTTTATTTTCGCTCCAGAGAATGTCAATTAGGCCGTGCCTGTTTAAGAAGACCAAGATCTTTAAATTTAAACTCAGTTGGGAGATCTTTTTAAAGAAAGCTTCTTGGGCATGGTGACTTTATCGTATCTGAGAGGATTCTGCCTGGGGTTCTGTCACCCAGAAAGTGCCATTTGAGATAGTGTACCTTCGGGGGTTTAGAAATTTGCAACGTAGCAGTCCAATCAACAAGTCTTTTTTGAGGTATCAATCTTCCCCATTCAGTGTATTTAAATTTTACTAATTTCCATTTCTCCCTTAATCCCTGAGTCCCTGGCACCCCAGTTTTCTACTGAGTAGAGCTTGTTCTAGAAGCACATTTTTACAGTAAGAATTCTGGTAGGCATTCTTACTCCTATGCCTCAGTGTCTATTAACAAAGTCCCTTGTTATGGAATTGATTAGGCCTAGGAAATTGCCTCCTAGATAGCCTCTCACTTTCTTTACCTGGGTTTTAGCGGGACCAGTACTCTGGAGCTGAAGCCTTTATCGCTTCTGAAACTTGTACGTAGGGGTCCTGTGAGGACCCAAATCTCTGACATGTGCTCTTCAAATACAGAAAAACGCAGGAAGAGCTTAGTTATTAACTAGTCCTGAATCATTCTGAAACCAGTTTGTATGTTTGGGAGGGGGTGAGGGTAGTGATACTCCAGGCTTTCGAAAAGCCTCAGGAATACAGAATCCCTTCCGTAGTCCTGAATATGGAATGTAATTTGGGGGTAGCAAATGCAGATCAACCTAACATTTTACTGCTAGAGTCTTACCAGTGCTCTGTACGCAGATCCCAGCCACCTTAAGGTTTAGACGTGGCAAATGTTCTATCCACTAATGACTAAAATGATCTTGCAATACCAGGCCAAGGTCATGTTGAGTAGCTTAAGATTCAGCCACACAGCCCATGGTCTAAGTCCCCACTGTTGAACTAAGAACCTTGGCAGGACTGGCTACAGAATTTGTAAGGCCAAGTAAAAAACTAAAAATGTGGGCCCCTCATTCAAAAATTCAGAATTTCAAGACAATGACAGCAAAGCATTAAGCCTAGCGTGGGCCCTTCAAGTAGAGGGCCCTGTATGACTGCACTGGTCGTACACCCATGACCCCAGCCCTGCACCGTAGTGGCCCAAATGCTGTTTGTAGACCTAGCACCCCTTTGCCTGACTTCAGCCAACGTTATTACTAATAAAGCTGATGGAATACTTCATGTAAGTGTGAGGCAAATTTGGTTTCATAAAACTAAGGCTTTGTATTAGATAACTTGACAGCTCCTGTCATAAACATGGAGGGGAAACCACGGATTCATCCCCATTAGAACAGAACTTTTACTGTTATGCTGAACACACGACCAAGAGCTGACCAGACAGATTCCCAAGAGAAAGAGAATAAAAGGGGGCTGAGTCACCGCCAGGTTCCTCTTTGAAACTCTTCAATAAGGTAGGTCACTGCCCGCCTCTACTACCTAACTGGGGAGGATGTGTGTGGTGGTACGGGGTGGGGGGAAGTTAGAGACATCAAGTGATGTCTCTTCTCATAGACCCGTGAAGCTGGGGAAGGGAGATGCCTACCTCAGCCCCCGAGATCCCTAGCCAACAATTACCACAATGCCTGGTGTGCAGAGGTATTTAATAAATATTTGTTTAAAGAACAAACGTCCATGACTCCTGCACATATAACTTGGCCTATGTTAGAATTCCAGGGAGACCTCTTTATTCCCCACAGAACCAACTTCACCTCCTAGCAGCATAATAACAGACAGCAACACAATTCACCATATATGTTACCAAGTCCTTCCTCTCACTCTTGCGTGGATTTTCCTCTCTTGGCTTGCTGGACAGCAGCTGCTTCTAAAACCCTGTTCTCAGTCAATGTGCAGGATAAAGTGCTGGACAGAGGGTGAAGGAAACTCAGCGCGAGTCTAGGTCTGCATCTGATTTGCCCTTGAATTTGGACTATCGGCTAACCTCTTAGCTTTCTGCTTCAAAGTGAGGGGGTTGAATCAGATCCATAGCTTTCAACATTTCACCCTTCCCCAGCAGTCCCTCTATCTAAAGCCCAGGATCTCCAATGAAAAAGAAAAGCAGCTCTCTTTATCTGCAAAAGATATATGTTTACAGCATTCTGTATTAGGGTGAATATTTAAAATAGATCCTCAGAGACCTATTAAAAATGTTTGCTATTAGATAAAGGAGAGAGAGGATTTACTATGATAATACATGACAAGATAATTCCTCATGCCGCAAAAGGTCATGGATAAGTTATCCCTGGTAAGTAATATTTTTAATATATAGCGCATCATGCTTAATGGAGGTTGAATGAAGATTAGTTTTTGGTAATTGTTATAAAATCCCACCAATCCCCATAGACAAGCTCTGCATCCCAACAGCAGCATTCATACCACTGATGGAGAGTAAGTACATAGAGAGATGATGCTCTACTGTCCCAGAGTCCTGAGTGGTGGGATTATGATGGAGAGAGGCCACTCCCATATTGCTGTTAGGACTCTTCCCTGAACTCAGGGCTCGCTCAGGGTAAAATTATGAGCTAGGTGAAGTTTTATCTTTGGAACTGTATCACATGTCCCATGAATAATTCTTCTTGACCACTTTTCATGTGACAGTACTTTCTTCATCTATGAGTATAAGGAACTGATAATACTGTCCCTAGAACAGCACGGTGCACTCCAGTGCACGATTTACAACAAGGGAATGGGAAGTGAATGTAGCGTGTTCTTTGAGCTTTGTATCTTATATATCACAAGAATTCTGCCTGCTTGTTACTTTGTAAAAGCCGGGTAGCAGAAAAGAGCCTACCTCTTACATTCAAATGAGAAAGGGAATGATGTAACAAGTAATTGTGTCTGTTATTGGTCTTGGTGTAACAGAGGCTAGGTCCCCAAAGAGGGGAGAAGCATTGTCCACAAGCTTGACGGCAGAAGAATCTCTTTTTGTTTCCTCCCCCTGACACAGAAGAGACCCTTGAATCTGTACTCTGGCATTTGAAAAATTAAAGGCAAAAGAACTCATTCACACCAAGCTGAGAAACCAATGTGGGTAATATTTAATTATTAATGTCATTTTGAGCAGAAAATAAAAGGAGTTTACTGAAAACCTTTCTGTCTAAAGTTTCCCTTATATTTTCTGAATTCTCCTTATTGTCTTATAAGAAGAACCAATTAATTCGGAGCCTGAGAAGGAGTTGGGAATCTCCCATAATATCTGCACAAAAAATTCCCTAAAATGGAAACACACCTACAATTTCTCCCTGGGATGGTTTTGTTACTGGATTTCTCATCTACAGTGGCTTCCTCCACCCTGTCACAGGGTCACAAAATAGGCCAAGGATTTCAATAACCTTAATACTAAACTTGTTAGACCTGACAACATTTATCACGTTTTTCTACATCAGTTGATGGGAGCAAAGTTACATCCCAGGTAACTAGACCCAAGATATTCAGGCAAACAGACAAATGATTCAGGCAAATGCTTATATGTCTACACTCTCTCTCTAATTCATCTTTCCCTGCCACCCGGCTCTGCCCCGTCCTGGTTACAAACCCTGGCTCCTCTATTTTTTGTTCCCAGTCTCAGCTTGGGCATTTAGCTGATTTTTACTGTGTCTTAACTTAAAAAAATTAATTCCAGCTCTTCTTGTGAGTTCAGTCTCTTCCCTCCTTCTCTCAAGATCTTTTTCAGAAATCCTTTTCTAATCTCTTTCACCTAAGACCAAGCTACTCCTTACCTACTCCAATGTTCAAAGCAGTCGGTAGCTCTGTATTTAAAATAATGTCTTAGGCAATCCCATACATAATGCAAAGCAATGGGGCAAACGTGGGAATAAATCAGGTATTCTGCTAATACGTGGAGGTGTGGCATCCTTGGAAGGCCAGAATCTCTGCTATATCTTCTTAACCCTGACCCTCTGCCACTGTTCCTCTTAAAGTGTCCAGCATATTCAGGCTTTCCTCTCCTTTACTCAAGAAGGACAGAGATCCAATAACACTGAACACACTACATGGCCGTGGCAGAGCCTTCCCATCAGGAGTCTTTGCTTTGTTAGAAAAAGATTTAGTAAGAAATGCTGGAGACGGTGTGGAAAAACGGGCACCTTCCTATGCTGTTGGTGGGAACGTAAGTTGGTGCAGCCACTGTGGAAAACAGTAAGGAGGCTCCTCAAAAAACTAAAACTAGAATTACCACATGATCCAGCAATCCCACTCCTGGGCATATATCCAGACAAAACTTTAATCAAAAAAGATACATGCACCCCTATGTTCATAGCAGTACTATTCACAATAGCCAAGATGTGTAAACAACCTAAATGTCCACCAACAGATGAATGGATAAAGAAGATGTGGTACATATATACAATGGGGTACTACTCAGCCATAAAAATGAATGAAATAATGCCATTTGCAGCAACATGAATGCAATTAGAGATTATCATGCTAAGTGAAGTAAGTCAGAAAGAGAAAGACAAGTATCATGATATCACTTATATGTGGAATCTAAAATATGACACAAATGAACCTAGCTATGAAACAGACTCATGGACGTAGAGAACAGACTTGTGGTTGCCAAGAGGGAGGGGCTGGGGAAGGGATGGAGTGGGAGTTGAGGTTAGCAGATGTAAGCTACTATACATGGAATGGATTAACAACAAGGTCCTACTGTATAGCACAGAGAACTATATTCAGTATCCTATGATAAATCATAATGGAAAAGAATATAAAAAAAGAATGCATATGTTTTTATAACTGAATCACTTTGCACTCTGCTGAATCACAGCAGAAATTAACACAACGTTGTAAATCAACTATACTTCAATAAAAAATTTTTTTAAAAAAAATACTGAGGGCTTCCCTGGTGAGAGTCCACCTGCTGATGCAGGGGATACGGGGTCGTGTCCCGGTCCGGGAAGATCTCACATGCCGCGGAGCGGCTGGGCCCGTGAGCCATGGCCGCTGAGCCTGTGCGTCCCGAGCCTGTGCTCCGCAACGGGAGGGGCCCCAACAGTGAGAGGCCCGCGTACCGCAAAAAAAAAGAATACTGAAAAAAAAAAAAGATCTAGGAAGCTATGCTTAATTAAAAAGGAGTAAGTCCTTAACAGAATAATGCAGATAAAATATCACTGGGGAAGGCAACTTATTTCCTTTACTTATCAAATCAAATCTGCTTTATTATGAAGCCACCTGATGGTCACCTGGGCTCCCTTTACAGGGAAGCATTCAAGAAACTAGTAGAGGGTGCAGGATGGAGTAGAGGTTTTGAAGGATACATTTGCCAGCCTTTTTATCCTATTTGAAGCCTTTCCCACTTCTGGGTCTTTTAAAATCAAAACTCCAGGGTAAGTTATCAGTACAATGCAGAACTAAGCAGCCTCAAGTGGAAGCCCAGGTAGTGAATTTTGCAGGCAGTGGCAAAACGCTGTAAAGTGGTGACAAAATTCAAAGAATAGAAATGGTTTGGAAGGTGGGTTGTATTGTTTGGTTTTGAGATTAAAGAAATATTCTCGTTGACAATCTCACTTATTTCTTTTTCTTCCTTTTCTGTTTCTTTAACAAAGGAGTAATGGCTAACAACTTATTTGATCTTGGATTCAAGTGGTCCTGATCAGCTAGATGGATTGGCAACTTTAGCAAAGAGAAAGAGAGGAAGTTCCTTATCTGTTTATTGCTGCCTACGTGCAGAGTGTTCTGGGAATGGAAAAGCCCATCGCCAGGTTGCATGGTCTACTGAAAGAAATCTGGCCTGTTGTATATAAGGAGTAGCTGATCTTCAGGTAATGACATCAAACTGCAGGCTGGAAGTCAGGAAGCAGGAGCACATATGGGATGGAGGATAAGTAAATTCCTAATTAGGATAAAATGGCCAACAGTGTAGGCTACATACATAGGTATATGGGTGATAAGTATAGAAAATCAGCTTAGGAAACTTTTACATATGATCTTTTTTTTTGCAGTACACGGGCCTCTCACTGTTGTGGCCTCCCCCATTACGGAGCACAGGCTCCGGACACGCAGGATCAGCGGCCATGGCTCACAGGCCCAGCCGCTCCGCGGCATGTGGGATCCTCGCGGACCGGGGCACGAACCCGTGTCCCCTGCATCGGCAGGTAGACTCTCAACCACTGCGCCACCAGGGAAGCCCTACATATGATTTTTAATAAGGGAATGATGATGAATCTCTTAGAAGCCTGTTGCGCAACTCTAGAATTCCATTCCATCGCCTGTACCACTGCCATGGTACAAGTCTTTACCATCTTTCTCTGGACCTATAGCTACTTTAGCGCTGTCCCCAACTCCAGAGTCCTTACCTTCACGTCCATGCTGTCACCAGAAGGATGTGCATGAAACGCAAACCTGATTATGATGCTCTGCTGCTTAACTTCCTCAATGGCCTGTTGTCACCTACACCCAAACTCCTTTGGAAGGCCTCGGCCAACCTCACCTCCCACAAATATCCAACACGAAGATTCTATCAATGTGCTCATCCTCCCATGTGTACATTCTGTTATCTTAAACTTGAGAGTCTTTAATTTTTTTTTTAAATTCTGAACTGTAGACTTACAGAAAAAAAGGAAAAGCAGTGCAGAGACTTTCCATATATCCTTCACTCCCCCTAATGTCTTACGTAACAGCAGTCCATTTATCGAGTAAAAGAAATTCACATTGGGACAATATTATTAACTAAGCTAACAGGCTTATTCAAATTTCACCAGTTTTTTTCACTAACTTTGTTCCTGTTCCATATCCTAACCAGGATCCCACCTTGCATTCAGTTCTTACTTCTCCTTAGTCTCCTACAGTCTGTAACAGTTTCTCAGTCTTTCCTTATCTTTCATGACCTTGACACCTTTGAAGGGCATTGATCAGTTGTTCTGCTGAATGTCCCTCAGTTTTCTTTTGTCTGATGTCTTCTCATGATTGGACTGAAGTTATGCCTTTTGGGCAAGAACAATACAGAGTGCTATGTTCTCCTCAGTGCATCGTATCACTGGGTTCATAACGCTCATGGCTTTTCACTGATGATGCTGATCTCTAGCTACTAGAAGGTGGTTTCTGCTGAATTTTTCTACTGTAAAATTACTCTCTTTGCCTTTGTAGTTAATACGTACCTTGGGGGAGATACTTTGAGACTGTGTAAATTTTGTTTATGCAAAAGCTTTTACCCACTAATTTTAGCATCCAACAGTGAGTCTTATGTGCAGCAATTATCACTGGTGCATGATCTGTTTCTCTTCTGTTTCTCTTTGCCTTAAGTATCTATCCCGCTTTTTCCCCTTGGCCAATTTCTATTCAGCCTGCACATCCTAACTCAAGAGAGTTTTTCCTCTGGGATGCCTTTCCTGACTGCCCCAGCCAGATGAAGAATTTCTTTCTCCACACTTCCTTAGCAGCTAGCTCATACCTAGCTTCACAATACGCACCACCATGTTTATTGTTTTTCTGTTTTTGTTTTTCTGTGAGTCACCCTGCATGAACTTCTTGAGGGAGGCCTGACTGTCTCGGCCTTTTTTTCCTACCAATGACTCACAGAGTGTCTGTTCTATAATAGCCATTCAATATATGTTTGCAGAATAAATGAATGAATGAATGAATGAATACATCTATTATATTCTTTCCAAATTCATTTCCAGGCTGAATACTTTAGAGTTTTTGTTGGTATAGTTAAAGAATAATGCTCATTTCTAAATACATGATTCTGATTTTCTGCCAAAATCTTACCCCTTTGGGAAATTTACTTCAGCATGTTCCTGGCATCAGCCTTATTTAATCCTCTAAAAAACGAACTAAAATCCTCCTTGCTGCTTTTTTCTTCCTTCTTCCTCTCATCATACAATGGCCTACCTTTTCCTCCTCGGCTTGTGATTCAGTTTGCAAGTAAATTTTCAGAGGCAGAAGAAAAGAAACTGCTCCTTCATTCCTTTTGCTAAGCTTCTGTGTGTCTCCTACTCTGATTCTAACGTGAGCTTCCTTAATCTTTGGTGATACTTTTCCTCCCGTGTGTTTGCTTTATTCTGTTAATTCACGGGAGCCTTTCTAAAACTGCCTTTATTCGCCTGAGAAGAAAAACAAACAGTGAAAATTGACTCTTTGGCTAGCAATTCTCATTATTATTATTACATAATCAGTGATTTGAATCATTAATGCAGGAGACCAGGCATGCATGTGGAAGAACAGCCTTCCTGGTCATATGCCCACAGGCATGTCAGTAGTAACTCGAGTGTCATCTAATTACAGATGCTAAAAGGAACTTGTCCTCCACCATCATCACCATCATCATCACCTTCATCATTGAAACCTATACCACATTGCGTGAAGTCTGCACAAAACCACACCTACCATTCCAAATACCTAACAGCACTCCTTTGAATCTTCTTAGCAATTTTTTTTTAAATTTTTTTTAACATCTTTATTGGGGTACAATTGCTTTACAATGGTGTGTTAGTTTCTGCTTTATAACAAAGTGAATCAGTTATACATATACATATGTTCCCATATGTCCTCCCTCTTGCGTCTCCCTCCCTCCCACTGTCCCTATCCCACCCCTCCAGGCTGTCACAAAGCACTGAGCCAATATCCCTGTGCCATGCGGCTGCTTCCCACTAGCTATCTACCTTACTACGTTTGTTAGTGTGTGTATGTCCACGACTCTCTCGCCCTGTCAAAGCTCACCCTTCCCCCTCCCCATATCCTCAAGTCCGTTCTCCAGTAGGTCTTTCTTAGCAATTTGAACCCTCATAATACTTCATTTTGGTAGCAGCTTTAGACTGTACTGTTGCCATTTGGAGTCGTTGTCCTTCTTGATTTCCTTTTCCCTACTGACTCTAGACCAGGAATTTCATAAAGGCTGAAAATTGAGGATTATACTCTCTTTATCATTATTGACTACTGCTATGCTGAGAACATAATAGGAGCTCAATAACTATTTGTGGAGTTAAAGTGTTTATCTTCCATCTAAAACAGAAAACAAACTGAAATGTTGGGGAACAGCATGCAAGGAACAATGACAGAAATCTTAACTTGGTTTTTTTCATTGACAGAATATTATTGTTGAGCACATTTTAAGTAGAACAAGGCTGCCAGAAGTTAGAGAAAGAAATCAACAATTGACATTTTAACAAGAAACAGAGACTCTAGAAGAAGACCTGAAAATACCAAAGATTCATGTGGACTTGATTTATGTAATACTTTTCTAATAGTGGGTGACATTCAACAAAAGAAACAGCCTAAATGTCATTCGTTTTGTCTCCACAGCCACATTAATTTTAAAAATCTACCTCCTCTTAATACCCACTGACAATGTTTTAGTTCTGATCCTCATTATTTTTCATCTGGATAATTGCAATGCCTTTAAATGATTTTCCTGGTCCAGTTTCTTTCCCTTCAATTCATAAAAAATGGCTCCCCATCGATCATAACACCAAGTTCTAATTCCTTTTCATGGTAGAGTAGATGCTTCAATTGCGGCCACCAAACTTTTTTTCTTTTTTTTAAATTTCTCTCTTACCATTCTCCTCATATGAGTTGTAATCTAGCCACACTGAACTTCACAAATCTCCAGGCAAAAGCGGTACACCATGCTTTTTAGCTTTCCACACATTTCCTCATGCTGTTTCTACAACCTGAAATGCCCATCACTTAGATCTGATCTTCCAAGGACAAGGTAAAAAAAATTATTCCCTCAGTGAGATATTCTTTAAGTTTACAAGGCAGAACTGATCTGTCTCCATCATTTGCCATAGAACTTAGTTTGTACCTTTATTACAACATTTGCCATGTGCTAGAATTCTTTATTTACCAAACTGAAGTTCTCAAAGTCCATCATCTCCACATCACCAATATCTAGAGAGAGACTTAGGTGACTGGGCTTCTATAACAAACTTTGACATCTCTGTGGTCTATCATGATGACAGCTTCAAGTTCACTCATGACAGACCAGTGTGGTGGGGGGAGGGGAGGAGTTTCTGTTCCACACAGTCACTCAGGGACCCAGCCTCCTTATAGCTCATGTTGCCACCATCTTCAAGATGTAGGCAGCAAGTGGACGATTGCGTGTGGGAGATTTTTATAGGTGAAACCTGGAAGTGGTATACACAATATTAGATCACATTCTATTGCTGTAACTTGGTCACAGACCCTACCCAACTTCAAGGGGCCTGGGAAAGGTAATTTAGCTGTGTGCCCAGAGAAAAGAAGAGAAACTTGGATATTAGCACACCATCCTCTGCCATCATGAGCAGTAAACATGGGTGCAAAATGAATACAATGAAAGACTGCTTTCTAATTTGAAGCCATTGTAGTGGATTAGAAGGAACAATGGAAACACTTTTCAAATGAGAAAGTCTTGGTTTTAGTCTATAGCAATGCAGGCCACTCACCAGCTCTATGGCCACTGCAAATATTTAAAGCTCTCTGAGCTTCAAGTTCCTCATCGGTAAGTGGATTTGCTGTGGGGATTAACTGAGGTAGTACACAAAGAGCACTTGACACATACGAGGAGCTATTTAATAATGATCCCTTTTTTGGTCAAACTAATATTTTTTAGAATCTTCAATGGGCTAGTGCAGTGTGCTAAGTATCAGGAAAAGAAAGGTCTATTAGAAACATTCCTTACCTTTAGGGAACTCACAGACCAGTTGTGAGGACATAATTATAGACAAGCAAATAGACATTTACGATACACTGTGATAGGCAGGCTCTTCATATTAGAAGACATCAAAACACCCAATAAACATATGAAAAAAGGCTCACACCGTTACTCACCAGAAAAATGCAAATTAAAACCAAAAAGAGTTGTCATTACATACCAGGATGAGTAAAATTAAAATATGAACAATACTAAGTGTTACTAAGTATATGGAGCAACTGTGAATTTCTTACTTAGCGGGATGAGTGTAAATTGGCCCGGTCACATAGAAAAATGTTTTAAGGTACTTACTAAATCTCAACATACACATACCCCATAACCTAGTAACCTCGCTCCTGTACATATGCCCAACAGAAATGAGTGTATCTACTATAATGGACAAGAACATTCATAGTATCCTTATTCACAAAAGCCCTAAACCGGAAAGAAACCAAATGGTCTCGTAAGAAGCCTAACAGAACTTTCTGTAGTGATAGAAATGTTCTATACCTTCATATAGATGCAGATTATACAGGTTATATGGATCTGTTAAAAGTGATAGAACTGTACACTTAAAATTTGTACATTCAATGTATGTAAATTATGCCTTAATCATAATAACAATAATAAAACAATAAAGTCTAAAGCAGTTACAAGAGTCTCTTATCATACCTCAGTTTTAGTTGCTTCTGAGGATGACTCCTATATCTTTTAAGATATGCCACAGCCCCTTATGCATCCAAAAATATTATATTAATGACACAGATTATCTCAATAATTCTCTCCACATTGTTAAAGTGATTATTATTAAAAAGTCATCCTCAGTTTTAGCTTCTCCACAATCTAGCTCTGGAATAACCATTGTAAGTTCTGAGTGCTACCTAGACTATATTTTAAGGCAGACCACTCAAACACACCCTCCATTTTGGGTAAGAATCCAGACAACCATTTGAATTTCTTATATATACATATAAACAAGTCTTTCTCATAAAAAAGATAATCTTTCTCACTTTGGTGATAAAAAATATCAAGTAGGAAAGAAAATATTTTGTTGCAAATCTGACTTGAAATAAGAGGCAATAAAACCAATGTTCTCAGAGTCCTCTATTGTACTGTCTTTTAAAAACTATATTCTATTCTATAATTATATATAACATATAAATATAGTAAAAAAATATTTGGAAATATAATAAAATAAAAGGACAAAATCATCACCCAAACTTCCAATCCCCAAAACAACCACTTCACATTTGAGATTATCTTTGCTGATAGATAGATGTTCTCTTCTTAAAGCTATTTAGGTTTTAAAAATTAGAAAGTAAGAAATAAATATTGGCAAATATGTCAAAATCACTCACAATTCCACCACTCAAATAAGGTAAACATCATACCTGACATCATAGAAAAACTGCTTATTTCCTTAATCGTCCAGGTCTTGGAATAGAAGAATGGAATACGGAGCATCTTCCCAGCTGGCTCCATCTGCAATATAAATAATTACAATTTTTCTTTGATTTTGACATTAGGTTATTTTCCAATTTTCGTTTCTTTATTGTGAGTTTTCATCTTTTGCTGTTTCCATATTTTTTGCTTCATACATTTACAATCATATTTTAATGAGAACTGAAGAGGCCATCATGCATATTGCTAGCCACTTGCCCTTTGAAATCAGAAATCTAATAGTTGTAGGATGAGGAAGCCCCATGAATTAGATGGCGAGTAATATCCAGTATCAAACATCACAAGAGTTTCTGTAAAGACTGAGTTACTAAGGAAACTAGAGATGAATTTTGGAAAAAGACTTCTAAAGGCAAAGAAAAACATGGAGAAGGGTTTCCCTGGTGGCGCAGTGGTTGAGAGTCCACCTGCTGCTGCAGGGGACACGGGTTCGTGCACTGGTCCGGGAAGATCCCACATGCCGCGGAGCGGCTGGGCCCGTGAGCCATAGCCGCTAAGCCTGCACGTCCGGAGCCTGTGCTCCGCAACGGGAGAGGCCACAACAGTGAGAGGCCCGCATACCGCAAAAAAAAAAAAAAAAAAAAAGTACATGAGGAAATGGAAAAGATCCTGTCTTCTGAACGCGAAATGATGACTAAATATTTACTGTGTATTTTGATCCAGTTGCTCTTCCACAGCCTTAGGACGCCCCACAGAGGGAAGTGGTGCTCCAGAAGGATGTGCTCTGTCTCTAGTCCCAGCAGCCACAGCAACAAAGCACACATTGTGCGTGCCTCTATTTGGCATGTGACATACTTTCCTCGTTCTAAATTTAGTGGTCACGTTTTTGCTAAAATGAATGTGAAGTTTGTGAAGGGATATGAGGCATGCTGAGGTTCTTTAAAAGCAGTCACTGTGCCCCCATTTCATTGCTGCATTCTTTACAAAGGTAAAGACATGGTGGCATCCTAAGCGTTCGTCAGTGGATGAATAGATAAAGAACACATAATATATATATGAGTATTATCCAGCATTATAAAAAAGAAGGAAATCTTGCTATTTGCGACAAATGAGTGGACCTTAAGGGCACCGTGGTAAGTGAAATAAGTCAGACAGAGAAAAACACTGTACGATCTCACATGCACGTAGAATCTAAACAAAAACAAAGTGAGCTTACAGACATAAAGAACAGATTCTGTGGTTGCCCGAAGCAGGCGGCAGCAGTAAGGGGTGGGCAAAGTGGGTGAGGGAGGTCAAAAGGTAAAAACTCCAATTTATAAAATAAAAGGCATGAGGATGTAACATACAGCATGGTGACTATAGTTAATAATACTGTATTATGTATTTAAAAGTTGCTGAGAATAAGAACCTACTATATAGCACAGGGAACTCTATTCAATACTCTGTAATGACCTATATGGGAATAGAATCTGAAAAAAGAGTGCATATATATTAACTGACTCACTTTGCTGTACAGCAGAAACACAACATTGTAAATCAACTACACTCCAATAAAAAAGAATTAATTACAAAAAAACATTGCTGAGAGAGTAGATCTTAAAAGTGCTCATCCCAAGAAAAAAACATTGTAACTATGTATGGTGATGGCTGTTAACTATACCTTTTGCGGTGATCATTTTGCAATACATACAAATATCAAATCATTATGTTTTATACCTGAAACTAATATAGTGTTATATGTCAATTACATCTCAATTTCAGAAAACAAAATTAGGGCTTCCCTGGTGGCGCAGTGGTTGAGAGTCCACCTGCCGATGCAGGGGACACGGGTTCGTGCCCCAGTCCGGGAAGATCCCACATGCCACGGAGCGGCTGGGCCCGTGAGCCATGGCTGCTGAGCCTGCGCGTCCGGAGCCTGTGCTCCGCAACGGGAGAGGCCACAACAGTGAGAGGCCCGTGTACCGAAAAAAAAAAAAATTTAAAAATCATTGTAGAGTGCCGTGAATCAGCAAAGAAATCAAGAAACACATGCATCTTAGCCTAGGCCTCCACTGGCTTGAAGACAGTATTCATGTATATTAGAGACTTGGTAACTCTGCCTGAAGAAAAGAAGTCTGGAAGACCAAGACTGGAAATGTAGAAGAGGGAATGTTTCCCATTGTGCACTTTTAGAGTCAGAGCTAGAACTGATGAGTGGAAGGTACTGGGAGACAGGTTTAGTTTAATATGTGAAATAATTTTCTAAAAAATATTATTGTTTTCATGCCAATAGTTCTTCTAGGTATGTTTATACATTATTAACTCTGTGTCTTTGTATGTCTCAATGAATGTAATCTTTATAGAAATCTATTTTCCACATCACAGATCTGAAGTACAGGGATGTGATGAAATGTACTTAGCTTCCCAGTAAGGAGATAGTAGAAATGGTATTTGAACACACCATCTGGCTCTATAGGCTATAGGCTTAACCACAAGGATGTGATACTTCTCTGATGCTTTGGGATTCCCTGTTAGCAAGTGATTTTCTTTTTTTTAATTGTTGAACTTGTATAAATAAAAAAATAACTATCCCCTATCTGGTACATAGCAGAGGATATTTCTGCCTTAGTTAGAAGCTGTACTAGATCATCAATGTCTCTTTTAATTCTTAGATTCTATCATCAAACAATGTGGATTTTACGGGTTGTCTTCATCTATTGAACTATGGATATTATTGTACTGCTACTCACTTGAGTTTGCCTATAGTATAAACGACGACGCAGCAAATCAAGTTTAAACCTGCTGCTGGGATCCAAATTTATAAAGAATATAGACTGATTCCATAATATGGAAAATGATATGGCAGCTCCAGTCTTTACAATGGCTCTAGTCTATCCAAGTTGTCATGTATAATCAGAGCAACAACATTAGGGAAACCTAAAATCGTATTTATAACTAAATTACTTTGTATAATGGAGTCTGGTACCATCAAACACAATTTGACCAACAATGGAGCGATTTAAAAAGTGTAAGTGGAATAGATTTGCCAATTAGATATAGCACTTAATAAATGTGGATAACTGATCCTGAGGAACCAATAAGTATCTGGAGAACTCAATAATCACTTTAAAAAGTAATCAAGCCACGTAATTCCATCTGAGTTATCATATCATGAAGAAAATTGTCTGAATCAAGAGAAAGAACATAGAGATTTCAATTTGTCTTTGATATTACTTAATTAAGTTGGTTACCATGTTGCTATAAATATCGTACCATTTTCTATAGCCTGTTGATTATCATCATTTTGAAATGTATTCCAGGATTAGGTAAGAGATATATGAATAATTTATAGCTTTTTCTTTTAATATAATGCAATTTAAGAAAATAACTGCAAATAAGATGGGGAAGTTAAACTTCTTTGCTGTTCTATATTAGGAGTATGGGAGGAGATGATGTGAGTTTGCATGGTCTTTTGTTAGTAACCTTCATCATTACTCAAGAAATCCATCCATAATCCCAACCACAACGACGTTCCTTCTGTAAGGAACGCTACACCAGTGCAAACTAATTAAAACTAAAGCTGTCTATGAAAGTAGGAATTTATGGCGAATATTTAACAAAGTGTCAAGCAGTGCTAGTAATATGTCTTGGGGCTAATTCTAGAGTGAAGGGGGGCCACATTTTCAATCCAAATGATTCACAAAGTTCACATAGAATTCAACTTACGAAAACTCATTGATTTTTTGTATTCCTTCACATTTATCTTCTCTAAACTCAGAATTACCTCACAATTCCCCCCCCCCAGCCCCCGCAGCCAGGGCAAATATTTGTATGTTACTACCACCTTTGAGAGAACTGAATACAAAAATAGGGGTCCTCAAAGAATCCATAGGGACTCATCAGAAAATCATTAAGAGATCCTGTGTGCCAATGTTTATCTTGAAATCATATCTACTCAAGATTTCTTAAGAGTCCTTAAATACCAACCTGAAAACAGAAAAATCAGTTTACAGCCAATGATATAATAGTTATTGTCTTTTTCTGACCTTTTAACAAGTAGCATTTTGCAATATGCAAAGATACAAAGTGGTTTTATAAAAGCTGAAAATAGGCAAAGTTAGGTGCATAAACATTAGGAAAAATAAATTATCATACACATATATGACCATATCTTCCCAAATCTGCAGCTATTAGTTTTTAGGATTTCTTTTTTTTTCTGAAGTGCATGCTGTGGAACACTAGTCCTTGGAGATGCTACAGTATAAAAGAAATTTTGTGTTAAAATAGGTTCGGAAAGGACAGCAACATATACACCTCTCCTTTACATAAGTATGCATATTAAAGTTCAGAGGAAACCTGTCCAGAAAGTGTTTATTACAGCAACTGCAAAATTTATTTGACCACAAACCACGCTCCTTTTTTCTTTCACATCTATTGTCATTCTGTAGAACAAGATTAAGAAGGTTTTTAGTCAAAATAATCATTTTCATCAGTTGTTACTACTTTAATTATATTTTGATAAGTAAGCAGTTCTATTCCAAGGTGGCGTGTTATATTGGAGAATTGGAAAATTTCAAATTTAGCTTCTAGAAATGATGTTAGGCTAGGTTATTTGAAGAATTCCTCCTTCAAAAACTAACGAAAAACCCTGCATAAAATATTTTTATATGCATAGAAGAGACGTAAGGGAACACCAAACTTGCCTCTGACCTATATTTACGTATCTCCTAAATTGAGTTTGATAGCTTTGGGGGGCAAGTGGGAGAAAGCTTAAAGCCCAGGTCTGGCAGTAGTTGGGGAGCCTTAGAGGAAACTCACCTTCCTTAGGGAGTGGTGGGAGAGTTTTCCCTAAATTCAACCCTGTTGACTCTTGAACAATGTGAGGATTAGGGACTCAGATCCTTGGAGCAGTTGAAAATCCACCTACGACTTGACAATCCTCCCACTGTACTCGTGGTGCTGCATCCAGGGGTTCGACCAACATCGGATCATGTAGTACCACAGTACATATTTATTGGAGAAACTCCATGTATAAGTGGACCCAAGCAGTTCAAACCATATTGTTCAAGGGTCAACTGTACAAGAGAAGGGGACCTCGTGGGTCAATTCCAGGACCTCAGTTTCTGTCCCTGAAAGCTTAGAGGGTGAAGGAGACTGACAGCCAACTTAGGTCTCTGAAATCTGGTGGACTGAAGCTATCCCTGATGAGCTGCTCTAAAAAGAGAGCACAGTTAGTACAGCATTTTGTGCAGGATCCCAGTTTATCAGGGTCTTGATGCCTGTGTATTTACCAAGATCCATACCTGAGACTCCTGTGAAAGAAAGAACATGACTGCCTGGAAGAATGGGGTGACCAACATAAAGATAATGGATCAGCTTGTTCCCAGGAGCTGAGAAAGGGATACCAGTGTTAAGTCAGAGGAAAGACATTTATGTACTTGTGTCAAGGGAAGACAAGTGAGACATCCCAAGATGGGGGTGGGATGTGTCTATAAAAGCGGACAAAAACATCCCTTGAGAGAAAGGTCACCTTTAAATTTCTCTGAAGCCCAGAGAGTGCTAATACCAAACATGACAGCATCAATGTCTCTTGCTCATTTTGATATCAACCCTGGAAGAACTAGAGTCTGCCTAGTGCATGAGGGAGGAAAAATCGAGGTACTAGGCTAGGACCTGTAAAAGCAGACACTCCCTCTCCCACCACTAATACAGGCAGCCTGCCCAAAGCAGACCCGAGCTGATTGAGGGATGAAGCCTTAACCTTATATGGACCTGGATGTTTAGACTATTTGCAATCTTGAATTGAGACTGTTTTGTGGCTTGAAATGACTTGAGAACTGTTCATTTCCTAGGAGGAAGCAGAGAATCATAATTACTACTCTTATTTTCATCCAAGGGGCTGGGGGAGAATTACCTACTGTGATAGTTAATTTTATGTGTCAACTTGGCTAGGCTCTGGTGCCCAGTTGTTTGGCCAAACACCAGTCTGGATGTTGCTGTGAAGGTATTTTTTGATGGGACTAACATTGAAATCAGTGGACTTTGAGTAAAGCAGACTCTCCTTCATCAGGTGGGTGGGCCTCATCCAATCAGTTAAAGGCCTTAAGAGCAAAGACAGGTTATCTGAAGAAGGAATTTGGCTCCAATGTTCCAACACAGAAATCCTGCCTGTATTTTGAGCCTGTCTGGCCTGTCTAAAGGATTTCAGACTCAGGAGCCTTACCTGAATTCCAGCCTGCTGGCTTGTTCTCGATCTTGGACTTGCCAGCCTGCACAATCGTGTGAGTCAGTGCCTTAAAATAAATCCACCTCCCCACCTTCCCCTCCTCCTCCAACTCTTCCTTCTCTCTATATATAGATTTTCCCCTTTTTTTCATTCACATTCAGAGGGGTTTAAATGGACAGTGGGAGGAAAGAAAAATTAGGCTGCTTTATGATACTCTTCATCTTTTAAAATATTTCCATCTTAATCTCTTTTTACCCTAAAAAGTGCTTTTGGCTACGTGAGTACATTTGGAATCTAGGGGCCATGAGTTTCGGTCTGAAATTTCATGTTTGTTACTCCCCCTGGTTCCTTGTTCTCTGTCTGAAATGAGTCCTGCTCACCAACTCTGCATGTGTTCTTAGCACTCACACGTTTACTGACTCATTCGGAGGACACCTGACACCGGATTCTTTGGAGCTGCCTGGCTCTGAGTTCAGTCTATGTTGGCTCAGGGGAAATAATCTCAGTTGCCTACTATTTAGATTCTTGGTTTTAGTTCACTGGGTGTGTGTGTCTGTGTGTGTGTGTTTGCTTCCAAGATAAAGTTTAATTTTGACCTGCCTCCCAGGGGTGATATGAAGCAGAACTAACCTTGGTAAAATACACATTCCAACAGGGATCATTCTGTAGGCTTACACACGCAAACTTTTTTACAGCCTGGTTGCCAAAAGAATAATGAACGTGCAGACCTCAGATACGTTCAAAGCCAATTGCATATTAAACTAGGTTAAGTATTCTGTGATTTGAAGTTATTACAGCCAAAGGTCTTGGCTCCCCATAATTTTAGGAAAGAGAGAGAAGTTAGAGGGTAATTTTACAAACACTTGAGCTTCTGTTGGAGATGGAACATAATTTCCATTCTGGTTTCTGCCTCTGACTCTTGGTCTCTGGCAGGGAATGGTCTACTGTTCTTCCCGCACAGTGCCTAGCGCAGTGCGACGTTCAAGGTAGTGTAAGTAACAGCTTTCTGATTGGCAGTTCATTATCACGATGGATATTCTCAGATGGGAAGAATTATATACTCCTAGAGGCAAAGGAAACCTTAAAAGACCACAGAGTTTAGTCTCTGACTTTCGAATTACAAGGCTCTTCAGACGGCAGCTCTTTACTTATTTCATAAAACACCTGCACAAGTGGAGTCTTATTCCTGTTCCTTGGTGGCTTATTCCAGCATGTCATTCTTTTATTATTCAACAGACAATGTATTTATACCTACAGTTCCGGGCTCTGTGAAATAACATGATGATCAAAACAGAATCTCTGATCTCACGAAGTTACAGAGTGGTGAAACACTAGAGAATCAAGTGAAAAGGAGTCTTCGAGATCATCCCATCTTCTCCGACTCCTTCATTTCATAGGTCAGGAAACTTGACTCAGAAAAGTTCAATATTTGCTCAAGATCTAAAAAGGGGAATTTCTAGTTTCAATTGTTCTTTGTAGTATAAGAAAATGCATTAATTTTCCTACATGGGCATTGTTCCTGTGACCTTACATAATTCATTATTTCTAATAGTTTTTTCGTGTGTAGATTCATTAGAATTTATATGATAACGTCATATGCAAATAAAGATAGTTTTACCTATTCCTTCCCAATCTAAATACCTTTTATTTTCTCCCCCTTGCCATACTGCCCTGGCTAGAGCCTCCAGTACAATGTTGAATAGAAGTGGCAAGGATAGACATCTTGTCTTACTCCTGATCTTAAGGGCAAAGTCTTCAAAAATTTTCTGTTCTAGTATTTTTTCATTCTTTTTGTATTATATTTCCATAATATGCTTATTGCATCTTACATGTTCTCTGCTAAGTATCTCACTTCATTAACTCTGAGATGAAATTTTATTTCATATTTTAAGATTTCAAAAATTAAAACGTTTCTCCTAATTGTTGGCATCTGACAATTAGTTGGCAATTTTTTATTAATTGCACAATAATGGTATGACACAAAATGATTGTGTCTTAGATTAGATGAAATATGATCTTCCATTCTCTGATGTTTTTCCTGAAATAAATGACAAATAAGAATTATAGTGGATTAAAAAACGAGAAGAAGGTTGCCAGGCTCCTTTTTAGACCTCCAAATAAAAATTTAAAACATTTAACAAAAAAAAGTCAAAGTCTTCAGTCTTTCACCCTAGTCTTCCGTGTTAGCTGTAGGTTTTTGGGGTAGATACCCTTTATCAGATTGAGGTAATTCTTTTTTTTTTTTTTTAATTTTATTTATTTATTTATTTTTGGCTGCGTTGGGTCTTCGTTTCTGTGCGTGGGCTTTCTCTAGTTGCGGCAAGCAGAGGCCACTCTTCATCGTGGTGCGCGGGCCTCTCACTATCGTGGCCTCTCTCGTTGCGGAGCACAGGCTCCAGACACGCAGGTTCAGTAGTTGTGGTTCACGGGCCTAGTTGCTCCGCGGCATGCGGGATCTTCCCAGACCAGGGCTCGAACCCGTGTCCCCTGCCTTAGCAGGCAGACTCTCAACCACTGCACCACCAGGGAAGCCCGAGGTAATTCTCTTATATTCCTAGTTTCCTCAGGTTTCTATAATGTTTGCATGTTAGATTTTATCAAATTCATTTTCTGCATCTATAATTCTCCTTTTTTTGTTGTTGTTAACATGGCCACATAACACTTATTTTTTTTGAATGTTAAACTAACTTTGCGCTCCTGAGATAAACCCACTTGGTCCTGATGTGATGATTTTTATACACTAGAATTGTTTGAAAGTTTAATATCTAGCATCCCTGGGGGTACGACTGATTGACCCAGTTCTATCTCAGGTATTCTGATAGCATTTTCTGCCGATGTCCTCGGTTCTTCTGATAACTGGGCACCCCTTGGCTCTTGCTGACTGCAGGCCCTTCTGAGTCTCTATAATGTTGATCATATTGCCTATGGTACAGGCAGCCTGTTTCTTTTTTTCTTCTTTGTTATTCTTTATTTTAGATATTTAAAATATTACACATAGAAAACCTATATTCTCACAACTCAGAATCATCAACTATTAATTTTGTCATATTTATTTCAAGCACTTAAAAATTTTTGATTGGATTATAGTTGATTTACAATGTTGTGTTAGTTTCAGGTGTACAGCAAAGTGATTCAGTCATACACATGGATACAGTCATTCTTTTTCACATTCTTTACCCATATAGGTTATTACAGAATACTGAGTAGAGCTCCCTGCGTAGGCAGCCTGTTTCCTGACTTCAGTGTGAATATCTGCCAGCCTCTCAACTCAGATTTCACACCAAAGGAAACCAATTACCCAGAACTGGAAGACTTTCTTCTTACTTATACATTTAACAGGGCAAGTTCTCTTTTTATATACTCCTTCATCAATTCTATACAATCCCATAACCAGAGTAGACATCTCCTGTCTGATACTTATCTTTCCAGACTTTTGTCAATTTTTAAACATGTCTATCTAGCCATTTATCCATCTATCCATCCATCTTTCTATTTATAGTTGCACATATTTGAAGTTATTCTTTGAAATCAGAAATGAGATAGAAAATACACTGTTTAGCAAATCGTTTATTTGTATAATTATTTTTAGCGTAAAATATGCTTTGATTACCTTTCCAAGTGAACTCATAACTTGTTGTTTGTTCTCAGTCTCTCCAATATATCCACTGCCTAGCAATAACAATACCCACTGCCTGGGTACCTCAATATTTATTTAGCCCATGTTTTTACTTGTATCAATAGTTTGTTCCTTTTGATTGTCAAGCATTATTTCCTTCTACGAATGTACAACAAATGGCTTATCCATTCAGCAGATGACAGACATTTGGGTTCTTTGCATGTTCTGGCTAATATGAATCAAGTTGAAATGAACATTCACATATGTCTCTCTTTGGTGGACATATATTTATGTTTCACTTAGGTAACTGCCTTGGCAAATAATTACTCAGCTGTAGAGTAAGTGTATATTAACTTTATAATAAGTTGTTAAGCATTTCACCAAAGCAATTATACTATTGTATCCAAGTAACCCATGAGAGTTCTTGTTACTCTACATTTTCACCACTACTTGGCATTGTCAATCTCTTAAATTTTAGCCATTTTAGTGGCTGCGAAGTATGTTACTGTGACTTTAATTTATTGATACATCCCCCTGAGGACTCACTATTTTATGGCCATAGACTGTGAATGTATACTGTTTAGAATTTTATCTGAGAGAACTATTGGGCACCTTTGGTTCCTTTTTTCTTTTTTTTCAAAAAAGATTTTCATTTGCTTCTGCCAGTTAGCTTGGGGCCCATAATGACTTCAGCCGCTTTTAATTTTCCACTTGACGCCTCTCAGATGAAACAGGTAGTGTGAATTTAAGCCATAAAATGATGTGAGCAAATAAAACATCTCAGGGAAGATGTTTTTCTTTTTCCATTAGTACCAACGTCAACTCAGGCACGTTTTCTTGCCGTCTGTTTCTGTGAGGTAAGTTGATTTCTTGATCCCAAGAGATCCATTTAGATTTTCAGCTTTATGCAGAGGCCTATTGCATTCCCCACCTTTCATAAGTCTTAGGCACCAAATGCCTTCTTCAGTATCTCGTTTGACCATCAAAACAGAAGCTCGGGGTAACTACTATTTAACAGCTTCCCTTGGAGCAAAAGCTACGTTCAATACTACCAAATTCTATTTTCAGTCTTTTCTGAAGTCTTTCTTCTGATCATTTTTTAAAAACCAGGTTATTCATTTAAAAGCAAACTTTTAGAAAAATGTTTTAAACAAGATAATCAATCTGATCTACCATATTGCCATAAATGGAAATCTCTTCCCATTTATTAAAGTATATATTGATATCCCTCACTATAATTTGAGTATTTCTTCACTATATAATTTCTGTACATTAAATGCCGATCTTTTGTCAATGCATTTCAACTCCTTTTTTGCTTCAATAATGAATACTTTTCTTTATTATATATATTTTATATGTAGGAAACCTATTGGCATTTTTGGAAATTAGTGATTATCTTGACGTTATATGTAATGAACTGTATAATCTTAAAATATTCTTATTTTCTCACTCACCCTTTCAAGCATTTACGCTTCTCATTTCTTTGTGTCATCTAATCACTTTGGATAGAATTTCTAGATTATTATGATGACTTTAGTGGGAATGACTCCACTACCGTATCATAAGGCATGATGCTACTATTACCATTTACTTCTACTTTGAAAGTTTAAAATTATGGTAGGATGTTAACATTTGATAAACACAGTTTTGGCTTCAATTGAGGTACTCAGTATTTTATTTTATCCTTTGAACTAGTAATAGTGCTTTCTTGTATTTGCTTGTATTGAAACGTTCTACTATTAAAACAATTTGGACAAGGACTCTTTTTATACATGTCCTACTTTTATAGTCTCTAAAATTTTCATAAGCAATTATAAATTTCATAAGCATTTATATCATTGTCCTTTCTACTATTATTACTTTAATGTTAGACTATTTTTATTATAATAATTAAAAATATTTCTTCTATCTCTACCAAATTTTACTATCATATAATTCGGTTTTTACAACTATATTTTACAACTATAATTCGGTTGTGGAATTAGTATCCCCTGAAGGTCTAAAAATTTTAAATGTAAACTTTTCTGAACCCAACATTATGGCAAGAGGCACAGGGAGTGGGCACGTTTCTTCCATGGCTGCTGCTCTGCTAATGTTTTCAAATTTATCTCACTTGTCAAAAATATAAGCTTTGTTGTACCTACATGAGACGATGTAATCATTTCATGATGTATGTAAGTCAAGTCATTATGTTGTACATCTTAAACTTATACATGTGCTGTATGTCAATTATATCTCAATAAAACTGGAAATAAATAAATAAAATAAAATTTTAAATACAGGCTTTGCATTTGGGTGTAAAATGAATCTGTTAGAATGACTAATTTCTTTTTCTCAAATAGACCTCTACTAGGAAATCCAAGACAAAATATTTTAAACCTTTCTCTTAAGGAAGTAAATTTATACCACACCTATCGTGGAGAGTTACAAATAAAATGAACTGACAGATATCAAGGTAATCATTACAGTATTAGTATGAACATTACAACAGGGGTGATGTATTAGTTCCCAAGGGCTGCTGTAACAAATCATTACAAAATTAGTGGCTTGAAAAGGAAAAAACCCAATAATTCTCTCACAGTCCTGGAGCTCAGAAGTCCAAAGTTAAGGTATTGACAAGGTTGTGCTCCCTCTGAAAGCTGTAGGAGAAAAACCTTCCCTGTTCCTACAGTTTCTTGTAAGGACACTTGTCATTGAATTTAGGGCAGATAAGCCAGGATGATCTCACCTCAGAATCTTCAATTTCACCGCACCTGTAAAGACCCTTTTTCCAACTAAGGTCACATAGACAGGTTCTGGGTGTCACAATGAGAACACATCTTTCAGGGGGACTCCATTCAACCCTACACTACAGGTGATAACATTAAATTTCCTACAATCATCATTTTCAAAAAAAAACAATTTATTCTAACAAGAAGGAAAAGGATTACAGTAATGACAGCCCCTCAGTTAAGGATCACATACTAAAGTCATGGCAATAAATTACTTTGAGTTAAAGAGCAGAATATCAAGGCCTTGCTCTTATAATAAACTAAGCTACACAGGGACTCAAGCTTTTATTGCCAAGATACTGACTATGTAGAAATATAACTTAAGTAGAATGTCCCCTTTTCTTTTTCAAACACACACTCATTTTTCTCTGTGATTACTGTTGATTTTATGTGTTTATTTATAATAAAAAATAAAGACTATCCTAGACCTCATGTTCTATGAAGCAACTAGGTTAGCTATTTCTTTTCCTTCCTAAGGTTTTTTACTGAATAAAATTGTGACTTCTGTCCTACGGTTTCAATTAACATTGTAATCAAGCTTGAGCAAAATTTTAAGGTTTTACATTTTCTATTTCCACATAAGATCGTTTTTGGTAATTTAAATTCTACTAGACAGCTCCTCTATTTGATCCACACATTCAAGCTTACTTGTAAAGAAAAAAAGAACAAAGTAGTAATCTGTGATTCCTTTATTTTCCTCTGTATTTGTGGATATTTTCCAATTATCATTTCTATGGTGAGGTATTTGTGTTGTTTTTTTTCTTTTTTGCTTTGAATTGGTTAGCCAATAATTCATCTAATTCATTACTTTTCACAAACAACCAGTTTGTTAATTGATGTTATTATTGTCTTTTTCTTAACTATTCCTGATTTTGCTTTAATTAGTCTTATTCTCTGAGTTTATTTGGTTTTACGTTCTAATTAAATTAAATTTAAATAGCTCTGTGTGGCTAGTGGCTACTATTGTTGCCAGTGCAGCTTAGATGAAATCAACATTGCTGAGCCATTGATGGCTTGAATCTGGGGGTCTCCAGGGAGTAAGGGCATAATAAACAAATCCATGGTGTTGGAAGGAACGATGATGGTTATTCTGTTGTGGATCCGTAGTGACTAGAAGGTGGCAGAAAGTTTCTGGTGTTTTGTAATTTTTGTTTCTTGATAGGTATACTGTTACGTGAATGTTTACTTTGTGAAAACTCAATCAGCTGTGCCTAATAAATTGTTCACTTTTCAATAAAAATTATATTTAAATAGAAAGAATATACCATGACTAAGGGGAAATATTTTTCGGCATGCAAGAGTAGTTCAGTATTAGTAATACACTGTCTGATTTTGATACCTGGCATTTGACAAACTGCAACACCCATCTTTGGCAAAAACATATAGTAAATAGTAAATGATGGATCCTTTCTTAATATGTACCTCATTTTGAAAGCCAACTAATAGGGAAATAGTAAAGACAGTCCCACTAAATAACAAGTCAAATTTACCCGTTATCTGCACTACTATGTAATAATGCAGTGAAGATATTAGCTAATGTAATTAGACAAAATAAAATATTTGGAAATTTGAATTGCAATAGAAGAGTAAAAATTCTCTATTATGACTGAATATCTGGAAAAGTCCTAAGAGTCAAAGGAAAACCACTGCAAATAATAAGTGAATTTAGTAAGATGGCAATATATTAAACTAACATTGAAAAATTGGAAACTTCATATATGTAAATAAAAGTTTGAAGATACAAAGGAAGAGAAAATTCCATTAAAATGGAAAAAGATAAAATAAATAATTTAAGCATAAATATACAAAAGTAGACTCGAACAAATTGTAAGACCGACTAAAATCCAAAGTCTTACCATATGCTGTGTTGTGAGAATAGGAAAACAGGCACTCATACATTTCAACAGCTATGGAATAGAATTTGGCAACATTTAGTAAAATTTCACATGCATTTACCCTTTCACCCAGCAATCATACCTCTCGAAAACCATCCCTAAAGAACTGGTAGATGTATTAAATGACCTATGTGTATAGGTCACCATCTTTTCATAATCCCCCAAAGAGTCTTATTTTCTAACAAAACTAGAATTCTTTCTTGGAGTCAGATCCTTTCTGCGAGTTCATACTAAGCATATTACCTCAATTTGGTATCAGAGGTCCTTAAACAATTTCACCAACTGAAACGAGCCCATATAATACTACAGTCCGGAAGGTATAGATTGCTCTTTTCAGGTCCAGATATAGATCCATAATAGTACCTGCAGGAGCTTTTCAACTTGTATTTTTATGAAACAACAAAAAGGATCTAATAGAAATGACTGATAATTCATAATGGAAATAAAATTAAATTACCTTAATATGAAAAAATTGTAGATGTTCAATGTTCTTATACTAATTTTAATTTTCCTATCCTTAAGGAAATGGTAGCAACTTTTAGCTTACAGAGCTCTCTGCTCCTGTGTGCTCTATAATCCTCATCTTTTTTTTTTTTTTTTTCATTTTAACATCTGCTGATTTACTTCTTTGTGTACCATGTTGTCCTTATGCTAGGCTGCTGTTACTTGGACACTAATTCTTTGTGTCAGAGCCCTATGACTATTTCAAATAGTCTCTCTGTGTGACTGCTCAGTTTACTTAGAATATCCAGAGTATTTCTACAAAGGTTTGCCATCTCCAAAGCGCTGCAAAATGCCTGCTGCTAATAATGTGAGAAGTTGTTAAATTATCTTCCAGCTGATGCACCAGCACGCGATAGACTGAGAATTCTCCAGTAAGGTACTCAACGAAAGTGAGTCAAGAAATCCAGAGAATGAGTTTCACATCTTTTAAAACCTATCACCCACTCTTAGAGGATATTAACACTGGAGAGTGATATGGAAGGGAAAGATATGAGAAGAGGTTTCTTGGGTGTAGGGTGGTCAGAATTAGCAAGTGAAAATACAAGTTACTCAGTTACCTTTGAATTTCAGATAAAAAACAAATAACTTTTTCATATAAATATGCCTGAAATACTTCATGGGACATACCTGTACTAAAACAGTATTTGTTGTTTATCTGAAATTCAAATGTAACTGGGCATCCTGTATTTTATCTGGCAATTCCACTTGGGAGAGAGCACGCCCTGTGCTTTAAGTTCTGCCACCTACCCACCCAAAGGGAAGGGAGGTGCCACCTACCATATTTCAAGTTTAAAAAGCAGAGCTTCTGCAGGGCCAAATGGAAAACTTGTTAGAAGAATGGCAGACAGAGTGGACTGGTTGACAAGTGCCCAGGAAATCTAGGGGTCCAGAGAAACCAGAAAGCTGCTTTGGCAGCAAAGCAGTAGTTGTTTCGAGATCTGTCTCCACCCCCAGAACTTAACAAGCTAAAGGACAAGAGAGGATTTCTGTGAACTTGATGTGGGCCAAATGGGGGAGAAACTAAGACCAGAGTGGTTTTGATTTTTATCCAAGGGATTCACTTGGGAGGTCAATGGGAATCCAACAGAGCAAGTCTTAGAGGGGCTGGGCCAAGGAGGACCAAGACCAAAGGGAAAGAAAGCACTGCCAAGTGACTGAAAGCCCCAGTCAGAGAGGGGTCACACAGGTGCCCCCAACAAATCGAGAAAAGCACTCACAAGACAAAGAGGATAAAACAAATACGTATATACTTTGTTCTTTGTTTCTTTTTTAAATTGTTGGTGTTATTTTTTTTATTGTGGTAAAATATATGTAACAAAATTTATCATTTTAACCATTTTTAAATGTACAGGTCAGCGATATAAATACATTCATATTGCTGTACAACCATCACCACCACCATCCATCTCCAGAGCTCCTTCCATCTTGCAAAACTGAAACTCTATACCCATTAAATAATAACTCCCCATTTCTCTTTTCCTCCAATTCCTGGAAACCACTGTTCCTTTCTTTTCAACGTGTAATACTTCACAAATCTGCACGCCATGCTTGTGTGGGGCCCATGCTAACCTGCTCCGTGCTGCTCCAATTTCAGTATACGTGCTGCCCAAGCGAGAACTGTTGTTTTTAACTTCTTCTTTTTTATCTTTTGACCCCCTTCCCCCATATCTCTCACCCCCAACCTCACCTGGGGGCAACCACCAATCTGTTCTCTGAAGCTTGGTATTTATTTTGTTTTGTTTTGTTTTTTAATTTAAGAGAGGTCATATGGTATTGGTTTTTCTCTGTCTGACTTGTTTCACTTAGCGTAATGCCCTCGAGGTCCATCCATGTGGTCTCAAATGGCAACATTTTACTCTTTTTATGGCTGAATAATATTCCTGTATATGTGTTTGTGTGTGTGTGTGTGTGTGTGTGTGTGTGTGTGTGTGTGTGTGTGTATACCACCTCTTCTTTATCCATTCATCCACTGATGGACACTTACATTGCTTCCATGTGTTGGCGATTATAAATAATGCTGCAGTGAACATAGGGATGCCTATATTTTTTTGAACTAGTGTCTTCATTTTCTTTGGATAAATACATAGTAATGGAATTGATGGATCATGTCATAGTTCTATTTTTAATTTGGGGCGGAACTGCCATACTGTTTTCCATCGTGGCTGTATCAATTTAGATTCCCACCAACAGTGCAGGAGGGTTACCTTTTCTCCACATCCTTGCCAATACTTGCTATTTACTGTCTTTTTGATGCCATTCACTGATTTTGATTTGCATTTCCCTGATGATTAGTGATGTTAAGCATATTTTCATGTACCTGTTGGCCATCTGTATGTCTTCTTGGTGTGTGGTGGGGAGGTGTCTATTCAGGTCCTGTGCCCATTTTTTAATGGGGTTGCTGCATTTTTTGGTATTGAGCTGTATGAGTTCTTTGATACTTTGGATAGTAACCACTTCTCAGATATATCATTTGCAAATTACTGAATTGTGACTGTGTCTAATACTTCTACTATTAAAGAGTGATCAGAAAAGGCATGAGGCTTTCCAGAGTCTTCCAGTTGCACAGGTTAAATCTTACCCAACTGCATCAACTGTCAATGGAACATTACAGTCAATAAAAGTATTCTCATTACACACTATGAGTTATGTTTGCTCAAAATACCAGTTATTACTGTTACTGTTCTTAATCTATAATTAGCTTTTGTTAATGTTTTCCTGACTATGCAGCTTTGTTCTTTCATCAGAGTGCCCACTGTTTTGCATTATGTGGTACTCCAAGATGATGTCGTGGGGAGAACTTATCCGACTCTGTTTTTGATGGGTAGGTTAGAAAACTTCCTGATTTGGCTTTGAGCCTAAAATTGTTCGACTTTCTTCCCACTTACTTCTGACAAAGACTTATTCCTTGATCTAGCCAGGCTCCTCTGAGCCCACTCCTCCACTAGGCCTCAAACTTGGCCTTGAACAAACATGTAAAGAAACACAAACACTTGAACAAATACTAACTTAATTTCTAACAGCTCGTGACTGTATCCCTAGGATGATCCCTAGCCCTCCTTGAAATGCCTACCTGAGAAAACTCAAGGCTACTAAACTAATTTACTTTTTGTTCCAGACAACACCTGAAGATAGGGTTCCTGTCTCCCAGTCTCTGTGGTGGGTGGGAGCCCAACTTCAATAAGCACCAGGTAGCAAACCCAGATGGGCTTCTCATGGACCAACCCCTCCCAGCATTTTGTAATTTTTCACTTCTAAACTTCACTGACTGCACGCCCACCCCCTTACTCCCTCATCTCCCCTTTAAAATGCTCGGTCACAGGACTTCCCTGGTGGTCCAGTAGCAAAGAATCTGCCTTACAATAAAGGGGACGCGTGTTCGATCCCTGGTTGGGGAACTAAGATGCCGCAGGGCAACTATGCCCACACACCACAACTACTGAGCTTGTGCGCCACAACTAGAGAGAAGCCCGCATGCCTCAACGAAGATCCTGCAGGCGGCAACTAAGACCACGATGGAGCCAAAAATAATAAATTAAATAAATAAATAAATAATAAATCTTTAAAAAAAATGCTCAGTCACCTCTGTACAAATCAAAGTTGAATTTTGTTCCTGCTGGATCCTTTTTCCTATTGCAAAACTATGTTACTGATTAAAATCTGTCCTTACCACTATAACTAGTGTCCAGCTTTGCTTATCTTTGACACTATCCAACACCAAAAAATATTTTTTCTATTTCCAAAAGAACAGAATAGAATTTTACAGTTTGACACAGTCTGTTCCCAACAAGTGTGATTGAAAAACTCTTCTGGAGAAATGTCACTAAATTTTATATAGAAAAAAAAAATCCCTTGTAAAAAAGTTTAACTATTAAGTAAGATCTAAACCTTGTTTGTAAATTGAGAAATTTCTCAGGGGATTTTAGTGTTCTAATGGACTTCGTGAATCAAATTTCCAAAGGGAAGATTTAAAATGCAGCATTTTCTTAACATATGTGACCATGGAATGCTTTGTTTTTAGAGCACCAATCCCAGGACATTCCAGAACTAATGTTCCAAGAAAAATATTTTTTTGAAAATCCTGGCTTAAGCATTTCGAACCCACCATCTACTACATCTAATTACACTTACATCTTATTTCTGTGACCTATGGAAACATCAGATGATGGCCAGTTTTTCTCAAAGTGTAGACTTTTTACCATCTTATCAGAACCATCTCAGTATATTTGTTAAAAATGCAGATTACTGGGCCATGCCCCAGACTTGCTGAATTGGTATACCTTGCAACTCTAATGGGAGGTGGGACCTGGAATCAGAATTTTTATACTGTCCAAAGTTGGATTCTTACCTACACTAAAGCCCAAGAACTCAGATGAGGAATCTTACCTGTGGCTGCCCTTTCAGGACCCATTGCTGAAATCATTCCCCAAAGTTTGCAGGTTTTTTTGGAGTCTACATTTTCCTTTCCAAGCAATAAGCTGAAGGAAGAAGCAGAAAGTTACTTAGGCTCTTTCTACAGAGAAAGAAAAAAATGAATTAAAAAAGTTCAGTGATTAACTTTTCCCACTCAGCAGGTGCTAACTTTCCATTGTGCTCTTAAAGAGGTAGCATTCCTTCCTCCCAAGTTATATTTCCAGGGGTGTTTGCTGGCTGTGTGTTACTTGAAAATTAAAGTGATTCTCTCCAGCCACTTCTCAAAAATTTGTAACAATTACAAACTGACTCTGTAAGCTGTACTAGTAAAAAGTTATTTCTATAAGAATATTTGTAAAAAAAAATCTCACTTGATCATGCTTTTGAAATCTAGATTTAAATTTATTTTATTCAATTTCTCCAGATTTAGAGAAAAAGCAATCGAACCATTTTAATTTTTAAAATCTAGAGTAAACATTCTGATTCCTTCAATCTTTTCAAGTAAGATGGAAGTGTTTCTCTTTTAATACCTCTTCCTCTTCTTCCTCTTCTCCTTCTTCTCTACCTCCTCTTTCTCCTTCCCCTTCCTTTCATTTCTTCTCCTTCTTTTTTGAAGCCTCTCAAGTTTAATTTTCTGTTCAAAACAGAAAATGAGATATGTATTGTTAACTATGCATACTGTAATGAGGCCTGCTTAAATGTCCTTTGAAATCTTTTATTTCTATACTTTGCAAAATGTTCTCCTCATTAGGGATGTAGGCTATTCAAGAAAATGACTCTTGAGGCTCTAGAACAGAGGCACTTAGGGGCTGAGGCTGAATGAACAATCAATTTGAGGAGAATGGTTTTATGTGTAGCTCTGGGACTTTTAATAACTGTTAAAAGAAGAAGGATTTCCCTGGTGGTGCAGTGGTTAAGAATCCACCTGCCAATGCAGGGGACACGGGTTCGAGCCCTGGTCTGGGAGGATCCCACGTGCCACGGAGCAACTAAGCCCGTGTGCCACGACTACTGAAGCCTGTGTGCCTACAGCCCGTGCTCCAGAACAAGAGAAGCCAACGCAATGAGAAGCCTGCGCACTACAATGAAGAGTAGCCCCCGCTCGCCGCAACTAGAGGAAGCCCGCACGCAGCAACAAAGACCCAATGCAGCCCCCCCCCCAAATTAACTAATTTAAAATTAAAAAAATAAAGAAGAAAAAAAATTAAGATGAGTGGAGAAGTGCCATCTTCTTTAAGAAAAGGAGAAGAAAAAGAAAAGCTAAGCATGGAATATAATTCAGCGGTTCTCAAACTCCAGTGTGCATCAAAATCCCCTGAAAAGCTTGATAACACAGATTGCTGGGGCCACCCCCAAGGTTTTCAGCAGGTCTGGGGTGGGGCCTGAGGACTGACAGTTCTAATACATTTCCAGGTAATGCTGTGGGTCCAGAGACCATATACTCTACTTCCAAACACACACATGCTTTCTATCTCTTCTAATTTACCTGGAAGGAAAGAACATCTTTAAGTGAAAGAAGATAAAACCCAAGGGGAAGCATGGAATCAGCATCTTGCAAAAGTTGGCAGTCACACACATAATTTCTAGGAGGTATTATTTATGGTGGCTCATTAAGTGCCAAGTAGCTGGTCCCAATGTAGGACACAGTCTACCAGGATGCATTTTTTAAAATTATAAGTAGGATGCTATAACAAATAGTTAAGGATTGGTGAGGAAAGTAACAGAGGTTATTTAAAAGTTGCTCTAAAATATGATTTTAAATGAATTGGTAACATGTTCTTAATCTTAAATAATTGTCTATATTAATAAGGAATGGGAAATACATGTTAGAATATCTGTGGAACGTTGAATAAAAATACTTACCTGAATTTTATTTCATGTCTTGCAGGACAGTCTCAGGATTAATTTCTTAGAGGATATATCCCATAAATTTTATGACTTATAACTCTAAGCCCCAAATTACTAAGCAATAATAAACATCAACAAACTATTCAAAAATGTTTTATTACAAGATAATCTATATTTCTTCTAAAATCTTTCCAAAAATTCAATGTAAAGTGATAAAGCCCCCTTATTCCCCTCAACCCAAATGCTATGCTCTTTCCTAATGATAACTACTGTAGCAGTTTTCTGTAAGAAAGGGCTTATCTTACTGACTTCCTCAGTTTGTGGCCAATATAGCACCCTTCTCTTTTCATCTTGTATGTAGGTCTAAGCATTTGAATTATTCATCTTTGAGTCTGAAAAATTTATCTAGGACTTTCAAACGAAAAGAGTTAAATTCTGAACAGTAAAGTATAATGAAAAAGCCTTCAGGATAATTTAAATACATCATTAGCTGGCTAATACGACAAGAAATTCCAATCAACCTTTATCAGTTGCATCTCTCTTCAATGACCCTTCAACCCACTTTCCTTTAAACTACTTTGAGCTGCAGAACTACTTTGCAAATTCTCCTGAGGAATGTAAATGACTTGAGTTTTCAGTCACCCCCTGACAATTTTCATTCACTATTTAACAGGTAATTATCTGACCATCCAGAGTTACATATAACTCTCCAGGAGAATGGAGTGTCCTTTGAGTTCAGTGAAGAGGTGAGAGTCCATATGCCAATAATAGCCACAATTTTAGTCCTGTAACTTCTCTTTTCTCCTTCAAGTCTCTTCACCCCACTTTTTCTCCTGATCTTCTGAGTGTGACAAATCTATTAATAACACATCTCCCAAGAAATGGTAAATCATAAATTGTTTAAGAAATGTATTAAATACTGTGTGTATCTCAATGTTATTACTTAATAAAATTATATATGCTGCACCTTATAACAGTACAATAAATTTCTTATGCTTTGAAGGATAGCATATTCAGGGTATAAATTACTTTCTAGAAATTTAAGTCAATTAACCAAACATTTACTATGCACCTTTACTTTTCCAGCTCTGTTTTAGAAGCAAGCACCCTACAGAGGTAATAAGAAGGAGATTTTAAATGCATTCAATTAAAAGGGAAAATGAGAATATTAATAGCACGATGGTGACAAGATAATAATTGTCATGATGACAGTCTAACAGAGGTTTGGACAATGTACATGGGAGAATAGAGGAGGGGGTACCAGAAAGAAATAATTTCTGAATAGCTTCCTTGTGTTCGATTTAGCTATGGTCAGCCACCACTAAATCTATACATTTTGGCTTATTCTTTCACTTGAAAGTTTTTCGGATGTTGGAATAAGAATGAAAGAAGAAAAACATGTCAAGTAATCACTAACTTAATTCATCTTCAGTTATATATAGTTATATACATACAGATATATAATCTCTTGAATCCTCAAAAGAGTTCTATAGAATATGTATCATTTCTCTCAACTCCTGTATTTTCTCTATGCCCTCACTTGTTCTATTTTTTCTTCTCTGATTTATTTAAGTGATAAGGATTATAACCTTGCTCTTGTATCCCTATGATACATACATACCTGTAAACCTATAATAGGAAAGAATCTGGGAACCTAGAGAGAGATTAGTAGATGACAGGGTAATAAGGATATACAAGAACAGAAATTATGTGGAAGGAAGCCTGCTCATTTCTGTTTTTTGTGGTTGTACTTCCGGGAGTCATCTGTTTCTCCCTTCTTTCTTAGCCCATGAATCAGTCAGTCAGTCAATGCTAATCTCCTCTTTTTCTGGTGTGTATACACACATAAACACATACCACCACCATCACCCCCACCATCACTTCAACACCACCTATAGCCCCCCCCAGATTGAATCACTACACCTATATAAAACTGTTAAGAAATGTTTTCTGCAAAATTTGAGTTCTAAAACTGGAATGCAGGGACTTCCCTGGTGGTCCAGTGGTTAAGACTTTGCCTTCCAACACAGGGGCTGCAGGTTCGGTCCCTGGTCAGGGAGCTAAGATCCCACATGCCTTTCGGCCAAAAAACCAAAACATAAAACAGAAGCAATATTGTAACAAATTCAATAAAGACTTTAAAAATAGTCCACATCAAAAAAACATCTTAGGGCTTCCCTGGTGGCACAGTGGTTGAGAGTCCGCCTGCCGATGCAGGGGACGTGGGTTCGTGCCCCGGTCTGGGGGGTTCCCGCGTGCCACGGAGAGGCAGGGCCCGTGGGCCGTGGCCACTGGGCCTGTGTGTCCGGAGCCTGTGCTCTGCGGCAGGAGAGGCCACAGCAGTGAGAGGCCCGCGTACCGCAAAAAAAAAAAAAAAAATCTTAAAAAAGGAATAAAATTGGAATGTAATTACAAATCTTCCTCAATTTACAATGGGATTATATCCTGATAAACCAGTCGCTAAATTGAAAATATTGTAAATCAAAAAAGGCATTTAAGGGACTTCCCTGGTGGCACAGTGGTTAAGAATCCACCTGCCAATGCAGGGGACACGGGTTTGAGGCCTGGTCCGGGAAGATCCCACATGCCGTGGAGCAACTAAGCCCACGTGCCACAACTACTGAGCCTGTGCTCTAGAGCCCGCAAGCCACAACTACTGAGCCCACGTGCCACAACTACTGAAGCCCATGCGCTAGCTCCCGTGCTCCGAAACAAGAGAAGCCACCACAATGAGAAGCCCACGCAGCACAACAAAGAGTAGCCACCGCTCGCCACAACTAGAGAAAGCCCACGCACAGCAACGAAGACCCAATGTAGCCAAAAATAAAAATAAATAAGATAAATAAATCTTTAAAAAATGCATTTAATACACCTACCCTGCCAAACATGATAGTTTAGCCTCACCTATCTTAAACTTGCTTGGAACACTTATATTAGCCTACAGTTGGGCAAAATCAACTAACACAAAGCCTATTTTATAACAAAGTGTTGAATATGTTATGAAATTTATTGAATACTGTACTGAAAGTGAGAAACAGGAAGGCTGTCTGGAAACAGAATGGTCATAAGTGTATGGGTTGTTTACCCTCCTGATCTTGCGGCTGACTGAGAGCTGCAGCCTCGGCATCAGGTCAGAGTATCATACCACATACCCCTGGCCCAGAAAATATTAAAATTCAAAATCTGCAGTATGATTTCTACTGAATGCATATTGCTTTTGTACCATCATAAAGCAGAAAAATCTTAAGTTGAACCGTCATAAATTGGAGACCATCTCTCTGTATTTGGTCTAAGAAATACAGAGACTCTGTTATGTGAGCATGAAATAAAAATAGTTGAACCTGATTGGAATTATATAATTTCCCCTTAATCTACACAAATATAACAGAGATGTCTTTTTAAAACTTCCCTTAATCCTTGAATTTAGTTGTGTGTTACTTCGTGTGTTAACCCAGTTCCTTATTTTTCATCAGATTACTTTTGCCATCCAAGTGTTTAAATTTCTCATTCTACTTTTTACCTTCCTTTTCTCCACAGAGACTGAAATATACTTTTTCTTGCTCTTTGGGGGTATTCTGAATAAGTTAAATTTAACTCCCCATCACCATTCCATGATTTGCCTGATGAAAATAAATTACCATCAATTCTCTTTTATTCTTATCATTTTGTTGTGTTATTTTTTAAGCCTCCCTGTACTAACCGTATACAATATATGGAGGGCTTTTTATCAATGCGACTGTCATCAGAGATATTGGGAAATTCTACAAGAAATGACAAACGGACAGACTACTGGAGGAAAAAAGATGTTTCTACTTTTTACTCCTACAGCTCATCTGTTGTGATCTAATTAGGTATCTGAGAATTTGAGGTACAATGTCACAATTTAAATGACAAAGGATATGTGGTTTTATAAGTCTCTAAAAGCCCTACAAATTCTTCCCCAAACTGTTTCCTAGTTGATACAGCCAACTATATTTCATTAATGTATTGCATCCTGATGTTAATGGGACAGTTGATTAGACGCCCTATTCCCAAACAGGGTTGCATTATGCCTTAGGTACTTTGTTCTGTGGGTCCCTCACTCTAACAAAAAACAAACAAACGAACTACAACAACAACAACATATACATGTGCATAAATATATAACATATATACATATTACACACATATGTGAAACTAATACATATTTAACATATTTTAAAAAGTATATTTTACAGGTTTTTTGATATAAAGATGGACATAATCCAGTCTGTGTTAAAAATTCAAACATTTTCTTCCAGCTCTCAGAGTTTATTTTTTCTTCTGACTTTAAAAAAAGATAAAATATTTTTGTAGGCCTCCCCAAATCTAGTGGGCCCTTGGCCCTGTGTCTGACTGCTGTGCCCTCTGGACAAGTCAGCCCTGATCCCCAAAATCTTCATGGCTCCCTCCTCGTGTCCTGAAGTGTTTGCTCACTGACCACCCTAACTAAAATTACACCTTCTCCTTGTCCCTACACTTCCAATCTTTCCTATGTTGCTTTGTATACTTTTCATATAACGTGTCACCTTTTGATGTATTCTACACTAAGATTGACTTGTTACTTATGTTTGTTTCCCCCAATTAGAATGTGAGCTCCATGAGGTCACTGATGTATCCCCACATCCCTGAGCAGTGCATGGTATTGAGAAAGGACTTGATAATTCTCTCTTGAATGAAACAGGAAGGAAATAAGTCTTTGACTATTTTTATTCTTTGTGTTTTTTTTAATTCTATTTTATTTTTTTGATGGTTCCAGAAACTAAGGGGTAGGTTGGAGGAATGTTTTCACATACCAGCAGACGCATGTGTAATACGGGGTGATTTTACAGAATGCATTAAAAATGAGCATTTTGCTTTAAAGAATCAAAAAATAATAAAAATTTTTGTATCAGTTATCAGTCTTGCTGCATCTCTCGAAGGTCCTCATTATTTATATTTTAACCTTTCTCTGAAAAGTCACAGTTATATTTGAATGTACCAGGTCCTTTTCAGAATGTAAGCACAGTTTTAGGCAAATCCAAGCCATAATCACATCACAATCTTTAGAAAGCAGAAGCAAGAATGAATATCCTCGCTTAATGTTATATCAATGAGAGGGAGGAAAAAGAGAAAAGAAAAGGAAAGCTACAGTTTTTCAGAACTATTACATGCTGGGAGCTGTTAGGCTCTTTATACATAATCTGTTGAATCCTCAGAACAGTTCTATGAAATAGGTACTAGTATTCCTAACTTAAAAACAGGGAAGTGCATTCAGATTCTTATCTATGTTAACAGAATTTGCCTGAGAGCACACAACCGGCGAAGATGAACTAGGATTTAAACCAATATTTACTGGGCTTTACAGCTTGAGCACTATCAATTACATTTTGTCACAAAGAGTATTGTAAGTCCTGTTAGAAAAAAAACTAGGATCCTGGGGTCAATGAGAGGCTACAAAAGGACTGCTAAGTCTGGAACATCATTATATATGATAGGGACTTGTATCACTCATTCCTTTAATGAAGAATAACATAGCAAATGGTTATGGGCTAATGTGATAACCTGATTGGGTACTGTCAGCGACTTTGTTTATTTTATTTTAAAAAGTCTCTATTCACTGATTTTACCATAAAAGTCTCTGTCCACCGATTTTACCATCAAACTTCCTTTATCATTCCTATTGATGAGATACGGCCAAAATTGGGTATGACTGATACTGGCTTCAACTTATTGAGACAAATCTACTGCTATAAATTTATTTCTCTTAAAAGCATTTGTATCACCAACCCCTGTTTAAATAAAAAGTCATCATGGAAAGAAGGAAACTGGGTTATCTAAAATCATCATGTCTTACTTGGTTACAATTATTTCCATTAGGGCCAACTTGAAAGCCAAAAGGCAAAACTTGTTCAGAGAAAACATCAAGAAGACATAAAAACTTTCCATACTCTTGAGGGTAATTGTTTCTGCAAAACTCCCAATGTAAAATTAAAAAAAAAAAAAACAACCAGATCACTCATTTCAATCAACATTAGGAAAATAAGCAAATTCTGTTTTCTTCAGATATAAGCATAATGGTATATATAAAATAAGCACTGTGGAGTTGAGTACACATGTCTTGTCTCTATCAATCAGACAGCAAAAATTTATTGGTTGTCTATTGTACGTAAGGATCTGTGTTTTACGGCACTCAGAATTATATCAAGTTATAAAATATTATTAGATACTAGTCTTGACCTAGAAAAATGTTTGCCCTTGAGTTGGAATAACAAGACAAAAGGTATGGCTTACAGAGGTCAATCACCGTATGGTAAATCCATGCTGTCTGACGCCCAAGACTACCCCATTCTTCATGGTACCAACTCCTGGACAGTCTCACAAGCCAGCAACCAAAAGTTTTATGTCTGGCTCAATAGGGACCATCCCGTGTGATAGTCAGCTTACCAGTTTAGTGACACTGTGACAGCTGAATGATAGCAAGGTATTTAACTCTCTGAGCTTCAGTATACTCATACAATAGAGATCATTTCTATCATAGAGAGTTGCTGTTAGGATCACAGAAGATGTATTTAAAATGCCTGGCATAATAACAGGTGTGAGGTGATATCTCATTGTGGTTTTTCTTTGCATTTCCCTAACAATTGGTAAGGTATCAGTGCATACCCTTTAGAATAGCTATTATCAAAATGGCAAGAAATAACAAGCATTGGAAAAGGGAACCCTTTTACATGGTTGATGGGAATATAAATTGGTGCAGCCTCTATGGAAAACAGTATGGTGATTCCTTAAAAAAATTAAGAATAGAGCTACCATATTATCCAGCTATTCCACTTCTGGGTATTTATCTGAAGAATATGAAAACACTAATTTGAAAAGATATATGTACTCCTTTCATCACAGCATTGTTTGCAATAGCCAAGATATAGAAACAACCTAAGTGTCCATTGATGGATGAGTAGATAAAGAAGATGCGTTTTATATAGAGAGACAATGGAATACTACTCAGCCACAAAAAGATGAAATCTTGCCATTTGTGACGACATGGATGGACCTTGAGGGTATTATGTTAAGTGAAACAAGTCACATGAAGAAAGACAAGCACTATATGATTTTACTCACATGTGGAATATTAAAAAAAAAAGTAAATGAACAAACCAAACAAAAACAAACACATAGATACAGAGAACAGAGTAGTGGTTACCAGCAAGAAAGAGGTTAGGGGGAGGGCAAACGGGGTCAACTGTACGGTGACAGATAAAAACTAAACTTTTGGTGACGAGCACACTGTACTGCACACAGAAGCTGAAATACAATTTTGCACACATGAAACTTTTACTATGTTATAAACCAATGTTACATCAATAAAACTAACTTAATTAATTAATTTAAAAAGTGTCTGGCATATTATTAGTACTTAAAGAGTAGTAGTAGGTTTTAGCTCTAAAAAGGGTATGTCTACGAAAACAACAATAGAGAAGAAAAAAAGGAAAAAAAACATTTCCCTGTATTTTGGTAGTGTGCACACAGCTTCAAATGTGCCATAGGGGAAAACCAAAGGTAAATGTTTTCATAGAGCTTTGGCAGTCAGAAAAGAAGATATTCAACATTAATTTGATGCATGATACAGAACATATTAATCGGTGGATGAGTCCATTTGGTTATACAATACTTCCTCTTCACATAAGACATTTAAAAACAAAAAAAGACCTCTGCATTCTAGTTAAAGTTTTTTGTATTTGTTTCATAACATGCCATCATGCCACCAATTTATGTTTCCTTTAGAGCAATCTTCTTACTTAATCACTCCTTAACTGTCATTCTTTCCTCCTGGACCACAAGCTCCATGAGACCGGGGTTATGTTCCTCTTTTCTGTCACTACATCTTCGGTGTCAAGCAGAGTTCCTGGTATGAAGTACTAGGCTCAATAAATGTCAGTTGATTAAATTATTGAACTAATGGCGGTTTGTGAAGGGAGAAGCAATTTTTTTTTTTTTTTTTTTTTTTTTTTTTTTTGCGGTACACGGGCCTCTCACTGTTGTGGCCTCTCCCGTTGCGGAGCACAGGCTCCGGACACACAGGCTCAGCGGCCATGGCTCACGGGCCCAGCCGCTCCGCGGCATGTGGGATCTTCCTGGACTGGGGCACGAACCCATGTCCCCTGCATCGGCAGGCGGACTCTCCAACCACTGCGCCACCAGGGAAGCCTGGGAATTCATTTTTATTTAATATGTTCCAGGCATTTTATCCCATTTAATCTTTGAAAAAAGTTTTGAAGTAGTTTTCTTATCCCCATTTTATGGTTCAGAAAATTGAGGCTCAGAGAGGTTAATTAACGTGTCCAAGGTCATATGGCATCAAGAGAATTTAATCCCAAGTCTTGATTCAAAACCTGTCATTTCCCCTCTACCAATCAAACTATGGCCTTGCTTGTTTTTGATGAATCAAGTTGGGCTTTACAATCTGAGGGAAATTAGCAATTATCTGTGTCTGCTGAGAAGTTGTACTTTCTGAAAATTTTCAACATTAAGTGAGGAAGTAATAAAATTTGTCTTTACACGTATTCCTGCAATGGACGTGACAGAACGAAAGAATGTCATGATAGTCTGCTTAACCCTCCCCACCCTGCTCCAACATCCAAAGTTAGCTATTCTGGAAAAACAACTCGACTTCAAAGACAGCTGGCGGGAAGGCATATCAAATATGCAAAATACTCCAGGAGAAAAATGACAGAAAGGAAGGAACACAACATGAAATAAACAAAATCCTAGCCTAGAAGAAAATATCCAAAGGAACAGAAGAAAATTCCTCCCACGAATTTCAATCTATAGATCATCTTACTATGGATGGGGGTCCAGTTTAAAAAAACAAACAACATGAGATTATTAAGGGGGATTGCAGTCAGAAAGAACAAATACTGATGTAGAAAAATTCATTAAAAGAGAAACAGCAAGGAACAAAATAGATGGCAATAAAAGTGAAAATAAACAAGCTCCTCCTTTAAGTATTCTTTTTTATTCATTGCTTTTCTTATTCTCAGAGCCTTATTCCATCATCTAAACTTTAAAATAATTTAATCTAGTTCTCCAAACAAAACGCATTAAGATTCACAGTGGAACTGCATTCCACTTAATATTACCTTATTTTGTATTTGTTTATATTTAATAATTTCCCTTATACAGGCTCTATTAAATGTATTTCTAAACAATGAAAGGGCTAGCAATTATTATTGAGCTGCCCATTTTTCCATTTCTGAGTACTAGTAATAAAGAGAAAAGCTACTGAATTTTCTATATTTATGATATATTAGTAAAATCATGTTTTTAAATCCTTATTTTATACCATATTAATGTGAATTTAAAGCATAATAAGTATCATTTCTCATTCATAAGATTGATAAAAGCCTTAAGTAATGATAACATTCAGTTCTAGAGAGTATTTAAGGAAACAGGCACTATTATATATTGTTGGAAGTATTATGAATTACTCAAGATTGCTCTGGCTTTAGTTATCGAAATTAAAAATTAAATTAGGGGATGCTACTCTTATTATTGTGTTGAAAGTCCAAGCCAGTTCAATAAAGCAAGAAAAAAGTGGCATAAAAGTTGAAAAGAAAAAAATAATCTTCATTTATAGACAGTACTTTTTTACATAGAAAATCTTAAAGAATTTACAAAAATATACTAAAACTAGTAACTATACTCAGCAAGGTCACATGACATACAGAATACACCGAATATTAACTAGCAATTAAGCACTGAAAATGAAATTTGAATTGTTAAATGGCAATACTACCCAAAGCCATCTATAGATTTAATGCAATCCCTACCCATGACATTTTTCACAGAACTAGAACAAATAATCCTAAAATTTATATGGAACCATAAAAGAGCCAGGACTGCCAAAGCAATCCTGAGGAAAAAGAACAAAGCAGGAGGTATAACCCTCCTACACTTCAGATAATACTACAAAGCTACAATAATCAAAATGGCATGATACTGGCACAAAAACAGACATATGGATCAGTGGAACAGAGTAGACAGCCCAGAAATAAACCCACACACCTATGGTCAATTAATCTTTTTTTCCCCCACCATTATGTATGATCTATATATATTTTTTGGCCTCTCCACATGGCTTGTGGGATCTTAGTTCCCGACCCAGGATTGAACACACTCCCTCGGCCGTGAGAGTGTGGAGTCCTAACCACTGGACCACCAGGGATTTTTCCCCCATTAATCTTCAACAAAGGAGGCAAGAATATACAATAGGAAAAAATATACAATAGGAAAAAGATAGTCTCTTCAGCAAGTGGTACTGGGAAAGTTGGACAGCCACATATAAATCAACGAAGTTAGAACACACCCTCTCACCATACACAAAAATAAACTCAAAATGGCTTAAAGACTTAAACATAAGACATGACACCATAAAACTCCTAGAAGAGATGATAGGCAAAACAGTCTCTGACATAAACAGTACCAATGTCTTCTTAGGTCAGTCTCCCAAGGCAATAGAAATAAAGATAAACAAATGGGACCTGATCAGACTCACAAGCTTTTGCACAGCAAAGGACACCATAACCAAAACAAAAAGACAACCTATAGAATGGGAGAAAATATTTGCAAACAATGTGATCGATAAGAGCTTAATTTCCAAAATATACAAATAGCTCATACAACTCAATAACAAGAAAACAAACCCAATCAAAAAATGGGCAGAAGATCTAAATAGATATTTCCCCAAAGAAGACATACAGTTGGCCAATAGGCACATGAAAAGATGCTCAACATCACTGGATGTTGAGAAATGCAAATCAAAACTACAATGAGGTACCACTTCACACCAGTCAGAATGGCCATCATCAAAAAATCTACAAACAATAAATACTGGAGAGGGTGTGGAGAAAACAGAACCCTCCCACACTGTTGGTGAGAACGTAAGTTGGTGCAGCCACTGTGGAAAACAGTATGGAGGTTCCTCAGAAAGCTAAAAATAGAATTACCATATGATCTAGCAATCCCACCCCTGTGCCTATATCTGGACAAAACTATAATTCAAAAAGATATGTGCACCATGTTCATAGCAGCACTATTCACAACAGCCAAGACATGGAAGCAACCTAAATGCCCATCGACAGATGAACGGATAAAGAAGATGTGGTACCTATATACAATGGAATACTACTCAGCCATAAAAAAAAGAATGAAATAATGCCATTTGCAGGAACAAAGATGCAACTAGAGATTATCATACTAAGTGAAGTAAGTCGGAAAGAAACATACCATATATGATATCACTTATATGTGGAATCTAAAATGTGACACAAATGAACCTAGCTACGAAACAGAAACAGACTCATGGACATAGAGAACAGACTGGTGGTTGCCAAGGGGGAGGGGGTTGGGGGAGGGATGGAGTGGGAGGCTGGGGTTAGCAGATGTAAGATTTTATATATAGAATGGATACACAACAAGGTCCTACTGTGTAGCACAGGGAACTATATTCAATATCCTATGATAAACCATAATGGAAAAGAATATTTAAAAAACGTATATATATATATATATATATATATATACACATATATATGTATAATTGAATCACTTTGCTGTACAGCAGAAATTAACACAACACTGTAAATCAACTATACTTCAATTTTAAAAATAAATAAGTAAATAAAGGAAAATTTAAAACTTTTTTACTAGGATAAAAATATTTCAGATGTCAAAGAATGAATCTAATGTGTGACTGCAAGAACTCTACACAGAAAACTACCAAATATTGCCTAGGAAAGTGTAATAGGCTTAAATAAATGAAGAGATTCGGCCACTTGTGAACTGGAAAATTCACTATTTTTAAGGTGTCCATTCTCCCCAAATTGATCCATAGATTCAAATGTGGTCCTAGTCAAAACTCAGCAGGTTATTTATAGAAACACACAAATTGATTATGAAATTCATATGGAAATACAAAGGACCTGGAATAGACAAAACAACTCGAAAAAGAGTAACAAAGTTGGAGACCTTACATTAGCTGATTTTGAGACTCATTATAAACCTAAGCTGATCAAGCTAGGGCGGTATTGTGGTAAAGGCCAACAAATAATGGAACTAGAGAGTTCACAAGTATACCGACACATACATAATCAACTGACGTTTGACAAAAGCATAAAGATAACTCAGTGTGCAAAGGACAGGCTTTTCAGTAAATGGTCTTGAACAACTTAGTATTGATATGGAAAAAAAAATAATAAACCTCGACCCTTACCTCACATGATACACAAAATTTACTTGGAGTGGGTCGTAGAAGCAAACATAAAGATACTCTAAAACATCTGGAGGAGAACACAGGAACAGTCTTCATGGCCTTGTGATAGGTGAAGATTTCTTAAATTGGACATAAGAAGCATGCAACAGAAAAGAAAACCTGAAGTCCCCAAATTTGGACATTATCAAAATTAAACATTTTTTTGAAAGCCACCATTACAAAAATAAATACGTAAGCCACAAACTGGGAGAAAATAATTGCAATACATGTATGTGACAAAGGACCTATATCCAGAATATATAAAGGACACACACACATACACAATGCCGGGGGCTGGGGGAGGATTAAATCAAAAGAGCATAATAGAGCTTTCTAAAATAATGTAATGTAAATGTCCTATATCTTGATTTGGGTGGTATTGTTATATGGTGGTAAAAACTGTCAAAATGTAAAAAACTGAAACTTACAATCTATATACTTTAGATCTGTGCCTTTATTGCATAAGTTATACCTTAATTAAAAATGACAAAAATAACAGGAAAAAAAAGCAAACTTGTGTTCCATCTGCACATAAATTTGGAATGTAAGGTTTCTTACTGTCATTTTCCCCTTTGATAGAGAGTTTAGAACTGTGTGATACAGAAATAAGCTTTGCATGCTATCTCAGAGCTGTCTGCAAGGCTCAAACTTTTTTGATTGATCATTTTATTTGCCCTGACTGTGCTTTACTCTCGGTTTCACATTCTGTTAGTTGACCTTGGATTGTAGCAAAGCTCCCAGGTTGAATTAAGTTGAGACATTTTGAAAACTACTACTGGCAGAAATTATGAGGTCTTGATAATTACACTGTTGTAATTTTTTATTGAACAAACTCTAATGAATAGTTGAGCTTAATCTGCAAACACTGTTGGCTTTACAATTCTCTGCTCACAGGACTCAAGAAATTTCTTTTATCTGACCTCTTGGACAGGGGTTAAGAGAGGAGAATTGGGAAGGTTTGAACCAAATCTATTCCTGAATGAGGGTAGTAGGTGGACTTCAGAGGAAGCTAAATAGCTAGACTCTGTTTAATCCATTCCTTTGCTCCCTGATTTCTTCAAAACAACAATTACATTACTTTGGGGGAAAAGTTTGTGGCTATAAACTACAAAGCTGGATTTACTTTCTTCTCTTCAAAAAGATGGACCATTCTGTAAATCATGATTCAATATACAGAATTCCAAAGTGAAGTTGTTTGTCATTTCATTTCTGGAATCCCATAGATTGTCATCTGGAGGAACATTCAGAGCAATAAAAGTGGCTCCTCCTGATTTAGAAATGTAGAGCCTTTAAAATTTATTTCTTGTAACCAGTGTTTCATCACATTGGCATTCCACTCAGTTGCAGTGTCCTGCCGAGCAGTGACTTAACACAGCCCTGGAGCTGGATTAGATCATACATTTAGATTCATCACAGCACAACAATTCTTACGTACTTTTCCCAAATGAAACATCGGGGAAAATCAGTTCAGAAATGAACTGGATAAATCTCTTGAACTGAGATTGATGCCCCAGATCTCAAATTATCCCGATAACAAATATCTTGTATTCAGCAGTTTGAAACCAGGGGTTTCTAAGTGAGTTGATGGATTTAAGATATTGCTATAGGACTGAATTGTCAGTTTATGCTGGATTACAAATATTCATGATCAATAAAATTGTTTAGGAACACTTTGATGTAAAGAGCAAAAAATCCCAGTATTCTACAATTCCTAACTCTTCAGATGCTCATGGTAATTGAGATGCATTCTGTAGTGTGTATCCAACAAAACCCATCTGGACCTTATGTCTGGCTCTTTCTTGGCAGTTGTAGGTGTTACAGCTCCCCTCTAATAGGGCTAAACAGACATTAACACTAACAAAATAGAAATGCTTTACATCACACTGAGTTCACCAAATCTCCTTTCCTAAGTGAGTATCTGACACAAGAAAATGCACATAGGATTCTCTCGATATAACTGAATAAGTAACTGAAGCAATTAATTCACACTAGATAATTTAGTAGTTAATTGGATACTACATTTTATGATTTTCTAATGATTTCTTACACATCGATTTCATTTGCCAAGGAGGCTTTTAATCTCCTAGAGGCCAATTTTTTTTCATCCATATTTTTTCTGTGGATAGTATAATGCTATGACCATACTAGGTGCTTAGGAGATGATGGCTAATTACACATTGTTGTCAACATCAAAACATCTTTGAGTAGTTTTACAGCTTCCTTAATCCTTTAGTTGAGCTGCATCGCTAAACATTTAGTTTCTCCTGAACTTAAACTGTGTCATTACTGTTTTTAAATATTCCTTTATCTCTGGTAATGGACTTCCACCATCCCTATTCCTCCCTCTTGAACTTTCCGTCCTGCATTTTAATGTGTTTGTCTGGCTTATTCCTAAGCCTTATTCCTGGGTTTCTCTCTCCCACAGCCCAGCCTCTCCCTCATCCACCTTGCAGAACAGAGAGGTAAATTTTATTTCAGTTCAGAGAACTTTTCATCACACACCATCAATATGCCAGGCACTGTGCAAAGCACAGGTGACCCAAAGAAGACACAGCTCCTCTACTCAGAGATTCTGTGTTCTGGCAGAAGACAAACACGATTTTCACAGAGAAATTATAGAAGCCTGTGCAGGCTATTATAAGAACACAGGCTACCTACTCCAGCCTAGTGCAAGGATACGTTCTATGGCAGGAAACCTGGAGCAGCATGTGAGCTCAGCAGCTCTGCAAGAGTAAGGCTAATGGAGTCTCTTCCTCAAAGCTGGAGAGACTGTTCAGATCTACAAACGTGCAGAGGTGAGGGGTAATGATGGGTGCACAGGCCAGAGGAAAAGGACTGAAGTATTCGTAGGCCAGAGGAAAAGGTCTGAAAAAGTTGGCAAAGTGAGGAGGAGAATCAGAAGCAGATATAAGATGTACAAATTGAGTCACAGGCAAGATCGTGGAGCAAAAAAATGGAATGGTTACATGTTAGAGAAGTTACTGGGCAAGTTCAAGGTACAGAGACTATGGCCATTGCTGGCTTTCCAAGATGTGAGTGGAAAGGCCAGGTGAGCAGGAAGAACAATGGATAAAATTAGGGTTAGGGTTAGGGTTCTAGGGCTGGGAACTATCTTTAAGAATACGACTTCGTAACTTTATAGACAGGGTCCTTTCCACTATGTAGTATTTGTATTTTTATGCATACATTCATGCTTAGAATACCAGTGGAATAAATTGCCTACAATTTTATTTTAGGGCAAGTTTATACATTTACAATAAACCCTTTGTGTTTTTTTCTGAAAAACTAAGTTCGTTACCTGACTCCCGTACCTGAGATTGTCAAAGACAGAAAGAACAGGTAAAGACAATAGAGTTTAGAGGCTAAGGGCAAGGGCTTGGATTTGCCTTCCTCGGCATCAGTTAACTTTCTTTTTTTTTTGGCTAGTTTCTTTAAATGTAAATGGGGCCAATAACAGTCCCTTGTGGAGCTGTCATCAAAATTAAGTGCGTTTATGTATGTAAAGCTCTAAGAACAGTGGCTCGTTGGAACTAGTCAATGAATGTTCACCATTACTATGATTGTTATTTTCTGTAACGGATGGACACAGGTGACAAGTACAACCGAGAGATTTTGGTATGCAGAGAATGAGACAAAATAGACCATTTCTCTTCAAGAGAGTGATGGTCATGAAGCTTATTTCTTATAGGTGTGTTACCTGTAAGATAAGAGGACAAAATCTAACCAAATAGTTGTTTATATGAAGAACTACCTCAAATAACACAGTAAATTTGGAAAATGAACCAAGGAAATTTATTTTATTGCCTACTATATCGAAATGTATGGGTAATCACATCAGAATTTATATACATATATATATATATATACATATCATGTTATTTTTGTCCCATGAAGAGTTAGAGAATTTGATAACTCTTCCTTAAGTTGAGGCTCTTTTGAACTAAATTCTAAAGAAAGATCAACAAAGGGAGGCCTAATGAAATCTCTTAGACTCTATGATGGAAGCAATGTGAAATTTTATAGGCAGGGTCATAGTAAACAACTTGTTTTACTGAGCTGAATTCAAAAGAGAAGTATCTTGAGGGAAAAGAATGTTAACAAAAAGCACAAGAAACATCACAGCTCTGAAAAGGTAAAGTGATCCTTTTAATAGGTATGAATAGAGCATAATTTATGCAACTCTGAGAGTACTGGATCAAGGTGGGGAGGAGTGAGGTAGATCTAGCACTGAATGACTTTTGACACATGCCATGTATTATTTACCAGAAAATTCTACCGCATGCATGAATATGACAGGCATAGTCACTCAATTAACTGAAGCCAATTGGTCAGCACATATAGTGAAATTTGCTTCAGATGTTTCCTGGTAGATGTGGAGACAAAAAGACAGTAGAAAACTCAAATAGCTGCCTCCGAACAGAGGAAGCCGCCTGAGTAAAGGTGAGAGTGGGGGTAGGTGAGGAGCGAGAGGTTGAGCTCAAAGTTCTCAAGAATGTGAATCCAAAATTGGAAGGCCTTGGACCACTCTCATCAGCTCAGATAACAGTCTATTTCTTAGCAACCTTATATCACTACTTATGGCTTTTCTTGCCCTCCTGGTAACATAAAGGGCTATCTCATCTGTCTCTACCACAGAAAAATTCAGCAATGATAAAAGGAGAGGAGAGAAGGGAAATGCTTTGAGACTTTAAGAAGCAAGAATTCTAGTAAAAGCCTAAGGTGTAATTATTTTTTTGCTTTCTGAGAATGATTTCTTCTCCTTACCTTTTCTGCTCTGGCTTTAGTTCAGACCCATCAACCTTATGGTTTTTTATAAGGACGAGTCAGTGCTTTGTTCTCACCTTGTGAAGCCTCTGGAAGTGGTCTCCATGTCCCCGTCTAAGAAATCAATTTGATTCTCTCCCTTTTCCTACAGTCTCATGTCTCGCTCCCTGGGACAGCCTACTATACAAACGAAATATGAAACAAGCCTACAGTTTTTACAGTGACAGAGCCAAAGCCTTTTCTGTTATCATTCGTGTGGCCCATAGGGAAATATCAGAATGGGGATTGATTTTGGCCAAGAGATAGTCCACAGAGGTGGTTGAGTTTAATAAATCTCTGCTATAAAAGACTCATATTTAAGTTCCAGCAAGTCTCAGAGCTCATTCCACCAGGGCTATCTAATCTCTTCCCTCCTCAGTTACAAATTAAATTTCCCTTTGTCACTATTTCTTTGGAGTCTGTTTCAAATGAGATAGAAGATGAAGGCGCTCTACCAGTCCATTCCCTGCATTACAGAAAGCTGAATTTCTTAAGCTAATTACTTTGATATGTGCTCCAGGGGAAGCCATGGTTTGGTAATAAATACTGCTTAGCCTGGGTGATGCTACTTTTCGAGGACCATGGAAGTTTTATCATTGTTTACTCTTCCCAGACTTTTCAAGAGAATTCATTTTGCTCACGGGGTTCAAGGAAGAAGAGATACAAAATTAGGTTAAGCAGCTCTTACTGGCAAATCCAAAATGTAGTTGGTTCTAATATAATACAACTGACTGATGGTTCTGAAAATAATCTGTGAACAATTGTATATCTATAGCTATATTTGTCTACCTATCTACTCACACATATATATGTACACATACATATACCTGTAAAATCATATGTAAGTATGCATTTCATATTATATATAAGTATATAAATATTCACAAATATATACATGTACACATATATAAGATTAATAACATGATAAATTATCCTATAACATTAAACTCTTTTACCCTTGGTTTTCACAATTTGAAAAAGCCAGTTTAGACTAGATAACCATTCCAGGTCTTAAATTTTATAATCAATAACTTCAGGCCAAAAGTTCATTATACAGTGGTTGAGTAAGCTCTCCAACAAACAAATTTGGAGGACACTAAACAGCATAGCAACTCCATCACAAACATTTTCTCTGGAACCTGGAAAGAAAATTAAACAGGCCAATTTGAATTGAGCTTCTGACCTCTCCCACTGCTCCTTGTTTGTTTTGTGTTGTTCTAATTAGCTGTGTACATCACCAGGTGGATTATGATTTATTAGAAGGACAGAATCCAATCTTTTTTATTTGTGAATCCAAAAGTGGGAACTTGCACATAGCTGGCATTCAACAGAACTGTGTGGCCAAACTGTTCAACAGCTTAGAAAAGTCCTCAATCATCATTACTTTAGCTTTTATTAACAGCATTGTCACCGGACGACTTCCAACACCTATACTTACCAACATCCCTCCATATGAGCAGTGCTCTTCTCCACCACGTTAATAATGTGCTGCGTGGGGCAGCAGCCCCAGTCTTCTCAAATCAGCTACTGGAATGGATTGATATTTATGGTATACTAACAATGCTCCTGAGGCCGTAGACCTCGTACGTATGCGTAATTCAGGCGCATTCAGCATTTTAAACTCTACCTGGGGTTTACTTTTAAAAGTCACATTGATTTTGATTTAAAATAAGCAGAATAAGCAGAACCAAGCTGCTAGGTTGTTTTTATTCATAGTATTTCATTCTTTACCACCAGTTAAGATGGTGAGGACGACAAAGCCCTTGCTAAGCCATGAGCCCACAGTCTTAATAAAGGCCTCCCTGATAGCTGTGTTCTAAGAGTAATCCATTGGGTTAGTAATCCATTGGGTTAGCCAGACATCTTTTGAATTTCTTTACAATTTGAAAATACATCGATGTTCTTTCACAGGATTAGCAACTTAGCCCCACTCACTAATTTGGAAACTCCTTCCCAGTGACCAGCCTGACACTCTCAGTGGGTGTTAAAACACCTTGAATAATTGCCAGGCAGCACTGTCAGAAAACAGAGAGGCCAGGAACACAATGTCTTCTCCTTCAGTCCCCTACATTGCTCTTCGCAGAAGCTGGAATGCAGATAAAGATATTGGTATGTCCTGTTCTCACTTTAGAAATATCCAAAAAAGAAAGAAAAAGACCTAGGACGGGAGGAGGAAACTGCTCCAAGCATTGCCTAAATATGTCTTTGTTTTGAGCCCATGTCTTCATCTGTGGAATGAGGATGATCTCTAAAATCCATTTCAACCTCAGTGTTCTTTTTCCAATTGGTTCCTAATTGAGGTAGCAAAGGAATGGACTGGAGTCACCTCTTCGAAGGGAATTCCTGGGAAATGTTTTTTTCAAATGATAAGGAGAAGGCAAGGATTAGATCCACATTTCAGCCCGCAAAGAAAAGCTTGCCAAGGGTAGTTTTACCTTAACCTAATTGCTCTAATTCAGAGCCCTCTGGTTTGCTGAAGGGATCTCCACGTTTAACAAGGACTATGGTGGGGAGTAGCTCTGCTTGGGACTGAGACATATGTAAAGATTCCAAATATCGTTAGAGCTTGGCTATTTTCTAGCTTTATTGGTAGTGATGCATGTGTTCGTGCAGTGGCTGGTGGTGGTACCCCAAGCACACACACCTTGTGCTATCCCTAGGTGTTGCCACCCACAAGGGACAGTAAAGGGGGAGTTTTTGTTCTGATTACCATCTATTGCTCAACACTCTTGAACCCAGGCCTACTAGCACCTTTAGATGACATTTTAACTCAACATATCCTGAATAAAACTCCTTTTCTTTCTTCCCACACTCGCTTCTTCCTGTGTGTACCAGTCACATTCAATTGTATTGCTGGCCAATCAGATGCACAAAGTAGAATTCAAGAGATCACCCTTGACACGTTGCCCTCCTTCAGCCCCTGCATCCCATCCTTCAAGTTCCTTTAATTTTCCTCCCTACATGTCTCTCAAATCTGTCACCTTCTTTCCATCTCTGTAGATACCACTCTCACACACCCACTATCAGGTCTCACTTGGATGACTCTTGTGCCCCCCTGGCACCTCACCAGGTTCATTCTTCACTCTGCTTCTAGACTGAGCTTTTTAACAATAAAACTACTCTGATAAAAAGTCATTAAAGACCTTTCATTAATCCCAGGATAAGGAAGACAATGTCTACCGTGGCCCACAAGGTCCTGCATGGTTTGGCCAAGCTCTCCAGATTCACCTGACAACACTCTCCTAGAGCCTCTGCTGCAGTGTCCCAGCCACAATGGGACAATTAAGCTTCTTAGTCATTCCTTGCTCCCTTTTGCTTAAGAGCCTCAACCCATGGTTGCCTCCTTGCCACAATTTTCTCTCCCACGTCTTTGCCTGGTTAATTTCCACTTATTTTTCGTAAGTGGAACTCCAACGTCACTTCCATGGGGAAGCCTTCTGTTATGGACTGAATGTTCGTGTGTCCCTAAAATTCATATTTGAAGCTCTAACCTTCAACATGTCGGTAGTCAGAGGTGGGGCCTTTGGGAGGTAGTTTGGTTTAGATGAGGACATAAAGGTGAAGCCCCCATGATGGGATTTGTGTTTTTATAAGAAGAAGAAAAGACACCTGAACTTCCTCTCTCAGCCTTGTGGGGACACAGCCAGAAGGTGGCCATCTGCAGGCCAGGAAGAGAGCTCTCACCAGGAACCAGATGTGCTGCCTCCTTGATTTTGGACTTCCCGGCCTCCAGAACTGTGAGAAATAAATGTCTGCTCTTTAAGCCACCCAGACTATGGGCATTTTGTTACAGCAGACTGAGTTGACTCAGAGCTTCTTTGAGCCCCCAAGTTGGACTAGATGCCCCTCCTCTGTTGTCTCACGGCTTTTAGTGGATTTTCTTCATAACACCTACCACAGTTGATACTGTGTGTGACTACTCAATCAGTGGTTCCTTCCTGTAAGGTCAAGGCCTGAGGCTGTGCTTGTTCACTGTCACAATGTCTAGCACAATGACCGGTTCACAGTCAATAAATACCTGTTGAGTGAATTTAAAGAAGTTCTAGGTAAATCAGCTGATTCGTTAGATGTTTAGAGTGAAAATTTCTGTTTCCATAGATAATTCTCAATGATAGAAAATAAGCCTGCTAACAAACACTTTCGGCACATACAAGAGCCCATTACTGACTACTAGCACATTTTAAGAATCTTCTTTCAAGTAAATGGATGCCCTTTTATCTAAAAAGAGGAGATTTTCCCCCAAATATTCAAGTCAACAGTTCAATCTGGATACAGCCAAAATGCTTCCATAACCTTGGTTTTTCCTTTAATGACGTAAAAACATGAAATTTTAAATTTTAACCCATAAGCATATCTCTGAAGTTATTCATGCTTCAAGAGTGAAGGGAGCTAGAAACCATGTCCTCCTGGGAGGTGGCTGAAGGACCTGAGGCGATAGGATCAATCAAAGGTATGGAGCAGTCTTCAAATGCTCATGGTGCTCTGGGGTAGAAGAGGCAGTAGTTTTGTTTGACTGAAAGGCAAAACTAGGATGAAGGGGCAAAAATTATATTCATCTAGGTTTCAATCCAATAAAAAAGAGCTTTCTAACATAATGCAATGTATGCTCAGCAGTGAAAGGGGCCATGTCCTGAGTTAAGGAATATCTTGCCCAATCAGAGATACTGAGAATAGACTCCTATGTCAGGCTCTGGGCTGTCTGCAGAAAGGCTCCTCCCTGGCTTGGGATTATAGAAGGGAACAGCCATCTAGGGCTCTGGCTAATACCTCAAAGGTTGTCCTCCTATAATTCTAAATTTGTTTGCATAATCGAAAAAGTTCAGTTTTTATATGGATTGAATCCACATTTGTGGAGATAGCTAACTTTTGAATGTATTTGAAAAAAAAGAAAATACAAGTTAAAAAGTCAAAAACAATTTTTTTCAATTCAACTTAAGGAACATTAATGTATGGTAAAATGCATGACATGTTAGAAAAACTGGCTATTTTACAATTAATTGCCTATATTTCAGACAGGCACTATATTTCCTGCCTAGTAATTTTGCCAATATTTGATTATAGTGAAGCAATTTATAGACAGGTTAGCGTGCTGTTTTTAATGAGCTGGATGCTCTCTAACGGAATTGCTAAATTGGTGCTAAATTGTAGCTTGGGGACTTATTGTAAGATTCAATCTTCTTTTTTGCTAGTTTTCTTCTTCATAGAGAAGAGACTTGAATGGCTTCAGATAGAACAGTGAATAATAATTGTTAGTTTTTGTAGAAATTACCCTATATATTGACTTGGTTTAACCTTTATCAGGTATTTAGTCTGTGGAGGATGTAAAGAATCTTTTATTTTGTATTTTCTTAAATTGAAGTATAGTTCATTTACAATGTTTCAGGTGTATAGCAAAGTGATTCAGTTTTATATATATATATATATATATATATATATATATATATATATATATACACACACACACATATATATATCTATTCTTTTTCAGATTCATTTCCATTATAGGTTATTATAAGATGTTGAATATAGTTCCCTATGCTATACAGTAGGTCCTTGTTTATCAATTTTATATACAGTAGTGTGCAACTGTTAATCCCCAATTTAACCATCTGCCCTACTTTGTATTTTCATTGAGACTAAATTATCCTAACATTTTGAACTATGCTTATGGCCTTTATCACACATGCCTTATCTTTTAGTTTATGGTAGAACTTAGTTATAAACTCAATATTAATAATAAGATCTATCACATTAAAAAAATTTCTACACCATATAAGTCTCTTCTGAACCCCCAGCTATCTGCTTGGGGGGGATGTTCAAATTTAGTTGAGTTTGGGGTATCCCTCCCCACTTCAATGGGACAGAAAGGAACTCCATGCAGTCTACCTGAAGACCAAAGGAGGAACCTCTTCTGTAGCATACTGGATTGGCAAGGTGCTCCTTAGCTCAGGAAACCCACCATGCCACTGAAAATTTGGGGCCTTTTACAGTGCTAGAAAATCAGGAAGTAGCCAGATCTTTAGTTCACAGTGGAGGCATCCTTACCACTGCTCTCTCTGTTACCCAGTGCAGCCCTTAATGTGGATCATCCACTGCCCATGCTGCTTGGGACAGATTCAGAGACGCCCCTGAGGAAGTTCCAGTCCTCTGGCCATCTACTCATTTGCAGAGATCTTAGCCACTGGTTTTAAGGCCCTTGTACTCACTGACAGCCTCTACGTGCATGGTGAGGAAATCACCCACCTAGTCGATTCTCCGGTTGCAGAAACTATGCCAATACAGATCTCTTTCTTCAGGCTTAGGGAACTTTCAATACATATACCCCTCTCCACGCCTTTGGACCCCTCTTTCTCAAAGCTTTCTGCTCCATCTTGTCCTAATTCTTCCCTAAACAGACCTGAATTTTAAAAGCTCTTTGTTTCTCCTCACGTGATGAGGATTAAGACAGCATAAATGGTACCCTCGTTTTCCTGTGTACGGTTAGAGAATCCTAGTTTTTAAATAATTTCCCTTATCACAGCTTTTGTTCACATTTTAATAATTCATCCTATTACATTTTTGTATATGTTTATAAGTCTCATTTATCCATTCATATATGCAAATTAGCCACTAGGTCAGGTACAGTGCTGTGCTTTACTCTATGCTCTTACTGGATTCTAAGTTTCTTAAAAAACAAGGGTCGCCTCTAATGCATCGATGTGTCAGCCCCCAAAGCCAGTACAGGAACTTGCATATTGTAGACTCAATAAATACTAATTGGATTAATTAATTATCTGTCCATGGGGATCCATGTCTCCTTTCTTCCAGGCATTAGTTTGACCCTACAGTACTGAATAGAGGGCTAGACTGTCAGTGTAACCAGGAAGGCATGACTGCCTGGGCCAGTGGGATGTGCATGTATGTGAGTGTGTATATGTATGTGTGTCTGTGTTCCAAGTGGTTAAGTGTATGAATGAGTATGCAAAAATCATTACTTATATTTAAAGGATATTAAATGAATTACTAGGCTCTCCATGTCCCTTCTATCTTCCACCGACTTGAACTCAATGAGTTACCCAAGTGTTAAATACATCTGCTGAATTAGGAAAACTTAGTCCATAAGTTGTAGTGTCCTGGGTAAGTGTATAACCACTGTTCTGGATTAGAATAGGGGAGTTGGAAATTGGTTCTGTTTACCACCCATCCCCAAATTCAGATGGAAGGGACTTTCTCCCACCAAACTAATTAAAGATCCTCAGCCTTAGCTCAGCTTTTCTTGTGCTCGTTGCTCTTATGGGACGTTGTATGTGTGCGTAAGAGTTTATTCAGATGTGTATCTGGCTGTTGGGGAAAGGTCATCTACAAGAAGTCAAATGGAATCCTAGGAGCCTTGATCACTGATTGTCCCAAGTGATGGTCACCACTTGTATTGGGTAGCTCCCAGGAGGCTAACAGGAGAGTTCTGTTCTGGACTGCTATGGGAAGAACGGCTGGTGCTCTTGCATAGAAACCAAGACAGCTGTGCACAGGAACTCAGCTTCCATTGGCAGGAACAACACCTCTTGAACTGCCCCTTTACTGAGTTGTCACTCACTCTGGTTCTCAGGGCCCTCATGCACAGAGGGAGTAGCCAAATCACCCACATACGTCTGTTTTCGTACACATTCGCTTGGACATTTCCTATTCACCAGATGAAATCCCTTCATCTCTCCCTCTGCATGTTCCTCAGTCCTCAAGCTCTCCTTCAACTTTAAAGCTCAATTCAGAGACCCTGGGCATAATCCCTTTAACTGGCACATTCTTTTGGAAACAAAACAGAAAATTAAGCAATATTCTGTTTTTTCTTTCTCCTTTTAGCCAACTGTAGGAGTGGGGGAAGCTACTTAGAGTTAATATCTTAAAAATATAACCTTGCCACAGAACACTGAGAATGTACATTTTTCCCATGGTCCACATTACTCTTCAGCAATTCAATCCTTTTTATTGTATAAGTTTCATTATATGTGGAAGTGTATAGTGCCTTCCAGGAAGCCCAAGGCCCCCTTCCCCAAATATTTATATGATCAGAAAGAAGTACTCACAGTCCCATTGGAAGTCATAAAATGCTGGAGGAACAGAAATAAAATGAAATTCATTACAGGTGTTCATGCTATAATCCCACTGTTCACTAGATACACTCCTCTTCTTATGCCCTCATCAAGAGTAAGAAAGAGGGGCTCCCACCTGGAGTAGCAGTGTTCAAAACCAATGTAGACAGTAGCCACCCGAAGGAGCATAATCAATTCCATGTGTGTGCTTATGGTGACAGAGACTGCTTTTTGATGTACAAGGAAGTGATTCACTGCACTATAGCTTCTAAAGCACAAGGGAAAATCAAACTTAGTCAAACAAAGCAACTTTGGAATGTACACTCATATACAGATAGATTTCTCATCTTGAGGAAAAGATGGATAACCTTTTGAGAAGAAGGTAGACGTGGAAGAAACCTATCTGAACCACGGAAAAAGATTTTCCTGGATAATGCTGGGAAAAAGTAGTTACTCAGATGGTAGCTTCTTTCACTATTCTTCTTTCTGTTTTCTTTTGCAGTGATCTCTTCTTCCTTGTCTTTTCTGAATTCACTTCTTTCTTTTTTCTATTATATTCTTATCCTTTTCTCCTTTAGCTTCCACATTCTCCTCTCCCCATTCTGCCTCTGCCTCTCTACCTTCTGTTGCCAACCCTTAGCCTAAACACACATCGCTGGGATTCAACTGCAGTGACCACCTGTCAACTTGGTAACTCACCTCTATCCACCCATAGTCTCTAACCTTTTAAATCACTGTCCTGGAATTGATTAATTCTATGAACTCATTGGAAACCTTTTAGATGCTAAAGAATGCATCTATTTCTGAAATATCAAATGTTTTCCAAAGAATGTGACTCATTTTAATCTGTTAAGTGATTACATTATAGTATTTAAAAATACATTTTAGCACACATTTTTATAAGAACAGCAAGATACACAGAACATGTTCAGGGGCACTCACCTGGAAACACCACATTTTATTAATAGCAGGCCTTTGTGAATCTCTACGGATGTTAATCAGATCCATTTGTCTGTCCCATAGCCAATCAGGTGGCCAATGGCCGAGGCAGCACTCATTATTTGATCTGCATATCAAATGTGCACACAGACAGGCTGGGAACAGAGTATATTACTTCCATCCATCTGGACACATTTCACAAGCGAGTTTCTCAGCCACTCGCAATCACCAAACAAGAAAGAACGTGCTTCTGGTATGTGTCCACTCCATCAGCTACTGAGGGGCAAACAGTATACAGTCATCAACCCTAGAAGCTTACAGTTGAACTGTCAAGACTAAAATAAATGATTCCTGTAAAAGAGGGAATCACACAGAAACAACACAGTGACCTTAGCTAAAGTGTGTGTTAGGAGATGAATGCTGCCAGCATAGCCTGTGTCCAGACAAAGGAGAGATTTCCTGAAACCCCGACATTTGTCTCTTCTGAAGACAGGGAGAATTTTGGTTTGTCAATTCATTGTAAGCTTTTAATAAGTGTATTTTAACACTGCTATATATAAAATAGATAACTAATAAGAACCTATTGTATAGCACAGGGAACTCTACTCGCTACTCTATAACGACCTATATGGGAAAGGAATCTAAAAAAGAGTAGATATATGTATATGTATAACTGACTCACTTTGCTGTACACCTGAAACTAACACAACACTGTCAACCAACTATACTCCAATAAAAAAAATTTTTTTAAGTATTTTGAAATGGTAAATAGATGAATGGGTTTTATATTATTTAAGTGATAACCTCTTACATTTACATTGTTTGCTATAAAATTTCATAGGATTCTCACAATTCCTGGGTTAAAAAGGGAAGCTATTAATTTTCCCCATTCCACAAATAAAGAACAATTGATTGATCTGTCCCAAGATAAGGTTTTACTTGGTAGATAGCCAAACCAAAATCCAGAATATCGGACCCAAAATTCAATATTTTTCCACAATGAAAGCCTGTGAAGTGAGTGTCTTCACTGGGAAACTGAAGCTATGTGCGTGCATATGCCACGAGTACAGAGTGTGCACAGTGAGATTTAGTTCAAGTTAAATTCTTCAAAAAGTTAATATTTAATTAACAGGAGGCAAGTTAATATACAGGAATTACTTAAGAACATGTGCGACCGTCTTCATTCACTACATATAAAGGTACAATAAGCTTGTAAGCTTCGTCTTTTCAAGCTAAATTTTGACTCATTCACTTGCCAGGAAACGAAAAAAAAAAACCTATAAATATGTATATATATATATAATATAGATCTTGATAATCAAACAAAAACTTTACCAATATGAAAATAGTTTTGAAAACAGAGATTGTTGACTGTTAATTTAGCATCAACTTTCTGTAATTCTCTGGCTGAATTTCAAAATTTCAACTCATAATACATTTAAAAAAATGCCTTGCCATAATAAATGTCATACAACTGTCTTGTATGTGATGAAGATTCTTTGTCTCATTTTTCCCTTAAAGAAATATGTTCCTTATTTTTGTGACCTTTCCGTACTTTAATTTATACATATTATGACCTCTCTGTACTTTAATTTATACATATTAACAGCTTTTAAAGTCAGGCTTTGTTTGTTTTACAGCCCATAAACCAAAGCATAGTTTTATTTTATATAATTTACTCTTCTCCACTTTTATTGTTGCTGCATATGTTAATGTTTTGGCTTCAGAAATAAAGTATCATGTAGGTAAGCAATTAACTTCTTTCTGTAATTTTTCTTCAATATAGAGAATAACTGAGCAATTTTCCTTGAGTAAAAAATATAGATAAAGAGAAATGATATTTTTCTTTTGGATGTATAGAAGATATGATGTGATTAATAGCATCATAAACACAATATAATTTACTCTGAAGTACTGGACAGGATATGAGCTCTTAAGCGATGACCCAAATGAACTGTATTTTCGAGGTTTATATCCTCATTTCCACCTGTGGTAAAGATTCAATTGTAAGTCTCACGTAGTTGCTTTATAGTCACAGCTGGTAGACAATTAAAGTAGAATCAATCTATTTTGCTTGAATAATCATTTCTATCAGGATAAAAGAATGACTGCATATCTGATAGATGAATACATATTTTCACTAAGTAAATCCAATCTATGCGGTTCAGGCAGTTAAGAAGCCTTTGCTGTATTAAAAAAAAAAAATCTTTGGGGTTTGGATTTGTTTTTTGCTTTAATCTTACAGAGGTAGAGATAAAATTGAATTCATGTTTTCTGATCTGTTCTATATATCCCAGAGTCAAATATGAGGCTATGTACTCTGGGGCTTATATGATTATTTTCCTCCTGCTTCTCAGCAAACAACAAGTACGCTAAGCCTTTCTATAATGCTACTGAAGATTTACGAGAATGCTTTCAGAATTAGCATTTATTTCTTTCTTTGGAGGTAAATTTCTGACTAATAATTTGGCACAAAGAAGGTTATGAAGTTCTAGAACTCTTCTATGTCCCTGGCTAACAGTCCCCTTTGACCAGTAATAGAGGTGTGTGCAAGGAACTACATTTTTGGAACCTGAATTTGATGTGTTTTGCCAGAAAAAGCAATGAAATACTAGTAGTTAGGAGAACTAAGTCTAGCCTTGATGCTCTTATTACTGCTAGAATCTTAATTCTTAGGGTGTAAATCTTCATCTAAAAAGTACTCCTTTTCTCTGTACTATATAACTCACAGAAAGGTTCTGGAAAAAAAATTAGCTCATAAATGTGAAAATTTTTCAAAAGGCTCTAAAATATGCTATAGATATAACATACACACTTTATAAACTTGGATCACTGAGAAAACAAGATGGATTTTCTTGTCCTAGTGGCTGAAATAATTGATCTATAGTCAATTATTAAATAGTTATTGAGTGCCTTGCTAGGGTTATTCAAAGAGGTATAAGATATAGTCACTTCCCTCCAAGAGGTTACACTGTAGTTGAAGAGGCTAGGCATAAACACACACAAAGTTCAAGAAAAAACATGAATTAAAATTTTTAAATATTAAAAATTACATGCTTTCCTAAAACAGCTCAAGTTTGAGTACCAAATGGAAGAATATATATGCCGAGTTCAGAAAAGGGAGGTGTCTTGGATGACAGATGGGGGAGATCTCTGGATTTCTGCCATGGAGAAAGGTGGAACTGAAATGAGTGAAAAGGCAAAGAAATCAGCATGAGAGGTAAGAAAACAAAGTATGAGATTTATATTGCTAATGATCAATCAGCCTGTTTGCCTAGAGGAGACATTTATGGACAGGAGGATGAATTTATTCTTGAGAAGGGGTTAGGCACTCTGTGTCTACCACACTCTTTCCCCTTGTGTCTAGCTATGAGAGCAATCATAAAATATTTAGAGTCCTCATGGAATCCTCTCATGGCCACTGGATCAATGCTCTTCATCAGTCCCAACTCTCAGCCTTTGTCCTACCTACCAACGGTCCTGCCTTCCGACAGAGAAGTACTAGCAGTTGTTGTCTGACTGGTGACCAGAAAGTCCCTCTCCGAAGATGAAATGAGCAGAGATCCCTTGATCAAATGCTAGGGAGCATGAAAGAGAAACCAGGCAATTAACCAACACTTCAATTAATTTTATTGTAAATTATAAATTTACTATAGAGAATGAAGAGAAAGGCCATCACGAGAACATAGAAAGCAGAGGCTGAAGGAGCAGAAGTAGCTTCCTAGCCGCAGTGATTCGAAATGCTGCCAATTTCGCAAATATCTCTGTCGTGCATTTATGGAGTTGGCCAAAAAGTTCGTTCGGTTTTAAGTAAAAATAAGACACATTTTTCATTTTCACCAAGAACTTTATTGAACAACATATTCATTAACCAAGCAAACTTTTTGCCCAACCCAATATATTTTTTGGAGTAATATGAATTTTGAGCTAGAAGGAATTTGGGAGTATCATCTACTTTATTTATTTATTTATTCATTCATTCATTCATTCATTCTTCCTTCCTTCCTTCCATCCATCCATCCATCCATCCATCCATCCATGCATCTATCTCACATATATTTATTTAGTGCCTGTTTCCAAGCACCTCAAAGGTGAATTAGACATTGACTTGTCTCTTTAGGAGTATATATGTTAGTGGAGTAAGAGGAATATATAAATACATGCATATAAAGCTAACAATGTTTTAAGTACAACGATGGAGCCATGTAGTTATTTTGTGAGGCCCGGGAAGTATCATATAATCCTTTCTGGATTGAGAGTAGGGAAACTTCTTTTAGGGAGTAATACCAGAAATAGAGCTTCAAATAATAGAAATTAGCCATAAATATGTGACTAGGGGTTGGGGAGAAGTTAGGGAGCATTTCACAGAGAGAACACATGTATAAAGTTATGATGATAGCATGGGGCTTGCTCATCCTTTTTTTCTCTGAATGGAAAATTGAGGTCCAGGAGTTATGAGCTGTCAAGGTTATAACCATTTTGGTGACACACCTAAAGCAGAAACTTGGATTCCTAACTCTAGTTGAGTACATACAGCCCACATGCATGTAATGAGGAGAAGTTTTCTACAACAGCCCCAATAAAGGCAAATATGTAATAACTAGGTAGAATTATGATTCTTGTTATGGGTTAAGTACCTAGTTTTCATACAGAGAAAACAAGTTCTAAATAAATAGAGCCCAGGCCAGATAAGTGGGAAAGAGGAAAAGTTCAGAAAGAAAAAGAGTGCCATTTTTTTATTTGAAACAAAGAGGATATGATAAGGAAAAGTAGAGAATAACTCTTTTCCTTTTAAAAATGTGGGTAGTTTTCAAGGTGCTAGGGGTTCGAGGACCATTATTTTCCATAAAATAAGGACATATGAAATCTAACTAGATCTCATACACACACATAAGAGTCATTGGGATAAACGCAAGAACGATTCCTTGTAGTATGAATCAGCTTGTGCTATACCTCTTTAGATATATCTTCTTTCATAAAACGAAAAACACTTGCTTTCTTTAGAGTAGAAGTAATATGGTGTAGATTTTATGTATGTGCAGCTGACAATGATATGCGCTATAATTAGATACCTCAAACAACTGGACCAGTAAAGTAAGAGTCTGATGCTTCTCAGATTGTTGAAATATAGTCCTGATGTGGAAGGAACAGACTGTGATAATCACTTTTACTGGGAGACAGAGCACTGTCTAATGTGCAAGAAATATGTATTTCCTTCCTTCAGTCATAGAGAATCCTTCTACCTGTCTACTAGTAGATCCTAATTATTATGGGAACATAATTTTTTCAAAGACTAGCAATTGGGTTAATTTCAAATACTGAAGCCAACTGACTGGAAAAAAAACGTACTCTAATAAAAAGTTATCATTTATTGAACAGTGTCTATATGCAGGAGTAGTACTAGTTGCTTGGCATTTATTAGAGGTAATTCTCACTATTGCCTGTCTGGTCATCTTTGTCTTCCAGTTCTCTTCTCCTTCCGTGAACATGGAGGGACTGCACTTTGAAGTGAGGCATGGCCATGTGACTTGCTTTGGCAGAAATGACTCTCAGTTGAACTGATGCAAAAACTGATTTGTGAAGACGGAGAAATGGATGGGATTAAATATGCTTTCAGGCATCTCAGCAGGGAGAGCTCCCTTGACTGGTTTAGCCACTGTCTATAGAATTGTTTCACCTACAGCAGACTCTCAGTAGGATTTCACTGGCTTTGAGTAAACACATGTAAAAAGAATGATGAAATGGGCTTTATAAATTTTACTGAACAAAATCTTAGCAGTTCTAGGCCAAAATACTTCTAGATAGAATAAGAAAGTGCAGATTTACTGATGGAGTCTTTTTACACTTTGCTTTTCAAAGTATCCTTGCTTCAGCACTGACTACCTGTCATGTTCAAAATTCCCATTACCAAAATAAATAATAAAATAACGATCACATTATATTTCCAAGTGTTCAAAATCCAGGAGACAAAATGGTTCCTTCTAGTGGAGGAATTCATAAGTGATGTCATGTAGCAGGGATTTTGCACTTGGCCTCAGGATGAGGGAAGTGGTCTGGTGTTTGTAGCAAGTGCAGTTAACAGTGCTAGTGAGTGATGGCTGTGCTTAGGCAGTCTGCTGATGCAGGAATACAAAACCTGAGAGGTATCAAGCAGTCTGATTTAGGGCTCAGAGACAGTGGGGAGCAGTGAGATTGATAGTCCAGAAAGGAATCTTCTGGTAGAGGTCCATGGCCTGCATCAGAGCTTTGGGGATTGATAGCACGGTGTGCTATCAATCTCAGTACCGTAAATGGGACTACCATTCTCTATGAAAAATGGGTCATATTAAATACTCTGACATTGACTAGATTGAGAATTGCAGAATGACTAAGGAAAAATACATGTTTGCAGGGATATTGCTGTACCATTTTGTTTTGTAGTTTGTTGAAGAAGGGGAATGAAACCCAATATCAGTCACACATATCTGAAAAAAGTGATCATGTAGATTGTACTGTAATTTAAAAACCGAAATTTAAATTAAGAAGAGCGTAACATAGCAGTGATTAAGATCTTGGATTCTTTGAAAGGATGTTAATGGTAGAATTATAGTCAGTCAGTAATAATTCAGTAAAATGAAAAAAATGAACATATGGCTGGCTGTATTGATAAAGAATAAAAATTAAACCCCAATTGTGAAGTGAATGATTTAAAAGAATGGGTGTAAATAAAAACCCACTGGTGTTTAAACATTTTATAATATTTTACTCATATATCTAGGTACTATTTGGTACCTGATATGCTACCTGCTGTCATGTGGCATATTTTTTGGTGCACAAGAAATAAATGTTCACGTAATTAAATCTGTTAGGAGTGAATAACTAAGCTGGGACTTGGAGAAACTGTATTTTCATTCAAAATGAAGCTTTCTTCATTCTCATTTATTTAACATTAAAGTTTACATTTCTTGAATCATAAAACACTAAGTCTAAAAAGGACTTTAAATTTCATACAGTCTAATACCTTAATTTTTAATATATACCTTAGGCTCCAGATACATAAACTTGGTATGCAGTCTAGTAGGAAAAAAAAAAAGAAACAAGGGGTAATTAAACCCAAGTTTCCCTGAGAAAAAATGTGAATGAAATGTTTCCTAAAATGAAAGCAGTTTCGTCTAGTAAGATCTGGCATAAAACCTACTCAAATGTAAAAGAGAGTTGTGTCAAGTTTTGGTCATTGCCATCTACAATCCCTTAATTGATTACCTCTGCAGTTAGTGTTGCTCAATATCATATAAAATATGACACCACCAATTAAAATTCAAAAACTTAAAATGATATGGATATCATAGTCATCATAGTATTTTGCATTTCATACATTATGTCACTGGTGAAGCCATTTGAAGAAAACAGGTCAAATGTTATTATGTCCATCTTCTCTGTCAATAGTGTGCACGTTTTCTGTCCCCTAAAAGAATTTTGGACAATATGTACTTCCCTTGTACATTTTTAAGGTAACATTTAACATTTTCTCTCTTGAATTTAAATAATATAATTTTGGCCTATTGTGTATAATGAAATTTAAAAACAAAGCTTTTACTTTAAGACTTTTACTTTAAAAGTGTCTAAATATGATAACAATTAGATATGCAAATCATCCATCAAAACAGACAAGTTCTTCTATGAGAGCAGAAATGTTAGGTTGTTCCTTTTTCCCTTGAACGTGTATTTTTAACCCACTTCTCTCAGATAATTTTACTATAATTCAATATATTTTATGCTTGAAAGTTTTTTTACTGGTTAACCTGTATGATTCTCTGAAATTAAATGAATTAAAAATTATTACCATTAAAAAAATTCCCTGGGTTTTTTGGATTTCAACATTTAAAATTCTGGATTGAAGTACCATAACAACTGTAATAGGTACACTGCTAATCAAAATAACAAGTATATTTATAATTTTATAAATAGTTATTTAATATAAAAAGTAAACATTTTTAGAAGTGCATATCAATGTAATGTGTGGGATTCTTTCAATTAGTTAATGTATTCATCAATAAATATTCTTTATTACTGGAGTTGAATAGAGTTCAGTATAAATTCTATTCCCAGTTTTTACTTTATAGGTGATGAATCATTTCATTTTAGGTAATGATCCAACTTATTTATATAAACAGTATAAAAGATTGGATATTGTTCATTTAGGAGGCTTTTTTTCCCCCATCGACTGTAAAGACTTATGTTTTATGATTAACTGGTTTTCAGTTACATTTTTAGTGCTTTTAAAAAAGTGTAAAAGATTGACAGAAAAGAGGGCACTTAAGAAATATTAAAAATAGATAAGTGATCTTATTTCATTGGTTGAGTGATGTAAAATTTAAAATTTATATACTTGGTAGAATTAAAACAATATATTAACATCTGAGCAATCTTAATTAAACTTAAAGCTCAAGATATTATGTCCCCAATTGCATTTTGAGAGTGTTTTGTTCTTAAACTATACAGAAGATACTGTTTTAAAGACTACAGTTAATTTTCTTTGGAGAAATTAGAAGTCAAAAGAAAAGAATGTAAAGAACTAATATTGTTAAAATGGCCATACTACCCAAAGCAGTCTACAGATTTACTGCAATCCCTATCAAATTCCCCATGACATTTTTCACAGAACTAGAATAATATTAAAATTTATATGGAACCATAAAAGACCCAGAATTGCCAAAGTAATCCTGAGGAAAAAGAACAAAGCACGAAGCATAACCTGCCAGACTTCAGACAATACTACAAGGCTACAGTAATCAAAACATCCTGGTATTGGCATAAAGACAGATGTATAGATCACTGGAACAGAATAGAGAGCCCAGAAATAAACCCACACAACTATGATCAATTAATTTTCGACAAAGGAGGCAAGATATACGATGGGAAAAAGTCTCTTCAGCAAGTGGTGCTGGGAAAGCTGGACAGCTCCAGGTAAATCAATGAAGTTAGAACACACTCTCTCACCATACACAAAAGTAAACTCAAAATGGCTTAAAGACTTAAACATAAGACATGATACCTTAAAACTCCTAGAAGGGATCATAGGCAAAACATTCTCTGACATAAATCGTACCAATGTTTTCTTAGGTCAGTCTCCCAAGGCAAAAGAAATAAAAACAAAAATAAATACATGGGACCTAATCAAACTTACATGCTTTTGCACAGCAAAGGAAACCATAAACAAAATGAAAAGACAACCTACAGAATGGGAGAAAATATTTGCAACTGATGTGACCAGCAAGGGCTTAATTTCCAAAATATACAAACAGCTCATACAATAAAAGAAAAATAAAAAACAATCAAAAAATGCACAGAAGACCTAAAGAGACATTTCTCTAAAGAAGACACACAGATGGCCAACAGGCACATGAAAAGATGCTCAACATTGCTAATTATTAGAGAAATGCAAATCAAAACTACAATGAGGTATCACCTCACACTGGTCAGAATGGCCATCATTAAAAAGTCTACAAATAACAAATGCTGGCGAGGGTGTGGAGAAAAGGGAGCCCTCCTACACGCTTTGTGAGAATGTAAGTTGGTGCAGCCACTATGGAAAACAGTTCCTCAGAAAACTAAAAACAGAATTACCATATGATCTAGCAATCCCACTCCTGGGCATATGTCCAGACAAAACTATAATTAGAAAAGACACATGCAACCCTATATTCATAGCAGCACTATTGACAACAGCTGAAATATGGAAACAACCTAAATCTCCATTGACAGTTGAATTGATAAAGAAGATGTGGTACATATATACAATGGAATACTACTCAGACATAAAAAAGAATGATATAATGCCATTTGCAGCAACGTGGATGGAACTAGAGATGATCATACTAAGTGAAATAAGTCAGAAAGAGAAAGACAAATACCATATGATATTACTTATATGTGGACTCTAAAGTATGACACAAATGAACCTATCTACGAAACAGAAACAGAAACAGACTCACACAGAGGACAGACTTGTGGTTGCCAAGGGAGAGGGAGGTGGGGGAGGGATGGCCTTGGAGTTTGGGGTTAGCAGATGCAATCTATTACATATAGAATGGATAACAACAAGGTTTTACTGTGTATCACAGGGAACTATATTCAATATCCTGAGATAAACCATAATGGAAAAGAATATTTTTAAAATGTATATACATGTATAACTGAATCACTTTGCTGTACAGCAGAAATTAGCACAACATTGTAAATTAACTATACTTCAATTTAAAAAAAGAAAAGAATGTGACTGGGCCACTAGTAAGCACAAGCTTATCGATAATGTATTAATGACAATTGTTAAATGCACTATTTAGCATTCAATCCATACTATGACCCCATTAATTTAATATAAACCAAATACCTGCAAGGTGGGGATGAATACATGAGCAGAAAAGTGGACGATGAATGAGAGAAGGCAGGACACTCATCCCAAGATAAAATACAAACATGTATTTGTAATGTCCAATGATTATTTTGGGAAAACTAACATATTTCTCCTCCAAGGCTGAATATCTGTCCTGGAAAATATCAATCATTTACTTTGACATTGTTCCTTTTATTCAAAGATGTAATGTTGATCTAGTGTAGGTAAACAAAACTTTTCACCTCTTCTCTTTGAAATGATGCCAAATGATTTAGACTGATACATGGGGGGAAATTGTTCACCAAACCATTCTCATTATTAAGAATGCTAAAAATGTATAGAGGACTCATTTCTCATTTCACAGAAGATTGATGTTTTTTATTACGCTAGTTCTAAATCTTGAATTCTAAAGATAGATAGATAGATAGATAGATGATGAATGAGCCATGGAGTCTTGCTTGGATGAAACAAGGTGCTGCTGCCCTTAGTACCTTTATCTGAGCATCTGTGCTTTGTTCTCCTGAGATCCACCTTCAGGTGTGATGCATTACTTGACAATAGTTAGGTGAGGAAAAGGTAAGGCTGTTAAAAGAAAAGTATCATCATTCCCCAAACCCTTCCCTCTCTCCCACTCTACATATACCTGACTTCAAAATATACCAACACAGACTAATATTTCTAAAGCTATGTTGCCTCTGAAGGGAATACTTTAAATGAGGAAGGATGGGAGATGGGAAACCTCCCTCTGGGTTTGCTTTCCTAAAACTGGGATTTTATATTGAAATTTTGTTCCTCGGGAGGTTTTCTACTTTCAGGGCAATGCAGCATACCAAGATTGGGGATTGGTGAAATCTGATTCTTCTCTCAGAAAAACTGGAAAACAGCAATGTGAGAGGGAAGATGGAAAGAGAACTTGCATGATGCTTTGAAAGCAGTCACCTTCCTGGGCCTGTTAACCTTAGAAACAGATTCATATGGAAACTGAGGATGAGACATTGCTTTGCTTAAAACCATCCACATTCACATGACTCTTGGAAAGTTTTCACGTACCCCAATATGCAAAGATTACTGTTCTAGATAGAGAAATTGAGGACAGGAAAGTTAAAGGACTTATCCACATTTCTACAGTTATTTGTAGAGTAAGGACTATAATCAAGGCTGAAACAGTTTAATTAGGAGGTCTTGCAATTTATAAATTACACATTCCCCATGCAATCTTTTTTCAGATATGAAACTCAAATTCATGAGAAATCAAGATGATCCACACGGTTTCGTTGTGGAAAAGCTCAGGGCTTATGATTATTGTAAAGGTGGCTATGCATTATCTCTAGTTTTGTATTATAAAAGCCAGGCATTTGTGAATTATTACAGAGTATGAAATGAATATGTATACATAACCAATTCTTCTATCAAAAAATTCTAAGGTGTGTTTACATTTTGTTACTGCTCAAGAATTTTATATTGACATTTTCTGGAATAAGTGCACTAGGGACAGGAGTTTTTACGACTTCCCCTAGAAATATTTCTGTAATAGAGACTCCAGTGTGATGTATATAGTGTGCTAATTTTTATAGGGAAGTAGAAATTGTGCAGACACAGACTGAGGTTCTCAAAATATAGAACTATTGAATTAATTGAGTTGACAGTGCCAAAAGAATTTAAATTGATACTCCTGAAAATTATATGAAATGTTTTCTCTTGACGTTAGCAAGCTGTGTCCCTGAAAAGAGTATTAAAATTTTACCAGTAACTTGTCTTCATGGTAGTTTCGAAAACATGTAAGGAGAAATAGATATGCGTGCAATATTATGTACGTTTCCCCAAATAAACAATGAACTTGTTATAGAGAGAGGGGAAAAAGTAAATTTAAATTGAGGCTATCAAAAGTAAATTCAATTTCACCAGTAAGTCAACAATAATGAACACTAGAATAAATAACTGAAATAAAAGATAAATGAATGGCTATGGAGAACAGTATGGAGGTTCCTTAAAAAACTAAAAATAGAATTACCATATGACCTAGCAGTCCCACTACTGGGCATATACCCAGAGAAAACCATAATTCAAAAGGACACATGCACCCCAATGTTCACTGCAGCACTATTTACAATAGCCAGGTCATGGAAGCAACCTAAATGCCCATTGACAGACGAATAGATAAGGAAGATGTGGTACATATACATACAATGGAATATTACTCAGCCATAAAAAGAAACGAAATTAAGTTATTTGTAGTGTGGTGGGTGGACCTAGAGTCTGTCATACAGAGTGAAGTAAGTCAGAAAGAGAAAAACAAATATATTAATATTAACGCATATATATGGAATCTAGAAAAATAGTACAGATGAACCAGTTTGCAAGGCAGAAATAGAGACACAGATGTAAAGAACAAACATATGGACACCAAGTGGGGAAAGCAGGGGGTGGAGTGGTGGTGGGATGAACTGAGAGATTGGGATTGACATTATATATACACTAATATATATAAAATAGATAACTGATAAGAACCTGCTATATAAAGAATAAAATAAAATTCAAAAAAAAAATAAATGGAAAAAGAAAGATACCCCAGAGACAATCAATGCAATTTGAGAATTATTAAGTTTTGAAAAGTCTGGAATCTTTACTCATTGTATAATGGCAATTTAAAAAAATCAAAAATCTTAGGCAGGAAACTATAGTCTATAGTTCCAGATGAGAGGTATTATCACACTCATTCTGGGGACTTCCCTGGTGGCACAGTGGTTAAGAATCTGCCTGCCAATGCCAGGGACAAGGGTTTGAGGCCTGGTCTGGGAAGATCCCACATGCCATGGAGCAACTAAGCCCGTGTGCCACAACTACTGAGCCTGCACTCTAGAGCCCATGAACCACAGCTACTGAGCCTGTATGCCACAACCACTGAAGCCCGCACGCCTAGAGCCCATCTCCACAACGAAAAGCCACCATAACGAGAAGCCCACGCACTGCAACGAAGAGTAGCCCCCGCTCACTGCAACTAGAGAAAGCCCACGTGCAGCAACGAAGACCCAACGCAGCCAAAATAAATTAATTGATTTTTTAAAAAAAACTCTCATTCTGTAGTTTGATATTTGACAATCTATACCAGTCATAGGTTACTTGAATATTAAAATTGCTTTGTACCGATATTTTAAAAACCAAATTACAGGTATAAATTCTGGTGAGATGAATGTGAAACAGGGTTAATTTTTTTCTTAATAGAAAACAAATATGATGACTAAAGATCAAATTATCATTATATGCTTTGAGTGTGTGTGTGTTTGGAGATAGTTGAAAAATATACTAAATTCGAATTCTAGTTGATACCTTAGGTTGCAAAGGAAAATTGTAATTGAAAGTTATTATTAAACCAAGAGATCAGTTATTAGAAAGTATCCAAAGCGGGGCTTCCCTGGTGGTCCAGTGGTTAAGACTCTGTACTTCCACGGCAGGGGGCATGGGTTCAATCTCTGGTGGGGGAACTAAGATCCTGCATGCTCCCAAAAAACTATACACAATTTAACATTACCATTTGCAACACATATTCAAGTGGAGAACAGTTAGTCTGGCATGAGATCAAACAGATAACACCTCCAGAGATTACTCATGAGATTACTGACCACTTCATTGCCTCCCAAAGTACCCTGGTGTTTGTGACTCTACACAGAAGCACTAGGTGAATACAAAATATTCAAGTTCTCAATTCCTCTAGTACTCTCCATGTTTTGGAGCAGAAAGAATGCAAATTACTTGACCTTCAAAAAGACTTTGAGGGACTTCCCTGGTGGCACAGTGGTTAAGAATCTGCCTGTCAATGCAGGGGACACGGGTTCAATTCCTGGTCCAGGAAGATCCCACATGCCACAGAGCCACTAAGCCCATGCGCCACAACTACTAAGCCTGCGCCCTAGAGCCTGCGAGCCACAACTACTGAGCCTGCGCACCGCAACTACTGAAGCCCGCATGCTCTAGGGCCCGCGTGCCGCAACTACTAAGCCTGCATGCTGCTGCTAAGGCCCAACGCAGCCAAAAAAATAAATAAAAATTTTAAAAGCCTTTGACCAGCTCCAAGAGTCGTTTTTGAAAATTAAGTCAGATTTGAAAATAACGTCATCACGTATCCCTGTGGACTGAGTTTCCATCCATGAAAAAATGAAAGAGAATAAGCAGGTCTAGATAGAGGAAGTGCAAACTGAGAAATCCTTTAAGGACTGGTCTCAGAGAACGTTTTTAGATGTAATCTGGGAGACGGAGTGCACAGTGACATCTCCAAATTTGCTAATGACACCAGCTCTTCCTGATAGTGAAATGCCAGGGTGACATGAATAAATTGCAGGGATATCTTGAGAGACTGGAGGAGTAAGCCAAAAAGTAGTAACTGAGCTTCAGTTTCAGAAAGTGTAAGGAAGTGTGCTAGATTTGGGGAAAATACTCTAAACTTTATTATTGAATGACTCATTTATTCTCCATGCAAACAATCATAATGTTATGGACTGAATGTTTTTGTCCCTCCGCACCCTCATTCAATGTTGAAGCCCTAACCCTAATGTGATGGTATCTGGAGATGGGGCTATAGGGAGGTGATTAGATTTAGATGAGGTCATGAGGGTGGGACCCTCAAGATGGGATTAGTATTCTTAAAAGAAGAGGAAGAGAGACAAGAGCTCACTCCCTCTCTCTGCCATGAGAGGACACAGGGAGAAGGCAGCTGTCTGCAAGACAGAAGAAGAACCCCCATGGGGAACAGACTTGGCAGGCTCCTTGATCTTGGACTTTCTAGCTTCCAGATTTGTGAGAAACAAATGTCTGTTGTTTACGCCACCCAGTCTATGGTATTTTCTTACAGCAGCCTGAGCAGACTAAGGCAGTAAGCTGAAAAACAGTGACTGAGCTTCACTTTCAGGACATGTAAGGTAGTATGTTGGATTTAAGGGAAATCCTCTCAACTTTACGTATTGGATGAGTCATTCATTCTTCATGCAAATATTTGTTGAGCACCTACTATGTAACCAGGACGGTGCTAGGCTCTGGGGATAGCAAGATAAAGAAAGCATGTTTTTTTCCTATTGGGGGAGACAGAGCCATATAACTTAGTATGTGACAAGAGCTATTTCAGGAACAGTAATAAAGAGCTCTGAGAACACAGAAAATTGATCCTGAGAGAACTAAGGAAGGCTTCTCCAAGTAGGTTACATTTGAGCTGTATCTTAAAGGCCAGGAAGAGGAAGGAGCAGTTTTCCATAAAGGCAAGGAAGGCAGGGAATGCAATGCTTGGTCTGGTCTGTTCGACTTATTTTTTGAAACTTTCCTTTAATTCTAAATAAAACGCTACCCGGAAACCTAACTTGAAAGACAGATTAAAGCAGCCTTTTGGCCTGGGCTTGCTTCAGATTCTTCACCTCTCCACCTGGCCCCCAGACACTGCCACAGATCATGGGGACTCTTGGAATACCCTGTGGAAACAAGTGACATGGCCTGGCAATCAATCAATCAATCAATCAACCAATTGCTACTAAATACAAATATCAGATTGTCAAAAATGTTTTGGAAATGACACTGAGTTAAACAAATCAGTCAGGTCTCTCTATTCCAGGTTTTCTCAGTGCCTTTAGTATGCTATCAGGAATCATGACTCTCCAAGTTGGGGGCTATACAATATACCATTTCCCAAACACTGTGCCTTTATTTTTCTTAGGGAATTTCAAAAAGGTTAGCCTCTGTGCCTACACTTCAGGAGACGTGGTGATGGCCAAATAAGGCTCATCTCAGACATAAGCAGATTTCACTTAGAATCCAGGTCTTCTGACACTCATTTCAGTTGCTCTTTTTTCCAAATTATGATGATTATTTTATGGATATAAGACTATGGAGAGTGGCCATTTTCTCCCACAAAACACTATTTTTTTTACTTTTCTCAGACACAGTCTGGATGGGGGTGCTAACTGTTGGGCTTTTACAGCACTAAACAAATTTGTTTGTTTCTTTAAAAAAAAACTTTCATCCAGTTTCATTGTTTTCATGTGTACCAAGCTCATGTTTCTTTCCCAAAGCCCTCAGAGGCTATGACTCAAGTGCTATGTTAATTTTAAAATGTAAAGGAATGAAACATCTGTTATCATGACAGGCCCTCAGGACTTTCATTTTCGAATGAGAAGGGTGAGAAATAGATTTAGAAGCGAAGGAAGATAAAGACCCAGGTGATACTCATTTAGCACAATCTCCAGATACTGGGAAAAAACTTCTCAGATAGGGGTCAAGCTCACAGAAATATCTTATCCTTCTCTCTGTGTTATAGAGTAGCCTCTGGCTCATCTGTGTCTTGCCTTGACTCCCCACTGCTACATCCCCTGCACCAACTGCAATCTTTACTTCTGAGGATGTATCTCTGTGCCAAGCGGAAGATGATACTTTGAGCTGGGAAATTAAGTTTTGTTTTGTGGATTTATTTTCTAATCTAAGATCTGGGTCATCATTGTCTAGTTACCTCTTGAAATTTATACTGTAGTTCAGAAAAACAGAATTTGGGGGTAAGCATACAGGAGACAGGAGAACTACTGGGCATCAGTGCGTGAAAGTGACGTCGGTAATCTGAGAAGCAACTTCCTGGAGAGAAATCCACACCAAAGCAAGTCAGAGCATCAAAAGAAGGAGGCATCCCCAAAGGGCACTAGGAATGGAGCAAAAGTCCAAGTGCAAGATAACTGGGGAGAAAACAGGAGAGAATGGGAGGGTTCAAAATGGAAGACGGTGCTTACATTCTGGAAAACGTCCATGAGACCCAAACACAGCCATGGCATATTTTTCAGAGGGTGTGATGGCTCTGACAGGCATAGAGAGACATCCAGTGAGGGTTGTTACCTAGCAGGGAAAATTAGCACCTTTTATACTGTCACCACTTTGAAACTCCATTGCAAGTTTTATTTAATTTGACTGAGTAGACAATTCTGGGAAGAGAGCAAAGGTCACAATCTAATTCCGAAGAGAGTCTGCCAGCATCATTATCTTCATCTTCCAGCTATTGAGCACCTACTACATGTTCTATGAAAAACACTTTATGCCGTGTATCTAATTTAATCTTAATAACAGCCTGTAGAGTGGCCTCTTTATTCTCATTTTATTGATGAGGAAACTATATGTCATAGAGTTAAGTAACTTGCCCTAGGTCATACTTGTCTTAGTTGTAAACACAGACTCATACCTTCTGGCTCTAGTGCCATTATACCAAGGAGAGCCACTCCCTGTCTTCTTTCTCCCTGTGCCCATTTCAGACATGACTAATCAGTCACAGATCTCCTTCCCACTGTACAGGGTTTCAGAATCCTTCTCAGCATATTATAGGGATCCACTACCAATCGGTCAGGGAATACTTAAGAGGTAAGACCAGTGTTCTATCCCTGTTCTACACCATTCTGCATCCCTCTCTTACGTAGGCAAGCATGTGTAGACAGAATAGGCTTGCAAAATGGGACCAAGACCAGAGCCCAGATGACTGGGGAGATGCCTAAGAAAAAGAGAAAAAAAACTGGCAAAACTTGAGTCCAGGAAAGTCAAATAAAACAGGGAAGTGCTGAAAGTCCTCTCAGTCCTGGCACAGTTAGGGAGTCAAAGAGTGGTACAACTGAGTGGCAGAAAAGGTGAGCTGAGATTTCAGGGATGAGGCTGTTGCACTTGGTTTATGCTACTTCTTGAGTGTGCGCAACATTGGGACTGGATATTTTTACTGTGGTTGTAGGAAAATAAGTAAGGCAGAAGTAAGAGGGCTGAGCTATTCAGGACTGGGCTTGCAAGGTAGTTTTGGTTGGCTTGTAGAAATCTGCAAGTACATGTATCTGACATGGACTGATGAGCCATTCATTAGAAGCAACTAGTTCATTGATTTTTTTTCTTTCATTGAATTAACTAAGTCCAGCAGTTAAAATTAACATCTTTAGTCAAACAAATATTTGATTCAGGGGGAAAATTCTGTAAAAAAAGAATCTTTTGGAAGGAAAAAAAAGTTGTTATACTTAAGGGTTCACATTTTAACCAAATGGCACACAATATGTCCATGTCAAATTAGCTGGAATTATTTTTAAGGTCCACAAAATCACAGATATTGACATATGTAATACTCTATGCTGATTACTAGAGTTTACAATGAATTTACATTCTAGGAATGTAATGATGGATCACATGGTCACTGCCCCCCTGGGATCTTACATCTTATTAGAAGCAAAAGACATGTAAATAAATAGATGAAATATATTTTCCTCTTTGTAGTGATATACTTATATAGAGAGATTGAGAAGTATTATGGAAAAAACATACTTCTCTCTGGGGGTAGCTGGAAAAGGCTTCACACAGGCTGAGGATAAACACAGGATTTGGTGAGGCAGAAAAGATGGAGAAGTGGGGAATGGAGATGAAGAAGGGATTAGGCAGGGGAAACAACTTGCAAAGGGACAGAGCAGAAAAAAAGCTACAGTGAGAGGAAGATCACCAGTGGTACAGAATGGCTCTACTGTGAAGTGCAAGGCCATGGGAGATAAGAGGCAGGAGCTGAGGCTGGCCAGACAGACAGAGGCTGGGTTATAAATGGCTTTGTGTGTCATGCTAAGGAGTCCCATCCAATGATGAAAGTGTTGGAGTTTTTAGGTAGTTGTGCATTTTGGACAGATCACTGTGTATGTTGAGTGGAGGAAGTATTGGAGCATGATGAGACGGGATCCAGAAAGATCTGTGAGCAGAAAAAAAGTGATTAAGACATGAACTAAGGTGGAGGCAAAGGAGGTAGAAGGGTAAATTCCTGAGACATTGAACATCAACTAACTCAGCTGTGTGGGTAAGGGGGGCAAAGAAGAGGCATACATTCCAGCATGGCCCTGGGAGCAGGTACATAATGAATCGAGGGCAAAGAAGAAAGGGATTTTAGAAACAGCCAACCTGAAGTTTACAAGTGGGAACAGAGCTACTGAAGTATTATTACATGTAGTTGAAAATATTTCAATAGCACTTTTTATTAAAGGAACAAGAATAATTTTGGTAGAGAAGATGGAATAAGTGAAAAAGGACAACAATTAAAAGAAAAGTCACTCAGAATCCCACTTCCTAGAGATAAACTATTGGTAACACTTTAGTACACCTGTAGGTGCTTCTAACACTCGAAACCACATCAATTTAAAAAATATTGTGTCTTGCTTTTCTCACTTAATATAATGTCAAGGAAATATCTCTCATATTATTAAGAATTCTTCAAAAAATATGATGTCTAATGAATATATCACATTTGATCTCATAATGAACTATAGAGTTATTTCACTATTCCCATATTTTGGGACAAACAGTTCAGTATGATTAGACTGTAAGTACAAGGACGTGTTCCAAGTATCTGGACATATAACTCTTTTTCTTAGTTTCTAATCATTTCATTAAGATAGGTTAATGCATTTACAAGTTTCCAATCTACTTTAGGAGGTACAGATGGTTTGGTGTCAGAAGGGCATGAATTTACATGTCTTCTCAGTGTGGCTGAATTCTATCCCTCCCAGGTTCTAGCACTTTCCACATTGTATGCCTGTAATGCTTATCAGCTATTAATATTTTGTAGTTACCCTAAAAATGGTAATTTTTGTCAGAATTCAGTTGCTTATTTTCTAAAAGGTTTGCATGTGTACGGAATTTACATATCTGAAATTAAACACTTGAAAATATAATCTGGGGGATTTTTTTTCTTAGTGAACTTAAAGGAATGAAATGACTTCAATATCCCACATACATAATACCATAATATAAACCAAACTCTTTCAGAATTTTTGACATATCATTTGTGAAGTTTACTTTTTTTTCACTTAAAGCATATCTACATGTTTTCACACCTGACAAAAAAGGATTTAATGAACTAATTTAAATTTTAGATGACATGGTGAAAGTGCAACCAATTCCCCATGTTGACCTGCATAAACAAATAAACTCAGCTAATATATTTGAGATATTATGTCATTGTTGGGCCATTCAGTATCTTGAGAGACCATTTTGGTTTTCTTATATTTAGCTTAAATGACTTACACCTTTTTTACAACACTAAGCAAGTAAAAAATTAAAATTCACTTAACCTTTTTTTATCATTAGATAATGGCCAAATGCTTATCTCAAAGATTATTTCACTGAATGAAATCCGCTTTTATTTATTTTTTTCCACTGAAAGTGAAAGAAGATTTTGTATGTATCCCTCCTTAATCATCTTAGGTCCACTGGAATTTATCCTCTTTTGAAATGTTTAGAGGACTAGATTTTATCACTTTCCCTTGCTACTAACCTCTGTATGAAGAATTCACACTTTCAAAGCTAAGAATATCCTTAGATGTTACTAGTTTTCTGCATCTAATGGGTATGCAAGTGAGTGGCCAGGGTCTCCAGGGCAGTTGTGAGATGTATTAAAAATATGTAAATAAAAACTCATGTATGTGGCATGGTGAAGGGAGGTGCTTAATGGGCCCAAGGACTCCTCACTCTGATTCTTCACCCCTTCTTCCTATGAAGTTCCCTAATAGGTTCATAAAATCTCAGCACCTAATCTGATTAAATCTGGTACTTATCTAGCTAACTCTAAGAAATCAATTTTCTCTTTATGCAAATTTTTATTTGATGTTCAACCGTCTTCAGTTTTGCTGTGACACGGTCTGTGAGCCCAAAGGATTAAAGATGTAAGCTGCTGTGTGTGTCATTCACATGCAGATAGATCAAGGGCCCTGGCAAGGGTTAGGAAGAGCTGGTAGTGTTGTCACTTACCAGTACAAAAGTTGCTCAAAACGGACAGTGACAGAGTTGAGAGCCATTTACGGTGGTTACAGATCACTCTGCACACCAGAAAGGATAAATCACACAGAAAGAAATTAAGAGAGCAAATTAAAATGTTGTTTCTCCTAGAAAGTCTAAAGAGAGGTGCTTACAGATTAGTTTACCTTTAGTCTTTAGTACCTCCTATGAGGAAAAGATAGGGCACTTTACAAGGTTGGTTGTTTTTTTTTCCTTTTTGGCTAATTTTGATTTTTAAGAGTGACTTTAACTTTTATTTTATCATAATATTCCATCACAAGAAAACAATTCGGCCCACGTTCTATTCCATTTCTCTTCTTTTCTGTTGCTGTTGGTGCTGTTTGTTTTCGTTTCGTTTCTTGCGTTCCTGAGGAAAGATCGGCCCGGTGTGGGTCCTGCTACGGTAGGGAACCCAAAACTCCCCTTGGGGCCCTTCCCTCAGAGAAGAGAAAACCAAGAGGAGCTAAGCTACAGGTTAGGATACATCCTCAAGTTCCCAGTCCCTGAGTCAGGACAGTTTTTTAAAAATTCACTCATATGGTAAACCTTTTATTAGGTTTCTACCAAAATTATAAACCTGTATTCTAATTCCGAATCAAGGGTTAGGGGACGGAGAGGGGCAGAATTCCCTTGGCAGAAGTAGTCTATTAAGGGATCCACATTCTCCAACACATCATCATCGTTCAGTAATGATGACAAAATCAGGCCCTGTCCTCCAAAGCCGTGAGCTTTGTCCTTGTATAACCACATGTAAATTGGAAATGATTACCCTGCCCATAGGTCTGGCATATTCCAGCCAGCAGTCATCATTAGGCTGTGTTCTCAGAGCCAAGCAAACAAGATGGTGAACACTGAAAACACAAACATATAGAAGGAATTTGCAAACAGCAGTTTTCCCATTAAGATGTATCATACCGACCGCACAGAGGAAAATTCTGGCCCTAATTTAGTGCAGGTTTGTATTTGGCACGTGTTACCTGTAGAGCATTTGAGTAAATTACTGATGTCACTTGTATTTCTCTCGGAGACGAGGGAAATAGGTTATTGGCACAATAAAACATCCAGAGGCATTTAAAATGTCAGTCTAATCACAAGAACCAGTAAGGCTTTTAATTACCTTCTGTGCAATTTTTTTTAATTGCTCCGATGGCTGTAGCGCTTGGTAAGTTCCTGACAGAGCAGCTGTAACAAACTTAAACATTTTTTTTCTGAAGCTCTCTGAATAAAAAAAATGTAATGTGAGGTGGCAGGGTAAAGTTGGGCGTCTCTTTTGTTACAGGCTCTCTGCAGGAATTCTTGTTGCTTGGTCACTAATGGAATCCTACCTTCATGCTCATCCAACTACCTGCAGCGCTTTCATTTGCTGATGACATTCTTTGGAAAGAGTATCTGTTTGTCATCACCCTCCCTCTTAGAATATTCTAAACCAGCCGGTCTGCAGAGCTAGGCCATCGCCGAGGCCAATTCCCACATTTTCTTTGGTGCTTGCTTAATTCTAAATCTGAAAAAAGGAGGATTCACAATTCTTTTCTTGAGCTGTGCCTGACACTGTTATGAGGGAAGCTTCTATTTTCTACAGTTTGCATCCCTTTCAGCTCTACCTTCCATTTTGATAGAGCTCTCCTTTATTTATTTGCAAACACTCTCGTCCTTCAGGCCTCAATGGGGAGAAAGAAGTAGGACCTTGGGCCATATTGACAAAAAAAAACAGAAAGAGATGATTAAAAGCAAAGATGCCTGAGAACTCTAACATAGTTCTCCTGGCCTGGTGGTTGGTATTTGTTACCATGTTATTGTAGATATAAGAACATGCAATGAATGTTGCCCCCTTTCCTACGTACTGCATCTGCATCCTACATTTGCATTCACTAGAATCTCTCTGTTGTGATGCTGTTTGTGTTTGCATGGGCCCAGGGCCCTTTGATCTGAGGATCACCAAGGTCAATCCTGTCTTCTTCAGTACAGTCAAATGTGGTGCCTCAATGGAGAGAAAGATGCAATGGAGTATGGAGTGAGAGGAAGAATGAAGTAAAGCAAAAGGGTCCAAGACAATTTCAGAGCGGGGCAACACGCGGCAGAGGCTCCCACACAGTGCCCTCCTTTACAGGCTCCCGGGGCTGGGAAATAATCTGAGAAACTTCCTTTTCGTTGGATTAACCTTGTTCTGAGGCAGCCACTTCATACTATTGATATACTTGAAATTGTATAACATGGTTTTCCACTATTTAATGTGATTATATACTTGCCAAGCCCATAAAGCCATCCTTTTTTGAGCACTGGAGCTACAGATTGTGTTTAATACAGGAATATGCCAAGTGTGAGTTCGATTTCCTAACTGTAGTCATCTTCTCAGGTCCTGTTTTCTCTTCTTGGACTTGGTTCTCAGTTATATAACCTCCCATGTAATTGACACTTTTGTCATCAAGGTTTTTCCTTGCTTCCTATGTGTGGCTCTCAGTGACAGGCCATGGAGGTATACAACCTCCATGGAAAAGGGGCAGAGCCCTGATGTGTTGAGGAATACCAGGACTGAAAGGAGCTGTCGAAAGAGAATACTGTCCCTTCAAACTTGCCTGTATTCCAGGCTCCTTAGAATAGGAGGTAAATCTACAAGTCGCCTACCCCCTGCTTCTGCATATATACTGCTTCTGTCCCAGCAGTACTGATAGCTACCTTTCACTGATATACTGAGCATTTAAAAATCTCATTTTAAATGTATTGATACATACATGTAAAATAAATAATGCACATCTCTTTATGCTTATAAAAATGCTCCAATATTCTAATTTTACACGTGAAAAATACTCCAAATGGTGGCTAATTTGAGATTCAAATTCAAGTATGTAAGACTCAAAAGCCCCAGATATTTTTACTATACTTCATTTTCTTCCTTTTGCTCAGGAAAGAAAAAGGACATCAGGTGAAAACTTTAACTTTTGAAATGCTAGTTAGGAGAAGGAGAGCTTCTTGAGGAGTGATATTTAAGATAAGGGCCATGTCAGAATCTCCTGGAAAATCTCAAACATCTCTCTTTAAGATCCATTAACTCCAAAATACTTCCCCTGCACACCTGAGAAGCACAGGCACAGTGAAAGAGAATTACTCATGGAAGGATCAACTACCCCTTAGCAGCCAAAAGACTGAGAACTCCTGATCTTGGTGTCTCCTTATACAAAACCGTTTCCATGCATAGTGCACGACTCTGTGTGCCTGTGTGCGTGTGCACGAGTGTACCTAATGCAGTAAATGCAGTGCCTTGAAAAACACTGGAATTATTTAATTAATTCACATATTAATTATAATTAATGCAATTATACATCTTTACGCACAGGTACATGCACACATTCTTATTCCCCTCTCCCCCTAACACACATCTCCATCATACCTATAAGGCCCAAGTGAGGACATTTCCTCACTTGAAGTGAAGATCCTGGTAGGAAACCGTTGGCACACTCGAAATGGGACTAAATGAGGAGGGATTGTTTACGAAGCTGTGGTTAGGAATCCAGTCGAGTATAGTGCAGTACCATAAAGCAGAGCATATCACTCCCAAGTATGAAGGAACAAGGGGACTGAGAACTTATTAGCATCCAGAGAGACACTGTATGAAGAGATTATACTAAGTAAAGTAAGTCAGAAAGAGAAAGACAAATACCATATGATATCACTTACATGTGGAATCTAAAATAGGGCACAAATGAACTTATCTACGAAACAGAAACAGACTCACAGACATAGAGAACAGACTTGTGGTTGCCAAGGGGGAGGGGGTGGGAGAGGAAAGGACTGGGAGTTTGGGATTAGCAGATGTAAGCTATTATATAGAGGATGGATAAACAACAAGGTGCTACTATACAGCACAGGGAACTATATTCAATATCCTGTGATAAGCCATAATGGAAAAGACTATGAAAAAAAGAATGTCTACATGTGTATAACTGAATCACTCTGCTATACAGCAGAGATTGACACAACACTGTAAATCAACTATACTTCAATTAAAAAAAGTTAAATTAAAAAAGAGATTCACCTGCCAGTGGTTGTGACCCTTAATAGAGGGATGTGGCCAACCCATGATGACCCAGAAGGGAGGTTATGGGGTGGGAAGAGGGGGTGGATAGATACCATGACCTCAATTTCTCCTGTCTTCTGATTTCCTTCCCCCTGCACCCCACTGGCCAACCCAATGGGACACAAGAGTCCACTAAAGCAGGAGATGTGGGTCAGCTTTTAAGGACACAAAGAAGAGTGAAAAAATGTAGAGGGCGAATCCAGCAGGCCACATAGAAGACGTCTAGTTAGGTATATAGATTGGCGTATCTGAGAATTGTTAGAAGGGCCTTATCAAAGCTTGGGGAAAAAGTAAGTACCATGTTAATACAAATTCTAATTTACCTCTGAATCCTCTTGGATTACTATTTAATGAAGGCTTACTGCTTGTGAAGCACTGTGTCAAACTCTTTAAATACACCATAACTTCCTTCATCATAACTCTTATGAGGTAGGTACTGTCATTCCTATTTTACAGGCGAGAAGCTGAGTTGTCTAACTCTCAGGAACTTGTCAAAGGCTGTGGATAACAAGCAGGAGAGCTTATGTTCAAAGTTCAGCCTGGCTGACTCCAAAGCTAGACTCTCCCTCATCTTACAGTTTACTGCAGGCTGAATGGAGCAACAACCTAAGAAAGTGCTTGTGGGAAATCCAAGCCTTGTATATAAGGTTAATACTCAGAGAAAGCAACGGAATTTGAGCCAGGACTGAGTTATACTATTTAGCTGAACCAAAGGAATTTAACATTTTCATCCTTCAAAGTATGAATGCAGTAGATGTTGCCTGGGCTCCCATCCACAGCCCTTAGACTCTACCACTTCAAGGTGCTCTAGCTGATTTTCAGTTCCCAGCGTCTACACCAGAAGTGCAGAAGCCCATGCTGCCCTTGTGTGTGACAAGCCATTAGTACCCGAAAATCATCATCCTTTGAAAAAAAGCCTTCAATCAATGACTCTTAGGAATCGGTATAACAATGGCCCAGTTCCCCTACCACTCACGTGAGATGATTCTGAGGTGTGTTTTATATTTGTCCCCAAACTTTTCCCACAGGATTAAGGCCCAGTTTTCCACTTCTGGTGGCGGGCTCCATAATGCACCCCTTTGGGGCTGGCTTCCCTTCTCTGTATCACTTTCCCATTTTCCTAGTGATGTTCCTTGCACTTCCTCTTACACTTAAATTTTCCTGGGACCACCCAAATCAGGAGAACTTCTACCAGAAGTTTTTATACCAGTTTTCCTAAGAAGTTCCTTAGGAAGGGATTCTAAGATGGAATCATTTGCTGGCCAGATGCCCCAAAGCAAATCATTGCTGGTAGAAGTGCCCTGGTGATAACCTTGCAATGCTATAACATCACAGTTATAGCTCAGCCGTAGTGAACTGCGATGGAATGGAGGTAGAAGTGGTTGAGAAATATGGCTACAGTCATAATTAAAAGGACCACGGATTACACTGGTGCCGTTAATGCTATGATGGCTGAAAATGACTGGCTCCAGTCAGTCAGCCAACTACCAATTCAGAAGCATGATATGAAAGCCAGAATGTATCTTTGACTGTGTTTTAAAAGACCCTTATCTCATGCAGCCACAGGGTAGAAACCCCTAGGCTTTGTGAAATCATTAACAGCAAGCAGAAAAAAATCATGATCTGTGTAGAAAGGGAAAGAGGCAAAACAGACTGGAAGACAGAATTGTGAAGTCCATGTTTTCCCTAAAATATTGCACTGACTTAGAGTTGAGCAAGCACTTTTCCTGTGTGCAAATTTATCGGGAAAAGATGAAACCTGCAAAGCTATGAGGAAGAGGTACCTCGGCTGAGAAGTTTGGGAGCTACGTTTCCTTCTCTTTTCTTTAATGAGACATTGAATTATTCCAAGCAGCCAGCACTCTTCCTGAGAATGGCATAGGAACAGAACATGCTGTTAGGCCACTTGAGATAAACAATTACTCTGAAAACAGAGACAGTCAATCAATTAAACAAATAAGATACTGTAGGCAAATAGCCATCTGCAAATGAAATGCAGGGTTGGTGGTAAAAGATGCTGAATAAATGTGAAATTTAATCTGTAATTACAATCTAAAACAAACCCTCTAAATATAGGGCCAGAGGTTCCAGGTACTTTGATGGAACTGGAGGACTGGCACAGAGGATCTGAAGGGGAATATTTTCCCTGGAAAAAGCAGCAGATGTGAGAAGGGAGCTGGGGGTCATTCTTAGAGATGGTCATCCTGGTAAGGATTACTTAAATCTGTCCATGCTTTGAATAGGATTGATATTATACGCCTGTCCATGGAGGATGTTTTGGGACTCTAAACTGAAGTGAGGAAGACGCCAGTGAAGAAAGCATCGCTCCCCTGAAGGGATTATTAGGTGCCCCCTTTCCCAGTGTTGTTGATAATTTCTACTTTTGCCCTAGTCATGCACTATTCACAATACTGTTCACTCCCTCAGAAAATAGGTAGTTTGCTCGCTATTATAATCAGCACGAGGACTGGAATATGGAGTTAAAAGATCTGGCCCTGAGTTCACTGTTCATATCCTACTGTATCAACTAGGTTTCTTCATTTATAAAATTAGCTCGGCAATATTTTCTTGGAGGTGCTATTGTGAGTATATAAGGCACCTTACCAGTGTTAGGTTATTATTATTATTAACCCTTTGAATTAAAATTATTAGAATTCAGGCTGAGCCGCATGTGACCCACATTTTGCCATACGACCCAAGGTCTAATTTCAGGATTATGGCGAGCAAGAGAACATGCCTTTCAGATTTCTGACTGGGGGGAATGTGATTGTTTAAGGGCCGTGGCTGCTGCTGTGTCTGCATGGAGGCCATGCCTCCTGTGGGCTGCTCCCAGACAGTCATGGAGCACAAGGGTACACTGAGGCAGCCCTGTGCCTGGGAGACATGGGACTTCTCTGAAGCTGACCTTAGCTTGAGGGATCTTTGAGAGCCTCACCAAACTTTCCTTAGACCCGCACTGCAGCCTGCTGGGCTTTCCCCAGCTTCCTTCCCCTTCTCGCTCTCCTTCACTCAGGGTCAGATTGGATCCCAGTCTGACAGTTCTCCCAGCCTCTCTCAGCTCCCTCCCTCTTCCCTCCCAGGTATTTTCCCTAACACATTTCTTGCATGTCTAATCACATTTTAGCATCTGCTTCTCAAAGGACCCAAATGAACACAAGGATAAAATATTAGAATGCTGTGAGGGTATCACTGTTTCTCAGACGTGCATAGGTATTGAGAGTGTTGTGGCTAAAAAACAATGCCACTTGTTTTTATTTATATTTTTCTATTTGGTACGGTAGATATAAGAATATATAGCTTTCCTCTCTGGTACTCAGTGAAGCTATTTTACATTTTAAATGGTGGGAAAACTGCCTTTTTTTTGCAATCGCTCCTGCATTGGACATTATAAAAAGCAGGCGGATCAGGACTCCTCTGGCCAATGTCACCAGAATGGGTTCTGCCTCTAAATTTCCCTCGTGTCATTTCAATCCTGGAAATTATTGTCCTTTTCCTTTCATTTAATTTGACTCTGCCCTACCCTCACCAACTCAGGCATCCTCTAGTAAACTTTCTCAGACAATTCCAAAACCACACTGGTTTTTCACTTCTACCATCTGCTTTAATACATTAAAGTGATCACAACTTGGCTTTGTTAAACTGAAATACCTTGGCTGTGTGAAAAAGAAATAATAACTTGATGAGAGAGGCTACAGGGCAGAGGCATTTTCAGAAATTGTGCTTAAAAATACTTCAGAAAATATTTTTCAAGCCCTTTAGCAAGAATTTGCTAACAAATGACCCTTAGCCATTTATTAAAGTAAATTTAGCAGGAATCCTACTGGGGAACATTTTTATGGTCTTGAGTGAGTTTCTGGGTGTGGTAAACCAAAGAAACTGCATTTCTTTGGGAACAGTAGCATGCCGTGTATTGGCAGGTACTCAGATATCCACCAATTAGTCCTATTTGCTGTTGGACTCTACATGTTTATGCATGAAGAATGTCTTTGAGGCAGATAAAGAAGACAGTGATGAAGCTTTGTAGGAGGACAACTGGGGAGAAATCAAATCTAGACTAGGACCCAGGAACTTCGGTCTAAAAGAAAAACAAGTTTCCTGATTCTCTTGGGGGCCATCTGTCCAAAGCCAGCCTGACTTTTTCCCTATTAAACCATAGCCCTTGAAGAGCACGGACCCTATCTAATAAGTGTTTAAGAAACTTATTGAATGGGCCTATGGATGGATGGATAAAAGGAGCCAGCAGGCCACAAGACAGTTTGCACTGCTGTATCTAGGACTGCCTGCCAACAAAACCATGGTAGTCAGTTCAACATAGCTGTCTTTCAGTGCTGCCTTTCCTGTCTTTCTGCCCCTAGGACACAGACCTGTCTGCCTGAAACTGTTCTATAGAGAGAACAGCCCAGCTGGAGTGTAATGGGCTGGCCCTGCTTATCTCCTCTGTCCCCACTCTGCCAATGAGATACCATATGCTAATCAGCTAATGTCACTTGTCAGTCACCCAATTTATATTTATGCAGCGACTTCCAGATCAAAAGGCCCCGTGGAATCATTTGGCTCTCTCAAGGTCACAGGAGCAGTTAATACTGGGTAGGTAAAAGCCATGTTTTCTGACACCTGGTTTGTTGCACTTTCTATTAGAGGAGGCTATTTAATATATGCTATGTTTTGAGTTGCTCAGACTTGGCCCCGTCTTTTCACTTAGAAGATACACATTTTCTATAAGTTATATCTGTCCTTCAATCTTCTACAGTTCCATTGTTATTTTATTTGCAGGACCTGATGAACTCAGTAAAACCACAGGACAAAGCTCTCTTTCCTTGAGGAAAATGTATCCCTCCTTCCTCTTTAGTTAGAGTGTAGCTGGCATCACAGTTAGATGTAGGTGCTTCTGCCCCTGAAGCTCCAGGAGCTTTGGATCTTGAGACAAAGTGCATGGAGCTTAAAGTGGTTTGAGCTGAAATGCATAGTTCAAGGTGTCATTCCATCTAGGAATAGCCGAGTATTCCAGGAGCATTTGGGTTTGGTGGCAAAGGAATCCAGGAGTGAATTTTCAGGCAATGCATCATAATTCGTGATCAAAGTTATCAGTAATATCTAACCTTTAGTAAATGCCAGCTGCATAATGATGGCTAGCGCACTTTCTACAGATACTGCAGTGAGTTCAGCCAGGCCATAAGAATCTGTTTAACGGAATGCTAATGGAAAATGACCAGGATCTAACTACAGAAGATTAAAAGTGACAATGCTAATTGACTGCGGAGGTATCTACATGAAGAAGGGCCAGAAAAATCATTTAAGTCTAAATGAAATTGGACTGATTTGATACTCACAAAAAGTATCATCTTCTTGCTGTGTTTGGCACGGTGAATTAACTGCTTCATGTTTCTTAGAGAAGAGTCTTTGTGGAACAATGGGCTACAGTTGTCGGGAAAAGAACTTTCCTCAGCTGGATTAGAAAAAAGAATTGCAGCTAAAGGTTTCTCTGCTACCGCAATCACAGTGCTTAAACATCAGTGTACAATACTGGTATCTAAGTTTGAAAGGGTCTCAGAATCATGAAGGGTGGCCCATTCTTTACCCCCACTGAGGACAGAACAAGAAAGAGATTCAGCTGATGTTGGGAATATAGTTTAATTCTTAATTTTGACTTTTTTAATTTAGGAAGGGTATAATGACTAATGAAGCTTCAAAGTCAACATTATCTCTCTTTTCTGACTTGTTCAGTCATTCTTAGAAGCTTCTCTAATTTTTGTAGAATAAATAGATATGCACGGATTTCCCTGGTGACACAATGGTTAAGAATCCGCCTGCCACTGCAGGGGACGTGGGTTCGAGCCCTGGTCTGGGAAGATCCCGCATACCGCGGAGCAACTAAGCCCGTGCACCACAGCTACTGAGCCTGCGCTCCAGAGCCCGCGAGCCACAACTACTGAGACCACGCCTAGAGCCCATGCTCCGCAACAAGAGAAGCCACCACAATGAGAAGCCCGTGCACGGCAACGAAGAGTAGCCCCCGCTCACCTCAACCAGAGAAAGCCCGCGTGCAGCAATGAAGACCCAACACAGCCAAAAGTAAATAAATAAATTAAAAAAAAAAAAAGATATGCACAACTTTCTCATCCATCAACTATGCTGTGTTCCCAACCATATCAGGGGATTTGCTCACACTGTGCTCTCCCTGCTCGCAGGTACGTAATACCTACCCATCTCTCAGACCTCAGCTTAAATGTTTTTTAATCTTTTTTTTTCAGGGACATTTTCCTGAACACCCAGACCAGGTGGATATACACTATATCACTGTAGCTAAGAACACAGAATCTAGAGACAGGACACAGAATCTAGATGAAAACTGACTTGGCCAGTGGCCAGCTCTGTGACCTTCCGCAAGTTACTAATCCTTCCATTGCCTCAAGTTCTTCAGCTATTCAATGGAAATGATAACTATTACAATTATACTTTGTAGGGTTGTAGGAAATAAATATAAGGAGTTTCTATTATTGTTATAAAGCTCTCATAGCCCTGTGTACTTCATTGATCTTTTCGTATTAGTACTTTTAGTACTAATTAGTTCATATGTTGCTATGACTATTTGATAGATATCGTTCTCTCCCACTACAATATAAGTCCCATGATGTTAGAGAGTTTACCACTGGATCTCCAGGACCTAGGACAGTACTAATTCATACTAGACACTAATTAAATATTTGATTGAATAAATGAATGAATGAATAGTGGCTTCTGTAGGTGGCAGCTTACAACTCCTTATATTGTGGGCAATGACAGCCATTTCTACCCTAACTTTTCACAATTGTTCACTCAGTGCTTCTCATTACCTACACCTCTTAGATATTAGGGTCTCCAAATTACTTCTGAATAACTCTCAGCATGGCTTTCTGGTATACACCTGAGAACAGCAATTCTCAACTCTGGTATGTAGTGAGCTGAAAAGTTTTCTAAGTAATTTGTTACTGATAATGGTAGAAAGATCAAAGTTTGCAAAAGACATGCTATTTTTACTTATTAAGGTAAAGTTTATAAACAGTGAAATGCACACTTTTTGAGATTTCACAAATGCATACCCACTTGACTACCACGCGAATCAACAGTATATTTCCACCACCCCAGAAAACTGCCTCTTACCTATATTTGGTCAATCCACAACTCCCACAGACAATCTCTGTTCTGATTTTTTCCCCACCATCACTGAGATATAATTTACATATAACATTAAGTGTGAAGTGTACAACGTGTTGATTTGATACACTTGTATATTGCAAAATGATTATCACCACGGTGTTAGCTAATGCCTCCATCATATCATATAATTAGCATTTCTTTTTGTGATACAGATGTTTAAGATCTACTCTCTTAGCAACTTTCAAGTATATAATACAGTATTATTAACTATAATCCCCATATACTTTACATTAGATTCCCCAAACTTATTCAACTTGTAACTGGAAGTTTGCACTCTTTGAACAGCATCTCCCCAGTTCCCCCATCCCCCAACCTCTGGTAACTACCATTCTACTTTGTTTCTATTATTTGTTTTTTTAAGATTCTACACATAAGTGATATCATCCATCATTTGTCTTTCTCTGCCTGACTTATTTCACTAAGCCTAATGCCACCAAGGTCCATCCATGTTGCCAAAAATGGAAGGATTTCCTTCTTTCTCATGGCTTAATAATATTACAGTGTGTGTGTGTTTATGTGTGTGTGCCGCATCTTCTTTATCCATTCATCTACTGATGGGCGCTTAGGTTGTTTCCATACCTTGGCTATTCTGAATAATGCTGCAATGAACGTGAGACTGCAGCTATATTTTTAAGAGCCTATTTTCATTTCCTTTGTGTATCTACTGTAGGTTTTTGCTTTGTAGTTACCAGGCTGTTTACATAAAACATCTCCAGATAAAATACTCTATTTCACACTTGTAACAATTTAACTTTGATCACATACAATAACTCTATCCTTTGACCCCACCCCGCCATGTGTTTGATTTCACCATTTACCTCTTTTAATATGGTGTCTTCATCAATAAATTATTGTAGCCATAGTGATTTTTAATACACTTGTTTTTTTAGCTTTTATACTAGAGTTAAGTGGTTAACACTTCACCATATTACAGTATCAGGGTATTCTGAATTTGACTATATACTTACATTACCAGTGTGTTGTATATTTTCATGATTTCCTGTTGCAAATTAGCATCCTTTCATTTCAGCTGGAAGAACTTTCAGTGTTTCTTGCAAGGCATGTCTAGCACTGATGAATTCCCTCAGCTTTTACTTCCCTCAGCTTTTATTTGTCTGTTTCTTGTAAGGCACGTCTAGCACTGATGAATTCCCTCAGCTTCTATTTGTCTGGGAAAGTCTTTATCTCTCCATTTCTGAAGGACAGTTTTGTCAGATTAAGTGTTCTTGGTTGACAATTTTTTTTCTTTCAATGCTGTGAATATATCATCCCTTTCTTTCCTGACCTGCAAAGCTTTGGCTAAGAAATCTGCTGATAGCCTTATGGGGAGGGGGGTTCCTTTGTAAGTTACAAGCTTTTTTTCTCTTACAGATTTTAAGATTTTTGATTCTCTCTTTGTCTTTGATTTTTGACAGTTATATATAACATATAACATATATCATATAACATTATATCTATGATAATGTATCTTGGAGAGGATGGGAAAATTAATAAAGTGATTTTGTTTGGTGACCTATGAGCTTCATAAATTTGGATATCCAAATCTCTCCCCAGATTTGCCATTATTTCTATCATTATTTCTTTAAGTTATATTTCTGTCCCCTCTCCCAACCTTCTCCTTTTGGAACTCTAATTATTCACAGATTGGCTCTTGGGATAGTATCCCGTATGTTGCATTGGTTTTCTTCACTCTTTTTTCATTTTAAAAAACGTGTTCTCCTCTGAATGGAAAATTTCAAAGTTCCTGTCTTCTAATGCACAGATTCTGTCTTCTGCTTGATCCATTCTACTGGTGATGCTCTCTATTACATTTTTCATTGTATTCATAGTATTTTTTAGTTCCAGAATTTCTGTTTGGTTCTCTTTTTTAAAATTCTGTCTCTTTGTTAAATTCATTTGGTTTGTGTATTGTTTTCCTGATTTCTTGAATTCTTGTTTTCTGGTAGCTCACTGAGTTTCATTAAAACAACTTCTTAAAATTCTTTATCGGGGAAAGGGCAGATCTGCCTGTCTTTGGGTTTGGTTACTGGGAGATTATTGTGATCCTTTGATGGTATCATGCTATCTTGATTTTTTTCATGTTCCTTGAAGTTTTGTGTTGCTCTCTTCATTTTTAAAGTAGCAGTCACCTCCTCTAAGCTTCATAACTGCCTTCCACTCCAACATGTCCAAATTTGTAATTTTTTGAAGAGTGTTGCAAATTCTCCTCTGAAAACCTGGACTTCCACAAAGCCTCTTTCATCTATGGTGATTACCTAAGACAATGTTTTCCAGGGGATCCTGGCCCATGGCCATGAGGGGCTGGAACTAGTTCATGGGCTATGGCAGTGTCCATTGCTGGGAGGTCTGTCTGCCTATCACACACATGAGACTCCTCCTGGGTCCCTTGGCATTTGGGGCTGGATCCCACAGCTCCCTCAATAGCACTTTTGTCTGAGGATGGATGCTGAATTCTTGGCGGTGGGGATAAAATTAGGGACATTTTATGCTTCCATGATGCTAACATGACTTCAGTTCTCATTTCTAACACCATAGATCGATTTGCCTGTTCTTGAACTGTACAGTAAGTCCCCTACATAGGAACTTTCAAGTTGTGAAATTTCAAAGATGTGAATGTGGAGCTTACTAATGAAGACCTGATGGAACTGGAGGCCCAGAGAAAGGACGAAGAGAGACAAGAGGAAGAAGAAGTAACTGAAGAACCAAAGAGATTCACGACGCAGGAAATGGCAAGGGGATTTTCTTTATTTGAGGAAGCACTGTTAGTTTCTGAGGCACAGGACTCGAACGTAGAATGGTACAGGAAGGTTGCAGCAGCCATTCAGAATGCAATCCAGTGCTAACCGTGTCATCTACGATGGGGGAAAAAAAAAACTACTACCCAGACATCACTGGATCATTTTTTTAAGAAGGTAGATAGAATTGAATCCAGCAAGGAACCAGAACCTGTGCCATCAACCTCAGGTGTGAGGGAAACTGCAGCTTGCCCTCCGTCTCCTATCGCTGACGATCCTTCAGCTCTACCATCTCCCACTCCTCTCCCTCCTCCAGTCAGTAACTCTTCTCGCCTGTTTCCTCGATGCCAGTCCCTGGATGCCAGCTGTTGTACTGCACTACTGCACTTTTCAAGGTACTGTGCTGTAAGATTAAAAATGTTTTATTTTTTTGTGTTTATTTTTTATGTATTATGTGCGTGAAAAGTATTATAAACCTATTACAGTACTATAGAGCCGATTGTGTTAGTTGGGTACCTAGGCTAACCTTGTTGGACTTAGGAACAAATCGGACTTACAAACATGCTTTCAGAATGGAACCCGAACTGTATAAAAGCACAGTGATCTTTGATACATAACTTTAACTCTTCAATGTAAAAATTTTGAGGTTTATCCACATTGAGCGTTTCAGTTTATTCGTTTTTATTGCTGAATAGTATTCCACTATATGAATATAATTCATTTTGTTTACTAATTCTCTTGTAGAGGAACATTGGGTTGTTTTCAATTTGGGGCAACTATGAATTAAGCTTCAATGAACATTATTTATCGAGTATTTTTGTGGACATTATGTTTTCATTTCTCTCATATAAATACCTAGGAGTGGGATTTCTGAGTAATAGGGTAAGTACGTGTTTAATGCCATTAACAAAGCTGCCAGATATCTGTCCATAGTAATTGTTTTTACGCTCTCATCAACACAGGTGAAAATCTTAGTTGCTCTACATCCTTGCCAATAGTTGGTATTGTCAGTTAGTAGTAGTAGCCATTCTACTGAGTGTGATATGGTATCTCATGTTCTGTTGCTTTAATTTGTGTTTTCCAGATGACTAATAATGTGAAGAATCATTTAATGCCTTTATTGGCTATGGCTACCTCTTCTCTTGTGAGGTGTCTCTGTAAGTGTTTTGTCCACGTTTTATCGGGTGTTTGACTTTTAATTGTTGATTTGCATGTTGATGGGAAAATTAATAAAGTAGTCTCGCTCAGGCTTCAGAGGCAGAAGCAGGCCTCTGACCGACGTGTGACTTTGCCTGGACTGCACACCTGCTTGCACACCTAACAATTGCTGCTAGCAAGTCAAATGGCGCTTACGATAAGAAAGGGAGTGGGTCTTGGAATTTCTTGAGCCCAAGGGACCTAGCCGGCTCCCCGGGGTCTGGAAAATCTTGTGACTCACATGATGAAATTAACACCATTGTTATAATTGAACCAGAGCTGCATTTTTGCGAGCAAACTGATAGCATCAGTTTGTGGCCTGGAATTATAAACGGAAGCCCCCAGAACTCCAATCTGAAGTCTCACCTGTGGGTTGGACGCACCGCCCGGGACTCTTCCCAATTTTAGCTCCAGATTGCTGTTACTCGGGACTTCACAGCTGCTGTTTGCATCTGGAAGTAGGTGTCAGCCCAATTCGGTGATGTATATATACCCTGTTACGTTTTTCTAATATTCTTTTCCTTCTAATGTTTGTATATTAAAATTAAGTTAAATCACCTTTCATTAAAGAATGATTAAAGCTGTTTATTTGTGTGAGACGAATGGTTAGTTCACCAGCAAATCCAACAAACCTTAGAACAGAAAGCAGGCTTTCACCAAAACATATGTGGATACAGAACCTTTGTCGGATATATGTAAAATAATTTTTTTTCAGTTTATGTCTTGCTCTTATATTTTCCTAATAGGTTTTTTGGCAACAGAAGTTTTTAATTTTGATAAAGTCCAATTAATTATCTTTGTTGTTGGTACTTTCTGGGTCAAAAGTAATCTTTTCCTCCCCTAATATGCTTTAATAGATGCTCCCATATTTTCTGTTAAATTCTTAAAAGTCTCATGTTTTAATCCTCCAAATTTATATTTTTTAAAGATTCACTATTGTAGAGTTCTGTTTTCCTACAAATTTTAAAATCATGTGGTCAATTTATACAAAATATTTGATGAGCTTTTAATTGGGACTGCATTAAGTCTACAGATTGACTTGAGGAAAATAAGGTATTTTAATACTGTTGAATTTTCATAATGTATAAAAATAGCGTTTCTCTCCATTTCATGAATTTTTCATTACTGATTATTAATTTTTCATTTTCATTAATTTCTCTCAGCAATAATTTGCGGTTTTTAGTTAAGAAGTCTTACACATCTTTCATTAAATTGATTTTAAGAATTTTTTGTTTTTTGATGTTACTAAAATGGAATATTTTTTATAGTTTTTCCAATTGCTTGGTAATATTAGCAACACAAAGATTTTATATACTAATACACAAAACATACAAAAATACAACTTTTGTATATTAACCCTTTATACTGTTACAATGCTAAATTATAACTTATTATTTGTAGTAATTTTTTTGTAGTTTCGCAATCTATGTACAAAATCTTTTTGTCCACAAATAAAGACAGTTTACCTCCTATCTTCCATTTAATTATTATGCCATTTTTTCCTTACTTTATTGCATTGGCTAGAACGTTCAGTAAAATGTTGAATAGAAGTGGAGAGAGTGTACGTACTTGCTTGTTCACAGTCTTAAGAGAGAAGTATAAAAATTTCACAAATAAGTATTATGCTAGTTATAGAATTTTTAAAATTGTTATTAATAAGATTGAAAAAAATAAAATCTATTTCTACTCTGCCAAGAGCTTTAAAATGATTGAATATTGGATTTTGCCAAATGCTTTTTATTGTTGACACAATCCTTTTTCTTTATAATTTTGTCAATGTTGTGGATCTCACTGATTCAATTTTGAAAAACAACAAAAGTAGCATTCCTGAGATAAACCTTCTTAATAATGTATTGCTATATTTAATTTATTAACTAACTTATTTTGCTAAGTTTTGGTTCTACATTCATCAGAGTCACTGGTGTCTTCCTTTCTTTCAATATTGATGTCAGATTTTGGCATCAGGGTTAGGCTGGCTTCACAAAATGTATTGGGAAGTCTTCCCCTCTCCTCTTATTTTCTGATATATTGTACATGAGATTGGTTTATATGTTCCTTAAATATATGATAAAATTAATCAATGAAACTCTCCGGGATGGATTTTCTTTCTAGAAGATTTTGATTTCAAAATTTAATTATTTCAACAAATATCGGACAGTTTAGATTTTATATTTCATCACGTTTAAGTATTAGTAAGTTGTGTTTTTAAAGATATTTGAGTATGTCATTTAAATTTGTTGAATTTATTTGGATAAATTTGTGTATAATATTCCTTGCAATATCTATAGACTCTGTAGTGATATCCTATCTTTCATTCCTAATTCTGATAATTTTGGTAATTGGTAAGATTTTTTTAATGTTTTTATTCTTGATTATTCTTGCTAGAGTTTATATTTTTTAAAAAGCAACTTTTTACTTTAGTTTTTTGTTTTTAATTTCATTATTTTCTGACTTTATCTTTGCTTTTTTCTTCTCATTTACTTACTTTGGTTTTAGTTTACTCTTCTCTTACAAGCTTATTAAGTTGGGAGATTAAACCATTCATTTTAAGCCATTTTTTCCTTTTTAATGTATAGCATAGCATGTAAAGCTATACATCTTCCTTTAAGAATTGCTTTAACAGCACTCAACCGATATTGACATATTTAATTTTCCCTAACACCCTAACATTCAGTTTGAAATTCTTTATTTCCTTATGATTCTTCTTTGATCCATGGTTTATGCAGAAGAATGTTGTTCAATTTCCAAATATTTGAGGATTTTTCATATATATTTTTGTCTTACTTCTAAGAATTCAGTTGTGCTCAGAGAATATATGCTCTATAATTTCCATTTTTTAGAAGGCATTGAGACTTCTGTTTATGACCCAGCATATTATCCCTCTTAAAGATTCTTCCACATGTACTTGAAAATAAGGTCTCTTCTGCAGTTGTTGGATCTATTGTTTATAAATTTCAATTAGGTCATGTTAGTTATATGTTGTTCAAATCTTCTATATTTTTATTTCTTAACTACTGAGAGAAGGGTATTATAATCTCCAGTTACAATTATGGATCTATGTATTTTTCCCATTAGTTCTGCCAGTTTTTGTATTTTGAAACTTTGTTATCATGTAGATATACATTTACAACTATTATGTGTTCTTGATTAATTAGCTGTTTTATCATTATGAATTAGTCTTCCTCATTTCTGCTGATACTTCTAGTCTTGAAGATTACTTTGTCTGATAGTAACACACTCCCCGTTGCTTTTATATGTACTATTTGCATGGTAAATCTTTTTTCCATTCTCTTACTTTCTTCTTCTCTGTGTCTTTATCATTAAAACGAATCTTTTGTAGCCAGCAAAGAGTTGGGTTTTCTTTTTCATCCAATCTTATAATTGGAGTGTTCAGTCCATATACATGTATCATAATTTTTGATCTAGTTGTGTTTATGTCTACTATTTTGATATTTATGTTCTCATAGTCCCATCTGGCTTTTGTTCCTCTCTTTCTCTTTTTCTGATTTATGTTAAATGAATATTCTAACCTTCCATATCAATTCATTTATTAACTTTTTATGCATCCTAATTTATTATAGTCTTCCTATAGTTAATATTTTACATAAATAAAATTAATAGAAGGAATAAAAAGGTAGTCTTTTATTTATCTACATTTTCACCTTTTCCTATGCTCTTCTGTAGAACTGAGTTTCCTTCTGTTGTGAGAGTGAGGCTGTTTGTTTTGCTCCTAGTCCTAGGGTGTATCCCTCACTTTAGAATGTGTTCTTTAGTCTAAAGGGCAGTTCTTATTTTAGTGTATGGTCTTTACTCCTAAGGCTGGTCTTTATGTGGTCTCTCCACTCTGACTGGGACAGAACTCTAATATCTTACAGTCCTCTGCAATCTTTGGTACTTCTGTTTAGCTCTTTGACCCAAAGCAATGATTCTTGGCTTAGCCTTACAGATCTTGCTTTGTGAATGCACATCTCAGCCCTTGATGAACTGCACTGAAGGCTCACACAGACTTTTGTCCTCCTCCCTTACCTCCACATCTGGCTTCCTGTTCTCTGGTAACATCCTTCACAAATTCCAGATGTTTCAGCAACCCCTATCTCCCGTGTCTGCACTCTCAATTCAGTTTCTTCACTACTCTTCTTGGCTTCTACCTCCTTAATGTGGTAGAAAGTGTGAGACAATGTGGGACAAGCCTCATGTGTTTGTTTTTTCTCAAGGATCACGGTCTCCCTCTCCTGTTGTTCAGTTCTAGACACAGTTGTCTTACATATTTTGTTCAATCTTACAGTAATTTACTGTAAGAAGGTGAGTCTAGTAACAGACACTCCACTATAGCTGGAAACACAATTCCCAGTGATTTACTGTTTTAAATTCAAAATTATCCACATAATAAGGTCACTTTCTAAAATGTGAACATGAATTTTCAGTGCATCAGATTCAGTTATAAATGGTATAATACTATGAATAACCATGGACATACCTTTGAGAGTGTGTCCTGCCGGTGAGTGTCATCTGTCACATGGGTTATGAAGAGAAGGTTGAGAGCTGTTCCTCCAGAGGGAGCCAGAGTGTTCCCCTTCCCCAGAACACATCCTAAGTTACCTGTAGGAACATTAGAGATACGCTGTTTAACAACGGTATTATCCCCCTATTGCAGTTCCAGTGTTTCTTCTGCAATTGCTTATTTTGAGTTCTGTGTAACTTTTCAGGGATTAAGTGCTACCACAATACACGCAACTCGGGAGACAAATTTACATTTTTCCTATTTCATTTACTGCATATCAGAGAAGCTGACTCCTAGGAGACCAATAAACTAAGAATCCGCAAACTCCAGGTCTGCAGGCTGGTTTTGTATGTAGTCGGTTCTTACGGCTCTCATCATGCTTCAGCATGATCATCCTCTGCTCCTGGCTTTCTTCTCTGTTTCTGCTCCACAGAATACCATTTCTGTTTATTCCTGGGTCCATTTCCCAATAGTTGATTTCACTGTCATTTTATTTCATGGAGAGTGATACTAAATAATTTGTTCATTCAACTAATCATATCATAAGATGGGTATCTTCCAGCCACTCACGTAAATGTTGGAGACTGAGAAGTGAACGCGAAGTCAGATTCCCTGCTGTTCTGGAATTCACAATCTAGTGGAATCACCCTAACTCAGAAACCACACCGCTGTGAATAGTATCAAGTGGGAAGACTAATGATGAGTGCTAGAGAGGAATTTCTTCACTGGGGAACCTGCAGCAGAATTATTATTTACTTTCTTGCCTCCTTGAGGTGTAGGCTTCATCAGAAAACCAATGTCGGTGGTAAGTACCTTCCAGTCTATGAGTCCTCTTTATGTGTTTTTATTCTAATTAACCACCTTGATAAACACATTCAGAAGCCCTCCTGGCCTGACAGAAACCTCGGTTGTTCTGTGGTCACACAGTATATGTTTTGAAATGTGCGGAGGTGTGTTATATGTCCACCAGAGTGGACACTTGTATCTACTATTGGTAACACTCCCTGGGGATACTGTGCTCCCTCACACTCTGCTTGAATTTAAAAATTTGGATGTTACCCAAACTGAAAACTTTCTTAAGACATGTTACATCTTCACCCTGCTGATCAGAGATACACCTAAAATATTCTAGTGATTTGTGGCATATGTGCACATTAACACCAAAGCAATTTTGTGCTACTTCAAGACAGACAGATAAGTGTTTCATTTTTCTACTATTTTCAGAAATGAAATACTTCCCCATTAGTGTAATTTCCAAATAACTGCTATTTATCAAAATACAGATTGAAAATAATTAACTACTGTTGAAGGATATCTATCAAAATTATATTTGAATAAACAGTGCCATGAATACATCATACTTTACTGACTCATTGTTTCACTGTTTTATATTAAAGATTACAACAAGACCAGCGGTTCATCAGGTATGCTTAGTTGTTGATACTTCTGCTGCCTTCTAACACCTCCTTCTTTCTACCTGTAGATATATTAGTTTATAGAAGTTCCTCCCTTGGGAATTCTCTGGTGGTCCAGTGGTTGGGACTCCACTGCAGGGGACACAGGTTCAATCCCTGGTCAGGGAACTAAGATCCTGCAAGCCACGCAGTGCAGCCCAAGAAAAGAATTTCCTTCCCATACCCAACTTGTGAATAATCTCTCGGAGTTTGCTTGGCAACAATATTAGTTTGCTAAGAAAAAAATTGAATAAATACTTTGATTTTATAATCGTACAAAGATAACAGAACAGTGAAGGTACATGAGCTTTGTGACTTTTTTGTTCACTGTACAGTATAACATTTAAAACCATTATTTCTTTTTTTATTGAGGCAACATTGGTTTATAACATTATACGAGTTTCATGTGTAAACATTATATTTTGACTTTTGTACACACCTCAGTGGGCTCACCACCAAATATTTAGTTTCCATTTGTCACCATACGGTTTATCCCTTTATCCATTTTGCCGTCACTCCTACCCCTTCGCCCCGGTAACCACTACTCTTTTCTCTGTATCTATGTGTTTGTAAAACAATTATTTCTTGATAAAGCATGTTTGTGCTTTGATTGTTTGCTATAATGCTGACCTCCAGACATATATACTTATATATATGTATTCTATATACATATATATGCAAATTATTATATGTAAAGAGGTTATAATTACATGACCACTTTGTTGACATCTAAGTGAAAAATAAACTAGAGTTATATTTCTCAAAAAAAGTTACTTTTTTATAAATAGTAATAAGAATGGCAAAAGGATTAATGAAAAAGTAGAACAGATGTTAATATACTCATGATAAGATTGGCATCCTTACTAAAAGGAGGCTGTGGCTGCAGCAGGTAGACCTAGCAAGGGAGAAGTATTAGATGTGGTAGGAGAGGATGCGGGGGGGTCATATTAAGAATTTTGGTGTTTCTCTAAGAGCAATGGGAAGCCATTTGTTTTAGGCACTTAAAACAATAAAAAAAAAAAGTGTTTCATCCTTTAAAACAAAAGATTGGCATCCTTACCACATCATTTTTAGAAGTCTATCTTGAACTATATATTAGGTTCTGGAGAATATTTATAACTTAAATAACATAAAAATAATCATTTTTCTCATTTATGTTGTCTGTGGGGAGCTGGGAGATGGATTACAGTAATTAGTAGGAAACCAAACTTCAGTGCACATTCAAGCTGACAGTGGGTCATCTTAATTTTCACAACTTACCAAGTGGAACTTATTTTGGGAAACAAAAATGTTCCTCGCCCAATCTAAGAAAAGTGTAGATTAATTAAGTGTAATTAGGTGGATATTCTCTCCTAGAATGGTGGTGACCTACAGTAAAATAGACCTATGGATGCAGAATCCAAACCGGAAAGCATTTTGGTGTGAGTCACTAGCAGATCTCCACATGGTACGGGTGACAGCATCAGGAACTCCAAAGAATACTGTGTGCTCATGTATCCACCTTACCAACCAGACCAGAAGGTGACATAGGAGTCTTTTGCTCACCAAAGCTTTGGGCTTTAGGGGATGCCTTACACTCTGCCCAGCTCCCCTGGACCCCTCTTACTGGTCTTGTGTATCCTCACTGCAGCCTCTTTATGTCACCTGTTAACAGCTCATCCCAGCAACACTCTTCAGAGGATTGCTGTGGACTTCTAGAAACCACTTCCCTGGAAGAACCTTAAAGTTTGCATAGCCCCTGGGAGATTGGTAGCCAATAAGTGACTGAAGACAGGGTATAAGAGCCTTCCCTTGCCTGGAGGAGGAAATTACACTGCAGTCTTTCAACTGTAGAGTTCATGGGATCATGCTGAGGCTAGGATAACACCTGAAATTGCTCTTTGCTTAGTTTCTTCCTTCTCCCACTCCCTCACCTGTTTCTCCTGGGAGCATTCTCCCAAATCATTTGTATACAAATCCTTGTCTAGGCATCTGCTTCCCGGAACGCTCATCTAAAATAATGGTGGTATATTCATACCTACTCATCTAATGCATTCCACTCAATGATCCAAAAAATAATTTTAAATATCATGCAGGGTGCTAATTGGTATTGTGACTGTCTTCATTGACCATGGGAGGGTCTGAGGACCACTATCAGAACCAAAAAGTAGGGAAAAGACAAAGGGGGGGATGAATTAATAAAGCAGAGAAAAAGTTCAAGCCATGATTCAATAAAAAATTTGGAGTATCATCAATATGTCAGGCTCTCTTCTAGCCATGAGGAATGTGCTTCCTGTCCATGGAGTTTATATTTTACTTGGAAGAGAAAAGCAAGAACTACCAAACCATTGTCAAAGGAAGAAGAAGATATTTGCACCTGGTGGGAGCTTGTTTCCTCTGCTGTTGCTTGTTGCTTGGTCTTCCAAGCACATATTTCATGGTTTGACTCTTGATGAAATGCAGTATAAATGCTGACTATTCTTACTTCATCTAGCAAGGTTTGGATTCAGCCCAATCACAACAAAGACAACCAACCCCCCATTCTGAATTTTTACTTTTTACACCCCCATTGGGATACCACAGATACCAGAGTGCTTCCTCTCTTCCTTACTTTTAAAATCTGATCTCAATCACTTACTGCTTTGTATATACTCTTCCCTAGATATATTTCCTAGAGATATTCGCTTTCCTAGATATATTTCCTAGAGATATTTACATATTAAGTTTTCTCTAAAAATAGTCATGCTGTACAGAAGGGATTTCAGGAATTATTTATCCAGTAAGGGGGGACTCTTTTCTTAAATCGGCAGCCTTTTCTTCACTCACTTCAGAGCATATGCTCCGACTTCATGTGACATTGGTTTGTCAGCCAAAGGACCTCCCCTCCACTGACATTTCATAGAAGCCTGTTCCTCCGAGGTGACTGCATAAGAAGGGGCCATTTAGGTAATAATAATAAAATATTAAATTGAGCTCTTAAAAATGTTACGAATATACTTTAAATAATTTTAAACATTTAACATATAAATGCACATTCATATGGCAATTCTTTGATGTAGGACCAATGCTTTTCTTTGACTATGGGTCCATTAGAATTCTATCTCTTGCATAAGCCATATCCATAATATATTACCCATAATTTCCAGTTTCATATTTTTAAAATGAAAAAAAAAAAAACCCTAAAGAAATTTACAAAGCAATCTGATTCCAGAATTCTTTTAATTTTGGTAATTTATTTTTGCCCTGTATATTCTAACTCAATTTTTTCTGACTAACAGTTATTGGGTCTGTGCAAAGCATTCAATTTGTTTTTTATAGGCTAACAAAACTCTTTTTTACTTTCATATTTGTATACTATTTCAGATATTTTTCATAGTTTGCATATTATTGAATTAAATTATAAAATTACAATAACAAGTCTAATTGGCATAAAAGGTTTGGGAACAAACAACTAAAGTGATAGAAAAAAATATATTTTGGTCATTTTAGGGATTACAGGGAATTAAGTGTCCCATGGGAATCAGTTTGCTTCACAGGAGGAGTTGAGAGGGTCAGTTATTTTGGAAAATTGCTTATATGAGGATAAGTGAAGAAAGATTCTATGGAATATGCTCTTGCCTTTGGAAGATAATAAGGTGGCTAGCACTAGGAATGGTGCACAGCAGGAAGTAGAGCAGAATTGTTAGGTATAGCATCCTCTTAGAAACAGTGAATAATTACTGGGAATACACAAGCTAAAACACCCAGAAAACCAAAGCTGTGCCAGCTGATCACAAGCTCCAGCTCACACATAAAACATAAGTCCAACACTATTGTTTCTTCATAAGGTTATGGACACCATCTCAGAGAAAGACCTCTCATTTGTATCTTGACATTGAAGTTCTAGAAAGGTTCTCCCTAAATTGTTTCTTTAAATCCCACAATTACTAACTTATGCATTGTCTTCATTATTTTTCCTCTTGGGTTCTTTTGTTAATTTCTAATTCTCCTGACCACGATAGCACATTAAATTCCTAAGCGCCTACCCTGAAAGAATTGATCAGATTCCTCTATGAAAAGGGCTCAGACAGTATGAGTATATGGAGTGACTCTGGGGGGCGGGGGGGGGGGAGTGGCCAATAGGAAAGGAGATCTAGAAAAGGGCTTAGAAAAGGTGGAAAACCTGAAGCATAATTTTTTTCTCTTTCCCAATTTTGCTGACTACTAACTAACTCCCCAGCTATTTAGTCTATGTTCCAGTTAATAAATTACTAGAGGGAGACTGATGACTTTTAGATCATTCTAATTTCAACCTTCTGTCATGGAGAATATCCAATCAAGTAAGAAGTGAAACAAGTCAAGGTAAGCTTTTTAAAAAAAAAAAACCTGTGATTTTGATGAAAAGATACATTTCTCCATTAAAGTCATATTCACTGTTTTTTCAGTTGTCAATATGGTATGTGCCCCATTTATAACCCAACACACGTGGATTACCCGTCATTGCTGCCGGATACAAAAATTGCTGCAGTTCTTTTTTTCTTTTCATCAACTTACTACTTTGACATGTAAAGAAGAGTCATTTTGTAAAATTCTAAACTTTTACAAAGGTAAAAATGGTGAAATAATAACATTTGTCTTCTGTCAGGAAATATTGACACAGTATTACTATAGCAAAATTGGTTTGTGTTCTGAAGTGTGTCTCATAGATAAATCAGATTTTAGATTTTTTAAAACAACCTGAATTGTTCTTTGTGTATTAATGTCTATAAAAACATCAGGGCACATAAGCATGTAAAGGGTTCCATAAAGTAGCCATAAAATTTGGATAGGAACCATGAAATTCTTAGAACACTCATCCTCCATATCTGACATTGACACAAGGTCATTTTCAAAGTATAATATGGCATATTTCATATTTCATTAGTGTCTAAATTGTGGACTTTCTGAGCAAACAAAGCCCTTTGTAAATGGCAAAGAAATCTCTGTTTACTCTCTCAAGATTCCATCCAGAGCACTGAGGAAAGAAAGGGTGCACTGTGTGAATGAAAGCATAAGAAATCATACAGCAAATGTGTGAAATGGAAAAGAGCCCAGAAATGACTAAAACGTTGGCAGCAAAAGCTCTCCACAGTGAAGGTGAACTATGGTCTACTAGTCAACAATTTCTGAGCTTGGAAATCTATCTTGCTTTCTTGTTTTTTTTGTCCACGCTCATCAAGCACATGCCAGAGTCAAACAACCTAGTGCCATCTGTCTCATCCAACAAGGAAGACAACAAGGCATGGAAATGCAGACCAGGATGCCTTTTGTACTTTTAACAGCTTTATTTTGATGTTAAGGAATACAAAATGAGTCGGAGGCCAAATGTGACTTAATTTAATTGGCTTTTAAATTTTTAAGTTGAAAAATAGTAATAGTGCGACTCATGTGTTTTCAAAGCGATAATGGAAAATTCCAGTTCAACTCGTTAATTAAGCACCTACAATATTCATGGCGTGTTGCAGGCAAAATGAAGCAATACAGCTGACTAGTAGAGAAGAAGTAGTATGCGTTGCATGCTCACTGGCTGCTGTGGCTTTGTGGGTTTCTGATACTGGAAGAGCTACTGTCCTAAGAGATAAGGCTGCCAAAGTAAGTAGCGGTCAGTTAAATATACACACAACTATATATAAAATAGATAACTAATAAGGACCTACCGTATAGCACAGGGAACTCTATTCAATACTCTGTAATGACCTATAAGGGAACAGAATCTAAAAAAGAGTGGATATATGTATATGTACAACTGATTCACTTTGCTGTACTCCTGAAACTAACACAACATTGTAAATCAACTATATATCAATAAAAATTAATTAAAATTTAAAAAAAGAAGACCTTGAATGGCAGGGTAGGCATTTATTGTCTTTGTGCTGCAGGCAAGGAGACATTATCAGAGGTTTTCTCATGAGGGAAATGAGCCAAATAGGGAGATTACACTTGATTCAACCTTTATAAGAACAGTTATATACAACACACATCATTTCATTCACATCTTGGTGAGTTAAGGAGGGGAGAGGTAAGAGAAAGAGGAAACAAGAAAGGGACAAAGGCATAGGAGAGAGCACTAGAGAAGTAGGGAGGGAAAAAGCAAGAATAAGATTAAATAGGAAATTTAAGCAAGTTTTGAGTTGAGAATTAGGTGCAGGATATCATGTGCTCTTTCTTGAAGCTGTTAGCTTCTGAGAACTCACCATTTCCTATACTAGGGGTTAACCTGGTGGCCTCCAGTCTATAGACACCTAAAGACTTGGGTTAATCTTATTTTATGTTTATTTAATTATCTGTCTTAATTTATTTTAAAATTTACTTGTTTATTTAATAAACCTTAACGTATTTTAAATTTGAGTGTCTTCAGGAGGAATCGCCTGCGATTCACCACTCCTTATTTTCCTACATCTGTGTTTATACACCTGCCTGACTTCTGTAGATGTTGGGAGTTTGTGGTTCCAACTAGAAGACACATTACTAAAGACTTTATCATTGAAAGTAAATACAGGTCTTTGCATTTACGCATGCCTTAAAGTTAAAAACAATATGAAAACACACCTGTTCAGACGTTTTGAGAGATACATTGCATGCTCCCCTCCAATATTTCCAAAGAGAACAGTGGGCTACTCGGGAAAAATGTATCAGATGCTCTCAAAGTGCCTGTCATGCTTTACCAGCAGCCATTAAAAGAGCATCTGCTACAAACAGCCTCCTCCAGGAGAAAGGCATATATTTATCTATATAAGGTTTAAGGTAGAAAACAACATAAGCAAGTATGATGATTCTGCATTTCACTATTAAGTAGGGCATATCAAACATCTAAGGTCTACAAATGTTATCAAATTTTACAGTTTAAAATGGGTGGATTTTATTGTATGTAAATAATACTTTAATAAAAATATATATTTTTTAAAATATAAGGTGTAAGACAGCTGAATAAACATGACAGAGAGCCCATGCATTTATAATATCTCCTTCCACTTTAAATCCTACCAAAGTAAAGAAACAAAAGAAGTTATAAATCAATAAGAGCAAAGCGATCAGGAGTAGAAAAAACAGTTAACGGAGAATAAATGTCAATAAAATTTAGAATGACAAAATGTAAACTAAATCCTAAATGCCTGCAGAAGGGAGCACAAACAAGTAATCAACTATAGGCCCTCAGAAAAAATGACAGAAGGTCTCAGAAATTGGGGTAACTAGAGTACAGAGCTAAAAATGGAATGATAAAGTCAGGCCAAAAAGGGTCAGCTGGGCTTTGAAGACTGGTAAGAATGACAACTCAGACTTGGTTCAAGATTGCTTTCCCACTGGTATTAATAAATTAGTAAGCATTATCAAGATAATCCCAAAACAAAGATACTGGAGAGTACCCCAGCTGCCAGAGTGTCTGTATTTCTCTCACAACAGCATCCTCAAATAGTAGTAAATTCTTCTTTCACTTGCAAGAAATCCACAAATCAGAAGGTCCTGGAGCCACAGGCTTACGCCTTTTATGCTGTTATAAAAGGTAATAGACCCTATTATTCCTTAAAGATCTGGCTAGTACCCTGAAATGGTTAATTTTAAGTGTCAACTTGACTGGGTTAAGGGATGTCCAGATATTTGGTAAAACATTTCTAGATGTGTCTGTGAGGGTGTCTCCAGAAGAGATTAGCATTTGAATTAGAGTAAAAAAGATCACCCTCACCAGTGTGGCTGGGCATCATCCGATCCACTGAGAAGCTAAATAGACAAAAAGGCAGAGGTAGGATGCATTACTATTTTTTTGCCTGAGCTGGGAAGTCCATCTGCTCCTGAGCGCTGCTGGTTCTTGGGCCTTTGGACTCAGACTGAATTACACCACCAGCTTTCCTGGTTTTCTAGCTTGAAGATGGCAGACTGTGAGACTTCTCAGCCTTCCTAATCACATAAACCATCCTTATAATAAGTGTCTTTATATATATCTCTCTACATCTCCTATTGGTTCTGTTTCTCTGGAGGGCCATAACTAATATATACCTTATGAAGAAATTCTGGCTATGCAACAATTCTATCCTTTTGAGTTCTGTAAGAACGTACGGCAGGCTTAGTCATGACCCAGCTCAGGGTCAAAGTCTGCCCAGAGGCAGCTGGATTTCCAGGATCCCAGTCCCACCCCTGAGAGCCCAGGGACTACATCTTCTCCCCTAACAGGAGAACAGAGGTTGATTCTCTGCATAAATCAAATAAACCAGGCTCTGGATATGGGACACTTGGCACAGTAGAGAGCAAGAGGATAGATCTGCATTAGAAACGGGAGTTGAGTAAAAATGTGCAGAAAATATAGAATAGTAAGATCTCAAGCTCTTTCTCAGAGGTCCAACAGCCAGGTCTATACACTGAAGAAGAAACCAAAAGCCCCTTTTCTGAACAGCGTCAGATGTTAACTGAGGCTAACATTTAGGGTTTTACCAATGAAATTGCTGTATTCACACATCATCCACTTACAATGAAGCCCACCCACCCATAAGTCATTTCCAAGCACATGGAGCATACACTTAGTTTCTAGGAGCTTCATCCTTTAATGTGGTTTTTCAGTGTAGGATCACTAGACATTTAGGAGAACTTCTAGCATCAAAGATAGTGCTCACAGTCAATAAACACTAAAAACTCAGAGAAAACAGACAATTCAGAGAAGAGAAATGTGTGTGTATTTCTTTGTGTGTACAAAAATGTAGTATAGATAGATTGATTGAACCATATGAAGCTGCTATTTTTATAAAGGTTGACTTTTGTGTCCAGTTATTGCCACTGAATAAATATTTAGGAAAGTGATGACAAGTGCTCATTTTTAGGCAACTGAAAGTAGAGGTGTAGGAGGAAAATCCTTACTAGCCTTCTAAAATTATCTATCTTTGATTATAATCTTCCCTAGATTGCCATTCAACTACAAAGATGAGAATGCTATAGACTCTAAGAAAGAGTGGCTTGGAAGAACTGAGGAAATAAATCTGATACAACCTTTAACTAGTCTCAAACCAGTTCTCCAAAGGTTGGAAGACTTGTGTCTGAGTTTTCCTATGGTCAGTCATTATAAGTCTGGGACCTTTCTGTGGTGAAAGGGACTCCCTTCAATATGCATGATGATTGGGCTACTATGTCCTGAGTGTATCCACATTATCAAACAGCATGAGTGAGGTTAAAGGTACAGATTTCAGGAAAAAAAATCTTGCTTTCGTAACGCATATTTATAAGAGTACATATATGAACAATAACCAACACTTTATCCATAATAGGACAGTAGTTAGAACATAACATGTAAGTAAGGGAAATAGAGCACAGCTCATGCTAGTGCAGGTGATGTGCTGGTCACATTGCACATTCAACTTTGTGCCACAGGTTTTCTTAGATTGTTATGACTATGAACTGAGACACGTGTAAGAAAGCTCTTTATAACTAATAAAACTGGTATAGTGGTAATTTATGATTAACTATATGTGGGCTCTATAAGTGTGCCATGGGGTCTAATGGTGAATATTCAGAATAGTGCACTTTATAAGAACTTTAAAGAACTTCAAAAACTTGGTCATAATCTTGACCATTGTAGCATTACTTCTGAGACTGACTTTGATAATAAAATTTATCAGCAACATATTAAAAATGTAAATGCCTTGTTAAGTAACTCTATCACATGAGCCTTCCCTGTGTGGAAAGACTCTTAAAGGGTATTTAAAATAACAAAAAAAAATCAGCCATCTGGACTTGATGACTTTACTGCTTTAGAGGAATAGACTGTGCTCCTCTCAAAGTCATCAGACCATGAATGGGAAACTTCCTGCCCGTCTTACAAATACTTCCTAATGAGTTCACAGGTTTTTTCCGCCCAATCAGTACAAAGCTATACAACTCAATATTTTATTACTCACAACCATTTTTCAAAACACTTTGGTACTTTGCTTAGGATTGAAGGAACCCATACTGCTTGTCTTAGTCAGTTTGAACTGCTATAACAAAATACCATAAACTGAGTGGTTTATAAACGAAAATGTATTTCTCATAGTTCTAGAGACTGAGAAGTCCAAGATCAAGTTGTTGGTAGATGCAGTGTCTGGTGAAGGCCCACTTTCTGGTTCATAACTGATGCCTTTTTTTTTTTCCTTCTGTCCTCATGCGGTGGAAGGAAACCAGAAAGCTCTCTGGGATCCCTTTTATAAGGGCACTAATCCCATCCATGGGCGCTCCAGCCTCATCCCATAATCACCTCCTAAAGGCCTAACTTCCTAATACCCTTACCTTGGGGGTTAGTATTTCAATTTATGAATTTGGAGGGAATACAAACATTCAGACCAGAGCACTGCTTGAAAAAATCTAATACAAATAAGAATTAAAACTGTGCACATGGAGATGTCTATCAGAAAGCTGACTGAATCAACATGTGGAATCAAATCTGGCTAAATGAATCATCTTCACCTTTCTCTATCAGCATCCCCTTAAAAAAACTTTACCCTCCCCTGTCACCCTCCACCACACACAAACACAGACAGATGGAAATGAAAGCTTAGAAGATTCATTATTAAACTTAATGCTTGTTCATTTTCAACAGCCATTTGTTGCACAGAGAAGAGATAAGCAGTTTCCAGAATACAGATACCTTTGATTATTACTGACATAAAAATCAATGACAAAAGATAGGAGGGGGAGCACAAAACCTCATATACCTGAATCTTCACTGGCTTGTTTTCTTTTTGGTGGGGTGTGATAGGAGGGAACGTGGGTTCTAGAAGAGGAAGTCAAGGACTTGAAAATATCAATACGAATGAAAATATCATAACCTTTTCAGGTGACTGGCTATAAACATGGATTATAGTATGTCAGTCTATATTAGTACTTAAAGAAAGCAGAAGTTCCAAGTCCTTACTAGCTAAACAGAAAATAAATAGTCATGCACTGTGTTTTAACATTTATAAACAAAAACCAGAGCAATTAAAGAAATATTATTACTCATTAATTTCAAGTTATAGTCATTTTCTATTGGATTTGCTTGTAACCAACAAGCTCCAACACTACTGAGTCCTTGATGGTCTTCTGCATTTTATGTGTGTTTGAAACACAGAAAAATGCTTTTATTTCACTGGTTTGGAAGGATAGGGCTAATGATAATAAAGCTGATATGGCACCCGGCATTTTACAATTAAAGTCAGTGAAGTTATAGAAAGCACGAGTGACCTACAGTACGTTCAAAACCATGTAATATGAAACTAACTCCTGAACAAAATCTTCTAACCAAGGAAAACCTCGGGTACAATGGCAGGAACATGATGTGTGAGAGGCACTGATCATGTTGGGAGATGATGAGCATAGAATCTGAGGTCAGAACTGCTTGTTTTAAGTAGAAGCTCTGCCACTGGCTCAGTAACTGAGCAACCCGGGGCACACCTCTTGACACGCTTCTCTAGCTGAAGCCTGGGCATCAGTATGCCTGCCATGCCTTCCCAGAGATCAAATAAGATAACATGTAAAACTGTCACGCTTTGTAAAGCATACAAGCATAATGCATTATTTTTCTTTCATGGATAAAACTGAAAAAAAGCTCAATTATAGGATCATCTGGAAACTTTTAAACTCTAGGCAGGTGTAATAAGATCCTGCTGTATTAGTCACTATGGAAAAGCAAATTTCATTTACTGTCATTGAACATTTTTTTTATAATGATGTTCTGAATAAGACCCAATCTGATTAGATTTTGTCAATGGCTATGCAGAGATCCAATTTCTAGGAGAACTGACTTTAAGATTCTATCTTCACCCTTTTGGTTTGGTGGCGAGACCAACTTTTAAAGAGTAGAGAAAGACTAAGGCCAAATAGGAGGCATTATATTACACGCATAATAGATATTTCTTCTTATTTAAGATACAATCAGTATTTCTACACGGCTTTTAAGAATTACACTGTAAGTACAGATCAAAGACCACCTTTGATCTACAGAGAATTACAGATCTGAGAAATGTTGAAATATCAAACAATCCTAGTTTGGAATTTTCACTATCATATTTTTCTTGATGGCCTCGGTGTACGTGCTTTAACATAAATAATTATAATCACAAACATCCATCTAGAATTTTAGAATTAATCAAGCAATCTCTATTCCATGACTTCATTTAATATTTACACAACCCAGTGTAGCAAGTTTTACAACAATGATGACGGTACTTGCCTATGGCGCAGATTTCAAGAAGAGGACCTCTGACAGGAAGGCCTGGGACCATAGTCACTGCACCAGGCTGCTTAGCAGTGGAATGAAGGTCCATGCATGCGCCCTACTGGGGCTCAATGTCAAAAACAACATTCCAGCAACCTGAGCTCCCAAGTCTAACCACAGACTGATAACCCAGCTGGACACATTGGCCCAGATGGTTTCATAATCCCTTTCAAACCTCTAGTGTTATGCCTTGCCTTACATTGTAAATGGCTCCAGTTTAGAGATGATGAATTTTCTAAGAATGTACAAGGCTATCCATATAATAAGAAATTCTTTTCTACACACCGTATTACCTTAAGTCAGTAATTTGGGCCTCAGGTTCCTCATTGGAAAAATTTCTATTGAGTCCTTCCTATCTCATAAATCTATTATGTGAAGGTAGGAGTATTCTACAAATAGTAGGTAGTCTTAGTAAATTCAGTGTTAGAACTCCAGCCTCCTGACTCTCACCTGCGCTTTTCTTTCAGGTAATGCTGTCTGACATAGTATTATTTCAAAGCATTCTGAGCACTCTGACATTTCACGAGATGGGCAATAGGCCCTGGACAACACATTCCTTTCCAACAGTCATTCCTTTCCAACAGTTGCACCTCATTCCCGAGCAGGGCTGTGAATCAGTTTATATTCAGACATCATTCCAAATGGTGAAGGACTTCACCTCTCCTAGCCCCTCACTGGGGACTAGTACAGTAGCCCCTCTAAGTAAGGCTGTCTTTAGATGAGAAAGAAAACAAGCAAAAGAGTTTATTCCCTCCTCCACGTTTTCAGGGAACCATGGTGCCAACATACCCACAGACATAATTCAAGAGTCATTATTATCTACAGTCATAATATATGAGTATATGAATATTATTAGTTGGTTCTCTCCTGAAGGGAGGCCTGAGGGTGCTCTGCCATGTCTGCCACTGACGTTTCAGATGATCTCCAAATTCCTTTCAGGATTCTTAGCCAGGTCCTGGAACACCAGCAGAGGAAGCTGGCAAGCCCACAGGACGGTTGAAATAGTACAACCAAACTAAAAGAAAGGGAGAGGTTTTCCTTAGGCTTTCAAGTTATTGCATTCAGCTACTGGGGCCTGGGCCGCAAAGAACGGCTGAATCTCTCTTGACTGAATGCTTCGCTGGGCACCTGTCAGCAGTTGAGTTGTGCCAGAGGCCCAGGTCTAATTCAGCTGCACCTGCAGACACACACATACACGTGTGCACACACACATGAAGAATAAGGCACAGGCAGTAACTGAGATTTGACAATCACTAAATATATTTTGACTGATGTGAAATACCTCATTGGACCTTACACTTATTAAAGGTATGCTCTTTAGACTCTATATCTTCTGTAATCAAAGAATATAAGATCTACTGTTTTCGTTGGACAATATTCCTATGATGTCTCTATGTTTATCCTTTATACATGTGTCTTCATCTCATGTTAAGATCTTTACAGTAATAATGAAGTAAACTTTCATGAAGTATCTGACTACTCTGTTAATAATCTGAGAGCTAATTCAGGCCTAAATTTAGAGTTTTAAAAGATCTGGATACGAGTATAAACAAACATTCTTCAAATAAACAATAACAAAAGTTAACCAAGAAGAGCACGCAAGAGTTTGTCTGTTTGTTTGTTTGAAGGAACTAAAGACTGTGTAGGCAAATATATCTAAATTACTTAGGCTCCTAATCGTTTTAATAGTTTGTCCACAAGCCTTATCCTGTAAGTGTCATCACTTACAGCTTGTGCTATTATCAATTAAATACTCAGATCAGAAATGGATCCAATCAGACTCTACATATACTTGCTCTTGACATCATGGGAGTTACACATATAACACTGAAAGCAACTCATTCCATGCTGTCTATGAAATAAAGAATATTTTCGGTGAAATAGATGCAAAGGCTTTGGGAAGCTTCAGAAAAAGAAAATGTTTTTCTGCATCACAGGAGATACGTTTTTTTCTTCTATTACCTTTTGTTGCTACCATTTTCATCAATAAAGGTCTTCATCTAGTTGCAAAAGATACAAAGAAAACCCTTTTTAAATCTTTGTGAGAACAACCTTGAGGTAGTTCCCCTGGCTTTGAATTATAATGTATGTCATCAGTAATGTAAGTTGTTATTATTTACTTCTGACATTAAGATGTTGCTTTAGGGCATATTGTTGCAAATGTATCCTATTCAGTTTCTTGCCTTCTAAATGCCCTTCATGTTTCAGTAAAACAATCCAATCAAAACTAAAGACCAAAAACACTGTAAAACAAATCAAGCATATAAACAGTTCCTAAGCATTCCTGTTACATTTAGCCCTTTAGCCAGAGGCTCTTAAATTTCATAAGCTGTATATAGTAGTTTAACTTAGCAAACTGACCACAAAAAATGTCATCAGTGCATATTACTTTCAGTCAGGTTCTTAAGGACTACACCCTGGAAAGACCTGGAGGGCTTTGGAATCATTTGGAACACCAAAAGTCACCCAGGTAGAGCTCTCACTGAGCATATCCAAGATCAATTAACCATGCTCCTCCCTCTTGCCAGCTTGGGGCAGGACCCTTGAGACTGTGGCCCCACCCTGGAGCCAGCCAACAACAGGCCCACTGCACCTTCTCTACTGAGATGCTCCCAATAGGATAGAGAGGGATCGCTTTGGGAGGATGTGGGTTGCTCATGGTTAGTGGCTGAAGAATTAACGCTGTCAAGGAGTCTCCCACCTGTAGAATCTCTGGAATAAGGATCTTTATTATTATTGCTAATGGGGATAAACTGAAATTTTGCAGCAGGATGTTAATTTGCTGTAGGAGAACATTGCCAAATGCCCACTGCAAAATATCAGGGAACTAACGGGAGAAGCAGTGAAGTGGTTGTTTCTGTAGTGATGCTTTCCTTCCAGGGTCCAAGGGGGATTTTAATATCATCAAGCAGGATAATTTGAAATTAATTCTTAAATTCCCTACTTTCAGACAATTGAGAGAATATGTATGTATATATTTATGTACGTATGTATGTATAGATTTTCACATTACAAAATGACCTCAGAGCCTGAGTGCTTTTAAGTAACTTCTCAAACTTCTGATTCTTCTATGTATTTCATAATACAAATCGAGTGCCTACTTAGTATGAAGCATAGCACTATATTAGATACTGCTGATACACCAGTGAATGAAATAGACACGGTCCCTGGCCTCATGGAGCTAAACTTCTACTTGGGGTAGGCAGATAATACATAAGAGAAATAAATATACTTTCTGATGGTGATAAACAGTATGAAGAAAATGACAAGCTGATGTAATTCAGAGTGACTGAACTTGAATGTTGTTGCTTTACAGCATCAGAAAGACTTCTCTAGAGAAGTACTGAGATGCAAATAGTCAAAGAAATTTGTTCGGAATAAGTGCAAAGGCAGAGGGAGGGAACAACTTTGGCTGATTTGAGAAACAGGGGAAAGAGGCTATGGGAGCTGAGTTCCTGGGAACAAAAGGAAGATGATGCAATAGGTAGGCAGGGGCTGACAGCTTGTGCGCTGCGTGAAAAAGTGTGGATGCTGCTCTGAAAGCAACGGGACATTGCTGATAATTTAAAAGAGGTTAATAGCATTGTCTTATGTACGTTTTTGAAAGGTCACTTTGTCTAGTCTTGGATAATGGTACAGAGAGGCGAAAGTGCAAGAAAGGAGATCATAAAACTATTAGAACAAAGGAAAGAGATGGCAGTGTCATGGCTAGGATGGTGGCAGGGGAAATGGAGAGAAGAGGCCAGATTTGGGTGTATATTAGAAGTAGAGCTCTTAGAAATTGCTGATGGTTTGTGGCAGACAGAATTCTAAGATGACCCGTAAGATTCCGCCCCCTGGGGTACATGCCCTGTATAATCTCCTTCCCTTGAGTGTCAACAGTACCTGTGAATATAATGGGATAGTCACTCCCATGATTATATTATGTTGATTGAGATTTCCCCATGGCACGCTGGCGTGAAATTTTTCTGCTGGCTTTGAAGAAGTAAGCTGCCATGCTGTGAGAGGGCCATGTGGCTAGGGCCTGAGAGCAGCCTCTGGGTACTGAGAGTGACCCCCCAACTGACAGGGGATGTTAGCCCCACAACCACAAGGATCTGAATTCTATCAACAACCTGATAAGTTTGGAAGAGGACCCCAAGCCTTGGATGATATCACAGCCCGGCTGACACTTTGATTATAGCCTGTGAGTCCCTGAGTGGCTAACCAGTGCCTGGACTCCTGATCCATGGAAACTGAGGGAAAAATACATTATGTTGTTTTAAACCACTACGTTTATTTTAATCTGCTATGCAGCAATGCAAAACAAATACATGGTTTATAATGGAGAGGACAAAAGAAAGGTGTAAAACAAGAAGTTCAGCATTTTTGGCTTGTTCTCCAAATACCATCCTCCACTAAAAAGAACAGATTCCCTTAGAAAAATAGCTGATTCTGGGGCTAAATCAAGGAACAAACAAAAGGAGCCACAAATATCTTTTTCTGCCAGAAAGGAAGGAAGTACTCAAAGAATGAAAGGGATGTGTCACAAGGGACTTGGAGGACCCACCTCCTAGAGTAATGAAAATTAAAACAAAAGTAAACAAATGGGACCTAATGAAACTTAAAAGCTTTTGTACAGCAAAGGAAACCATAAACAAAACAAAAAGACAACCCTCAGAATGGGAGAAAATATTTGCAAATGAAGCAACCGACAAAGGATTAATCTCCAAAATATACAACAGCTCATGCAGCTCAATATCAAAAAAATAGCCCAATCAAAAAATGGGGGGGGAGATCTAAATGTCTATCTGACATACAGATGGCCAAGAAACACATAAAAAGATGCTCAACATCACTAATTATTAGAGAAATGCAAATCAAAACTACAATGAGGTATCACCTCACACTGGTTAGAATGGGCATCATCAGAAAATCTACAAACAACAAATGCTGGAGACGGTGTGGAGAAAAGGGAACCCTCTTGCACTGTTGGTGGGAATGTAAATTGGTACAGCCACTATGGAGAACAGTATGGAGGTTCCTTAAAAAAACTAAAAATAGAACTACCAGCAATCCCACTCCTGGGCATATATCTGGAGAAAACCATAATTCAAAAAAATACATTCACCCCAATGTTCATTGCAGCACTATTTACAATAGCCAGGACATGTCCATCAACAGAGGAATGGATAAAGAAGATGTGGTACATATATGCAATGGAATATTACTCAGCCATAAAAAGGAACGAAATAGGGCCATTTGCAGAACATGGATAGACCTAGAGACTGTTATACAGAGTGAAGTAAGTCAGAAAGAGAAAAACAAATATCATATAATATCGCTTATCTATAGAATCTAGAAAAATGGTATAGATGAACTTATTTGCAAAGCAGAAATAAAGACACAGATGGAGAGAACAAACTTACAGATACCAAGGGGAAAGGGGGGGATGGGATGAACTGGGAGATTGGGATTGACATATGTACACTACTATGTATAAAATGACTAATGAGAACCTACTGTATAGCACAGGGAACTCTACTCAATGCTCTGTGGTGACTTAAATGGGAAGGAAATCTAAAAATGAAGGAATATATGTATATGTATAACTGATTCACTTTGCTATACAGCCAAAACTAACATAACGTTGTAAAGCAATTACACTCCAATAAAAAATAAACAAACAAACATCACTATCGATGGAAAAAAAAAGCAGAATCATTAATCATTAGAGAAATGCAAATCAAAACTACAATGAGGTATCACCTCACACCAGTCAGAATGGCCATCATCAAAAAATCTACAAACAATAAATGCTGGAGAGGGTGTGGAGAAAAGGGAACGCTCTTGCACTGTTGGTGGGAATGTAAACTGATACAGCCACTAAGGAGAATAGTATGGAGGTTCCTTAAAAAACTAAAAATAGAACTAGCATACGACCCAGCAATCCCACTACTGGGCATATACCCTGAGAAAACCATAATTCAAAAAGAGTCATGTACCACAATGTTCACTGCAGCTCTATTTACAATAGCCAGGACATGGAAGCAACCTAAGTGTCCATCGACAGATGAATGGATAAAGAAGATGTGGCACATATACACAATGGAATATCACTCAGCCATAAAAATAAACGAAATTGAGTTATTTGTAGTGAGGTGGATGGACCCAGAGACTGTCATACAGAGTGAAGTAAGTCAGAAAGAGAAAAACAAATACCACATGCTAACACATATATATGGAATCTTAAAAAAAAAAAAAAAAGGTCAGGAAGAACCCAGGGGCAGGACAGGTATAAAGACGCAGACCTACTAGAGAACGGACTTGAGGACACGGGGAGAGGGAAGGGTAAGCTGGGAGAAAGTGAGAGAGTGGCATGGACATATATACATTATCAAATGTAAAACAGATAGCTAGTGGGAAGCAGCCGCATAGCACAGGGAGATCAGCTCGGTGCTTTGTGACCACCTAGAGGGGTGGGATAGGAAGGGTGGGAGGGAGACGCAAGAGGGAAGAGATATGGGGATATATGTATATGTATAGATGATTCACTTTGTTATAAAGCAGAAACTAGCACACCATTGTAAAGCAGTCACACTCCAATAAAGATAAAAAAAAGAAAAAAAAAAAGTGGGGCTGGGGACATGGGACCAGATTAAAGAGGATTCCCCTGAGCATCAAAATTAATGATGAAGTAATGGTTTACAATCCATTAAAAGAAATAACAATTCATAGGTCCATGACATAAAAATAAATGAAGAGGTAAATAAATTAGGGAGAAGGAAAAGTTCTTCCTTAGAGCATAATGCTAACTAATAAATCTAGAAGGAATTATGGATATATAAACTCAGCTCAGCATTTGATAAACATCATAATCATGATTGATTCAACTGGGAGGTATGAAAGGATGCTAAGGCTGCTGGCTGGAGGAGAACAGCTCAATCAGAATCCAAGCAGAGATTTTATATGGATATGATTTATAGATATATGATTTATATTTATATATCATTTTAATATATAATAGTTTATATTTCATTATATACGATAATGTATTTTATATTGTATATTTATTTATACAATAATTAGTGTAATTATAATAAATAATGTTGAGATATACTCTATATAAATCATACCCTTGCAGAAGAATTTGGCCTTCTGCAGGTGTGGAAGTCAGTTAAACAGGTTAAGTGGGCTGCTGTCTCAGTGTGATGCTGAAGCTTTAAGTCCAAAAAGCAGGCAGTAAGCAAGGGAAAAATGGATGGAAAGTAGTTGGGGGCTGGGGGGAAGCAAGAATGAGCTGGAACACAAGCAAAAGCTGCAGACATGAAGATGGACTGAAACCTGGGTCCATTCTTATTGCTTCTGATGTTGATGATGTGTGTCCTGCAGATGTCAGTGCCCTTAGACCTGGCCCAGGAGTCAGAGAAGGTGAAAAGGGAACCAGAGAGAGGGGAACAATTGCAGATCTGGCCCCACGTACCAGTGAGGTAAGCTGATAGGTAAGCGACCAGGTGTGAGACTATAGGATGGCCACTGCTTCACTTCCACCATCACAATGGCCCATAGTGAATCTTGTGTGGCCCAGCCTAACCAGAAACATTCTGGGAAGAGTAATTCAGCCCAGCCAGACTGACACACTCCAAAGACAGTGGGATATAGGTTTAGACTTCGTGTGTCATGCCACAAAATACTCATCATTTAAAAAGGGGAAAATGAAAAATCTGGCAGACACCAGCTTCAAGAAGGTTGATACCACCTCTTGAGAGAAGGACCCAGCATCACTTCTCTGGTATTCCTACCAAGAACACATGAGCCCTGTCTAGACCCAAGGAAACCAGGCTGAGCAACATCTTACAGAGTGAAAGATCTGTACTCTTTAAAAATACCAAGAACATAGAAGGCTGGGAAAGGTTGAAGAACTGTTCCAGATTTAAAGAGACATAAGAACCAAATGTAAAGCAAAATCCTGGATGGCATCTTGGACCAGAAGGGAAAAGAGACCTAACTGAGGTAGTCAGAAAATGTGAATGGATTTCAGGTTTGGTTGTAGTGCTCTATCAATGTAGATTTCCTGTTTGGGATGATTATACGGCAGTTGTGTTGGAGAGTGTCCTAGTTTTGGAAAACCACACTGGAGTATTTAAAGAGGAAGGGCCACCATACCTGAAAGTTGCCCGTAAGTCATCCAGAAATATAATAATGATAATGGGATACATATTATAAGTATTCACAGGGAGATGGAACAAATGTGGTAAAATATGAACAATTGGGAAGCTAGGTGAAGGAGATTTGGGAGTTCTTTGGACTGCTTTTGCAAAATTTTTATTAGTTTAAAATTGCTTCAAAGTAAATTATAAAAAAATGAAGGGGCTTCCCTGGTGGCGCAGTGGTTGAGAGTCCGCCTGCCGATGCAAGGGACACGGGTTCGTGCCCCGGTCTGGGAGGATCCCACATGCTGTGGAGTGGCTGGGTGCGTGAGCCGTGGCCGCTGAGCCTGTGAGCCATGGCCGCTGAGCTTACGCTTCCGGAGCCTGTGCTCCACAACGGGAGAGGCCACAACGGTGAGAGGCCCGCATACCGCAAAAAAAAAAAAAAAAAAAAAAAAAAGAAGGAATAGGAAATAAGTGAAGACAATAAATATTGACCATGATCTTTTCAACTTGTGCTACAAATTAGGGACTGGGAAATGGGGCAAGGACCAATAGAGATATTTGGTCTCAAGGAAGGATTTTTAAAAGCTGGTTGATAGAATCTGTTTGTATCTTGATGAGAACAGTGCCAGTGACTAAGAAGGACAAAGAGAGAGAAAGGGAACAAAATCCTTGAACAGCACCAAAGGGCTGATGTCCATGTGACAAGATGGGGTGGTGTCTGTGAGAAGCAAAGACTTTTGCTCTTCAAAACAGAGAGAAAGCAATGAATTTAGATTCAGATGCCAGTCGGATTTACTAAATATAAAATACTTAAAAGCAGAAACGTCCCTGGCCCTGATGATTAGTAATTAATGGGAAAATAAAAGTAAAGCGAAATGAATTACATTATTTTTTTAAATGAAACGAAGCTTATGCCAGCTCTGGGGAAATGTGTGTGATCCTACATGGTCGAACACCCAAAGATTTGCTGACTGAGGCTGCTGGCTCCACTCTGGATTTTTCAGTAAAGGTAAAAACCAATTTCCACTTGAAGCAGACAAAGGTTCTGGTTAGGCAGGGAATGCGTGACTATCCGGTTGAAAAGATAATTGAGGAGTTACACTTCAGTGTCTTTTGTACCAAATTCTTCAGGCTTTATTGTGATTTGTCACTAAATCATTATTTTTTTCACAAATGCCTTAAAATTTTAGCATTTTAAAACTCTGGTACATTGGAATTAGCTGTTTTCACTTATTCCTCAAAGCATGTTTTTTTTAAATGTAAGTACACACAATTATCCTTCCAGAGTATTGATGAATTTGCCAATGTTCTTTCCCTGCTGTGTACATTTTCTGTTTATGTTTTACCTTCAACATAGATGATTATTATCTATTTTATAAATATTCTGTTTCTAGACTCTTTTCCAACAAAGGAAATTGTATCTTTTTGAAATGTGTACACAATGCTACCTCCACTGGCCTTGTAAATTGCACATTGGTCATCCCAACTCCATCACTTACTACCTTCTTGACCTTGGAAAATGTACTTATCCTCTCCAGCTTTAATTTCCTCAAACATTAAATACAGGAATCTGTTGTGATTCATTTGAGTGTGCTACTTCTATAACTCATCCTTCCCCTGGGGTTACTCTAAATATTTTAATTCTTCTCTTGGGATTTCACTATATGTAATTAGTTTAAATCACATATATTAAGGTCATTGAGATTTAACAGTAAGACATAAAGATGTAAACTCTTTAGGAAAGCAGGGACTCTAGGAATTATCTATCCATCCCACATTTGTCTCTAGGGGTTTTCTAGTTACGTTAGTGATACTTACTAAATAGTTAAGGGTCAATTTTAGGACCTAGTTCTGTATAAGGTGGTCCTTCCCTGTGGAACCTACATCATTGGGATGCTGTGCTGATTAAATGAGGGTGTGCACGTGTAGCATCTAGTGAAGTTTCTGGCACATAGAATGTCCTCAGTAAATATTAAGGTTATCATTATTGGTGGTGGTGGTTATTCCTGATCCTCCCTTTTACTAAAAACCATGCTGCTCTTGAGAATAGACAAATAATACACTTCACTTGGACAAGTGAGTTTGGAAACCGGAAAAGGTACAAAATACCATTCCTTGAATAACCTTCACAAGGACGGACACAAGGACTCCAAACAAGGAAATGTCACTGGCAACACCAAAACCCAATTCTTCTAATTTCCTTTCTAGTCCTCTCTAGTACTTTTTTTTAGTAGAAATACTTTGCTCTGTGTCCACACTGCTTCCAATCTGGTCTTTATAACAGACTCTCACTACCTTAGCTCAATTGGTGATAAGCCTATCACATGGCTCAGATTACTGCACAAAATATCACTCAACTGACAATTCATTTGTTTCCTACTTCTTCCACTCAGTTCCATCCTCTCACTAACAGAGATGCATGTACATTTCCTGTCCTTACCATTTCTTTCTCCAAAGAGGTTAGAAATCCTCATTTCTGTTGTTTCTATCCAGTGTTAAACACAGTTCCATTTTTGCTTTGCTAAGTTTTTCTCATTTAATGGTGAAGTACTTTTGCTTTTAACCCATTGATTTGATTAGCTCTTCTATGCATTTCTAGAGAGGCCCTAGGAACTTTGTATGTTGTGAAAGCCTATGTTTTCACCCAGGGTTAAAGAAATCTCATTGCTATACCCAATATGGACAAAGGCATTTGTCTATGTTAGAGATCACCATGTAGATTTATGTTATTATGACTTCTGTATTAATCACTAGAGGATATCCAGGGCTTTTAGCTACACAGACATTATGGGCCTCCTTAGAAAAGGAGTCTAAACACAGACGATTGTCAATAGCTAGCTGTTTAAACTCTATTAGGAACCATGCCAATAATGGGCAATTTAAGCACAATGAGCTCTGACACCATTCTTTACTTAAAACCATTTGCCCACAGCTTCTTAAAAACCTTAAAAAGTAAAAATCACTAAAATGACCAGGGAGGTACAGGATTCTAACACAAACAAATAGAAAGCAGGTTTGGAAAATCATTCTTGATGTTATCCTCTCATAGTGTTAAATTATTAGATGAACGGAATGGGAGGTTTCACAAATACTTCATCATCCACTCAGTACCAGTCTTCTACTTCTGCTGCTGATTTGCCAACTCTTGCCATGTGAGACCAATTAGCAATTTGGGACACTGCCTCCTCAGCTTTTCCTCAAGTACCTGAGCTACACTTGGTCATTTAAAGTTGGAGGAGATTTGACAAGTTTTCTGACTGGGAACAATGCCTTTAACCTTTGGGGGATCGAGAGGAGGAGGAACAAGGTACATCTTCTGTCTAGAGTGGCCACTGGACCATGGGATGATTTATGATTTCTAGGAGAAAGGGGTCAAGAACTGATTGGTTTTCCTCAGCCTCTCTTCAGATCTTCATGTTTGAATTAAACGCACACAAGAGATGGGATATTGTGTGGACCAAAGTTACAGGGTGGTTTATGTGAAGCCAGAAGGCCTCAGTTCTGCATTCAGCTGTCTTTATAGGTCACTAGTGTGAGTAGAAAAAATTCCCTTCTTCCCTTCTAAGTTCTTTGGATGGCTAATAATTAAATTGACATAAGACATTAACAGGAGAAAACCAAATTTAATTTCCTATGTAAGAGAGCCCCATAAAAATATGAGACTCAAGAAAGTGACTGAAGAAAGCAGCTTTTACACCTTTTAGGCAAAGAAACAATAAATTTTTGAAGAATTGACAAGATCAAGGGGTTTCTCCTTGGGGTAGTAAATTGGTGAAGTAACAAGGTTTGTTTATAGAGGCTTCTTGGCCCTAAATTTCCTATCTTTGGTGATAAGGATGCCTTCTACCCTCCTGGTACAGGGAGGGTACCTTTCACATGGGCGACTTACCTCCTGTTTTCAGGGAACAAAGGAGGGTCAGAGTGTGCTTCTCACACTGGATGTTCTGAAGTACCTTTAATTCAAAATAATCAATATAACAAAGTGGCATATTTTGGAGTGGCATATTCTACTCCCTTTCACTAGCGGAGCTTTTTGTATGGACTTTCTATAAGTGACCAGCTATCATCAAGGCCAAGTGCATCCACAACTTACATGTATGCTGAAACTGAGTAGTTTCTTTCTAGATTTTCCAGCTTTTGTAAAAGTCTGTAAGATTTTGCTGAAGCAGAACTTTTCTCACAGTTCTGATGGCCCTACTTTGCTGATTCCCTGTACCATGTTTAATCTCCCTTCTTTTAACCTGTTGGTCAGTTTAACAACTTGCTATTTCTTCATTCATTTGTATGTATTCATTTATCATAGTATGTGAGTTTATTTTGTTTACATAATATGTTAGGAGCTATGGAAACACTGAGGATATAGCCATGAATGATAACCTATCTCTACAATCAACAAGCTAACAATTTAGTAGATGACAGTTTAAACTCAGTCTTTTATGAGCCATGGCAAACAAAGTGTTGGGAGGCATGGCAGCACAAAAGAAGAAAAAGTAATTTAACTTTAGCTTGGGAGGTCAGGAAGGCTCCTCAACGGAGATGGCTATCTAAACCAAGATCTAAAAGCTTAGTAGGAGAATTGAGGAAAGAGCACAAGTCTCTTTGTAGAATCTGCATAATTATTTCATATTCATTTCTCTCCCCCATTCATGTTTATTGGCTAGATTGAATTACCATATTACCATATTCATTCATTTATATTGGGAGATGGGTAAGCAGAGCTGATCTGCTCACCATATATTAAGGAATTTCTGAAATTGAAGAGTGAGTCAAGAGAAGAAAAATGGGTACCAGCTTAGATGCCAGAAATTTAAAGCCTGTTCCTAGGCCATTAGCTTCAGGTCTGTGATTTTTAGGTTCCGTTTCTTACAGCAGCCAGGGTTCAGAGATGGCTTGAAATGATCAAACTGGCTTAAAAGAGACACTCAGGGGATTCACCAGCATGAAACATCACACGCGGTTATCTATACTGGTCCTTTTCATTCTGCTCCCTAATAACAGGGCTGAAAGAGCCCTGATTCCTTCAACTGGGAGCAATATATTTGATTAAGACAATCAACCTTGGGCAAATAATTTAAACCCATAGGCATCATTTCCTCTATTCATAATATGCCAAAAAGTACTCCTACTTATTGGATTATTTTAAGAAACATTTATAATTATACTAATTCTAAAGGACAGAGTAATGCATATAGTAAGTGCTCATTTATATAATTATTTTTATGTAATTACAATTTATGTATTTATTATAATTATTATTAGCAGTATTATATAGAAAGCAATCTCAACTCACACTGCAGCAGTCTATAGACAAGTGCTCTCCAAATATTTTTGATTATACCATCAGCAGTTAAAAAAGAAAGTAAAATTTAACATACACATTAAATTTATGTACATATTACATCTATTTTTATATTAATATATTTTAACTTTATAACATAAACTAAAATATATTAAAATCTAAATTAAAATGTATCCGATTAAAAAAAAGAAATGAGGGACTTCCCTGGTGGTTCAGTGGTTAAGACTCTGCGCTTCCAATGCAGGGGGCGCAGGTTTGCTCCCTGGTCGGGGAGCTAAGATCCCACATGCCCCGCAGCATGACTCCACCAAAAAAACAGAAATGAAAATTCTAATGTTTTCACTCTGCATACTGTATTCCTTGATGACACCCACTGAAGGGGGCTTAATTCATTTGTAGTCCTTTCAGAGAATCCAGCATATTGCTTGATACACAGTTCCTAGTTATCTAAAAATTACTTGATATTACATAGTTAATAGTCTATAAATATTTGTGAAATGCATAAATGATGCAATGAAAAATTACATCTTTCAAAGGGTTGTTGGCTCCTAGACTATACACATAAGTAAACAGATATTTTTAGGTCTCATTTGTAATATATTGCAATGGTGTAGTAGGGTATTTGAAGTTATAGGGTAGCCCCTCCTTGGACTAGATTGTATTTTAATTCTTTTAATCAAATACGTGTGAATTTTAGGACACCAGATGGCAAAGGACACCAGAGGCTGGCCGTGGGGCTTCACAGGCTCTTTCTTCACTATGCTACGTCTGAAAGATATTTGTATGCTACCGACACTGCGGTCATTTATCTGCCTGGTGGTGGTAAACTTTAATCCATCTGAAGGATGCTGGGCTCCAGAAATGACAGTAGTCTTTGGTATTTGGACCCTGATGATGACACATTGGTTGTTCCTGCTCTAAGTTTCTCCAGGTCCCTCCAGACTGCTGATGTTGTATACCGTTTTATTCCAACCCTCTGGCAAGACTGTATCCTAGGTATAACTGGTAGTAAAAACCCAGTAGACTTCTGCCCATGTTAGGAAGTACTATGATTTTCCTTTATGTCATTTGGAAATGAAAGGGCACACACAGATGTGCAAGTGTAATTCATTCTTCTTGGAACAAAAGTGAATATATCTTAAAGGAAAAGTCACAATGGCCTTGATCACCATCCTTTGCTTACCAAAATGTCACAATATATTACTTTTCTCTATTTTCCTAAGAAAGAAGAAAAGATTGCTAAAGGGTAGCTGGGAGGATGCTCAACTTCCATCGGAAGAGTTTCCTTAGGATCCCTGAAACACACAATAGAGTGACAGACTAGACTTTCCCACCTTCTGCAGTGGGTGATGTGCACTCCTCTCTATGAGAGCCAAATGCGGCTTCTCATGGTTTCAGTGATCTCTGAATTTTTAAAAAGTTATCTTCCCATAACACATCCTACACACAATGGGGGACAAGGACTAGAATAATCATAATAAGACCTGCTCCTCAGGACAAGAGAGGATGGGAATTACCCAGCAGTCATTAATCAGTAGCAAACATCGACTCCTGCTGTATGGGAACAGTAGATGCCCTGCTCTGACTGCAGAGTCAGCTGGTTGGTTAGTCAATATGGTAGCTCTCTGGGAAGATCTCCTTCTTTGTCCATCGCACTCATGCTTATAAATTTGCTCTCTGAGGGGATCATCTCTGAAGTTTAAATTCAGATTGATGTCCCTCCTAGGGTATGCATGACTTTTACAGCCTACTCTATTTCACTGTGAGTCTGAAGGTGCAGGATGAGGGGTGTTTGTGTGTGTGTGTGTGTGTGTGATAGCCTTAGATTTGAACAAAAGCTATTGTTGGCCATGTCAGGTCTAGGTCTTCTTTGGACGTAGAGTTTCCTCAGAAACTAGGTAGGTATCCATCTATTTACTTCCAGTGAATTCCTTGAACAAGTAACCAGAGTCAAAGATCTCACCTGTACCTCACCTGTAGATTCTCATCATTTACTTTCTGGCCCATATACTCTAGCTATTCTCTAAACTTTGATTACTGACAGCTACTTAAAAGAATTTAAACCACTGGGCTTGACTAGAAAAACCACGTTCCTAGCCTGCTCTTAGTCCTCTCATTTTTCTGGACACTAAGGCTGCAACTTTGCCACAGCCCATTGTAATTGCTTAATCTGGGGGAAGAGAAACTGTTCTTCTAATTCTACAAAGGGACAAGTTATGTGACCTTAGGTCAACTTAGATTAGAGGGTTTCACCCTTAGAAACTCCTACTCTTAGTTTAAGCAATTACACATATAGCAATCTATCCTTAAGAAAAATGTGCATACTTCCTATTTGAGTTTGGATAAAATTTGGTTATTAACACATTTCTAGAAGACAGAAAATACTTATTTTTTTAATAAAGGAGACCTGAGAAAGCCTTCAGTGGAAGTAGGGGCCAATGTACTGGGAGAGCCCTGGAGGGACTCCAAACTCAAGTAGGAAACATAGCATTTGGAGTGCACAGACAGGCATTTATCTTCTGAAGAACTGTGCCAGGTGTCCTGACTTATCCCCATGCACGTAGGTCAATGTCTTGAATTTAGCCTTAATGGCAGGGATTAAGCAGGACGGTTTTTCAAAGAAATGGAAAGATCTGCTTAAGGATAATTAGGGCTTCTAGTGGGAATATTAATGTACCAGGACAAGGTCCCATATTCTAATCTCTTCTGGAGGAGTATCATAGAATTCTAAGATTGCCCTCATGACTTCTGCCTCCTAGTGTTATGCCCATAATTAGGTTACATTATATGACAAAAGAGATTTTGCAGATGTAATTATAGTTAATCAGTTGCTTTGGAATTAATAAAAAGAGATTATTCAGGTGGGCTTGACCTAATCACTTGAGGTGCTTAAATCTTTGTCTAAAACTCAGAGCAAGAGAAGTTAGAGAGATTCAAAGTATGAGGAGCATTTGATGTGAGAGGAATTCTCCATTTCTGGATGGATATGCACACTAAGGAATGCAGGCAGCCTTTAGGAGCTGAAAGCGGTCCTAGCTGACATTGTGGAAGGAAACAGGGACCTCAGTCCTACAGCCACAAGGAACTGAATTCAACCAACAACCTGAAAGAACTCGAAAGTGGATTTTTCCTCAAAGCCTCTAAACAAGAGCTCAGTCTGGCCAATCCCTTGATTTTGGCCTGTGAGTCCTACAGCAGAGACCCCAGTCATGTCAGGACTGACTCTGATCCATGGAAACTATGAGATAATAATTTGTGTTGCTTCAAACTGCTAAATCTGTAGTAATTTGCCATGTAGCAATAGCAAACTAGTACAAGTATGGAAGTTTGATCTGCCATTTTCCTCGCCTATGCACCCTAGAGAGAATCCTGCCAAGCACACAGAGCTCTAAGTAACTTCCTCATTCATTGTGGAGGCCTCTCCAAAAATGTACCCAATGTTTAAGGACAGTTCACAATCAATGGCAAAGGAAATTCATATCAGCTTCCAATAATAATCCAACTTTATGACACTAATAATGTCATTAATATTAGCAATGTTTAGATGGCCAAGGTTCAGCAGACGTTTGAGGAAAACTAATGGTATAAACTAAAAGGTCTGAGATGAGCGGACACTGGCTCAAGAAGAAATACATATAATTTAGAGAATAAGAGGTAACTTTCAAAAATTTCAAACTAGCAAATTCAGAGGGATTTGAAAGGAGAAAAGGCTGGTATAAAAAGACAGAAAACAGGGCTTCCCTGGTGGCGCAGTGGTTGAGAGTCCGCCTGCCGATTCAGGGGACACGGGTTCGTGCCCCGGTCTGGGAAGATCCCACATGCCGTGGAGCGGCTAGGCCCGTGAGCCTGCATGTCCGGAGCCTGTGCTCCGCGATGGGAGAGGCCACAACAGTGAGAGGCCCGTGTACCGCAAAAAAAAAAAAAAAAAAAAAAAAAGACAGAAGACGAACAGAATGTAGTCCTTGAAAAGTAAAAATGTGATCCAATAGAAAAAGTAAAAATAAAACAGAGTTAAGGGACTCTCTCAGGATTTAATGAAAAAGAAATATAAAGAGATTGAAATATAAAGCATGTGGCAGGATTTTCCACTTGATGGAGTGGTTATACAAGTTAAGTCTTTGATTTTGACAGTTGAAACATTATCCTTTGAGTACCCCCAGGTTAGGATAGATTTATATTTCCTATATAAATTTCCTATATTTCCTTCTCTACTTGTTCAATCATGCTACCAAATTTTACATAAGCACTATTGACAAAGTCACAATAATGCAAATTTGATAATTTGTCCTTTTAATTTTTAGAATCATTCTTAAAAGCACAGAAGACTTCAGTTAGAGAAGATAATGTAAGTGCTAACCATTCAGCTTTCTCATACTGGGATTAAATTTTTTCTCTCACACTCTACGTTCTTCTGATGTATGGTTCCGCTGAGAACTGCTCCTCCTCTAAAATCATAACCTCCAGTGTCTCATTCTCTGACCACATCCTTCCATATTACAGTCTTTAGTATCCTCAACACTCTGTACCAAAATTTCAAAACCACTGACTCTAGTTCATTTCTCACTGTCCCCCACAGCTGTATTCCTACCATCCATAAGCAGCCCGGCTTCCAAAGTGTATTGTCATCTTCCCCTGATAATATCTTTCTACTCTCTACTCCTCTTTCCTTCCACTGTACTCGCCTAGCAAACTCTCAGTCTTAGTAGTGATACTCAACCGTGTGCCATTTCCTGTCCTGCAACCAAGAAGCTGGGAACAGAACTGTCAAACAATACTGACTCAGTTAGCAATTAAAATTCTGGGAAATTCTACTGCATTTCTCTGGTTTGTTTGCTGTCACACTCTCCAAAATGACTTCCTCATAACTTATTTATCCTCAAATTATCAACTCGCCCCCATGACCACTTTCTCTCAACTGATGGCCTTGCTCAATACTTCTGTGATAAATGAATATAATCAGAGAGTAGCTACTTTATCATCCCTCCTCCAAATCTACTAATTTATATGCATACGTGCCCATATGTTCTGCCTTTCCTCCACTGCCATGAATAAAGGCCCTTACCTTACCTGTGCTCCAGGCCATTCCTGTACTTTTGTTCTGCGTCTCATCCCCTCTTGTCATATCAGGTGTAAGAGCTACTTGAGTTTTGTCTTCTCTACCCTACATCCTCATTTTCTCCCCCTCCATTGAATCATTTCCCAAAAGATGCAGATATGTTCTAATATCACCTCTCCAGTGAGTATGTTACTTCTTCACTCTTCTTCCCAGCTAAACCTCCTAAAGTTGTTCTCTATAGTTCCTGTTTCCATTTACTTCCATCCTTTCTCCAGTCCACTCGGAGACAACTCCTATTTCTCACTTCTCTGAGAAGACATTTGTGAGTATTGTCAATGACCTGAACATGGACAGGCCAGTAGTCCCTTTTCTCACTTGACTTCTCAGCAGCTTTGGATGCTGTTCACCATATATGCTTTTTCTTGAAACACTTTCTCCTTGGGTTCCCTTGTACTCCCCCCGGGTTTTCCTCCCTTCTTATTGGCCGCTTCTCAGAATCTGTTGCTGGCTTGTTCTCAGCTTGAAATCGAAATGTAAGAGCATGCCAAGCCTCCTTCTTAAACCATTTCTCTTCTTCATCCACCCAGTCTCTCCTTAGATGACCTCATTCAGTCTCATTGCTTTAAATGCAAACTATTCATGACTAATTTATAAACGTGTATCTCAGGTATGACGCCTTCTGGACTATCTTACCACCTCCTGCATATTTTACTGCCTGCTTACCGGCAGCAGTTAGATGCCTCTTGGCATCACCATCATGCTACCACTGATTATCTCAACATTTTCATCTAAACTGGCTTCCCCTGAGCTTTCCCATCTCAGTAAAGAGCACCACCCACTGTCCAGCTTATAGGACTTATCTGTATTCTGTTATTTACATCTGGCATCCAACTCACCTGCAAGTACTGTGAGCTCTATCTTTAAAACATATCCCAAATTGGTCTAATCATCATGATTTTTCACTTAAACTAGAGCAAAAATCTCCCAACTGGTCTCTGGTGCAACGCCTGCCCCTCCCACCCCTGCCGTCCATTCTCCACACAGTTGAAATCAACTCCTAGAACTGTGCATCAGACCATGTTCCTGTACATCCACACCGTGCCCAAAGCCTTCCAAAGCCTTCCCATTATGCTCAGAATGAAATCTAAACTCTTTACCCTGCTTAAAATACCTGCATTATGGTCTCACTCCTGCCCACCATACTGACCTCACCTCTTATCACCCTCTCTTTCCTGTTTGCCTGTCCCTTCCTTTCTCACTCTCACCTTTGGGTCATGACACTAACCATTTCCTCTTAAGTTAAAAGTCATCTCCTCAGAGGGGTCTTCCCTGACACTCAACTAGTCTGTCACTTCAGGCTTTTTTTTTTTTTTTTTATCTGCACCACTGTTTTTTCTGAGTTTTTAAATTGTTGTTTATTTTTGGATCTTACAAGACCAAAATTCTAAACTGCAAGCTTTGTCAGACCAGGGATCTCATCTACTCATACCTATAATTATTCTATCCATGGATCCTGGGGAAATTCTGGAAAGAAGTACATGCTCAAAAAGTTATCAAATCAATAATTGAATGAAAGTTGAGTTGTAGAAAGCAGGGAGAGCAGAATGGAGGGAAATGAGACATGCCGGTTTCTGGAATTTAAAAGTAGAGTTTTAAGAGTGGAGGCTAGCAGAAAGTGCACCCCAAGATATGCTTCTTTGGCTATAAAGATTATTTTCGAGCTGATTAGACTGAGAAAAAGCAGAGACTAGAGAAGCTCTGGAAACAGTAGAAGTTACCCTTTTGTACCCTCTTTGAAGCCCCAGACCCCTATCTCTCTTCTTAGGTCTGGATAGTATATGTCTCAATTGGCTGTCTTTTGAGTCTCATATCTTTGTGGGGCTCCTGTACATATGTACATAATCAATTGTTTTCTGTTAATCTGTCTCTTATTACAGGGGGGTCTTAGCTGAGAACCAAGAAATGTAGAGGGAAAATTATTTTTCCTCCCTTGCAAGAGATATAGTGATGATTGAAAACGATATAGTTTCTGAGGTGTGTTATTTAAAGTAAAAAATTTACCAATAAGATACTAAAAATATAATAAAACTAATATGCATTAAGACGAGGGGGAGGGTAATAGAGTACAGTGCATGCAAGCTAATTTTTTTCTTCACAGGGACAATAGATACTCTCTAAATTTGATAAATTAATTAATAAAGCTATAAGCATATTATTTAGAAATATGAAAGAAATAACCAGAAGAATTAAAAGCAGAAAAAAAATTTAAACGAACGTACCCATGATTATATAAGCTGTTAACATTAGGGGAAGCTCAGTGAAGGGTACATGAGAACTCTCTATACTACCTTTGCAACGTTTCTGTAAATATACATTTAGTCCAAATTTTTTAAATTATGTAAATAAAAAGCAGAAGTTGATGAAAGCACTAGTATCTTGGGAAGTATAGTGATAAGGTGACTGGTGATAAGGCAGGTTAATAGCTTTTATTTTATGCTTTTCTTACCATTTGATTTTTTTCATGTGTGCGTGTGTTTAACTGACGGTGATGATGTCAACAAAGAGAACAATGGTGCTGATGATAACAATGAAAGCTTTTAAAAAATAACATTTAATAACATTTTAAAATATTTTATAAGTACTACTTGTTAAGATGTTTGAGAAAAGGGCATCATCATGAGGAAGGAAGGGAAGAAGAGAGGGGGAGGAGGGGGGAGGAGGGGGGAGGAGGGGAGGAGGGGAAGAGGGGGGAGGAAGGAAGGGAGGGAGGGAGGAAGGGAGGGAGGAATATTTCATGAGTAGGACTAGGTCCTGGTCATGCCTGATGTTCAAATGGGTCTTACATGGTGAAAGGAGAACTGCAGCAGGAATGAATCTTCAGGACTGGTTGCAGCATATGACTCATTGGAGCTGTACACCAGCTGGCTGCTGCTTTCACTGGAATAGAGTCTAGAGCCCAAATAAAAGCTACTAAGAGGCAGGCACATTGTCAGGACCTCAGTCTAAAGAGCGGGGGACAAGAGCCCAGTCCCAGGTCCAATGTGCACACAGGCATATTCAGCAGAGATACCGAAAAAGCAAAGTCATAGATCAAACACAGTAAGAACTGGGCGAACGTGCCAAGTTAATTAATAGGTTCCCTCCTGTATTTGTTTTCTATGCTGCTACAACACATACCACAAACTGAGGGTCTTAAAACAACATCCAAATTTAATATCTTACAAATTTGTGGGTCAGAAGTCTAACAAGGTCTCACTTGGCAAAAGTCAAAGTGTGGGCAAGACCACATTTGCTCCTGGAGGCTGTAGGAGAGAATCCACTTCCTCATTTTCCCAGCATCTAGAGGCTGCCCACATTCCTTTGCTCATGACCCTTCCCATCTTCAAAGCCAACGACAGCCGGCTGAGTCGTCCTCATGTTGCCATCTCTCTGGTTCTCTTCCAAGGTCACAGCAATCTCTCTGATGAGCTACAGCTGGGAAAGGTCCTCTGCTTTTATGGACCCGTGTGATTAGATTGGGCCCACATGGAAAATCCAGGCTACTCTCTCTGTGGTCCATAACCTTACATCTGCAAAGTGCCTTTTGTCACGTAAGGTAGCATATTTACAGGTACCAGATGAGTAGAGTATGGACATCTTTGGGGGCGATTATTTAGCCTACCATACCTCCCAGCCTCCGGAACTTTCTCCAGAAACCCAAGTACATATTCTTTGGGATCCTATTCCTGTACTGACCCAGATGGTTTTAGGGTCTGGGTAGATGTCCCTATAGTTATTCTGCCTCAATCCTGCAAATGACTGCGTTGAGAAGGGTGGGTGGGCTGACAACAGAACAAGCATGGTGATTAAAATGATCGTTTGCAATGTTATTCCTCTTTTATCATTTAAAAAATATAATATTTAGAAAAATCAGCTGCACCTTTAAATTAGGTGGTTTTTTATATCTAATTCTCAAAGCAACCTGGTAATTATGAAGATGAGAAACACACAATGAAATTTAATTTCACCAGGATAATAACAAGATAAAAAAATTCTTTTCTTTAATTTCCAAGGAAGGTTGGAAATTACTCCTTCCCATCTTCCTGTGCAGTTTCTAGGCTATGCTCTCATAATGGATTTTTATCTGTTTTATAAGTAATTTCCTTAATATTTCAATGGTCCCAGATAGTGAGGATTGCATGTCTCTTCAGGAAACATATACTTCATCAGGGCTGTCACAGTCTAGAGTCCCAGAGCTTGTAGACTGATGTTTTTGCCCATTTTTGCTATCAGACACATAGCACAGAAATAAATGTGTTTGTCTGTTGGAAACTTTAATGAAATTGAAAACGTAATAACATTTTTCAACGTCAATAAGCTCATTTTCTTGTTTAGATGCCGGTTTTTCCTGAGGATTCCATTCTCTAATTGTGAGTCTTGACTTTTTTTCCTAGGTTCAAACACTATTTCTGAGAATGGCTTGAATTATGCCACGTGGTTTTCAGCCCCAGATAGAACTAGATATTTTTTTTTTTTTGTGGTACGCAGGCCTCTCACTGTTGTGGCCTTTCCTGTTGTGGAGCACAGGATCCGGACGCACAGGCTCAGAGGCCATGGCTCACGGGCCCAGCCGCTCCGCGGCATGTGGGATCTTCCCGGACCGGGGCACGAACCCGTGTGGCCTGCATCGGCAGGCGGACTCTCAACCACTGCGCCACCAGGGAAGCCCAGAACTAGATATTTTTATTCGCCTCAGAACGACGGCATGGGGCAAGGGGATGAGAGTGGAAGGGTAAATGGAGCCCTTCGGCTTTACTAAAAAGTGTTCATCTTGACTTTGAGGGCTTACAAGGTGCCAGACACAGTGTTAGGTGCTGAGCACACTCTATCTGTGGTGCAAGTTTGCTGGTACTATCATTCTTTCCATTTTACTGATGAGGAAATGAACCTGAAGAGGCAGGTAATTTGCCTAAGTTTCTACAGTAAGCACGTTAGGCAGAGTTAGGGTCTCATCCACATCTGACTCCAAATCTCTGCCTCTCTCTGCCAGCACTCAACCCTACATACTACCGCCTATACCCATCCTCCGACCAGGCCCTGGGATGAAGCACGAGGGAGGGAAAGCCTTTCTGTCGCTCACTCTCTTCCATCTCTGGTTGTTTCTGTATCAAATTTGAATTCTACAGTCTGACGATCCCACAACACTTTTCACTAGGCTCAGACTAGTTTCTCTTTCCCCCCACGGTGTCAAAGTTTTGCTTTGTTTTGTTCTGGTTTCTTTTGCTTTTAAAGCCACGATATCAGATCTTGGTGAATTCATGCTCTTTGGGGCCCCTCTGCCACTCATTTTTTCCTTCCTTCCTCTCCTCCCTTGCTTATCCCTGTTACAAACATCTGTTTTATTACTGATTATTGCTGTTGCCTAACATCTTTCGAACGCCTCCCCTTTCTGAGGGACATTCCCTTCCTTATGAGTCCTGGCTGCCAGAGGGAGAACCTGAACTCTTTCTCTTCAAACTCCTTGGATCCCGGGATCCAGGCAAGGGATCTGGGCTACACATCAGACATACGCATGAAAAACTGTTTTTGAATTTGGAAAATGAGATAGAAGATTACTTTTCTCTTATGCAAAAGTGAAAAATCTACCATCCTGGACTGGTCTGATGGCTCTACTCTAAGAAGCCCACAGGACACAGGCTCCTTTCGGCTGATTACTTAACCAACCCCAGGGAGTGGCTCATCTTCTCTGTCAGAAACTGCTATACAGTACTTCCGACTATCACTGCTATATGATACTTCTATCTCCCATTGGCCAAAACTTAGTCACAGGGCCACATTCAGCTTCAAAAGAGACTGAGAAATGTAGTTTTTACTCTGAGCAGCTGGCTATGTGACTGACTAAACGTTCTATTACAATGGGAGAAGAACAGAGTATATACTGGGGTCCAAACAGCAGTGTCTCCTACAGAAGGCAGCAATATGACGACATACATACTCACTGAGTCCATCTTCTGGCACCAGGTGGTTCCCAGTGGCTCCCAGCATTTGGCCCCTCACAGACATCTAATGTCCTATCTTAAGCTTGGCAGGTACAAGCTATGGTATTTTGATGAATGAGATGTAGGCACCACATACTGACAGCAGTGGCTTTTTACTAGTGATCACCATGCGCTGAGCATTGTCCCTGGCTGTGGCTCACTGGACCTCCTGATAATCCTGTGAACTACCTAATACCCCTGAATAAATTCCACTTCTACCAAAACTAACTAGAGTGAAGTCTATGATTTTCAGCTAAGAACCATCTCCTTAGCGATTTCCTCAGAAGGACAGTTACAACCTTTTGTACTTTTCTCAAACACAGCTAGCCAACGACCTCCTCTTCTACTTTTTGGAGTAACAGTCAGTACATAACAGCTTAAGTCGTGCTTTCCATACCTTAAGATTTCTTATTTTCATCAGCCTGCCCTTCTCTGTTCTTCTGTCCTGAGGATGAAGTATCAAGTATCTGTGCTCCTTATCAGGGATAAGTTCTTCAGCCCTGAGGTGGAACTGTCTCCCTCAGAACATGATCTATAAGCATCTCCCCACGACCCCACACACCTTATATCTTAGATCTCTTCCTTTCCCTTGGATCTTTCTTCTCAGCACACAAACTGGCTTGAATTCCTTCTCGTAATACTCCTGTGTCTCAACACAGCTACTTCTTTAAGCTGCCATTCCATTATTTCTTCCACCGTTTCTTCACTCACTTCCTCCTAAGCTTCTTATAATCTGGTCTCTGCACACACCAATTTACTACAACTGCTTCCACAAAAGTCACTCACAGACCCCCAATATCTCAATCTGAACATGGTATCCTCCTCCGTATTCTCATATTCGTTGCCACATTGGCATTGATGAACATCTCCTCTTTCTTAAAACTAGGTCTTTCCCCTATACTGGTGAATAAGCACTACACTGATTCTCTTTGCCCCTAATGGCTATTTGTCCACTTCCTTTAATTTTTTTTTTAACATTACCTTTAAATTCTCATCACCAACCCTCTAGACCTGCGCCACATCTTTGCTCCCAATGGCATCACCCTTCAGTGATGTGCCCAAGTCCATTAGCTGAGTGTCCTCCGTGTCTCCCTCTTCTTTAACCCAGCTGGGTAATCAGTCACCAAGTGTTGCCTGTTCTATGCCATGGATGTTTCTCAGTCCTCCTTAAAATCCCTCGATGGTTTCTCCTTGTTCTTAATTAAAATCCAACATCCATAACATGACTTATGGTCCGGCCCCATTTACCTTTCTCAGTTTGTCTTTTAAAAGAAGTCATCCCTCTACACCAGCGGTCCCCAACATTTTTGGCACCAGGGACCGGTTTCGTGGAAGACAATTTTTCCACTGACGGGGGGTGGGGTGGGGGGATGGTTCAGGAAGTAATGTGAGCGATGGGGAGCGGCAGATGAAGCTTCGCTGGCTCGCCTGCCACTCACCTCCTGCTGCACGGCCTGGTTCCTAACAGGCCGTGGACCGGTACCGGTCCTTGGCTCGGGGTTTGGAGACCCCTGCTCTACATAGACTCATCATCTTTTCTCCTGTCCTTGAGAATCTGAAACATTCCATCCACTCTACCTGAATGATATATTTCTTACTCTTGACTTGAGTCATTCTTACTCCTCCTTTATGTACTCAGCTTAGGTGTTGCTTTCTCTGAAATCTTTCTTGTCCTCTCCCCACTTTGTCCCGTATATTTCCATATTATAACCCTTAATGTTATGCGTTAGAATCGCCTCTTACTACCTCTGTATTTCTAACCAATGGTAACCTCTCAGAGGGAAGTGACTGCATTATCTTCATTTGCCACCACATTCACAGGACTCAGAAAATAGCTGTTAAATTAATGAACCCATTGCTTTTTTCTGTCTCATAAATGTAGGAGTTACTCAGAGACCTAGCCTTGGTTCAATGCATAACTGAATCTTAAAAACCAGTGATATCATCTGAGCTTTATCACTCTTTATATCTAGTGTGCAAGACAGCTGCCAGAAGCCTCAGATACCCTTTCTACCTGCTTAGCCCCTTCAAACTATTTACCCCTCAGACTTACATTGTCCTTTGTATGCCATCCAGTCCCGCCTTACAACATTCCTTGTAATCTACCAAATGACCATATCTTCCTGGTTCTAAGTTTTTGAGCATGTTATTGCCTCTACCTACAATAATGTGGATAATTCCTACTCATACTTCATCTCTGACAAAACTTCCTTGAGTCGTCCAGACCAGTTCCAGTCCCCCTTCTAAATCACCCTGTAATAGGTGCGTATTCCTTTCAGAAACAGATCATCTTGTATTGTAATTACCTTGTTAAGTTTCCCCAGGTTGATTTTCTTCACCATCTTTCCCTAGAATGTAGCAAAGTACCTGACACATTATAAATATTCAAAAACATATATATTTTTTGACTAATTTACTCAGTGAAGTCTTATATTTGAGGACTTCAATGTCAATATTCTTAAACATTAAACTCAGAAACTGTCTCAGTCAGCTTTTTCCATAATAATGCTGCCTAACAAACCACACCAAAACTAAGTGGCTTAAAACATCAAGACCTTATTTCTCCTCGATCAGTTGGCTGGTCAGCTTCAGCTCAGCTTGGCTAGGTTGGACTCTAGGATCCAGGGAGGGTTCTGATGTGCTACACGTAATTTTCACACTCTTTGGACCAGTGGCCACCTGGCCATTTTCTTCTCCTGATGAATGCCAGGAGTCCAAAAGCCAATCCAAACCACACAAGCAGAATTAAGGACTCTGCTTGTGTCACATCTACTAAGTTTCCAAACCCAATATCAACAAGGCAAGGAAGTTGACTCTCCCCACAGCAGGAGTGGCAAGGGATTTAATATTTGTTGAACAATAATCTAAACCATCACAAATCCTGCTAAAGAACACTGGCAAGAATAGATACTGAGCTTTCTCTACTGTAAAAATAGACAAAATCCAGTGTCCCTGATATAGTAACGCTCTCGGCATTGTTTCAGTTCTCAATTTCCAGTTTTTTCATGGGGGGCTACTTGACATGCTAGTGAAGTGATGAAAAGAGAGATTTTTCTCAGAGCACACAGAGACTTAAAAAATCAAACATGTTACCTGGGTCTTCAAATAATTGTGTGATCTGAAATAACATCATATAATTATTCTTTGTAGGCATGTGTTTGATCTATCTAATCAGAATATAGAAAGGAGATAAAAAAATCAGTACAAGATTAGAAAATATCAAGCCTGAACATGAACCAAAAAACCTAAATCCATCTCCTCTCACAGACTCCCCTTTGTACATATTCGTCACCTTCATGTAGTTGAATTTGTTTCTGCCCTTCTCTGTGATGAAGGTGAGTGGTAGCAGGGATGGTTTTTAATGGCTAAAAAATAAGCAGATATTATCATTGACATGCATTCACGGTAGCTTTTGATTCAAAAGGTATCTGAATATCACAGTTGGAATCCATTCTATTTGTTGATAATCATAAGATATCCATTTAGACCAATAAAATAACTGTACCCTTTGCCAAGTACTTATCAGGGTATAGAGATGAAGGAAATATTTTAAACACTATATTTAGAAAAGGTGTTGACTTTTAACTGTGCTGGTCTATGAGGAAAATGTCCACATAACACACTTGATAATTTTTAGAATAGGATCCCGTATTCACTAAGAAAACCTATTAAGAGCATCGACTAGTCAGTTGTCTACCATGAAGAGCAGTTCCAGGCCAAGATAAATCTAACACATCAGAAGGTCAATTCTGGGACTTCCCTGGTGGTCCAGTGGCTAACATTCTGCACTCCCAATGCAGGGGAGCCAGGTTCGACCCTGGTCAGGGAACTGGATCCCACATGCCGCAACTAAGAGTTTGCACGCTGTAACTATGAGTTTGCATGCCTCAACTAAAGGCCCTGCATGCCTCAACTAAAGATCCCACGTGCCGCAACAAAGACCCGGCACAGCCAAATAAATAAATATTTTTTTTAAAAAAGGTCAGTCCTGGGCTTCCCTGGTGGCGCAGTGGGTGAGAGTCCGCCTGCCGATGCAGGGGACGTAGGTTCGTGCCCCGGTCTGGGAAGATCCCACATGCCGCGGAGCAGCTGGGCCCATGAGCCATGGCTGCTGAGCCTGCGCGTCCGGAGCCTGTGCTCCACAACAGGAGAGGCCACAACAGTGAGAGGCCCACGTACCGCAAAAAAAAAAAAAAGGTTAATTCTGACAGAGCAGCATTGGAATTAAAAAAAGCTTGGAGGAGATTCAAGATGGTGGAAGAGTGAGATGTGGAGATCACCTTCCTCCCCACAAATACATCAGAAGTACATCTACATGTGGAACAACCCCTACAGAACACGTACTTAACACTGGCAAAAGACCTCAGACCTCCCAAAAGGCAAGAAACTCCCCACATACCTGGGTAGAGCAAAAGAAAAAAGAAAAAAAGAATAAGGACAGGACCCGCACCAGGGAGAGGGAGCCGTGAAGGAGGAAAGGTTTCCACACACTAGGAAGCCCCTTCGCAGGCGGAGACTGCGGGTGGCACAGTGGGGAAGCTTTGGAGCCACAGAGGAGAGCACAGCCACAGGGGGGCACAGGGCAAAGCGGAGAGATTCCCACACAGAGGATCGGTGCCCACCAGCACTCACCAGCCTGAGAGGCTTGTCGGCTCACCCGCCGGGGTGGGCGTGGGCTGGGAGCTGAGGCTCTGGCTTCGGTTGGATCCCAGGGAAAGGACTGGGGTTGGCAGCGTGAACACAGCCTGAAGGGGGCTAGTGCACCACAGCTAGCCGGGAGGGAGTCCGGGAAAAACTCTGGACCTGCCAAAGAGGCAAGAGACTTTTTCTTCCCTCTTTGTTTCCTGGTGTGTGAGGAGAGGGGATTAAAAGCACCGCTTAAAGGAGCTCCAGAGATGGGCGCTACCCATGGCGATCAGCACGGGCCCCAGAGACGGGCATGGGACGCTAAGGCTGCTGCCGCCGCCACCAAGAAGCCTGTGTGCGAGCACAGGTCACTATCCACACCTCCCTTCCCGGGAGCCTGTGCACCCCACCACTGCCAGGGTTCCAGGATCCAGGGACAACTTCCCTGGGAGAACGCACAGCACGCCTCAGGCTGGTGCAACGTCACGCCAGCCTCTGCCGCCGCAGGCTTGCCCCGTATCCGCACCACTCCCTCCCCCCGGCTTGAGTGAGCCAGAGCCCCCAAAGCAGCTGCTCCTTTAACCCCATCCTGTCTGAGCAACGAAAAGACGCCCTGAGGCGGCCTACACACAGAGGCAGGTCCAAATCCAAAGCTGAACCCCAGGAGCTGTGCGAACAAAGAAGAGAAAGGGAAATCTCCCCCAGCAGCCTCAGGAGCAGAGGACTAAATCTCCACAATCAACATGATGTACCTGCATCTGTGGAATACGTGAATAGGCAAAAAATCATCCCAAATTGAGGAAGTGGACCTTGGGAGCAACAGTATATATATATATTTTTCCCTTTTTCTATATTGTTAGTGTGTATGTGTATGCTTCTGTGTGTGATTTTGTCTGTAGAGCTTTGCTTCTATCATTTGTCCTAGGGTACTGCCTGTTTGTTTTTGTTTTTTTCTTTTTTTTAGTATAGTTTTTAGTGCTTGTTATCATTGGTGGATTTGTTTTTTCGTTTGGTTGCTCTCTTCTTTCTTTCTTTTTTTAATAACTTTTTAAATTTTTCAGTAATTATTTTTTATTTTAATAACTTTATTCTATTTTAACTTTTTCTTTCTTTCTTTCTTTTTTTCTCCCTTGTATTCTGAGCCGTGTGGATAACAGGCTGTTGTTGCTCCGGCCAGGCATCAGTGCTGTGCCTCTGAGATGGGAGAGCCAACTTCAGGACACTGGTCCACCAGAGACCGCCCAGCTCCACGTAATATCAAACGGCGAAAATCTCCCAGAGATCTCCATCTCAACACCAACACCCAGCTCCACTCAATGACCAGCAAGCTACAGTGCTGGACACCCTATGCCAAACAACTAGCAAAACAGAAACACAACCCCATTCATTAGCAGACAGGCTGCTTTATATCATAAGGTCACCACAAAACACACCACCAGACACAGACCTGCCCAACAAAAAGACAAGATCCAGCCTGATCCAACAGAACACAGGCACTAATCCCCTCCACCAGGAAGCCTACACAACCCACCTTAGCGACTCGGGGCAGACACCGAAAACAACGGGAACTGTGAACCTGCAGCCTGCGAAAAGGAGACCCCAATCACAGTAAGTAAAGCAAAATGAGAAGACAGAGAAGCACACAGCAGATGAAGGAGCAAGGTAAAAACCCACCAGACTTAACAAATGAAGAGGAAATAGGCAGTCTACCTGAAAAAGGATTCAGAGTAATGATAGTAAAGATGATCCAAAATCTTGGAAATAGAATAGAGAAAATACAAGAAACTTTAACAAGGACCTACAAGAACTAAAGAGCAAACAAACACTGACTAACAACACAATAAATGAAATTAAAAATTCTCTAGATGGGATCAATAGCAGAATGACTGAGGCAGAAGAACGGATAAGTGACCTGGAAGATAAAACAGTGGAAATAACTACCGCAGAGCAGAATAAAGAAAAAAGAATGAAAAGAATTGAGGACAGTCTCAGAGACCTCTGAGACAACATGAAACGCACCAACATTCAAATTACAGGGGTCCCAGAAGAAGAAGAGAAAAAGAAAGGGACTGAGAAAATATTTGAAGAGATTATAGTTGAAAACTTCCCTAATATAGGAAAGGAAATAGTTAATCAAGTCCAGGAAGCACACAGAGTCCCATACAGGAAAAATCCAAGGAAAAACATGCCAAGACACATATTAAGCAAAGTATCAAAAATTAAATACAAAGAAAAAATATTAAAAGGAGCAAGGGAAAAATAACATACAAGGAATCCCCATAAGATTAACAGCTGATCTTTCAGCAGAACCTCTGCAAGCCAGAAGGGAGTGGCAGGACATATTTAAAGTGATGAAAGGGAAAAACCTACAACCAAGATTACTCTACCCAGCAAGGATCACATTCAGATTTGATGGAGAAATTAAAACCTTTACAGACAAGCAAAAGCTAAGAGAATTCAGCACCATGAAACCAGCTTTACAACAAATGCTAAAGGAACTTCTCTAGGCAGGAAACACAAAGAGAAAGAAAAGACCTACAATAACAAACCCAAAACAATTAAGAACACGGTAATAGGAACATACATATCAATAATTAACTTAAATGTAAATGGATTAAATTCTCCAATCAAAACACATAGACTGGCTGAATGGATACAAAAATAAGACCCAAATATATGCTGTCTACAAGAGACCCACTTCAGACCTAAGGACACACACAGACTGAAAGTGAAGGGATGGAAAAAGATATTCCATGCAAATGGAAAACAAAAGAAAGCTGGAGTAGCAATTCTCATATCACAAAAAATGGACTTTAAAATAAAGACTATTACAAGAGACAAAGAAGGACACTACATAGTGATCAAGGGATCGATCCAAGAAGAAGATATAACAATTGTAAATATTTATGCACACAACATAGGAGCACCTCAATACATAAGGCAAATACTAACAGCCATAAAAGGGGAAATCGACAGTAACACAATCACAGTAGGGGAGTTTAACACCCCACATTCACCAATGAACAGATCATCCAAAATGAATATAAATAAGGAAACACAAGCTTTAAACGATACATTAAACAAGATGGACTTAATTGATATTTACAGGACATTCCATCCAAAAACAACAGAATAAACTTTCTTCTCAAGTGCTCATGGAACATTCTCCAGGATAGCTCATATCTTGGTTCACAAGTCAAGCCTTGGTAAATTTAAGAAAACTGAAATCATATCAAGTATCTTTTCTGACCACAATGCTATGACACTAGATATCAATTACAGGAAAAGATACGTAAAAAATACAAACACATGGACGCTAAACAATACACTACTTCATAACCAAGAGATCACTAAAGAAATAAAAGAGGAAATCAAAAACTACCTACAAACAAATGACAATGAAAACACGGTGACCCAACCTATGGGATGCAGCAAAAGCAGTTCTAAGAGGAAGTTTATAGCAGTAAAATCCTACCTTAAGAAACAAGAAACATCTCAAATAAACAACCTAACCTTACACCTAAAACAATTAGTGAAAGAAGAACAAAAATCCCTAAAGTTAGCAGAAGGAAAGAAATCATAAAGATCAGATCAGAAATAAATAAAAAAGAAATGAAGGAAGCAATAGCAAAGATCAATAAAACTAAAAGCTGGTTCTTTGAGAAGATAAACAAAATTGATAAACCATTAGTCAGACTCATCAAGAGAAAAAGGGAGAAGACTCAAATCAATAGAATTAGAAATGAAAAAGGAGAAGTAACAACTGACACTGCAGAAATAAAGAGGATCATGAGAGATTACTACAAGCAACTCTATGCCAATAAAATGGACAAGCTGGAAGAAACGGACAAATTCTTAGAAAAGTACAACCTTCTGAGACTGAACCAGGAAGAAATCGAAAATATGAACAGGCCAATCACAAGCACTGAAATTGAAACTGCGACTAAAAATCTTCCAATAAACAAAAGCCCAGGACCAGACGGCTTCACAGGCGAATTCTATCAAACATTTAGAGAAGAGCTAACTTATCCTTCTCAAACTCTTCCAAAATATAGCAGATGGCAGAACACTCCCAAACTCATTCTACGAGGCCACCATCACCCTGATACCAAAACTAGCAAAGATGTCACAAAGAAAGAAAGCTAGGGGACAATATCACTGATGAACATAGATGCAAAAATCCTCAACAAAACCATAGCAAACAGAATCCAACAGCACAATAAAAGGATCATACACCATGTTCAAGTGGGGTCTATCCTAGGAAGGCAAGGTCTGTTCAACATACGCAAATCAATCAACGTGATACACCATATCAACAAACTGAAGGAGAAAAACCATATGATCATTTCAATAGATGCAGAGGAAGCTTTCGACAAAATTCAACACCCATTTATGATAAAAAACCCTCGAGAAAATAGGCATAGAGGGAACTTAGCTCAACGTAATAAAGGCCATATATGACAAACCCACAACAGCATCGCCCTCAATGGTGAAAACTGAAACCATTTCCACTAAGATCAGGAACAAGAAAGGTTGTCCACTCTCACCACTATTATTCAACATAGTTTTGGAAGTTTTAGCCATAGCAATCAGAGAAGAAATAAAAGGAATCCAACTCGGAAAAGAAGAAGTAAAGCTGTCACTATTTGCAGATGACATGATACTATACATAGAGAATCCTAATGATGTCACCAGAAAACTACTAGAGATAATCAATGAATCTGGTAAAGTAGCAGGATACAAAATTAATGCACAGAAATCTCTTGTATTCCTATACACTAATGATGAAAAATTTGAAAGTGAAATTAAGAAAACACTCCCATTTACCATTGCAACAAAAAGAGTAAAATATCTAGGAATAAACCTACCTAAGGAGACAAAAGACCTGTATGCAGAAAATTATAAGAAACTGATGAAAGAAATTAAAGATGACACAAAGAGATGGAACGATATACCATGTTCTTGGATTGGAAGAACCAACATTGTGAAAATGACTCTACTACCCAAAGCAATCTACAGATTAAATGCAATCCTTATCAAACTGCCAATGGCATTCTTCACAGAACTAAAACCAAAAATTTCACAATTTGTACGGAAACACAAAAGACCCTGAATAGCCAAAGCAATCTTTAGAAAGAAAACCAGAGCTAGAGGAATGAGGCTCCCTGACTTCATATTATACTACAAAGCTACAGTAACCAAGACAGTATGGTACTGGCACAAAAACAGAAATATAGATCAATGGAACAGGATAGAAAGCCCAGAGATAAACCCACACACATATGGTCACCTTATTTGATAAAGGAAGCAAGAATATACAGTGGAGAAAAGACAGCCTCTTCAGTAAGTGGTGCTGGGGAAACTGGACAGGTACATGTAAAAGAATGAAATTAGAACACCCCCTAACACCATACACAAAAATAAACTCAAAATGGATTAAAGACCTAAATGTAAGGCCAGACACTATCAAACTCTTAGAGGAAAACATAGGCAGAACACTCTGTGACATAAATCACAGCAAGATCCTTTTTGACCCACCTCCTGGAGAAATGGAAATAAAAACAAAAACAAACAAATGGGACCTAATGAAACTTCAAAGCTTTTGCATAGCAAATGCAACTATAAAGAAGACAAAAAGACAACCCTCAGAATGGGAGAAAATATTTGCAAATGAAGCAACTGTCAAAGGATTAATCTCCAAAATTTACAAGCAGCTCATGCAGCTCAGTAACAAAAAAACAAACAACCCAATCCAAAAATGGGCAGAAGACCTAAATAGACATTTCTCCAAAGAAGATATACAGATTGCCAGCAAACACATGAAAGGATGCTCAACATCATTAATCATTAGAGAAATGCAAATCAAAACTACACTGAGATATCACCTGACACCAGTCAGAATGGCCATCATCAAAAAATCTAGAAACAATAAATGCTGGAGAGGGTGTGGAGAAAAGGGAACACTCTTGCACTGTTGGTGGGAATGTAAATTGATACAGCCACTATGGAGAACAGTATGGAGGTTCCTTAAAGAACTAAAAATAGAACTACCATATGACCCAGCAACCCCACTACTGGGCATATACCCTGAGAAAACCATAATTCGGAAAGAGTCATGTACCACAATGTTCACTGCAGCTCTACTTACAATAGCCAGGGCATGGAAGCAACCTAGTGCCCATTGACAGATGAATGGAAAAAGAAGATGTGGCACATATATACAATGGAATATTACTCAGCCATAAAAAGAAATGAAATTGAGTTATTTGTAGTGAGGTGGATGGACCTAGAGTCTGTCATACAGAGTGAAGTCAGTCAGAAAGAGGAAAACAAATACTGTATGCCAACACATATATATGGAATCAAAAAAAAGAAAAGGTCAGGAAGAACCTAGGGGCAGGACAGGAATAAAGACGCAGACCTACTACAGAATGGACTTGAGGACACAGGGAGGAGGAAGGGTAAACTGCGACAAAGTGAGAGAGTGGCATGGATATATATACACTATCTAATATAAAATAGCTAGCTAGTGGGAAGCAGCTGCATAGCACAGGGAGATCAGCTCGGTGCTTTGTGACCACCTAGAGGGTTGGGATAGGGAGGGTGGCAGGGAGGGAGACACAAGAGGGAAGAGATATGGGGATATATGTATATGTATAGCTGATTCACTTTGTTACAAAGCAGAAACTAACACACCATTGTAAAGCAATTATACGCCAATAAAGATGTTAAAAAAATGATTAATTTCTTTAGTGATTAGAGACAGGAAATTAAAATCACAATGAGATACCAAGTGCTATCAAAGATATGGAGTAACTAGAGTTTCCATAAATAGCTGGTATGAAGATCAATTTGGTATAACCACCTTTGAAAAGGAATTGGCAGTAACAGCTAAAGTTAACATATACGTACCCTGTGACTCAGCTATTAATACTGCAGGTCACAGACCTAACAAAAATAAATACTTATGAGTACCAGAAACCATGTACAAAAATGTTTATAGCAACATGATTCTTACTATCCTCATGGTGAAAACAATTCATATATCAATCAAGAGAAGAACAGATTGATCATGGTATAAAGTGGGAACTACACAGCAGTAACACCAAAACACAAAGTATTGTTCCATGCCAATAACACTGACATATCTCAGAAATATAATGTGAAATGAAAAGCAAAACACAAAAGAATGCATATGACATGACTATGTGGATATAATGTTTGAAAACACACCAAACAAATCTGGTGGGTTGTCGCTGAAGGGAGCCTGAAGAGAGCTTCTGGGGTGCTGGTTATCTATGTCTTCACCTGAGTAGTGGTAACAGGTACCCTCACTTTATGCTAGCTCATCAACTGTGCCTTTATGATGCATGTATCTTTCTGGATGATTGTTTTACTTGAATAAAAGTACCAATTTAGAAACAGAATAAACAAAAACAATCCCAAAATACGTACTGTGCTGGGTGCTTTCCCAGTTTGTATACCTTTTCATTCTCATATCTAATCTATGAAGCAGGTATCATTATTTCCAGGGTGTAGAATATAAATCTGACGCTCAGAGATGTTCTGAGAATGCCAAGGTTAGACAATATCTTGTCACTCTCATAAAATCTCCCCAATAGAGGTGCCTGGATCCTCTCAGTTTTCCCTTCATGATCTGTTTTCAGAAAATGATTTGATAAAGCTGTAACACAATACTAAATTGTAAATGGAAAGCTCATAGTTGAAGAAGATGCCATAAAGAATGGATACAGACATTTGTTTGATGAAGAATGTTGTAAAATTGGAAATACCTAGTAAGGAAAGAGTGGGAATCTCAGGGGCCTCCAGGGAAAGAAAATAATTCCCTCTCCCCTTTGTAAAACAGTTAATGTTCAGAAATATGCGGGGAGATGAGGGCTAAAAGTATGCTGGATGGATGCAGGTACAGCTGGGAAACTCATGGTCTAACAGACATAAATGCAAGCCACAGATGTAATTCAAAACTTTCTAGTAGCTACACTGAAAAATAGTAAAATTAAGGTGAAATTGACTTCAAGACTATATTTTATGTAATCCCACATATCCAAAATACGATTTTAACATGCAAACAACTTAAAAAGTGATTAGTGAAATATTTTGCATTCTTTTTCATGCTAAGCCTCAAAAGTCAGTGTGTCCTTTACACTTACCACACATCTCAATTACAGTTTTTCATCCTTTAAATCTACATTTTGATCTTTATTTAGATTTCATAAAATTTACAGCAGAAAAAGTAGTTTCACATTCCTAACTTGTTCCAAATATTCTTAAAAATTTTCCCATAACTGAGTCTTTATAGTTTTATTTCAATAACTAAAATTGAGTATACTTAAAAGTTCAGTCACTCGGTCACACTGGCTGCATTTCAAAGTTCAGTAGTTACGTGTGACTAGACGTACCATGTTGGACAGCATGGGTATCGAAGAATGGGGAGCAGAGCCACCCTGGGGAGTTGTCGTGAAATTAGGAAGTGATCTACTGCATTGAAGAAGCCTAACTGGAAAACCTCCTTTACCTCATCCAGCATCAGACAGGTGAGAGATACTCCCAAAATCAAAACTTTGGTAGCATGATGAAACATGGATTATTCATTTACCTGCTACTAAATTATTCTTATTTTAAGTCTTCCCATAACTTCTAAGTTCTAAGTAAGACTATATATGAAAAAAATACCAAAATTATTTATTCAAAGTCTTTGACTTTAAATTGAAGAACACATTTTAAAGCCAAAGAATGCAAAGAAATGCAAAAATCCACTAAAGTAAACTTGTTTAGTAGAGTTGCAAACATTAAGTAGACAGAGACACATACTAAAAGCCTAACTTTCTTTAAGTACTGAATCTGCCATTATAAACTACAAATAATGCTCAGGATATCTCGATAAGGTCTACAGTAAGAATATACTAATTATATGTTCTACCTATATATATGTAATTAACACATACTGTGTTAAATTTATGAACAAAAGCCCTGTTATTTTCCAGTCTCAATTGGTTGAGAAACTATTCCCCAAAACTGATTGGCATGATACACATATTTTCTTACAAAAACATTTAGAATCAAGCAAGGGCTATTCAAAGAATCAAACTTATGGCATTTTTAAGCTAAATAATCAGAGCACATTTGGAATTTTATATATGTATAATGTTCAAGAGAACTTGGCCTACTGAATAACAAGTGAAATTCGTAATTTCAATATAAAATATATATCTGAATAACAGATTTAGACTTAGAATTTTAAGTTTAAATATTCCTCAATCTATAAACAATATTGAGATATATTAGGGAATCTAAGTATAACTACGTGTTTTATTGACTTGCTATATTAAAAATTACACAAGCATATGTCAGAGAGTTGAAGTACTCAAAGGAGAAACTAAAAATATTAAACTTATAAATGTGGTTTAAAATGTTTGAAGAAGTTAAACTATATTATAATTGGGACCAAAAAATAATCAAAGGCACCCTCAACAGTGATGATAAATAATTGCTATGTCTGCAGAAGGAATATTAAGTTTAGTAAATTGAACTTAAAAGCTAAAGAAAAGCTGATTTGGAGATTTACAACTTCAACAAATTTAAAATTATTCTTAAAACAATTTATTTTCTTCTTAAACTCTCTTATCTTTATATAATTTTCCTTGTACATTTATATATCAGGGGATTTCTGGACAAATTAACCTCTACTTTGTATGAAGGCCAGCACAGTATAGATCAGGAGTTGGCAAATTTTCTCGAAAGGGCCAAAAAGTAAATATTTTAGAATTTGTAGGTCATACATTTTCTGTTGGTAACTCCTCAACTCTGCTGTTGCAGCATGAAAGCAACCATAGACAATATTGATATATAAGCAAATGGGCATAGCTGTGTTGCAGCAAAACTTTATATGCAAAAACAAGTGGTAGGCTAGATGTGGTCTATGAGCCATATTTGCTGACCCCTGCTAGAGAATACAGATATTGTTTCTGCTATCATTGGGACCTGAAGTTGAATTCCAGCTCTGCCATTCACTATGTGCCCTTGATGTTCTTGCCTTGAACTAGGGTAAGTATATTGATTTCACAGGACAAGAGAAAATATTAAATGATATAATGCATATAAAGCTTCTGGCATGGAGCTTGCCTAATAAAGTTTAGCTTGGGAATTTCTTTACAGAGCAGATGCCACTGAGTAAAGCAGCAAGTTTAGGGAATAAAAATGAATTCCACTTGTGATGGTATGTGTGAGATGGCTCAACAAACGATAGGAAATGTAGTCATGGAGTTCTAGGATAGAGTGCAGGGAGGGGGATAAGTGGGAATTTCAATTTGGCTCATTAGGGTAGGCCTCATCAAGAAAGTGGCCTTTGAGCAAAGATGTAAAGGAGTTAAAGAAATTGTCCATGGGGATACATGTGGAAAGAGAATTCTGGACGGAAGAACCATCAGCACATTAGACACAAAGGGAATACATACTTGAAATGTTCAGTGAGTAGGCAGGAGGCCAGGGTGTCTGCAGCAGAATGAAAGAGTAGGAAATTATAGGAGATGAGATTAGAGAAGTACTGGGAAAGAAAGCAATCTTGCAAGTCATTGTTAAGACTGGCTTTTCTCCCAGAGGCATGACATGATGTGATCTCCATTTTGAAAGTATCTCTGACAACCATTATGGAGAACAGTACGGAGGTTCCTTAAAAAACTAAAAATAGAGTTACCATATATGATCCAGCAATCCCACTCCTGGGCATATATCTGGAGAAAACTCTAATTAGAAAAGATACATGCACCCCAATGTTCACAGTAGCACTATTTACAATAGCCAAGACATGGAAGCAACCTAAATGTCCATCGGCAGAGGAACGAATAAAGAAGATGTGGTACATATATATATATGGAATATTACTCAGCCATAAAAAAGAATGAAATAATGTCATTTGCAGCAGCCTGGATGGACCTGGAGATTATCATACTAAGTGAAGTAAGTCGGACCCAGAAAGACAAATACCATATGATAGCGCTTATATGTGGAATCTAAAAAAATGATACAAATGAACTTATTTACAAAACAGAAATAGAGTCACAGATGTAGAAAACAAACTATGGTTACCAGGGAAGAAAGGAGGTGGGAGGGATAAATTGGGAGATTGGGATTGACATATACACACTACTATATATAAAATAGATAACTAATAAGGACCTACTGTATAGCACAGCAAACTCTACTCAGTACTCTATAATGACCTATATGGGAAAAGAATCTAAAAAAGAATGGATATATGTACATGTATAACTGATTCACTTTGCTGTACACCTGAAACTAACACAACATTGTAAACCAACTACACTCCAATACAAATTAAAAACAACAACAAAAAAGAAAGTATCTCTCTGCTGTGATGGGAAGTCCATAGGGGGCCAGGAAGGAAGTGGAGATAGCAGGTAGGAAGGGATTTTGGTAATCCAAGTGAGACCTAATGGTGGATCTGCCCAAGGTCACTCCAGAGGACATGGTGAAAAGTGGTCTTATTCTGGATATATTTAAAATAGAGGCTAAAATGTTTGGCCATGGATTGTCTAGTGGATATGGAATGTGTAATAAAAAGAGAGGGGTCAAGGATGACTCCAAGTTGGGGGTGGACCAGATCATATCTAAGATCTCTCCTCAACATAATCTTTTATGATTCTCTGATTATAGAGGATGCATCCTAATTGTTCGTGATCCTCAAAACTTGGTGTTTGGGATAAAATAGGTAAAGCAGTTTGCACCCTGGGTTTCAGAATTTACTGCTGTAGAGTTTTTCTCCCTTTGGAAAAGCAGAGGCCAAGGCCAGTGTTGTGGGAACGTGCATTGGCTCAAAATGTATGATCAACAAATATTATTGTACTAGGCATCAGACAAAGTCAGAAGCAATGCTAAGCTATTAGCCTTGCCTTCCTTGGGATAATATTTTAGTCAAAACTCATTAAACGATAAGCCTTTGCTTTTTAAGAAGGAATGAAGAACCACTGGCGGGAAAATGGTTCTTTCTAGTGTTACAGGCAAAAGGAATGGGGATTCTGTCTGCCACTGGAGTCTGGAAACTGTCTGAGGAGAAGTGTTGTGTCCATGTCCTTAGATGCTCTAAAACCAAATCTTCCTTCACCAGCTTTCCTCTGAAATACTGTGCCCCCAAAAAGCTGAGCCACAGTCCAGGAGTAACCATTAGCATCAAGCCACCAGCTACAGCTATGCATAGAGAAAATGTTCCCAGCAGCTCATATACATCATTATTCCACACTGGGCCAGAAGAAGAGATAGGCTATAACATTCTTTCTATCTATTTCTTTCTGGCCTTATCCACAGTAAGTGGGCTTCTTTTATTTTTAACATTTTCACCATTAAATGTTTTATATTCAGATCAAATATGTAAAATTGCTGAAGAGAATTAGAATTTACTCTAAACTATTCAAATGAACCCACAGATATTCTACATTGTCCTTATTTACTCTGTTTTTAAATAGATAAGTGGTCAAAAGCAGTAGGTAACACAACTGTTGGCACATTGGAAACTACCAGGAAATTTTTTTTTTTTTTACATCTTTATTGGAGTATAATTGCTTTACAATGGTGTGTTAGTTTCTGCTTTATAACAAAGTGAATCAGTTATACATATACATATGTTCCCATATCTCTTCCCTCTCGCGTCTCCCTCCCTCCCACCCTCCCTATCCCACCCCTCCAGTTGGTCACAAAGCACCGAGCCGATATCCCTGTGCCATGCGGCTGCTTCCCACTAGCTATCTACCTTACGTTTGTTAGTGTCTATATGTCCATGACTCTCTCTCGCCCTGTCACAGATCACCCTTCCCCCTCCCCATATCCTCAAGTCCGTTCTCCAGTAGGTCTGTGTCTTTATTCCTGTCTTACCCCTAGGTTCTTCATGACATTTTTTTTTCTTAGATTCCATATATATGTTTTCG